>NC_059412.1:7924319-9221402 GCF_905220565.1 Melitaea cinxia
AATAATCGATTAATCTAGTCTTGTTATATTTTAACATTTGTAATTGACCGGAAACAATAAAAATATCTACATAAATTAAAAAAAAGTTGATATTTGATAATGAGTTACTGTCATTGAAATGTTAGGTACATTTTTTGGCTTAGCGTGCATTTTCAGATATCGCAATTTTATTTAAAACCGACTTCTAAAAAGAAGGAGGTTATCAATTAGATTGTATGTTTTTAATCAACTTCCAAAAAAGGTGGAGGTTCTCAATTTGACTGCACTTTTTTATGTATCAGAACTATTGACTAGGTGGACCGATTTCGACAATCTTTTTTTCGATCTAGCGGGTACATCGTTCCATAGCTTAATTGGCTAGAGCGCCGACACGGTCAGTCGGAGACGCGGGTTCGATCCCCGCTGGAGCGGTCAATTTTTGATATGAAATTCAAAAATGTTTAGAATTCCTAATGTGTGGGTAACACAAAAATAAAATCTTAGATATTAAATTCTTTTTTTAACCGAAAGGTGTGCGAGTCATGTGGTCCCATTTAAATTTAATCGAGATCTGACAGGTACTTTATCAGTTACGTATTAATTTTGACAATTTTTTCGTGTACCTCCATTATATTATTTTTCGATGTAATTGATGTCAGTTTTTTTACGTTTCGAAGCAAACACTATTATATAATATGTGTATTACGTCATAACTTTTTATCGTTTTCTGGTGGTCTCATTTAAATCTAATCGAGATCTATCTAATAATGCGTATTTATTTGACTAATTTTTCATCGACGTACGTTATATTACTTAAGTATACTTATACCTAAGTATACTTAATACTATTGTACTAATTTTGATGATTGTTTTTTACTGCTCTATGTAACTGTCAAATGATACCTTTCTTTTTTCCGGTAGCATGTATTCAATTAAGCGCTGTAAGCTTAATTCAAATTGTAAAATCTGTCAGCATACAGTGTAAACAGTAGGTCATTACTATCATGTATTTATGATAATGTTTTGGAAATCTACATTGATAGACACTTAAACTTCTAAATAAATATTTATAACAAATAAAGTAAATCATCAATTATCTTTATTTAATTATTATTGCATCACGTTTAAGTTAATATTTATAACAGTTGACAGCATAATGGACTGAATTTTTCTGACAATTTAAATTAAAATAAAAATTTTAATTCTTCACATAAATCTTCAAAGTTAGGTATCTTCCAATTTTTCAATTCTGTCTCTAAACTTTCTGTATTAAGATTGTGGAAATCTTCAGAATCTAAAAAAGTATATATTATACATATAATTGAAGTTAACAAAAATTCTATAGACATTACTGATTCTAACAAATATAGGTCCACTAGTTATTGTCCATAAATACATAATGTATTTTTTGAACATTTTATAAAGTAGCCAAAAATTACATTTTAATCTGTTTTGCAACTTGTTTATCAATTATTTTATTTGGATTTAAAATATTTATCTGCTCACAGAAGTGAAAAAGATATCATATTCAAAGAATCTCTGTTTTTACATTTTTGTTAATATAAGACCTAACAATAAAAAAAATTAATAAATAAATATATTTATAACTTAAGTAACAACACAGTACTTACTATAAATAGGAAACCATCCACTCAACTCACAAACGGCAACATTGAATGCCACTAACTGTTTTGCTCCAAAGCTACTTTTTCTTGGCCAAACGATAAACCGAATAACTTCTCCAGTTGCTTCTATAGCATCTCCTTTTGTAATAAAAATATTATGCGCTATTGACTTCTCGAGGAAGTAATTTAATAATGTAAATATTTCTTCAAGTTTTTGTGAGTTTTGAAGTATTTCAAAACAAAATGCCGGTACAGGCAAGCCTTCTTCAAAACAATGTAGCACACCTTTTAACTTCTTACATTTCTGTTAAATAAATACATATAAAAACAATATAAATATGTATTTTTAAGAAAAAAAAAAAAAGTGTCTGTGTCACACACGACTGGAGTTTACTCCTTTAGATCGACTGTCTAAAAAGACATTAAAAAAAACTACTTACTAGTCTAAGAAAAATATTAATACCATATCAAATGGTAAATAAACGAATCAAATAACGCCATCTATCGATCGATCGATGGCGTTATTAGAAAACGTCGTCGTCGTCGAACCCTATATTTCTTAGTAGTTTATCTTTCCGATAGATGGCGTTACGAGAAACGTAACGAGGTCATTCGTTCAGTAGATTTTACTCCTCATATTTTTTCGTACCAGCGGCCTTATATGGAAATCGATTCTAAAGGAGTAAACCCCAAAACATGAATTATAAAATATATAAGTGTAGTGTGTCATATTAAGTAACTTTCTTGTCAAATTGTAAATTATTATTGAATCTTTTGATGATTCAAAAAGGTGTAAAAAAGTTCAATCAAAATGTTGTGACAAAGTATTAAGTAACAAATAGTATTTACTACATTCTCCACTGGGAGACAATTCTTCTCTATAAAGAAATGGCAATGTAAGTGATTCACTGAGGCAAATGCACATAAGCTATTGAATCCAATCCTTAGCTCCCTAAAACAACAAGTAGGTATTGCAAATTAAAACAATCTTTCCCAAATAAGAAAGCATTTCTACTTCAAATGAGCTTGTATGGATTCAATTAATTCTGTGTGTGTCAAGAGTATAATTAAAATGTATATACAAATAGATACTCATAATGTTTGGGAAAATAAGAAATTGATGTGAAGATAAATAACAATATATTTTCCAAATTTAAAATACGGCAATGCCCATAAACTAACATTTTTTTTCTTCGGCATAATTACATAACAAATAATTATTCATAAAGTTTGCTTGACTATTGCATTACTGTCACACATATTAGATTTCCATATTTACATAGACACGCACAGTGCGAAACATCAAACAATAATTATAAAGAGTCCAAAAAAAAAAAGAAAAAGTACTTGCTTACTAACCGATCCTGAGTAAGTAGCATTATATTTATGGCCAGTCTCACAGTGTCCTTATTAATTACTTGTGGCAAACATTTGTTTACAAATGGACAGAATAGAGAATGAAACTCTGATATTGGACTGATATTTACGAGTACTGCATGGATGTCTTCTGTAAATAAACAATAATAATAATTTGAAAATAGTTATACATAAAAATTTAAAATGTGTCACTGTAAAATTTCATATATAGTACTGGTTTGTTCCAAATTTAAAATTTCGCCTAGCAAATATTAGAATCCCAAGGTGGCCTTAGTGTTTGAGCCTTATCCGAATCCTTATATTAAGTGTCGTTATTCAAGCTCTAAAGACCTTAAAAAAGTTAAAGAGACTATTAACATTCAATTCCAATCAAACTTAAGAATGTAATAGAGAAATAATACAAAAATTATAGAAAAAAATAATTATGTAACTTACCAGCAGCACTCTCCTTGAAAGTGAACAATATTTCCTCTTTAGACACTTTTGTAAAATTGAACTTATTTTTATCAAATGGTTGACATATATCATTGATTTGTTCTGGGAACCTCCTTTTACTCTGTCTATTCGGGTTTAACTGATAAAAAAAAAAAAAAAAAATATATTAATACAACCTCTACAATAAATTTAAAAGTAACATACAAATAACTGTAAGCATTAAGATATGATCAGTTATTTTGCTTAACGATAGATTTTCTTAGTTTCTCTTGGTAATTTTTATTGGATTGGGGAAAAAGTTTCTTCGTATTTTTTATACAAATTCGAAGTAAGATTTAAGAAAATTTATTTACATTAATTATAATGTATATGTACCCCTTTGTTTGATAACTTGCCGCCATCTTCCGTCGTCCGGTAGTGACAGGATTCCATTGCTGTAGAAATTTTGTGACTTCTCATTAAAATACTGTGACAAGTAGTTTTGAAAGTTCTGTCTTGATGTTAACTTTACACTACCTAAGGAATTCTGATGAGACCAAAAGAGATGGAAATCTGAGGGTGCAGGCTATATAGTTAAACTCTCTGATTTTTTGCGGAGTGACTAAAGACGTATGTGGACGGGCGTTGTCATAATGACACACCTTTCCTGTTGATCAATTCTGACCGCTTAGTCTCAATTTCTTGCTTAAGTTTCACCACCTGTTGATAGTAACAATCTGAATTGATGGTTTTGCCCAGTGGAAAATGCTCAGAATGAATGATGTCCTTCCAATCCCACGATACACTCAAAATCACCTTAATGCGTTTTTTGTATAGCCAAGCCTTTTTCAAATGGGTCAAAACTGTTTTACGATCAATTCTAAGATATTTAGCTATATCGTAATTATTCAATTATTGATCTAAACCCATTTTTGTTCAAAATTGTCGTCACGTTTATCTGTAATTGGCTGACCAGAGCAAAATGCATCTTTGAATTCAAAATTTCCTGGCTGAAAATGTTTAAACCAATTTTTGCTACTTTTACTCACTGCATTAGGTGGTCCATGTGTTGCATTTTCTCTTTTTTAAAGTAAAACTTTAAAATGTGCCGAACTTCTTCGTTGGATGCACCTATTTAGGTGGACAGAAAAACAATGAAAAGTGACGGGAGTTTTTTTTACTTTTAATTTAATTTTATCTGTGAATATTTAGTTCTCAACTTGTGCATTGTAAACATGTGTAATATTGTAAAATTTTGTAATAAATGTTCTACGCACATTTAATTTTTAAAATATAACCATTTCATGGTATCAAAAAACCAGCTCGTTACAAACAATACAATCAAAAACATTTAAATGCAACTTTTTGCTAGAAAATACGAAAAGACCTTTTTCCCAATATTATTTCATTTCAATATTTTACATTTTATTAGAAACACAATTATTATGTTATATTTTTATCTGACATAAGTGTAGATTCTTATTATATGTAATAAATTATATCTAAAGCTTTAAAATGAGGTAGGGCACAGCAGGATATATCCTGCTCAAAATCTGGAGAATTCTGACTGGGGAAGTACATCGACCTTAAAGATCACAGCTAGTAGCAAGGTGACTTGAGCTCTTGTGGGGAATTGGATGTAAGGTTAGCAACGCGCTTGCGATGGTATTGCGATTGTTTGGTGACCTTTGTATATAAAAAAAAAAATGTTTTAAAATTTATAGTACTTACTTGTAATAAATACTTTCCATCGACTATTCTTTCTTGCGAATTTAAAATTTTGTATCTAAACACATTTGTCGTGTCGTGAATTTCTTTCCATTTCATTTTAAGAAGTTGCACGAACTGAGAATTATCTAAAATTTCTGTCGATTCAGAGTCATAAAATTTAAACATTTTGTTGCCGCACAGTTGAAAGTTTGAAACAGTTAAAATTAGTTAGAAGTAAGTAGTAGAAGTTAATACTATAGACATAAACAAGAAAGCGGTCAATCAATAGCCAGCCGCCCAGCTGTTTGTAGAGTAAAATCAAAGAGGAGTAAAATAACTTGCATAAACAGCTGTATAGCTAGCTACATCTATACATATAAAATGGTAGGAAAGCCTAACTGTACATTGAATATTTTTTTAAAAGAATACTTGGGGTGTGATCTACAATCGATACCAAAGCCAAAAATATGGTTTTTAGAATTTTTGTGTTTGTCTGTATGTATGTCCGGGATAAACTCAAAAAGTACTGCATGGATTTACTTCAAATTTGGCACGAATATTATTAAGAAGTCGGGTCAACATATAGGCTAACTATTATCACGCTATCACCTACGGGGAACGAACAGTGAACCTTTATTTGATTATTTCTTCAACGCATTCTGTAACAACGCGTAATCTAACGACGCATATTTGAATGTTGTTGTTATTATGTTAATAATAACAATGCTATAAGCTAGCTTCATAATAAATATCACGCAATATAAGTAACTTAGGCCGATAAACATAATTAAATGAATTTAAGTAGACAAGACAATTTTAAAGCAGCGCCATCTATGAGATTTTTTCTGTAGATATGAAATGTAAAGAAGAAACGGGTAAATGAATGTTATTTTAAAAGGTATAATCGTAGGTATTTTTGGTGCTGTTTAGCGTTCACGCAGCCGAGGTCGCGGGCAGCAGCTAAAATATACTAATCTGTGAAGTAATACGTCAAATTTCAATAGAAGAGTCAAGTCAAAGTCAAATCAGTTTTACGTAGTTTTACCCAAGTTAAACCAACTCAAAATTTGTCTCTGGGGTAATATAATTTCAGAAATTGGTAGTTTCCTACCAATCCTAGTTTCAAAGTTAGTAGATATGTTTATACCTATACTAGATGTGCCCGCGGCTTCGCCCGCGTTGAAATTAGTGTGTCACAAAGTTTTCCCGGCAAACTTCCAGTGAAACTCTCATCAAAATCGGCTTAGCCGTTCCGTAAACCTTCTTCTTGCCAATGGTGGAGCCCTCTCTCCAATGGTGAAACCGCATAAAAATCCGTTCAGTAGATTTTGAGCGAATCGATCACATACACTTTTGGGGACTTTGTTTTATAATACACTAACTGTTGCCCGTGACTACGTCCGCGTGGTGATGAAGATATGCATTACTATTAAGATGTTTAACGCAAATTATTTTATTATTTCAGTCACTTGAAATGGTTATCAAAGTGAGTAACTTTTTAAAAGGCACAATTTAGTATAATTTAATAGTTATTTTTATAAAACCTCTATATACACCACATTTTTAGTTTTATTTTCAGGCTGTATATGTTTCATACAAACTATCAACCCCAATTAAACCCCCTTAGAGGTGGAATACCTCCCTGCCAAATTTCATCTTTGTCCATCCTGGATGGATGAACCCTCCAGCGGTTTTTGAGTTCTCGTGATGAGTGAGTCAGTGACCTTTCTCTTTTATATATATAGATTACGATGCATTATTTGGACACCATCTCATCATCTGTAGAGTACACATTTTACATTTCAAGTCTCTTACTTCAAAAATATAGAACTTTCATATGTAGTGTAGTAACATTTAGTTTATAAGACATGTATTTTCATTATATGTAGGCAGAATAAATCAGAGCGTTGTCCGGAACACTTGTGCGCCTTTTACTGTATCTCCCCGTACCTCACACCTCATGGCGACCCTGCCATGCCGTGGCGGTTGCGAGTGTCGGGTGGCCGGCGCAAAACGCAAACGCGGCGGATTCCAGTGTGCCTCGGTGCAACTTTTAAAGAATTTATAATTTATAACGAGCAGTGAATAAAGTGAGACTTTCATTAAAACTATATCTAATTAATAAATAATATGGGGAAAAATTACTCGAAAAACGAAGATAAGGAAATATTAATAACGCAGAATGCCGCTGCAGGGAGTAACACTGGAGGAATTACAGAAATCGAAAGTAACATAAAAACGAGTAATATTTTAATCACCGTGGCCCTAATAATTTTTATTTGTACTATGGTTTACTTGGCATGGAAAAGCTGGAGAAATAAAGAAAGGAAATGGATAGAAAAAAGAATGCAGTCTGAATTTTTTACGAGAATTCGGCAGAGGTTTTCTGGCAGATTCAACCCTACAAACGCTGACGGAGGAGATACGGTATAGTGAAAAGTGAATAGTGAAAGTAAAAAGTTAAAAAGTAATAATAATATAAATGAAAAGTGAAAATATGTGAAGTGAAAACCTTTCCTTCCCCTCTATTGTTAATTTCTGTGTATAGATTTCATACCATATTTACGTAAAATATGTAAGAACTATGTGTAATATTGACTGTAAGTTTAAAACTATATGGAAAAAGAATTAGAAATTATTTTAAACAAGTTAAGTGAAATTCAAATTGATTTAAGGAAATTAGGTCCCACTAGAAGATTACAATATACAGGTAATGTGAATAAAAAAATTGTAAAAGCTGAAAAACTATTTCGTGAATATAAAGATATTATTAATATTTTTAACGAACAAAAATGTAAAGTTGAATTAAAAGATTATGTTTATGGAATATTAGAACGCATTGAATTAGTATATAATAAAATTTTAAGTTACAAAATTAATTGTGTGGATAGTATAATGGAAAAATCGGAAATAACAAAAATGGATAGGTTCGACTTAAAAACTGCTACTTCTTTAATTCCCGTAATGGATAATACGGAAGAAACTACTGAAAAAATTATTGACGGAATTGAAATGTATGATGAATATCTTGTAGATTTCACACAGAAAAAATTATTAATTTCATTTGTATTAAAAACCAGGTTAACTAAATGTGCTAAATTAAAATTAAAAAGCGAATATAGTGATGTAAAGAGCTTAATCCATGATATTAGAAATTCTTTATTAACAAAAAAATCAGCAAATGCGATACTTAGCCAATTAAATAACTTATCTCAAAATAATATGTCAATTCATGAGTATGGAGATAAATTATCTGAGTTATTTGTAGGCCTCACTATAGCACAGAGCAACGGAAACCCGAAAGCTTGTGAGATATTGAGACCTATTAATGAAAAATTAGCGATTAAAAGATTTGCAGATGGATTACGTAATAGGCGACTCAGCACAATTATATCAGCTCGAGACTACTCCGAGTTGAAGGATGCAGTCCGTGCTGCTGAAGACGAGGAGTTGGGACAACCTTCATCGTCTAACAATATATTCAACGCGCAAAGAAGAGGTAATCGAATCCCCTACTATAGGTCTTCCCAAAGAGGCAGAGGCGGACGAACCAATAAAACTAATTTTTACTCACATCGTGGACGGAACAACAATCTCAATAATACCCCTCGTACAGGTATGTATGTTAAAAATAATTATAATAATTCAGGATATTATTCTAACAAAAACCACTCGACCCCGACTCGAGGTCCCCGTCGAGTTTACAATAGTAGCGGTAACCGTAGTAAGCAAAATATTTGTTCGGTACAACTTGAAGAAGAAAAAACTACTGAACCGAAACAGTTTTTTCGGGACTAAAAATTATATTTTAAATTACGAAAACAATGTAAAATACATATTCTTAAATATCTATAGTAAAAAATGTTCGTGGTTGCTAGATACCGGTGCATCTTTATCGGCTATTCGTAGTAGTATATTATCGAAACATACACCGATACATAAAGACCCTATAGTCATTAACGGTATAGGTGGCAAGACATATTCAGAGGGTTATGTTTATTTAACTTTACAGGCGTTAGATGGAACTAATTATGAACACAAATTTTATTTGTTTGAGGAATTACCTTGTAAATCAGATGGAATAATTGGGTTAGATTTTCTAAACAATTTTTATTCGATTATCGATTTAGAGAAAAATATATTAATGTTAACAAATGAAAAACAAAGCCAGATACCATTATATACTTCACCTAAATTATGTACAGACTATATAACGATACCAGCACGATGCGAAACTATTCATTATATAAAGTTAAATTCAGATGTGAAAGAAGATAGTGTGATTGTACAGGAAGAATTACAAGAAAATTTATTTTTAGCTAGTTTAATAGTAAAACCAAAAAATAACATAATACCTATTAGATTAATGAATACTAGTGACAAAGAAATTATTATTCCAATTTTTCAACCTCAGCTATTACCATTAAAAGAGTATAATGTTTGTTCTTTTGATAAGTGTACTTCGAACTCTACACGTGCAAAAACATTGTTGCAATCTTTGAAACTTGATCACTTAGGTACAAGTGAACGTAACAGTATAGAGAGTATTTGTTCAAAGTATGCTGACATATTTTATTTACCCGGTGATAAGCTTACGACTACTAACTTGTGTGAACAATCAATTAATTTGAAACGAAATGTAAATCCAGTTTATATAAAACCATATAGATTACCACATAGTTTAAAACCTGAAGTAGATAAACAAATTAAACAAATGTTAGCTGATGACATAATAGAACCATCACAAAGTGAATGGTCCAGTCCGATATTGTTAGTACCCAAAAAATCAGATGACAAAAATAATAAAAAGTGGAGATTAGTTATAGACTATCGAAAGTTAAATGAAGTAATACAGGATGATAAATTTCCATTACCAAACATAACAGAGATATTGGATTCGTTATCAGGCGCAATTTATTTCTCTCATTTAGACCTAAGTCAATCATATTATCAATGTTCATTAAAACCCGAATCTAGACCAATCACATCATTTACAACTAGTACAGGTCAGTTTCAAATGAAACGTCTACCTATGGGGCTAAAGATCAGTCCCAGCGCTTTCTCTAGAGTCATGTCAGTAGCTATGTCAGGTCTTAACTATATAAATTGTTTTATTTATTTAGACGATTGTGTTTGCTTCGGAAGAAATTTAGAATCACATAATAAAAACTTAATAGAAATTTTCGAACGCTTACGTAAAGTCAATCTCAAACTAAATCCGAGTAAATGTCAATTCTTAAAAACAGAACTATTATATTTAGGCCATACGATATCCTCTAAAGGAATTCAACCAGACCAAGACAAAATTAAGACTATTCAAAATTACCCAATACCGACGAACGTCGATGAGTTGAGACGTTTTGTGGCAATGTGTAATTACTATAGAAAGTTTATTAAAAATTTTGCTGAATTAACTAATTGTTTAAATAAACTTTGTAGGAGGAATGTCAAATATGAGTGGACTGAACAATGTGAGATATCATTTAATATTTTGAAAAATGCTTTAATAAATCCACCCATTCTACAATACCCTGATTTTTCAAAAGAATTTATATTACAAACTGATGCTTCAGGGACAGCAATAGGTGCAGTACTTTGTAATAATAACATGAGAGCTGTAGCATATGCTAGTAGACCTTTGAATAAAGCTGAATTAAATTACCCAACTATACAGAAAGAACTACTTGCCATAGTTTGGAGTGTAAAATATTTTCGACCATATTTATTTGGACGTACTTTTACTATTATGACGGATCATAAACCCCTTATATACCTATTTGGACTAAAAGACCCTTCAAGTAGACTTTTAAAATTTCGGTTAGCACTAGAAGAGTATGATTTTAAAGTAGTATACGTGAAAGGTAAAGAAAATGTAATAGCGGACGCTTTATCGCGAATAAGTATGACTTCCCAAGATTTGAAAGCTATGAATGAAAGTTTATTAGCAGTAACAACAAGAGCACAGGCTAAGAAAGTAAAAGAGGCAGAAAGAAAGAATGAAAGTGGAGATGATAGAATGATAAGCGATATTCCAAGTATTGACCCGAACAATTGGCCTGATCAACCAAGTGTTGTGGAAATACTTAGAATACCGAGTGGATCAGTTGAGTTAAGTTTAATACAAGGGAAAGAACTAAGAAAAATGAAAGAGAAAAAATATATGGATGTCGAATCTGAATGTTTCGCATTTAATAAAAATAAAAATATATTATATGTTAACCTTGATTTTAAAGCACATTATACGCGAGACGTTTTTGTGGAAAAATTGAGGAAAATATGTGAAAAGTTAGAAATTAGAGAAATATGCATTATAAAGAAAGAAGATAACGCGTTATTTATAAGGAGTCTTATAGAAGAAATAAAAAGTAAAAATAAATATAACGGTCCAAGGATTTGTATTTTGAAAGGTATAAAAAGAATAGATAGTGACGAGGAAAAACAATTTATTATGAATGACTATCATCTGCTACCCACAAGCGGACATGCTGGGATTCGCAGAATGGTAAATAACATAAAACGTAAATTCTACTGGCCAGGAATAGAAAATGATGTTAAGAGTTACGTTAGAAAGTGTGAAAAATGTCAAAAAAGTAAACATTCTAGGCATATTAAGGAACCCCTAGTTATTACAACCACAGCTAGTTCTGCTTTGGAAAAAGTTTTTCTAGACATAATAGGTCCATTAGATAGAGATTTAGAAGATAATAAATATATATTAACAATACAATGTGAATTAAGTAAATTTGTAGAGGCATATCCTCTTAGAAATAAGGAAACGGTAAGTATAGCTAAGAATTTTGTGAATAATTTCATTTTAAGGTTCGGAATCCCAAAGGTCATCACTACGGATCGTGGAACTGAATTTATATCGGATACAATGGAACAGGTTTGTAAGTTACTAAATATAGAAAAACTAAGTTCTACTGCATACCATCATCAAACTATTGGTTCTCTTGAAAATGCACATAAACATTTAGGTTCATTTCTGCGCATACAATGTGATAACCATCCAGAGACATGGAGCCAATGGCTACCATTTTGGTGTTTTACATATAATAATACAATTCACTCAAGTACAAGATATGCACCATACGAGTTAGTTTTTGGAAAATCATGTGAAATACCTAGTAGAATTTCTTCTGACATTGAACCTTTATACAATCCAGACAATTACAGTTTAGAATTAAAGTACAGGTTACAGACAGCTAATAGGGATGCGAGAGAAAATTTGTTAAAGTCTAAAGAGAAAAGAAAACAGAAATATGATAAAAAGGTAAATAAAATAAAATACAAACCAAATGATATGTTATTAGTAAAAAATGAAACAGGAGGAAAATTAGATACCTTGTATAATGGCCCGTATTTAGTTATTGAAGAGCAGGAACCGAATGTAAAAATTTTGAGAAATAATAAAATTGAAATTATTCATAAAAATAGAACAAAACTTTTTGTAAAAGATAAATAATTAATGTTTATTTCTAAATCATTTCAAATTATTGTATACTATATTTAGATACATACTAATTGTTTTATTACTATTACTTTTACGTATTAAAACTTTTCATATTTACATTATATACTTATACAAAAAAAAAAAAAAACTTAATTATGTAATTAATTTTTATTTTTTTATTTTGCCCCGGTGGTGTAGTGTAGTAACATTTAGTTTATAAGACATGTATTTTCATTATATGTAGGCAGAATAAATCAGAGCGTTGTCCGGAACACTTGTGCGCCTTTTACTGTATCTCCCCGTACCTCACACCTCACATACAAACTTCCAACCCCCGTTTTACCCCCTGAGGGATCGAATTTCGTAAAATTCATTCTTAGCGGTAGTTTACGCTGTATAAGGAACCTCCCTGCTAAATTTTAAGTTTGTAGGTGTTATAGTTTCGGAGATTTCGTGATTAGTGAGTCAACCTACGATCCCCCGTTTTAACCCCAAAAGGGAGTTGGTTTCTAAAGATACATTATTTGGACACCTTTTTATCATCTATAGAGATCATTCTAAATTTCAAGTCTCTTACTTCTAAAACATAGGACATTCATACAAACTTCCAACCCCCGTTTTACGCCCTGAGGGATCGAGTTTCATAAAATTCATTCTTAGCGGTAGTTTACGCTGTATAAGGAACCTCCCTGCTAAATTTCAAGTTTGTAGGTGTTATAGTTTCGGAGATTTCGTGATCAGTGAGTCAACCTACGATCCCCCGTTTCAACCCCAAAAAGGGGTTGATTTCTAAATATTCATTATTTGGTCACCTTTTCACCATCTATAGAGCTTACATTTTAAATTTTAAGTCTCTTACTTCAAAAACATAGGACTTTCATACAAACTTCCAACCCCGATTTCACCCCCTTAGGGGTCGAGTTTCGTAAAATCCGTTCTTAGCGGATGCTTACGTCTTATAAGGAGCCTACCTGCCAAATTTTAAGTTTGTAGGTGTTATAGTTTCGGAGATTTCGTGATGAATGAGTGACCTTTCGCTTTTATATATATTATAGATGTATAGACCTCACAATAATAATATGATACATTTAAATAATATTTCTATTGGATATAAAATATTTCACTTTTTTTATTGGGTGACGTGAAAGAAACATTGATCATCAATTCCCAAAATAAAACTCGAGAAAATTAAAAAACTAAAAAACGAATCGTAATAAGTTTAGTATATCCAGATTTAATAGATTTTAATTTTATATATTTAATTCCTTTATTCGTATAAATATTATTACTTGAACTTGAAGACAATTTACTGCAGTCATCATCATCCTCATGGACGCTGGACATAGGCCTCCACAAGTTCACGCCAAAAATGGTGTCAACTCATGTGTGTTACCCATAGTCACCACGCTGGGCAGGCGGGTAGGTGACCGCAGGGCTGGCTTTGTCGCACCGAAGACGCTGCTGCCCGTCTACGGCCTGTGTATTTAATTGCCAGTAGTTGGATGGTTATATCGCCATCTGTCGGCTTTTTAAGTTCCAAGGTGGTAGTGGAACTGTGTTAAGTATCCCTTAGTCGCCTCTTACAATACCCACGGGAAGAGAGGGGGGGGGGGGGGGAAATTTACTGCAGTGATAATTGAGAATTCACTTGAGATTCTATGATATATCAATTTAATCTTCAATGCAATAACTTTGCGAGCATTTTTTATTTTTCTATAGTAAAAGTAGTTTGGGGCTGCCAAATATTTCATGGACTACTTACTATTAGGTTCAGAACGTTTTTAAAGTTAAAATATAACGACACAAAAAAAAAACATGGGGTTTTACTATTTTATTCTTTGAAAGAGTCCATACTATCGTTAAATATTTTATATCACTTTTTCGGATATAGGTAGAACTAACATTTTTTAAAGTTTTGAAAAGTTGGTAGATTTTTTGCAAGGTTAGGAGTAGAGATATTCGCAACGGCTTTTTATAAATAATACGTTATAACGATAAGCTAATTTTAAAACGCCTATTATTTTTTACGTTAGAATATATTAGTATATTTTTTTTGTCGTACCAACTCAGAAATCTTCGTGGGCTCAAATGCATAGTTTACGATTCTATAAAGGACATACAGACAAACATTCATTTTTCTGTAGAAATATAGACTAGCGGCCCGCTCTTGTTTCGCTTCGGGTAACTCAAGATTTATCAATAAAAAAATTATGATTTTGATAATATTCCTTTCTTCCTATTATGTAATTGATGTTACAATTATATGATAATATGATATACAATATATCGATTATCATTTTTTTTTTTTATATTCGATAAAGTAGTTTTAAATGAAAGTATATTTTTACAATATTTACATTGCGCTTTTTTTACAATTTCATCCACCACACTAAAATAATTCCACATTTGTCCTTTTTGTGGCATTTTAATTAATTATACTAAAATACTATGACAAACTCACTCAACAACTAAATTATATTTACAGTTTCTCAAAACGTAACACCGCAATCGTAAAAAATAACAAACCCACCAAAATACCGAACATTATACGAGAACGAACACGTTGTCTATACTGATTACTGACTATTTAACCGTTTAACGAAACGAAATAAAGAAGTCTAATGTGTAGTATAATATAATAAAAATCACTCACTCATTTCAGCCTATCGCACTGCTGGACATAGGTCTCCACAAGTTCGCGCCAAAAATGTAATAACAATAATACGAACAAAAATATTTTTAAAATATTTCATTTAAAAATATGTTAGTTCTAGTTCTGGGCATCGAAAGGGAAATAGTTCTTAGTTAGTTACAATAGAATACAATTTGACATTGGACTAATATATTATACAGCAATGTGAGACGTTCTGGACATTGAAAGGAATTTTGTTCTTATTCCGTTACCAGAGAATAATTTGTCTTTGTGTACATTTATGTTGTGAAGTAATAAAAATATTCTTTAACATAAATACTAACGCTCGCCATGTAAAATAAATAATAGGTTATAATTATGATTATATATAAATAATAGGTTATTTTATCCGCTGTCAAATATAACAAACACTTCTAGTTAAGAGTTATGACTTTAGGGAGTTAAGGGTACTAAAAAAAGTGGCAGATCTACCAAAAAGTTGGTAGAGTTGGTACCTAGGATTGAGTAAAAATGACATAGTACAAACATTTGTCAACTTGGTAAATACGTAGTTTACCTTGTAATGGAGTGAATAATAGTAGTTTCTAACTTTGAACTTTTTGAAATTAAAAATTATTTTTCACTCTTAACTTATGCACACACAAATATACTACAATAAATATTAAATTATTAAACCTTCAATAAATAACTCTAGCACGAAAAATAGATCTCTATCAAATAGAATCTCTGTTTGTTTCATTCGCTCTACTGAAGATAAGTTTATAAAAACATTTAAATAAATGAAGCATTACCTATTAGTTTGAAAAGAGCAGCACTAAATTTGTTATTTTTTTAGTAAATAAGAAAAACTTCTTGTATAAAAATATAAAAAAAAAAAATGTGTATTTGATGAAGAAGTAGATTCTAATAACATTAAATAAATTTGTTTTATTTTATATACATTCAGTTTTTAAATAATTAGGATTTAATAAATTATTTCGATCATATAAACATAAAATTTCAACAATTTGTTGTATCATCTTAGCCGCTTCTAAAGAGTTCACTTCATTTAATCTTTTTGTTACTGCTCTCCCCACTGCACCATATTTATTGTTTTCTAAACCAAAACTGTCATTTTGTACAGATTTAAATATTGTTACTAAATTCTCTGCAATGCCTCTACATGAGACATTTGATTCTGTATTATTTTCAAAATTTTGATCACTATTATAGTCGAGTTCTTTTTGCGAGTCCTGTTCTAGTTCAAAATCATCCTGGAAAATAATTTATGTTACAAACTTATTTTTTCAAATTTAATTTATATACCTAAACCTACCTGTATAACTAAACTAACTAAAAAATAAAAATTTTGGATGGAAAAGGGAAAAGGGTAAGGGAATATGAAATAATCTTTAGTACCTGAAAGAATTCTGTGCTTAAAGAAATATATAATAAAACTAACTTAAAAGATATTCATAGCTAGGCAGTCTAGGTACTCAAAATATTATATTCTTTATATATATTTTAACTTACTTTTTTATTTTCAGTTTCAGATTCATCATTAAGCTTAACAGCTCTGTTAACTTTTCTTAAAAATTGACAAGATTCCCACAAATGCCAGTTGACTTTGTATTTCTGAAAATAATGTTTATTAAATGGAATGAACAGAAATTTTTAAGTTTCCTAATTAATATATTTTAGAATTTTTGTAGTAAGATAAATTGTATGACCCACAAATGAAAACTAAGAAATATATTTTAGAGTACATATCTTACTAACAATTTATTAGATGTTGTTACAATAGAGATAATCTACTATTCAGTTTACAATATAGACACTGTCTTTGTATGTGACCTTACATTTTTTTAAATATAAAACTAATTGTAGTACTAACCTCGCCACTTTTAGCTTGACTAGCTTTTATTTTTCTTAAATAATTAGCAAAAGTAGATCTTATATTGGTCCATCTATCCTTCACAGCTTGCCCTGTGAATTCATTGCCGTATTTCGCTGCAAATTCTGCATATGTACGGTCCCTGAATTCGACCGAAGTGTACTTTGGATGTTTAGGATTCCAGATGTTTGGTCGGCTCTGTATAAATTTTACTAACTTTAAATTCATCTTTCTGGTCCAAAATACTTTTTCCTTTGCGAAGTCGGTTATCATTTCTGTTTTAATTTATATTAATAAATACCTAAATAGCTGGGTAAAGTTGTCTATTATAAAATATACAAGATCTTTAGTTTTTTGAACTGTCATTGAAAAAAAGTGATTGAATATAAATAAAGTTTCGATCAGGTTTGAAAACAAACAAAATCAGACATTTATACAATAATATTTATAGGCAATTGTCAAATTTGATTAAACGTACCTAAACGTGCACAGACTCCGTAGATTATTTACTCTCTTAACACTTTTTATACGAGTAGGATAAGGTATTGTCCATACTGCCTAGTTTAATTGGTAAAATGTATAACAACTATTATAAATTTTATAAGTACAAAACAAATTAGTCAAACGATCTTAAACGTTAACAAACAAAGTCATTGTATTAGAAAAAAGTATATATTTTCATCATAGAGCCATAGATCAAGTAAAAAGAATAGATAACGCACTTAGAACAAAAAAGTGAAGCCACTTTTTTAAATATGTGTGAGTGAGTGAAGTGTTGACACTTTTTAAAAAAGGTCCCTGAAAATTTTATTAAATGAGATTAAACACAATTAATTTAATATAGGTAAAATGGGTATGCGAAAATAAAAATCTGTTTATAGTTTTAAATATATTTACTCCTTTTTTGCTTCAAATTGTTAAATAAATCTATTGCAGCCATGTTTTGATTTAATGAATTATATAAATCTGTGTCAATGAAAATTGCGTTTTTAAGTAATTGATGATTCCTCTGAAGGGCAAGTTCCTGTTTTAAAGACGTCTAACTCTTTGCTGTAATGATTTAATGTTTTTACATTTTTTTTTAAAATAAAGTTCCTGTTTTTTTAACATTTCTCTTAGTTTATGTTTTCTAGGTGTATCAAAGATTGAATCTTGGTTAACGACTAATTTAAGACTCATCCGGTAGGTCCTAGAACAAAAAATATAACATTAAAATACCTAGTAGTAAGTAGTAGTATATATGTGATGGTACTCTGCGAAGTCCACGTTTTGTACCGTACATGTCAGCTTTATCAAAATGGTTTGAACAAACCACACTAGATGAGGATGGCTGTCGTTGTAGTTCATTTCAGCTCAGTCGCACAGCAGCTACCTATTCTATCTACCTCTTATTAAAATATTCGTTGGAAACCTAAAATCATGATATTTAGTAGTAAAATATGAGTAGTTAATTCACAAATTTAAACAGACACAAACGAGTTAAAAATTCATATTGACTTCAATTTAAGTAAAACATAAAATCACACGATAAAAAAAAAACCACAATAATGATGTCCACTTTCTACTTAATTATTTTTCTATGATTGCCTACAATTTATTTACCCGCATCTTGGGCTAATGGAAATAAGAATTACTGGTAACACTCCCTCGGTACGTCATTTCGGGACATCGAAATTATAAGTTCCGAATAACCTCAATATTATTGTGGAATAACAAGAAATATAAAGTTTTGTATGTACTTACGTGTGAAACGATATTTCTTCAGACTTTTTATTCACTTTGGTATTGTTTTTGCACCATTTAATTACATAAGAACGGCATTTTGAAGGCAAAGTTACTGTACGAGGGCCCGTGAGATACTAACGAAAATGAGCGTAGTTTGATGCATATGTGTGTGTGAGCGCGTGTGTTTACTTGAAGGAGCCGAGTTTTGTGGCTTCACTAACAACAAAGGCCGCGCATTATCTACTTTTTTTTACTTCATCTATGCATAGAGCTTAAAACTTTGGAAGCTCTATTCATTGTAAGATAAGAGCTAACAAACTTTTTGGCTCTATGAAGTTTATTAGGTTTTTTTTAACTCTTTGGTGCCATATTGATTTAAAAATATCTAATATCTTCTGATATATCAGTAAAGTAAGGCTACATGAAACGAGTACTAAAAGTTTATGTAAACCACAGTGATGTTTCGATTAAAAAAAAATCAATATATATATATATATATATATATATATATATATATATATATATATATATATATATATATCTGCGTCGCATAACGAGGTATACTTCTTCTAGGCTTTAGGGGTTCTCAAGCTCGAGTGTATAGCCATCTTGTCCTTAAAGCCTGGAATCGCACCAGAAGCTTTCCTAAAGTTTCAGATGTCCATGGATGATTAACGTCAGATATAGGTATTTAATGTCAGATGGTATTGTTCACCGTGGTACCTTCGCTTTCCTTAATATTAAAGAATACTCTTTTATCAGAAATGCAATTAGGGAAAAATACCTTTACAGAAAATATTTATATGAAAAGGATAATTAATAACTTAATTCAGTAGTAAAAAAAGGGTTGGATTATTTTCAACTAATTATCTCAGTCGGAAATTAAACATATACTATAATTAAATATACACTTATGCTACATGCTTTATAACAATTATTTACTAGAAAAAATAACTTTAACTTATTCATGTTTGCGTCATGTAGACGCCGCGTTGGCGCAACGGTAACAGCCACGATTTGTACCTGTTGCGCTGGCGGTTGCGGATTCGATCCCCGCACATGACAAACATTTGTATTGGCCATACAGATGTTTGTCGTGGTCTGGGCTGTGCCTCGGAGAGCACGTTAAGCCGTCGGTCCCGGTTGTTATCAAGTACACCTGATAGCGATCGTTACTCATAGTAGAGAATATATCCGCCAACCCGCATTGGAGCAGCGTGGTGGATTAAGCTCTGATCCTTCTCCTATATGGGGAAAGAGGCCTATGCCCAGTAGTGGGATATTACAGGCTGAAGCGTAGTCATGTTTGACAACAGCTGGAAAAAGATGCATACATTTTTCTGACTATTTTCTGACTTTATTGCCTTTTGGATCTTTTTATTCGAAAAAGACGTAATGAATATATTTATAAAATAAAAATAAAAAAGGTTAATAGCTTAACATAATAAGATTGTGTTTCTCGGTGGATATAATTTAATTCGTTGATAAAACATGTTAGTCAAAAGACAAAATCAGCAGTGCTATGTTTTTGTTATAATTTTTTATTAATTATTATTTTGTTGTGCGGAAATCTGCATGTTTCGAAAAAAAGAGGTATAGTATATATGTACTTAATTCAGAAATTCCGAAGTAATACAGCGTTGTGACTTAAATTTAATAGGTAGCATTTCATTAGAAAATTCCGGCTATCTAGTCAAAAATATAACTTTTTTTAAATACTAATGTTTACTAAAATGTTAACTAATACTAAAAACAAAAGTTTTTTTAAATGTTTTTTCGTATAACAAAATATAAATACATAAATAAGTTTAAGCAACTTAATGTTTGTTTTAGGTAACTGCCGACTGATAGAGTATTTTTTAGAAAATATGCATAATATACGCAATCTTATAGATAAACTACATGTTATTATTAAATTGGCGTCCGTCCATTTAGGGTCATATAGAGATAGGTACATGGATGAGCCAAACGGATTCGGATTTGGAATACAGAAACATACTAGGGATAGTTCAAAAGAGAAATTTTAATTTGCTTAAATACATTTTTGCGATGTTTAGCATTTTTGGCGATTTTTTTGGAATTTACTCTAAATTAGATTTAGTGTCCAAACGGACCTCAATTTTGGATTCAGCACATCGAAATATATAAACCTAGGTAGGTCTTGTCATATGTAGAGAGCATTTTTTAATGGGCTTGTGTAATTAATTTTATTGTTTATTAATTGGTGTCGTAGAATTTTTGGATTATCAATTTGTCGGTTTGTGGATTGTTTTGTAAAAAATCAACACAATACTTTTTTCCTATTGTTGCGTTTTTACCTGTTAAAAAATTTCGTAATTTTCTAAAAAAAAAAAAAGAAAAATATAGCAAATTCTTATGTGAGCCTTGTGCTTGCTTCCTTTCCAACATAAAATGTGAATTATTTGCAAGCGTATATGTAATTAAAAAGCGTACACTTAAAAAAAGTAAAAGAGAACGTAAGCGAGATCGACGTCCGTGACTGCGATATACAGAGCAACGGTAAATGTGCGATCTCTGAGCCAAAACGAACCGAGCTAACCAGTCATCGATGCGGCCTTAACCGCCATGGGCCGCTCGCTGCATTTTTTATCGTCGTACACACGACCGTTTGCAATTAAAAATTCCCGCCAAGCAACAACGGGATGTCCCTTTTCAAAGCGACAACGCTCCCAAGTAGCACCAGCTGCTTCCCTAAGCGAGGAGATGTTCGCAAATGCGAAACCCTACTCCGCAGTCCCCGGTCCTAAACCTATCCCTATCCTTGGTAATACGTGGCGAATGGTACCAGTTATCGGACAGTACGATATTTCGGAATTCGCGAAAGTGACCAAGTTGTTTTTAGAGAAATATGGCCGTATTGTTCGGTTGGGTGGTTTGATCGGAAGGCCGGATTTGCTGTTTGTGTATGATGCTGATGAAATTGAGAGGATGTACAGGAGGGAGGGACCCACACCCTTCAGGCCAGCTATGCCGTGTCTCGTGAAATATAAATCGGAGGTCCGTAAGGATTTCTTTGGTGATCTGCCTGGCGTTGTTGGAGTGTAAGTTAATATAATTAGGTAATTCATTAAAAAAAATAATAATAATGATTTAAGTTTTATTAATTGCATGTATTGTGTGTTACGAGGCTTCATTACAAATGACCTAAATAATTATAATATAGGTTTCATTAACAGTTTTTGATATTCAAAATGACAAGTTTCCCATAAAATTACATCTTGCACTTTCTCTTATAAGAGATTTATTTTTAGTTTAGCGAAACTAAAAAAAAATTTCGAATGAGGATTTGAGTGAAAGTTGTTTTAGTTTCATAAGTACTAGCGAAGGCTTCTCGTATTTTATAGAACTTAAAAAACAATTAGAAAAATTCTTTTCCCTGTAACATTTTATTGATAAAAGATATCTCAATAAACAGTTCGAAACATGGTGAAAACGTGTACAAGGCTTAGTTTGTAATATACGCCGAAAACTTTCGTAAAAACTTGAAGTATTGTATTAAGACAAAGGAATAAGCTTTGCATTCCGAGTCTCTTAGTTTTAGGGAAAATATCCGCTAAGCCTTTATAGAGCACCTTGGTTGATAAAGATCTAACCCTTTTATCCACATAACAAGAAATAAGTTAACTGTAAATATGTAGACTGTTACGATATAATACTGCCATATAAGTTAAGTATGTAGTATAAAAATCTAATAAGCCATTAAAGAAGTGGCCAAGATATAATGCTGCTCTGGTGAATTGAGTGCTATTAAGAAAAAAAAAAAACAAACAAAAGGCGACAGTCTTGGGGAAAGCAATTTTCGTGACCTTTAGCGAGAGTAAAATATAACTGGTTTTAAAAAACTAAACCTAGTATATCCTTTGTAAGAAGATCCGTGTAAACTAAATCATATAGAATCCTTAATTTAACTAAATATTTACCTTTTATTTACTTGTATCTTGTATCTGTATGTATTGTCTGGAATAAAAGACTAAACAGCCAAGTCCGCCCACTATCAGTTTGTACAACTATCTTTAAGCTATGTAAGAGTATTTGTAGTGTACAATAAAGTATAACATAAATAAATATTTAATAATATTATGTATATATTTTACAACTAGCTGTGCCCGCTGTGTGGTTACGGCATCAAAGAATATAGCCATCCCCTCTCTTCCCGTGGGTGTCGTAAGAGGCGACTAAGGGATAACACAGTTCCACTACTACCTTGGAACTTAAAAACCCGACCGATGGCGGGATAACCATACAACTGCTGACTTTAAAATACGCAGGCCGAAGACGGGCAGCAGTGCCTTCGGTGCGACAAAGCCAGCCCTGCGGTCATCAACCCGCCTGCCCAGCGTGGTGACTATGGGCAAAAAACATGAGTTCAAGCCATTTTTGGCGTGAACTTGTGGAGGCCTATGTCCAGTAGTGGACTTCGAAAGGCTGCTGTGATTATGAGCTGTGCCCGCGACTTTGTCCATGTAGAAATTAACAAAAAAGGGTATTTGTTTAGTTCGTAGAGTTATAAAATAAATTTTCCAAAATACAAGTAGCCTAAGTTACTCCTTATTACATCAGCTATCAGCCAGTAAAAGTCCATTCAAAATCGGCCCAGCTGTTTGAGAGATTAGCCGGAACAAATAAACAGACAGACAGACAAACAGACAACAATTTTAATAAATGTTGTGTTGGAATTTGTACCGTGTATATATCCATATACATTTAGTAAAAAGCGGTTATTTTAATATTACAAACAGACACTCCAATTTTATTTATTTGTATAGATATATAGATTAATTTATCATAAATGGAAATACTATCATATACGGACGGATAGTAGCATTAAATATTTTTTTATACAACGAGATCAGTAACCGATTACCGTAGCCTGTCGACGCAGGCGTTGCCGACCCTACCCGCAATCCCCTATCTCCAGGAGCTTTGGTTACCTAACTCACCACGTGAACACTACACTGCTTGCAGTATTATTTAGCTGTGATCTTCTGTAAGGTCGATGTACTTCCCCAGTCAAGCTGCTCCAGATTTTGAGCAGGATATTTCCTGCTGTGCCCCATGTGTGCCCTGTGTGACATATCTCAGTTAACACCGACATTTTCAGTGAATCTCATCGATTGGTATATAAACTCTACTCTAAATAATTGTTTGTCAAATAATATTCATCTATTTATTTATTTAGTTACTCGATTAGAACTACGACAGTGAGATAAAAAATAAACATGATATGAAAAGTATTAATTATGACTTCAAAAAAAAAAAATTAATTATTCAATATTTAATATAATAAATAATTAATTTTGGCTAATTATTTCAAAGTAATAAAGCATATCAATGTTTTACCTTTGGCCTAGTAAATGTTTGGTTTGTCATGCATAATATGAGCCGAGGACGTACTCGTAACTTAGACCTAGGCAGTGGACTGTGATGCAATAGATTTTGTAATGCACCTAGGATTAAGTAGGTAAATATCAGTAATTTATTATGTAGTACGCGTTTGTTTATAATAGTGGTCAACATTATTGCTTAACATAAATATATAAAAAAGTAAAAGTTAAAAAGTAAAATAAATTATGCAAGGTATAATTAGGCAAGTTATATATGTAAAAATAAATTCAGAACCTAAAACTTTTTTAAAATTTAGAGAGCTTACTGGCTAGTATTTTCAAAATATTTTTTTTTTAAATATTGTTCCGTGAATACTAAGGTTGTATATATATATGCGATGCCATTATTATGCTGCTAAAAACGGCCATTCACCTTACGTTACGAATCATGTCGCGAATTCATGAATTTGAATGTATGTCACGTTTTGAAACTAAAATTTTAGTTTATATCCGTGATAGATACCGTACGTTCATTTCCTTTAAGATGGGTCTAATTGGTCTTAAAATAGCTTAGCTTATTTGTTGTTAATGATAGTGAATTAACTTTATTTGAGATAAACATTGTTTACAGATACGACTACATACAAGAAAAGAGAAAAAACAAAAAGTAAAGTGTTACACTAAAAAATATGAAAAGACACCCGAAAAATTATACTTAATTTCAAAGACATTAATTGTAATTATGTAAAAATATTTCATTAAAGTTAACTAAATAAACTATTAAGTTTTCAGGCAGTCTATATAAATATTTCAGTAAGCTGTAAGTGAATAGATGGTTTAATTCACACGAATTTGTAAACATTCAAAGTCACGTCATATAATATTTCGCACTTGAAGTGTGCTAAAATATACGGTAATGAATATCACTGCCATGCTGAACTCCATTGTCATATCATTTAACACTTTAAGATGACAATATACATTCGTGTGACATAATTGTACTTAACATCATTGCTGTGAATTCCCATTTGATTCATAGTTACCGAGAGTTTCTGATATGACTTGGTAATGAAGGCGTTATTTTTAGATATTGAACTGTTATTAACTGTGTATTTAGAAATATATGTTTTGGCGTAGTGGTTATAATAACTGGTTGATGCATCAGTAGACACGGTCTTGATTTCCCATGGCAAAGATTTGTATGTTAATAATAATATATTCTTTATTGTACACCAAAATACAAAGGCGATCTTATCGCTGAAGTGCGATTTCTTCCAGATAACCTTTGGGCACAGGACATGATATAGTAGTGACGGATAGGAAGTGTACAATATTCTTAAGGATGACTAACGATGTTGAGCGCATACACGAAATGTTTGTCTTGTAACGCCTCAAATATTCAGAATTTTATTTTTACATTCGTTTCGTCTACCTTCTATCGTTAAAAACATCGAAACAAATTAAAGAGAGGTCAGGTAAAGGAGTGGATTCTGATGAGATGTCACTCGTATTTTAAATCGTTGTCTGTCTCTGTCATCGTAATTACGAATTCTCTGACCCTGTTTAGTTGACTGATATTACGAGTAAATATCTATAGATATGATAATATGTCGTCAAAGTGTTGGAATAACGTTATTAAATTAATTTCTTATGTTTAAATTAATGAATACATTTTGAGGACGAATTAGAAAGTTAAAAAAAAATACAAAATATAGCGGTGTAATTATATACTAATGTTATTAGCAAGGATTTCTGTATGAAAGTAATAGAGTTGAAAATTATATGCCCGAATAAATCTATTATTTTATTTTGAATATGTTGTAGAAGAAAGTATCTTTATTAGTCATTTTGAAGTTTATATGATAGCAACACTACTTTATTATTTAAAAAAAAAGCACAATTGTTTCAATCTTATTCAACAAAATAAAGAAAATTTACTTAATGAACTAAAACACTTATAACCAAAAATATTAACCTCTTTTCCTTTCTAAATTATTCAGTTGCATACCCTAAGACCACCTTAGCCTGTCTCAAAATCCTCTTTGTCCAATTTCAAGTTAGTAGCACAAAAAATTAGAAACTTTTAGAATATCTTTCGAGACCCCTTAGAACTTTTTAATATGGTCCTGTTGCAACATTTCTTCAGAATAGTTCTTTGTAGACGTTTAAAGATCGTTTTAAGATTGTAACATAAAGAATGAAGGACTTTCACACAAAGTTTTAAAAACTTTAGACCCCTTTAATCCGGCCCTATCAAAAAATCTGTTCTTAGCGGGCTCCCTGCCATATTTTATCTTTATGCGTCCAGCGGTTTACGAGATTTCGTGATGAGTTAACTACCTAATGATTTTATATATATATAAGATATAACGTCACGTTAAATCGTGTTCTTTCGCTACATTCGCTATGTGGACATAATAAGTTCCACCGGTTTTTCTTAAGTAGGATACGTGAAAGAATTTTAAATAATATAGTCACCTTGGAGAGACCTACATTTAACATAAACCTTATATTAAAGGGCATAAGATGCTTATTTTATTAATATTTCTGTTTTATTAGAAAATATCGGCATAACAGGTGCAAGTCGGTTATAATGGCCTTTCTCAAAAACGTAACAATCGACTCATTTTATTGCAAGATCATTACCGTTTTAAATGTTTTTTTTTTTTTTATTTAACTCTAGAAGAAAAGTGAGTTCTTACATCCAGTATTTTAATGCAAATTAAAATAGCTTTTTAAATTATATTATTCAAGTGCATACCTTTATATATGATTTGATACAATGTAACTATTACTTATGCTGGACATGTTTGAAAACTCCTGATATTTCGGCGACGTTAGAGATGGCCATAGGCAATTACTGTAAATTGTAAAAACTGTTATTGTAAAAAAAGTGTCTACAGATTAAAATGAAATTAGTCTCAACTGTTAATATGTCTGTACGACATACCTGAGAAGTAGGGCGAAGCGAAAGCACCTTACCTATGTGTGCGTTATGACGTGATCTGCATACATACATACAAACATACCTACACACACACTCGAATAGAATCTCTCGTTTGTGGTTTCCGGTTGTTTTCTAGAGGACAATGGGTTTTACTACTTTATTTGAATTATAATCAAATATTATTTTAAGTTCATCATTACAGCCTATACAGTCCACTGCTGGACATAGGCCTCCACAAGTTTACGCCAAAAATAACGTGAACTCATGTGTTTTGCCCATAGTCACCACGCTGGGCAGGCGGGTTGGTGACCGCAGTACTGGCTTTGTCGCACCGAAGACGCTGCTGCCCGTCTTCGGCCTGTGTATTTCAAAGCCAGCAGTTGGATGGTTATCCCGCCATCGGTCGGCTTCTTAAGTTCCAAGGTGGTTGTGGAACCTTGTTATCCCTTAGTCGCCTCTTACGACACCCACGGGAAGAGAGGGGGTGGCTAAATTCTTTAGTGCCGTAGCCACACAGCACGTATTTTAAGTTACATTGACAGAAAAAAAAGCGCGCCATTAAGCACTCGAGGATAAAAATTTAATTACAACTTTTTTTTGTTTCAAAACTAGTACTAAAAAAAATTATTTCGAAAAATCTTGACAGTATAAAAACCAATTAATTTATCTAAAATCGTTTTAATGAGGGATATTTTGAGTAACATTACACGTTATACTAAACACAAAGTATTGGTTGAGCCTTTTTTACTTCTGCAACCCATTGACTTTTGGAGTGAAATGAGTTTTTCCGAAAAAAAAAAAATGAAAATAAAAACTTAAATCTTTGTTTTAGAATATTTTATGCACATATGTAGGGATATAATTATTTTTACATACTACTTAAGACTGTACTTAGCACTGAATAATGAATACTCGTTCTTAGAACCAGCATCATCATACGTTTAGCAAACAGCATTACAAATAGACTTTGCTTCGTATTCTATTTGCACAAATTACTTGTCTTGCAAACTATTGGATGGGTAAAGCAATTTGTGAAGATTTTGAATAGATATAATAAAACACATTTACACAATTTTATCTAACAAATTACTGACTATACTGTAATTTGTGACTTTTATATAAGATCATGATATGAGACAAAAAATGTATCTATTGACTGATTAGTTTTTATTTGTAGTAGATTTGATTGGTAGTTTTAACTGTGATAAAGTCCAATTAATATTAGAGTTACAGATATAAAATTTTTTGAGTTTTCACTTACATAAAAAAGTATAATAATGATACTATTTTTTATATTAGGTGTTAGATAGTTTTACAGCGTAGCTAACATCCGCAACACTGGTATCGCATCACATTCATTCAACTCAGTAACATTTACAAATGTAAGTTAGTAGATCGTGTTGCATTGTCTCACGACAGACAAGCGGCCAATCGTGGCAAAGCTGTTTCTATTTTCATTCCGAGTGCGATTTCTTCATAGTAATGCGAATTGTATACATTTTATTATCATTAAAAGGATCTGGATTGTTTGTTAATATATGTGTATAAAAATGGTTTTTATGTTTTTATTTTAATTATTACACGATACTCTATAGGATTATTTTATAGGAGGATTTATGAGCATAATCAAACTGTGAATGACCTTTCTCCTTATGTTTTCTCTGAGCGCTATAATTTGGAGGCTTTCAAAAGTCGAGTGTACCTGTAGATATTTATCACTTAAAGGCCGGAAATGCACTTACAACTGCTTTAATGATATCGTCGGGTGACGGTAGCTATTAAGCATCAGATGGGTTTTTCTGCTCGTTTGCGCCCTTTATCATAGAAAAATCTACCTCAACTCAACTACCTGTTACAGACAAGAGTTACTTATTTAACTAAATTAGTTTGATTCTAAGACTGAAATTAATTGCTTTGACTGAATTATAGAATGTAATATTTATCTAGTACTAGTTAGTCTTTCGTAATTAATATTTGTTGTATTAATGAATTACTTTTAATTACTTTTCACATTTTCTTATAAAATAAATGAATGAAATTCATACAGTACATACAAATATCTACATTCCATTGCTGGCGATAGGCCTCCCCAAGTTCGCGCCAAATATCCCGGTTTTCCGCAATCCTTATCCAGCCTTCACCGGCAATTTTACGAAGATCGTCATTGTAATACATACAAATGTTAATTGTAAAAGAATATCCTGTCATTATGATACATTTAACCTCTGAATCTCAGTAGATAGGTGGTGTAGGTAGGTGGTAGTGGTTGTCGATTTCGTGATGCAACGAAACCTTGATTTTAAAAGTGTGTTAATGATGCTTCATTGTCGCAAGCGTGAGATTCGTTGATCTTACAAAATATGGTAATGATTTATACAGCTTTGTACTCCAAGAACACCTTATATATCGAAATATAAAATTTCTATATAAGTACACATAATATAATTAATTACTATGCTATGAGCAGACTACCTATACGTATACAAAGCTCAATATTTTTTTTCAGTCGAATCCCTACATCTTGAATTTCGTGCATTCAAACAAATAAAATATACCGTATATGTTTTCGTAGTTATTTTTTTTTTGACAGTATTTGAAAAATATGATAAATCTATAATATATATAAAAGCGAAAGGTCACTCACTCATCACGAAATCTCCGAAACTATAACACCTACAAACTTGAAATTTGGCAAGTAGGTTCCTTATAAGACGTAAGCATCCGCTAAGAACGGATTTCACGAAACTCGCCCCCTAAGGGGGTAAAACGGGGGGTGGAAGTTTGTATGAAAGTCCTATGTTTTTGAAGTTAGAGACTTGAAATTTAAAATGTAAGCTCTATAGATGGTGAAAAGGTGTCCAAATAACATATCTTTAGAAATCAACCCCCTTTTGGGGTTAAAACGGGGGATGGTACGCTGACTCACTCATCGCGAAATCTCCGAAACTATAATAGCTACAAACTTGAAATTTAGCAGGTAGGCTCCTTATAGGTTGTAGACATTCGATAAGAACGGATTTTACGAAACTCGACCCCTAAGGGGGTAAAACGGGGGTTGGAAGTTTGTGTGAAAGTCCCATGTTTTTGAAGTAAGAGACTTCAAATTTAAAATGTATGCCTTATAGATGATGAGAAGGTGTCCAAATAATGTGTCTTTAGAAATCAACTGCCTTTTGGGGTTAAAACGGGGGATGGTAGGTTTACTCGCTCATCACGAAATCTCCGAAACTATAACACCTACAAACTTGAAATTTGGCGGATAGGCTCCTTTTAGGGTTTAAACATTCGCTAAGAATGAGTTTTACGAAATTCGACCTTTAAGGGGGTAAAACGGGGGTTGGAAGTTTGTATGAAAGTCCTATGTTTTTGAAGTAAGAGACTTGAAATTTAAAATGTACTTTCTTTAGATAGTGAGAAGGTGTACAAATAATGTATCTTTAGAAATCAACTCCTTTTTGGGGTTAAAACGGGGAATGGTAGGTTGACTCCCTCATTACAAAATCTTCGAAACTATAACAGCTACAAACTTGAAATTTGGCAAGTAGGTTCCTTATAGGGCGTAAATATTCGCTAAGAGTTGATTTTATGAAACTCGACCCTTAAAGGGCTAAAACGGGGGTCGGAAGTTTGAATGAAAGTCTTATGTTTTAGAAGTAAGAGACTTGAAATTTAAAATATATGCTCTATAGATGGTGAGGAGGTGTCCAAATAATGCATCGTAATCTATATATATAAAAGAGAAAGGTCAGTGACTCACTCATCACGAGAACTCAAAAACCGCTGGATGGTCTATCCATCCAGGTTGGACAAAGATAAAGTTTGGCAGGGATGTAGATTATAGTTAGCAGACGTCCGCTAAGAACGGATTTTACGATATTCCATCGCTAAGGGGGTTTAATTGGGGTTGATAGTTTGTATGAAACATAAACAGCCTGAAAATAAAACCAAAAATGTGGTGTATGAGGTGAGATGTGGTGAGAGGTTTTATAAAAATAACTATTAAATTATACTAAACTGTGCCTTTTAAAAGTTACTCAGTTTGATAAGCATTTCAAGTGACTGAAATAAAAAAATAATTTGCGTTAAACATCTTAATAGTAATACATATCTTCATAACCACGAGGACGTAATCGCGGGCAACAGTTAGTGTATTATAATAATGAGTGTATGTGATCGATTCGCCCAAAATTTACTGAACGGATTTTCATGCGGTTTCAACATTGTAGAGAGGGCTCCACCATTGGCAAGAGGAAGGTTTACGGAACGGCTAAGCCGATTTTGATGAGAGTTTCACTGGAAGTTTGCCGGCAAAACTTTGTGACACACTAATTTCAACGCGGGCGAAGCCGCGGGCACAGCTAGTATTGAAATAAAATTATAAAGACCAACTCATTCATTAGTCATTAATTAAATCTCGAAACGTAAAATTTGCCATTATTAATCTCTTTAATAATTATTTTCTAGGTAAGAGGAATAGATAGTGGACGTGTACAGCTGTTTTATTGCTATAATTAAATTGATTATTGTATAATTTTTTATTTCAGTCATGGGGAAAAATGGAGGCAATTCCGTTCAAAGGTTCAGAGACCAATTTTACAACCGCAGACAGTTAAGAAATATGTATCTCCAATCGAAATGGTGACGGAAGATTTCATCAGGTACATGGAAAATGCTAGAGATGATAATGGTGATCTACCACATGAGTTCGACAATGATATACATAGATGGTCACTGGAATGTAAGAGAATTTTATCCACTTACTCAATTGTAGCTGTATTTTTTTATTATAAATCCTTATTTTTCATTTGGGTTCAAAATTTTTAATGATTTATGGTTTTGATGTAAACTATGTAATTGATATTTTGTTTGAAATAAGCACATTATTTTGCTAGTTTGTTAATAATATTTATATTTTTTTTTTAATAATTTGCAAAGTAACATGAATGGGTTAGTGATTTCATAATCATGTATTAAACATTATATTACATAATATATTAGTTACATTTAGTCAAACATACATTTTAGACATCATTCGAATTTGGGTTGTCGGATATGTTCCCTACTATGAGTAACGATCGCTATCAGGTGTACATGATAACAACCGGGATCGACGGCTTAACGTGCTCTCTGAGGCACGGTGGGGAGACTCACAAGGACTGCATAAACACCCAGACCACGGCAAACATCTGTATGGCAAAACAAATGTTTGTCATGTGCGGGGATCGAACCCGCAACCGCCAGCGCAACAGGTACAATCCATGGCTGTAACCGTTGCGCCAACGCGTCGTCATACAAATAGACATCAAACAAATAGACGAGTTGGTACGTAATGACGACATACATACATGTACAATTTTAGTAAACGCCACACCCACGCTCCTTGTAAATGGACAGAAATGCCGAAACCCATAAAAAAACACCGTGTCATGTAGCTGTGACATATAAAATATATTTGAAAACACTAACTGCAAAGGTTTAAATTTTTTAAAATCCATGTCAATTAATACATATCTTTATTTTAAGGTATCGGTCGAGTGGCTCTGGACACTCGACTAGGCTGTCTTTCCCCCAACGTCACCAGTGACTCGGAACCTCAGCGGATAATTGATGCTGCTAAATATGCTCTAAGGAATGTAGCCGTACTCGAATTGAAAGCGCCTTACTGGAGATACTTCCCAACTCCGCTTTGGACCAAATACGTCAATAACATGAACTTCTTTGTTGAGTAAGTAGCTCTTTTTTTATTTATACAATTAAGTCGGCAAATAAGTGTTTGATCTACCTGATGGTAAGCAGTTACTGCGTCTTAGATGCCTGCAATACCAGAAACAAAGCAAATACTTTCTGACCCCACCCCCCCAAGAGCTCTGCCCAAATGACTCACCACACAATCACAACACTACCTGAAAGCAGTATTCTATCTTCTGTAAGGTATTATAACTATACCGTAATAAGTTTGACCAAAAAACATATTTTATTTTTGATTATATGAATAACAGAGATAATCAAAAGAGAAGAAGTTAAATTATTGGACAAGACTCATAACTTGATTTGAAAAAACGATTATTTCTATTGATATGTTATTAATAATTTAGTAGACCATCATTTTATTATAAACTGGAACATCAATATTATGTTATAATATAAGCTATTTTTTATTTAACACAGATTATGCTCGCGATACATAAACGAAGCCTTGGAAAGGTTGAAGAGCAAGAAGGTGACATCAGAGAACGACCTTTCTCTACTAGAAAGAGTTCTGCAGAGTGAGGGAGACCCTAAGATTGCAACTATCATGGCTCTTGATCTTATCCTTGTTGGAATTGATACGGTATTTAAATATTTGAGTTGTTTGACATAATGATACAATACATATAATAAGTAGCTAGGTCCAGAATAAACATTTATGTGGGCTTAACGCTGGATTTAATTGCAAGTGGTTCACACATATTAAATGAAATTTTGACAATTTTTAAACGGTAACGGTTTTTCGCAAAAAGCTCATTCTAAATCTGTTGAGCCTTTATCATTAACTATAAGCATAATAAAGATCTGTGCTTACCTGCATACACACGTACTGGACAACGATGATTCCAAACTGTTTCTAAGGTTCAACAAAATAAATTTTAATTTAATTATAATACTTAATCAAGCTTTGTTAAATAATTAAAATTTCAAAACAACTTTTAGAAGTAAAAATGAGTTTATATTAGTAATTTTATTTCAGATATCAATGGCAGTATGTTCAATTCTCTACCAAGCAGCAACAAGATTGAAGCAGCAAGACAAAATGGCGGAGGAAATAAGACGAGTGCTACCAGATCCAAGCAAACCTCTTACTTACGCTGATTTAGACAAACTGCACTATACTAAGGCTTTCGTTAGAGAAGTTTTCAGGTTTGTTGTAAACTTTTCATATTTTTAACAGCTGAAGGTATCTTTGTCCAGCAAATGAAAATGCTTAGAAAACATAAATTTCTCCTTTATTTTCTTATATGACTTTATTTACAAATAAAATTAAATTAAAATGGAAAATAAGAAACTTGTATGGTTTCCAATAGTCTTGTTAGATTCGTCAGTAACTCATCGTAAATAAAATATACTAAAAATCTATTTCTACTTCTTTTTATACATATAAAAGAGATAATTATGATTAATTTCATTTTTTTACTCCAGAATGTACTCAACAGTAATTGGAAATGGTAGAACGCTTCAAGAAGACGATATTATTTGTGGATATCATATTCCAAAAGGCGTAAGTATAAAACAAATTACTTTGTTAATTGTTACATAGAAGCCACGTAAGTAATTTTTTAAAAAGAAAAGTAGTACTACAATATTGCTTATTATTAACTATAAAAAGCAAGACACTTTTTATGATTTTCTGCTTATTGTTTTTGGTATCAGGATAAACTTACTCCATTTTATCCCTTAAATAGTCAGTTAACATCTCATGACAACTCAATGTAGCTTAAACAGAGCGAGATTTAGGTAGAGATGAAAGCATATCCAAATTTCATCTATTTGTGTATGTGTCAGCTGTAAGTTACTTTAAAAACATGTATGTAAATAAATTTATACAGGTTCAAGTGGTATTCCCAACGATAGTCACAGGCAACATGAAGCAGTTCGTCGCCAATCCCGAAGAGTTTAGACCGGAACGATGGCTAGAAACCGATGGTAGACTACACTCCTTCGCTTCCTTACCTTATGGTTTCGGAGCCAGGATCTGTTTGGGAAGGCGATTTGCTGATCTGGAGATCCAAGTACTTTTGGCTAAGGTATTGTTATTTTTACGAATGTGTATCGTATTTGGTCTGTTATTAGATATAACTATTGATACTACAATAAACTTTCTATGAAGTATTTGCAATTGGTACTTCTATGAGAATTTTTTGTCTTTAACAACCGACTTGCAAAAAAAAGATGAGGTTCTCAATTAGATTATTTTTTTTACTAGAAAAAAAAGGATTTATATCCATTTATAAACTAAAATAAACATTGAAATAGATTTGTTGCTTTTATCATTTCTGTCTTCTTTCACAAATCGACTTTATTGTTTATTTCATCATTTTTTTAAGAAGTTGTTCTATGTAAATTATCGACAAATTATTTATTTTTATTTCCAGTTATTACGCCGTTATCGTCTAGAATACCACCACGAACCACTGAAGTATGCTGTCACATTCATGTATGCTCCCGATGGACCTCTGCGTCTGAGAATGTTGGAGAGATCAACATAGGGGAAGGTTAAAGAAATAACATAAGGTTTTAACATTTCTATACACAATGTTAGACTGATCTAGTTTCGAAATGCGAGTATATTGAAAAAAAGTTTATATTTCGTATTATGGATTTTGATCTATTTTTCGGAATGGTTATATTCTTTGTGATTTCCTGCCATCTGAGATTCTGTAACGAAAAGCAAATGTATTATTTTTATTACACAGATTCTACTTGGTCAAAATATTAGGAAAATTGAAGGTTAAAATTACTCGTGATAGTCGGATTCATAAAACTAATTAGTGCCTGGGTGACCGAGCTTAGCTCGGTATTTTGAGTAAATCGTGTTTTTTGGAAATCATATTTAAATACGAATTATATATTGATATAATATGAATAAAATTTTTCGATTTTACCGACATAATAATAAAAATATGAATTGGTTATTTAAATAAAAAATCACGAGTGCAATTAGAAAAAAAAAAAAATCGATCTCAGACATGGGAATTTGAACCGTGGTCTTCTCGGTCGATCCCGACCGGCCGATTCCTGAGCTATTACAACTTTATTGACAATTGCGAAATTTACCTTCGTATTCAAACGATATTGTAGCCATTTTTTCATTTCCTAAAAACAGGGATAAAACATTTTCTAAAAATGACTCTTAGCTATATCGATTTATCGCCCCCAAAATCCCCTGTATATTAAATTTCATGAAAATCGCTGGAGCCGTTTCCGAGATTATTTATGTATACAAGAATTGCTCGTTGAATAGTATTAGATATATTTTAAATACTAGCTGACTCGGCAAACGTTGTCTTGCCGCTAACGCTATTTAAAAATAGGGGTTGATCGTAGAGGGTTGAAAATTTAGGTTTGTATGTATTTTTTTATGTTGTATCATAAAAAAATAAAAAATAAATGATTAATGAAAAATTAAAAAAAAAATTTAGGGGCGACCCTTAACATTAGGAAAAATAGATGTTGTTCGATTCTCAGAGCTACCCAATATGCACACAAAATTTCATGAGAGTCGGTCAAGCCGTTTCGGAGGAGTTTAACTACAAACACCGCGACACGAGAATTTTATATATTAGATTTGCCTACTAGATAGGTTCGGGATTCGAAAATTAAATATCGTTAAAAAGAGATTAAAATATATATATATATATATATATATATATATATATATATATATATATATATATATATATATATATATATCATCTACATTATTTTCATACTTATATAATTAAGAAGTTTAAGTTACTTTTAAAATTTTATATGTGTATTATAGTTTTTTTTTTTATATATCGAAGAGTACAGCTCAAACCATTAAACATTAATTTGTTGTTATTATATTCAAAATTATTTATCTTTTTATAGAACTCATCTACATTTCATATAGAGTAAGTTTTAAAAAGTCAAGTTTTAATAACTAAACACGAATATATGTACAATAAACTTAAATGTAACAATTTACATTTATATTTTCTGTATGAAATAAAATGTATCATGATCAACAGAATATATTCAATATATAAATAAAAATAAAATATAATATAATATATATAAACAAAAATAATATATTCAACTGTGTTTTTTTTATTACATCCAATACACCACACCAGATTTCAGTCCCTCGTACAGCTAAAATTACATAATTGTATTTAATAACCAACAATCATTTTATCAATAACTCTTTATTTATTATTTAGCGCAACAGAAGAAAAAAATGAAAAGCTGACTTCATCAATTCATTGTTCTTCATTTCTCATCATCTCATCTTCATCAATTTTAGATTTTTTTTCTGTGAGTATAGTATTTTAGGTGGTCTGTGAGTATAGGTTTTTACGATATAAAAATGTGACAAAATTGCTCAGAAGTGCGTAATTGAAAATTTAATTTTTTGATAATTTGCATGACAGGATAGCGTCTGCCAGGTAAGTTACATATATTATATGTTCCTACACTCTTTGAGTTAATAGTATCCCATAGTCCATATGTAATCTATACAAAAAAATAAAATTGGAGTGTCTGTTTGTAATTATAAAATAACCGATTTTTACTAAATGCATATGGATACGGTACATATACCAAAATAACATTTTTTTACAATATCCGTCTGTCTGTCTGTCTGTCTGTCTGTCTGTTTGTTCCGGCTAATCTTTGAAGTGGCTGAACCGATTTTGACTGGACTTTGACTGGCAAATAGTTGATATAGTAAGGAGTAACTTAACCTACTTTTATTTTAGAAATTTATTTATTTTATAACTCTGCGAACTGAAAAATAACTTTATTGTTATATTCCACGCGGACGAAGTCGTGGGCACAGCCAGGTTTAATAATATAACAATATGTAACTGCATTAATATATATCCTTGTATGTGTATACGTATAATGTATATGTAGGTTAATTTAGAGCCAGGAATATTCTTACAATAGGTATAATCGTAGGTATAAATTATTTTGTGTATCTATTTCTTATTTAGCAAACTTTTATGTCTAATTGTACACAGTGCTTAGCATTTTAGAAATTTATGTCGGATGTTTTAACCTTGGTCTATAAATGATATAGAGAGCTTAGTTGTGTGAACAAGGATAGGAAAATAAAGGATTTTAAGAACCTTAAATACGAAATATTTGTTAATATTTTTTTTATGTCGTCTGATAGAAAAATCTAAGTAGAACACACGTATAAATCACTAACCGATGTTTTTACATATAGAATTTGAATTATCGTAAGAATGTCGTAATCAAACACTTTAGTTTGAAAATTGTACGTAAGTTATGTTTTAATTAAAAAAGAATATATATTCGTGGTACACAAAACAAATTATATGAGAAAAAAAAAATTACAAATCGAAATACAAATTTTTTTCTCGCAGCTACCACAACAATTTTCTGACGAGCAAAGTCATAGCTAGTATTTTTATGCCTCTACATGTTAGGCGCTTGTCATACCGGATCTTAAGCACTTTGCGAAATCACCAAGATTCAAGATTTCTAATCGTTTAAGCAACGTCGGAGTCTAATTATGTACCTTAAGCGAGATATTTAAGTTATTTACTCTTTGGCAACACCCGTTCCGTGTACTTACACACGAAAGCTTTGAATTTAACTGTGTAATGATTTTGGCCTGTAAAATTAAATGAAATTACTGTATAAAAAGGTCTAAAAAAACGAAATCTTTGCAATCAAATAGGTATTCTGTATTTGTTTGTATTTAATTAGGGTTTCTTGTTCTTAATATTATATACATAGTAATTTTCTATCGAACTTTTTACTAACAAACAAACTTTTATACTAATATGTGAAACTAATTGAAATAATGAATTTTAATTATTGTCTAATCAACTTTAACTTTTTAGGATTATTAAAAGAAAAATAAGGAAAGGTTTAAATGACATCTTGTTTTTGGTTTTGTATAGGGTTTCATTAGATTGCCTGTAAAATTTAAAGTGATTATTTTTTAACCGACTTCAAAAAAGGAGGAGGTTACTCAATTCGACCGTATATATTTTATGTATGTTCGGAAATAACTTCGTCGTTTATGAACCGATTATAATAATTCTTATTTTGTTGAAAAGGAGATATCGCTAGTGTAGTACCATTATAAGGAAACCAGTATCTGATGATGGGATCCCAGAGTGTACTGGGTGAACGAATTTTGATGATTTTTAATTTAATAGAAAGCCGATGTTTATCATGTGGTTACATTTAAATTTCATCGAGATCTGATTATAACTATTGGAGTAATTTTTGATAAAGCGTATTTACTTGACTATTTTTTCGTCTACCTACGTTGTATTACTTGTCGATATAATTGAAGTCGGTTTTTTTTTCGTTTGCCTGCAAACACAATTATTTAATAAAATTAAGTATTATATTTTAAACTACACTTATATAAAATTTAGAAAATATTCAAAGCACTACAAAGTACTTCTATACAAACTTCAAATTGAGCAGTAAAGGAAAATTAACAAAGAACACGTACATCATAAACGCTTTTCACACATTTATTACAATGTGAAGTCATTGGTAATTTAGACAAGATGTTAATTTGTGAATCTTTCATACACATATTACAAAATTTATGTCTCTGTAAGCTCCACACCTTAGTCGAAGTGTATTTTCTATCAAAGATTTCGTTTGGCATAAAGTTTCATTCGATCTCAGGTGTATCGTTTTTTTTTAAATAAAATAATTGGTATTTTAAGTTTAGAAACTTTTACAGTTTTAAACAGGATTTCGCTGTTTAAGAGCTTTTTTGATGTAAACATTTCGCTCGGAAAATTTATAAATAGGTACATAATATTTGACAGGCCTTATATAGAAATGGGTTCCGGTAAATATTAATAACTATGTAAAAATAGAAATATGCCAAATTATTATTATCGCACTTCCTTCATTACTCAAGGTCGGTACGTAGACGTGTCAATATAAACTTCGTCATTATGTAATTTTCACATCGCCTTGTTTGTGGAATAGTGATAGAGATGAATAAGTAAATCTTGAACTGGTTTTTGCGAACTTATTTATCAAATGTTCTTAAAATGTATGAACAATGGAATAACTGAATTATGAATATTCAGATTGTGGTGATAACCTACTCGTATATCCTATTTCTAATGATATTGTAACAGGTTCGATTTTATACATTGAAGATATTTTGAAAATGTTTTTATTAAAGCATTTGATATGTTCCAGTGTCCAGTGTATATTGTAGTGTTTATTACCAGCAACTGCCTTCTTAATAAGAATGCCACGCTGTTTTACTGCAGTTTTTTCTGAAGTAACGATTGTACTTAAATGCTTATGATATTAACCTTAATTGAACACATTATGTGCTATCTGAGACACGGTGGGTATGCCCATAAGGACAAATACCCAAACTAGACACAAATATTTGTACAATTACAAATATTCATGCTACATAAGTAAGATGTACGATAATGACAAAACACATACACTTTCTACCTTCGTGTATAATGATTATTATTAGCATTGCGGGAAATGAAATGGAAAGTATGTGTTGTATCACACGAAACTGGTTTTTCCTTGATCTAAAAATAATGGTCAAGAATTAAAATTGTTACAGTATGAAATATTTTGGTAGCATTAGAGCCGAGGGTTGACGTAGCGTATAAATTATTAATTAACAAGCATTGGCGTAACGGACCCAGCACTGGTTTGTGGTTGTCGCGTTGGCGGTTGCGGGTTGCCCCGCACATGACAAACCTTTGTATTGGCTATACAGATGTTTGACGTGATATGGGTGTCTGTGCAGTCCTTGTGGGTATCTTCACCGTGCCTTGGAGAGCACTTTAAGACGTAGGTGCCGGTTGTTATCATGTACACCTGATAGCGATCGTTACTCATAGTAGGGAATATATCCGCCAACCCGCATTGGAGTAGCGTGGTGGATTAAGCTCTGATCCTTCTCGTACATGGGGTAAGATGCCTATGCCCAGCAGTGGGATATTACAGGCTGAAACGAAGTAACGTAGATGTACATTTATTTATTTTTTTCAATTTTTTTTTTGTATGAAACGTAAACTTAGCGTAAGTTTAATCTAGCTCTTTTTATTATGTAAAAATTAATAGTATTAATAAAATATGATGTAGTATAAGAAAGTGGTATGCATACTGTCTAGTAATTATAAAGAATAAATCCTTATAATGTAAGGTTTGTTATACTGTCGGTACGCAATATAAATTAAAAATAAATAAAACCAATTACTCGAATTAAGAACCTACTCCGTTTTTAAAATCGGTTAAAAGGTTCGGGTTAAAGATTCATCAAAAGCGGTACACCAGTCTACACAAAAACAAACAATCCAATAATAGCTACGTTTGGGCAAAATATACTTACAAAAGTAAAAATACACAATGACGTGCTATTTACATAAATACACCCGTAAAATAAGCATGACTTGTTTAGCACACATTATGGCATCCTTGATAATGATTTACTAATATTTAGAGTACATAGAATAGTTATAGTTTTTACATATCATTGTGATTCCTTTAAATTTATTACTGCGCAACAGCAACTGCGGACATTTTATAAAATCTTATCTACTAGCTAATTTTAAGACGAAAGAGAATAGGAACTAGGTTTATGTAGATGCACAAAATAACAAATAGTAAATAAACATCTATAACAATCACACATGGTCATCTGTTCCTAAAGTAAGTAACTTAATGATCGTATCATAGGTAACAGCCAACTGATATATGTAGGTACATTTTTTTTATAAATATATTCAAATAAATATAAATAAATATATTACATCAAGACTCGAGGTGGGAATCGAACTCAAAACTCCTGGCGCAGAAAGCAATGTGTTACTGTACACTGCGCCAACGGGCTAGTCAGAAGCGAGTCAATACAATTATATACTTACATACATATTTATAAACGAATAATTTAATAAAAAAGGCAGGCGTGCAAGAGGGAAAGAACAAGAAAAAAATGAGAAAATGCCAAAAATTATGAGTTAAGTTTCTTTGAACAATGTTTTAACCTTATTTTCCATAATCTTATACAATAAAAAAATAACTACATAGTAGTGTTACTTTGTAAATCTCGCAAAAGCCGGCGCCGCCACCGCCAAGCATCAGCTCGGACGAGTATGCTATGTACATAGATTGCTTGCTTCAAATCTTAGATGATATTCAAACACTGTGACCTAAATACGGGTCTATTCATTCGGCCATCCATATACCCATCGGTCACAGGACTGTATCTCTTTAAAAAAGTAATATGAACGACGTTTAAAGCGCTGAGTAGCTTAAACTCTGTGAGACAAGTTAAGAAGAATGTTTCTTATTCTAGTATATTCTACAAATTCTTCTTCACCTACTAGAATTGTTTCGAAATATTAGTAACGTAACATGTACGTATAAGATGAACAACTGCATGTCGATCGTACAACACGAATAGATTGTACGTAATAATGGTAAGCGGGCGTGACAGAGATGATTGGTGCGTGACAGTAATGATTGGAGCGTGACAACAATGGTCAGCGTATGACAGCAATACCCCATTATGAATAGTCAGCGTGATACCTCTCATCCACTACTGACCTTTATCGTATCGAGACGAATTTTATTTTTCTTACGTAAAAAATTGCAATTCTGTTTCAAACTAGTTAGCCCGCTTAGACTTCGTTCTGTCAAAAGTTAATAGTAAAAATTAATATTTTTTATTTTGTTTAATTAAATGATAATAATAATAATAATAAATTAATAATTAATTGATATTAGAATAACCCTAATACGAAAATAGGACATGCAAGCTACAACTAACTTTGTACGTTTTAGCCTGTGTTTACCAAAAACGTGTTGGTTAGGATCAAGTCAAACCTGCAAGAGGCGAGTTTCCTTTTACATAGTCAAGTAAGGGACGCTTTTTAAGTTAAAAAGAGTATTTTATAAGACAAACTTACCTATGATGAACGACCATAGCTTATTGAAGAAAAAAAAAATGGCGGTACAAAGTATGCCGGGTTAGTTAATATTTTAGTATTAAATAAATCCAATATTTTAAAGCTTATTTTTCACTAACTGCCTGGAGAGACTTCGTTCTGTCAATAGTTAATAATATTTTTTTTTTGTATTAAAACCTTCCGTGGGCCTTAAGGAACATACAAAAAATAAATTTGCTGAATTGCTCGAGCCATTCTCGAGTTATGCGCTTAGCAACATTCATTTTTATTTATATGGATTTGAAGATGCCGACAGTCATATTACGTTTACGTCATAACTTATTGGAGCGATACCAACACTTGATTGTGATTTTTTATCTCAACAAAACCTCACCGATTCCGTATAGAAGAAAGAAAGCTGAAGCTGTGAACTAAAACAAAAATTAATTATTCATGAACAGTCGGAGAAATAAAGTATTTCGAATGCTAAGTGACTAATACTTTGAATTGTGGTAGTTTAAACTTACCATTAAAAATATAAATGGGTTTCGCAATCGTAGTATACCGAAAGATTTAGAGTCAGGATTGGGTACCTATAAAATATGTAAAAATATGTATTATCGATGTTCATATTATAGGATTTTTGAATGGCGTAAATATGTCGTTATATTAGAAAGAATTTAAGGTTAAGTGTCTATTAGAATTTTTCCTAATTCGTAAATAGCCCTTCTCTCATTTTAAACTTTATATAAAACCGACCCGCCCCGGCTTCGCACGGTTGCAAAAACTAATAGTGTTCCTCTACTATATTATGCATGTATTATACATATATAAGCCTTCCTCTGGAATCACTCTATATGCTAAAAAATAACTGCATCAAAATCCGTTGCGTATACATGTAAACCTTTCTCTGAAATCATTCTATTTACTAAAGAAAATCGCATCAAAATCCGTTACGTATGTTTAAAGATCTAAGCATACAAACAGCGAGAAGCGACTTTGTTTTATACTATTTAATGATATAAAGTAGCTTATAATTTTTATTTTTGCTTTCATAGTTCTAAACTGAACTAGAACAAGTTCTTTGAACTTGGATAAGCTAATTCAGTCCAGTTATTTTCGAGTAAGCCGTTTGTGAACATAATTATATCGTAAAATTGCATATCAAAAATTTAATACTAAGTTTAAATGATTTTTAAATATTTCATGTGCTCGTACAATAATATCATCGATTTTTATAATAAAATAAAAACATCGTAGTTAAATATTAGTTACTTGTTTTATTTCTTCTTTGATTTGGAATGTTTCGGTTCGGTTCAGTTTTTAGTTACAAGACTATTTGTTTTTCCTAATTATAGACTATGTGTTAGTTTTTCTCGTTTCTTTCTTATAATAATTTTATTTGCTGATATATTTTATACAAGTAAGTATAGTAAGTAAATAATGTCCTTCTTGTTCTTGTGAGTTTATCAAATAAAATATTAGTAGTGTATGCCTGTACCTATCGGTCGCACAGCGGTGATCGGGAGACAACTCGAATGTTCGACTATCTCAGTGAGACGGCTGATATGGTCCAACGTCGGTATCCAGCTGCCCAAATGGTATTTCTGGGGGATTTTAAGGCTCACCACCAGGACTGGCTATTCCCATACCAAAATACCGACCATGCCGGGAGAGAGGCGCTCAAATTTGCCCTGTCGCTAGATCTCACCCAGCTGGTCCAAGAAGCAACACGAGTACCCGACGTTGACGACCACACACCTAATTGTTTGGATCTTCTGATGACAACTGGCCAGACCGGTTCTCGGTATCAATTGCGGCTCCCCTAGGCACATCTGATCACTGTGTGGTAAAGTCAATATCTAACTTTCACCCCCTGGATGCCAGTCCTACCGGAACCAGACGTGTGTGGCGGTATAAGTCGGCAGATTGGGATGAGATGCGACACTTTTTCGCATCGTACCCCTGGCGGAGTACTTACTTTTCTTCGTGTGATCCGTCGAGTTGCGAACAAACAATATCGGGAGTGATACGTCAGGCGATGGAGTACTTCATTCCATTTGCTGACGTATCGCTTGATGTCAGGGTCCCTAGGTGGTACAATGTAGAATGTGCTGAAGCTGCAGCCCGTAAGGACACAGCGTTTGCAGCATGGGCTGAAGCCCGTACCCTTAAATCTCCGGACATAACTACAAAAAAAAAAAGCTTTCAACTCTGCTGCTAAGTCCTACAAAAAGGTTCTCAAAAGGGCTCGTTACAACCGCATTAATCGCATTGGTGCCAAATTAGCTTCCTATCCGTGTGGAAGTAAAGCTTTTTGGTCGCTGTCTAAGTCGGTGGAAATGAATTTTTGCCGTCCCTCGCTGCCTCCTCTGCTGAAGTCAGATGGGTCGCTGGCCATTACTGCGACAGACAAGGCTAACCTTTTAGCAAACCTGTTTGCGGAAAATTCGCACCTTGATGCTGGTAGTGCCTCACCTCCTCGACATCCACCTTCCAACTGCGCTATGTCCGATATATGCATTCACCAAACGGTGGTTTTGAGAGCGCTCCGCAATTTGGATGCGAATAAGGCTAGTGGCCCTGACGGGATACCAGCTAGAGTTCTTAAAACATGTGCTCCTGAGTTGTCTCCGGTTCTAACGCGCTTGTACCGCCTCTCTCTAAAATCAGCTCAGGTTCCTAAAGCTTGGAAGATTGCCAATGTACAACCTGTACCTAAAAAGGGTAGTCGTGCCGATCCGGCTAACTATAGACCAATCGCTATCACCTCCATACTGTGTAAAAGCTTGGAACGCATACTGAACGATAAGCTCCTTGCATACCTCGAATTGAATGACCTCCTGTCTGACCAGCAATACGGTTTCCGCCGTAACAGGTCCACGGGGGATCTTTTAGTGTATGCCTCGCACATCTGGGGCGAAGCCTTGGATAAGCACGGAGAGGCGCTAGCCGTCTCACTTGATATCTCGAAGGCATTTGACCGGGTCTGGCATGAGAGCCTATTGAGTAAGCTTTCGACTTACGGAATACCCCCTAGCCTGTGTGGCTGGATATCAGATTTCCTGAGTGGGTGATCATTTCGGGTGGTCTTGGATGGCTCCTCGTCTGATTTGATGGCGGTTAATGCCGGTGTCCCTCAGGGATCAGTTCTCTCTGCAACCCTCTTCTTGCTTCACATTAATGACCTCCTCAAGCCCGGTATCTTTGGATACGCGGACGACAGCACTGTTACGGAGAGATACATGTCCAGTCTCCGAGTTAGTGGGGCTGAAACTCTTGAGCATAGAGAGGCTCTGGTTGAACGCATGAATTTGGCTTTAAAAGAGGTATCCGACTGGGGTGACGCCAACCTAGTCAAATTTAATGCTCTCAAAACGCAAGCGTGTCTTTTCACCGCTAAACGGAGTCCATTCCCTTTAGATCCGACTTTCCGGGGTGTGTCTGTACCGATCACCGATAATATTGATCTTTTAGGCATAAATATTTCGTCTAACATGAACTTCAGACAATGCATAGAATCCAAGGCAAAAATTGCCGGTAAGAAACTTGGTATCCTCAATAAAGTCAGGCAGTACTTCACACCGGAACAGCTTCTCACTCTGTACCAAGCACAAGTTCGATCGAGTATGGAGTACTGCAGTCACTTATGGGATGGCTCTGCCAAGTACCAGCTTGCTGCTTTGGAGTCTGTGGATCGACGCGCCAGAAGACTCATCGGTGACGAACCACTGGTTAACTCTAGACTACAAAGTCTTGAACATCGGTGCAAGGTGGCCTGTCTGTCTGTATTTTACAGAATATATTTCGGAGAGTGTGCCCAAGAGCTGCACAATTTGGTTCCACTATCACCATTCTACCACCGAACCGCTAGGCATCGCTTGAGTATGCACCGCTACGTAGTTGAAATCCCACGATCTCGCACTAAGCGTTTTGCTTCCTCTTTCTTAATACGCACCGCAAAAATCTGGAATGCCCTTCCGGCTTCCGTTTTTCCAAATAATTACAACTTGGGTATTTTCAAATCAAGAGTGAATAGGCATCTTCTAGGCAAGCGCGCACTATCTTAGGCTGCATCTTCACTTACCATCAGGTGAGATCGCGGTCAAGCGCGAGTGTATATATTAAAAAAAAAAATATTAGTCACTCAGTTCAGCCTATTGCATTCCACTGCTGGACATAGGTCTCCTCAAGTTCGCGCCAGACATCCCGGTCTTCCGCAATCCTCATCCAGCCCAAACCGGTAATCTGGCGTAGATCGTCGGTCTAACGAGTCGGAGGACGTCCTACAGTGTGTTTGAAAAAAAAAAAAACTTAAAAAAAACCCCAAATAAAATATCACAAAGAAATAACTTCACAAACATGTAAATATACTTTTGAAATAAGATATTAATCTTTTGCTAAGTACCTTTGCTTTAGATTGTGCATCGTACATTATATTATTGTAATTAGAAATGTTGTCTTGTCATTCATCTGAAAAAAAAAATCTATAGGTACATCTGAATAAGTAAAAGTATAGAGTTAAAAAGAACAATATAAAAGTTTCAGAATTATTAACATTAAGCATATTTAAACGCAAATGAAATTTTACGAGTAAAAACTTATAAGTTTTAATATATACAGATTAATAAATTAATAGACTTCTGGTTCCGTGCTGATCTCATTAGAAGAATATATTACTGAATATATTACAAATATGACATGAAAGTTTTAAAACAAATGAAATTTCTGTAAGCATACCGCGGTGTCGGGGATTGTAACAAAAAAAAAAAAACGAAAACAAAAAAGTGTAAGTCATGCTTTTTGATAAATTACATTGTTGAAAATACGAACTACGCTACATGAAATAGCTTGTATTTTATAAAGAAATCATTTTTGTCTTTAGTGTGTGCAGTAGGTGTAACACCCAAATTACAAATGTTAAGAATGCTGTAAAACTTAATTGCCAAAATTTACTTTCATACATAATGTATACTTTATTAGGAATTGTTAGGAGAATGGCGATTACGTTATACTTTTACTATAAAGTATATATTGAATTTTTATTTACTGCAATAAAAAATTTATATAATATTATTATTGTTACAAATGTGTTGCTGGCTTAATATGAGAATAATTTCAACTTTCACTGTTTCACAGACATATAAAATGCAGCTACCTATATTAGCTAATTTATTGGCTTGATAGAATGGTTGTACTCATTTATCGTATCATATGCGATCGTTATAAATGACAGTGACAGCGATAATTCTACAATTATCGCAAAGTTTTCTTTGAATAATCTAAATACAATATTTTATTATAATTTTGTTTGACTATGAAGCTTAGTAAGAAATTTTTTGACAACATGTGTTATAAAGTATAGTGAAGTAAACTTTGAACAAAAAAAAAAAATAGTTAAGTATTTTTTCATATGAAAAGAGAAATTTATTTTGACGACAGTAGTAGTTTTTATAATATACCTACGCCTACCTACATATAGATCAAAATTGTAAATTACTATATTCAAGTTAAAAATTAATCAATACTTTCGTCATTAAACTTTATCGATAATTTAAAAACAAAGTAAAATTTGTGAACACTTTCTCTGCTCTATTGTTTATTGTTATGAATACAATTTACTGAAATAATATACGCGTAGGTACTTTCAGTTTCGTTACCAAACGGTAACAGTATCGGCGGCGTCACGCCCTATCAAGTTGTAGTGCACGTGCGCATTTCCATTGTACAACAAACGTTTTTGTATGGTGAGTGTAGTAAAAAAATTATGACAAACCTAACTATAATATAAAATACAGAATAAAAATTTATCTATAAATGTGATTAAAAAGTGACTTTAATCAAAATGTCGTAGGTAAATGTATTTAAAAAATCTTATAGCATACTCATATGTACTTAAGTTAGCACTGGATTCTGGAGAAGTGGCATTATATCGTAATACATAACTACCTTAGTTTGGTTTACTCCATACCAATATATACCAAGAGGAAATTTTGGGTATTTTCAAAATTTTAACAGAATTTTTCAAGATGTTTCTACTTCTTAAAAAGAACTTATTCACTTTAAAATCAAATGTAGTATTCTTAACTAACAATAGTAGGTTTTTTTTTACGTTTAGTTTTAGTTTTAAGTAGGTAAACGTTTTGAAAAGACCACTTCTTGTTACATGTCCAGGTAAACAAATTTTGAGAAGTTCGAGAAACTCATTTTCTTTGGTATTATGAAAGCAATAATAGTTTGAAGTACAATTTAACTATGAATTGTTAAATCTCTGATTGATTTTTTTCTTATATTTTTGTTCAAATAATATATTTAATCTTTAAAGTTTTAATTAATTTATACTCTGAATAATATTTTCAAAGATTTTTAAGGATTATGAGTTATAAGAATATAAACTTAAATAAGAAAACAACTCGTGTTTAAGAATAATAATCAACTGTAGAAATTTAATAAATCAAAGATATAAATAGACTTATAATAGACAATGGAAACGCTTCAGAAAGTAAAACGGTTGGCATATATGAAAACTGTCAGCAGTCAGTCGGTCTGTGGCGTGCGAAATAATAACACAATACTATTTGGACTTAATTTTTTTATGTGTATATGTGTTGGAACGTGTTGTGTCTGTGACGAGGGATATTCAAAGGTAATTATTAATATATATATATTATTTTTATTTTCATTGATAATTAATAGAAACGTAAAGGCGAGTACTTGAGCACTTTGGATCATAACTGAAAAGTAAAATATATCAATGATACCATTTTTTAAAAAAATAATAATATGTAACGAATAATAACAGAAAATATTTTACAGTCAATAAAGTAAGATAGTCGTGTGTGCTAATATTTTTATTGTCAAATAAAATATAAAATTAATTTATATTGTGACTAGCCGGACCTGCAGTTTCACTCGGTGATGGAAAAAAAATAGCCTATAGTCTTTTCATCGGTAAATGGGCTATCTTACACAAAAATAATTTTTAAATTCGAACCAGTAGTTCCCGAGATTAGCATGTTTAAGCAAACAAACAAAGAAACAAAGTTTTGTATTTATATCATATATATTAATACGCTAAGGTTAAGATGTTTGCCTCCCTTTTTAGAAAAAAAACCTCACAGTTACTCCACATAATTTATATATAATTAATTTATCGATAATTGCTTGCTCTATACCGGCCACCCATAACTAAAAAAAATGCCTTTGATTTTGTAAATTAATTAATTATTAAAATTATATATGAGGGTTTTAATTTTGAAACAACGTCAACATGATTGATGGTCGGTAAATTTTTTACTTACCTATTTAGTGCGAATTATTCGCACAGGTGTTGCTAGTTGTAATTATAAATCCTTACATAAGCATTTTATTGAAGTAGTTAACTTACACTAGTACTTAACTACTAGTAATTACTTTAATTACATATTTTTTACAAACGGAACCAATAAAATAATGATTAAATTAGATCAGATATAAATGTAGTTTAACGTTAATTGATGCTTATCAATAGGACGGCGCGTTGGGGCATCGGTCACGGCACTGGTTTTTTGCTGTTGCGCTGGCGGTTGCGGGTTCGATCCCCGCACTTGGCAAACATTTGTATTGGGCATACAGATATTTGATATGATCTGCGTGTTTGTGCAGTTCTCCCCGCCGTGCCTCAGAGAGCACGCTAAGCCGACGGTCCCGGTTGTTATCGTGTACAGCTGACAGCGATCGTTACTAAGTAGAGAATATATCCACCAAACCGCATTGGAGCATCGTTGTGGATTAATCTCTGATCCTTCTCCGATATTGGGGAAAGATACTTATGCCCAGCAGTTGGATATTACAGGCTAAAACGTAATAGGGCGTTTGCGTAATACATTTTACATTTAATAATAATAATAATAAAAGCCGTGTGGTTCCCGGCAGAGTAGAATAGGACCACCCCTTCCTACGCCTAGGGTGTCGTAAAAGGCGACTAAGGGCAACAAAAGCTGCATAACACCCGCGCAGCCTCCTTGGAGAGCGTGAGTGCCTCTCCAAGTGAGTATATTAGCACTCAAAAAAAAAAAAAAAATACTATGATGGAGGATGATTTACAAAGGCGCATAGGGCCGCTGCCTGGGGGACGCCAGGGCGCGTCTGGAGCTGGCGCTGGACGTGGCAGCATGCGGGCCGCCAGCCAACCCCGCCGACCGGCACCACCACCTGACCGGTCGGGTTATCCACCATCCCCGCCAGTTGGCTTGGCGACGACAGAGTCCCAAGGGACTCAGCATTCGTTGCCCGCCGCTGGTGGAGTACGTCGCATGAGATGGACACCGAAAATGAACGAGAGTGTCATGCGTGCGTACTATAGGGCTGTAGGACGTGAAACCGGGCGGACTGGCTACCGGGCAGTAATGCACCGCGAGTTCCTACTGCTTGAGCCTACGCTAACTGTTACGGAACAGAACCTGGCAGATCGAGCTCGGTACATCCAACGAAAGGGCATATTTGACGCCGCCGAGCTCGAACGATTTCGACGTGAGGCTGCTCCTGAAGTCGAACCCGTGTCCACGGTGCGCAACGAAGTGTCAGCGCAACAAGAAGGCGTTCGTAGCGAAGCGCCTGTGGAGGTGATCACTGAGGGAGCAGTCGCCCAAAAAGTAGAACAGATGAGAGGGATCTTGCAAGAGGCGATTTCCGAGACTCGAGGCGCTCCTCTGGAAATGAGACCGCGACTCTCTCGCCTCCCCCTCAATGCCGCGACGCGGAATGCCATTGAGGCAGCCAACAGACTGTTGCCGCCCTATTTGGAAGGCAGCCTCAGCTTGGAGGATACGGGTTCTATTCTCTTCGGCGCCGCTCTAGCGGTGCACCGCCTTGTCGGAGCCAAGACCCAGGAGTCTGGACGCGCTACTCATAAGAATAGCGACGTACCAGCCTGGAAGAGGAGAATAGAACGCCGTATCAACCTGGCCAGGGCCCTCATTGGTAGGCTGCTAGCTTTCAGGTCGGGCAACACAAGGCCAAGGATTGTGCGCTCTGTTAGAATGGCCTTCAACGGGCTAGGCATCAGCCTCGATCAGCCTGACATCATAGCCGATAAACTAACGGAGCGCATCGACGGCCTGAAGCAGAGAATCGCGGCATGGGGAAAGCGCATTCGCAGGTACTCTGAGAGAGTTGAGCGCTTTCGACAAAATCGCCTCTTCGTGAGTGATCAGAAAAGGTTCTATAGAAAGCTGGAGAACCCGATATCGAGCTCTGCTTCCCTAAAACCGAGTACGGTTGACCTCGTCGCCTTCTGGCGCAACATATGGTCAGGGGAGGTGGAGCATGAGGAGGGCCCTTGGATTGCGGCGGTTCAGGACGCATGTGCTAAAATCGAACCGATGAACCCAATCGCCATCTCTACGGAGGACGTCAGTGGTGCGGTCCGGCGGGCTCCGAACTGGAAAAGTCCGGGGGCCGACGGTCTGCATCACTACTGGCTGAAAGGGCTCTCGGTCTGCCATGCGACCTTGGCTCGACAATACCAAGAGGCAATAGATCGGAAGACACTCCCGAACCTTTTCACTACCGGGATCACTCACTTAGCTCCTAAGTCCACCAACACCGCAGATCCCACCAACTACCGCCCCATAACGTGTCTGACCTCCATCTACAAGACACTGACGTCCGTTCTGAGCTGTAAGATCTCACGACATATTGGTGAGTTTAATATCTTGTCTGCAGCTCAGAACGGATGTCGTGGAGGCGGTCGCGGTACAAAGGAGCTCCTTCTCATCGACTCTGTGGCGGGCCAGCTTGTCAGACGCAACCGTCGGAACTTTTCGGCCGCCTGGATCGACTACAAAAAGGCTTTCGACTCGGTACCTCATTCATGGCTCCTGAGGGTCCTCGAGCTGTACAAGGTTGACCAGGCAGTTCGAGACTTCCTCGGAGTATGTATGGGGCAATGGAGCACGATCCTATGTCTCCAGGGCGAGCGACTGACGGGGGCGGATGACCCAATCAGGATACGGAGGGGTATTTTCCAGGGTGATTGCCTGAGTCCACTATGGTTCTGCTTGTCCTTGAACCCTCTAAGCACCCTGCTGGAACGTTCGGGGACAGGCTTTCAGTTTCGGAGAGGAGGTACTAAAGTCTCCCACCTTCTCTACATGGACGACCTCAAATTGCTGGCACCTAACGCTGCACGCCTGCAGGAACTGCTGAAAATCACTACGGAGTTCAGCAGTTCCATCAGGATGCAGCTTGGAGTAGATAAGTGTGCGGTCGTGCATGTGGACAGGGGTCAGGTGACTCAATCGTCGCAGCTTAGTCTCGAATTAACATCATTCAAGACCCTTTCCGAAGCTGAATCTTACCGGTATCTGGGTATGTCACAATGCATAGGGGTGAAGGAAGTGGACATGAAACAGGCAGTTTGTGAAATCTTTTTTGGACGGCTGACAAAAGTTCTTCGGAGCTACTTGTCTGGAGCCAACAAGGTCCGAGCTTATAACGCTTGGGTCATGCCCACTCTCTTGTACACCTTTGGCATACTCAGATGGACTCAGACCGAACTTGACGCCCTGGACAGAAGAGTCCGCACAACTATGACGCACCATCGCATGCACCACCCTAAGTCGTCGGTCATGAGACTGTACATCCCGCGGAAGTGTGGTGGTCGAGGCATGTTAAGCGCTAAGACTATGCATAACCGCGAGGTGTGCAGCCTCAGGGCCTACTTTGAAACGAGACGGGACAGCGCTTTGCATGGTGACGTTTCAATGTGTGACAAAGGACTAACCCCCCTAGCCTTGGCCAAAGAGAACTGGCAGAAACCGGTCGTACTGAGCACCTCTGACCGGGAGACCGTATGGATGGAGAAGGAACTGCATGGACGGTTCTACAAGGCGCTTCACGCACCACACGTGGACAGTAAGGCCTCCGTGCAGTGGCTGCGATTCGGCGACCTCTTTGGGGAAACCGAAGGTTTTGTCTGTGCAATACAAGATCAGGTGGTCAAGACGAACAACTACCGAAAGCACGTCCTGAAGGATGGCACTCCCGACTTCTGTCGAGCCTGTCGTCATCCCGGTGAGTCACTCAGGCATGTGCTTTCGGGTTGTTCCGTGCTTGCTAATACTGAGTACTTGCACAGACACAACCAAGTGGCCAAGATTCTCCACCAAGAGCTTGCTCTTATGTACGGTCTCCTGGAACAGAGGATGCCGTATTACCAATACTCACCGGTGCCAGTACTCGAACGCGACGGAGTCCGGCTCTACTGGGACCTGCCTATCGCCACAGACAGGACGATACTGGCGAACAAGCCTGATATCGTGGTGATGGACAGGGCACGGTCGAGGGTATTTTTAGTGGACATCACCGTCCCGCATGACGAGAACCTCGTGAAAGCCGAGACTGGGAAAAAACGTAAATATCTGGATCTGGCGCACGAGATTGTCGACATGTGGGGTGTGGGGTCTGCTGAAATAATCCCTATCGTAATATCTGCCAACGGTTTGATCCCGGTTAGCCTCGCTCACCATCTGAGGCAACTGGGGATCCGGGACGGTTCGCTCGCAGCCAGGATGCAGAAGGCGGTGTTACTTGACTCGGCTAGGATTGTCCGCCGGTTTCTCAGCCTACAGCCCTAACCCCCGGCCGTTTGATCTCCCTGCCGGGGCGTATTCCTCCACCCGCTTATATTTATATATGTAAGTATAAGTAAATTTACTATATTATTTATATAAGTAGTTATTATAATATATGTATCTATTATGTATTGGGCGGGCGGAGTGACATTCAGTATAATAATAATAATAATATATTCTTTATTGTACACCAAAATATAAACAAACAGTAGCAATTACAAAAAAAAAAAAGATGTACAAAGGCGATCTTATCGCTGAAGAGCGATTTCTTCCAGATAACCTTTGGGCACAGGACATGATATAGTAGTGACGGATAGGAAGTGTACAATATTCTTAAGGATGAATAAAAATAGTGTATAATAGATTCAATAATTCATATAAATACACATATAAGTACAAATATCCATACATAAATAATCAAAATAGTATTAATATACGTGTATAACATTTACTGATTTCCTTTAAAGTATATATCAGTAGTAGCATAACATTTCAGGTACGATAGATGTAAAGAGTATCAAGATTTCGAAGCGCATTAATTAAATCTTAATCTATTAATCAGTTTTTTTATTATTATCGGTAAAGTTGTATGTACATAATATGTTAATTACAGTTTTATAAATCGTTATCTACTAATGAATATTCCGATGTGAAAATGTAAAAAATGTAGATTGCGTTATTGAATGTTTATACATTTTCTAACCTTTAACTGAGGTTGGGCACAGCAGGAAATTTCCTGTTCGCAATATGGAACAGCCCGACTGGGGTAGTACCTCGCCCTTACAGAAGATCACAGCTAAATAATACTGTTTTTAAGCGGAGTTGTGTTGCTGTTGGGTTGGGAGTAAGGTGACCAGAGCTCCTGAACTGATTTGGGGATAGGATCGGCAAAGCACTTGCCATGCTTCTGGTGTTGCAGACGTCTATAATCTACGGTAATCGCTTACCATCAGGTGAGTCGTACGCTTGTTTGCTGACCTAGTTATAAATGTATAAAAAAATGAAAAGAAATTATTTAATAAATGATATATGTACATTTATATACATACATTTCAGGTTATTTTAACCGCTTTTGACCTATTTTTTAATAAATAACGTACGAATTTTTCACAATTATATTACTCTTTCAAACTATTTTGAAAATTATTATTTTTTCGGTGGGTAAGAGCGAAAGTGATAGTGATTTTTGTTATTTTAAAATGTAATCTTTCTTATAAAAGTTTTCTAATTTTTAAATGTGGCTTAACTAGATTTTTACATTTGCAAACAAAATATAAAAATATTATAAAATATCTGTAAAGTATTATTAATATTAGGTACACATCATATTTGATAAGATATAAAACATTATACAAACTTAAAGACATTCTTTTGACATCATTGACGGAAGCTACTTTTATTATACACATACACCTTTATTGCAATTTCGAAAAGGTCAAGGAACTTTTAAAGTCCATCAATCATTAAGGTTTTTAGAAGATCCTGCAAAGTACTGGTGAAATAAAAACAAAAAATAACTTTAATTATAGTAATAGCTGTATGATAAAAAAATAATAATTATACTTTTAAACATTTTGTACGCAACGCTTGGAAAGTGGATGGCCTTTTGTTAATAAATGTGTAACAAGCTGTAAGTCGGCGGCGTTAATACCGCCTAGTAGAACAACAGTTTACCTGTGTTCCTGTTTTTAAGCGACTAAAAAAAACGAGGTTCTCAATTCAACTTTTCGTTGCCTCATAGCTTTTAACTTTTCGTTCTTTTTTAATACAAAAACTGCTTCTTGTCGTGTGGTCCCATTAAATTTTGCGCGAGATCTGGCAGATACTTTTTGAGCTATTATTAATAGTGCGTAATAAATAGACTATTCTTTTCGACTGCCTAGTTGGTGATATTCTCATTTGATTACTAAATTGAAGTCAGTTTTTTTGATAAGACTCAATAAAATTATCTTTTGAGTAAAGTCACGAAAGTTGTACAACTCAAGATAGGACCGTTATGTTGGCTGGCTTGTAACAGAACACAGTCTATATTGTGAGATCTTAATAGAGATTAGATTGATAAAAACTTATTATGCTTTTTAGTCGTTGCGTATTATAAATGCAAATACATATCTAAATATATAAAAATGAGATTGGATACCTAACCTAGCAATTAAAGTGATCTATACATCTATATAAATAAATCAAATTGGAGTGTCTGTTTGTAGTATTAAAATAACCGCTTTTTACTAAATGCATATGGATGCATACATGGTATATATACCAAAATAACATTTTTTACAATTTTTGTAAGTCTGTCTGTCTATCTGTCTGTCTGTTTGTTCCGGCTAATCTCTAAAACAGCTGGATCATTGCGGCGGGACTTTCACTGGCTGATAGCTGATATAATAAGGAACAACTTAGGCTACTTTTATTTTAGACATTTTTTATTTTATAACTCTGCGACTGAACAACAACTATTTTGTTAAATTCCACGCGGACGAAGTCGCGGGCACAGCTAGTTTGAAATATAATTATTCAATCTCAGTGTTGCTACATTTAAATAAATGTTCTGTTTTACGGTTGATATTTCAAAATGTCATTGATATTAGCAGTGAATGTTTCGTGATGTAAAGAAAAAGTAATATTTTAAAAATAAGACGTCATGTCCTCGTTATACTTATTTTCTTAAATTTATTGCTATATATTTATAGCACTGAAATTTTAATTAAAATAAATTTTGTAACCTATTAAAATTGTTTATATGAATATGAACGTTATTCAATTTATTTTATGAGTTTTATGAGGGAGAAATTGAAAATTTAATAATGGCAAATCTGTACAGCCGACCTCTTAATGATCAACTCTATTCTTAATTGCTAAGAAACTCATAAAACACGACGATAGGTGTGTCAAAACATAAAGGCTAAGCGGCTCTTGACCATTATAATGATGCAACATTTATAGTTGTTAAGAACATTAGAGGCATTGAATTTTTTGAAGACCTGTTGTGTCTTTTCAATGATAAGGAAGGTCAAATGCTGTTGGATGTTTATATAATCACTGTCAAAATTAAATAATAATAACACATTAAACGTTTAGACCATTTTGTTGCAAACATTTTGAACGTGAATGCTAATATAATAAAGTGGTAAAATCATATTGAAATTTTATTTAAGTAAGTTTAAAAAGCGCATTGAAATCGGTGTTATACAACAACACATTACGTGAACTTATCATTGATTCGAAGCGTATATGATAGATTATGATTATAAGAATCAATTTGCAAATGGCTTCTAGTATCTACATTAAAACCTACACTAGATTGTGCTTTTTTTTATTATATTTTTTTTTGAAATTTGACCCTTAGTAGTGCCAAGTCGTTAAGTAACCATACTTGTACCTTAGTAACGCAACATCTTTGTCAATAAAAACAGTTTAAAATCTAATGAGTTGGACCCACCTTAATTATATTTTCTTAAACTTTGGTCAAATATTTAACAAATCAACGCAAACGAAGAATTTATGTCAAGTCAATATTGGTCAATTTTAATTTTTCGTGGTCACGACAACGTCAGTGTAACCTTAAGCAATTAAAACAAAGTATTTTGCTTTTATAATTGACCAGAGAAGCGCACGATTTTATTTGTCTAATTTATCGTAATAGTTTTTTATGTCTTAGGGTGGCAAATAAACGGTCTACGGTATGGTCTGCATGGTAAACGTTTAACGTAGCCTATTAAGGCGCCTGCAACTTGATTTTTTGTTTTAGTTGTGATCTTTTGTAATGATGACTTAGTACCTCTCTTGAACTGTTCCAGGTTTTGAACAAGATAATTCTTGCTGTGTTCCATTTCAATATTTTTTTTTATTTCGTATCCTCGCGTCTGTAAGCCATACTTATGTTTTATGGCATATTTACTTATTTGTTTTTGAATGAAAAAAGTTAAAGAAAATGTTTAACGTATAAAATGTTTTATAAATCGTCTATTCTTCTTGTATAGTCGTCATAGTTAACATAATTACATGAATCAGCGATAAGTCTACAAGGTGCTTATTACAGCAATTTTATAATTTCAACGCACTTTGTTCCTAATAATCAATAAAATAATAGCAATTGACCTCTCAGGAGGCCTTAGGCCTTAGGCTAAGTACATATATGCAGAGACGCCGACTGATAAAGAAAACTTTGTTAACATTGCAAAATTTTATAAGTTATTTAAAATACTGGATAAAATGTAAGAAATTGACCCTAAACAACTACAAAATATTGTATACGTGCAAAAAACCTTTTATAAAGGAAGTAAATACAGGCTTAACAAAGGATATAATGTTTACCTAATTACGCGTTGCACACGCACCTAGATTCTATTAATTAGAATTTTTGCCTTTAATAAAATATTTTTTATTCATCCATTCAAGTTTCTAACACTCTTTTTAAAGCTTATGCTGTAAATATTTTTTAACAATAATTAATTGAATTTCATAAATAAATTTTAGTTTTATATTCGTACACGAGTACAGGTCATATATTGGTACAGGTAACAGATACATGTGTGTGAACAAATTTTATTGATTTCCATATGAATATACATAAAAAAAAAACAACGCAGTAGAAGTGAAAATCTTTTGTCGAAACGCTTGAAATGATACAGAATAAATTAAACGAATAAATATTGATTGATTAATTATTAAAATATTGTGATTTCTTGTGACTTAATTAATATTCCATGCCTGTAAGATTTTTTTATATACTTGTATTATATGGTTATTTGTTTCACTCAGTAAATCATTGAACTGATAGTTTTTATATATAATAGAAGTTCAACTTGAAAAAATATATAATTATTAAAAAAAAATTAAATATTACTCATCATACAGTTTTATATTTAGTGCAATATTACGTATCCTTGTATTATTGTTTAACGTACATTTCACTTTCAGTTCAATGTCGATTATCGTTGAAGTTTTAACCTATTTTTAAACCGGTTACATCGAATACGTTAAATGTCTACTACTATATTTTTTATTTTACTTTACAAACTTTGCTTTAACAGCTTTTTTGTTAAGGCAGTTTGTTAAAAGTCAATCAACTTTGTTCAGATATGTTGCAAAAGGAAATATTTTATTTAAAATTTCTCAACCTTGATGTGAAAATCAGACTTATTATCATACTGTTCTCAAGCAGTGTAGGGTTCATGTTGTGAGTAAGGTAGCCAGAGTTCCCTGGGATATACTCTTGGTGTTGCAGGTGTCTATAGGCTACGGTATCCGCTTACCATCAGGTGAATCACACGCATCTTTTTGGCACGTCTATGGTATTAAAAATGGTGTAATGTGAAGATTGTCGTAGCGTTTTATTAACACTTCACTAAGGGACGGGTCTTTAAGTTTTTTTTAAAAGAAAAATTAAAATTAATTGTTGTTTTTAGACGTTTTCTCCGAACTATTACGGTTGAACAGATTTTTTTATATTTTAAATAAAAATCATATATATCGTAATACAATCGTACTAGGTATATTAATTGTGCTGTGTGGCTACGGCACTAAAGAATTTAGCCACCCCCTCTCTTCCCGTGGGTGTCGTAAGAGGCGACTAAGGGATAACAAGGTTCCACAACCACCTTGGAACTTAAGAAGCCGACCGATGGCGGGATAACCATCCAACTGCTGGCTTTGAAATACACAGGCCGAAGACGGGCAGCAGCGTCTTCGGTGCGACAAAGCCAGTACTGCGGTCACCAACCCGCCTGCCCAGCGTGGTGACTATGGGCAAAACACATGAGTTCACGTTATTTGTGGCGTAAACTTGTGGAGGCCTATGTCCAGCAGTGGACTGTATAGGCTGTAATGATGTAATGAAATAAAAATCATATATATCTTAATATAATCGTACTAGGTATATTAATAACTAGTTAACTAAGTAATAGTAAAAATATAATTATATCTCATAAGATACTTTAAAGTGGTTCAAAAAATTAAGATCTAGCTTATAGATAAACAGACACAATTATATAAATCACTTTCTTTCGATAAAATTAATGTTTAATGATACTAAAAGTTACTAGTAAAAGTAAACTAGTCTTTTATCACGGTGGGAATCTTATCTTAGTCCAGAATTTTTAGAATTTTTCTTTGCCACAAAGTTTATCTTTATTGTGATGTGCTTTTATTATTTCCTTTAATTTGTTTAAAGGTGTCAATTAAATTTTCAAAGCTTGTAAGCATAATGAATAAAAGCTTTTTTAAATATATAAAAATGAGTGTCAAGGAGACGATCGTTGAAACGATTGGATCGTTGGGTATAAATAAAAAAATCTTTGTTAAATCTTGCAATATAAAATTGCAAGATCGTGTATCATTGAATATATAATAGTATATTGAATATATTATAGTAGATATAATTAAATGTTTAGATTAGTAATCTATAATCTATCTATAATCTATAATATATATAAAAGCGAAAGGTCACTCACTCATCACGAAATCTCCGAAACTGTAACACCTACAAACTTGAAATTTGGCAGGTAGGCTCCTTATAGGACGTAGACATCCGCTAATAATGGATTTTACGTAACTCGACCCCTAAGGGGGTAAAACGGGTGTTGCAAGTTTGTATGAAAGTCCTATATTTTTGAAGTAAGAGACTTGAAATTTAAAATGCATGCTCTATAGATGATGAGTAGGTGTTCACATAATGTATCTTTAGAAATCAACTCCCTTTTGGGGTTAAAACGGGGCATGGTAGGTTGACTCACTCATCACGAAATCTCCGAAACTATGACACCTACAAACTAGAAATTTGGCAGGTAGGCTCCTTATAGGACGCAGACATCCGCTAAGAACGGATTTTATGAAATTCGACCCCTAAGGGGATCAAACGGGGGTTGGAACTTTGTATAAAACTCCTATGTTTTTGAAGTAAGAGACTTGAAATTTAAAATGTATGCTCTATAGATGGTGAAGAGGTGTCCAAATAATACATCGTAATCTATATATATTAAAGAGAAAGTTCACTAACTCACTCATCACGAGAACTCAAAAACCGCTGGGTGGTTTGTCCATCCAGGTTGGACAAAGATAAAATTTGGCGGGGAGGTAGATTATAGTTAGCAGGTCTGTTCGTTAAAAACGGATGACGTTACGAACGGACACACACGGTCGTCTGTTCCTATAGTAAGCAACTTAATGCTTGTGTTATATATAGCTAACAGCCGACTGGTATAGCTACATTTTTTTTTCGATAAACATACATGTAAATACTACATAATAAATATATATTACAACCAGACTCGGGGTTGGAATCGAACACGCACGCCCCCGGAGCAGAAAACAGGGTCAAAAACACTACAAACTACGCCAACGGGTTACTGTACACAAATTTAAATATAGTCTTTTATGTTATTTTCGGGTTAAATAATAAATAATGTTATTAATATTTTAACATGTCAAATATGTCAATTAAAAAAATGCAGGTCTTATTTTCATCTGGCTTGGTGGTTTTATTTTAACCCTAATTTTCAGACTGTTCTGTCTGCACACCTAATGCATATATGCTCGCTATTAACTTTATATTTCTTAAAGAGTAAGATTTTATAGAGAAATAAGAAATAATTTGTTCATTAAATAATAGTGCAACTGCATTTAACAGCGAGTTGACATGAAGATAACACTGTAAAATAGTTTGGTGCGCAACAGGATGCGATTTCTATCTTAATATTACGCGTACGTACATCATTACAATGTTTTGCAACTTTAATCGTTGTTTCCTATCTGTTTATATATATATAATGTGTATATAACATGTATAGGACATTATATATCATCATTATACATTATTTGATGATGAAACAAGAGAATACAGCACTACACACTTTGAACACAGACTGTTACAGGGTTGTATGCGGAATTGAAAAAAAAATAGTGCACAAATAAACGTACCCGCTCAAGTAAAGCTTATTTTCGATAAAAATATCTAAGAAGCGGTTGGGTTACTTGGCGTTAATCGATTATCAATGTCTCTCCTAATCATTTTAATCCTTGTCATTTGTAGCACCAGAGGAGTTAGACATATTTGGTGACCAAAAGGGAGATACTTATTTGGTTGTGAGAATATGAGAGGAGCTCAGAATGGTGAAAAAAGGCTGCTTTTTGCTTTCGTACAGAATTTATGAAGTGTAGTTTTTGTACGTAATCTCTGTGACAGTGCAGTACCATATACTTTGTATTTTATTTATAGGAAGTTAAAAACTATCAGGAAGGAATGTATAGCATTACACAGTACTATTATTTATTACTAATAATTTTTGCATTTTACTTATTTTGTTTACAGTAATTTACAATGAGACACCGCGTATGCATAGTGAAGTGGCCTCTTCGAAAGTTTGAACGAAGTTTTGGAACATCAAGTTACGTGAAACAAGCGACTGAGAATACAGATATAGGTAAGATCTCAAAAATCAACGAAATAAGTTTTTATGTTACACAACAACAACCACGTGCTCCTAAGAGCACGTGGTTGTAACATAAAGAAAAAAATTATAAAGTGTAAAGTAAGTAAAGTGTAAGAAATATATGGGCCTTATTGTACAACATGTAATTTGTTTCTCTTCTTGAAATTTTACTTTCGCGTTCAATTTATATAAATATGAATGTTTGTTTAGTAAGCTAATGTAGTGTTTTTGATTTAAACTTAATTTTTTACATTTAAGCCAATTTTAGTATCATAATGTGTTCTCCTTTCTTTGTATTACAGGAAATCTGTCTTCTCGACTCCATGCCATTTGTACTCATGGTCAGCGAGCAAGGTCGACGCATGCTGTAGCGTCAGAGCTGGAATCACTGAACCCTGTCAAGTCTTGGAAGGAGGTGCCAGGACCCAAGCCTCTCCCATTGCTAGGAAACACTTGGAGGTTCATACCATATATTGGTAAGTTATATCAGTAAATCTACAAAGAGATGGTTATATGTAGCGAACAATGTTAGTCGTAAATTAAACAAAAGTCGAAGACGCTTATTAGCCTACTGCGGTACCCTAAAAAAGTTATGTGTTACATATGTACGAACATATGGAGAGAACCCTGCTCGTCGGGTGCCCGTATAATATACGTATAATGTATAACTAGCGCTAATATCGTGGTACCCAGCTAAAAGCGCTCAATCGATACTGTTATAACAATTATATAATATATAACTTAAAATTTCAAATGTATGATACAAGTATTTTTGCACTAATTTAGGAATATTATAAACTATGGCTTATTATGTTATTACTTTTAGAAGATCTATCTGATCTGCAACTGTCATCTTATCTGACAACATATCAAATAAAGTTATTTTGGAATTATAAAGCAAATCTGCAAGTGAAACCGCGAATAATGTCTAGTTAATTTTTATTTAGCCTTAAAGCTATTGCATAAAATCCACCAGTTTCTCAAGTCTAATTATTTTTATCTCATTTCAAACAATGCCGAACGTAATTTTGTGATCTTTGAATATTAACCTCGTTGCTTTAAAATTGCTTCTCAGTGGAAATTACGTCACAAAAAGAATCGTAGTATGTTCTCATGTTCCTCAGATGTTTTTGTTGTACTCATATTGAATACGTCTACCAAATTCAATTCTCGTACATAGGTATTAATAATTCTTAATAATTGATTAATTCCTTAATGAGAAGGTGTGAGATATCTCAAAGTCTCCTACTTACTGACCTAATCTACATATTACTATAAAAAATACGTTTAATCGAATGGATTGCCTTCAGGTCCCATCAGTAAGATTAAGAAATTGCTTTAAAACATTGATAAAAGGGAAGAAATCTCTAATATACAAAAATTCTCGTGTCATGGTGTTAAACATTGAACTCCTCCGAAACGGCTCGACCGATTTTAATAAAATTTTGTGGGCAAAACAATTTTGCTAACATCTATTTTTCATACCCCTAAGTTATAAGGGGGGGGGGGGGATTAAGCGGGTTAATAACATATATGGCAAAGAAATGTTTGCGGGGTCAGCTAATGTTTTAATAAATCTCTGTATGTCATGTATGTCTGTCTAAATGCTGTTTTTGCAGTAAAAGCCATAAGTCGTGTAGTTGTAATCTAAAGTATTTTTGCTTGACTGTCGATCAACTATTGAATACTAAGGCCTGTAATGGTAGTGAAATGCACTATTTAGGTCGTCAGATCTGTTTTCTACTCCAGTTGGCTAGATATTTTGCAATTATTCTTGCTATTACTACTCTGATATAAACGATCGTTTCTTTTCCCTTCTAAAACATTGCTGTGTAAGTTAAGGCATGTTTTTGTGGGTGCTTCGAATGTTTCTGGAATTTTATCTATATATAGGTACATAAAATGTTATTTGGCGTGCGACTCGCGTTAGAGTAGTAAGACCACCCTACATTTTTTTTTTTAAATATAAATCTCGGTTTCATTTCAAACAAGTATTTTAGTTTCATTTATTGTCAAAAAAAGATTACAAACATGTTGGAAATAGAAAAGAAAAATAGGTGATAAAATTTACCCTTTTTGGTAATTTTAACGAAACAGTATACGTCAACTTAGCAGTAGGTAATCTACAAACTCACATTTCTTTTCTTTTCACTTTGAAAAGCTACGTTATTCAGAAGTAACACAAACTTCACTTTGTGGCTTAATGAAGAGCGTTGAAGCTAGAGTCGTGGTATCTAAATAATTGTGTGTTTGCTCGCAAACGAAAAAAAAGGCTTTAAATAAAATAAAACGTAAGTAGTCGAAAAAATAATCAATTAAATACGCATTATTAGGGATAACTCCAAAAGTAGCAGATGTCGATCAAATTTAAATGGAACCACTAATTTTGATTATAACAAGCACCAGCTTTAGATTTTAAAGAAAGATCATTAAAATCGTTGTGCCCATTAAAAATTATGAGGTAATTTTATATATAAAATTCTCGTGTGACAATGTTAGTTAATATACTCCTCCGAAACGCCTGGACCGATTTTTATGAAATTTTGTGTGCATATCGGGTAGGTATGAGAATTGGCCAACCTCTATATTTCATACCCCAAAGTTATAAGAGGGGGGCGGGATTAAGATGGTTAATAAGATATATGGCAAAACAACATTTGCGGGGTCAGCTCGTATACTTATAAAATGTAGGGGAATTGAGCACCTAATTCTTTCTTTGAAAAAGAATCGTTATCTATACTACTGTTATGTTGGCATAACGTTGGCATATATTTAAGAATTATTCAGGATAAGTTCAATTAGAAATTAAATTTAATAAATATCACAAATTTTGTATCGAAATTTTGAGAGAATAGTAAATTAGAGAAAGTAGAGTTGTGATTCTACGCGCATAGCGATATCTATACATATAATAAAATGGTAGGAAAGTTAAAACTGTACATTGAATATTTTTTTAAAAGTATACTAGGGGTGTGATCTACAATCGATACCGAAGCCAAAAATATAGTTTTTAGAATTTTTGTGTTTATCTGTATGTATGTCCGGGATAAACTCAAAAAGTACTGCATGGATTTACTTCAAATTTGGCACGAATATTATTAAGAAGTCGGGTCTACATATAGGCTACATATTATCAGGCTATCACTTACGGGGAACGAGCAGTGAACCTTTATTTCTTCAACGCATTCTGTAACAATGTGAAATCTAACGGCGCATATTTGAAAGTTGTGATTATGTTAATACCCATGCTATAAGCTAGCTTCACACTATAAATAAAGACATTCTGTAGTATATTTAGTATCAGCATTGCACCTGTGCGAAGCCGGGGCGGTTCGCTAGTACTACTCATAAAGCGATATACTACGCATATATCACAGGAGTTATCGAGGATATCATAACTCCATACCGAAGAAAGGTATCGATACTAATATAGCATAGTATCGATACCAGAAATACTTGATATAAAAATATCTTGACTAAATAAGAAATATCTAGAAACAAATACTTTTTCTTCCTTTTGTAATAAGTGCAAGTAAAATAGCAAGATGTTTAGTTTCAAATCAAATTCAAACTATTATTAAAACATATTTTTAATTAGCATGACTAGAACCAGTTTATATATATATATATATATATATATATATATATATATATATATATATATATATATATAATCACTCGGCTAATTAACATTTAGGCATTGGACTGCCCTTATTCTCTAAAGAGAATAAGGGCTATTTGAACCAGTTTACTTGAAGAGATGAGTTGATAATTTCAAGAAATAAATATTGAACTTTAAGGCATTTATAACCCGATGGAAAATTGCAACGTTGTACGGAATAACTGAAATCTGTAATATAGATAAAAAACATATGAATAATAATTGTGTTTGCAGGCAAAAGATGAAAAACCGACTTCAATTATATCGACAAGTAATACAACGTAGGTAGACGAAAAAATAGTCAAGTAAATACGCATTATCAAGGATTACTCCAAAAGTTGTAATCAGATCTCGATGAAATTTAAATGTGACCACATGATAAATATCGGCTTTCGATTAAATTAAAAATCATCAAAATCGGTACACCCAGTACACCCAGTAAAAAGCTATGCGGATTTTCGAGAGTTTCCCTCGATTTCTCTGGGATTCTATCATTAGATCCTCCCTTCCTTATCATGGTACCAAACTAGCAACTATCAAAATCGGTTCATAAAAGACGGAGTTATCCCCGAAAATACATAATATATATATATATATATATATATTATGTATGTAGCAAGCAGATCTTATAGATACAATTATTTCATGAGTTCCACTTAGAATTGCAATACTTTACTGTATATATAGTTTATTAAAACACATAAATCACTGTCTTCGTAATTAAGACACATTAATGTAGTCACAATGTATTTAATATAAATACGATATGAAGTGAAGCATGCGCGTCGTTTGGTGTAATCCCTTAATTTCGTATGTGGTCTGAATACGAATCGCCGTTAAAAACATTCACAATGATTATAGACAGTTACAAAATATTAAAATAAGCACAAGGTTGTCGTAACCGTGACATTTTCGTGTGGGAAGTGAATTAATTGTATGTCTTATCGACCGTATGTCTCTAACAGCCGTGGACAGTTGTTTACAATATCCATGAAAAATATTTAATCATGGCCAGTTTAATGAAAAGTAACTTAGGAGAAAAGTTAACAGAACAACGCTGTGTAGTAAAAGTTAGTCGCTATCATGATGACTAGCCCGTTGGCGCAGTTTGTAATGACTCTGCTTTCTGCTCCGAGGGTTGTGGGTTCGATTCCCACCCCGAGTCTAGGTGTAGTATAAATAGTTATTTATATATTTATATATGTATTATTTATAAGTCTGTTTATCGAAAAAAAAATATATGTAGCTATATACCAGTCGGCTGTAACCTATAACACAAGCATTAAGTTGCTTACTTTAGGAACAGACGACCGTGTGTGTATTGTGTAAATATTTATTTATTTATTATTTATTATCATACTCGTAGTTTGTCAAATAATTGTTAAAAACTTTGACTGTTGACAACCGTATGGTAGTGTTGTTCGCCTTAAAACCAGCGGCCACTAGTTTGCTTCTTGCTCGGGAAAAGTATTTTATTGTATCGTATTTCACAAGTATTTTTCTGGTTTTGGTGACTTTCGGATTAACCCATGCATGCCTCGGAGAGCACGATAAGAGGCTTTTGTCTAGCAGTATACTATAATACTTTTTCTATTCGTACAAGTATGTTTTATATCTATATAGCGCGCTAAGCATTTTTTTAGCTTTACAACATAATTAGCTTATATGTATATATACATAATAATTTACAATACCGTTTGCAGTCGAGACACTTGGACCTTGGAGTAGCAGCGCAAAAATTTTTGTTAAATGAGATAACTCCTCGCCTTATTGCCTCCACTGGTGACAAGAGGGCTGGTGCATTTTTTGCCCAGAGAATCGGCATAGCGATTCAACGGGGAAATGCTGCCAGCATTCTTGGCACAATTCCACGCGGACATGATTTATACCAAAACTGTCTGTAAATATTTAGTTCTTAAGTTGTGAATTGTAAATATGTATAATGTTTAAAAAACTATTTTAAATTAAAAAAAAAAATACAATATTGTTTTGTGCACAAATTTACAGTTTATAGCATATATGCTAAATTTCTAACACTATATTATATTTTAGCCAACAAATAGTAGTAACTAAGGTGGTCAACTAAGTTTCAAGACTAAATAATATTTTACGTATATGTGATCGTATAACGGTATAGTTACATTATAGAAAAAGCGTATTATAGCGGGCTTATAGCGGAAATAATATACGCACTTAAATAAATTAAAGTGGTAAGGGGAAATTTACAACATATCAAATTGTCCGTCACTCGAGTATGTATTTCCTTCTCTAGGTAGACTTAACAGACGCCATATTTTTTTCCTACTTTTACGCCAGTCACGGCATTTCAGGTCCACTGTGCAACGTGGTTTCATTTACAAAAAGATGAATTTGACTTTGCAATTAACTTACATACATGACATATATGTCTTAAAATTGAAAATTGAAAAAAAAATCTTGTATATCATATTTTGCGCTATTTCGTACAAATAAGATACTATATCTTACAAATATTTTATTACTATAGATTTTTTATAAACTAACTAGCTGACTCGGCAATCAGGTAAATCTAAGCCGTCTACGCTGTATGATGTCGTATGAGACGAGATCGAAAGCCTTAATTTGATCCAGGAAACAGACCTACACCGGTGTGCGCGTGTCCGTGTAGAGTCCGTGTTTGAGAGACATACATACATGGACATATATCAGCGTACTATTGTTAACATCATTATTTCATGTACCGTAACGGTGTATCAAATTGTTAAATTTGATCGAACAAGAATTAGGCTTTTAAACAAACTATTTAAAAATATGTTTAAAGAGGATATTGTTAGATTCTTATTTTATATTATTATTCTTTCGAAATATTCGTACTTGAAATTTTATGAAAAGCTTATTAAACAGAAAAAAGAACAGATATAGGTACACTACTACATGAGTGATGACAGTACGAGTATAAGATTTAAGAGAAATCTCGCCTCGCTGGTTTTGTGGTTGAGCAGTTAGATCTCTTTAGCTCTTTACTTTCTTACCTACATACCCTAAAACAATAAAAATAATAATTCAGTTATAAAACTGGGACTTGATTACGACTAAAATGTCGCTACATTTATTATTATTATTATTTTTTTATTTAATGCATAACAAACTTAACTAACGCATTGGGTTTCGCTGTAATGTTAGATATAAGTTCATCACAAATTCACAAGGCAGATTTTTATTATAATCCTACAGATTTTTGAATATAAATACCTAGGACATGTGTCACCTACATGTGTTTTGCCCATAGTCACCACGTTGGGCAGGCGGGTTGGTGACCACAGGGCTGGCTGGCTTTGTCGCACCGAAGGCGCTGCTGCCCGTCTTCGGCCTGTGTATTTCAAAGCCAGCAGTTGGATGGTTATCCCGCCATCGGCCGGCTTCATTAGTTCCAAGATAGTAGTGAAACTGTGTAGTTAGTCGTCGTCGGAAGAGAGAGGGAGGCTATATTCTTTGATGCCGTAACCACACAGCATCAATAAAATCTATGGAAAATATAAATAATAATTCTGTCTAATTAATTAAATAATCCAATTTAAAAGTTTATAAGAATATATAATTTTATTGTAAATTTAATAGTTGTAGTTTTTAATTGAAGCGAAACGGGTTCTAATGTCCTATTTTACCCGTGTGTTCTACACGTAACTTATGTGCGGGATAAACTTTATCCACGGCCGATGAAACTGTAAATATTACGTTATATTTGACGTTTGAAAGATATTGATTGGTCTCAATTTCGGAAAGCTGAGACTTTCAAAAATTTTACATTCTCTTTTAGATGGCAAATATCCAAATTAGTTGTGTAATTCTAGATTGTTATCGGTTCAGGTAGTTGTATGCATTCATCAAAATGATAGCGCGATTCAATTTACTTGCAGAGCCATCTAGTTCAGAAGTAACGAAACAGACGTAAAGCCTTTTTACACTGAATTTTGCCTTGTTTATATAGTGTTTTCAGTAAAAATAGCCACTAAAAATTTGTATGTGTGTATGGTTGCGAAATTAACGTGTATTATTAAGATTTTTTAAATATACATATTAATAAATAAACGCTTAAATCAACGCCTTACACTCAACGGCAAGTAGGAATTTTTTCTGTGTCGGGTCTCCGGAAACACACACAATACATAAGCACAAACGCTCAGACCACGACAAATATTTATAAGGCCAATACAAATGTCTGTTGTGAGCGGGGATCGAAACCGCGACACAGCCAGTGTTGTGACCGCTGCGCCAATGCGTCGTGAAGTCATTCTTGATTATTTGCAATAATCAAATTAAAGATTTACAAGTAAATATAAATTAAATAATTAAGTACAGTAGATTATGGTTAGAAGTTATTATTACCTACCTTTGTTTAAGGTCAAAGGGAAAAATATTCCTTTTATCTTTTGGTGTCTGCTAACGTCCATAATCGTCGCTACCTTTAGTACTAGATTGTCACTATAAAATCTTCCTAGTATGTCTTGTTCGTACACATTGATTACATGTACCAGTCTATATTTTATTTCAGGTGGCTATTCCGTAGAGCACGTTGATCAAGTATGCCTATCTCTACGACAGAAGTATGGCAAGTGTGTCAAAATGGCTGGACTTTTAGGAAGACCAGACATGCTCTTCGTATTCGATGCTGGGGAAGTTGAAAGAGTTTTCAGAGGAGAAGATGCTGCTCCACATAGGTAAACATACAACTAACAGTATCAGAGATTTTATCATCATCATAATTATATATTAATACGCTAAGGTTAAATGATGTTTGCTTCCCTTTTTAGAAAAAAAAACGTCACTATTACTGTACATAAATAAATTATACATATAATTATAATTATACATCAACAACTAAAAAATTTATTATTGCTTTTGTTTTTGTAAATTAATTAATTATTAAAATGATATAATAATATTTAGATACTCGTACACATTGAGACACAATACAGCAATACTGCCATCTAACGGCTTTAATTTTGAAACGACGTCAACATGATTGTCGGTCCCTAAATTTTTTGTTCAATTTCAAATCAACTCAAGGATGTCAACTTATTTAGTGCGAATTATTCGGACTGGTATAGCTAGTAAGAGTTTATTAGTTGTACGGTTATATTGATAAAAAGTTTAGGACGTTTTTGAGTTATTGCTAATAAATATTTGTTACGTTAATGAGCCTTTGTTTGAGTGAGTACGTGAGGCTATTATTAAGCTATAAGTAAATGTGGTAAATCTTGTTTTTACAAATTTTATTTAAACACGAATTACACACCGATGAAATATGAATATTTTTCGGTCTTACCAACACAATAATAAAAAAATATGAGCTATTTATTTAATTAAAAAATCATTAGAGTAATTAGAAAAAAAGGAAAAAAAAAAACAATCGACCTGGTGACATTTAAATTTGAACTGGGGCGTTCTCGTTTTGGGACCGCCCGATTTCCCACCTAAGCTATTATAACTTTATTGTCAGAGGCGAAATTTGCCTTGATATTCTTATAATATTGTAGCAGTTTTTCATGCCTGAAAACACAGATAAAACGACATTTTCTAAAAATGACTCCTAATCAGATCGATTTATAACCCTAAACACAACCTATGCACACCCCTATGCATAATAAAATTCAAGGAAATCGTTGGAGTCGTTTCCGATATTCAGGCTATATATTATATTAAATATACAAGAATTGCTCGTTAAAATATATATATGAAAAGCAAATACGAATAAGGCAAACAAATACTACTACAAATTGTTTCTATAAACGTGCAAATAATTGAATGAGTCCTAATGCTTTTCAGACCTTCGATGCCTTCACTGAATTACTACAAACACACGTTACGGAAGGATTTCTTTAGAGAAGAGAAAGACTGTGCAGGAGTTATAGCGGTGTAAGTGTGTTGTAATCTTTGTAAGTGAGACGAATAAAATAAACAGACCAAAATATGGTTAATGCTAATTACTTTTTATATTTTTAGCCACTCTGACTATTTGCTAATTTACTTTTACAGGCACGGCGATTCTTGGGCAGCATTCAGAACAAAAGTATCCCGTGTCGCATTAAGCACTGGTGCTGCTGCTCAGTATACAGAACAGGTTGGAGAAGTGGCTGACGCCTTTGTTAATAGGTAATTGTTCTACATTTTATACAAACATTTTTGTTCTGAATGATCTAACAACAATCGTCATAAATCTTGTCGAAGAATATTTATTTTAATTTTATGTGTATATTTATTTTTCATACGAAGAAATTAATAAAAGATTAAATATATAAGTTTTATACCTGTAATATTATTACCTTTTTCATTTATAGAGTACGAGAAATAAGAAATAGTCAATCAGAAACGCCTGATGATTTCTTAAATGAAGTTCACAAATGGTCTCTAGAATGTAAGTTAATATAAATTAAATGCAGTCTTCCGATGGCAATTTTAGCTTTCTGTTGTAATAAGTCGTTGCTAATAAAACTGTTGTATTTTTAGCTTTAGGATTAATAGCATTGGATACAAGATTAGGATGTTTTGAATCAAGTGAAGGTTCAGAAAGTCAACGTTTAATAGACGCTGTTAACACATTCTTTCTTTGTGTGGGTGAATTGGAGTTACGAGCACCGTGGTGGAGAATATATCCTACAGCAATGTTTAAGAAATATGTAGCTGCTCTGGATACAATATTGAGGTGAATGATTATTGATTTTGATTTTGGTAGTGTTAAACCTTGAGCTAAGTTATTCGATTTGTTACATCGATTGTATGCTAACATAATAAAACATAATTAATTTAAATACATTTAAATGTTGAGCACTGAGAAAATATCACATGACATTTTTACGCTGTGTCACGGATTTCTTTATAAGTTGCGTATACCTCAGAAATTCTTTCTTTAGTGATACAAAAAAATTTACACAATAAATAACGCTATAATCTTATACATAAAAGTTCTCATGTCACAATGTTAGTTACCATACTACTCCGGAAACGGTTGGATCGATTTTTATGAAATTTTGTGTACATATCGGGTAGGTATGAGAATCGGCCAACATTTATTTTTCATATCCCTAAGTTATAGGGGGAGGGGGATTAAGGAAGTTAATAACATATATGGCAAAACAACGTTTGCGGGGTCCGCTAGTTATTATGTATATTCGTTTCATCTTTAGGGATTGCTTTCTCAAAGCTTATTATAAAGTCTAATTAAAACTACAGGTTTTGGTTTAACATATCATACTATAGGCAATAAACTTTTATTTGACATGACGTATACAATTTAACAACCGTAGTTTGTTACATAACAAAATAAATTATAGTCAAGTACAAGTAAGTAATCAGAAATTTTCAGGTCAATCGGTTAATTTACCTGTCAATGGGCAATGCTTGCCCTATACACTTTCAAAGACTAACACTTGTAGAAACAGTAGCTCAAACCTGATTTTATCATATTCGTTTATTTCTGACTGGTTAGCTCTAAGTTATTTGACTACAAGAAGTTCTGTATTGACATATATCAGCCTTTTTATGTGGGGAAAATCCACCAAAGATACCTTCCAGCGCGGGGGCGCCAGAGGGTTATGTCAGATTCCTACTGACTAAAAAACCACCACGTGAGAGCAGTCGTCCGCCTGGGTGGGGCGAGATGGGGTCGCGCTAGCATTCGCCACCTCGCCCCGGCGACATATATCAGCCTAGCTTAAGCTGTTTGCATATAACAAAAACTTACTTTTTCCATAACTATTTAATAATATTGATAATTTCACAGTGTAACTCTCTCACATGTAGAGCGAGCATTGCAAGAATGTAAAAATAGTGGCAGCAAATCTCTCTTACAAGATTTAGTTACTGCTGCTGGTCCGAGGGTAGCTGCTGTGGCTGCACTGGATATGTTTCTTGTGGGAATAGATACGGTAAAAAATTAAAGTAATAAGTGTTTGAAGAAAATTATAAAAACTTTTTAACAAAAAATTAAACTGTCGAAAAAACTGAAAAGCAAAAGATAATAAACCTTTTTTATTTAACTTTAATAACTAACTTCTTAAAGTAATGAAACTATATCTAAGTATATATTTTTTTAAATAGTTGAGTTTTTAATTAATTTTAATAACTAAGTTCTTAAACTAATGTAACTAACTAATTTTTTACTAAGTAATTTTGAGTCGGCGTTATTTCATATTTTTTTGCGGCTATAATTCTCTAATTACTACATGCTTAATTTTTGATTTCTTTTAAAATATCTACCTACCTTAATTAAGCTATTAACTTTAAGCTATTACTTTTTAACCATTATTTGTTGTATAATATAAATACTCAAAAAACAGGCTTTATATAACAACATGGATAGGCCTACAATAAAAAAAGAATTATCAAAATAGGACTACTCTATAAAAAAGTAAGCGTGGTCATAGCTCACAATCAGTGATCAAACAATCAATCATCCCCTCTTTTCCTACCCTTAGGGTTGGATTTTTATTTTCAAATGTATATGGGACCAACTTCGGGGTATACTATTTTCAATTAAAAAAGAATTATCAAAATCTGACTACTCTGTAAAAAGTAATGCGTGGTCATAGATTAAAAAAAAAAATAAAAAAAAAAAAAAAAATATTTAATAAAAATAATTATTATTATTATAAACTATTTTTCTATTACAGACGTCAAATGCAGTAGCGTCAACACTGTATCAACTATCAAAACGACCGGAAGTCCAAGAAAAACTTTATGAAGAAGTAACTGGTGTTTTACAAGGCCGTCCATTAAAAGCTGGCGATATCTCTCAAATGCCATACTTAAAGGCTTGTATAAAGGAAGTTTTAAGGTAATATATAAATCGAATAAGGAATTATTATTAAGGAATTATGTTTTTTTTTGTGCTGTGTGGTTACGGCACTAAAGAATTTAGCCACCCCATCTCTTCCCGTGGGTGTCGTAAGAGGCGACTAAGGGATAGCACAGTTCCACTACCACCTTGGAACTTAAAAGGCCGACCGATGGCGGGATAGCCATCCAACTGCTGGCTTTTTAAATGCACAGACCGAGGACGGGCAGCAGCGTCTTCGGTGCGACAAAGTCAGCCCTGCGGTCACCAACCCGCCTGCCCAGCGTGGTGACTATGGGCAAAAACCCCCATGAGTTCGAACCTAAAAATAAGGCCCTCAGTTCCCGGCAGCCCCACTATTCCCGGCTACGGCAGCGGCCGTGGTAACGGTGGGGTAGAGGGTGCTAAGAATCACCGGGGTACGGGAGGCTGCCATAGAAAAATATTCCTGGCTACGTATAATGGACGCACGCTACGGTTGGACCATCACCTCACCGAACTTGAGGTAGAACTTAGTCACATTAAGTGGAGCATACTGGGGTTGTCTGAAGTCCGAAGAGAGGGAGAGGACACGATGATCCTGGACTCCGGGCACTTGTTCTACTTCCGTTAAGGTGATGGGCTTTCCCAAGGTGGCGTCGGTTTTCTGGTTCACAAGACTCTCACTAACAACGTTGTGGAAGTCAGTAGTGTGTCGACCCGGGTAGCGTACCTTGTACTTAAGCTCACCGACAGGTACTCCCTGAAAGTGATACAGGTATATGCGCCGACCTCGGCACACTCTGACGATGAAGTCGAAGCCTTGTATGAAGATATTACAAGGGCCATACATGGCACTACTTCGACCTTCTACAGCGTTGTTATGGGAGACTTCAACGCTAAAGTGGGAGTACAAGGCCGCGACGGATCGAGCATCGGACCACACGGATTGGGGCACAGGAATCACAGGGGGCAGACGCTTGTCAACTTCCTCGAATCGGAGGGGCTCTTCTTGATGAACTCATTTTTTGAGAAGAAGCCCCAAAGGAGGTGGACATGGCAAAGCCCCGATACTGTGACGAGGAACGAGATAGATTTCATAATAGCGGATAAAAGGCATATATTCAGAGATGTCTCAGTGGTTAACAGGTTTAACACCGGCAGCGACCACCGGCTAGTACGGGGCACTCTGAATATATGTCTCCGAAAGGAGCGGACCCGCTTGATGAAATCTACTCTCCGACCTACGCTGCCCCAAATACTATGTGGCTCCGAGCAGTTTCAGTTGGAACTCCAAAACCGATTCGATTCGCTGGAAACTACTAGCGACGTGGACGAGATAACCGACAACGTGGTGAAGACGGTGTGTACACTGGGTCGCAGGCACTTTCCACCAACAAAGCCAACGAAGCAGTCCAAACTTTCTCCCGAAGCCTTGGATCTGATGCGGCAGAGGCGCGAGTTGCCGGCTGCTTCGCCAGAACAGAGGGCTCTTTCCAAGAGGGTACGGAAAATTATTCGCCGAGACCTCCGCTGCTCAAATACGAGAGAGGTTGCTACTCTGATTGAGCAGAATAGGGGGTCCAAAGTTTTCCAAAGACCATTGGGGAGAAGCCTTCTTGCGAAGCTTAAAACAGCAGATGGCAGAACCGTCTGCTCTCGCCCTCAGGTCCGAGAAGAGGTTGAGAATTTTTATGCACAGCTGTACTCGTCGAGCGCACGCAAGCCTGCGACTTGGGACACCGAAGATCCACGGGCACCATTGTTGCGCCATTATTCGGAGTGTATCCCGGACTTCGAAGAGGATGAGATTGGTGCAGCGCTCGGGCAGCTTAAAAACGGAAGGGCCCCGGGGGATGATTTAAATATTTTTTGAAGTTATACTTCTTTTGGCGCAATAGGGAAAAATTATGAGAGTAAATTTTTACGATGCGCGCGCACACCACCACGAAAAAAATCCGACACCCTGAAGTTAGCTAGTAACGAAGAAGAAATTAGCAACGTGAAGTTAGCTAGTCAATGGAGTATAACTTCTTACGTGCGTACATAAGTACACAAACACTTTTTTTTTTTGTAGAATGTACCCAGTGGTGATTGGAAACGGTCGGCAACTAACCAAGGATACAGTTATATGTGGATACAATATACCCAAAGGGGTAAGATATTTCCTTAAGATTTCAAAATAGGAAAACAAAATTAATTATAATTTTGCCCTCAGCTCCAATATTTTTACTGTGATATTGAATTTAGCATTAGTCAGTACAGGGTAAAGGCGGGCTTGATGCTAAAAGCATTCCCTACCAATCAACCTTAGAACGTACAAGAGCGGTAGGCTTACTCTTGACTTCAATCCCAATCTCACAAAAACACGAATTCAATACAGTTCCAGTTCCAATCTGTAATATTTTGGTATTCTTGACAAAATCGAGCTTTCAATTGAATTGAAATTGGAATCGAATTGACGATCGGTTTCCGGTGTAGCCATTATAATAAAAAATAATAAGAAAATAAAATTTAACTCATGAAATTTTATGTTTTTTAAATTATAATGTGTCTCCAATAATAAATTATTATCTATTATATTGTAATTCCTTAAATTAAACCTAAAACAGATTTTTTTAAGCATAAAAAGATATATATACATTCTGGCATAATGTGTGTTGTTGTTAAAAAAAAGCTCACGACTGGCGCAATTTTGAGACTTCTAATTTTCAAATTATCTCAATTATGTATTTTCTTAATTTATATTTATAATTAACTTATCTTCTTTCTTTATTTACTTCTGTAATAATTTCTACAATTTTACCAGTGTTAAGATTAAATTAGTGAATACAAAAGTTTATTAATATAGTTAAAACAAAAGATATTAGAGACTTAAATACTCTAATTTTTATTTAAATATTAGACACATAAATACTGTGATTTATATTTAAAAATTGCTACCTTGGGTTAAAAGAGGATAAAAAGCTAATTGTTAAGACAGTATTTAGTTCTATTTTAATAAATACTGTGATTGTGATATTGTTGATAATATAAAAATATACATAGTTAATATGTTAAAAATAAGCGCCAGCCGGGCCATTACTTAATAAAAAACACTTTAAGATACACAATCGAACACTAAAAAGTTAACTTTATTGAAACGAGTAAATTCGATCTCAAACACGATTTCCAAGTCGATAGTCAACGTCAAAATATTATCAAGAGTGCAAAAAATGTATAAGATCGAGAAATCCCAATTTATATTAGTTACATAAAATTCCACTGTAATTGAAGCAAATCGTGCGCTAGTGTAGTGTTCAAGAGTACCGATTGAAAGTTCTCGATCCCAATCCTAAATTTCAAATAGGATTGAGTTTCAAGAGTAAGCCTGCGGATGGTTGTAGATGTGCAGAATTGGATATTACTGTTGTTATATGTTACAAGTTCCCATATGTAATGTGTTATAATTTTCTCGCAGACTCAAGTAATATTCCAACATTACGTGATGGGAAATAGTGATGAATATTTTTCCGATGCTTCGGAATTTCGTCCTGAACGGTGGTTGAATCGTTCCCCATACAAGCATCATGCATTCGCGTCCCTACCATTCGGATTCGGCAAACGAATGTGTCTTGGACGGAGATTTGCGGAATTGGAAATGCATATTATAATTTGTAAGGTAAACTATTCTTTGAGTGATACTAATTTTTAATGTTATTATTATAATTCCGTGTTGATGCATGCAACCTAAAAAAAAATTCAAACTATAGCGCCTATGAAATATTACAGCAATAACACTAAACAATTTTTTAGTCACAAGAAAAGCTTAAGCTAAAATGAATGAGCGCAAACATACAAACAAAGGTTTTTTTGCTTTATTTATTTATTCACACTTTCGCACACCAATATAAAGTTTTAACAATTTGACAAACGATATATGAAAATACAACTTGCATCAGTTGCAACAGGCGGCTTTATCGCTAAATCAGCGATCTATTTCAGACAACTTTTAGGCAGAGGACTAACATAGTGAGTGTGTAACGGGACGCCACAATTTTATGTAACATTAATATATACACACAAGCAAACATACACATATACTTATGACACATGACACACATACATATAACACATGCTTTCAATAAAAAGCTTTCAATAAAAGCATGCTTTAAATAAATTTCTAACTATAAGTAAATAAACCTTTTATATAATACTAAGTAAATGGTTAATTTTAATATATTACATATACTAAATAAATAATTAATTTATCGTTGACATTGACACAGTAAGAATTTTAATATAAGTTAATTAATATTAATTAATTTTACTTGAAAAAAACTAAAATTATTGTTAATTCTACAGATGGTGAATGCCTTCAAGATGGAGTATCACCACGAACCTCTCGAATACCACGTCCATCCAATGTATACACCGAATGGACCTATTAGGATAAAACTTATCGACCGGTGAAATATTTTTTCAAACAAAAAAATTATTTCTACAATTTTTTCTAATTCCTTTTGTTATACAATACTTACTTTAAGTAGGTCTTATTGTAAATATGAAATCATTATGTATAATGTGCTACATTATATAATAATGTAACAATACTTTCCTAATAAAATATTTTACTATTATACGTAGTTTTTTTTTCGTTTTTTTTTTCATTTTACAATACAAACTGTCCTTGAGGTTCCAAAAAGAAGCACGTTATGCTGTCGTTCGTTCCCGGCTGTCATTATACACCCATGTATGATTGTTATCAATCGTTACCCATAGTTCCTATTTAAAGTTTATATTAAAAATAAAATAATACATAAAGCTTATTGCTCGGTGCAGGATTACATAGATGATAAAAATGTATGGATTCACTAATGCTGTATTTCGTGTAAGATATTGCTAATTTTGCACTAAAATACAGTTTATATATTGTTTTTAAAAGAGTTTTTCGCTGATTCTTCTCTGCAAAATCTACGTTCCGAATCTGTAGTATCTTCATTATTAAAAATAATAATATCACTTTTAATAGTTTAGCTTGTAAAATAACGACCCGAAAGTTTTTTCACGCTTTTTATTAGCTTCACCTGTATGTTTGTATGTTTGTAACCGATTCCTTTGGACTTCATTTTGACCCACTTCAAACATTCAGATTTAATTTAAACTTAGTAGACTTAACGAAGACCGATGACAATACACTAATTTGATAAGATTATTCCTTTTTAGTTTGGTTTATTTATAAAAGCATGATTTATTTAGTTTTTTTTTTAAACTATTATTTATTTTGTCGCACCGAAGACGCTGCTGCCCGTCTTCGGCCTGTGTATTTCAAAGTCAGCAGTTGGATGGTTATACCGCTATCGGTCGGCTTTATTAGTTCCAAGGTGGTAGTGGAACTGTATTATCCCTTGGTCGCCTCTTACGACGCCCACTGGAAGAGAGGGGTTGGCTATAATATTCTTTACTACCGCAGCCAGACAGGAAAGCCAGCTCTGCGGTCACCAACCCGCCTGCCCGTGACTATGGGCAAAACACTTGAGTTCGCGCTATTTTTGGCGTGAACTTGTGGAGGCCTTTGTCCAGCAGTGGACTGTGATAGGCTGAAATGATGATTATGATGATGAAATGATTATTTATTTTGAAGCCTATTTGAATAAAGCTATTTTTTTATTTTATTTTTTTATATAATGCGTTCTTAGTACTAACGATCGTTTTGTTACTCAGAGTAAGGAAGTCATAGGGACTCCGCCAACGCGCAATACAGCAAAGTGTCTCTTACGTAGAGAAAGAGATCTACGCCCAGCAGTGAGCTGATACAGGCTGAATTAAATTACTTTTTATTTTAAATTATGACTATATATATCAGACTACTGCCCAATAAGAAAATAGAAAATATTTTTAAAATTTCAATTGCTGTTTTTTTGAATTTATAGTAAAAAAAATCGCTTACGATATCCAGATTTATTGGTATGAATTGTTTTAATTGACTCAGTAATGTTAGCATTTAAGTTTGTAAATCTAACAATTATGAAACGATTTGATTTTGTATTGATATTATCTATTATTGTTTATTCGTTTAATACTGAAACAATACAAAGATGTAGACACCATCTTCAGAATGGTTAATATTAATTTACGATAAGTCACTCGCCATTTTTATTATCTGTCTTTTAGGGTAGTTATCCAATAAATACTGTTTTCATTCATATTTATACTTCTAATAATTTTATGAGATTGTATTGATTATAATTTTATTAGATTGTAGTGTTCTTACTGTGATTATTATTTGTTGAAGTACTGGAAGAGCATAAAGATGGAGACACCATCTTTCGAATGGTTCATACTAATTTTCTGATTGGTCATGTATTGGCGGGGTTGTTGTTCTATACTACTCGGACTAAGAATCAGGGTCCGAGTAAATATGATTAGGTATATTTTTTAAATGAATAAGCAGTTATTGTTTAATTATTTTGGGGCTAATGCTACTATATAAGCGGCGTATGCTCGTTAAGTGGCGTATAAGTAATTACTACTATAGTTTTTAAGTGATAAATAAGTGTTTCATTGAGTGTTATCAGTTGTGTTCTACAGTATGTCATTATAACCCTAACGATATAATTGATGTGAGAATTTGTGAGGATGTATGGAATGACGGATAATAATTTCACACACAACCAGACAACAAGCAACAGTATTCAATTAAAAATAAAACCTTCAAACTCTGTGTCTGTGGTAACTAGGCACCCGTTAAAAAGTTATGATGTTAAAAACACATACAATCGAATTGAAAACGTCCTTCTTTTTTGTTCCATTTCAGTAAGTAGGTACTATGTTTATTTTTGTTAAATTTGTTGTTAAGATATTTATTTGATTCAATTTAAGTTTTTACACTTTTTCAGTCACTCTTGATTCAACGGAATTTACCGCGATAGTGATTTTGATACTCTCTGGATACCTACGACCTCGCTTAACACGTCTCAGACATATCGGAACTTTCAAAACACATTCACAGTAAGTCCCGTTGAATTAAGTATTGATTTAACTTAATATTGATGCCATCTATTATGTCATTGGTTATTATTTATTAACTTGAAGCTAGCGGTTTTATCTGCGTTAGAGCACACGATATTTGCTGACTTCTCTTTCTTCTAATGTCATCGACCATGAAGGGTACTTTATTTTTAAGTTACCTAAACAAGCGAAACCTTAGAAGATAATTATGCTAAATAAATATAGAAAATCCCAGTAGATGGCGTTTTAAAGTGCCAACTTGGTGAAAATTTTGAAAAACACAGTTTGATAAGAAATGTATCTGTGAATTTGAAGTAGAAAAAAATATCTACGTGTTTATTTGTACTAAAATAAATAGAAGTTTGTTAAAATGCAAGCTTTTAAGAATAAAATGAATTTATAATTTTTTTAAATTGTTCCACCATTTCGGAAAATTCAAAACAATTCCTGAGTTCTAAAGGAGTATCAAAGACATTATATACTCCTAAGAATTTTGGTGACATTTTTCAAAAAGACCAAAAAAAAAAAAATTATAATTTTATTTTCTTTGTTAAATATTGGAGAATTATGATCATATCATTTGTTTCCTCAATAAAATCATCATTGATTAATTCCGAATTTTACTATAAAAATAAAAATAAATTCGAAAAAAAAGTTTGAAATTCTCAAATACCGTTTGAGTTAAAGAGCTAAAAATTAAGGTGAATTATTTTTATTCGACACCAAATCAACCTCCTCAGTATGAATCAAACACGCCATGATGGCGAAAATTATAATCGGTAATAATAAATTTATAATCGGTTGTTGAATATATGTCTTTTTAAGAATGGAGTGCAGCTTTTTTGTCGGTTAAATTCATAATTGCTTAGTGAAAAAAATATACAATAAATATTAAAATTCAATCAGTTTTAATTATTTAGAAATAAAAATACAATCAGTATTTTTGTTGTTAAACTCATCAAGGGCAAAAATAATAAAATTCAATCAGTTTTAATTATTTAGAAATAAAAAACCCAAGTTATGAGAGTTCAAAAAAACGACGAAGCGCTTCGAGAAAAGATAGGTAGTGCTTTTCGTTTTTTTTTGGCTCGGCTTGGCGGGGGCACTACCGTGCCCCCAGATACAATCAGTATTTTTGTTGTTAAACTCATCAAGGGCATCGGTGATGTTGGCGCTTGCAATAATGACAAAATATTGGGAGGTCAAAATTATTAGTAAGAAACATGATAAATTATTAAGGTTTAAATTGAAATAACAATTTGTACTCAATTTTACATTTAAAGATCACAAACACCATGTGTCTGTGTCAATGTAACGTATATCTGACATGTGAACGTATTCTTACTATTCTTGAATCGAAATCCTTATCGATCAAAATTCTTCACCTAGTAGAAAAATAAAAACATGAGACTTAAGATATAAACATGTCATGAACATTATGACAGTTCTTTAAACCCTTTTAATTTAAATGATTATCTTAAGACTCTAGTAAAATAAAAGTAGATTAGGGTTGTGATGAAATAAAAACAAACACGATTACACATTCATAGAATGTTTTACTTAGATCGACTCATTATACAATCTACTAACATTTAGTTTTTATTTTAAAATTCATTTCTTCCATTTTGTGTTCGATAAATTTATAGCAATAAAGGTTATTTTAATTTACATCATATCACTTTCTACACAACACAAAATGGTAGTTTACATCAATAGTACAAAATGAAAAGTCTTAACTACGCAGATGGCCACAATATAAAATTGTTATATATTTACAAATATCACAAATGAGTATAATATGTATTCTATATAATAAATGGAACATATTAAAACTTTAAAATAGTGGTTCGTTATATATTTTGACTAGGAATATAGGTATTTATGTTTACATTTAAGTAACACAGCTTAAAAGTGTAGCCAAATTTTATATACCAACCTATGGCACTATTTTATCATAATAAAATAGGCATTACAGATATGCCTGAACATTACATACATATAAAGCTTTAAAAGGCAGTGATAGTCATTACATAAAAATATATATAAATTTTTTCAATCAAATTCATTCCGAAAAAATAAACTTAAGGCTTATTAAAACATACATAATTATATTATAGATGAAGATTTCTTTCATTAATATTTACCATAATAATTAATTTTTAATTACAAAGGATGAGTATTTACTTTGTTTCCTAAATTTCCTCGATTAAGGTTATTTTTGTTTTTATATATAAATATAACTATCGCTAAAGATAAAATGACAAATATAGTCGCTCCAAGCAATGCTGAGTATTCCAATCCAGTCATATGGTCAGCGTTTTCTTTTGCATTATCAAATACAGATTTGCTTACATCTCTTACATTCCTTGTTTTTGGCTTTGTTCTAGAGAATTCAAAATTATCTGAAATAAAAAACAAATATAAAATAAAATTATCGATAACTAAAAACGATTACCTGCGTGACTTTCTTTTTTAAAAAGTTTACCTATTTCCAATTGTGAATCATCGTAATAATCAAGGTTATTTGCTGCCAATCTGTTTTCGCGCGATTTTATTTCATTTTCTGCAGGAAATGGTGGCAAGTATGTCGAAGGTGGGTTTGTGCTACTCGGAGCAAATGGTTGAGGACATTTTGGGTCTTTAGAGCCTGGATAGCATGAACTAGGGGTCGGGGTCGGTTTTGCAGTTGATGGTGCAGGGCAGCGTGGGTCATTACTACCGGGATAACATCTAGGAGCCTCAGGTGTAGTAGGCTTGGGACAACGTGGGTCATTATTTCCTGGGAAACAGTTAGGAGGTGTAGGAGTTGTAGGCTTAGGACAGCGTGGATCACTGCTACCAGGATAGCATCTGGGAGCTTCTGGCGTAGTCGGTTTAGGACAACGCGGGTCATTGCTACCGGGGTAACATCTGGGAGCCTCAGGTGTCGTGGGCTTAGGACAACGTGGGTCACTGCTACCAGGGTAGCATCTGGGAGCTTCTGGTGTAGTCGCTTTAGGACAACGCGGGTCATTGCTACCAGGGTAGCATCTTGGAGCCTCAGGTGTAGTGGATGTAGGACAACGCGGGTCACTGCTACCGGGGTAACATCTAGGAGCTTCAGGTGTAGTGGGCTTAGGACAGCGCGGGTCACTGCTACCAGGGTAACATCTAGGAGCCTGAGTTATTGTAGGCTTAGGACAACGTGGATCATTATTTCCTAGGAAACAGTTAGGAGGTGTAGGAGTTGTAGGCTTAGGACAGCGTGGATCACTGCTACCAGGGTAGCATCTGGGAGCTTCTGGCGTAGTCGGTTTAGGACAACGCGGGTCATTGCTACCGGGGTAACATCTGGGAGCCTCAGGTGTCGTAGGCTTAGGACAACGTGGGTCACTGCTACCAGGATAGCATCTGGGAGCTTCTGGTGTAGTCGGTTTAGGACAACGCGGGTCACTGCTACCGGGGTAACATCTAGGAGCCTGAGTTATTGTAGGTTTAGGACAACGTGGATCATTATTTCCTAGGAAACAGTTAGGAGGTGTAGGTGTTGTAGGCTTAGGACAGCGTGGGTCACTGCTACCAGGGTAGCATCTTGGAGCCTCAGGTGAAGTGGGTTTTGGACAACGCGGGTCACTGCTACCGGGGTAACATCTTGGAGCCTCAGGTGTAGTGGCCTTAGGACAACGTGGATCACTGCTACCAGGATAGCATCTGGGAGGTTGTGGCGTAGTCGGTTTAGGACAACGCGGGTCATTGCTACCAGGGTAGCATCTGGGAGCCTCAGGTGTAGTAGGTTTAGGACAGCGCGGGTCATTGCTTCCAGGATAGCACCTGGGAGCTTCTGGTGTAGTAGGTTTTGGGCATCTGGGATCTGTAGAACCTACGTAACATCTCGGTCCAGCTGTTGTGGGTGGTAAATAGGTTGGAGGTGTTAAAGTTGTAGGTCGCGAAGGTTGTGGACACCTGGGGTCAGGTGAACCGGGGTAACAAACTGGTTTTGAAGATGTTGGAATCGTAGGAGTGGTTGGTTTGGGACATCGTATGTCAGTGCTACCTGGGTAGCATCTAGGTGGAGCAGGGGTTGTTGGCTTAGGACAACGTGGATCTGTGCTACCCGGGAAACATTTAGGAGGAGCGGGTGTTGTTGGTTTAGGGCAACGTGGGTCTGTGCTGCCTGGGAAGCAGTTGGGTGGTGCCGGCGTAGTTGCTTTAGGACAGCGTGGATCTGTACTATCTGGGAAGCAGTTGGGTGGCGCTGGTGTAGTGGGTTTAGGGCAGCGCGGGTCATTGCTACCGGGATAACATCTAGGAGCTTCAGGTGTAGTTGGCTTGGGACAACGTGGGTCATTATTTCCTGGGAAACAGTTAGGAGGTGTAGGAGTTGTAGGCTTAGGACAGCGTGGATCACTGCTACCAGGATAGCATCTGGGAGTTTCTGGCGTAGTCGGTTTAGGACAACGCGGGTCATTGCTACCGGGGTAACATCTTGGAGCCTCAGGTGTAGTCGGCTTAGGACAGCGCGGGTCACTGCTACCAGGGTAACATCTAGGAGTCTGAGGTGTAGTAGGCTTGGGACAGCGCGGGTCATTGTTGCCAGGATAGCACCTGGGAGCTTCTTGTGTAGTAGGTTTTGGGCATCTGGTATCTGTAGAACCTACATAACATATCGGTCCAGCTGTTGTGGGTGGTAAATAGGTTGGAGGTGTTAAAGTTGTAGGTCGCGAAGGTTGTGGACAGCTCGGGTCAGGTGAGCCAGGGTAACAAACTGGTTTTGAAGGTGTGGAAGTTGTTGGTGTAGTTGGTTTGGGACAACGTATGTCATTGCTACCTGGATAGCACCTTGGCGGGGTGGGTGTTGTAGGCTTGGGACAACGTGGATCCGTACTACCTGGGAAGCAGTTAGGTGGCGCTGGTGTAGTAGGCTTAGGACAGCGTGGGTCACTGCTACCAGGGTAGCATCTAGGTTGTACAGGTGTTGTTGGCTTGGGACAACGTGGGTCAGTGCTGCCTGGGAAGCAGTTGGGTGGTGCTGGAGTAGTAGGCTTGGGACAACGTGGATCATTATTTCCCAGGAAACAGTTAGGAGTTGTAGGAGTTGTAGGCTTCGGACAGCGTGGGTCACCGCTACCAGGGTAGCACCTGGGAGCTTCTGGTGTAGTTGGTTTAGGGCAACGCGGGTCGTTGCTACCAGGGTAACATCTTGGAGCCTCGGGTGTAGTCGGCTTAGGACAGCGCGGGTCACTGCTACCGGGGTAACATGTAGGAGCCTTAGGTGTAGTCAGCTTGGGACAACGTGGATCATTATTTCCTGGGAAACAGTTAGGAGGTGTAGGAGTTGTAGGTTTAGGACAGCGTGTGTCACTGCTACCAGGGTAGCATCTGGGAGCTTCTGGTGTAGTCGGTTTCGGACAACGCAGGTCATTGCTACCGGGGTAACATCTGGGAGCTTCTGGTGTAGTCGGTTTAGGACAACGTGGGTCATTGCTACCTGGGTAACATCTTGGAGCCTCAGGTGTTGTGGGTTTTGGACAACGCGGGTCTGTACTACCGGGGTAGCATCTGGGAGCCTCAGGTGTAGTAGGTTTAGGACAGCGCGGGTCATTGCTTCCAGGATAGCACCTGGGAGCTTCTGGTGTAGTAGGTTTTGGGCATCTGGGATCTGTAGAACCTACGTAACATGTCGGTCCAGCTGTTGTGGGTGGTAAATAGGTGGGAGGTGTTAAAGTTGTAGGTCGCGAAGGTTGTGGACAGCTTGGGTTAGGTGAGCCAGGGTAACAAACTGGTTTTGAAGGTGTGGGAATTGTTGGACTTGTAGGCTTGGGACAACGTAAATCAGTGCTTCCTGGGAAACACTTGGGTGGTGCAGGTGTCGTTGGCTTGGGACAACGTGGGTCAATGTTGCCTGGGAAGCAGTTAGGTGGTGCCGGAGTAGTTGGTTTAGGACAACGTGGATCCGTACTACCTGGGAAGCAGTTAGGTGGCACCGGTGTAGTAGGCGTAGGACAGCGTGGGTCACTGCTACCAGGGAAGCATCTTGGTGGTGCAGGTGTTGTTGGCTTGGGACAACGTGGGTCAGTGCTACCTGGGAAGCAGTTGGGTGGTGCCGGAGTAGTTGGTTTAGGACAACGTGGATCTGTACTACCTGGGAAGCAGTTAGGTGGCGCCGGCGTAGTAGGTTTAGGACAGCGTGGGTCACTGCTACCGGGGAAACATCTAGGAGCCTCAGGTGTAGTCGGCTTGGGACAACGTGGATCGTTACTTCCTGGGAAGCAGTTGGGTGGTGCCGGAGTAGTTGGTTTAGGACAACGTGGATCTGTACTACCTGGGAAGCAGTTAGGTGGCGCTGGCGTAGTAGGTTTAGGACAGCGTGGGTCACTGCTACCGGGGAAACATCTAGGAGCCTCAGGTGTAGTCGGCTTGGGACAACGTGGATCGTTACTTCCTGGGAAGCAGTTGCGTGGTGCCGGAGTAGTTGGTTTAGGACAACGTGGATCTGTACTACCTGGGAAGCAGTTAGGTGGCGCCGGCGTAGTAGGTTTAGGACAGCGTGGGTCACTGCTACCGGGGAAACATCTAGGAGCCTCAGGTGTAGTCGGCTTGGGACAACGTGGATCGTTACTTCCTGGGAAACAGTTTGGAGGTCTAGGTGTTGTAGGCTTAGGACAGCGCGGATCACTGCTACCGGCGTAACATCTAGGAGCTTCCGGAGTAGTCGGTTTAGGGCAGCGCGGATCACTGCTACCGGGGTAACATCTAGGAGCTTCTGGTGTAGTAGGTTTTGGGCATCTGGGATCTGTAGAACCTACGTAACATCTCAGTCCAGCTGTTGTGGGTGGTAAATAGGTTGGAGGTGTTAAAGTTGTAGGTCGCGAAGGTTGTAGACACCTGGGGTCAGGTGAACCGGGGTAACAAACTGGTTTTGAAGATGTTGGAATCGTAGGAGTGGTTGGTTTGGGACATCGTATGTCAGTGCTACCTGGGTAGCATCTAGGTGGAGCAGGGGTTGTTGGCTTAGGACAACGTGGATCTGTGCTACCCGGGAAACATTTAGGAGGAGCGGGTGTTGTTGGTTTAGGGCAACGTGGGTCAGTATTACCTGGATAGCAATTAGGTGAAGCAGGAGTAGTTGGTTTAGGACAACGTGGGTCACTACTACCAGGGTAGCATCTGGGTAGTGCAGGTGTAGTTGGCTTGGGACAGCGTAGGTCAGTGCTTCCTGGGTAGCAGTTAGGTAGCGCTGGAGTAGTTAGTGTAGGACAACGTGGATCAGTGCTTCCTGGGAAGCAGTTAGGTGGTGCAGGTGTTGTTGGCTTGGGACAACGAGGGTCAGTGCTGCCAGGGAAGCATTTAGGAGGAACAGGTGTTGTTGGTCTAGGGCACCTTGAGTCCGTATTGCCAGGATAACAGTTAGGTGGTGCAGGTGTTGTTGGCTTGGGACAGCGAGGGTCATTATTACCAGGGTAGCAATTAGGTGGTGCGGGAGTAGTTGATTTAGGACAACGCGGGTCTGTGCTACCGGGGTAACATTTAGGTGGTGTGGGAGTGGTGGGCTTAGGACATCGTGGGTCAGTACTTCCAGGGAAACACCTTGGTGGTGCAGGAGTAGTTGGCCTTGGACAACGTAGGTCAGTATTACCAGGGTAGCAATTAGGCGGTGTAGGTGTTGTTGGCTTGGGGCAGCGTGGATCAGTGCTTCCTCGGTAACAGTTAGGTGGTGCTGGAGTAGTTGGTTTAGGACAACGAGAATCAGTGCTGCCTGGGAAGCAGTTTGGAGGGGCAGGTGTTGTTGGTCTAGGACAACGTGGGTCTGTACTTCCGGGGAAGCAACGTAGATTATTAGGAGTTGTAGGCTTAGGGCATCTGTTGTCTGTAGAACCTGGATAGCAGTTTGGCTTTTCCGTTGACGGAGGTAAATATGTTGGAGGTGTTAAAGTAGTAGGTCTTGAAGGTTGTGGACACTTTGGGTCGGGTGATCCTGGGTAACAAACTAGTTTTGAAAATGTTGGAATTGTAAGAGTGGTTGGTTTGGGACATCGTATGTCAGTGCTACCTGGGTAGCAGTTAGGTGAAGCAGGAGTAGTTGGTTTAGGACAACGTGAATCAGTGCTTCCTGGGAAACAATTTGGCGGTGCAGGTGTTGTCGTTTTGGGACAACGTGGGTCAGTGCTTCCTGGGTAGCAGTTAGGTGGCGCTGGGGTAGTTGGTTTAGGACAACGTGGATCAGTGCTTCCTGGGAAGCAGTTAGGTGGTGCAGGTGTTGTTGGCTTGGGACAACGAGGGTCAGTGCTGTCAGGGAAGCATTTAGGAGGAGCAGGTGTTGTTGGTCTAGGGCATCTTGAGTCAGTATTGCCAGGATAACAGTTAGGTGGTGCAGGTGTTGTTGGCTTGGGACAGCGAGGGTCATTATTACCAGGGTAGCAATTAGGTGGTGCGGGAGTAGTTGATTTAGGACAACGCGGGTCTGTGCTACCGGGGTAACATTTAGGTGGTGTGGGAGTGGTGGGCTTAGGACATCGTGGGTCAGTACTTCCAGGGAAACACCTTGGTGGTGCAGGAGTAGTTGGCCTTGGACAACGTAGGTCAGTATTACCAGGGTAGCAATTAGGCGGTGTAGGTGTTGTTGGCTTGGGGCAGCGTGGATCAGTGCTTCCTCGGTAACAGTTAGGTGGTGCTGGAGTAGTTGGTTTAGGACAACGAGAATCAGTGCTGCCTGGGAAGCAGTTTGGAGGGGCAGGGGTTGTTGGTCTAGGACATCGTGAGTCTGTACTTCCGGGGAAACAACTAGGTGGCGCAGGAGTAGTTGGTCTTGGACAACGTGGGTCAGTATTACCGGGGTAGCAATTAGGTGGTGAAGGAGTAGTTGGCTTAGAACAACGCGGATCTGTGCTTCCAGGGAAGCATTTGGGAGGAGCAGGGGTTGTAGGTTGAGGGCATCGAGAATCAGTTGATCCCGGGTAGCACTTGGGTACTTCTGTGGATGGTGGTAAATATGTTGATGGGGTTAAAGTTGTAGGTTTCGGTACTTTGGGACACCTTGGATCTGGTGATCCTGGATAACAAATTGGCCTAGGCGATGTAGCAGTCGTTGGTGTCGTAGGTTGGAGACAACGTAAATCATTACTACCTGGAAAGCACCTAGGTTCTATGGATGTAGTAATTTGAGGACAACGAGGATCAGTGCTACCAGGGTAACATCTTGGGGCAAGGGGTGTTGTTGGCTTGGGACAACGTGGATCCGTATTGCCAGGATAGCAATTTAGCGTAGCCGGTGTAGTTGGATACGGACAACGCGGATCTGTACTGCCAAGGAAACACCTTGGAACTTCAGGCGTCGTAGGCTTAGGACAACGAGGATCTACGTTTCCAGGATAGCAGTTAGGTGTTACAGGAGTTGTAGGTTTAGGACAACGTGGATCTCGACTTCCAGGATAACAGCTATCGGGTACAAAAGTGGTAGGTCTTGGACAGCGGGGATCTGTAGATCCAGCATCACATTTGAAGCCTGGCTTGATAGTAGTTATTTCTGTTGTTTTTCCAGTACAGCTTGAATCGCAGTTGTTTGTACATAGCTGGAAAAAATAAGTTTAAAAAAAATAAGTATTGAAATATATTTAAAAGCAATTATTTACTGAAATACAATTTATGTATTATCTATCTAATACTATTAAACGAGCAATTCTTGTATATATATATCGCCGATTTCTATATGTATAGAATCTATATCTCGAAAACGGCTCCTACGATTTTCATGAAATTTAGTATGCAGGGGATTTCGGGGGCGATAAATCGATATAGCTAAGATTCACTTATAGAAAATATCGTTTTATTCCTGTTTTTAGGCAATGAAAAAAAGGCTACAATATCGTTAGAATGCGAAGGTAAATTCCGCAACTGTCAATATAGTTGTAGCTCTGGTGCGAAATCGACCGGTCGTGATCGACCGAGAAGACCACGGTTCAAATCCCATTTCTCCAGATCCATTATTTTTTCCTTCTTTTTATCTTGCACTGATGATTTTTTCTTTAAATAAACAATTAATATTTCTTATTATTATGTTGGTGGAATCGAAAAATATTATTCATATTTTATTAATATGTAATTTTTATTTAAGTATGATTTGCAAAAAACACGATTTACTAAAAATACCAAACTAAGCTCGGTCACCCAGGTGCTTACTATTTATTTGTTTAATTTTTAACCGACTTCCAAAAAAGGAGGAGGTTCTCAATTCGACTGTATTTTTTTAATGTATGTTACATCAGAACTTTTGACTGTTTGGACCGATTTTGACAAATTTTTTTTTAATCGAAAGGTGGTGTGTGTCAATTGGTCACATTTAAATTTATTTGAGATCTAACAACTACTTTTCGAATTATATCTAATAATGCGTTTTTACTTGACGCTTTTTTCGTCGACCTACGTTGTATTATACCGCATAACTTTCTACTGGATGTACCGATTTTGATAATTCTTTTTTTGTTGGAAAGGAGATATCCCTAGTTTAGTACCATGATAAAGAAACCAGGATCTGATGATGGAATCCTAGAGAAATCGAGGGAAACTCTTGAAAATCCGCAATAACTTTTTACTGGGTGTACCGATTTTGATAATTTTTAATTTAATCGAAAGCTGATGTTTGTCATGTGGTCACATATAAATTTTATTGAGATCTGATCACTACTTTTTAAGTAATCTTTGATAACGCGTAGTTATTTCACTATTTTCGTCGATCTACGTTGTATTACTCGTCGATGTAATTGTGTGAAGAGGGTTTTTTTTCGTTTGCGAGCAAACACAATTATTTTATAATATACACACAGGGTCGCCTGTTCCTTAACTTAATGCATGTGTTATAAGGTAACAGCCGACTGGTATAACAATTTTTTTGGTTAAATATATATATAAATAATTCATATATAAATATATAAATACACATTTTACACTCAGACTCAGGCGGGATCCAACTCGTAACCCCCGGAATATAAAGCAGGACCACTACAAACTGCGCCAATCATTAATATTAAGCTGCATGTGTATGACGCTGTCGTTGTGGTCTTAGACAACTTTGTTACGAGAACATACTAATTAATGTAAATGTTACCAAAAATTTCCTCCGTTCTTTAATTTTACGTAACTTTGGTGTCATAAAAGTATCTTAATATTTTAAAAGCATAGAAAGTAATTAATGTAAACGAAAAATAGTCAATTTTTTTGCATACTCATTAATTCTTTTATTGGTTGCACATAATCGATAGTAAGAACTAGTCTCCATAAAATATACGAAGAAAATTTATTATTTTAATTTGGTTGTGTGTAAATTGAGTTGGTGTCTAAATTAAAATTCAGCTTACCTCTACATTACATGTTAGGTACACTTGATCAGTTTCTGGGAAGCGGAATGCACTTATTTTGCTATGAGCGATTAAGGTAGCGCCGCTTTTTCCAGTATTTGTAGATTTTTGCCATACATCAATGAATTTCTTTTTCCTGATAAAAGAAAATAATTCAACTATTGAGAGGATAAATTAGTATTGATATAGAGGAGACAAAAATTGATTACATTGATTGTATTCAAAGCTACAGGCGTTATAGGAATCTACTTATAAAATATTGTAAATAAATTATTTTTTTCTCATTAATTTTATTGACTGATATTGTTGTTATCTTTATTTAAAGTTTTATCAATTTCATTAAATTAATATTAAAATATATAATATGAAGGATTGAGTTAACAAAACAAAATAACATTTAATTTTTCTACATTAATCACCAGAATACTCACATTTTATACGATGATTTCATTAACAGTTTTTAGATGTTGTACTTACTTGGGACATCCTTCCTTATCCGTCAGTTGAATCTTACTAGTCTTAGGGCTATCATAATCTTCATTGTCGTAAGCCCAACAATCATGAATTTTTAGATTAAATTGGTTTCTGATGTCTTTCAAATAAATAAGAATAGTAAGATATTCGCCGATTTTAATTGAATTTTCCAACGGAGTTGTCTGAAAGTGTATTAAGAATATGGTAAAAGTCATAATGAAGCTATTGATATATTTAATTTTTTATAAGTCCGAATTATTTTCGTATTTCAGAAAGTACTTTTTGAGAAGTAATAACTCACGTTAGGGAAAACTCCTTTCTGAATGTCCATCCAGCATTCAATACCTCCAGCGGGTCCCTGTACAGCGACTACATCCAGCATATCCACCATGAAAGGCTTTAGTTTTAGAGTATGTGATTGTTCTTTTCTGACGCCAGTTGATACTTCGAGAGCAGTACCAGCACATGATACCTGAAATGATTTTAAAGGCAAAGTTTTAGATAATTATTGTATGTTGTTGATGGTCCCAACTGAAGTCAAATTAGGTCGACTAAATTCAATCGCGTTTAAATTTTTTTTTGGATTGTTAAGTCTATTATTTCAATCACGACAAATTTAATGATTTTTGTATTTCTGTCAAAATCCTATTAAACATTATTTCAGACTATGCACAGGAATATTGTACCTTAGAATTCATAGCTAGCAGTTACAAAACAGTGGTAAAGTATCGCTATATTGGGGGTCATAATTTGTACCTAGACAAGTTATAAATATAAAATACCTTATTACGGGCGTCTGTTTTTACGGTAAGCAACTTAATGTTTGTGTTATAGGTAACAGCTATCTATACATAGAAATAATACATAAATAAATTAATAAATACAAATATTACACCCAGAATCGAGCGGGAATTAAACCCACAATCCGCGGAACAGAAAGCAGGGCCACTATAAACTGCGCCAACGCGATACATTATTTGTACTGTCAAATTATTTACACACCTTTCTAGCAAAATCATAAGGCCCTTGTATCAAGTCATCTGCTTGAAACACGAGAACGTTGTCGATGGTACCACAGGCATTGCAAAGTGGTCGACTTCCGCAACCATTCAACGGTACTCGAAAGGAATACCGCGATTGACTGCCTCCAGAAGAAACGTATCTGAAATATATATTGTAAAACTATTGATCTCAGAAGCTTAATCAAAATTAATAGACTAATAAAACACACTATTTGTTTTCCAGTACCTTTACATTTTATGCTATTTAATAATTATACAAAAAAAAAAAAATATGACCGTGGTATACATATGTAAACTAGTTGAAATGTAATCTTTATCAAATGAGTTTTGAATTTAAATACTTTTTTTTTACGTAATGATATGACTTATTAGACTTACCAAAACGGCTCGACGGTTTTCATAATATGTTTAACTATTTGCAGAAAATGATTTTTTATGTTCGGAAGTTAATTATTATTTTTAGGACCACTTACTTGCATTTAGAGTCACTCAGAAAACCTTTGCTGTATATAATCCCATCGTATATATCAGGAAAATCTACAGTAACCTCAATGAAATCTGCAGAACACTGTACATCAATATCTGGGGACAGCGGAGAGTCTGCAGCTCTTAACCCCCTCACGAAATTAACTCCGGTTTCATCGCTCGAATCTTCAAAGAATTGGGATAAACCATTATCACCAGCCAGTTCAAGATTCAGCTCGGCTGCCGTGAGTGTGCCCACATCTGAAACAGCTGTAGCGAGCGACAGCTACAGCAAAATTTATTTAACAACATAAAAAGAAATATTAAAAAATTAAACAATTGCGTTGAAATTTGTGGTCAAGATGGATCGTAAAGTTACATTTTATATATGGATACAATAGATTATACGATCAATATAACTATCAGATCATCAGGACCTGAACCCTGTATCGTAAATTCGAAATTACACAAATAAAATAGGACAAACCACGACGAACGTCTTTCTCTCTTTAACGAAAAACACGAGATTTTTAACATATCCTAGTACTCAATGTAAAATAAAAATATTTTACATTACTAAAAATAGTGTAGACATACAATGGATATCTGAAGTCGGATGTAGTTATAGTACGCTTCGCTTCAGCCTGTAATATCCCATTACTGGGCATAGGCCTCTTTCCCCGTGTAGGAGAAGGATCAGAGCTTAATCCACCACGCTGCTCCAATGCGGGTTGGCGGATATATTCCCTACTTTGAGTAACAATCGCTATCAGGTGTACATGATAACAACCGGGACCGACGGCTTAAAGTGCTCTCCGAGGCACGGTGGGGAGACCCCACAAGGACTGCACAAACACCCAGACCACGGCAAACACCTGTATGGCCAATACAAATGTTTGTCATGCGCGGGGATCGAACCCGCAATCGTCAGCGCAACAGGTACAATCCATGGCTGTGACCGTTGAGCCAACGCGGCATTATAGTGTATATGTAGTTATAGTGGTAAACGTAAATACAGTGTTTTCTCATAACATTCAAAAGTAATCTCGTTCACATGTCCCAATACCTCTCAAACTAGACGGTTATTGTAATTAAGTAAACTTATCTCTATTAAATTTAAGTTGCACGTATATTTTACCTACTGCCACAGTTATGAGATTTATTTGCGTAAAGTCGGCTATGTTGCTATCATTTATCATAAGATTATTGTTATTTATGAACACAATGCGAATTTTTTTCCCTCTCACGCATTATTGCATACTTGATTACAGGTCATTCGAAGCTGAGAAATATAAACATTATGTTTTTTAATAAACAACGAATATAATATATAACTTTTAGAATGTAAAGATATTTTGAAAAGTAATTTAATTCTGATTTACGCTGGCAACGTTGTTTTAGAATTTATTTTATTTACCTAATCCATGGAAGTTTCTTAACGATTAGTTAATGTATACAGTGTTTTTATACCATCATACCATGGGTCTCATTATGAAAGTTTACAAGTTTTACATAAGATTGAATAAATTGAGAAATTTATGGTGTTTAAAATATTAACGTTTGTATTACATAACTTGATATATTATCGACCTTTGGCTAGTTGAATAATTCTGACCTCGCGTGAATTAATAATTTTACATAATGTAATACCGAATCGCTCGTAACAAACACCATGGTTCCGTCCATACATTGATTTGATAACACTGGCATATGATTTTCTTACTGCGTTGATTATTGTTTTGGAACGAATTTCCTTATCGCGTGGTACATGCACTGAGCGGGATGGGAGCCAGATCAGAAAAAGCCTAACAAAAATTTTTCTCGACATTTCTCTTACTATAATACGCAAACTTATGTGTCATATTTTAGTTACCACAAACCAATTATTGTGATTGAAAATAATAATTAAATATATCTTAAGTTTCGTTTATTTTTATAATAATAATTATATAAGAAATATTAATTAATGTTTGCTTCTAATATAAAAAAAAAATGTTAATTATAAAATAACATTTCTACAGTCCTAAATTTTTTATTTGTTTTTAACTTAATTATCCTCTATCATTTAATGTTTAATTTATAATTGCTTTTTTTGTTTTTATTTATTCCATGCACAGCTTTGTGCTTTTTACTTGTAATCTACATTATATAGAAATAAATATTTTTTATTAAAAAAAAATTCAATTTAACTCTTTTAGCTTGATATTTTACAATATAAATTATGACTGTACACCAAACGTCTACCATAAAACGAATGAAACTTCTTTCCGACCGGGGCTCCATAGACCCCTCACGTCGTTTTGTTTTTTATTAAGTAGTGCTATTGTCCATAATATGTGGATATAAATCTGTATGTTTATCATTCTGCACATTAACCAAGTTACGGTTACAATTGCAAGTTCTAAGTTACTAAGCAGTTGTAAGAACTATTAATTGGCAAGTAAGTGTAACACATCTACCCTTTTAACATTTAAATAATGTTTGTTTTATTTTTACCATTCAATGTTTACACATTGCAATAGATTTTAGTAAAAGGTGTGTGTGTGTTTCAACTAAAATTGAGTACAGCATATAGAAATAAAGTTATGTGCATACCTGCACGAGTGCAATCAGTGTCGCTATGTACATTTCAGCCGCTTCATGGGGCCCTGGAAATAAAGAAAAAACAAATAATATAACTTTCATTTCATCAATTGATTCACGATGAAATTGTAAATGTTACCTAAAAAGTCTATAAAATTAAAGTTTTTTTTTTTAATCAAAAATAACACGTACTATTCTAATTTTTGCTAACCCATCTTTAAAATAAATTAAATGTGAGGAGTTATAGCCGTTGGTTAGATAGAGAACATACAGTTGTAATATACCTCAGAAATATAATTCGTTCATTTGTATATTTATTAGTTGCCAAAATACCATTGTGATAAAATCAATTTCAGGTGGATCGCGATGGTGTTTGGCATATTCGTGTCAAGTGTCATCCACATAATAGAACATGTTTTGTAACATCTCGCAAGAAGCGATTTATCACGATTCGACGAATAAGTAAATGTTTTATTTTTATTGAACGTCAGGTCAACGCAATGATTAAGTTAAGGGCCGTTACCTAACCGCGAATAAATTGACAGATGATTTTTATCGCACCTTTATGTCACGTGATCACGAGGTCAGATCTCAGTTGGCTAAGAAAAATTGTTCGTCAATCTGATTAGCGAATTATTTTTATAGACGTGTATGTTGATTTATTGATATTGATATTTATCGCTATACAATATTGTGTTGTATTACTTAAATATTGTTTGCTTAATTTATTTGACCTTTTAGCGCAGTTAACAGTGATCTTGCTTTCTGCATTAAAAGTTAAGGATTCGATCCCTCCTCACCCCAAGTATGAATGTAAAGTTGTCGAGTTGTGAGCATGTTAAATTATTACGTTTATAACTTACATTAAATATTAATAATATATCGTAGATTTTTTTTATTATGACACTATAAATTATCAAAACAAGTAGTAAAATTGTTACCGCAGCGAAATCGTGAATCGAAATAAGGATGGTACGACTGCGTTTCAAATGGCACATCACGAAAACATTAATTGACCCGCTCGTGAGATCACATGAATCCGCTCGTTTCCGTGTGTTTCGACATTGTTCTAATCAATATCAAATAATTTGTATTTCCTCAAATAACTAATTATTGTATGCACGATGTACATTCAATGTAAAAAAATATCTTAATAATATTAAATTGTTTTATAATTAAGTGAAGGCTTATTAAAAAGTTGCCTAATATAACACTAATTGCTATTTGAATTACCTCACGAATTACTTAACAAAACGTTAATACGATAACAAGAAGTTAAGTAGATGAGATAATAATATGGCTTTTAAGTTGAAATGAAAATCATATTTTCATGCAAAAGTACGATTTAAAATTTAAAGTCACTAATCCGAAAATTTAATCCTAATAAATAATAAGTAAATTAAATCCTATTTTTTAAGAATAACTTACTGTTGTTCGTCTCTTTGTTACGATATTATATTTTTAACCGACATCCAAAAAAGGAGGAGGTTCTCAATTCGACTGTATTTTTTTTACGTATGTTACTTCAGAACTTTTGACTGGGTGGACTGATTTCGACAAAAAAAATTTTAATCGAAAGGTGATGTGTCATTTGGTCCCATTTAAATTTATTTGAAATCTAACCACTACTTTTCGAGTTATATCTAATAATGCGTTTTTACTTGACGCATTTTTCGTCGACCTACGCTGTATTGTACCGCATAACTTTTTACTGAATGTACCGATTTTGATAATTCTTTATTTATTGGAAAAGAGATATCTCTAGTTTGGTACTATGATAAGGAAACCAGGATCTGATGATGGGGTCCCAGAGAAATCGAGGGAAACTCTCGAAAATCCGCATAACTTTTTACTGGGTGTACCGATTTTGATAATTTTTAATTTAATCGAAAGATGATGTTTATCATGTGGTCACATTTAAATTTTATCGAGATCTGATAACTATTTTTTGAGTAATCTTTGATAACGCGTATTTAATTGACTATTTTTTCGTCGATCTATGTTGTATTACTTGTCGATGTAATTCGATTTTTTTTCGTTTGCGAGCAAACACAATTATTTGATAGCTTATTTTGTGAGACATAAATTTTGTGTAAAATGTCATATTTTTCTGTCAAAGGGCTAAATAAGCTTCGTTTTACATAGCATAGTATAATTAATTATCACTGACGCATAATTATAAATCAGTTATAAAAAATTACAATGATAATTTTTCCCAAGTTTTTATACAGTAAATTACACCTGTGTACACACAGACAATGCAAATTCATATTTCTTGAATGAGGTATTGTAGAGATTTTTAAATTATCTCAAGTTGCTCAAGACGGTTGTATGTAATGTCTTATCTAAATGAAGTATTCATATTACACTTTAGTTTTAATTCCTATGATTACGAGATATAGCTTGTTATTTTTTTTTTAATTTTATTAATAGAGAAAAAATTATTTTATCTGTGTACAGATTAAACACACAATAGTAAAAAGGGGGACTTTAAAATATTATAAATATATATAGGGGCTGAACCTTTTTAACTTATCATAAAAGGTGTCATAAAAAGTAATAAAATTAGTAATATATCTAAATCAAAATAATATCATAATAAATAAAATAAATTTAAGGTCTTATAAAGATAATAAAATAAGTATACTACATCCTCATCAGATAGAGCCGTTCTGTGTCCATAAAGTATGCAACTTTATCGAAGTGCCAGAATTCTCATAATGATAATCGTGGTACGCTTTTTAATTGAAAGTATCAAATAATTTAGCGATAATAATTGTGTTTCATCGCAAACGAAATAAAAAATTACTTTAACTTACATCGACAGTTAACACAACGTAGGTAGTCGAAAAAATAATCAACTAGTAGTTAAAACTCAATCAAATTTAAATAGAACCAGATATTTATGTCGAAAACTTGAAAAGAAACACGTCTGAATAGGTTGTATGGTCTAAGATTTTTGCCTGTCCCGAAAGGGGACAAAATGAAAAACACACACAGAACCAGATGTGCATCAGCATCAGCCTTCAACCAAAAAAAGAACCATGAAAATCGGTACACCCATTAAAAAGTTATACGGTAACACATAGACATATTTATTGCTTAATAAAGACGCAAAATAGACTTCAAATGACTTACAATTATTTGAAATACACTAAACACGTCGAGTGTTACAAAAGTGTTAAGTGTAAGTGTGTTTTTCGTTGCGGGTCAGAATATGAAGGCCCACTAACCAAACTCACAAATCACTTATGTTCTAGTGATGATTATATTAAAAGGTCAGTATTAAACAAAACACATGTAGTAATTATTAATTTGAATGTTATTATGAAAAGTTCAAGGGTCTAAAACCCTAATCAATCGCAGAGAACTTTGAACTTTACAGCTATTGTTTCAAAATTTAAAATTATTTGTAATTATTTTACAGATTGATCATCCATAATTCGATGTTTACCCTCGAGTTTTAATTTATATTGACTTGGTATTGGATACTAAAACTGAATAGAATGATAGAACTGTTTTATAACTAAGTATTTTTATTCGTTATCTATAATCTATATCTATAATATATATAAACGCGAAAGGTCATTCATCACGAAATCTCCGAAACTATAACACCTACAAACTTGAAATTTGGCAGGTAGGCTCCTTATAAGACGTAGGCATCCGCTAAGAACGGATTTTACGAAACTCGACCCCTAAGGGGGTGAAATGGGGGTTGCAAGTTTGTATGAACGTCCTATGATTTTGAAGTAAGAGACTTGAAATTTAAAATGTATGCTCTATAGATGATGAGAAGGTGTTCAAATAATATATCTTTAGAAATCAACTCCCTTTTGGGGTTGAATCGGGGGATGGTAGATTGACTCATTCATCACGAAATCTCCGAAACTATAAGAGCTACAAATTTGATATTTGACAGGTAGGTTCCTTATAAGGCGTTGATATCTACTAAGAACTGATTTTACGAAACTCGACCCTTAAAGGGGTAAAACGGGGGTTGGAAATTTGTATGAAAGTCCTATGTTTTGAAGTAAGAGACTTAAAATTTAAAATGTATGCTCTATAGATGATGAGAAAGTGTACAAATAATGTATCTTTAAAAATAACCTCCCTTTTGGGGTTGAAACGGGGGATGGTAGGTTGACTCACTCATCACGAAATCTCAGAAACTATAACAGATACAAATTTGACATTTGGCAGGTTGGTTTCTTATAGGGCGTAGACACCCGCTAAGAACGGATTTTACGAAACTCGACCCCTAAGGGGATAAAACGGGGGTTGGAATTTTGTATGAAAGTCCTATGTTTTTGAAGTAAACGACTTAAAGTTTAAAATGTATGCTCTATAGATGGTGAGAAGGTGTACAAACAATGTATCTTTAGAAATCAACTCCTTTTTGGGGTTAAAACGGGGGATGGTAGATTGACTCACTCATCACGAAATCTCCGAAACTATAACAGCTACAAATTTGACATTTGATAGGTAGGTTTCTTATAGGGCTTAAACATCCGCTAAGAACAAATTTTACGAAACTCGACCCCTAAGGGGGTGAAATGGGGGTTGCAAGTTTGTATGAACGTCCTATGATTTTGAAGTAAGAGACTTGAAATTTAAAATGTATGCTCCATAGATGGTGAGGAGGTCTCTAAACAATGTATCTTTAGAAATCAACTACCTTTCGGGGTTAAAACGGGGGATGGTACATTGACTCATTCATCACGAAATCCCCGAAACTATAACAGCTACAAATTTGACATTTGATAGGTAGGTTCCTTATAGAGCGTAAACATCCGCTAAGAACAAATTTTACGAAACTCGACCCCTAAGGGGATAAAACGGGGATTGGAAATTTGTATGAAAGTTCTATGTCTTTGAAGTAAGAGACTTGAAATTTAAAATATATGCTCTATAGATGGTGAGGAGGTGTCCAAATAATACATCGTAATCTATATATAAAAGAGAAAGGTCACTGACTCACTCATCACGAGAACCCAAAAACAGCTGGAAGGTCCATCCATCTAGGATGGATAAAGATGAAATTTGGCAGGGAGGTAGATTATAGTTAGTAGATAATAGTAGTAGAGTAGAGAGATTTAGCGATATTCCACTGCTAAGGGGGTTTAATTGGGGTTGATAGTTTGTATGAAACATATACAGCCTGAAAATAAAACTAAAAATGTGGTGTATAGAGAGGTTTTATAAAAACAAGTATTAAATTATACTAAATTGTGCCTTTTAAAAATTTACTCAGTGTGATAAGCATTTCAAGTGACTGAAATAAAAAAAAAATACGTTAAACATCTTAATAGTAATACATATCTTCATAACCACGCGGGTGTAGTCGCGGGCAACAGTTAGTGTATTATAAAACAAAGTCCCCAAAAGTGTATGTGATCGATTTCCTCAAAATCTACTGAACGGATTTTCATGCGGTTCAAGAGGAAGGTTTACGGAACGGCTAAGCCGATTATAATGAGAGTTTAACTGGAAGTGTGCCGGGAAAACTTTGTGACACACTGATTTCAACGCGGGCGAAGCCGCGGGCATAGCTAGTAGTAAATATATGTCTTCTTTGTGCAAACGATAAATGGATAATATACGAATATGACGATTTATACTTTTAACTAGCCCGTTAGCGCAGTTTGTAGTGCCCTGCTTTCTGCTCCGGGGATTGTGGGCTCGATTCCCACCCCGAGTCTGGGTGTAATATTATTATTTTATTACTTTATTTATATATGTATTATTTATATGTATGTATATCGAAAAAAAATATGTAGCTATACTAGGCGGTTGTTACCAACACAAGCATTGAGTTGCTTACTTTAGGAACATATGATTGTTTTATTCTAAAATTTAAGTTTGTATTCAGAAAAGTAAATAGACTTTGTTTTCTTTTTTTTTTATAAGTAATGATGTCATAAAAAATACACTTGGATTTCAATAAAACTAATTTATCAACGAATAACCTACTGATATTTAAAATGTAAGATGAAGCACGTTGAACCCTAGCTTTCACTAAAATTGTAGTGCGCATCCAAAGGCAGACGACTTAACGTTCACGACTCTAGCATTCCTAGATATCATTTGTGGAGATTAAAACAGCTCGCTATATTACATATGTTTTGATGATTTGCATTAAATAAGTAAATAAACGCTTCGCACTCAATGATACTAGATAGGGGGTTTTGACACCCATAACACATGATAGCCAAACAAACTGTGGCGACATCTATCACGCGAAATACGAACGACTACGAAACTACGTAATTATAGAAAAACTGACGTATGCTACATCGCGCTATCAGAGTTTTCAAAGTAATTAAGTATATATACAAGAACCCGACAACAACAGTCGGGGCGTTAGCCCGCCAGACACAACAACCGTCTGGTCGGAGGACCCTCCCTTTTCGATGCCGGAAGTGATTCTTCACTCTCCAAAAAACCAAGACAATGAGACCATGGTGATATCTGTATGGTCTATCCAATAATTTGTCGTAATTTAAGTGTACCTAGTAAAAGTTATAGATGTCATTTCTGTAGGTTTATATAAATAAAATATAAGATATCTTTAAACTAACAATTATTAGTACAAAAAACTATATGAAAGATATCTTACTGAAAAAAATAGGGTGAAAATAGGAAAATAATTATACAAATAGCTCCGTAGCACTAAAAGCTCGATTAATAAAATGCTTAAAAAATTCCATAATATGAATAAAGATGAGTTTTTGTTTTGTTTTAAGATTTATATATCTAAATGTTAAACATTTAAACCGTTTTTGTTATTATATAACAAAATATTCGCACATAATTTCATAAACATTACAATAAGTATAACAATAGTTTATTAAACATTATACATTATTTACAAATCATGTCCGCGTGGAATTGTGCCTAGAATGCTGGCAGCATTTGGGAAATGCACCAGCCCTCTTGTCATTTAGTTAAATAAATTAATATTAATTAATATTCAATTAACATTACAATTACTTTTTTAAAGATAAAAGATAAAAATTACTTCTTTGAAGATATATACTAATGATAAAAATAACATAACACGAAGAGCAAAACAATGTAAAGATACAGTAAGACATGCCGCTCGCAAAACGATGTCAATGTTAAAATTCGCTATAAATTTCAAACAATGCACATCGCTGACCTTATTAATGTTCACCAAAAGCAGATTAAATATCGCTACAGACTCACAATAAAGTCGATGTAAAAAATAACATAATTCCGTCAAGTCCATAATTGAAGATTTGCGAAATATTTTTTTGTGCATGACATTGAGAAAAATGCATTACCTAACTAATAACTGAATGAATACGAAAATGTATGACTAGATGTCCTTTGCGGTTTTACTCTTGTTGGCTTTTGACTATCTTGATGGCTGATGGTCCTATTTTAAGGAATTCTAGCTGAATATAATTTTTATAGCGCTAGAGTAATAGACAAGAGTACGGTCTACATGATAGCAAGCGGTTACTTTACTTTATGGATAATTGTAATACCAGAAGTATCAGAAGCGAGCCATCACCTATCCCCACTGTGAATGCAGTTGCATACCCAGGAGCTTAAACTTACGTTGCTGTGGTGAGAACCTTATTCATCACGAGACCACAACACTACTAGGCTCTGATCTTCTACATAGAATTTCTCACAAAAATAATTTTAAATATAATTCGTGTATCCAAAGAACAAACAGACTCTTTAGCTTATTATATTAATGTAACGTTGGGTACAACACGCCCAAGAGTTTGTGTGCCATGGTCAAAGTGACTTGCGCGGGCGCATCGTAAACCCTACTGACCGGTCCGACTGGTCCATTGAGAATCATCTCAGACGGTTATATAATCGATTGCAACAAAATCATTAAGATGCATTTTTTAATTTTAATAGTCGAGGAGAAGATAATAAATCATTGCTATAAAAATATATAAATAAATGCTTCATACCCAGTGACCGATATATTAGGTTTAAATCTTATGTCAAAAATCCATTTTCACACACATACAAACAGACACAGTCATGTACATAGAAATTTAAATTTTTTTTAAAATTAATAACCGGTATTTATGGTGATTTAAAATAGGAAAAAATATCGAATTTAAAATAAGTATATTATAATATAAAGTGTAATTATTTGACAGTATCTGAAGCAGTTTAGAATAATATTATATGTCCATATACATACCTAAAATATATAAAAAAAGTTTATGTCACGACACTTGCGAACTTAAAATAAAAATTGATTCATTTTTTTTACTTAATGTATTTTTATTTTTACTGCGGTTACAATACCGTCCGCAAACACTTATTGAAAATTCATTAATAAAATGCTTTATCTACCAAGCAAATGTATATTTATATGTCACAATTTATTACAATACATGATATATTTGATAGATAAAATGATAAATATAATAATAATTTATTCCAAAGAATAATAATTTCTTACCGTTGTGAATGAAGAATGATTAATGTAAGGATTTGAAACCGAGAGTCGTCACTTTTGTATCCGTGATCTTAAGTTTTATAACAGTCAGTGATGCCGCTTGGAATTCCTTTAAATATTTACCTATAATACACTGCTTTGCGTTGATTTTTATATAGTTTCAAAACGGTACCATCTTGAACCTAAATATCAGATATATCCTTACTATAAAACCGAAGCTAGCTAAAAATCAAATTCATAGTCAAGTGATCATGTTATGCCATTTCCATACATTTCGCCTTATCTACAGTTGCATATGTTGTTGGTTATATAATACTGCTGAGTTGTTTTCACACCTCAATACTTCCTATCATCATATCCTCAATATTTATCTATGCGTCGTCTTCAAACCTGTTAAACATACGGATTCAACTAACACTCTCCTGTCATGTCATAACATTTTAGAAATTGTACGCGGTAGTAATGTTAGAGTTTGGTCTTACCTTGTGTAAGTTCTTTAACTTCAAAATCATAATCAATGTATTATGTTATAACTATTATCTCGACGCCGCGTTGGCGCAGCAATCGCAGCATAGGCTGTTGCGCTGGCGCTCGCGGGTTCACGACAGGCATTTATATTGGCCATATACACGATTGCTTTGGTCTGGGTGTTTGTGCTTGTGTATTGTTATATGTTTCCGGTGTTTCCGGACCTCAAGCCCGACGGCCGTTGAGTGTGAAGCGTTTATTTATTATTATTATTTATAAATGGAAAATTCTGTAGAAGCTCTTTGTTACCCAATAAAAAAATAGAAAAAATATAATATGGGTTTTGTAGATAATTGTGTCCTATTTCGTAATTCCGGTGCTTCGAAATTTTATATACACATCTTTACTATCAATCTATAGTTGTAACTAGTTCATATTATACAATATTTGACGATAAATCCATTCTTTATTCATAAGTTTAGCTACATACAAGAACGTGTTCTTCTTTTCAATAATATAAGTATAAAATATATATAAAATATCCTGCTCAAATCAGAAGCAGTCCGAATGGTGAAGTATCTCGACCTTATAGAAGATCACAGCTAAATAATACTGCTTTCGAGCAGTGTTGTGTTCCTGCGGTGAGTAAAGTGACCAGAGTTACTGGGGCGGGTCAGGGGTGGGGTTGGCAAAGCGCTTGCGATCCTTCTAGTATTGCACAAAACTGCAAAGGTGAGGCATGCAAGACATTATGCCCGACTTTTATCATGAAATCGATAATAAAAAATGACAAAGAAAAAATATGTGCCAATCTATTTAATAAAGAATTAAATGCCGTGATTCACACAGAAAATCCAATGTCGCAAAGAAGATTCTTAAGCATCATAATTATGTTAAGTAATATGTGTCACATCGTTGGATTGCGCACAGAGGCAGTTATATGTGATTATATGTCATTTTCATTATAATAATTTATATATATAAAAATATTGAAATGTTTTCGTGATGCGTAATGTTTCGTAAATTAATTCGCCGTTGAAATCTGACGCGATAGAATACTCTTCATATAGTCTTTATCTAATATATAAAATTTACGTATCGCGGTTGTAGTTAAACTCCTCCGAAACGGCTTGACCGATTCTCATGAAATTTTGTGTGCATATTGGGTAGGTCTAAGAATCGAACAAAATCTATTTTTCACCCCCCTAAATGTTAAGGGCAGTCCACCCCTAATTTTTTTACATATTTTGATAATTTATTTTATTTTTATTTTATTATGATATAGCATCAAAAAATACATACAACCCTAAATTTTCATAATATATATGGCAAATAAACGTTTGCTGCGTCAGATAGTTCTAGATATATAAATTATTATATAGTTTTTTTAATATACCTACTCAGAAGTTCTTAAGAAATCTAAAAAAATATTACATACATATTTTAAAATCAAAGCCAAGTTTAAAATCAACAAATTTCTTCACATTTTTATTATTACAGACTAATATATATATATATATATATATATATATATATATATATATATGTATTTATATTTAGAACATTTGTAGTATGAATAACTCAATTTATTGTTGCTCAATGCTCGGGACGACTCAAGAAGTCCTTAATTACATCTGAGTATCCAAAATTGAGTTGGTCGTAATTTAAATCTTGCACAACGCTCAGGGCACTTTGCTCAACAAGAAATTAATGGCCCTGGCATATAATACTTAGTTCATAGTTCTCTTAACGTAATTCTGTTTTGGGATGTAATTATGTTTGTTATTATATTTTTATGTTATGTTAATAAAAAGCTTTATGAAACATTAAATTAACGAACGCAAGTATAGGTCAAAATATATTTAACGATTGACGTAGAAATTAATTGAAGTAGTAATAAATGTCAAAGATATATGTATAAGCATATATTTTTGGATTACTGTATACGCGCGTGTGTGTACGCGCACGCAGCGGAAGCTTTCAAAAGGAAAAAAAAACACCCCAACTTTGAAACATTCTTCATTGGTGCTCCACTTCTATTGGTCTTAGTGTGATGATGATATATATATATATATATATATATATATATATATATATATACCTATAGCTTTTCCCGAATAATGGGATATCTAACACTGAAAGAATTTTTTAAATCGAACCAGTAGTTCTTGAGATTTGCGCATTAAAGCAAACAAACTCTTCAGCTTTATAATATTAGTATAGATATGTAAACTAGACTATTATTAAAAGTGAGAAACCAAGTTCAAATTAAAATTTAAAATAAACTTTTCAAATATTTCTTGCAGACGGATTCGATATACAAAAATACAAAACAAAATTTTCATTAGCGATATCATCTTGTTATTTATTCTATTACATTCAATTGAATTTTAATAAATTTAAGTTATAAGTGTTTACAATTTAATACATAACATGCTTGCGTATTAGTCATTGAATTTGCATATTTAAATATATTTCCAATGATCTGACATACTTCCTTATGTAGCTAAGACTATCTCATTTTGTATAAAATAGAAGTTAAATATATTAATTATGTATAAAAATAATACTTAATGCTAATATACATTTTCGTACAGTATTTTTTTTCTGACTGTAAAAACTGCTTCTATATTGATGAGTGCGTTAAATTATGTTATTGATAAATTCTGAAAATTTAAAACGTTTAGACTACTTAAAAAATTCATAGAGCTATTTAACATAGGCCATAAAACAAGACGACACTCATAATGTAATAGGCGTAATTATATTTTCACGTTTGTTGTGTCAGTAACATAGTTTTAAGTTATTTATTTTCTGAGGCTGAGTCTAGCTTATTAATATCAGGTTTACCTATAAATAGATTCACATGGAATAGCGATTATAAGTAGGTACATATATTATATTATAATATTCTCATTTATTTATTTTATGTTCATTTATAATCTTTATGAAATACAAAGTTGTTATCTGATCATATAGGTATTATTACTATAATACTATTCACTGATTTTTTAAAAGTTAATCACCAGTATTATTTTCTAATGTTTATGCGGATTTCACTCATTACAAAGAAAAAACTTTTTCGGATTTTATCGCGGTTTATTAAGTTTTTCTTCTTCTAAGATTGTACACCTCCCAAGACTATGGTTGCTGTCAAGTATCCGAAACATTGGGTATCTAAAAAACTTAATAATCAGCAATAAAATCCGGAAAAGTTGTTTCATTGCAATGAGTTAATCACCAGGTTTAGTCATGTACTCGAAAATAAATTTTATCTAGTAATATTTCGGGCTCAAATTTTGTCTCCGACCTAGGATATTAAAAGTTTAAAAGTAACTTAAGTAATTAATCAACCATTATTCTATATAGGAATTACAATGCATGTTTTTCTGAAATTTTACTGTAATAATTGTGTTTGCTCGCAAACGAAAAAAACCGACTTCAATTACATCGACAAGTAATACAACGTAAGTAGACGAAACAAATTAACAAACGCACTAGTCGTCACTGCGATTTTCGAGGGTTTCCCCTCGATTTTTCTAAGATTCCATCATCAGATATTGGTTTCCTTATCATGGTACCACACTTGGTATATGTCCTTTCCAACAAAAAATGAATCGTCAAAATCGGTTTATAAACGACGAAGTTATCCCCAGGCCATACAAATATATATATATATATATATATCTCAATTCGACCTTATATATATATATATATATATATATATAAGGTCGAATTGAGTAACCTCCTCCTTTTTCGACGTTGGTTAAAAAGCATTACTTTTACATTTACTTGTCGTTTTTAAGACAGAACAACAAAAAGGAGTTTATTGTTTTGTACATATACGTTTGATTGTATTTGTAGATTTAAGTGGTTATTCACAAATATGTTTTAATTTCACACAATCATTATTTTAATCGTGGATCTGAATGTGTTCACCTTTAAGTCTCCGGGGTCGACGTGACATGTGCAACATTGCAAAGTTCATCGGTTGTACCATTAGTGTATCACATTAACGGTACAACCGATTATTAAATTAATACAATTATTGAATGTGGCAGGCTATATTAAATAATTATATGTTATGAAGTTTGTAATAGTACCATATTATTTAAATATAAACCTTTAATTTAAGCAATGACAATAATGGGTGATTTTAAATCTAATATTTTTGAACAAAGATAAGGAATGTGTTTTTTAGTTAGAGTGCTCATCTAAGCGTTATGTTAAGTATTATCCTAATAATATTTTATTAACAATTATATATTTCTACTAATATATGTGAAGTAATAAAAAAAACTGCGATGAATGTGTATATTGTTTTACCTTTTTTATTATTTTATAGTACTTTTTTAGAGATTTAATTTTGGTAAGTATATAATTATGTATTTATTAAATTTCGAAATATTGTTTAAAAAATATTAACAGTGGTATAGATGTAGTTGTTTCAATTTATAAATTAAGAATTGTCTCAAAATTTAATAGCTTAATCACTCAATCTATACGTTTAGTAAGTTATTATGTTACAACAAACAACAAACAATTTAATCAGTCGCTTCTCATCGTATAACATCAAATATGTCATCACGTCTGATTCTTAGACACTTTAATTACACTGAAACTTGTTATTGGTACTCGAGTTCTTCTTGATTATTATGTTCTAAAAACGTTCATAAATCTCAACAAATATACCGAGTTGCACATCATAATGAAATCATATATCATATACCTACATATATAATTATATTTAAACTTTTGCGTCACTTTGATATTACGAAGATTGTCAGATAACCCATCATAATGCTTGAGTTCATACAATAAATTGTAAGACGGTAGAAGTTCAAATGTTAAAATGAGAGATATAATCATTTGAGAAGTACGTGACTAGGTTTTTGATGGAGTATTCCTTTTCTTTTATTACTTAATTCTGAATGTGTGTATTGATAGAAATGTTTACATAATTCTAAAAGGTTATAGGGGAAATTAATGTAATTTCATAAAAACCACTCCGGTGTAGAGGTGCGTGTGCCATACATGTCTAAAAACTGCCGATTTGCGGGTTCGATCACGCTCGGGATGGATGTAAGTGATTAGCTTTGGTGCAACGTGTAGATGAACATGCAACACTTCTCTTACAAATTATATGCGGTTTTAACTGAACTTAAATTTTATATATTCTGTTAAGTGGCAAGTATAAGCAAGTAATCTCAGCTTAATAATCGACTTATTAAACAAAAAAAAAAAAAAAAAAAAAACAGTTCAAAAACTTGACAAGAGTAAAACCAAGGGGAAATGTTTAAAATATGTTCTTAAAATGTATTATATCGAAAATTACAAGATAAGTTATGTACTTACTGTTAGATTTCGTCACTCATGATTATTTAACTTAATAATAGCATTGTTTAGAAAATTTAGTTCAAAATTAGTGAAGGGATCATTGACTACATCAAAATCAATTTGTATATTATTAAATAAATGTACAGTAATATCGAAATTTGATGATCCTAACCTTTTCCGTGCGATCGGGGTTACCTTTGATATGGGTATGCTAAAAACGTGTATTCGTTTTAGATATAATCTCTAATATTAGATAAGCAATGCATTTGAATATTCGCCGCTTATTTAATATCAATATTATGTAGTTCCAATTAGAATGTTCGACTAATTGTGATTTATGTTATTGAATGTTGTTATGAATGGTAAAAATTTAATAACGATTTATTTTCTTATTATTAAATTGTAATGGAATTTGAATTTTATACATTTTAAATTAATGACGAAAGTAATGAATAAGTTAAAATATAAACAAATTAAAATCAAAATTTTTAATTCGTTTTTAGTAAACAAAAGAAAGATAAACCCAAAACAATGGAAACATCTTTATGTAGTTGTTTTGAGTTTGTAGGTATGAACATATCAGATTGTAATTAAGTCCAAAAGTTTAAATAAAACGAAATACTCGCATGGTCACATCCAACGGTGAACATGTGAAGCGTAATACACGAATTTTGTAATAAGATATATTAACAATATTATTACTTAATTAATTAAAATTAACTTGTGACTAGACAATAAGAATTTCAGGCGTATGTTTGGAATGCTTCGCAATGATACATTCGCGATAATGTATGTATATTTCTTATGTATTACCCAACCGAAACTCTGTTCTCACGATGTTAGTAAATACCTTTGCTGTGTATTCTTACTCATCTTATTTTATTCAAGATATATATCGAGGACGATTAGAATACTGAAGCGGTCTTTATGATCTTAATTATTAGCCTCCTTTGTTCGCATATGAACCATATTTTATAAATAGTACTCTATTTTGTTGGTGCTTGTAACGCTGTATCAATTTTATTTGATGTTTGAGTGTGTGATAGCTTCATAAAACTGTATCAAACAAAATATCAGAAAACTAAAGTTGATGATATTGTGTGCAAAGTATATTTGCTGTGTAAGGTATCATGATTCACTATGTCATTGATATTGGCGGTACAATATCCATAAAATAAGCTTGAATGAAACTTGGTGGTCTTATCTATATAATGCACGTAGGTGTATTACAATTTTAAACTGCAATTTAAATATGATAATTTTTATACTAAATTTATCTTTAATTTTTGTCTGTCTGTTACTCTTTCACGCAAGCGCTACTTAACTGATTATAATAAAATTTTGTATGTGGGTGCAGATCAGAATAATACATTGGGTACTTTTTGTCTCGAAATTCCTTCTGTATCGGAAATTAGGTGGTTGAAACCACGAAACGTATCTAGTTATTAGAAAAATTTAAATATTAAGTGAACCAACTCACCTTAATAAACTTTTAAACGAACGATATTATTAAAATTTCCCACATAAGGCACGATTACCCTAATATTATGATACACAAGATTCAAGGTCGAGTTTAATATATTACAGAACCTTTAAACAATGGACGTTGAGTAACTGTGATTGTCATTTCATATATATTCGGACAATGAAGCTTCTCACAGAACCGCTAAAACTGTAAACGTATATATTACAACACATTGATCACGGACTATCTTTGAAAATAGTTAATGAACTGAAAAAAAATCTTTCTAAATGTGTTTTGTTTGTCTTTGTTCTACCTTTCCATGACTATGTTTTGATAGTATTTTTCATTTCAAATGACGTATGCAAAATTAATTGTAACTTGGTACTAATTATTGGCACCATTGGAAGTCATTATACCTTCAATTGAATGTGTTTTGCTACTACTTTATAATAAGTTACTATTCGAGATATAGGTATTTATAGTCTAATAAATCGCTTGTATGAAACTTTAATTTTCCATTTTAATAATATATAAAAACAATATAATAAATAAATATAAATAGATATAAGTGATTTAAATTGTGAATAAAATTTGTAGATATTTTTATAAAATAAAATTTTAAATCTTTATGATTTTTTTTAAAATATAATATGAATTATTCATAATTTATGAATGTATGTATCATTGTAATAAAAAAATAAACTTGTTAAAATACTGACAGAAGACTGAAGACTGAAATTTAAAAAATAATTAAAAAAAAGTAAATAATAAAATTAGATTAAACATTTGACAAGTGTTGAGTTCAGTGGAGTTAAATCGATTAGTTAAGTCGAGTATTATTTAAAATATAATTTTTGTTGCTTTGATTCAAAATACGGAATTCAACACATATTGATACCATTACATTGTAACCTTCAAAATAAAGCCGTTACCAACGAGTTGATGTACTGTGATTATTTATTTAATTTATTAAACAACATTACAAGATTTAAACTTTAACACCTTATTTTTTAACACTAACTTCTTTACTTTTTCAATTAGAAATTGTTTGAGGAATAAATTTGTACTTGTTGGGATCCTAGAGCACATATTCTAACATACTAATTTTAAAATAACTAATTATCTTACTGCGTACTGCGTGAGGAATCATTGTCTAAAATAATTTAATATTTAATATTTTTCATTAACATATTTGTTATTTTGTTTGATAAAAACAAGCAACAAAAATTAGATTAAATAAAAAATAGTTATTTAATAAATTTTATTGTTTTCAGTGGTAAAAATGACGAACAGTGACTGTTAATGCGTTTTAGTTGTGGTTAAATATTTGTTATGTAAGTATTGTTTTTTATTTAATTAAATATATCGCCTTGATTATTTTTGACTTATATTAAAGGTTTAACAAAAGGTTATTTTTGTTATGAAAACTTAATAAGTTTCAATTGAGTTTATGTCACTTTTTATTTGTAAATCTCGTTTCGTTAATATTATGTATAGTGTAATATTCTAGCGTTAATCAAATATTCTAACTGGTAGCTATTATTGAAAACTATATAAGGTTAATTATATATATAAATGCAAATTCGAATACACAGTTTCTTATAAAAAACAGAAGAAGCCTTGAAAGTTGGTTAAGATTATTTTTTAACCAGCTTCCTTCATCTGGTATATAAAATATAGTCATATACATGGGAGTTGTCGACCTTGACATATGCTAAATTTATGACACGATAAACGTTTGTTAATAATTGTTTATTAAAACACGGATGTGGGCGTGGTTCTGTAATGTAACTCTCTACAAAAGAAATCAAATATAATATAAAGTTTGAATTAATAATTGTGTTGTTAATTGAGTTGCTAATCGAAATTGTTGTCATAATGAATGATTTAATAGCTACGAATAATGTACAATATTGACGAATTTTGCAAACTACCTTATTTCTCTAGCAATAAAAAAACACATTATTTATCACCTCATCATCATCATCATCATTATCATTTCAGCCTATCGCAGTTCACTGCTGGACATAGGCCTCCATAAGTTCGCGCCAAAAATGGCGTGAACTCATGTGTGTTGCCCATAGTCACCACGCTGGGCGGGCGCGTTGATGACCGCAGGGCTGGCTTTGACGCACTGAAAACGCTGCTGCCCGTCTTCGGCCTGTGTATTTCAAAGCCAGCAGTTGGATTGTTATCCCGCCATCGGTCGATTTTTTAAATTCCAAGGTGGTAGTGGAACTGTGTTATCCCTTAGTCGCCTTTTACGACACCCACGGTAAGAGAGGTGGCTATATTCTTTACAGCCGTAACCACACAGTGCCGTAATTTCTCACATAGGTGTCTAATATTTAAGTCAAAAAATACATAGTTAACCAAAGATTATGCCTAGACTTTGCCAGTGTTTTAATTTTACCTACAAATCTTATTTATTACTACTAGTGCTCGTAGCCCATTAAGTTGTTTTTTGGGGTTCAGATAACCAACGAAATATAGTGTGCACAAATTAAATATGTGTTTATTTTATAGCAGGACTCTTCACGTTGTTTTTGACGTAAACTTGTGGAGGTCTATGTCCAGCAGTGGACTGTATAGGCTGTAATGATGATGATGATGAGGACTCTTTACTTCGTTATATGTTAGTCTTTTCAGTAAGTTCCATAGAAAAGCTCACTTTACAGCTACGGTGAAAGTCAATCCAGTGAATCCAATATTTTGAATAGACGACTTTAATACATGTATAAGTGAATAAAGGTCTTGCTCACAACAAAACTTTTTCCGTTTGATTTTATATAAATAAGTTATTATTTTATGTAATAAACATATCAATGACTTGATTTTACTAAGCGAGGAGTATTACTAGACGAGTAAAAATATTATTTTTCCGGCAAAATGTCGTAGAAGAATTCATTTTTTTATTAAATTAGCTCGCGTTGACGTTTGTGATAAATAACTATGATAAATCATTATTTTTTAAAATTTAGATTTATTTAATGTCGAGGGTGAGGAAAAACAGTTTCGTGTGTTGTATTAATATTATTATGAAACTTATTACTAGCTAGTAATAAAGAAGATAAGGAAACAAAACACGTCACATATATTATTTAAATGTTTCTAACAAAACGTGACTTAACACGAGCTTTCAAGTTATAATTTATGATAAACTTGCGAAAAAACAACTATGTAAATGATTTTTGTTTTATGATTTATTGTTAAGCTAAACTTGTTAAGTGTAGTCTAAGTTGATTTAAAAGTGAATTTAAGTGATCTTATATTTTACATTTTTTTTGGATTTTAAATCAGTGCAGTAAATAATATGAAATATTTCTTTACTAACTACCCGGACAGACTTCGTTGTATCAAAAGTTAATAGTAAAAATTTTTTTTTTCTATCAAAACATTCCGGGGCCTTAAAGAACATAGAAAAAATAAATTAGATACTGCACGGTAAGCGAGCTTTTTTTCAGCGTAATTCCCGATTTCGCAAGAATTCCGGGGTTAAAAGCCTAGATGTTGCTCCACAATCTCCTCTATCTTCAAGTGAAAGCTCTATGTAAATCGGTTTAGCCGCTCCAGCGATTAGCCTGGATAAATAGAAAGACAGACAGACAAAAGTATTAAAATTATTTGTTTTTTGTCTAAGTATCGTGTAAATAACTATATGCACTTGGAAAAGTTATTTTGAAATCATAGACGGACAGTGGCATAGATAAATTCAGTTTGTACTGGTACGATAATGAAAATATTAAATAAGTAGGAAAAGGCCAAAGTTTATATAAATCTTATGTAATCTATGAATGAACCAATACTTAATTAAATATACGGTTTATATATGTGGGTATGTATCATTTTTATATACAGCCATATATAGTTATATTGCCAGCTATTAATGATGATTCATTAATTATTTTTTACAATTTTGTATTTTTTTCGTCATAGTAATATAATTATAATATTTTTTCGGAATTTATGTTATATTAGTTGTATAAGAATGTCTTGTAATGTTTAAATTATTGTAATTGGTAAAGTTTATTTTTAGCGTAAAATTAGAATTTACCTTTTAGTAATGACAGTGATTGATACTGACTAAAATATACATAGGTTTAGATGTAAATATATAATAGAATGTTGTCATAAAATAAATGATTTTTTTTATACCTTTATAAAAGTCATAATTATATTTCTACTACAAACAATTACACAACTGTTGAAAAATATATTGAATACAATATGTGTATGTGTATTACACACTTTTTTGACTTGTTTGATTTGTCGATGTAATAAATGAACATAAAATTTAACTAGATCTTATACTTTTTGGATGATTATGTTATACATTATTACTTATATAAAGTTACATAAAAATAATAACATTTAATGAGAAATTGCATAAAATTTATAGAACTATAGATCTTAAATTGTGATTCTGTCATCTATTCATCCACAGGTTATGCAACATTATAGCTATTGTGTACGTGTGACATAACGCCACGGATAATAAAGGCTTGGCGACATTATGTTTTTATCTGTGATTTATGACTATTGGTTTGTATTGTTTTGATATTTCATTGCTTTAAATTTTTCTTTTTATTGTTGATTAAAAGAATATATGGCTGGTACGAATTAATTAAATTTCTGTATTTTTGATTCAAAGAAAGTATTTGTTTGCGAATCAGGTTTACTTTTTCTTCTCGACAACGCTTATATATTGTGTTCTTAATATGATATAATTTTTCTTTGTTGATAGCCTATATATAGAGAAAGGTATAGGCTATAAAATATCACGTTACGATACCTTAGCAACGGAACAGAAAACAAAACTTTACGTGGAAAACCATACGGGTTATCTAGTAGGTACTCAACAATGAATTATATATACATACTAGCTGACTCGGCAAACGTTATCTTGCCGCTAAACGCTATTTAATAATAGGGGTTGGTGGTAGAAGTGTGAAAATTTAGGGTTGTATGCATTTTTCAACGCCAAATTATAATAAAATAATTAGAATAAATAATTTATCTAAAGATTAAAAAAAATAGGGTGGACTAGCCTTAACATTTAAGGGGATGAAAATAGATGTTGTTCGATTCTCAGACCTACCAAATATGAACACAAAATTTCATGAGAGTCGGTCAAGCCGTTTCGAAAGAGTTTAACTACAAACACCGCGACACGAGAATTTTATATATTAGATATTTCCTTTTCAGTTTAATATACATGTAGATATAATGCAATAGGCCATCACAGTTCCCACAATGAGTACCTGCTTTCTCTCGTGATCGACCGCTTGTCTCGATTGAGACGTCTCTGAGAAGATTTCGTTTTCATTGGCATCGATTGCAATGATGTAACCTTTATCTATTAACTTAGATAAAAGAACACGTTTTTTGATTATATAAATAACTAGCTATCCACCCTGGCTTCACACGGGTGCAATGCTGATACTAAATATAAAATATAAAATTATATTTGAAATGTAAGCGAAAAAATGTGTATTTACGACATCACATTAGAAACCTCTAAGACTATCAGTGTTTCTCTACTATATTATCTCTACTACATAAATCTTCCTCTGGAATCACTCTATTAATTTACTAAAGAAATCCGCATCAAAATCCGTTGCGTAGTTGTAAAGATCTAAGCATACAGACAGCGGGAAGCGACTTTGTTTTATACTATGTAGTGATTAACATGTATTTACATTCATACTCCCATAGTGTTAGTCTTTTAAATTCGCATGTTGATTTCACAGATTTTTCGTCGATAAATATAGTTTTAGTAAACACCCCTTTAAATGTCTTCTAGTAAAATATATATTCTAGTAATAATATATAATTTTGGAGCCCCTAAAATGCAGAGTTTTTTTTTAATTTTTGTATACCGTTGGAGAGAAAAATAAGCGTACGGTTCGCCGTAAAATAAGAGAACGGTTACCGGTTATTTAGTATATGGACGCTTGAAACGTCAGGAACGTCGCAAAACGCTTAATCGACTTTAATATTATTAAATATATTTGTTTATGTAAGTAAACAGCTACCATCGAATCTGCATTTGGTATGTGATATCATTATTACAAGTCTTCAGACATTGAATGACCCTTAGTACGTACTACGTTATTTCTGTTTCTGACGCTTTCAACTTGACCCACATATTTTGAAAACTTGTTTACTCAGTTCCATACATTTATTATAAGTTCTTATTAAATATGCAAAATATGTAGATGTTCTGTATTTAATTATGATTATAAAGTTCTTTATTTATATCTCTTAACATATTTTTTTTGTGGTTTAATTTTAAAATTTTCGTTAATATCGTGTTTCCGGATTCCTCTGTTGTTAAATTTCCGTTTAGGTTCGATAAGTAGATATTTGTTAGTTCACGTTATAGCGTGTTTTTTTTACTAACAGTAATAACTATGTATTTTTTATTAATAAAGATACACACGAGTTTTGTATATATTAGTTTTACTGACACGTGTATCAGAAAATGATTATGACACAATTATGTCATCGTTATGATTAATAGAAATAGCACCTACGATACAAATTGTCAAAACCATCATTACGATTTAGTGACTGACTAGGTATTAATTAATTATAATTATTAAAAAAAGTTTGTTCGATTGTAATATTAGAATTGTATTACTGGCACACAATAATATATCAAATTGTAATTTTAGTTACTAAGCAAAGCATATGCAATGTGCAATATTAATAGACTTTTCTACTGCATTATTATTGATTCTAACATTTTTCGATGTAGACTGCGAAAACATTTTTAAGCAAAGTTACATAATAAAATATAGTAGATGGGTTTACATTGAGATAGAATAAGTTATACATTTAATATTAAATATGTTTTACTCTTCATCATGTACATACATGTGGAATTTTAATCTACTTGCAAACAGGTTGAAATGTAACACGGCCATTTATGATGTTCTGTGGTCGATAAATATACTAATGATAGCATTTCGAAATTTCCTTTTTATAATTTATTTCAACTCCCTGCAGGTATCAGTAAATTGGCGTTAGCTATTTTGTGAACTGGTATATATATGCTGATAAAAACAATCGGTAACTTATATTCGAGATAAACTTTATTGGTGGCAGATAAAATAGGCTCTTAGTAATATTGTTTAGTAGTTTAGTGGTATTTCGGATGATATGCAACAATGATATGTTTTTGATTTCATTATTCTTTTTTACCATCCAATTCTACTATACATATACATAAAGTTTCAGTTTATCAATTTAGGAGAAACAGAACCTTATTCTACCTCCTGTTGTCAAAGTCTATGTAAATCGTCATCCTTCAAATAGCGCTATCCACGGCTAGGGCAACACGGCCTTAATAGTCTTGTAAAGTGGCAGACAACATTTGAGAAACTTTGACTTTTTTTCACTTGTTATCGTTAGTTAGAAAAAATAATAAGGTACACTGGAACGTGAAACAAAATATTACATATAATTGTGTTTGCTCGCAAACGAAAAAAAAACTGACTTCAATTACATCGACGAGTAATACAGCGTAGATCGACGAAAAAATAGTCAAGTAACTACGCGTTATCAAAGATTACTCAAAAAGTAGTTATCAGATCTCGATAAAATTTAAATGTGACCACATGAAAAACATCAGCTTTCGATTAAATTAAAAATTATTAAAATCGGTACACCCGGTAAAAAGTTATTGCGGATTTTCAAGAGTTTCCCTCGATTTCTCTGGGACACCATCATCAGATCCTGGTTTCCTTATCATGGTACCAAACTAGGGATATTTTCTTTCCAACAAAAAAAGAATTATCAAAATCGGTACATCCAGTAGAAAGTTATGCGGTATATTACAACGTAGGTCGACGAATAAAGCGTCAAGTAAAAACGCATTATTAGATATAACTCGAAAAGTAATTGTTAGATCTCAAATAAATTTAAATGGGACCAATTGACACACACCACCTTTCGATTAAAAAAAATGTCGAAATCGGTCCACCCGGTCAAAAGTTCTGATGTAACATACATAAAAAAAAAATACAGTCGAATTGAGAACCTCCTTTTTTGGAAGTCGGTTAAAAATAGAAATTTTCTTAGGCTCTAAAAACAATGATACAATTTGAAGTTTTAAGCAAATGTTATCAATTTAATAATGACCATTTAGGTAAAACAGTTGATATCGTGAGGCATGTAAATAACGAATAAGATTTTTTTTTTTTTCAAAATATGAAACTGTATTCGTTCTGCGTTATTGTGCTGACGATGTGTGATTTTGGTATGTATTTGCTTCTCATTAGGTTTGTTTTTATTTTTATGTACCATGCCTAAGTTATTTCACAACCTAGCAACGCTTGTCGTATTCAAGTAAATAGTAAATGAGGCTGTGCATTGGAAGTGATGATGTTCGCGTACGAATGTAACAATAGCTACTTAAATATACAAGGGAATTTATGTACTTTAAAATTTTTACGTAAAATTGTCAACGAGCTATAATACCCAATGATATTTATCTCAGCACTATAATAAATTGTAAGACACCGTTCAGACAGGATTGGAATTTGAAAAAAAAAGTTATGTAAAAGCCGGTTATTTGTCAAAACATTATCTTTCATAGCAGATGACATTGAATAAATTTTATGCGTTTCTATGTAATAATATAATACAATAAAATAATGATTTTGTTTACCTGCTTGTTGCTTTTAGGATATGAAAATAATAGTGCTCATAAGACATTCGGAATCTAAGCGTATATATTTCGGCGATACATCTTTTATTTATATATGTAAATTGACTTTTAGAGTGCAAAGATTATTACTTAAATTAGAATTACATTAGTTACGATTTGTGTAGCGTATTCTATGAATGTGATAGTGTGTTACTGATATATAATTAATGTGAGTATCCATGTCTATAAGTGGTTTCATTTGCGGTTCTATCAGTATTTAAATTTATAGTCTCAAACCGCTACAGGCTGTGAGTCATAGCTTTATCTCGCATATCAACTAATTGAAATAGTTTGATGTTAAGGTGACGGCTTTAGTTTAGTCCGGATTCGAATTAAAGAAATGTTTGTTGTCATACAAACTTTTGTATGTGAATTATGTGTTAGATATTGATCATCTCTTTACAGGGAAATTAAGATATAGTGGAACATTTACAGAATTTTTCAGTTCAGGTTTAAAGTAAGACTATACTGTTAGATAACGATCATATGCGAAGTAATAGCTAAAAGTAATAGCTAACAAACCTTCATAAATTCGTAAACATAATTTCTATTTTCTGTAAATAAAAAAGAATCCATTCTATTAATAATTTTTAAATGTAATTTCTCATACAATATTATGTATCATCTTTACTGATTGATAATTTCTTGTACATAATTTTACTATCTAGATTTCAAAGAAAAAAATATTTTCAATTACACACCTTACACAATGGTGTACTAAAATTCTCATTACTTCAATTAGGTATATCACAAACTGTTCTATGCAATGGATGTAACAATATAACTAAAAATATTTCGATAACATTTTAACATTCGTTACATATTTGTGTTATATTCAACGTTGTCATAAATTTATTTATTCATAACACATTAATAAATCCAAATAATATTCGTCTCATCGTTGTCAAGGTAACTTTGTTTTTTATTACGTTTCATTTTTAAGACGGACTTAGATTTTTATAAGGTCAAGAGGACAACATTGATGCGATTTACTTGACCGTGGATGAATGAGTTTTTAATGTTAAATTTTGATTTTTTTTAAATAATGTCAAAAGTTTAATTGCATAGTTATTCAGTTATATATTTTAAATTATTATTTGTATGTTGTTATTATAGAATTACGTGGATTTATTTGTGATATTTTGGAGCGATCACTTAGTTACTAGAGTAGTAAAATTCTAAAGAAAATTGCGTTTATTTTGTAAGAATATGTATATAACGTATTTTTTTAAAGTCTAGTCCTCCGATATAAGGGTCGTTGCCTGTATTTTCTAGTTTCTCTTTCATACCAGTTCTCGCATTTATTCTTCTCGCACTTTCATTCCGCATACCTTATCTTTCTAGCATTCATCACCTTTCTCACACAGGGTGGGTTCCTTCTACTTTTAAGGCCTACTTAGTAACCGCTTTTTATTCCCATTTACACCGGGTAAATAATTTGATTCATTTATTTATAATAATTTTTCTTTTTACAAAATGGTTCGTTCTGTCTTTTTTGATTTTTATTGCTATACAATTTGCTATGATATAACGTTTGTGATCTAATTAAACCTCAATACAATAGAGTTCTAATTGAAAATAAAGAAACATTTGATTAATTAAGATTTAAAGAAAACGGAAAGAACTTAAACATTTTTATTTCCATTGTAAGTGAATTCAAACAACGAGATATAACGATAAGCTTTAAAATTCCGACATATTATCTAACAACTTAGCACAGAAAAAATGTACAAAGATCTACAACTTAATAATTTGCAACCAATTAGACAATAGGCATTACCGGAAATATAGTAAATTGTTAGAAGTTGTGTTAGAAGGCCGTTTTAAAGCAGATTCAGGTAGATATTACCATTCAAATTTCATTTAGTTACAATTTTAGTGATACTGCCTTTTTTGCTGGGCATATGACTATTTTATATATATATATAACTCTTATAATGATTGAATATCATAATGACAGCTATTTTTAGAAAGAATTTGATTATTTCTGATTCATAACAGTAGAACCTATAATTCGAAACGATGGTAGGTAACTTCGTTTTAACTATTATCAATTAACTAAAAAATATTATGATTATATATTATGTACAATGACGATTCGAAAAACTATATTAGCCTATATCAATAAATATTTTTTTATTAAGTTTTCCGAATTTAAAGCAATATCTATTTCATAATACTGGTCCGATTCTATTTTTCTTTTCATTGAAGCATCGCAATAAGATTCTCAATTAGGGAATCCATTAGCACACTATACTTGCTTATTTAAACAGGGAATTTTGTAAGTGTCCGATACTTGCAAAATGAACAGATGCGTTAAACAAATTAATTTATGCAAACATTGTGCAAGACACAGTAGTCTGTGCACGTTTTGAGATGACAGATTGCGTATCAGATTTTTGATGGGACGCATCATAATGAATTTCTTCTGTCTAGGATGCCAAGGTGCAACTCCCAGTTTTCTAATTACGAAAGAATAGGTGCAAAAACGCACTGTAAGCCTAAAGTAATACAATACGCCCTCCTGTCGTATTAAAAAGTGTTAAAAAGCATATTAACAAGTGAAAATTGGCTAAAAAATAACACGCTATGGCTGCTAAGAGCATATAGTTACTGTAATTGTTATCTTACTGTCATGAAACCTTTATCGAGGTTCATTCAAACAAAACAAACACAATTTTTGTAAAATATTCTATACCAAAGTATTGCATATACATTCATTTGACATAGATAATTACTTCTGAATACAGCTGTTTTAACATACGAACATAAATATGCAAATATAACATCGATAATTATGGTCAAGCATAGAACACGAGTGACACCAGCCGCCTGTTCGCTTAAAAGGTTAATTAGTTTGTAAATAAAACAAGTATATTATTGCATCTTGATCCTTGAATGATCGTATATTTTTTGTGTATCGGCTCAAATTTAATATATATGTAAATACATTCATGTAACACAATAAGAATATTATTTTTTTATAAAATATAAAATTATTTAAATTAGTTTATACGCAAAAAATAATAACAATTAAATAAATTCAGTTCATTCGTTTTTTATTTCTTCTACCACTTGTTGGTTTAGTATTTTCAATAACGGCTAATATTATTTATGTTAAAGGGTAATTTAAAGGTAAAATAAACGTAAAGCAAAAACTTATTACAAAAATTGCAATCAATAAAAAAAAAAATTACACACACTACCATGTATTTGACATATACGCATATTTACTCTTTTTTGTTATTATAGAAGTATAGTCTTTGACAACAGAACTTTAATAAAGTTCAAACTTACAATTTAAAATCATTATGGTCGAATTTCGACCACTGGGCGACCACTAGTGACCATAAAAACATGACATGACAATAAAGAATTAAAGTTTTTTGATACTTTGACTATTTACTGATACTACTTACTTTACTTACATAATTATTTTATACTTACTTTTCCTATTCAAGCATTCGTAATGACACCTTGGAACAGTGCTGAAATATAGGGAACTCAAAATGACCAACAAACAAGATGATAAACATCACGTCTTACATACAAATCACAAAGCTAGTGACCTTGGAGACATTTCTTAATAAGTTGTACTATAGTTTATAGTAATAGAAAGTTTTGAATTCATGTCTTTAAGGTAAAAGGTTAGTCGAGGTTTATAATTTGCAATCAGCTTTCTATAGAGAAATTGTAATTATGTGCAATTAAATTATTAATTACAAATCCACGAATGAAAGTCTTTCAAAAAAGTTGGTATCTTACAAATGTAAATGATTTTGCATGAGGAGTAAATTTAAGTTATCGTAAGGAATAAATTAATCGAAAAAAGTATTAGTTTTCACTACTAAGCTTTACTGCTGATAGTTTTCAATACCTTTTACCATCACTACCTTTACCATTTACCATACCTTTTACCATTTATCTAACCTTTCGATTGCGCTAAAAGAATTTTATTTTTTAACATAACTAAGTACATTTCGATTTTGTTTCCTTTTACAATTTCATACTTTACGCATATTTATTATTTCATTTAAATAAAATAAAAACAAAATAAAAATTCGTGATAACCAAAAATTTAATTAAAATCGTTAAATTGAATTGTAAAAATAATTGTAAGTTCCGTTTGAATAAAATTCTTTGAAAAGCCTAAAAATTTTTTTCATAATTTTTTATTACTTTGCGTATAAATTTTAAGCATCAATTGTGCAAGTTTTAAACGGTTGTAATTACTGTACAAAACAATAGTCATAAAACAAAAATTTTATGTCAGATTCTCAATGCTAAGTGCTATAAGTCTAAGTTTATAGGTCTGACCTATTGCCTCGCACACGTCTATTATGAAATACTAAAGGTTACTTAAATATTGTGCGTGATATCAATTAAAGTAAATGTCTGACTTGTTATAAATTTACTTTTATGGTTGTTTGTAAAGAAGCAACAAACAATGCTCTATTGACTAATTTCAATCCCTTTTGGTATTGTTATTACTTTATAAAGTCAGTAGTAATTTTCCTAATTATTGAGAACATTTGCTATAGTATCTAATTCTATATTTTACTCCAAAAAAATGTAATTATAAAATTATTTAATCTTTTAATTACGGGTTCAATGACCTTAAGCAGCTTTTTGTTTTATAAATAAAACTTTTGATCTATCTTTTCGTTGTACTATTATCTAGTGTTACCTAACACTACTAAAGTTATAGGTAGTTGCTAGAATATATATGTATATAGTTTATTATTTATATTTTGACATTATTGTATACATTTTCTCTCATAACTATTACGCTCACGTTAAGGCGATGATGAAGTTTTACATCGAAGTAAACACTATTAATGTTAGCGGACAAGTTCTGTAGTAACTTTGAGTCTTTGAGTGGGCGATTTCTACATAATATATACACATTAAAAATTATATTATAGTAGTGTGTTTGTTTCAGTATTTAATGTTTTGTTTTTTATAATATATTTATTACAATATTAAACAAATTTGATAATAGACATGGCTATCATTTTTTGTATCTGGCCTATTCTTAGTTTCAAGGACCTAACTTACAAAAAAATATCAAATAATTCGGTAAGTAGCTTTCTGCTTTTATATTATTATAATATCCTTACTCCATTAAAATATATCTGTTGTTATTTGAACGTTATGATATATCAAGTAATACGCAGAAAACATCAGAAAGTATGGAAGTCTAAAATAGTATCGCAAACAGATTAACATACTTTAACCTTTTGACCGCCGTAGTCACCTATACTTGACAAAGGCTCGCGAGTCCTGTGCGCCAGCGACGTCTATAGGTGACAAAAAACCCGGACCACAAAAATATTAAATAAAATTATAAAAAAAATATTTCTAGTATTTTAATTCAACATTTATGAAAATAGAATATCCCCGCAACATTTTAGTATAAAAAACAAGTCTTTTAGAGCTACACGTACTGACAAACATTGAAATAAAAACATGCATTCTTATTCCACATAAATGATTTGTCCAGAACGCCGAAGTCGTCTATAGTTGACCGCTAGGGATGTGACGCAAGAGGTATAAATAAATAATAAATAAATAAATATTTACAACATACACCCACGATCATCTGTTTCTAAAGTAAGCAACTTAATGCTTGTGTTATAGGTAACAACTGACTGGTATAGCTATATATTTTTTTTGATAAGCATACATATAAATAATACATATATAAATAAATATATATTATACCCAGACTCGGGGTGGGAATCAAACCCACAACCTCCGGAGCAGAAGGCCTGCTGACCTGTAGTCACTACAAACTGCGCCAACGGGCTAGTCAAAATGGTATAGATGATTTATATATTCTTTATTGCACTTTAAAAAAATCATTATTACAAGTCATTTTTGCAATTAGCTATTCAAAATTCAACTCAAACGTGTTATATTTTCTATAAATAATTTGATATTTGAATAAAACAAAAGGAAAAAAACATAAAACTATCATCAGCTAACACATAAATAGCAAATGAATAAAAAATCAAATCAACTAAAATCAATAAAATCGCCATAATAAATCTGATATCTCAAATCTGGCGCATCTCTAGCGCGTAGTCATTAATCCGTTCTCTACACGCCGTTGTCAAGTATAGACGACACGCTGATGACGTCATAAGCGAATAGCGAGAAAACTAGTGAAGTGCAAGACGAGCGATACCTTAGAACATCGTCGCATTTTGGAAGGCGTCGATGATTTTAATAATATACAATTAACAATTAAAAAAATATATTTTTTTCATTTTTTTTATCTGAGGCTAAGAGCGAAATTATGATTTTCTTTCTCATTATCAAAATCATCTGGCAGCATCAATATCATCTCTAACCCTCATAAAAGCTTTTTTTCTGAGACCCATGTCGTGTCGTGTGTCGTGAAATATTTGATTTGAAATATTGCTACTTACTCAGTACTGTTTTAGTACTATTTGCTACCTAAGCAAAAAAATATTTAACACATGTAAATATTTCTTTCAAACTAAGGCTGGCATCGGCCGCACCAATTATATTAATTTGCTTCATCGGATCAACTACTGAGTTGAGGAACAATGGAACACGGAGCACTATGGAACAGTGTCGATAAAAATTTGAATTCTAAACCAATTCGTGTGGTAACGCTTCGACCAATTACAGCGCGTCCTGGGTCAAACTAGGACGTAGTGAAATATGGCGGCGTGACAACGATGGAACTGTGAATAGAAAAATATTCCATTTTTAACCGACTTCTAAAAAAGGAGGAGGTTCTCAATTCGACTGTATTTTTTTTATGTATTTTACATCAGAACTTTTGATCGTGTGGACCGATTTCGACAATTTTTTTTTAATCGAAAGGTGGTGTGTGTCATTTGGTCCCATTTAAATTTATTTGAGATCTACTGAAAAACTACTTTTCGAGTTATATCTAATAATGCGTTTTTACTTGACGCTTTTTCGTCGACCTACGTTGTATTATACCGCATAACTTTCTACTGGATGTACCGATTTTGATAATTCTTTTTTTGTTGGAAAGAAGATATCCCTAGTTTGGTAACAACCAGGAAACCAGGATCTGATGATGGGATTCCAGCGAAATCGAGGGACTCTTGAAAATCCGTAATAACTTTTTACTGGGTGTACCGATTTTGATAATTTTTATTTTTTTATTGTGTTTGCAGGCAAACGAAAAAAACTAACTTCAATTACATCGACGAGTAATACAACGTAGATCAACGAAAAAATAGTCAAGTAACTACGCGTTATCAAAGATTACTCAAAAAGTAGATATCAGATCTCAATGAAATTTATATGTGACCACATGATAAACATCGGCTTTCGATTAAATTAAAAATCATCAAAATCGGTGCACCCAGTAAAAGTTAAGCAGATTTTCGAGATCTCATTATCAAATCCTGGTTTCCTTAGCATGGTACTACACCGGGGTTATCTCCTTTCCAACAAAAAAAGAATTATCAAAATCGTTTCATAAACGACAAAGTTATCCCCGAACATAAATAAAAAAATATAAAATATATATCGAATCGGTCGAATTGAGTAACCTCATCCTTTTTTGAAGTCGGTTAAAAAATTACAAATTTGAATTCGGTTAATTTTTTTCTAAATTACTTTTCATGTATATATCGATTCGATTCGAAATCGATATATAGCCTGCGGCTTCCTTGCGTGCGACACAGCACGTCTCTAAAGAGAGTTTCATAACCGTAGGTCAGCTGCGCCGTAGTCGTCCAGTCGTGACAATGACGTCATGGCGATAGAAAAGAGTGTTGTGCTTTATTACGATTATTTTTGTAATGTTTGTCTTTTATTTATGTTGTTGTAAGTATATATAACGAGTGCAAGATAACACAAGAAAAATATTAAAAAATAAACCTTCCTAGATTATATAAGTAGTCATTTATTGCATAAAAACCAGCAAAAACAAGTCACTGTGTGGTACTCGATAACGACTCTTGGCAGCACTATTTTTTTCGTAGGTATTTTTGTTTATTTTAGGCCTTGGCGTACAGGGCACGGGAATGGTTTTGAGGCGTGGCGGTCAAAAGGTTAAGGAACTACTGCCACTGCGCACTAGGTGACAAAATTATCCAAAAATAACTTATACAACCACTAGTTTTTCAGAAAAAATTAATATTTAACAAAACATTTCACAGTAAAATACATAATGGTCAAACAAAGTTACGTGTGTTACAACACTTTCGCTTTTAAACGATCATACGCGAAACGAATCTTCCGTTTGTTTTGAAGCTTGTGACGTGCAGTAGACCGACCATTATGACCGGCTTGCCTCACTATACAACGATTAGTTTATATGTACGTGTCTTACCACTTTACACGCATTTACGTACTACACTCATTTAATACTGGCTGATGTGGCAGGATTCATATCTTATACATCATGTTTTTTTCATCTATCTCTCGTTTTTTAATTGCCTTTTATACAAAATTTATTCTGATAATAACAGACACAAAAATATACAACATTTGGCCCAGTCGCTTGGAAGTTATTATACATACATTTTAAGTGATTCATTTTTGTTGCATTGATAGTATGTTAGGTAATCTCAAATATTCAAAATGTAAATATGTCAATCAGATTAAATCCCTTTTTATGCAAAAACTCACAGAAGAGCCAATTGGGTTACTACGACCCTTCTCTTATATGGAGAAAAAGTCATTTTCTTAATGACCCATGATGTGATCTGTCTGATGTGTCTGATCTGACTATAGGCTGATTCAGTTTTGTAAAATACAGATGCTTCCTAAAAATTCCTTTGCGTTGATATTTATGTCTCTTAGGCTCCGTAACGGAATGTAATAAAGCCTATCATTTCCTAATAAAAATCATTGCGGTTATTTCTGACTTCAACGATTATAAGCAACCAAAGAGTGTCTACTTTTTGTCTGTGTAACGAATGGACAATGTGCTAACAAAATTTATTTTTCCTCAAAACTATTTAAATGGTGTCTAAAAATTAAAGCTACTATGCAAATTGGTATTTATTTACTAATATTGTTATGTCTATAAACATGACATAATTTTTATTATTTTATTTGAATAAATATAAAACCAGTTCATCCAAAGCATTACAAACTAACGGAACATTTAATGTAATATGATACTAAAAAAATTAAAAAATATATGTTATATACGTTAAGGTCTTGCATAATTCATTGGAAACTTTTTTATAAAATAAAACTTATTTTGTAATATATTACTATTTTCGCAATAAAATATAACAAAAAATGCATTGTTTGTTAATCTGAGAAAAACAGACAACGAGATAATCTCAATTTTAATGTTCATAATTATATCATTATTATTTAATGAATAAGTAATAGTTATTTGAAATAAATAAAAGATACTAATTAAAATAATTTTTCTTAAAAAAATGATTCATGATTTACTTTCATACACCTTGTTGTAAGGCCTTATTTTATTTATTTACCCGTATAATGTTTTGTATCACAAAGTTGAAACAACGTAATTAACTTTACGACTTGTAATTCATGTAACTACTTATCGAGTCGATTAGTCATTAATTAAATTAAACGAAAGAGAAATATTGACAAGCATGTAATCGATCTTTCCGAGTGACAACCGATTAAATTTTCAATCGTCAATTTATGATATAGTGCCGTGTTTTACTGAAACACTTGGAGTTATTATTAAAATAGATTTCATTCAATAATTTGCAAACGTGGTTATATCAAAATATAAAGTTATTTAACTTATTTGTTTACTAACCGTTTGTTTTGAAACCGATTTAATACTTATAAAATTGAGTATAAGTATCTTAAAATGATTTTAAGTTTGTCTAAATAGCTCTTACCAAACGAGTTTACTTTCGAACATTGTTGTAGGCGGAATTATGGGAAAAAGGATTTGACGTTTAGTAGACTGGTGATGGCTAAAATTTATGGAAATAATAATTACGTATTCATAAAGTGTATTAAGTCGATTCATGTTATTAAAACTTGCGAAATATGACACATCATAAGTTAAGAAGAATTTTATGGTGACAGGTTTTTTATTCCAACTATAAATGGCGTACAGTTACTGTTGCTTAAAAGAAGAATACTTTAATAGTATTTACCAGTAATCGAGTGTATTTCGTAACTGAGTTGGTGTATCGATACTTTGATAAATCATACATTTTCGATGTACTACAATCAAAGGTTAGAGTAGTTATTTTTTAATTTAATGTTGACATTTGACCGAACTCTCTTGCTTATTTCAGATAAAATCGAGATAAATTGAAAATGGCACGTAATGAAACACATCTATAAAGTAGGCAATTACTTACATACATACAGATTAACTTATACAAAATAATTCGTAGCTTTTTTACGTTAGGCTATATTAAATATATAAAATACTAGCTGCGTCGTCGTGGTGATTACCATAAATAACTGATAGCGATCGTTGCTCATAGTATGGAACATATCTGCCAACCCGCAGTGGAGCATCGTGGTGGATAAAGCTCGAATCCTTCTCCTACGTATAAAAAGAGGCATATGCCAAGCGCTGGCATGTTACAGGCTGAATCGTGATCGAATATGCAATTCCATTATAATAATGTTGCCTTTGAATACAATATATGTTTCTGTATCTAATCGTTCTAAAATGTTTCTTCTTTTTTTGTGTTTGAAATAAAGTTTAATAAATAAAAATATAAAAAAGTTGGCGCAGTGGAATGACACAAGCTGAGTGCATGCAATACTAGCTGCGTCTTGTCGTTTCACCTGTGTAATTGTCCAATTCTGTGATAATGTAAGAATGAAGAGTAGTATGCGTTTTATTCTGGATCTCATGGAATCTACTTACAGAGTTTCAATGAGTAATAAAGATTAAAGCATCTGTCTGTCTATCCTTACAAACTAATATATACAACTAATATATTTATAGTATGAGAAGGATAGTAATGGTCTTAGGTTTGTAGCAGTGACACAAAAAATTATTTATTTATTTATTATTTATTTATTTAAAAAATTAGATAAAGATATGGCTAAATCCTAATTACTTGCAATTCTTTTGCTTTTTTGATGCTTTATTCAGAACTTCTAACAGTATTTAAGTAACATTTGTATTGGCCATACAGGTGTTTGCCATGGTCTGGATGTTTGTGCAGTCCTTGTGGGTCTCCCCACTGTGCCTCGGGGAGCACGTTAAGCCGTCGGTTCCGGTTGTTATCATGTACACCTGATAGTGATCGTTACTCATAGTAGGGAATATATCCGCCAACCCGCATTGGAGCAGCGTGGTGGATTAAGCTCTGATCCTACCCCTACATGGGGAAAGAGGCCTATGACCAGTAGTGGGATATTACAGGCTGAAGCGAACAGTATTTTGATATAATACGTATAAAGGTCATAATTCCTTTTTTTATAAAACTAGGTTGGCAAACAAGCTCACCTGATGGTATGCCTCTACCATAGCATACATAGCAACACCAAAAGCATTGCAAGCGCGTTGCCAACCCTACCTCCAATCGCTCCCAAGAGCTTTAGTCACTTTACTTACCAAAGGAATACAACACTGCTTAAGTGCAGTATTATTTAGCTGTGATCTTCTGTAAGGTCGAGGTACTTCCCCAGTCGGGCTGCTCCAGATTTCAAACAGGATATGTCCTAATGTGTCCAACCTCAGCTATTACAGAATTTAATATATTATCGTTTATTAGTTATCTTTAGAAAATTCGCAGCTTCAAAATTTATCAACTACTTAATGATTACTAAAATTACAGGTATTGTAATTGAGTTTTTACTGCATATTAAGATTGTTAAAAAGAAATTACTGTTGTTAGAAAATATATTTCAATTTATAAATATTTATGCTTAAGTGGTACACAAAGTTAACTGAATGTTTGAAAATTAGTTGACACTTATCTATACAAATAAATAAAATTGGAGTGTCTGTTTGTAATATTAAAATGACCACTTTTTACTTAATGTATATGGATTCATACAGGATACATAAATACCACCAATAAATAAACCACCAACAAACAAAATAACATTTTGTAAATACATTTTTGTCTGTCTGTCTCTTTATTCTGGCTAATCTTTGAAACGGCTGGACTAATTTTTACGGACTTTCGCTGGCAGATAGCTTATATAATAAGGAGTAACTTAGGCTACTTTTATTTTAGAAATTTGTTTATTTTATAACTCTGCGAATTGGAAAATAACTTTTTTGTTAAATTCAATGCGGACGAAATCGCGGGCGCAGCTAGTCAACAGTAAATAGTAATGTAATTATTATGGTATATTATATATTTAAAAAAATATAATTGTACTTTGTAAAATGTCGATTAAACAGTGATTTTGAAGCCTAATTGATTTAATTATTTTTTTTTTATTTTGGTGGTACTAGCGCAGGTAAATAAATAATGATAGTTGTGTAAACCACAGAAAATTTTAAACGTAACGTTACATACGAGTAACTCTGGTCACAGACAATACTTCATTTTAAAATTAATATTTTATAAATTACGTACGTAATATTTTAAAAATTATAAATATAATTACATATGGATCTGTCATATTATTATTTTTACTATATCAGGAAATAATCGTATATTTTAAATGCAATTTCGGAATCAATGATTTTAAAAATCTTTTTTCAGTTTGTATCGAAATAACAATAAGCAATTACTTTTGCAAGCGTGGGAATCATTTCTAATTTATAAATAATAGGCGTTGCTTCATTCTAGTTATTTAGAGTGAAAAATAACGTTCCTTATCTCAGAGTAATTTACAAGCGCTTGCAGTGATGGATTGGTCAAACCTATTCAAATGTCAATCGACTGTCTGTGTCAGCGGTTACTAAGCAGTTTAGGTGGTTGTGGGGGTTTTACGTAATTGGTGATGATACTGGTTTCTTAAGAATTTGAGAATCGCTTAAATGGTATAGTACCAAGCCGGTTTCGTAGTCGGTGATCGTCAATTTTTTGTAATGTAGCTAATTATTTCCTTATGTAATTAATTTTTATTGATGTTTAGTTCAAGTTGATATGATCTAGTAAGTAGAAGGCTTGAATCGTAACTGATGTTCATAGTCTCGTATCCAAGCTACCAATAATGAATTGCCGAAAATTATTATTATTATTATTATTATTTAGATAGTATTTGTAATAAACTCTTTAAGGCTGTGAATAATATTGTTTTGTATAGCGCGTACAAACAATGAACTAACTTTTTAATTTTACTAATTAATAGTATTTTAGAAAAACGTACGACGCCGCGTTGGTGCAACGGTTACAGCCATGGATTGTATCTGTTGCGCTGGCGGTTGCGGGTTCGATCCCCGCACATGACAAACATTTGTATTGGCCATACAGGTGTTTGCCGTGGTCTGGGTGTATGTGCAGTCCTTGTGGGTCTCCCCACCGTGCCTCGGAAAGCACGTTAAGCCGTCGGTCCCGGTTGTTATCATGTACACCTGATAGCGATCGTTACTCATAGTAAGGAATATATCCGCCAACCCGGATTGGAGCAGCGTGGTGGATTAAGCTCTGATCCTTCTCCTACATGGGGAAAGAGGCCTATGCCCAGTAGTGGGATATTATAGGCTGAAACGTAGAAAAACGTAAATAAAGGCATATATTTTTATAAATAGCAAGCAAGTAAATTAACGTGTTAAAATGCACTGATATGACATTACACAAAACTATATTTAAAAAAAGATTTTTTTTTAATAAATGGGGTAACTAACAAGTAATTATGCTCATTGTAATTTTTATATATAACCTTTTTCAACAATCTATTCAAAATACGATCTAAATTAAAAATATGATAAGAGATAACTATTAATTAGCATTTAAAAGATTAGATTATTTATTTGTAAACATATTATATAAGACAATTTCAGTTCACCGAAAACGCTCAAAAACACTTGTTTCAACATTCCTTAAATGCAGATATAACCGAGTTCGGATGCTATCGGGCATTGTTTGGGATTCTCACGGAAGATAACCTACTTGCACAGTTCTCTTACCAGTCGCTAGACAAACGATTTGCACGGACGATGGCTAAAAATATTGCTTTGAAGCTAAATTGATTACGATTTCGATTACACGGATGCGTAGAAGTTATCTAATCCGTACTTGCATTAATATACGTACATACGTCTGTTGTATTATTTCTTATATGTCCACTAGTTGGTGATACAATCTAGTATAAAAACTTTGTATTTGTGTTACACTATTGCCTTATATCAATAAAACATGGTCTAAAACTTCTTCACAAGTGTTATAATATTTAATTTAAAAAAATAAATTTATAATTCATTTTTTAATATAATAATAAATTGATTCAAAATCGAAATCAAAATCAAAAACAGTTTATTCAAATAGGCTCCAAGAGCACTTTCAATTCGTCATTTTACAAATTAAAACTTTAAAAATAAATTATTATTTTGGTGACTATGGGAAATCCACATGAGCTTACGCCATTTTTGGCGTGAACTTGTGGAGGCCTATGTCCAGTAATGGACTGCGAAAGGCTGCTGTGATGATGATGATGATGAGTCAAAGATAACTCTACATCGACACTACATTGACAATCTTCAGAAAAATATTTATTTCCTTATTTTTCAGTAGTTAAGACGCCGTTGAAAAATAAATAAGAAAAACAAAGTAAAATGAGTAACTGTTAAGTTCATTTAAAAAATCCTAAAGAATCATTTGTTTAGCACGATAATAATGATCGTGAATGATCATTACGGTTAGTTTTACCTAGGCTAATGCGTTAATGTGTTGCAGAGTATTGTGACACATAACAGTAATATATGGGTTTTACGTAATGTTTATAGTTAAAGACGTGTTACCATGAGTACAGTTTTGATGCTTTTAATACATATATACTGTCATATCCGAGCGGATTCGTCCGATATTTATGAACACACGTTTCACTCCAAGAGTCATGACAAGGTGGCTTGTTAAAATAAAGCCTAGTATTTATGTTCCTGAATCATTAGCCTTCAGTATTTAATTATGTAATATACGATTCATACTAGATCTTTGGTTTTGTAACATACAATGAGTTAAGAATTTAAATGTATTTCCAAAGCATTATAATACCTCTCTCTATAAAAACTCTGGTATATTTCTAGTTTTGGGTATGTATTAAAATATAAATATGAATTTTAATGAGTAGTAGATATTATAAATCGACATCTGACAGTGTTACCCAGTGACCTGGGTATATGGTACGCTTTGTAAGATGGAACCACTGTAACTTGGTTGCGTAACCTGCACGTAACATCACTTTCGCTGTCCGACCTCTGACATTAATGCAGTGGACACAACCATAATAGTATTTTTTTATATTTTATAATGATTTACTAACTCGATTCGAATTAAATTTTCCTATTAATTAACTCGATATTTAAATATTTATATGTTAATGTATTTATTTTATTGTTATTATTTTGGAATGTTTCCAAGGTTATTTTATTGTTATTTTAATTTTTGTTTTACACAGCGTGATATATGAATATGTTTTAGTATATATTTGTTTTTAAACAAATTAAATAATTTTTTTTATAGTCTCGCTTATTTTATAACGGCCTGTATATCTGTTAATCGGTCCTAGTCCTAGCCTAAAAAGACCTAGTTTAGCGTTCAATATGCTGTTTTAGCTAGGTGATATAATGTTTGTAATTGTAGATATTATTTTATACACATTACTAAGTAGAGATCATGTGTAGGTTAGTTAAATTACATACATAGCGTTTTATTTGTTACAAGTACTATAAAATTGTGTGCAATGGATCATTATTGTATTAGGTAAGTGAACTTATCACAAGTAATGATTTTCCAAGTCAAAGTCGTCAAAACATTTTTAAATCTTATTACTGATGTTTCTGTTTTATTATAACTTTTGCCCTCTACAACCTATTAAAGCGATTATATACGGTAATTTAATAACAAATTTAATTCTATGGCTTTGGGAACATTTTATTAGTTGATCGTAAATGATGCTCAAGTATTTAATGTGATATAAATTATGAGAAATTTTGTAACACACAATTTACATATTGACATATAACTTCAATTGTGTTTATTAATTTTGTAGGTTTGTAATTATAGTGCAGGATTAAAAAAAAAAACAATTGTTAAGATATAGTAACGTAACTGATAAGGTTTTAAATTTAAAAAAAAAATATTGTAAAAGAAAAGATCGCTTGATGTAATCATTCACATATTTTTTTTTGTTATTTTTCCTGTTTTATTATAATATTCTTAAATAAATTTCGCATATATTTTTCATTAACATTGAGTTTTATTGTGTGCATAAAAATTTAAAATATAAAGATCGAAATATACATATATAAGTTTATTTTATTATTCACGTCAGCTAAATTATATATTTTGCTACACATATATTATTGTTTTTCAACATTTTGTCTAAAACACAGTTTGTTCAATTCGCTACATGCATAAATCAATTTTAAGTGTTGGTAATTTTTAATATAAATTTATATGTTTTTCAAGTTTACTTCGATATAATCTCTATTTGTACGAATATTTTCTATTTGTATTTTTCTATTTTATACTCTTTCACGTATAATTTAAACAATTTCTTTATACTCAATTTTGTACAGTATATAACATATTATTATACATAGTATTAATGTTTTCTTAAATGCTATAAGGTTAGCCGAGCGATAACGTTGTGTCGGTAAGCTGTGCGTTTTATAAGTGCTTATTACGTCTAATGTGTAACTAATACTATATAATGTTTTTGTAATTATTTTATTTCTATATATTGATAAAATTTATTGAATATAAATATTATTACTATATTTAGGTTGAGTAGCGTTACCGTTCGTAAGCCCATAAAACTCAAGTGATTGAGAATCGCGTAAGTGTTTATTAATTTAATATGTATGAATAAACAGATAATTATGTATAAGAAGTGCATATATGAGAAAAAATTGCATTAGAAATATTTATGATATTGTTTCAATGTATTGTTTATTTATTTCACGTTTGTTTTCTAGGAACTCTATTATAAATTCTCATCAATATTTTACAGTGATAAATAATATGTAAATATAGAGAAATCTTACTTATATTGTTTCCTAAATTAAAGCGAAACATATAATATTACTAAAACGGATAAAAGTTTTTTTTTTTTTTTTTTTTTTTTTACAAAAGATAGTAGTTTATATTAAACTGTTTACTCTGGGTTAACTTTAAATAATCAGGTAGTTTATTATCTTACATGTTACCCATAGCTTGAACAAAGTATGCCATGAGAAGTAAGTCAATGGCTCGATTGAAACATTTTTATCGACGGTAACAGCAACGTCTTGTATGTCGGATCTTTACCATAAAAAATACTTTCACTCGTATAATAAAATTCATGAGCGTAATATTCTTTTAAACGTTTTTAATTTCTTTTTAGTGTACCGAGATCGAATTATAATCTGTAGAAAGGACCGTTTAGGAGCATTAAAAATTAGAATAAATATTTTAAATTTCCGTTATTTTTTTATCCTAGGGGTTTTTATGTGTGACTTAATTTAGTCGTGAACAATATACCCAAAAAGCGATATTTTTAGTCTAAAATTATCGAGGTATTAATGACTGTATTGTCATAAACAGAAGTATTTCAAAATGAAAGAAACAATTACATGTAATGTATCAAACTTTTTTTTTTAAAATATGAATTTATTTAAAGATTTTAGTGTAATTACCTCGACCAGTGTTTCTAAATATTCAAAACTCTTTACATATGCATTTTAATTTGCATAATTACATGGTTTCACTTGAGTTATGTTTTGTTATGTTTAAGTGAAATTTGTAGTTATGATAGTTTGACTGTTACTTGAATCGTTTATAACAACATGTGTTTTTATAACATTTTGGATTTTTTTAAAATAAACTCTTAAATAATCCTTGTAGAAAAAATACTGACTAATTGCTTTTTTTATGTCACTAGGTCACCAAACAAGCGTACGGCTCACCTTATGGTAAGCGATTACCGTAGCTTATAGACGCCTGCAACACCAGAAGCATCGCAAGCGCGTTGCCGAGCCAATCCCCAATCCCCCAGGAGCTTGCCCTGAGTCTTAAAATATATACGGATCTACGTAGACTATAGTAATTACTACGAATTTTGCGAAACGGTCTGATCGTTTACGTTTCGAACCATTTTTTTTTCTGAACGTTTAATAACGATTATTGGTCTTATAACTTCTAATATCGAATAGTTTCCTTTCCTCTTGAAATAAACTTTAAAAATAAACTAATATTTATATGTATGTATAAAATTAATGTTTCTGTATCTGAAAATATTAGCGATCCTTCCAGCTACCTTTTTCGGATTAAAACCTACATTTATTAATAGGTAATACAAGAATACATAATACCTACATTTATAATAACCTACATTTATTAATAGCTAATACATACATACATAACAAGAATATCATTAATTAATTATCCTTTATCTATACAAATAAATAAAATTGGAGTGTCTGTTTGTAATATTAAAATAACCGCTTTTTACTAAATGCACATGGATGTATATATGGTACACATACCAAAATTACATTTTTTACAATTTTTGTCTGTCTGTTTGTCTGGTTGTTCCGGCTCTACAACGGCTGGACCGATTTTGACGGGACTTTCACTGGCTGATGTAATAAGGAGTAACTTAGGATACTTTTATTTTAGAAATTTATTTATTTTATAACCCTGCGAACTGAATTTTTTGTTGAATTCCACGCGTACAAAGTCGTGGGCACAGCTAGTTTAACTGTGATATGATAAACATTTTGTATAAGAAATAATATGTTATAATTTTCCTTTGCAGTAACATTCCTTATCTATATATATATTATAAATAAATAAATAAATATTATTATCTTAGTTATTGATCATAGGAATGCTTAGCGAATCGGTAGATAATGGAATCTTCTTACAAAGGGCAAAGCTCAGGTTAGAGCCATCGAGGTGAGATTGTTTAAAGGCTGTAGGAAAACTAAGTATGCTAACTTATTTATCCGTGTAGTTTTGAAATATTTCATTAAGTTGAGAATTTTCGTATAGCAAAGTTAAAAATTAGTGTAAAAAATAATGTCACAAAGAAAATATTGGATTTATAATTGTAATTTTTGAATGAATAATTTTATATATTCATGAACATATTTCTAGTTTATTCAAATTGAAATATTTATTCAAATATAGTAAAGCAGTGATAACATATATTTAATTTTTTTTAGATTTAATTACATGTCTATAGATATTAAAACTAACTACTCAAAGAAAGTAAGTAAAAAAAAAAAAAAAAAAAAAAAAAAAAAAAAAAAAAAAAAAAAAAAAAAAAAAAAAAAAAGTATATAAGAAGTTAAAAAGTAAAACGTTTGATGATATATTAAACAAAATATTACTTATTGTTTTTTTTTTTAATATTTTATTAAATTAAGTAACCTATAGTTGTTATAAAAAACATAAATTAATTATTGCGCTCACATATAAAATAGAATAAGCAAATTTAAGTGAAAGAATGAACGATGCAGCTGGCATAAGATCTTAGATCATGGTTGAATGCTTCCATTTAAGGACATAAGTACATGAACGTAATAAATATGGATGAGAAATAATGTTTTAAATGTTTTAATATAGTTAACTGTATCTTATACAATTTTTCATGTTATAATTCAAAATAAAATAAATATATCATTATAAATACAATTATACATCCAAGTAATTATTGAATATAAATTTATATATTTACTTAAGTAAATAAAAAAATAATTGTAAAGCAAAAATATTATAAGGAAAATGATTTATGTTCTAATTAATAAATCAAAGACTTATTTTATTATTATACATTAATATTCTAAATACAAAGTAACTTAGATTTTTTTATGAATGCAATGTAAGGGAAAAACATTTCCAATACATCTTTTTAATTGCTTTTTTTCAGAGGTGATTTTAACATTATTTTTGTGACTAAAAGTATTAAAAAATAAACTGTAATGTTAAACTGTTAAAATATTACTGATAAACAATATTTAGAAAAAAAAAATCTTATGTGTGTTACATTTAAATAAATAAAATTTATTTTATAAATTACATTTTAATAAATAAAATTAACAAATGTGCAGAGTCCATTATATGTGCTTGCGCATCCTACAATGCAACCTTTACCTGTCATCGACTCCACTGTGCTATACGTTGAATACTAAATTACTAAAGCTTTAACATTTAACGCTAATGTCCTAGATTGTTTCTAAGTTCTTTATCATTGTATTTATTTTTAGAAAACTATTAACCTACTTTTTAAAAATACCTATTTTTGTTTATTGTTTTTTTTATATCTTTAATATTAATAGAAATACATTATGTGATAAACTAATTCTTTATTATTATTATTATATACAATGCATTTTGAAATGTTCATATATAATAATTAAGTAGACCTAATGTATTTAAAATTAATTTGTTTGACATCTGTCAGCGTAATATCAAAATGAACTCGTGCTCGTTGATGTCTTTTCTTATGCGGAACTGATTGACCTAAGAAAAAGATGTTTGCATAGATTTTGCTATTTACATAATAATAATATTTATTTTTTAAGATATTTTTACCGTGATAAGGAAGCTAATAATAGTTTATGTTATTTTAAATTTATTATAACATAGTTCAATGTCTGTTGTGTGAGGTTTTCTCCATTAATTTAAATAAATATCTTTTTTTAATTAATTTACGATAGCAAAGTGACTATTAGTTTAAGACTACTTTTAAATTAGACTTCATTAGATTTTTCAGACTTCTTTATGTCGTAAATAAATTATTCAAGTTAAAATACTTAAATGAATGTAAATGAATGAATAAAAATATTTGTTTAAAAGCATAATTATTAGCGGCTAAATGTAAATGATTTCAAGAGTATGTAATCGTTTTTAAATTATATATTTTTAGCTTTTGGTTTAATTATAAGGTCTATTAAATTATTTACCAAATATATAATGTTACAACAATTGTTAAAATGTTACAAAAAACACACACGACAATTTATTAAATAACATTACAAAAATAAAATAAAAATAATTCAACTCACCCTGCACACAAGATAAATATCACGACACCACACAAACACAGTTCAATGTATAATGTTCGCGTGCGGCGGGGTCAGAGTGCGCTCCACAGCTGAGTCTTCGACTCGGGCGCATCGCTAGAGAAAGCTCTTATATAGCCTCACGCTTCTGACATCATTGATCGCTAAACAATTGAGATCCTTTTGGTATCTATTAAGATTTATTTTATTTTGTTATTGTTGTAATTTTTTTAGTTAATTGTGTTAATTAGTTTGCTCGAATTGTAAGCGTGTAATTTTTTTTTTCGTTTTGAAGCTGTGAGTGATTGTGAGGATTTCGTGTTTGATTATGAAATTTGGGGATGCTCCTATTTTAAGTATCTGTACCATTTTTTGAAATTACTTTTTCTTAACTTGAAGAACATGGCTTGTTCAGCTTCTTTTGACGGTTTATATCACACTGATACACTTTAATTACTTTAAAAAATATATACTTTTAATTACTTTTAAAAAATATACACAAAAGTTTGCAAGACAAAGATATTTCTGAAATCTAGTTATTTAATTCCAAGTCATAGAATTTTAACAAACAGATAGACTTTATACAAGTTGTACACTGCGTGATTCTCGTTGTTTCAACGGAAATAATTTTTATTTCTCTGATCTTAAGCAAGGTAGAAGTTATGTTTCGTAGTCCATGAATTTCCTCGATGTGTGCAAAAATTATTCGGTTTGTGTGCCACTTCATATGTAAAAATGGGACGTTATAAAAAAGAAAATACGCAACAAACTAATTAACGTTATCTATCGTTCTGCATAAGAGTTAAACAATTGTATAAAATCAAATATTTTATTACAATAATAATATACAAAATATTTTTATCCTGTAAACTTTTACATAAATACTTATTTTCGTACGTTGGACAAAGCTATGATTTAAATAATTACTTGCAACGTCTTGTAACAGTTTGTAAAAGCATCGCAGTTGACCATATTATGTATTTTTTTATGTGTAAAAGGGCTAATAATTAGCCTATAAATCTGCTTTTATTCCTCTTCTAAACACATTCTTCTCAAAAAACAGGATAATAAAAGTACTTTTTCCAGAGTAAAAAATGTTAGCTCCACTTCAGGTTCTAAATAATAAACAAAAAAAAAAAAATCGTAAATGTAATTGAAAGTGCTTCTAAAATATATAGTTTTGTAATGGATGTATATATTTCAAAAGATTTTTTGTTTGCACTGGAAAGAGATTTTTTTAATTAATAATTTAATAATTATAATTATTTTGGCGTAAACTTGCATTCGTGGCTTTGATATGGCGTAATTCTTGTTATCGCGGACCTATTCGTGTCATCAGAATAGGAATCTTTACATGTTTTCTCATTATATTCAAAGACTAGTCGTGTCCACGGTCTTGTTTACGTATGTATCACTATAAATATTGACTCTTTTATTAGTTGAATTGCAATTACGTTATAGGAGGGTAGAATTATAAAATAATATTGAACAATTATTTAAGTATTGCTAATTGCTAAATTGCTAATGCTTAGAACTATATGAAAATACTACCTTTTACCTACGGCTTCGCTCGAATTGGATTTTTTACATAAAAATTATCTTATGTTACTTCTAATACCTCCAAGAATACGCGTACAAAGTGTCATGATGATCGGTTAAGTAGTTTTGGCCTGAAAGCGTAACAAACAAACTTATATTCACTTTTATAATATTATTAGGAAATATTAGGTATTAGGGATTTTTTAAAACAATTTATTGAAGGTATTAGATAATTTTATGCTCTCACGTACAATCGTTGGCCTTAGTCATTCTATTATAGACGATTTAGACAGTGTCAGACAGACACTGTGTCGCAAGAACACTCTTCAGGAAAACGCAGAGTTGCCTAAGCTCTGCGCCGCCCTCTCGACCTCACTGGCTAGGCCCACAGGAACGGTGAATCTATACGTGTGGAGCCAGTTCAGTTGCAGGAGTCTTTCGCATGTTGGAGTTATGCCACGATTGCTTGACGGATACCCCATTCCGGGTGTCTAATGAAGTTTTCCTTCTCCAGGATTATAATGATTTTGAGCCAGATTTATCCCTCGATCGCCTTCTACGAACCCCGCGGGAAGAAAGGGGTGGTGCTATTCTACTCGGCCGACACCACACGGCATGCATCACGTGCAATGCACGATCGAATTTCAAGGTGTAACCCGTACTCTTAAATTTGAAAAATTGGCGTTCTATGTAGAGACATCTATTAATATTAGAGCTATAACAGATATATATACAGACTAACAAATATTGATAAAAATTAAAGCAACTGATATACGAGTATAACTACAATAGCCAATACAATAAAAAAAAATCACAAGATTTAATTTATATTTTTATTATAGAAGTGCACGAATGTTTTGATGTCTAAGTTGATCAAGGAAAGACTTTTAAATGAAAGAACAATGCATTAATCGTCTTGCTCAAAGTTTCAGAGCAGTCCAAGTCTTGAAAAACCTCAAATTTTAAGATGATCACAGCGACATTATACTCCTATCAAGAAAATTGCGTCCCTCTAATGATTAAGATAGTCCAAGCTACTGAGGAGAGTCTGTAACGCATCTGTAATGCTTCTTATGTTGCCGCAAAACGCATATAAAAAAGCCGTCCATGATCCAAATGCTTGTCCACCCACGTGCTACAAGAAAATCATTTTCAATCTTCTTACTATGCCGTTATGCTCTACGAAGTTTTCAATGCGTACCAAATATCTCTTCTTTTATTAATGAGAATTATGACCATCATATTGCTACAGTACAGATTAGTACACTTCCATAACATAACGTTTATTTCCATGCCTTTCTGTAATACTAGTCCAGATATCACCGATAAAATTTGCATAATTTATATATTTTATATATGTATTTATTATATTTACTATGATTTCTCAAGTTGATTTGGAATCACATAAATTACATTTACAACTCCTTGGGAAAAAACAATATAGTATATAAAAATCATTGTTTGTCTGTATGTCCTTTATAGTATTGTAAATTATGCATTTAATCATGTCATGATCTTAAGTAATGTATCGTGCATGAGCTCACAAAAGTTTCTGAGTTGATACGACCAAAAAAAAAAAAATTTAAAAAAAGCGTAGCAACGCGCGTAGGGTACAGCTATTTTTTTATAAAATGTTCTTATTCACTTTAACGTTTCGAAAAATTAGCAGTTAAAATTATTTTTCAATAAATATGTTAAAAATACAGCTGTGACACACATGAATTGACAAACGTAAATAGTTATACGGTAACACGGTAAAGTACTGCAACTACATATCAAACAGTTTTTTATGTTATTAAATAAAATTATAAACGCATGCCGAAATCAATTTGCAACGCGTTACACTAGAAAAATAACTTTACATGTACCTATAAATCGATTTAATATTACAAAACTGTAATTGATGTATCTGAATAGTGATGTTCAAATTATATGGTGTTAAATTATTTTCTGACTGACGTGACAATGTAACGATACCTTTATGCCACGGTCAAACAGCGCGCGTAAATTAAGACCGCCCATTGCACAGTTGATATTGAATGAATATGGGGTGGCCTATGTCCAGCAGTGGACTGCGATATGTGTAAATGAGAGAATTACAAAAACGCACAAGTATGCTTCTAGGCGCTGTGTTAAAATGTATTGTTGTATTTTAGTCTAATAATACAAAGTGACCTGGTCTAGTCGGGAGGTAACTTGTTTTACAATGATGGTCTCAGGATATTTGCATTAAAAAAATATTATATGTTTTTTATCAAGATGTATGTTCTTTTCAGCTTCCCCGTTGTGTTTTGGAGAGCATATTAAGCAGTTGTTGTACAAAAGTTATAGTGTAGCGAAATAATATGACAAATTAAGAAAATTTCTCCTTGAGAATGGTGCACTTAACTTCAATCCTTCCCCTATACGGCAAGGTAGAGTTTAGTCGTTAGTAGTTAGTAGTACGACGCAATCAAATATATCTGAAAAAGTCCGTAGAATTAACACATTTATCGCAACTGCAAGTACATATTCTGTTTGGCAAAGGCATTAGTGAAGTAACATTCTAAAAGTATATATACACATGTAGCAAGTCACTGGCGTCAGTCTGACTGATACCGCTAACGTGTAAGGTCAAACGTATGCTGATAAAGCATAATGCGTTTAAAAGTATCGACAGAGTATTAGCGATCGTCATATTTAATAAATTTATCTTACAGCTTAATATGACCTTTTTTACTATTAGTATTTACACAGCAGATATTATATTTGGCAAGATATAATGGTATTGAGACATACTCTACAATTTTTATTAACTTAAAGCACGTTTTATGATTTTACGACTATTTAATATATGGACATTTAAAATAATCTATATATATAAAAACTAATCCCTATTTCTCTTGGTCACGTCATAACTTGAGAACGTCTTTACTGATTTCTTTCATATTAAAAAAGTTTTCTAATGCTTTGTAGAAGGTTCTTACGAAATGAGATAAAATTGCGTATAAAATTGGAAAATTACAAGATGAAGCGACAAGAGTTAGCGACTATTTACTTATTCACTAGATTAATACCTTTCAATAGTACCAGAATCGCACGACTAATTTAGTCAATGTCGACAGAAGATCAGATCAGAATTTAGACACCAAGGAGATTGGTCGGTGAGGAGATGGATCGGTACGTTTGATATTACAACCTCAATAGGATTTTTTTGCCCGAACGATAACAGTTCTTGCGTTTGAGAAATCGCGCGCCGTAAAAATAAGTCACTTTGACAGGACAACGTCTGTCGGTTCAGCAAGTAATAACATAATAATAATCAAAAATAAATTATCATAGCAATAAAAATCTTTGACATACAAAATGTGCGAAAGTGCAGAGGTTAAGAAAGAGTCATACATATAGAAAATTATACACGTTTTAATCTCCAAGTGTTAATTAATTAAACGATGGCTGTTAAAACATTTATGAGAATTAATATTTAATATGTTATATCATTAATTTTGTATCACTTCTAACAAGTTTACTAGTATATGGCATATATTTAATTTCTAAAGTTTAACATCAAACCTTGATTTCTTAATTAATCAAGACAAAATTCATTTTAATTTCGTTAAAAAATCTTTTAATATATCAACTTAATTTGTAGACAGCTTCTGATTATATATTTAGCGATGTTTTGATGAAATATTGTTTTGACATGTCGTATTAAAGATGATCGATTTATAATGACCATTAATATTGAAGAGCTAAAGAGTTTTAGTAAGTTTATTTGAGGTATTATTTAAGAGTCGTCAAATGAGATTTGACGCAATATTTTGGTTTTAAGCACAGATGAAGATCACAGCTAAATAATACTGCTTTCGAAAATAGTATTTTATTTATTTATTTATTTATTTGAATACTTCATTGTACAATACACTAAATACAAGTGTGTAAAAAAGGCGGGCTCAACGCTAATGTATTTTCTACCAGCCAACCTTGGTATGTGCAAGATGGTATAGTGTGTAGGTGATCAATAAAAAAAAAACACAAAATAAAATAAAAGTAAAACAAATAATATAGCATTACATATCATAACATAATACTAATAATATAAATAAATAAATAATAAATAAATATATACACAATACACACGGTCGTCTGTTCCTAAAGTAAGACACTTAATGCTTGTGTTATAGGTAAAAGCCGACTGGTATAGCTACTTTTTTTTTCGATAAATATACTTATAAATAATACATATATAAATATATAAATACATATTTATATTACACCCAGATTCGGGGTGGGAATCGAACCCACAACCCTCGGAGCAGAAATCAAGGTCACTACAAACTGCGCAAACGGGCAGTTCAAAATCTATAAAATAATATAATAATATACGATAATACTATGTATTGTAATAATTTGTAAATATTGTAGCGTAACATAATATAAAAAATTATATAATACAATAATATATAATAAATAATAACAAATTATATACATAATATAATACAATATAATACAGCAAAATATAACAAAATATAATATAATGTAATGAAATAAAGTGATAAAATAATATGACGTTACTCCAGCTCAGTCATTGCGGCTAATATTTCAAGAGATATTTTGTTTTTGTAGTAGTATTGTAGCTCCCGGGGAGGGACACGGGCAATAGGGCCAACAACGCGAAAAAAAAAATTACAAAGGGTAAGGTTTATTTATCATATATTTGTTGCTTTGAACGCAAAAATTGTACATTTATAAGCTATAAGTTGAGTATGAGTGTGAGAAATGTCATGATCACTCTTTCGTAGACCATTCAAAAATGTATCGTGTCAAAAGATTTTATAGGCACTCATATATATTAAACTTCTGTGTTACATTAAACTAGCACATATTTGCAAAGAAAAATACAGATAAAAAAAGCGTGATTTTGAATTTGGTTCTTTACAGCGGTCACTTTAGAGAAAGAAGATTGTAATGCATTTTAATGCATTGATGTAAGGTATACAAAATAAGAAGGTATCTATGAGTAAACCCAAATGCGTTTCTTTTATCATAATCAGAAAAAGCAGTTCCATAGCTTTTGAATTTTTGAATTTTTACTGAGACTTTATTAAGTTTTCAAGTATTAGAAAAATTTATCCTGTAATTTATTGTTTGAGCCTAAATGTTTCTTTTATAGGTACATTGTTTTATACGCCTAAATAAACATGTTAATCGAAAACTTTTGAAAACAATGATATGTGATTATTCACTTGTATATAGGTATTAGAGGGAAAAAATTTGTATAATGATATGTCAACAGCAGAAATATGAAACAGTAATGGAGAATGTATGCCTCCTTATGTGACATAATTATGTTATTTATGTGACAAACTTTGCATAGCTTAAAGATTTTTCTTAAAAATGTAAATGATTTTTGTCAAGATCATTAATTTGAGACTGCAATACTTCTTTTTATAAAGTGATATTTGGTTACATTAGTTGCATGGCTAAATCTTTAATATACAGATATAAAACGAAGTGTGTGTATGTGGATGACTAAAAACCTTTTTTACACTTTAGTTTAAAAATCCAACTGTTGCCTTCATTTCATGTTAAGGTATTAATGATTTATGGAAAGCGAATTTATAAGGACGCCATTTTTTATCAAAAAAAGAAATGAAAATTGCTCGATTGATTTGATCTTTATATGTTCTTTTCTGCGAACATAGAAACTTTGTTAATACATATAATAAGTAACATAGATGAAACCATAAATATTAGATAGTCATAACAAATTTTTGTTTGGTTTCGAATCTATGGACTCGATTCATTTTTTTATGTAACATAGCTTGACAATTATTGATCACACCAAAAACATTTTCATGTAAAATGTTGCCAAGACGAGATCATGTGGCTCGCACTGTCAAAAAGTTATCAGATCTCATGTAGAGCCAAGCTTCTAACTCTACACGTCCTAACTCTACAAGCCCTAACTTCACAAACTCTACACCCTAGTCAAAATATGTGGCTTGGCCGTTTCGCTACGTGGGCGTAAGATGAAAAATTTATTCACTGTTTATTACTTTTCTGTTATACAATAGTTCTATTAAAGAAAAAATAAAAGGAAGAATAATAATTGATATACATATAATACAAATAAAAATAAAAAGAGAATATATATAAATGAGACAGGAAAGTCGTCATCTACAACATCGGCAGCCGGTAGTAACGAAACGGCCAAGCCACATATTTTGACTAGGGTGTAGAGTTTGTGAAGTTAGGGCTTGTAGAGTTAGGACGTGTAGAGTTAGAAGCTTGGCTCTACATGAGATCTGATATTTTTTTGACAGTGCGAGCCACATGATCTCGTCTTGGCAACATTTTACATGAAAATGTTTTTGGTGTGATTTCACTTCTTTTTGTAAGTTGCTTATGACAATATTATAGCTGCATTTTACCTCCGACACATTTTATACCATAAATATCATCCAATCTTCACCATATTCGGTTTAAGCACGCTATTTTTGATTTTATGTTGAACTGATTGCAAACGGACCTCCGCCAAAACTTAAATACCAAAATTACACATTGTAAATTTTCGACCTAAACTACCTAATAACCGATTTTTATTTTTTATGTATTTTATTATTATTATTTATAAGAAGGAGTAACTAGGAGTCCCTATGTCAATTTTCAGACCTCTAGCATCAAAATTTGCGGAAGTCTCATACAAACTTCCATCCCCTAGTTTAAGGGGTTGGGGGGTAAAAGTCCCAAGTTTTAGAATTTTTTTCTTGTTTGTGTCCTAATACTAGCTTACATACCAAATTTCAGCTTTCTGGGACTTCAGGAAGTACTCTAAGAATTTTGATGATCATCAGTGAGTGACGAAATCGGGGTTTTTTAGATATCAATAAAATCTAAAGTACAAGAGCTATGTAATTGAAACTTTATATGTTTAATAAGTTCACTATTGACATTATATTCCGAGAATTTTGTTTATCTAGTATAATCCAAACCCAAGTTATGGGGGTTCAAAAAAACGACGAAGCACTTCGAGAAAAGATAGGTAGTGCTTTTCGTTTTTTTTTTTTTTTTTTTTTTTTTTTTTTTTTTTTTTTTTTTTTTTTTTTTTTTTTTTTTTTTTTTTTTTTTTTTTTTTTGGCTCGTCTTGGCGGGGGCACTACCGTGCCCCCAGATTAGAGGCTATAACATAACGAAGCAACTAAGCCGAAAACCAAAAATAAAAGCGAGTAAATCCGCCAAATACGTCTAGTGAAATTGTATGCAGAGACAATATGTTTTATTTTGAAATGAATTTTCTGTTAGTGTCCTTTTAGTGCAATAATAATAAAACAACAGAATTTATGATTACGACTTTTACATATATTATATTCTATTGTTTTTTCGTGTTAGCTGTTGGTTTGTGTATTTTTTTCATATTTTTTGTGTCTGCATTTATTGCTCTATCCATATACTTTGCTATAGCTTCTCTAGAAGTTGTTTTCGAGCAAGAGAGGTCATTCAGCTTCTAAATTGGTTGACATTGGTTAATTGTATCACCTGCAGTAATAATTGATGCATAACTATATAATTTATATCTTTGACAGATCTAGATGATTACCTTTTAATGATTTTATTATAATGCGATCTCAGTAGTATCATAATTATCATCCAATGAAAATATCAATAGAGAACAAGTATTCAAAGTATGTAAAAAAAGTAGAAAAGCAATGTAAAATTATTAAAAAAAAAACCTTACAAAAAGTGTATAGTATAGTATCATGAACCAATTCAAATTTAATTTTTGAAATAACATCTGAAATTTTGGTATACAATTTAAAAAGTAGAATCGCATCTATGTTATAACCTGTTTTTGTCCGTTGTTCTTGATAAGTGACGAAAAACGATAAAAACTAACTAAAATTATGCAACACGATTTAGGACGACGACAAGACAGGGCGACGACAAGGTCATTATATTTTCTTCTGTTTCTTCGTGTTGTCTCGTCTTGCCCAGCGTCTACGCTTAGTCGTCAGTCTAGGGGTAATAAATGTATATTGCACAAACGATTTTCATTAATATTTACTATGAACTAGATAAAGTGCATTTCAACAAACAAAGAAAAATTTCAACTTTGAGCACAAGAATAATCGCTAACACCAAAGCAAAATAAATATAATAGTCATCAAAATGTATACACAAGCGTTATTTAGAATGTAGACCTTGTATTCTTGAAAATGATAATAAAACATGAACATATAATTTTTTACAGCTATTTTAACAGTTAGTATTAATTGTATATCGTTTAGAAAAATTCTTAATGCACGGTTATTCATAAAATTTATTGTTTTTAGATTATTATTTGTAATGCAAATTACTACGTAATGTCCATATGGTTATAATGCGTCTGAGTAGGGCCCCAAGGTAAGAGATCTCAAGATTATCTGTACCTATGAAAATGAACATACTTTCGGAGCGATTACAATAAAATGTATAGATATTTTATTTTTTGCCTTCGTTGTCACTAGGACAAGTTATGTAGTCTAGGTATAATATGCATTGTTTTTATTTTTATATATGGGCTATTTCATTATATACGTTTGCTAAAAATTGAAACTGTGATCGAACTCGGCGTTAATGAAAATTTCTCTACAAGAATACATTAGAACGGTTATTTATTAGGTCAGTATATTTGTAATTATATGTAAATTTGATGTGGTATAAGTTGATTTTTGAGTTTTATAAGATATGTCTCAAGAGAGTACCTCTAAGGCTTACAAAATATGAGTAATAGCTTTGTTTTCTTCTAATGAATAAGGTAGCCAGACCTTCTGAGAGTGCATCATGTTGATAGCAGAGATAGAGTTGGCACTGGACTTGTGACGCTCATAATACAAGTGTTTAAAGTCAGACAAGCTGTCAACCTAGTAGTTGCCATCTTAGTAGTACAAACAACACTAGACAAGAGTATTTAACTGATCCTTATTTAAAACAACATAATTCACTTCCGTATCACAGTTAATTATGTTTTTGTTACCTTGTAAATATTGGACATTTTCACTTGGCAGTCTTAAAATAAGTTATAAATTTGTATCTAATAATTAATTGAAATAAATAAGAATTCTGTTACAGATGTGATTGTAAAATGTATTGCTACCATCAAGAATCTCGGACAGTTTAATAAACCGTGTTATGGTAATGACATAATAAGATGGTTATCACGATATGGGTGAAGAAGCGCTGAGAACTGGTTCTACATTAAGATTTACGAAAGAGCGGTTATATGTACTGACTCACAGGCTGAAACTTTTACTTTCCTAGTATCGGCTTTGACATTTAAGTTCTGTTTACATGGTGATTAAAGACGTTTTGGCAATAAGTTTTACCTTGATTTATATAATGTTAATTTTATAGAAAAATCTATAAAATGTATAAAATTATTATCATAAACAATTTTTTGTTTTAAATGACTTCAAAAATGGAAAAAGGAGGTCGATCAGAATATTGTATGTTTTTGCCCTATTTCTTGTATTTATCGCGCAATTACACAATACTTTGGCGATTTGGAAGCATTATTAACATATTTTGATGATGTAGTACCACATTTCACAGATACTTGAAATAAACAAGCTTGTAGTCCACCTGATGGTAAGTGATTGCCGTAGCCAATAGAAGCTTGCAACATCAGGAGTACCCCTCGCCCTTTCCAGGAGCTCTGGTCACCTTGATCACCATAGGAACACAACAATACTTGAGAGCAATATTATTTAACTGTGTTAATGTATATCCTTTGTGTAAGGTTGAAGGTACTTCGGGCTGCTCCAGATTTTGAACAGACCATGTCCTGCTGTGCCCTATCTCAATGGTTTCGCAAGATTTTTTTTTTTTTTTTTTTTATAGAAGGTTTCAATCATTACAGCCTATACAGTCCTCTGCTGGACATAGGCCTCCACAAGTTTACGCCAAAAATAACGTGAACTCATGTGTTTTGCCCATAGTCACCACGCTGGGCAGGCGGGTTGGTGACCGCAGTACTGGCTTTGTCGCACCGAAGACGCTTAGTATTATATTTTAGTTAGTATTATAAGTTTTTAGAAATGAGATGCAAAAAGCATTAAAAACTATAAGTGGAATTCCATTGTACAAGTTTAATTAATTACTGTTAAACGTAATATGTTAATCAGGACTATGTTTTATTACGTTTCATAATATTCAATTAATATTATAAATGATAATTGAAAGCTTCCGGTACAACGTGATGATCGATTCGAAGTACTGTGAGCAATAATTTTTTTTTTATTGCTTACATCGCTTCGAAGCATAAAACGATTTTAAAAATACTTCAAACAAAGGAGGAGTTTCTAATTAAGTTTTTCTTACTTTATTGCATATACACAGTAAAACACATACACACGGTAAAAAACATAGTAGGACAAAAAATGAAGTAAATTTATTTTTAACCGACTTCAAAAAAAGAAGGAGGTTACTCAATTCGACCGTATATATTTTTTTTTTTTTTTATGTATGTTCGGAGATAACTTCTTCGTTTATGAACCGATTTTGATAATTCTTTTTTTGTTGGAAAGGAGATATTCATAGTTTGGTACCATGATAAGGAAACCAGGATCTGATGATGGGATCCCAGAGAAATCGAGGGAAACTTTCAAAAATCGTAAGGATGACTAGTAAATTTAATCATGTTTTCATTAGGTACTATAAAGCACTACTATTTAATAAAGGTCTGGAGTCGATCTGATGATGGAGAAGAGAGATAGTCGAGGGAACTCTTCAACAATTTATAGCAATTACCTGCTTTTTGAACTTAATTCGTTTCTATTGATGAGAACTTTGCACCTGTATGAGTTATAAGTGCCATTACAGTCTGATGATGGAGACAAAAGTTAGTCGAGGGAACTCTTTAACGATTTATAGCAATTACTTGCTGTTTGGACTTAATTCGTTTCTATTGATGAGAACTTTGCATGTGTATGAGTTATAAGTGCCATTTCAGTCTGATGATGGAGACGAAAAATAATCGAGGGTACTCTTCAACGACTTATAGCAATTACCTGCTGTTTGAACTTAATTCGTTTCTATTGATGAGAACTTTGCATATATATATGAGTTATAAGTGCCATTTCAGTCTGATGATGGAGACGAAAGATAGTCGAGGGTACTCTTCAACGACTTATAGCAATTACCTGCTTTTTGAACTTAATTCGTTTCTATTGATGAGAACTTTGCATATATATGAGTTATAAGTGCCATTTCAGTCTAATGATGGAGACGAAAGATATTCGGGGGTACTCTTCAACGACTTATAGCAATTACCTGCTGTTTGAACTTAATTCGTTTCTATTGATGAGAATTTTGCACCTATATGAGTTACAAGTGCCATTAAAGTCTGATGATGGAGACGAAAGATAGTCGAGGGGACTCTTTAAGAATTTATAGCAATTACCTGCTTTTTGAACTTAATTCGTTTCTATAGATGAGAACTTTGCACCTGTATGAGTTATAAGTGCCATTACAGTCTGATGATGGAGATAAAAGTTAGTCGAGGGAACTCTTTAACGATTTATAGCAATTACCTGCTGTTTGAACTTAATCCGTTTCTATTGATGAGAACTTTGCATATATATATGTGTTATAAGTGCCATTTCAGTCTGATGAGGGCTACGAAAGATAGTCGAGGGAACTTTTCAACGATTTATAGCAATTACCTGCTGTGTGATCATCTGTGTCGCAGGACCAGGTTTGATGATGGAGCCCATAAACACTCGAGGGAATTTCTCAACAATTTACAGCAGTTACCTTTTGCTGTTTGACGACCGCTTTGATATAATGGTGCATGTGCCGTGTCGGCGGCGCCTAAACACCGACGGTCGCGGGTTCTATTCTAGCTCGGATTGGATATTTATGTTTATATAAATATTTATTTTTGGTCTAGTTGTTAATCCTTGTGGTTCTACCAACCTAGCCTCGGAGAACACGCTAGGCTGTCAGTCCCGGTTGTTATTACGTACACCTGATAGCGAACTTTACTCATAGTATGTCGACGCATTAGCGCAGCGGTCACAGCACCGGCTGTTGCGCTGGCGTTAGTGGGTTCAATCCTCGCGCACGACAGACATTTGTATTGGTCATATAGATGTTTGTCATGATCTGGGTGTTTGTGCTTGTGTATTGTGTATGTTTCCGAACCCCCGACATAAGAAAAAAAGCATCCTTGTTAGGTCTACCCATCACTAAAAATTGTAAAATAAAATAATTTTTAACAAAAAAAAAAACCGACTTCAAAAAGGAAACTAAAAAGTGAAAAATAAATTTACTTAGTACAAAGTAATTCGTATTTTGATTTAGTTAATCAGAAATGATTAAATAAATATTTTATAATTTTGAAGTTGGTGCCAAGTAAATACTATAACAACCTGGCTACAATAACAAATACAAACAACACACACACACACAACAAACAAGTACAAAAAATATTATTAGATATGTCAAAACAATAACAGAATAATAACAGTATTCAACCTAATAGTCAATGAAACAAATTATGAAAGAAAACTGAATACAACTTATGAGTAGATACTAGAGTAGTTATGGTTTTACTTGGCACCGACTTCAAAATTATAAAATATTTATTTAATCATTTCTGATTAACTAAATCAAAATACGAATTACTTTGTACTAAGTAAATTTATTTTTCACTTTTTAGTTTCCTTTTTGAAGTCGGTTTTTTTTTTGTTAAAAATTATTTTAAGTGTGTAATATCTTAAGTTCTTACGGCCTGCATCGATTTAGGTCATCGTGTGGTCGAATTTAAATATGACCAGTAGTTATTTGAATTGTCCTCAACGTCTATTTGTAAGCGGTTTTTTTGTTTGTAAACAAAAACAATTATTAATATACGAATAAAAAGAGTGAAGATTGAGAAAATTTGTTACATATACCCACCCTATTTCCATTCATTCATTCATTCAAATTCCATAATTAATTTAATTTTTAAGTTTGAATATTATTAAGGTTCTGTTGTCAAAGATTATAACTTTTGAAATAATAACCAAAAGAGTATATAGGCCTGTGTGTTAAATATGTATTATGTTTTTTTCATTGATTTAATATATTTTTATACATAAAAAAAAATTAGCATTCTGCACTCCTTGTGTACTATAAGTGTGCGAAATTTCATATTCCTTCGACCACGCAATTTTCGTAAAAAGGAGTACAAAGTTTTTGCTTCATTTATAAATATTCACATATCAATAAAGAATTATGGTATTATTATTAAAATGCAGTCAATAATAAAACTTTATATTATGTAGAGTTACTAACATTAAGGTCAGTAATAATACATAGTTGTTCCAATAAACTTTAATAGTTATACATTCTAATTTTGGGTTGAAATAAATCAAATCTAGGCGAAATTCAGAATCGAATTAAAAAATATTATTTTCATTAAATTAATACAAAACTTATAGACATTTCTTAAGTACTAAAAGAATTGTAACTATAGTCCATTATTCGCATATTATAATTAATTGTTTGTGATCACAATGTATGAACTATGATATTATGTTATTTGTCTCGTATATGTGTCATAATATAATTATAATAGGAGATATTGCAAAACTTATAATTACCTTTAAAGATGTTATTGGCTATTGACCCACCGTGTGTGTGTGGTCTTAAATTAATTTTATAAGTACATAATCATATGTGTAGAATAATTTTATTATTATAACAAAAACCTATGTATCTTATATACAAATTCTAGATTTGAATTAATGTTTAGTAATTTAATATTTCTTTTTATAAAATTGTATTTTTATAAGTATGAAACTTAAATATAAGAGACGTAATACTTAATGACTTGTAAATGTTCTATGTAAGCGTTAGCATTGATAAGTTAATTAATGTAGTAATATTGAATTTTTCAAATCAAATCTCCTTTTAAATAATTTGTTTCTTCTTAGCGAATATAATCATAATGTGAATAAAACTATGATTTACTTAAATACGAATAACGTTATATCCAGTGGCGATTGGGGGGGGGGGGGGGGGGGGGCATCATGCCCTGGCTACTCACAAAGGTGCTTCAAAGGGTCCTCAAAACAAAAAATTGCTGCTTGCTATTATATGGTTTTCGAATGCGTCGGGAGCTAAAAAGGTATTGTGCCCCGGGCGCAAGCAAAGCTCACTACGTCACTGGTCATATCGTAAATCGTATTTCAATTGTTTTATAACAATTTTTTTTAATATATATATTTAAAAAGTTTACGACTAGATTAATGTATAAGAAAATTAACAAAATTGAAATTTTGACACAAGAATAATAAAAGTGCTAAGTATTTTCAAAATAAAATGTTTCAATATAAATTGATTCAATGATTTCGTAAGTATGTCCACGCGATACCATCTCATTCAATAGTATTACAAATTATCGCTTCACCGCTAACTGCTATTTCTAAACAATGCCAACGAGAACAGCCCTGTAGCTTGCGAAATAACATCGAATGGACAAGAATTTTCTTTCAATCGTTTCAATTTGGAATTACTTAAAGGAACCATTCACGAACAATCACATTGTTAATTGACGGCAACAGACGCGGCCACTTACGTTATCCTGAACACAAGTCCGTGAACCTCATATATTGAGACGCGGTGTAAAACGTATCTATTGTATTAATTAATTGACAGCTGATTTTAATAATAAATAAGTTACTAGATTACAAATTCATACTTGGCAGTGAAAAATCCGAAGTTCTAAGCCATACGTAGGATCCTTCTTTTGGCAGAATAAGCTCCAATCCAAATATCTTCTAACTCATTCATATAATTATAATTCGATATATTATTTCTTCGACTGTCATAGCATGAACAGTGCCTTTAACAAACAAGAATCCTTCAATCGCGCTCCGTGACATTACATGCTAATTAAAAGTTTATATAAAACAAAGAAATGCATTTGTTATCTTAGAAGTGAATCATACGCAGTATAGTTTTTAAAATATACATAAGAGTTGAAATAATGAAATAGATTTGTCATAAACGGATGAAGAGAAATATAACATAATATGTATAATTACTATCTGTACCCCGCGGCTTCATACGCGGTAATTAGAGGAAAAGGCGTATTAAAATATTAAATAGCCTTTCTAGGTAAATGGACTATCTGACACAAATATAATTTTTAATTCGAACCAGTACTTCCAGATATTAGAACGTTCAAACAAGCAAACTGTACTGCTTAATTTAATACTATTAGACGAGCAATTCTATATATAAATATAACCTGAATATCGGAAACAGCTCCAACGATTTTCATGAATTTGAGTATGCAGGTGATATCGGGGACGATAAATCGATATAGCTAGGATTCATTATTAGAAAACTTCGTTTTATCCCTGTTTTTAGGTAATGGAAAAATGGCTACAATATCGTTAGAATACGAAGGTAAATTTCGCAATTGTCAATAAAGTTGTAATAAATAGCTCAGGAGGGCCGGTCGGGATCGACCGAGAAGACCACGGTTCAAATCCCCATGTCTGAGATCGATTTTTTATATATAATCGTACTCATGATTTTTTATTTAAATAACCAGTTCATATTTATTTATTTATTTATTTATTTATTTATTTATTTATTGGTTTACCAGCAGTTATTACACTAAAACATTCATTACGAAACGGAACATACATTATACTTAATCTAAGTGCACAACTCATGTAGGTAAACACCGCATGCATATAGGTAAATACAATTCAGTAAACAGTTATATATCAGATCAGTTATCCAAAACAGTGATTAAACTAATACTACAAAACTGATGGCAAATCAAAAGCAAGATTGTGGACTTGGCTCCTAAAATGCAGAAATGTTGTGCCAAATATATCAATGTGTTTGCTGTAGCGATTGTGTATCTTACTTAGTCGCGAAACTGGCGAGTTAGTGCCCAAAACTGATCTTCGAAAAGGGGGATACAGGAGCATAATGGGTTTTCTAGGATATTTGCGAGGGACGGTGAAATTAAATTTTGACAGCAATTCAGAACAGTCAATACTGTTACTCAACAATTTAAACAGAAATAACAAATCGGATAAGTTCCTACGCCTCTCTAATGAATCCATTTTGAAATATTTCAGGCGTTTTAAATAGCTAGGTTGTTTTTTAGCAACACCGGTAGAGTACGCTAGATGATGTACAAATCGCTTTTGGATTCGCTCGATTCTTAGGCTATGTGTTGCATAATGAGGCCGCCAAGCTACGACGCAATACTCAAGTATGCTTCTTACAAGACCATTATACAGCAAAATTTTAGTATTTGGAGACCGGAATGATTTTAGGTTTCTAATAAGAAATCCCAACATTTTAGAAGCTTTCTTCACAATATTATCAATATGAGGAACAAAAGTTAGCTTGGAATCAATCATTACACCCAGATCTCTAACAGTATCTACGCGACTGAGACTTATGTCGTTGATATTATAACTATACTGTATCTTATTTAGTTTACGGGTAAAAGTTATTTGAGAGCATTTTTTAACATTTAGTTGCATACCATTAATTCTGCACCATTCAGAAAGTCTTTCAATATCACTTTGAAGTAACATTGCATCTGTATTGGATTTTATTACACGAGATATTTTTAAGTCATCTGCGAATAAGTATGGAGTAGAATATAGGAAGCAACTCGGGAGGTCATTAATAAAAATATTAAACAAAATAGGTCCCAAATGCGATCCTTGTGGAACACCTGAAGTAATTTTGAATTCATTCGACCTATAACCATCAGCCACAACGAAGAAGGTACGATTTGATAGATAGGAGATAATCCAATGAAGCAATGACCCGGAAAAGCCATATGATGACAGCTTTTGAACTAAGATGTGATGCGATACCTTATCGAAAGCTTTGCTGAAATCAGTGTACACTACATCCACTTGTTTGTTTGCGTCAACAGATTCCAAAACATTCTCAATAAAATTGACCAAATTACTGCATGTGGATCTAGCGACAGTAAAACCATGTTGGTGGTTTGACAAGTATTTTCTAAAGTAATTTTGAATTAAGGGGCATATTAATGCTTCAAAAGTTTTTGCTAAATTTGGAAGAACGGATATTGGTCTGTAATTGCTAACTATTCCTGCCTCAACATCAGGTTTAAGAATGGGGACCACTTTCGCAAGTTTCCATCTATCAGGAAAGATGCCAGATCTTAGGGATTGATTAAATATTAAACTCATAGGGATTGCTAACTCATCAGCACATTCTTTCACAAAGATTGGCGGAACATTATCCGATCCCGGTCCCTTAGATATATCAAGACTTTTAAGAGATTTAACTACAGTTTGTCGGTCAATGGCTATACTGGAAATTGAATCAAAGTGATTCGATAACAATTTAGAAAACAAGGAAGATGAACCCTGGGATTGACTAGATGGATTATATACAGAAGAAAAGTAGCTACCAAACATGTTACAAATATCACGTCCATTGCTTGCCACATCATCGCCATGCATAAGTAATGCAGGATAAGTACTCTTGCCATTTCGCTTTGATTTCAAAAAAGACCAAAAAATTTTGGGATTTATTTTAATTTTGCTTTCAATGTTATTTATATAGTACTTATAGTTTTTTTTAGCTAGGATTTCAAAACGCTTATTACATAACTGCATTGAAATCTTATCTAATGGATTTTTATACATTTTATATCTTTTTCTATATTTATCTCTTTCCCGTTGTAATCTTAATAGTTTGTGATCAAACCAAGGCGGTCTAAAACCTTTTCTTATCACAATAGGTGGTACATACTTATCTATAACGTGATCAAGAATATCATAGAATGTATTTAACATTATATTGGGATCAGTGACTCCTCGATAAAGGTCACTCCAATCGGTATTGCTAAGATACTTTTTAATAGCAGGATAATCTGCCTTCTTGAAGTTTTGTCTTATAGAATTATTCGATTTTAATTTATTTTCTTGTGTATATTCTAGAATGATTTCAAGAGGAGGATGATAGGAATCGATTTTGCAAAGACCAGCTAGAGCTTCAGTTACTTTACACACAGATAAATCAGTAAGGACCAAGTCAAGAATCCTACCCATGCCATTAAATATATTATTACACTGGCTTAAGTTGTTCAAATGCGCAAAATCAATGAGTTTCTGACATATCACAGAATGAGAGCTCGCACAAGAATTAGCTCTGCCAGTAACGATATTCCAATCAATTTGGCCTAAATTAAAATCACCGATAAGAATAGTTCGAAACTCATTGATCTTATCAACCAAAGAATTAAAATTGTTGATGAATTGATCAATAATTATGTTTTGAACAGGTGGCGGTAAATATATTGCACATAAAGCTATTTTAAAGTTGTGTTTGACTTGGATTGTAACCCATAAATCCTCGCAATTACTCTCCCATTTGGACATCCTATTGGCAATAAACTTCTTTGCAACAGCGATCAATACACCACCACCATCTTTATGATTGTGGTATGCTGAAGTTACTCGGTCTCTACGAAAAACATTATAGTTACTATCAAATAGTTCCCTATCGAAGACGTTACTATTCAACCAAGTCTCTGATAAAACTAGTGCATCATAGTTTGTACAAGCCAAATTACAAACAAAATCATGAGTTTTAGACCTCAAACCGCGAACGTTCTGGTAAAAAATATGAAAGGTAGCGAATTTCAAAATAACACTAGCAAACATGCAAAAATACATTAAAGCGGTAACCTAACTTAAGTCTAGTTTATTTTGCTAAGTGAGTCCATATCTCTGATAATACGATATTCAGAATCATCAGTTTTCCTCATATAAATACGGCCTCCTCTAATCCAGACGTGTTTGTAGCCCATTTCCTTTGCTTTTATGCGCGTTGCCGCATGTAAAGACTTATTTGTAGGGCTCAGATGTTCAGTGACAAAAATAGGTGATTTCTCACCAGCGAGACCAAGATGGTGAGTGTTAAGTTTATCGTTGAAATTTTTCTTTTTATTAAAGTTAATACAAGCGGCCAAAAAAGTATCGCGTAGTCTTTGAGTGTTGAACTGGACCACGATAGATTTAGGACGATTATTATTTCCATTAAACTTCATAACACGCGTGCAATTCAAAACGTTTTCTTCATTTATATCACAATCTATAGTCTTACCAAGATGCTTCACTAGACTCATTAAATTCTCATCCTTTCTCTGTGGCACGCACTGTAGTTCGATATTGTTAGCACGAGCGTTTTGTTCCAGAGTGTTAATTCTCACTGACATGTCCCTAATCACGGTAGACATCTTGATATTATCATCAGTCAACTCCCTTATCCTTTGTTTCGCTTCCGAATGTTCTTTTAAAATGTCATCATATTGTGCACTCATATGAATAACGGAATCTTTTAGCTGTTCGATTTCAGTTCGGACTGAATTTATTTCCTTGTTTAAGAGACCGCGCATAGTCGAAGTTATTTTCTCCAATAGAGTATTAGACTGAGCATCGATAGCTTCATTAATTATTGCGCGTATTCCTTTTTCAGTTAATGCGGACGATTCAGAACCAGGTGGGGATTGTAACGCTTGTCTCTTATTGGAGCGCACAGTAACATTTGTATTAAAGCGGACGGGTGTATTATCATTATTTAGTCTTTTGGACGGTGTTAGGGCACAGAAGGGGCAGATCCAAGACGACTTTTCAAATGATGCTTCAAGAGATAGGCAGTCATGGTGAAAAGCTTTCATACATACTCCGCATTGAAGATATTTTTCATTTTGGTCTCCAGTTGTACAACATCCCCAGGCAAGATTTGATTGAGCCATATTTCCAAGCAATTTTAATATATTATATTGAAGTCGTACACTAATAAAGTTTACCGTACAAATTGATCATTTAAAAGACAGGGGCACAGTAATAAATGCTCACGACTCCGTACTGCATCAAAACTACACGGCCAAAAGGTCGTAAGCGCTGAGCGAAACGCGTCGCTTACGCGATCGGTCGCGATTCGAGCCACAGGTAGAACGACGGTATATCTAAAATAATTCTTCCGTTTGTGCTATATTAAGAAACCAAAAAAGTCCTTTAGAATAGTTCACAAGTGGTATTTTAAACTCACAGGTATAGTATCCGAGGTGCACTACGTTTATTGCGTATATTTGTATTATTATGTCTGTAAAATCGGAAAATAGTATTCATATTTTATCAATATGTAATTCGTATTTAAATATGATTTCCAAAAAACACGATTTACTAAAAATACCGAGTTAAGCTCGGTCACCCAGGTACTAATACTAAAGTATAGATCATAAGGCTTATTAATAATTATTATTTCACGTAATCGTAAAACTGTAAACATGTAACTTTCATTTTAAAATATTTCGTAGTTTTCTTCACAAAATCTCGCAACGAATTGTAAATATTATAAGACCGTTTTAGTAAAACTTAATGTTAGTCAAATAAAAATTTACTCACTTGACAAATTGTAAAAGTATTTTATCATGGCCGCCTACCGAACGTTCTTTACGTTGAGTAGGTATCATAAACGGCTCAACCGCGTCTACCAATATGGACGGACGTACGGTCGATGTTAAGAGTTGGTACTTTTTGCTTTTTGACTTTATTCTGTTTTTAAGTAATTTTTAACTAGAAAATACTAATCATGTCTTGTGTCTTAAAATGTCGTCATGTCTAATCATTTATCATTTTAATACCTCTATTACCTTATGTGATCTTTCGCCATCCTAAACCATAAAATTGATTTTTCAGAACCAGTATAAACAAATTTAAGAGGTTCGTTCTCTGAAACAAGTCGAAGTTTTTGGATATTTGTTTCTACATGTAGCTGTAAATATATCCAAATCGTATTTTAATAAAGTAATTGTATTTTGTAATTGAAGATAATAATACATTCTGCATATTGCTACGTACCTACTACGTTTTACTTTTGATAGTAAAACATGGTGAACTTGTGATGAGAGTTACCGCTATTGACATTTAGAAATCGACATTGTTTGTAGTAATCGAAAAAGTTTTAAGAGTTATGTTTTATTTCTTTATGTATGCATTCGGAGAGCGCTAAAATTATTATTGTTTTCAAGTCACTTCACCAGTTAGTCATTCTAAGCCTTCAGCCTGCGGTTTGTTTTTGCGACATATAAATCGTTGACCTTATCTATATGTCCTGTTTTATATCATGTCTTTGTCTAAGTTAGTACTTTGTAGCGTTTCGTAAGGTAAGTTGAGAAATTTGTAAGTGAACAACAAGGCCATAAAAGATCGGTTTCTTTTCCAATCTTCAGCCCCCTTCTACTTTCTTCAATCCTTTTACTTATCTGCGTCACTAGCTTAAACAATAGCGATTTTGTTTTCTAAGTTTCATGAGAATAGAAATGTTTATATACTACTTATTTCTTTCTTTTTTTAATCTATAAACGACATTCGAAGGCTCTTAGTTGCTCATGTCATTTTTACTACATAAAATATTTGTTGCTATACGGCGTGCGTTTTTTTTTACAATAGTTTAACTTCGGAACAGAAGCTCTAAAACCATCTAGAATTGCTAGGACGGTCCGACACTGACAGATTTTTGTTGATATAACGATATTAAATATGTAATATGTATATCAAACGTATAATATATGTACTAAATACATAATAATACATGTTGGTTTGTTTTTTCATACATACTATTTTTAAAAGAAAGTCTTATTTTAAATTTATATATTTAATACATTTACTTGCGTTAAGTTTAAACTTTTTTGTTAAAAAACGTCTTAATTTTATAAATAATCCTGCATATGACCTCTAAACCGTAAAATTCGAACATATTATGAAATTTTGAACGAATCTAATGCGCTAATTTATAAATAGCTGTATTTGCATAAGACTAAAAACTAATACTCTTTTATTAACATGTGAACATAACATTATATTAAATGTCAAGATTCAATGCTTAGGGTCAAGCGAATACTGAAATAAATTTACTAAACTCACGCACACACACATATAGTTCTCATATACTGTAGAGTAATATTCAAAGAAATTCAATTCTTTCCATAGGCTTTGCCATGACGTATTGAGTTTTGTCCCAACTTACATTCTTACAGAGCTTAATGTGGATTTACTTTAAGGAATTTAGCTAACTACTAGTTAATGACAATCCTGTAACAGATGGATAAATAGACGATAAGAAAGGAAGAATCAAATCTTTATGGGTGTATAGTTATTGGTACAGATATTGGGCGCTGACCCTCAACTTACTTTTTTTTTAATTTTTTTATTTCACTAGTTCGGCAAACAAGCGTACGGCTCACCTGATGGTAAGAGAATACCGTAGCTTATAGACGCCTGCAACACGAGAAGCATCGCAAGCGCGTTGCCGACCCAATCCCCAATCCCCCCAGGAGCTCTGGTCACCTTACTCACTAACAGGAACACAATACTGCTTGAAAACAGTATTATTTAGCTGTGATCTTCTGTAAGGTCGAGGTACTACCCCAGTCGGGCTGCTCCATATTTTGAGCAAGAAATTCCTGCTGTGCCCTACCTCAGTACTTCGACATTTATTACATATAAGAGTGTGATAATAAATTTATAAATAAAGTATGATTACTACATGTTACCATAATATAGACGAATATTTTAATGATAAACAGTGATTGCACTATATATTAAAAAGGGTCTTGACAGACAGATGGACAACAAACTGATCCTATAAGGGTTCGGCTATTTCCTTCTGAGGTACGGAACCCTAAAAATAATGTAAACAATGATATATATCTAACAAAGATCTTACTCGCTACCTAAATGTCCATAATTATCTTTTGTATTTTATAAGTACAATTTAGGCTACGAATTAGGTTTAGCAATGTCAATCAGTCAATTAAATTATCTATTAGCTATATAAATAAAAATGAATGTTGCTAAGCGCATAACTCGAAAATGGCTCGACCAAACCGGCTAATTTATTTTTTTGTGTGTAAGACCTACGGAAGGTTTTGATACAAAAAAAAAAAAAATAATTTAGAACAAAATAATCTATAACTATTAACTTTAGACAGAACGAAGTCTTTTCGGGCAGCTAGTACTGAATAAAGTACATTACGTCAAAGTTACAATACGTTATAACTGAAAAACTAAATAAATAAGAATAACATAATACATGAAATAATACAATAGGAACGATATTATACAATATCAACGTGTCAGTGGTGTCCTATTCATCATACATATATGTCATATTTTTTTTTCTCAATATTGAATGTTTATTAATCAACGTAAGTAACTATTCTTTAACTTGATAAATAAATAAATTTTCTTTATGCAACCCTTACACGATTCGCAAAGCGATCCCCACTCTGTCGCCAAGCGCGCAATATCCTTTCCTGTACCTATAGGTATACATATAGATATGAAACAAATTTATTTTCAAACGACTGTCACTTTAATTTTAACTAAAGTATGTATCACCTCTTATAGTAATGTATGAAGACAAATCCATAGTGTCATTTCCAATAAAGTTTCCGCCATACGAAGTCTTTTTATGAACAGAAAGATAATTATTGAGACAATAGCTCTATTGTCTATTATAGACAATATTAGACGTCGATTGAATGAAATATTTCACTCAAAGTACAACTATACAATGACCAGTGTATTGATAAAATTCTTTATAATGTGAATGAGACATTATTAGACATTGAAGTTATAAATTCAGTTTCTTTTAATAGAACTGAAATACTGCTTGCTTGGGTTACTACAAAGTTCTTACTTTGTTTCTATAAGGTGTAGTATGTTCAAATTTACATCAATTAATCGACCTGCTAAACCAAAATTAATTTAGAACTAAAACGACTTTAAAAAATTCGCCCAAAATACAACTACGCCTGGCGTATTGCTGTCTGAATTACTAAAAAAAACTTATATAAATGATTTGAATGTAGTCTTTATTCCGTCAAGACTAAATTTCAGACATTAACAAATTGGTTAAGCTGTGAAAGTAAAAAAAAACACCTTCTCAAAAATTTATAATCTTAGCATGGATTTCGAGGTAGTACACGAAACTATAAATTAATAAACCAATACTAAATGCATACATAATGTACGTTTTTAATCAAAAATAACTGATAATAGGTTTTTTAAGCAAGCAACGATTAAATCTTTTACGTTTTTTTCTGATATGTTAACTTAAAAGAGGCATATCTTAAGTAGTATGTCTATTTTATGTAACTTATATCCGTAAAGTAAATTATATAAATATACCTACAATACAAGCTTTTACCCGCAGCTTCGCTCGCACTGAATTTTTTTTGTTAATAAAAAGTATCCTTTGTTACTTCTAATACCTCCAATAACATGTGTACAAATGTGTTTCATGATGATCGGTTAAGTAGTATTTACGTGAAATCGTAATAAACAAACTTCGATTCACATTTATAACATTAATATCATAATGTTATAAAAGTAAATTAATATCATAATGTTATAAAAGTAAGTGTGCTGTGTGGCTACGGCACTAAAGAATTTAGCCACCCCCTCTCTTCCCGTGGGTGTCGTAAGAGGCGACTAAGGGATAACAAGGTTCCACAACCACCTTGGAACTTAAGAAGCCGACCGATGGCGGGATAACCATCCAACTGCTGGCTTTGAAATACACAGGCCGAAGACGGGCAGCAGCGTCTTCGGTGCGACAAAGCCAGTACTGCGGTCACCAACCCGCCTGCCCAGCGTGGTGACTATGGGCAAAACACATGAGTTCACGTTATTTTTGGCGTAAACTTGTGGAGGCCTATGTCCAGCAGTGGACTGTATAGGCTGTAATGATAAAAGTAAAAAGTAAACATACAACATATTATGATGATGAATACGTAATTATTGCAGTACATATTCTATAGATGTTAGCTACTTATAAAGTCATAAAAAAGCCCTAGAGAAAAAACATTGCTAAACATATAAACAATATTATGTCAGTTTTTGTATGTAAAAATTAACCAAATACACTCTTATTTTTTACAGTTATAAGTATATAAACAGCTTTATATCCTTATACGTCTCGTAAGACATATGTACATTAATTGAAATTATAGTCCCGGAGCTGGATTTATTATCTAATATATAAAATTCTCGTGTCACGGTGTTTGTAGTTAAACTCCTCCGTAACGGTTTGACCGATTCTCATGAAATTTTGTGTGCATATTGGGTAGGTCTGAGAATCGAACAAAATCTACTTTTCATACCCCTAAGTAATAAGAGGGGGGTATTAAGGGGGCTAATAACATATATATGGCAAAACAACGTCTGCGGGGTCAGCTAGTTATTTTATAAAAATAAGAACTACGTTCAAAAAACCGTCTTCAAAGACTAAACTAAAAATAAATTAATAAAGAGTTAATTTGCAATGCATCTATCTTCTTATGCAAATCTAATAACTACCATTAAAGTGATCACCTATCATTTGTGTGAGTGAGAACATGAGAAAGAAAGGGGTAAGCGCTGAAGTGGATAATATAGAGGAATGGAAGAGGAAAACATGTTGTGCCGACCCTTTATAAGTGGGATAAGGGCAGAGAGATGATGATGACTTACTACCATATGTGTTACCTAGTGATAGGTTTGTAGTCGGTACCAAGCCCTAAGCAAAAAATGGTTGTCTGTAAAGTTGGTTTACGGACGATAGTTTAACGTGACAACGTCATACAAACAAAACATCTACTCGGACGCATAGACAAATCGAGTGGAAGATAGATAAGATGCAGCAGCGTAACGGGACAATGAGTCTTCCTTTTTCGTGCATGCAGCCGGTGTCCATCGATTTATTAGACGTTGTCACGTTAAAAAAAAACTTAATATTATAAACAACTTATTTTAATGGAATTCCTACTTGGATGGCATCGACTTCAAGCCAAAGTTTTCCTTAAAGTTTTGTTTTCGTTTATACATCCATAGCTTTGAGCAAATTGTCTCATTTTTTCTTTTTTAACAGACTTCAAAAAAAGGAGGAGGCTACTCAATTCGACCGTATATACACATTTTTTATGTATGTTCGGGAATAACTTCGTCGTTTATGAACCGATTTTTATAATTCTTTCTTTTTGTTTGAAAGGGGATATCCCTTGTCGTGGTACGTTAATCGAAAGCTGATGTTTATCATGTGGCCACATTTAAATTCCATTGAGATCTCATTACAACTTTTGGAGTAATCTTTGATAATGCGTATTTACTTGACTATTTTTCGTCTACCTACGTTGTACTACTTGTCGATATAATTGTAGTCGGGTTTTTTCGTTTGCCTGCAAACACAATTATTATTAGATAATCTGAGGTATAGTCGATAAAATCATAGAAACAGTACTATTCGTTTGGTTACGTTGGGGTACCAAATAAGATAGATTTTTGCACAATCAGCCCTCGTGCTATAATCAGTATTTGTAAAATAACGATGATCTAACATAGATACTTGCAAACGGATCTAAACAAGGAATATCATAAGCCAAAGCACAATATCTAGTAACGTATAAATTATGTAACAAACATTACTGACCTCAACTCAATTAAAATTTAACAACGCATTAGTTAACCATCTACGATATTGATACATTGATAAATACTGACAGTAGTACTTCATTATATATTTCAGAGACCTGTTATTTGCAGTACTTACGACCCATATATAAAATTAATATTAAAATATTAAATAGGCATTGTTTGTTAAGGAAGAGCTCATTTTACTAGAAATTTCGGAGTAGTTCGACTTGCAAAGTACCTCAACCTTCTTGATGTACAACGACTTAACACTGCTCTTAATTAGTATTGGAATCCTGTGGCAAGTAAAGTTGTCAGAACTCCTGGAGGTCAAGATAACGTTCGTAGACTATGTTATCTGTTCACCATCAGGCGGACCCCACGCTAGTTTGCCATCCTATGGTTGGTCGTATAAAGACAAAGATGTGCGATACATTTTTACTAGATTCAATATTAAAATATTATAAATTTTCGACACAACAGTACTGGGTTTGAAACGTGATTATTGATTTATAACTTGTTATTAACAATTTTTAACGTGTTAACGATACCGTCCTTGCTTTAATGAACATCCGTTTTTTATAACTTTTTTTAGCGTTATTGAAAACAGTTAATACTAAATAGATGAAACAGTAAAAAAGATATGATCTTTTTAAGATTTAGATTTTTTAGGACACCAGGATCTTCACAGCTGTTCTGTTGTAGTGATGCATATAGTCGCATAAAACGCCAGCAGTTACGGGTTCGATGCCAGCTCGAGGCAGCTACTTCTGCATGTAGAAATATTTGTTTCTGGTCGGAGTGTTGTCCTCGTGGCTATTCTTACCGTAATTGGAAAGCCACTTGATAGTAATCGTTAGTCGTTGTAGGAAAGTTGCCTGTCAATCCCCAGTGGAGCAGTCTGGTGAATTAAGCTAACCTAACCCTTCTCCCACTTGAAGAAAGATGGATTTGCTCAGTAGTGGAATATTACTTTCTGAAGTAATCAATTAATCACAATTAACACTGATAAATATTAAGCTATTGAGGTATATGTTAACATTCATAACTGTCTTTAAGTTGTGTTTTTTTTTTTTTCTAGACCTCCGATATGGTCGGAGCCTGTATTTACGTTGTACTCTTTCATTCCAGTTCTATCAATTATGCCTCTCGTACTTTCATGCCTCATACTAATTTCTTTCTCGCATCCATCATCTTTCATACTCAGGGTGGGTTCCCAAACTATATGCTTTTTAAGCTACTCTATTTTACCTTATTTTTAAGCTTTTATTTAACAGGGTAATAAAACAAGACTTTTAATGGTTTATTGTCTGCTATTTACATTTTCTCGTGGAAAGCTACTTATATACCTTTATTATGTATTCTTACTTATTTTTACAAATTTTCTTTATTTAATTTTAACTTAATCTATTATTTATTAACAATCTTTAATCTTAAGCTATTTTACAAATTCCTTATCCTATACTTAATAAGTATATGCTACCTAACTATATAAAATTATATAATTGGAACATATTTGCTCGCCATTTTGTGATTACAATTTGTCTGTGTTTTGCTACTATTTTCCGGACAGGAATTAGTTTTAAAACTGCTGCCCAAATTTGTTTCTTGTACTCTTTGAGTTGTGGTAGAGAAAGGTTAGGAATAACGGTTTAGCCCTAATCCATACTAAAACATGATTCCTCAAACCTTAATATAGTGCACTTGTAAAACGTTTGATTGTAAACTATAAAATATTTTATTGTCTCTCAAGTTTAAGTTATTTACCGGTTAGTTTATTATTTAAAAATTTGTTAAAATCACTATCGTATTAAAAGTCAATGTTTTCATTTGAATCGATTTCGACAGATTGAACCGTCGTTCCTCATGTAACATTTATTGTTTGTGAGACGATTAGTTCCTTAGATTATAAAAATAGCAGATATGATACATACATATTAAACATTTTCACGTTTTCAAAATAATGATTTATTTTTAAAAGAATAGTCACAAATAATTAAAAGGGCTTACTCGTATAAGATCACCTGTATTATGACAGATGTATGTGTGTGTATGTAAATAAATGATCATAATATGAGTAAAATAAGCTAAGACTGAGAAGAAGAATGAATGAATATCTGAAAGTTGTTATAAATAATAGAAAAAATTATTCCTATTAGTTACGGTTAAGAGTGATTTAAACGGCTATCAACCACTTTTGTGCTCTGTGACGCACTGTGAAGAGAAACCAAATGAATATACAACTAGAAATACCATTTTTTATAAATGCAAATATGTGTCCATCGAAGTCAGAGTTTTTTTTTAAATTAACAATATCCATAGGTTTTAGATTGGCCATGGTTTTTGTTAAACATCATGCGTTAGTTACACTCCTAACAGGCAATTTATTAGGTAAGACTGCAAATCGACAGTACTGCGACTGCCTGGTAATACTAGGATGTGGTTTGACGCCGACAGCATTTCCCTATACCAATATACATATGAATGTTTTATATGTACGTTTATCAAATTTCTTTGCGTATAGCTTCAGCCACATGAAATTATATTGTTTTTTATTGCTTGATTTTCATAATCACACGATACCACTTCCAATAAATTCGTTTGTAAATACATCATACTTATAATATTTTATTGAATTGAGTAACAAATTAGCATATTATTCATATAAGCTCATGTCCATATCATTATATTTTTATTACGATTAAAGTGTTGGTTTGGACAGTTATGATTCTATTCCTTTGTTTTTTATATGTCAAGGATGTACTCGTCGTAGAGTTTTATTCGCAAATAATATTTAGTTGTCACTTTCGTTGTGAAAATTAATGCTTAGCTTAAGTACTTTTTGTTTTATTTAATCATTGGTATGGTATTCTGAAACCAAGTATAAGGTTCTGCTAATGACATCTTGAACCAACAATGTAATAGTGTAGTAATAATATACGTATAGGCCATTAAAAATTTAAAATTAATTCGATGTTATAAGAACACTTTTTTTTATTAAAAGAAAAAAATATTCAAAAATGTTGTGTGTCAAATTCCGACACCCGTATGGAGTTTGCCCCTTAAGAAGGATTACCGTAACATTTAAATATAATATCCGTCTGTTTCTCGCAATAGACATTTTGATATATTTTTTTCTAACGCGGACATAATATCGTAGATGTTACAGGCTGAATCGTATAGAAGAGAATATAAGCAGAAGCTGAGGGAGACAGAGCAACAGTCGATTTAAAATGGAATAATTTCATTTTATGTCAAAAATGCCTTACGTCATTATGGAAAAGAGCTGATAATTTTAAAACCACTCGTAGTAGATAAAATTTTACCAAAACACACTATCACGTAAAAAATATGCGTCTTAAGCGATTCACTCTTTCAAGAGCTACGATGCCAGAGACAGTCACAGACGAATTGGCGTCAAACTTACAACACTACACTTTTTTGTGTTGAGGATTTAAAAATATAGTGAATATTCTTACATGTTGTACTTGTCGATCATTTACTTCTTCCGAATACTATTTGTTTCGGTCATCGAATCAACCTTGTCTGGACTGCGTTCGTTCCCATGAAGAATTACATTATGCATAAGATAATTGAAGACCTTCAAAATCATCAGAATTCTTCATAGTATTCATGTTTGAGTAGAATTTGGTTATCCCTCGAAAATTAGATCAATTTTGATATTTTATTTAATGCTAATATTAGTAAGATTGGTATAGGTACATTCATTTATTCATAAAAATTCAGAAAACAAGCATAGCTCACCTGATGGTAACCGATTACCGTAGTCTATAGACGCCTATAACACCAGAAGCATCGCAAGTGCGTTGCCGACCCTGCCCCCAAGAGCTCCGGTCGCCTTACTCATTTATATATATATACCTACTGATATTCTTTATATATATATATACCTACTGAGTATGTACTATGTATATACTGTGTATAATTAGTAACATAATTAGCATTCATATCATTCAAAACATTCTCTTATAAAAAAAGCTAATTAACAATAAAATATTTTTAAACTGTAGATAGATAGATAGATAGAATATACTTTATTGCACACCACTCGGAAAAAAAAACATTACATAAAACAGTTATTTACACATAGAGATAGTAATGTACAAAGGCTGTCTTATCGCTTAGTAGCGATCTCTTCCAGACAACCTTTAGATATAGGATAATATGAATTGAAAAGGTAGCAGCGCAATTATCTGTATAATTTGTAAATTCAACATTATGCATGCAAACATGATGCATTTTCGTTCCCTACTCAAAAAATATAGAAAAAAAAATACTTCATACATAGACATATATACATAAAATATCTACATACATACAAAGCATACGTACCTACATGCAAACACATATACATATATACATACATACATACATACATACATACATACATACATACATACATACATACATACATAAATACATCCATACATACATACATACATACATACATACATACATACATACATACATACATACACCCGGGGCTGAGGTGATACTGCTACCGGGCGCGTCTCCACCAAGCGGATAGGAGAATGCTCGCCGCTCACATGAGCGGAGGGTAGGAGTGAAATAAAATAGCTCCCGCGGACAAAACACTCCAAGTTAAGACGTTAAGATACCGTGTCGAGGACTGCATGGCGTCAGGGAAGTGACGTCGCAAACGGTTCCCCTGGGGCACCGGGTCCAACCCCAGGCGTATTTAGTGGCCTTACTCCAGCAACCGGGGCTCTGCTGTGAGTGGACGGAAATTTCCCTAGGTACTCGTGGGAACAAATGATGAAATTAAATACTAATATGAACCAAAATCAAACGAAGGAAGAAGTTAGTGGAAATGGGCGTCATGCCCAACAACCAACGCTACTAGGTAGTGCTGAAATGCAAAGGACGCAAGCGCTGGAACGTCTTGAAAAGCTGACCAACGAGCTTCAAGAATTCGTCCAATCGAAGATCAATATCCATAAGGAGATAAAAACTAAGACGACTGGTGTTTCAAACGCCCTCAGAAAGTTCAAGCAATTGGACGAGGAATGGCGTACAATGCAACAGCGCTGTCTTTGTGTTACGCCGGAGGATGCAAGTGCCGCAGAACTAATACGTAGTCAAACTGACACTGAGTCTGTGGAAGGGAGGGACACTGAAGTCGAAGGTGACGGTGAATCAGTTGCTGGAGACAGAAGCGAAGAAGGTGCTAGGCTTGGCAAGAGAAAGACGCGTAACTCTCCGGACACAGCAGACATTCAAGCCAAGAAGAAAAAGGACCTAAGACCAAGTCCCTCCAACAAGGAGCAGAAGGATCCTAGGAAGCTTCAACAGAGTGCCATCACGGAGAACAAGAAGTCAGCCTGGGAGGTGGTGAAATCGAGGAAAGACAAGAGGAATCAGCGTAAAAAACAGCTTTTGCAACAAACCCAGTCTAAGCCGCAGACACCTCGACCAAAGCCGACACAGAAGAAACCACGAAGGTCAGCAATGAGACCCGATGCGCTGATTATTCGCCCAAAAGATAAGGCGAAGTATTCTGAAATACTCACTCGGATCAAGACCGCAGTGCCCAGCGAACAGGCCTGCGATACAGTCGATAAAATCCGCAAAACAGCAGCGGGAGACATGCTCATCACGCTGTCAAAAGGCAGTGCTGACAGAGGCAAAGTCCTGCAAAAGACTATCGCGGGCATACTTCAGGACGACGCTAAGGTCATCAACACGGGACCTGAAGAAGACGTAGAAATCCGCGATCTTGATGATACCACAACAAGAGAGGACATCTTAGCCGTATTGCAAAAGATAGCCGGAAATGATTGTGGCATAACGGCCAAGGCTATAAAAATCCGTGGAGCATTTGGAGGTACACAAACTGCGTCTTTAACATTGGCAGCAGCAACAGCGCAGAAAGTAGTAGGGCAAAACGGCAAGATCAAGATTGGGTGGGTTAACTGTCGAATCAGAACAGTGGTAAGGCCTGTCCGATGTTTTAAATGCTGGCATTTTGGACACCGAGCGGTCCAGTGTAAAAGCGAAGTGAACCGATCTAATCTATGCATCAAATGCGGAGAAGGAGGACACAAAATTGCCACCTGTGGGAAAACAGCTAGATGTGCATTATGCATTGAACAACCTGGCACGGAGAATGTGGCCCACCATGCTGGCACTAGCAGATGCCCGGTGTACCAAGAGGCACTCCTGAAGTTGAAAAATAGAAGGACATGAAGATATTGCAGCTCAACATCAACCACTGCGAGGCTGCACATGATCTGCTAATGCAGACTGTGCGTGAACTGAAGCTTGACCTTGTGTTTTTAGCAGAGCCATATAAACATCTTAATGGCCAACCATGGGAAACGGACAGCACTAATAAAGCTGTCATTTGGTCCTGTGGCAAGCTTCCTTTCCAGAGTGTCAACAATGGTAACGCCGGCTTCGTGGCGGCATCGGTGGATGGCATTCGCTTCTACAGCTGCTATGCACCGCCTAGTCTCTCCATTGCTGAATTCACTAACTTCCTGGACAAACTGACCGAGGACGCGAAGCAGCATCACCCAGTGGCGATAGCCGGTGACTTCAACTCCTGGGCAGTGGACTGGAGCAGCAAACACACTAATGCGCGAGGAAAAGCACTACTAGAAGCTTTCACTACATTGGATATAGCACTGCTCAATAGTGGTGACACGCCAACGTATATTAGAGGAGACGCAAGTTCTATCGTAGACCTCACTTTCGTCAGCAGCAGCCTCATCAGAGGAAACTACTACTGGGAGGTGTTGAATATCTACACTGCCAGTGACCACAACGCGATTCTCTGGGAAATATCAACCGACCAGAATCCTAGAAGATCTAATAAGCTATCTAACGCCATTGGTTGGAAAGTAAAATCCTTCGACGCAAGTGCACTGATGGTAGCCTTGGATGGTGCCCCGATTGCCTCTGGATGTGCAGAAGAAAAGACTAAGGACCTGATGAAGAGAGTTACCCAGGCTTGTGACGCTAGTATGGCTCGGAAACGTGGCAGAAATCAAAGACCTTCGGTGCACTGGTGGAACGATCAGATCAGTGTCCTTCGTTCGGAGTGTCTTAGAAAGAGAAGAATATCTCAGCGTAGCCATCGACGACCTAACTCTGCAGAGCTGGTAGCGGAGTACAAAAAAGCGCGTCGGGAACTGAACAGGGCTATTAAAGATAGTAAAAGAAGATGCTGGAAAGATCTCATCGATGAAGTGGAGAGGGATCCCTGGGGAAGACCGTACAAAGTGGTCATGACTCACCTGAAGAGCCAGCCAATGCCACCACCTACGTGTCCACAACTCTTAAAGAAGATCGTGACCGCGCTGTTCCCACAGCAACAGGAATTTAACTATCTGATAGCTCAAGGTGAACTGGGGGACATTCCACGTGTAACGGAGAGAGAACTGATGGAGGCTTGCAATCGTGTAGGAAATAACAGAGCGCCGGGATTGGACGGTATCCCTAACATTGCTTTAAAAACAGCCATAAAAGCAGCGCCAGCATTATTTCTGGGCGTCTACGACACATGCCTTAAGGAAGGGACCTTTCCTCGGAAGTGGAAACAACAACGACTAGTGCTTCTCCCTAAGGGGAAAAGGCCGCCGGAAGAACCGTCATCATACCGCCCACTTTGTATGTTAGATACAGCCGGTAAGATATTCGAGCGTATAGTACATCGAAGAATAGAAGCAGTTGTCGATCCACTTCTGGCCGACAATCAGTATGGGTTTCGGAAAGGACGATCAACTCTGGACGCGATCAAGCTGGTAGTTGACACGGCCAAGGAGGCAATCGCAGGTACCAGATGGAAGGGTGGTACGAGGAAGTATTGCCTGGTAGCCGCATTAGACATCAGAAACGCTTTCAACTCTGCTAACTGGGACTGCATTATGCGAGCCCTCGAAGAAAAAAGTGTCCCAGGATATCTTCGCAGAATCGTAGCAAGCTACTTCAAGAATAGAGTTCTAAGGTACGACACGAAGGACGGCCCAAGACAGTATCGTATCACTGGAGGTGTGCCGCAGGGTTCGGTTCTTGGCCCACTGCTGTGGAACGTCATGTATGACGGGCTCCTGAGACTACCGTTTCCAAGAAGCGTCAAACTTGTAGCGTATGCGGACGACGTAGCCGTAGTGATCGTCGCCAAACACCTTGATGAAATTAACAATATGTTCGGTATCACCTTCGAGCAAATTGACCGGTGGATGGAGTCAATGAACCTGCAACTGGCTAAACAGAAAACTGAAGCTGTTCTAATTACCAGCAGAAAAGTGGTGGAAACGATTACGCTGAAAGTCGGCGAGCAAGAAATCACATCGCGACCATATATCCGATATCTGGGAGTGATGGTTGATGCCCGACTCAACTTTAAGCAACAAGTCGAACACGTGAGTGCCAAAGCATCAACACTGGTTGCTAGCCTGGCACGGCTGATGCCTAACATCGGAGGCCCAAAGCAGAGTAGGAGACGACTACTGTCTTCAGTGGTCACATCAGTGCTAACATATGGGGTATCCATTTGGGCGGACGCACTAGACACCCAGAAGTCATGGAGAAAGGCTGGACCGGTGTATCGTCGGGGCGCCTTACGAGTGGCCAGTGCCTTCCGCACAGTTTCAGAGGAAGCAGTGTTTGTCATCTCCGGAACTTTACCGCTTAAAGTTCTAGTCGAGGAAAGACGAACCCTATACCAACAGAAGAGGTCAACCACACTGAGCGCTGAGGAGCTCAGAACTGAAGAGCGGCGGAACAGCATAGCCCGATGGCAACAACAGTGGGATGCCGCGGTGAAGGGTAGGTGGACGCACCGTCTCATACCGAGGATCGACATTTGGCTGAACCGGAGTCATGGCGAGGTCAACTACTACCTTACACAGATGTTATCGGGACATGGCTGCTTTCGGGCTTACCATCGCTTCAAACACGATGATTCTCCGGAGTGCCCGTCTTGCCTGGGAGTCATTGAGGATGCGGAGCACGTTTTCTTTGTGTGTCCACGGTACAACCCTCAGCGTGATAAACTGGAGAGCATCATCGGCCGGAGAATCCAACCAGAGACTGTGGTGGAGGCAATGGTGTCCACCGAGGCTGCTTGGAACGCTATCAGTGCGTTTGTTACAGAGGTCCTCACCGACTTGCGTTCCATAGAAAGAGAGAGAGCAAAAGACAGAAGCTAAAAAGAGATATAATATCTTACGTACCTGAAGGAAGAGCGGCAGCTGGTTCCTCCCCCTGCGAAGTTATGCCTAACGGCGGTACCGTAGGGATCAGAGGCTGGAGAGCGAGGGGGTTTTTTTTAGTGGGTGGAAATCCCACACTACCGACCACCATCTTTCACGGCGTAGTCTTTGAAAGATTTTTTCCTCCTCACGCAAGAAAAAAAAAAAAAAAAAAAAAACATACATACATACATACATACATACATACATACATACATACATACATACATACATAACATGTCGTCACAATTTAACAAAGTTAATAGAAATAGAAGATAAAATAAGTAAAAGTGATGCAAATTGGAAAAAGCTAAACTGATTAATTAATCATAGTGAGATAGTAGGCTTTAACTAACTTTTTAAAGGAGATAAGTGATTGTGCTTTTTTGATGTTGAGTGGCAACGCATTCCATAACTGGACTGCCTGTACAGAAAAAGACAATTTGTAAAATTTGGTGTTGTGCATAGGAACCCTTAGTGTCATGTTCTCTGCTGAACGAAGAGTTTTATTGTGAGTTCCAAGAAATTCAAATTTATCTTTGAGGTAGATTGGTGCATTTTTGTGGAATAACACACAGTACAATAGCGAGAGAACATGCAGATTCCGGCGAAAACGGATAGGTAACCATTTGAGCCTTGAACGAAATTCGGAGACGTGATCATATTTGCGCAAACCAAATATGAAACGTATGGCGATGTTTTGAAGTCGCTCAAGTTTATTCATTTGTTCTTCGGTTAAATTGAGATAGCTTGCGTCGGCATAGTCGAGAATGGATAGGATTAGAGATTGGGCTAGCATAATTTAGGTAGAAATCGGCAGAAAATAACGCAACCTCTGAAGAGATTTTAGTGATGCTATAGTTTTTCGGCTTAATTCTTTAATGTGATAGGTCCACGATAACGTGGAGTCTATGTATAAACCGAGGTTTTTTACATTCTTGCTATATGGTATGACAGTTCCGTTGAATTTTAGTTTCGGTAATTCCACCCAATCGATTCTAGAAATCAGATTCTGGCTGCCAATTACAATAGCCTGAGACTTAGCAGGATTTACTGTCAGGCCGTACATCTTGCTCCAGTCACAAATAATTTCCAAGTCCTTATTGATAACAGAGACAGCTGTAGGTAGCCCCTCAAGAGAAGACTGAAGATAAATTTGTACATCGTCTGCGTACATGTGTGAGAGAGAAGTTATGTTGGAAGTTATTGAATTAATATACAATGAAAAAAGTAAAGGAGACAATACACCACCCTGGGGTACACCGGCCATTACATCACACCACGAAGAGAAAGTCTCTTCAACACGAATGCGTTGTGGCGCCCTTTAAGGTAACTTCGAAACCAATCAACCACTGCTGGAGATATGTTAAGAGAGCGCAGCAGACCTAACAGTAAGTCAAAGTCAACGGTATTAAACGCATTACTGAAGTCAAGTAAAGTGATAATAAGATGATTATATCTTCCATTTGCATTTTAATATTTTTTTAAGTATGTCTTATTCGTACGTGCATTATCTAGTCTTGTAGGTATATTCTTCTCTAGCTCTCTAATTACCTTTGTTTGAATCATTACTATGAAATACTGTTAGTCTTTATTGAATTAAGATAATTAGATAGGCGAAGATTTGCTGTTTTTTTTAATTGTTGTTATTGTTAAGGGTTAAAACGTTGTTATAATATGTAATATAAAATATTATCGTACAGATGTTACAGGTGTCCCACGGTGTCGATATATCGACACGGTGAATCACTACCAAGCGGATGCGGTCAACACGGCCTTCACCCGTGCTCTTTCAACTTGATGTTGTGAACTGCACATAAGTCGAAAATATGGTTAATTTTTCTTTATATGTTAAAGTAACGATACAAAATTATAAATTTTTTGTATAATGTATATCTATCGTCATACTCGATATTATTAAATTATGATTCTATTTTGAAAGAATTTTTTTTTAAACTTGAAATAGTTCAAATATCACATGGGTTTTCATAGTTTTAGTAGCAATTGGGGCTAAAATCTTGCTACAAAAATACGCAAAGAAAGGAAATATATACAGGTATAAAAGTTAACGTCTCGTACTATAATAATTATCTGAGCGCAAATTCAAATAAAGGAATTACTCGTTACTTAGCTAACAACTAATCTGAGCAAATTGATCTTTGATGTAGTAATTCGTTGTTTCGTTTCCGTTCTAAGGCTGGGTTAATTTATTTATTTATAGAATAAATATTTATTTAGATGAAGATTACATTATGAGGAAAATAAGTTATAAGTAATTTTTACACAAAGTTTTACACAAAGTTTGACAACACGATTAGCGAAGGACTGGTGCTCAAAAAAGGTATAAAATACCTGTACTATAAGTCACCAGGTCCCCCCCCCCCAAAGTTAAGAATACAGGATCATGTCCTCAACTTCAGTGCTGTGTGCTGTGCACAACTCAGAATCCCTCTATATGATTTATTTACAGGTGATTTTGGTGTAAATAAATCAATCGCGTTAAGGAGTTAGCGGCGCTTTCCCCTTTGAATCGCAGTTACCACTTGTTTAGTAAAAAAAATGCACCGGTAGAAAGTATGAGTCAATTCTTTAAAAAAATTCGCCAAAATTACTTTAAAACCCAAGTTTTTCGACTACAGATCACTAAGATGTAATTTGGCATAAGCAACAAATATTTGTGCCATTAGTCATTTAAAATTTTTCGTCAGCGGCTCTTGTTTTGGCATGGGAAAAAATTTGTATATAGATTGAAAGGAGAACATGACATGTGTCAGCTTTCGAATGAAACAAGAATCATCAAAATCGGTATACCAAGTCAAGTCAAAATGTCTGAGGTAACAAACATAAATAGTTGTATTTGCTCGCAAACAAAAAAAACCGACTTCAATTACATCGACAAGTAATACGACGTAGTTAGACGAAAAAATAGTCAAGTAACTACGCGTTATCAAAGATTACACAAAAAGTCTCTCGCAGATCTTGATGAAATTTAAATGTAACCACATAACATACACCAACTTTTGATTAAATTAAAAATCATCAAAATCGGTACACCCAGTAAAAAGTTATGCGGTATAATAAAACGTAGGTCGACGAAAAAATAGTCACGTAAAAACGCATAATTAGATATAACTCGAAAATTAGGTTTTTGATCTTAAATAAATTTAAATGAGACCAAATAACACGCACCGCCTTTCGATTAAAAACATTTTTGTCAAAATCGGTCCACCCAGTCAAAAGTTGTGAAGTAACATACATAAAAAAACAATCGAATTGGGAACCTCCTACTTTTTTGTAGTCGGTTAAAAATACAGTCAAACAGTCAAATTGAGAACCTCGTTCTTTTTTTGGAGTCTAAAAAACTGTTAAAAAATCATACAAATTTTTTTGCGCTGGCGGTTGCGGGTTCGATCCCCGATCACGACAAACATTTGTTTTGGCTGTACAGATGTTTGTCGTGATCTGGGTGTTTGTGCAATCCTCTCTGGTCTCCCCACTGTGCCTCAGAAACACGTTAAGCCATCGGTCCCGGTTGTTATCGTGTACACCTGATAGCGATCGATACTCATAGTAGGGAATATATCCGCTAACGCGCAATGGAGCAGCGTGGTCGTTTAAGCTCTAATCCTTCTCCTAGATGGGTAAAGAGGCCTATGCCCAGCAGTGGGATATTACAGGCTTAAGCGTCAAAAAAGCTTAATATTTAATTTTTTTTGTGAGGATTGAGGTTCAAATATAAGAAATGCTTATAAATAAAGTAACTTTTATTGAAAATTTGATTTTAGATTAAAGTTGTGATCTCCAGGATGTACACAAATTGCCCAGCCGGCGTATTACTTAAAATGCGCGGCAGCTGATATATCCGTTACTTTTGAAGATAATAGTTGAAAACTTTAAAGTTTTTAACTATTATCTTCAAAAGTTTTACTATTTCTTAGTTTTCAACTATTTTCTTGTTTTAAAATAATAAGCGCAAAATGACCCCAACATATAATATGAAATATAATATCCCTCATAATTATGTCAAAACAAATCTTGAAAATCACTAAAAATATACCGTCCTACAACTATTTACCCCCAGTAACTGACTGTTCAGAAATCAAAATTGATGAATTATTTTAAAAGAAAAGTTTATAAAGTGTTTAAAAGTTTTGTTTTTTTACGATGCAGACAGATTAAAGATAAAAATTTTCTTGTATTAGGGATTAGACGAAAAACTGTACAAGCAACCATTTTTAAAAATAAATTGAAAAAAAAAAGAAAACCTAAGGTTAAAATAATCAAGACGGCTACATATAGATCCTGAGTGCATATTATTATAAAAATACAATATAAACTCTATTTATAATTTCACATTATTATAAAATTACCATTACGTACAAACAAATGTTCGGGTCGTAAGGTCATATTCGAACATAGCGAAGTAATGTCGTGACGTGTGCTTACAGATTATCACGACTCATTGTCCTAAAATATTTCGACATGGATTGTTCTTTACGATCGAGCTAATAGAATGTTAAAAATAAATATATTATTATTTTTCTTATAGTAACAAATTACTTTTAATACTTTAATGTACTTACCAATTATAATTCACGTTTATATACGCCTTTACTCTGTACCATTTTTATGCTATTAAGACTTTTATTGTGATTTATTTACTGCGTTGTAAATAAATAAATATATTAATTTAGAAACAACAGTTTATACAAAGAAAATGTTCCGATTGATTGACTCAGCCTTTAACATCCCATTGTTATTTCTGCCACGCTGCTCCACTGCGGGATGCGAAGATCGCTATCAGCTGTTTATGACCACAACCGGCAACGATAACTGTCTATTTTCATTAATGCGAGGTATACGAGAAACACGAGAGCTCTCACTCCTCTTTATTTAGGCCCTATAGCAAAATTGGTTCTTATAGAACGTCTAATATTACTACCTACATGTCAATTTTCAATTTTGTAACGCAAAAAATACAGGACTTTCCTACAAACTTGTGAGAGCTCTTAGACCTTCTTAATTCGACCCTGTCACAAAATACCAACTTTTTTTTTTTTTTTATGTCACTAGGTCGGCAAACAAGCGTACGGCTCACCTGATGGTAAGCGATTACCGTAGCTTATAGACACCTGCAACATCAGAAGCATCGCAAGCGCGTTGCCAACCCAATCCCCAATCTCCCAACAGGTACACAATACTGCTTGAAAACAGTATTATTTTGCTGTGATCTTCTGTAAGGTCGAGGTACTACCCCAGTCGGGCTGCTCCATATTTTGAGCAGGAAATTTAAGTTTAATGTTATATTTAACTACCTCCTATAAACTACTAACTACCTCCCTGCTGAATTTAAAATTTGTAACACAAATAATTGAGGACATTCATGTAAAATCGAGAGTGAATACCTCCTTAATATGACCCTATCGAAAAATTTGCTCTAAGCGGACGTCTACTAACTATAAACCCTACCAAATTTCAAGTTTACACATCAAATGGTTTTAGATAATTTGTGATGAGTGAATAAACTAACAATGAATTATTTTAAATAATATTAATAATAATCTTATACTATTAAACGAGCAATTCTTGTATATATATAATAATAAAATAATATATATATAGAATCTGAATCTCGGAAACGGCTCCAACGATTTTCATGAAATTTAGTATGCAGGGGATTTCGGGGGAGATAAATAAATCTAGCTAGGATTTATTTTTAGAAAATGTCGTTTTATCCCAGTTTTTAGACAGTGAAAAAATATTGTTAGAGTACGAAGGAAAATTTCACAAATGTTAGTAAAGTTGTAATGGGTGGGAAATCAACCGGTCGCGATCGACCGAAAAGACCATGGTTCAAATCCTCGATCGATCATTATTTTTCCCTTTTTTTCTAATTGCACTCGTTATTTTTTATTCAATAATGTATGTAAAATCAAAAAATATTCCTCATTACAGCCTATAAAGTCCACTGTTGGACATAGGGCTCCATAAGTTTACGCCAAAAATAACGTGAACTGTTGAACGTGAACTGATGTGTTTTGCCCATAGTCACCACGAAAAATATTATTTATATTTTATCATTATTATTTTTTAATCATTTTTTATTTTAGATTTTTTATATTTATTTATATTTTTTATCATTGTCGGTAAAAAATAAATATTATTCATATTTTATAAATATGTAATTCGTATTTAAATATGATTTCCAAAAAAACACGATTTACTAAAAAATACCGAGCTAAGCTCGGTCTACCAGGTACTAATTGTTTATTTGCAAGAACATGGTGTTTAAGGTGTACAAGATTAACATTAGTATAGTCCAAACATATTCTACCTTACGGTGTGCAAACATTAAATATAAATGTTTTAAATTGTACCAACAATACTATATATTTTTAATATTAACTGTAGATTATTTATCATTGAATTATTTATACATTATTAATATATGAAATAATTTCTTCATAAAACTATATAATTAATGTTACAATAATTGAAAAAAAGTTATTAAATTATTATTTATACATTATATATGATATTATTTCTTTCTAAAACTATATGATTTGTCGTTATTTTGCCGTTAGCAAGCTTTTCCAGGCTCTAAAAGCAAAATAAGAGTGGCCTTCTTATGTTTTCACTCAAAAACGGCAAACTTGATTTCAAAAGAACTGTTTCAAACGACGTTAGTTTATATTATTAATGAAGGCGTTACCTTTACTAATTTTATTTTGAAATGGGAATGGAAAGGAAAGGAAGGGAATGGAAAACCCAAAACGCGTTAGAGATGAAATTAAAGATTCGCACTAAATAGCTTAAAGCTAAATAGCTTAGAAAATGAAATGGTTGAACACTCTGTCTTAAAAACTTCCATTATTGAAAGTATCTACTTTTTATAATTTATCAGATAATAAAGTGCTAATAATGTATTTAGCAACCGAAAAGTGCACTATGCGTTTCCCTGTTTTATTATTTTAGAATTTTAGTTTTTTTTTTTTTTTTTTTTTTTTTTATGTCACTAGGTCGGCAAACAAGCGTACGGCTCACCTGATGGTAAGCGATTACCGTAGCTTATAGACGCCTGCAACACCAGAAGCATCGCAAGCGCGTTGCCGACCAATCCCCAATCCCTCCAGGAGCTCTGGTCACCTTACTCACCAACAGGAAAACAGTATTATTTTGCTGTGATCTTCTGTAAGGTCGAGGTACTACCCCAGTCGGGCTGCTCCATATTTTGAGCAGGAAATTCCTGCTGTGCCCTACCTCAGTTACCAAAACCGTGATAGCTTTTCATAGTTTACTTACATTAATTATTATGACTGTGTTACTATACAAATCTGTTATAGTGCAATTCTGAAACTAATAAGAAATATACTCACCTTCGACCTCATACATGCGTATTAAATAAAGCACAGCAATCACATTTTATTCTTACGACTTATTTGTAATTACGGGTGGCATTTAAACTTTCGTAATGCAGATGAACTAAAGACTAAAAGTATTAAAATTCAGTAGTACCTAAACTGTTACATTTACATAATGACAACTGTTTCTAACTACATCAATTTTGTTCTTTCAAAAATAAAAAATAAAAAAAATAACATTATAATATATTATTGTAATAACATTTGTCCCGGTAGACGTTATCCTGTCCGAAACAGCAGCTATCAAATTTGATTACTGACATACCAACTAAAACACCACCTACCGGGGTCAATTGTATGAACCTATTGAAATGTACATACGAAATTTCAACCAAATCTGTCCAGCTGCTTAAGAATAGTTTGGTGACAAACACGTGCACAGTATAAATATAAGTATATATCAAGATAATATACATAGTTTTATACTTCTTCGCTGCAACGGGCTGTAAAATCTCCTTGGATTGCCAAAATACTTTTCCACACAGTTTTTTTTTAAATAATAACAGCGGAGTTTTCTGTCGATTCTTCCTTGCAGAACCTTCATTAAAACGAATATAGTTTAATTTTTAGTTTATATTTTATATTTATTTCCTTTATTTATTTATTTCAAGTAAAATTAATCTCTTTTTGTTAGTAAAAATTTAAACTTAATATCTATGTTAGTATTTAATATTGCTTCTCTATTCCAATTGAAATGGCACAGCGGTGACTCACATATATGCAATCTAACCTACGTTTAAGCCTTTTTATATCGCACTGCTGGGTATAGGCCTCTTTCTCCATATAGGAGAAAGATCAGAGCTCAATCCACCACGCTGCTCTAATGCGGGTTAGCGGATATATTCCCTACGATGCGTAACGATCTCTATCAGGTGTATATGATAATAACCGGGACCGACGGTTCAACGTACTCTCGGAGGTACGGTGGGGAGATCCACAAGGACTGCACAAATAATAATATCTGAACTAAGGAGGCCACATCTTTTGCGCATAGTAGCAAATAGTTAAATCGCGCCGGCGCAAACTTCTCTGATGCACTACAGAACTGAGCAAACCAGCACCACCTATTGTATTGAGCCCGGGGGGTGCTTAAGGTCTTTGCAAATACTTGACCAACAGACTACACATATAAAAACTTGTGTAGTGACAGCTCTAAATAATATCATCTTAACGTTAGTTATAATTCAGCCTGTAACATCCCACTGCTGGAGGAGAAGGCTTTGAGCTTAATCCACCACGCTGCCCACTGCAGGTTGGAAGATAATTTCTACTATGAGTAATGATCTCTATCAGATATTTATAATAACAACTGGTACCGACAGCATAACGTGGTATCCGAGGCACGGTGTGGACACCCACAAAGGATAGACATCCAAACTGGAATGAAATATTTGTGAAAATACAAATATCCATCCCAAGCGAGAATCGAACCCGCGAAAACTTTCGGTATTTTAGGCGCCTACATACACCACTACACAAGAGCGATGTCAATTTATTTTATACCACTAAACCAGGAAGTTGTCAACGAAATAAAAAACAAAACGCAAAATATAAGCGATTAATTTTAAATTTATATGTATGTGACATACCGTGTCATATACTAAAATAACATTTTTTATTATTTTTGTCTGTCTGACTGTCTATCTGTCTGTCTGTCTGTTTGTTTGTTTGTTCTGGCTAATCTCTGAAACGGCTAGACCAATTTTGACGGTACTTTGATTTCAGATAGCTAATGTAATAAGGAGTAACTTAGGCTACTTTTAATTTATATTTTTATTTTATTTTATAACTGAGAACTGAACAATAATTATTTTGTTAAATTCCACGAGGAAGAAGTCGAGGATAGGTCTAGTACGTAATATAATTAAAAGTAAAGTGAAGCCTGACAGTTTTTGTCCCATGTATTTATTAGAAAAGTGTTTGCGTTTAACAATTTGTAGGCGCGTTATCTTTAATGTACTTAATTATGGCGGTCGATAAGAAAAAATTATTTTCTATTTTACCTAGATTAGAGTTATCAATTTATTAAGTACCATTAGGTTATACGAGTAGCTATGAAAAAAATTGTGGTAGTCCTAGAAATGAGTTATCAAAAAAGAAGAGGATTATGTGAATTCCGCTACTGTCCTTGCTGTAAAGTTTAAACTTAATGTTTAATGTTCTTAGTGAGACATAAAGGGCATAAAACGAATATATGTCTATTTTTCTTTTTTAATGCTATGATGTTATTCTTGTTATTGTTTCTGTACCTCTGTAATTAATCTGATTGACTTATAGTTTTTCTTGACTTTATCAATTAGGCGGTCGATACTTTCATTATTAACTACATAACATAAAGGGATGGTCATTACTTTTTATAGAAACGAATTAGATCTTAATAATATTTACTAAAATGTTATATTTAACTTTTTATTTTGTTACTTTTAGTTGTAAAATAAAACGGTGTTTGTTTAAATAGCCAATTTTTTAGATATTAATTCTTTCGCTAATAATATTACAGCGTAGTTATTAAAATCAAAATTGATCACAATTCCTCTCTCAAATATCCTGAAGTTTCCGTTTATCTCCAAATACCATATAGCTTTTAATAAGTATTCGTTTCTAATAGCTATGAGAGATGTGAAAAAACCGATGACGAAAGCTTATTTAAAAATACTACATGTTTTGTGCAGAATGAGTTAAAATTAATCCGTATTCAAGTAGTGTCTTATTCCTATGCTGAGTAGGGTGGTCAGAGCTCCCGGGAATAGTCATGGCTAGGGCAGTCAATGCGCATTCAATGCCTTTGGTATTGCACGCGTACAAAAACTACGGTATTCGCTACCAGCTATCAGGCGAAACATACACTTGTTTGCTACACTTATGGCTTAAAAATAATTATATTAATTGACAAATAATCATAATACATATATAATAATGAAAAATAATTACGAATAGTTACTACTACGAGAGATCAACTGTACCGTTCTCGAAGTTATTCAAGACTATATCTACATACTACTGCCATACAATTCAGCTAGACCGAAACAACTTCGAGAAGGAAACTGATAGGAGGATTCGGTTGGGCTGGGTGGCATTTGACAGGCTTCGTCGAGTCTTCACTTCGAAGATGCGAAGAATGCGTTCGGCTTGTTTTAAAATACGTTGCCAAGACGTGGAAATTGACGTAGGGACTAGTCCACAGGTTTAACGTCGCTCAACGTGCAATGGAAGAGGCTGTGCTTGGTATCTCTCATAGATAGGATTGAAAAGATAGAATTGACTTAGCCCACAAAATAAGCGAGTTGAAGTGGTAGTGGGCATGTCACCTGTCGCAAGACCGAAAAATTTATGAAACATTTTCTAAAAGTTTAGAAAAAATCATCATTATTTAAAATAATGTTATATGTTATAATATTATTCAATATTAAAGTTTTACAACGTGAACTCATTATCGTGAGTCATAGTGGAAATAAATTAAGAATAATGAATTTCAAGCATTACTTTGAACAATCATCATCATCATCATCATTACAGCCTATACAGTCCACTGCTGGACATAGACCTCCACAAGTTTACGCCAAAAATAACGTGAACTCATGTGTTTTGCCCATAGTCACCACGCTGGGCAGGCGGGTTGGTGACCGCAGTACTGGCTTTGTCGCACCGAAGACGCTGCTGCCCGTCTTCGGCCTGTGTATTTCAAAGCCAGCAGTTGGATGGTTATTCCGCCATCGGTCGGCTTCTTAAGTTCCAAGGTGGTTGTGGAACCTTGTTATCCCTAGTCGCCTCTTACGACACCCACGGGAAGAGAGGGGGTGGCTAAATTCTTTAGTGCGGTAGCCACACAGCACTTTGAACAATGTTTCCGTTAAAATACGCGTCCCTGTAACAATTCTATTAATTATCAACCATTATTTCTCATCAAAGAGTTCAATCAGCTTTTATTAATTTAAATTAAAGTTCAAAGATTTCCTTCGGATCTTTAATAAATGTCAGTTTAATAAATGTCAGTTTTATATTTACACAAATAATAAGAGATAGATATTCCTCGCGATACATTAAAAATATACTAATAATAAGAGACAAATTCTGAAGACAAGAAATCAAAGAAGTAATTTTGGCTGTTCCATTTTTTCCCGTTAAAATATAGCTTGTGTCACTCAATGATAACGTAGTGTCTACCAGTAAGAGAATTTTTAAAATCAGTCCAGTAGTTTTCTTTCAGCTCACCTGATGGAAGCGATTACCGTAGCTTATAGATGCCTGCAGCACCAGAAGCATCGTAAGCGCGTTGGAAACCCAACCCCCATTACCAACGGAAACCTTAGTCATCACAGAAACACAAGATTACTGAGAGTAGTGTTATTTAGTTATGATCTTTGGTAAGGTCGAGGTACTTCCACAGTTGAGTTTCTCCAAATTTTGAACAGGATATTTCCTGCCTACAGGTTAACATTGCAGCAAGCCGCGGGGCACAGCCGTTACCTGTACGTTGTCATATTATTGTTGGTACAGGCTGTACCAACAATAATATGACAACTTGTCATTTCAACTAGAGAGTGAGGGTGATTCTCTATGCCTGTCTAGAAGTGATCTCTGCTTCAATATTTAGATAATATACACATAATTATGATCGATTGATTTTAAGAGCTTTATTTGTAAAATTAAAAATAAAACTTATTGTAATCCGCCTTTAGTTACAAATTATTAAACATGGTTTTAAGAAAAAAAAATCTTCTAAATCTTCGTCGTTAAAAATCGTCATAATTTCTATTAAATGTTGTAGTGCTCGCTCAATTTGAAATTAGCAGCAATTTATGTGTTCTATTCACTGCATGACATCAGTTTATCTAAACAAATAAATAAAATTAGAGTGTCTGTTTGTAATATTAAAATAACAACTTTTTACGAAATGCGTATGGATGTATACACGGTACATATACCAAAATAACGTTTTTTACAATTTTTGTCTGACTGTCTGTCTGTCTCTCTTCTTGTTTGTTCCGGGTAATCTCTGAAACGGCTGAAGTGATTTTGACAGGACTTTCACTGGCTGATAGCTGATGTAGTAAGGAGTAATTATACCGTGAGTGCTAATTTATATTAAACTAGCGACCCGCCCGGCTTCGAACGATTGCAAAAACTATCAGCATTCCTCTACTATATTGTGCATGTATTATACATATAAATTTCCTTTGGAGTCACTCTATTTACTAAAAAAAATCGCATTGAAATTCGTTGCGTAGTTTAAAAGATCTAAGAATACAGACAGCGGGAAGCGACTTTGTTTTATACTATGTAATGATGTGTGCTAGTTTATGTTGGTAAACGATAAGTATAGGGAAATAAATTTGTAAAACAGTGAATCATGAGACATATGATTATGTTAAAATAATTAGAATAATATTTAGTTAAAGTATAGTTATCAACAACCAACTACATATACATACATATAAATAATATAAATACATCAATAAATATAAATTACGTACAGACTTCTTTGTTTTTAATAGTACAAAGGTAGCAAATATGCTAACGGTTCGCTAGGTGGTAAGCGAATACCGTAGCTTATGGCGCAATCAATACTATAATATATAAAAAAAATCAATTTTTTTTAGTTTTTAATATTTTAACATTTTATTTTTAAGCGAAGATTTTGAAGATTAGATTTTTAATCGACTTCAAAAAAGGAGGAGGTTACTCAATTCGATCGTATATATATATACGACCTGGCGAACTTCGTATCACTTTAATTTTTTTCTGAAATATAATAATAACATAATATATCAAAATAAAATATAGCCTATCTTTTAAGTTGGATCAAACTGCACACGGTGTGCAAATTTGACTAAAATCGGTTAAGTAGTTTAGGAGTCCATTGAGGACAAACATTGTGACACGAGATTTATATATATTAAGATATATTGCTATTAATATAGGCTCCGAATATGATTTTGTCCCATTCGGTGTTGAGACCCTTGGTCCGTGGGGTCCTAGTGCTATAACACTTTTTAAGGAAATAGCGAAAAGGTTATTCGACATCACAGGAGACCGAAGAGCTGGCAGCTACTTCGGACAAAGAATTAGTGTAGCTATTATTTTTAAAGGCCAGTATCTTCGGAACCTTGCCTAAAGAGACTCCTTTTAATAATATTTTTTAATTATTATATTATGTATATATATATATATATATATATATATATACTTAAGGTTTTTTAGTTTAATGTTATTTATCTAATTACTATTATTATTTTAAAAGTTTCTATATATATATATATATATATATATATATATATATATATATATATTATGTATGTTCGGGGATAACTCCGTCGTTTATGAACCGATTTTGATAATTCTTTTTTCGTTGGAAAGGAAATATCTTTGATGTGGTACCATAATAAGGAAACCAGGATCTAGTGATAGGATCCCAGAGAAATCGAGGAAAACTCGAAAATCCGCATAACTTTTTACTGAATATACCGATTTTGATAATTTTTAATTCAATCGAAAGCCAATGTTTATCATATGGTCACATTTAAATTTCATCGAGGTTTAATTACAACTTTTGGAGTAATCTTTGATAATTCGTATTTACTTGACTAATTTTTCGTCTATCTACGTTGTATTACTTGTCGATATAATTGAAGTTGACTTTTTTTTTCGTTTGCCTGCAAACATAATTGTTATTATGTTCGTGAATTAATTAAAGTTTTCAAAATAATTTTGTATGTAAAAATTTATCAGATGTTTAATAACACACGTACATACGATGTATTATGATTTATATTAAATAAGACTTCTAATTTCTTATCAAATTACACAGAATAAGTGCTTGATTGATATAAATATTCAAGTAGGGATTCCCCATTCTCCACTGCTGTTATCTGGTATGTCAACAAAGTTCAGGGGCATAAGTGTTAATTATATTACAAAAAAAAAAAACTGTATAGTGTTTGTTCATATGAATATTCTCAGGAATTGGTATTATTAATGATGAATGTTTCATTTTAATACATCGCTTACAATCTGCGATATTTTTGTTGAGATAGAGTAAAAAAAAATTAAAATTACTAAAAATAATATGATAAAACTAATATAAAAATAACGCAAATAAATAAAACTAATATAAATATTAAAAATGATATTTTAAAACTTTCTAACCGCTTTTCTATGCCCTGTCCTATACCCAAAGGTTGTCTGGACGAATTCGCTTCTTTAGCGATAAGACCGCCTTTGTACATCTTCGTCTAATTGCACTACTTTCATTTGTATCTTTTAATGGTGTACAATAAGGAATATTATTATTATTATCTTACTACTTCAAATAATAATAACTTATTACTATTATTATTAAAACACAGTTTTTTTCAAGAGTAACCGTGGAGTTTCTTGCTGATTTATCTCTGCAGAATCTACATTCCGAATCGGTGGTAGCTACACTTTAAATGATAATTAAGATTTTAATTTTTTTCCAGACGATTCATTCAAAGGTAATTTTGATGCCTATTTGAATAGAGTAATACTTGATTTTTGACAGCTATTGCCATTAAATATTCTATTCCATTTGAAAAACTATAAGTTATACATAAAATATATAAATATTACACGAGATAAGTATACAACTTTATTTTCGCAAGGTCGTCTGAGTGAGATTGCAGTTTGTTGTTATAAAACAAACACAGTAGAATAAAATTTAAAATAAACAAGAGATATAAAATTGGGTCAAATGTTCACCTTCCAACATGATAGTGATTGAAAACATTAATGTTATACAACACAATAACAATATTAGGAACAGCGTACCATAATACAATTAATTGGTTTAAAAAAATACTAATATATAATTCAACAAAATTTATACTGTATATTGCTTGTAATCATTAAAAAATAACAAACTACAAAAGACAATACAAAAACAAAAATTTGAACCGAATAGCCACACGGTATTATTGACGGATGATTTTAAAAAATGCCTGCTAAAGCAAGATTACAGAGCTTGGCGACTCCACTCTCTCGTTAATTCCGCTAACATGCACGTCGTCTCCCTGAAAGCCACTTACTCTTTTCCAAACTGTTTTCCCACTCTCGTTGATTTTGAATACTTGTCTTCTCTCCGGACTATGTTGAAAAGCATAGTCAGTGCACACAACCGTAGAGTTTTCTTATCATGATCTCATATTTCTTTTCTATAGCGTCAGACCCCCAAAAGTGAAGTCAACAATTCTTCCGCAGCACAATTTTTGTGGCATTGATTTGGATCTGTTACGTAAAGATGTCGCTAAATTAGACTGGTCAGAGGTACTTATTGCGTCTGGGGTGGATGATAAATTACTTATTTTCAATTCTCATCTGATCCAGTTATTCGGCAAACACGCTCCAATTCGACCGGTCTGTGTTGATTAAATGAACCAATAACAATGAAGTCAATATTTTCAGTACTCGTTTGTTGAAAAAACAGACTATAGCATCAATAAGCGCTAGATAAAAAGGTTGTCTGGCAGATATCGCTTTTTAACGATATCACCTCTTGTATATATTTTCTAGTTAGTTTTTTCAAGACCCATTTATTGCTATAGAGTAAAGGATACATGTACTAATATTTACTTCATGTAAAAAATTCAGTATTTTTAGGTATGCTGCAATAAGCAATAATTTCTATCTTTCGTCATTTCAGCCTATTGCAGTCCACTGCTGGACGTAGGCCTCCACAAGTTCGCGCCAAAAATGGCGTGAACTCATGTGTTTTGCCCATAGTCACCATGCTAGGCAGGCAGGTTGGTGACCGCAGGGCTGGCTTTGTCGCACCTAAAACGCTGCTGCCCGTCTTCGGTCTGTGTATTTCAAAGCCTGCAGTTGGATGGTTATCCCGCCATCGGTCGGCTTATTGAGTTAAAAGATGTTACTGGAACTGTGTTGTCCCTTAGTCGCCTGTTACGACACCCACGGGAAGAGAAGGGGTGGCTGTATTCTTACTGCCGTAACCATACAGCAATTGTTGTCTTTGATTGCCTATAACTATATGTAATTGTTTTATGTATTTTCTTTTTGTGTATCACCAGTTGGCAGCCATTCAAAAATAAAAATTAAAAAATTTATACTAAAATATTTTACATTTATCGATTTTAAGACTTATCTATTTAATTTTTTTCTATGTGTAAAAATGTGTTTTTTTTTATTTGTATGATTTATTGATTGATTGAATTTGCATGTATTATAAGCCTCTTTATATATATAGGAGAAGAGTCAGTACTTAATCTACTAAGCCGCTCCACTACGGGTGAGCTTATAATTCTTTTCTCTAATAATAATAAATAAGCGCTTCACACTCAACGGCCCCCAGTAGGATTTACCCCTATATCGGGGTCCAAAAATACACACAATATACAAGCACAAACGTCTAGACCACGTCAAACATTTACGAGTATATGTCCAATACAAATGTCTGTCGTGCATGAAACCCGCGGCAGCCAGCGCAATAGCCAGTGCTGTGACCGCTGCGCTAACACGTCGTCATAAGGATTATACCATAGGACATAGGTATTTGTAACCGGGACCGATAGCTTAGCGAGCTATCCGAGCCGTGGTGGGAGATCCACAAGGAGCCCGGCTAGAAATCATTTATTTATTTATTCAAATACTAATATCTGCGAGAATGTAAAATGCAATATATATGCAACTCATGTACCTAACACTTAATGGAGCCCAGGAGAAAAAAATCTAGGGTTGGCGTTTTGAGAAAACACACAACACAAACTATCATTCTTCAACTAGCGTCTGTAGCACAATTTAGCCTGTAACACCACACTGCTGGATATAGGCCTTTTTTTCATGTAGGCTAACGATTACAGCTAAATCCATCACGCTACTCCACTGCATCACTCACACAGAACGATTACTAAACATCTATATATAAAATAATATATGTATATAAAATATAACATTTGTAGCCAAGACTACTCGTAATATTTATCAATTAGCTGACACAAATAAAATTACTGTAATTCAATATCCATACAAACGACGTAATACGAGAGTAATAAGTTTGAAGATAATTAATTTCTCAGTATTAGTGCAACGGTTGAGTTGATATAACGTATTTGTCCAGAATGATAATTTTGGCATCTTTATATATTTTTTTAGTTTATAGTTTGTTACATGCTAATGGGCATGATCAAAAGAGTAGTCTTACATTTGTTATCGATGATACGGGTTCCATGGGGGACGATATTGCTCAAGTAATAAGTAAAACGAATGAGGTATTCGATGCTGTTCTCAAAGCGAATTCTTCAAAAATAGACGAATTTGTTTTGGTAACGTTCAACGATCCCGGTAAGTACGATTTTCTCTGTATTAATATTAGTAATAAGTTAATTATATTTATCGTTCTTTACTCATTTATTTGAAAAATATAAATATATGTTTTTAATTGGTTTTGTTAAATAATGTTAAACTCAAGGACGCGTCCTTCACTGAGATGTGGTTGAGCTTACCTTAATATTGAGCATGAAACGAATTTTCAAAATTGCGTTTCAAAACACTTAGGTTTTGGAACGGGATAGTCCTAATCCATTTTTTTTTCTAATAGAAATAGACAGAATTCAGTAATACGAACTTATCTCCTATTTTATCATACAGAATTTCCGTAAACGCTAGGATACTTATTTATGTTATATGCAATCAAAATTCAAAAATTAAAATTTCATGCTTCTAAAATTTGTACTTCCAATATGACAGAAAAACATTTAATGTATATTGAAGCGGAAAAATTAAATCGATACTAAGTAATTATATTTGATTATTATATATTTATTTTAGACCAATACCTAACCTAAGGTCTAAAAATAAAGTGTAAAATAATACTTATACAAAAATAAGAGGCACTTTTATACGTAACATCAATGATTTTGATGTGAGTGATTTTCCCTTAATTTCTAAAATGCTTATCAAAAACGTCTATAGAAAGAGATTACTCTCCTAACTGCAGGAATAACAGATTTAAATACAAATTTTATCTTCTATTTCGTCTATCTAAGATTAGAATTTTCACAAAAACTAAAACAAGTATTCACTCATTTTTAATTAGCAGTCGAGTAGTAAAAATAGATGTTTTCAGATTAAAAAATAGTGAATTTCTCATTTAAACTTTCACCCTTTTGAGCGTAGTTTACTTACTATTTATTCATGTTCAATCAATAGTGCAAAAATTAAACTTCATTCTGCAATTGGAAAAAAATGACGGACGGACGGATTATATGAGAAACAAACTTGAAACCCCTATTTGACGCCCGCAGACATATATGCGTAATTTGCAAACTCTGTTCCTATTGGACGCCTATTAAAATAAAAATTTTCATTTCTCAATCAACTTTGTTGATATTAAAGACTAAATCAATATGTTTATATTTCCTTAAAGCATCCGTAATAAAATTGTTAGAGAATTCTAAGGTGCGAACACTCGTTACGCCCACAGTTAAAATGCTCACAATAAGAAAGTTAAGTTAAAGTTAAGTTAAAGTTAATTTACTCCTTAAAGTGCATATACATAATAAAAAATTTTTGCTTTATTCTTTAGGTACCAAACTACGTACAATAACGAGAGACAAAGATGTATTTAAAAGAGCGCTGAATGATATTGAAATCATTCCTGGTTCTGGAGGCGATTGTCCCGAATATGCAATGAGTGGTATTGAACTGGCATTACAGAATAGCAAACCTAACTCATTCTTCTATGTCTTCACGGACGCTTCGGCCAAGGATCACACGAAATTGGAGCTAATAAAAAGTTTAAGCCAAAAAAAATCAACTCAGGTGAAACAGTTGATTTAATTTTTTTAAAGTTATTTTATTTCTCCTCACACAAGTCTTACTTAATATTATTATTATTAATCATTTGCGAATGACAATTACAAATCAATTTATTTAGTTTTTTGGAAAGATATATTGTTTACTTGCCTCCTATTTGAGATTAGGAGATAAATTATTTAGAAAACGTCAAACTTTTCCGTATACATATTTTTTTACGACAATTTCTTACTATTATTGGACTACAAATATTAATTTGAATTATAGTATTTTTGTTCTTAAAAGTACTGTGGGTTGTTGTTTATTTTTTGTTAATTATGTTCTATTATAATTTATTTACATAATATTTTGTAAACCGTCGAAAAGAAACTACTCCAAGCAAAATCTAAACTAAACCCAAATGAGAGAAATTAGTGAAATTGTAGTTTGTCACCTGTAAATAAGATAAATAATTATACAATTATATATTTCGTTATTGCATAATATGCAATTTTTTTTAAAAGCATCAATTTTAGGTATCTTTCCTCCTAACTGGAGTATGTGGAAGCTTTTCTGATAACGATTATGTAGTATACGACAAACTTGCTGAAGCAACGACAGGTCAGGTGTTTCATATTGGAAAACATGATATTAATAAGGTGAGTTTACAATTATGAATTACTAGCGCCCCGGCTTCGCACGGTTGCTATGCTGATTCTAAATATAAAATATAAAAAAAAAGATTTGCAACATAAGCGCAAGAAATAAAACTACCAGTGTTCCTACTATATTATATATGTATTATATATATAAACCTTCCTCTAAAATCACTCTATACTAAAGAAAACTGTATCAAAATTTGTTGCGTAATTCTAAAGATCTAAACATACAGACAGCGGGAAGCAACTTTGTTTTACACTATGTAATGATGAATTATATGGTCATCATCTACTGTATTGAAATACTAAATATTGTATTCTGTATGATTTATAGATTATCAATTACATCATAGCATCGATCACGGAAAAGAAGACAACGTTGAGCCAAAGTGTGTTTGAAAGTGGCCATGGAAACAAAATAGCGGTATGTATATATTACATTGATATTTCTCTTAACTTTGTTAGTCAACTACTGAAATACCTGTTAATATATGTATATGTAGTTAAATTAATCTTGTTACGCTGTGTAAACTATAAGGTTACACTTGATTTACATATAGAGTGCCATAAAATATGTACTCCAGGAGGAAGATAGTACTAAAAGTAATTGAAAAAAAATATATTCACAGAGACGTAGAGTATGTAGAAAAATAATAAATCCGACGTCATTCCAATTTTTCACACTCTTATCTGCATGTTTATTATTTGCAAGTAAAACTATTTTTAAGTCAGTCGGATATTTTTATAATAATTGTGTTTTTTTTAATACATCATAAAATTTACGTTGGGTTGAGATGTGATAGAAAATATAAATTTTATAATGTAAACAATTTCTGGATAATTATTATCTTAAAATTATTTTCCTTCAGTTTACAGTAGATAGTAAAGTTTGGGATGTCATTGTGTCTATATCAGGGGACTATCCAAATTTTGATGTGATTGATACGGATGGTAAAGTTGTAGAAACAGACACTGTTGCAAGTACCGATAGCACTGCTGTAAGTATTTAATATTACATATTTTTTTATAGAACTAGGTCGGTAAACAAGCATACAACCTACCTGATGGTAAGCAGTTATTTTAGTCTACGCACGTTGGTACCCGGCCCTCCCCAGAACTTCTAACCGCCTTACTAATAACATGAATATCTCACTACTTCATTAGTTTTATATAGTTGTGTATCTTGTGTACTTCTCCAGACGGGCTGCTCTAGATTTTGAGCAAGATACTTCCTGTTGTGTTCTGGCTCATTTAAATACCCCAATATAACACAATTAGTACAGAAATAAATATATTATTTATTTATTTATTTATTTATTACTTTCTTGCATAAATATAGTCAAACACTTTTACATAGTAAAAAAAGAAAAAAAAAAGAGTACAAAAATAAAATGAAATAATATTTTCTCCTTTACTTACTGAAATTAAATTAAGTAGTTATTTAAATAATTATTTATTAATTATTATAATTGATTAATTAATTCTTAAGATCCGCAGAATTAAAACGAAGCCTGGAGTTTATATAGTCAATTTAAGGAGCCCTCGTCGTACTTCAGTTGTTGTAACTGGATCCACATCCATATGCTTTGAACACGGTTTTTCCGTTATAGAGCCTCTATCACTAAATGATACATCTTCACTGCCTTTGCCAGGTAAAAATTGCAAAATAACTTAGAATATAAATATAATTAAATAAAATTAATAACTTTAAATATTACAATCACTTCTATTTCGTATTAAAAATTTGCAATGAAAAATAAAATTTTAAATAAAAATAAAATCACACATTCATTTGACACTATTATCTCAATGACTTCTTTTCTACTGCTATGAAGAATAATTAAGGACGCTTCATCAATAACTGTTGAAAATCCATTTTCTCGGAATTACTTCCAATTTAATTATAAAGGTTGTCACACGATGTTTGATAGTTTGGACTATTTATTTGTCAAAATAATATATGAACTCAAATCAACAATTATACTGATATTTTGTATACAACATTTGTCATGCACATCCAGGTTTTAAGTCCTATTTATCGATTGCACTAAGTAACAAAGACAGAGACGTTGCATTGAAAACAGTTGAAATAAGAGATTTGAAAAATAATATTATCGAAGAATTACCGGTAACTTTAATCAATGGAGATAATCAGTTTTATACGACGGATCCATTTCATCCACCCACAGAGCCATTCAGAATTGCGGTGAGAAAAGCACTTTTCACTAAACTTTTAATGTACATATATATTAGAAGCCCCTGAAAATTACATAATAAGGTTCTGTATCGTCCCTTAACACAGTTAGTATCTGGAAATGTATTATTTTCAAAGCCCTCTCTTTCGGTCTTATTTGACACAATACTTCTATATTCTCTCGTTTCCTTCACACAGCTTTTAGAATCTATTCAACACTACTGCAGAATTTCTTCCAAAACAATATGATACGTCTGGTATCACATCTATTCACGTTTTTTATTTACTGAAACGTCACAAAAACACAATCTGGATTTGCTTGTTTTACACGTTTAGCTAAAAATTTAGACACAGAAGTAGTAAACGTGATTCTTAAAACTAAACCTACCAGTACAAAAAGAAAATGTGCCAAATTTGGTCTAATTGTAACTGATTTTCATACAAAGTTTCTAATACCTGTACTACTACTACTACTATTTTACATCTTTCATTGTTAATAGTGATCGATAGTAATATAAATAATTTATACAGATAAATGGATTTATGAACACTGGTGAAAAAATTACCAGAGTATCATCAACACCGATACAGCCACAAAAATCAGATTTAGGTAAGTAGAGAATATCACTCGTAACTAAATTTACTTTTATTTTACGTTTTCAGTTGGCCAATGTTAGAAAAAATAAAATCAAATCTTCTTTTTTTATATTTTTTGTTTAGATAAAACAAAAAGCAAGTTATATGTTATACGTAATCTTTGACCCATTAAATTAAAGTTTCTATTTAAAATATAGGGATGAAGATATCAACATTGCCACCTACTGTAAATATGTTAAGCGATCCAACAATCGTGGTGAAACGTGGCGAGTCTATTACCTTAAAATGTAAATTGCGTGGGTACCCTCAACCTAAAGTTACGTGGACCGACACGACTGGTGCAGTTTGGTCGTCTAAGGTAAGCCAATCAGTATTAAACAATGTAAGTAGCTATTGCACAAAGATACTCAGTTATCATTTAGACACTCACACTCACAAAATTTTGCATAATACTATTTAATTGTATTGGAATCTTACAGTTAGAATAAAAAAATACTCTTGCTTTGCGTAACATCGATCATTTGTACTTAACAGTAGGCAACTCAATGTCCGTACTGTAATATCTTACATATGTATTATTAAATAATATACATATATAGTTTCATGTAAAAGTGTTTTCAGTTATTTCTAGCCTTTTCTTACTTTATTATATTATATATACTAATAATATACATACACGATATGATTTGTTTTTATAGGTGGTACCAGTCGATTTACCATACGACTATATAAGCGTACTCACTATAAACGAAGTAACAAAAAATTCAACAATTACTTGCAGAGGCACTAATTCAGAAGGAAATGATGCTAAATCTGTAAATATTAGTATGAAAAGCTATTTTCACGTCATAGAACAACCAAAAGGTTAGTAGACTACACTGTTGTTAAAAAAGCATGAAAGAATTACAAAATATGTACATATTATATGATATAATGTGCAGATTATATAATTTTAAGTCTTTAAAATACTTTTCAGATATAGTTGTAGAGTACGGTGCATCTGCTGAAATGAAACTTGTCATTGATGCTTTTCCACAGGCAACGATTATTTGGTACAAGGAAGATAAGCAGATCACTGTAAATGACAGTTTCAACTTGTCGTCAGATAGTAGCATTTTAAGTATTAAAAATATGCAGTTAAAACTGAAAGGAAATTATTCTGTAAAAGTTGGAAACGAAGACGAAGAAAACATAATTAATTTTAAAGTTGATATATCTGGAATCGGTGAGTATTAAAATTGAGCCATTATTATTTTTTATTTTGTAATCTATACACTAATACCTAAAGACATTTTCTACTTACTTACTTATTTTAGAAAAACCAAAAATAGACAAAAGTGTTACTATTTATACTACAAAGGTGGGTTTTGATGTGGATTTACAATGCAGGTAAATATCAAGAATCATATAACAGGTGTTAAGAATATATCTAATGTATAAACTACGAAAATATTTAAAAATGTGATAATAGACTCTTACAGGGTAGACCGAAACCAACTCTATCTTGGTATGTCCTTGACGAATTTGAAGATCAGAAGAAAATAGATGAGAATGGAGAAACTGTACGTATTGAAAATTTAAAAAAAGATGACACTGCAACTTATATCTGTGAAGCTAACAATGAAATTGGAAAAGACTATCACGTAATTTATTTAAACGTTGAATGTGAGTTTCGTCTTCAGATAATACGAGCTGCAACGACATTATTTCAACATTATTATTTTTTGCTGGGAATATTTCTTTTATGAAAACCTGGCAGTAAAGAATACAACAATAATAGAGTTACATACATTTCGGACATTCATTTTGAAATACGTAACGTATATATAACTTTTTAGTGAATTTGTTCAAATTTTATTATCCTTTCGTTTGGTTTTAGATCCACCGTCTATTGAATTAAATAATAAAAACTATAATGTAAAGAAAAATGAACAAGTAACACTTATATGCAACGCCGATGGTTTTCCTTTACCTAAAGTACGATGGTTCAAAAATAGTTATGAAATCCCTAGCGACAGCAAATACCGTAGTCCGTACGACAACATTTTGCGGTTAGTATTACACATAAATAACGTTCTATATCATTATTATACATACCTACCATAAATTAATGATATATGTATTAAACGTAATCTATTACCTTAATTTTGATGAATAAAATAAAATTTATGTTTAAAAGTCAATTATGAACTAAGTTGACCTTATAGCATATTTTGCTCAATAACTATATTATAGTCTTAAAAAGTCTTCTTCTTACTCTGATTTAATAATAAAAAAAAACAGAAAAAGCTGTCATTAAACTCACTCCTTTCATTAACTTCCTTAATACTATTTGTAATAACAATTACATTTAATATTTATTATTTTTATAGTTTCAGAGCTTCAATAGAAGATATTGGTGTATACACATGTGAGGCATCAAATCATTTAGGGATAGCAAAGGAAAATGTAAATTTAAACGTTTACGGTAAATACTCTTGACCCATTACTATAATTTCTATAACTTGAAATTATTTAATAACTAGCTGACCCGGCGAACTACGTATCGCCTAACAGTCGATTCTTTAATTTTATTATTTTTTTTTTAGAATTTTTCTCTCCGTAAGAACCATCCTCGTACTTCAAGGAATATTTAAAAAAAAGAATTAGCGAAATCGGTCCAACCGTTCTCGAGTTTTGCGCTTAGCAACACATTCAGCGACTCATTTTTATATTATAGATAATGCATTACGTAAATATCTACACAAACATTACACAACTACAAATATCATCTATCTACTTACTTAACTTACTGCACATTAAATAAATTTAGTGATTATGTTATAAAAATGTCTGCGTTACGAGGCAGTTGATAAAGTAAAAACTAAGTTCTTGAAATTTTATTTACAGATCCTCTAAAAGTTATGTCACCCGAAAAAGTTTTAAACGTTCAAGTAGGAAGTACTTTAGAGTTGCCTTGTGTTGCTGATGGGTACCCAGTACCAGAAGTTAAATGGACGTTCTCGGGCTTTGATGATGGCTATCTGCCACCAGAAGAAAAATGGACGTACAGGGAATTAGATTCGAAAACTGTGACGACAGAATTAAGGTAAATTAATTCATTTAATAATAAATAAACAAGCAAGAATTACAACTTACACACATTTAATGAAATATTTGGCCATCATAAATTACGACGAGCACATTGGTACGTATCATCAACATGGAAATGGAAAACGTGCTTTTATTTATATGACTAGGGTATCAAAAATGGCCTGCCTTGATGGTAGAACGATAGAAGCATCGTAAGTGCCTTGCTGACTACCCCTGGTCCATCCCAGGAGCTCTGGTCACCTTACTCACCACAGAAACACAACGCTACATTAGCGCGGTCTTAATTTACCTGTAATCTTTTGTAAGGCTGAGGTACTTTCCCAGACGGGCTGCTCCAGATTTTGAGCATCCCGCAGTATCCTGCTACAAAACTACTATTGATTAAATAATGTAACGGTTTACTAATTTACAATTTTATATATTTTCAGAGCTAATGAAAATAATAGTATTGTAATACCTCGGGTTCAACTACAAGATGAAGGATATTACATCTGCAATGTGAATAACTCTATAGAATCAGTTAATGTCGGGTACGAAGTTCACGTATTAGGTAATTTATTTTAAGCCTTATGGTAAACAGTGAAGTTTATAACTCGTTTAAGGCTCAGTATTAGAAAAAGTTTTGTCGAATTTTTTACCAGAACCACTCTATTTAAATTTAATAAATTCTATTTCAGCGGTTCCCTTTATTCGAAATAAGTTACTAGATAAAACTTTGGACGCCGTAGAAGGAGATTTGGTGTTAAGAATTCCATGTCAGGCCGACGGTAGACCAAAACCAACTGTGTCATGGACACTTGATGAACAAAATATAGCTTTAGGTAACATAAGTTTTAAATTAACCTTCATTCACAATTATATCTCAAAATTAATAAAACTAAAATATATATTTGTTTATTCATATACCTACTTTGTTTAGCAGTAGATAATTTCTTTAAACAAAAATATCGTTATTCTATGCATTTACTTATAAAGTAACAAATTTAAGCATCATTCAAAGATTTGCAAAGAACTAAAAAATTACTGTCAATATAGAATTTTTGTTTCATCGTAGGCACTGAATGGTACGATGTAGATGAATATGGAACATTATTAATTAAAAATGTGGACAAAAAATCTTCGGGCACATATAAGTGCAAAGCTGAAAATTCGCTTGGATCTGATTCGAAGGAGATTTATGTAGCCGTTCAGCGTACGTATAAAACAAATACCAATTGCTCTTCTCATTTGCGTGTTTTTATTCTTTATAGGACATAAAATATTCAAATGAACTTACGACGCTAGAAGTTAAATAGATATTATGTAACTATATATCATAGTATACTTGAATGTATATGTGTACATTTTGCTTAATCTTTTCATATTTCCTCTTTTCTTGTGGTCTAATAATAAAGATTGTAGTCATGTTTTTTATGTCCAGTTATTAATTTGATAATAATTTTAGTCTACTGTGTAATTATTATTTAAAAACTTCTTATATATCTTCACAGCATATCCAAGAAGTGACACAGTCACTATTAAAGAATTATATGAAGAGGGAATGACAGCAAATATTAAATGTAATCAACCACATAACGAAAAAGACTTATTGCGTTGGTTTAAGGTACATACGTCAATGTTCTATTTTATTTTATTTGTACACTAGCTAGCTGTACAGGACAGGTCCTGCGAACTGTCAACTGTCAGCTCCTGGGGTGAATTGGGGGAAGGATCGGCAATGCGGTTGTGATGCTTGTAGTATTTATTGCATGCGTCTATTGGCTACGGTAATCACAAACCATCAGGTGAGCCGTACGCTTGTTTGCCGACTTATGTATTATATTCTTTATCGCACTTTAAAAAAAAACTAATTATAAGTCATTTATAAAAAGGATGTTGGCAAGGGCGAACTTATCTCTGTAAGAGATCTCTAACAATCTACCCATGGTGGTGAGAGATGATGTTACCGCGGGACTCATAAGCGCAAGAGTGATAAAGTGAAAAAAAAACTTAACAAAAAGGTTGAACATGACCTAGAATATAGTATTTAAAAAAAACGCATAAAGTTAATATTTTCCTTACTTTTTTTGTTTTTTCAATTTTTTAACTGTTTCTTATTAATTTTTATTCCCTAAGAACCTTCTTGTTGGACCATTTTTGCGATTCATTTATATTTATAACTAGCTGTGCTTACGACTTTGTTTGCGTGGAATAGTAACTTTGGACAGCAATTTTTGGATAAATCTTTTGGTTTATTTTGGATTATAAGCACCGTCGTTTGGTTATTTACATATTCAACGTGATTATTAAAATTGACATAATTTTTTTATTTATAAACCGATTGACATGAAACAAACACTAAATGTTAACCACAGCTTACCACAATATGTTAATGAAAACCGCATCTAAGTTGGATAAGCCATTTCTGAGATTAGCGTACATAAAACGTATTACTTTTACATTTTTATTATAAGTACTAATGTATTGATAATTATATAAATGGTATATACGCTTATGTTTTTTTCATAGAATGGAAGACTTATAAATATTGGGGAATTGTCTATACCTAAGATAACAAAATCAGATTCAGGGTTATATAGCTGCAGAGTGAGCAATTTTATATCATCGCATTCAACCCATAAGATAATAGTTGTTGGTCGCAAGCCTCAATTTGATGCAGCGGAAGAAACTGATATAGAGTATATTGAAGATTCATTAGTTTACTTAGACTGTAGTGCTAGTGGCTATCCAAAACCCACTGTAAGTATTATAAATACTTCTATAGTACTGTTTGTTGAAATGTTTTGTTTTGGATCATTAACAATTTATATACCCAAATATTAAGTAGCTTTGATTTAATAATTTTTTTATTTGAGTGACGCAATATATCAATTATTTTAATTTAAAGTACACAAATTACTATTCATTCATAGTTAACACTATTACTTTTTCACAATTTTAGGTCACCTGGTTACACAATGGTGAGAAAATTGAAGAAGCTTCTTTCTATATAGTACGACAAATGAAACCCAGCGACATTGGAAATTTCATTTGTATAGTCAGCAACGATTTCGGTAACATTAATCGTACATTTAACGTTAATTCTGAAGGTACTTACAAACTTAACTAAAAGACATTTAACTAAGATATTATAATAAACTATAATACTTTACATTAATAAAATTCTCACCTTTTTAGATTGCTTCATTGACATTAAAAACGATTTTACTGTGCACCGTCCGTTAATATTAACTCCTAGTATGCGTTGGCCTGTATTTGAAACAATTGGAGATTTACTTAGAATATCGAAGAATGAATTATTCTTCTTCACTTGTCCTGAGAGTTCTATTTTATCCAGTAAAGCTAACTTTGGCGCGATTGCATTGGCGATGTGTGCTGGAAAAGATACGTTTATAATAAATAAAACAGATGTAGATTACAATAACTTAAAATGTAACAAGGAAAATACACCCTTAGCGAAAGCTACTGGAAAGAAGTGTAATGTTGGTAACGCAGAGCTTCTATTAGTAGGTTTTAGTTTCGGACGTCAGTTTTTGGATGTCTATGAGGTTTGCTTCGATAAAGATGAAAATGTTACAATTTACGCAAAAAACAAAATCGATAAATTTTTGGCAAATTCCGTTCCTAAGGGACCAATTAAGTTTATTGGAAGTAAATATTTACCGAATAATTCGAATGATATATATGAATGTAGGGATACATGTTGTTTCGAAAAGAGGCAACTGGTGAACCCAAGAGATGTAGCACCGGGATATCCACAAGTGTCAACATACAACGATTTAAATGTTTCACCTCACTGGAGCACTTGTGGAACAGAGGTGAGATTCTATTTATTTCAATTATAAAAAGTAAATACATATTTATATATGAACCGGGTTATATGATTATTTATTACGATTCAATATTTTTTTATTCACAGAACTGGGATGAAGTTGAAAAGAGAGTTAGGTCTCTTGCCAAGTCTGTCGATTATAGTTTATTAGTTTGGACAGGTACAAATTCCGATGCTGGTCGAATACCTTCTATAATCACTTACAGAAGTATAGTTGAAGATCGACCAGCTCCTCGGTTTACATGGAAGGTAAATAAATTGAAAATTGCACAGATACCAATTTAAACAATTTAATGTAGTGTGAAAAGCATGAAAAAAAGCAATACAAATACTGTAGTCATTTCCTACAATTCAATTTGTAAGCTATTTAACGGATGTAAAAATATTGTATTGTGAAGCTGTAAATAGCACATAATTGCCAAGCTATGTGGCAACTAGCTCGAAACCCACGACCGTGTGTGTTTGTTAAACATATTGATCAAAATACTCGATTTTATTTATTTATCTGATTGTCCTTCTATCAAGTAGAAGGATTAGAGTTAATCTACGATGTTATTTACAGCAAACTGCTGTAAATAGCATCGTGGTGGATATACACATTTTAAAATTGGCAAGTCTTGCGCATTTATAGGCCAGGATTCAATTAAACTTATATATATGTATACGAGTACATTGTTTTTGAGTTAAAGATTTTTTATTCCTTACTTTTTTCGACCATGAGATTTTTTTAAGGAAATATGTAATGCATTCCATCTGATATCATTCCACTTGACCATTCGTAAAAGTTTTCATTTAAAATAAGAACATTTTTTTATTCGCTTAGGTTGTTATAAATCTACAAGAGGAAGAGGCCCTCGCCATAATCCAAGTGAACGTACCTAATTTAAGACCCCACGTGACAGCATCATATGTGCTTTGTGCCGATATATGTGATGAGGTAGAATGGATGAAAAACCCTGAGTGGAGAAATGTTAAAAAGGGCTACATGTACTGCTGCAGATTGCAAGATTTTGTAAATGCATTCGGTTACGATTATGTCTTCAGAGATCATATCCGCTTCACAAAAGTTTTGAGTTCACAAACATTACCAAAACATTCTTTAACGTAGTGACATGAAATACATTCTATTAACATAACTTTTATACATTTTATACTAGAAGATTATCGCCTTTTAGCAAATATAATAACTAGTCTTTTAAAAACAAATATATTTGCTAAGTAATACGCGCGCCACAAAGGCGTTCAAGTAACTTAAATACTTGTTTAGAAACGCCAAAATTTCTGGAAAGTTCATGTCCAAAGTACAAAGGTGGATGATTCCGATGACAATTTGATTTATACTTATGAAGTTGTGCAGCGATTATATTTAGACCAAAAATTTAAATTCATGTTTTCAAACATCAATAGGATACAATGCAAATTGTAAGCAAAAATGAAAAAAAGCTGTACTATACGTCAAGCAATTGTCGTGAAATATTGATATTCTGGATTATTTGAATAAAATTTGATTGTTTCTAAAAGAAAACCTTTGGCTCTTGTTAATACGTATTATGTGTACCTATATGTATTTATTAAATGAACCATTTAGTTTAATGCGATAAATTTATATTTAATTAATTATTTCATTGTAAGATATAAATAAAGATATTTTTTAAGTCAAAGCGTTTTGTTTATAATTGTCTGATTAAAATGAAATAAATGTAAGAATTAAAAAATCAAGAATGTATCCAAGAGAGATAAAATTCATTAACAGGTATTGAAAAAGTAGAAAAAATTCCCAGAGGTAAACTAGGTTCACTGATCGGTCTACTAGTGACTGTTTATTGGCAACAACCAATCTTTCAGTGACAAAACGCTGACCTCACTATAGCAAAGCACGTCCGTTTTCAAGAAATGGCCTTGGTATGGATCTATTATAGTAAGGCAGCAAATTTTCTACGAAACCGTATCGAAGAGCAGGTCGTTGGTGGATGTTCCTGCCAACTTTTCTACATCTATTACATAAAAATGTTCACCGTTAGAAATACGACTACACCCAGAAACAACTTGTCTGCTGGACACTCCTGAAGACGAGACTCCTGAGTGACGATACGCTTGACATGTATCGGGTTCCATCTTTTGTCATATGCTTTCTGTAGTTATTTGGCTAAATAGCTTCACCCATAATTGGTTCCCGTATTGTATATGGAAATGGAACTAAATTGATCTACACCGGCTATAAAATATATACGGCTAAAAATATATACGGCTTATAAATTCTTTATGAAATCGAACGTGTAACTCTTAGCTCTTTTATATGGCCATGCTGCCGTCGGTGAATATTACTACAGGCTTACGCCAGTTTTTTTTTGTCCTCGGGAGTAAAGTCCTTATCAACTGCTAGATACTCAAAAATTTTTCTCTGAGATCATACATCAGATGAACTGGGAGGATTTTTGAATTTAAATAGTCATGTTTCCTGGGATGTATAATATCTTGGTGATCAAGGAAATCTCATATCTTTATAGTTTACTTATTACGTTATAGTTTTTTAAAACGAATCTTAATCGTATGTAAGAGTTGTTACAAATAATATTTAAAGAACTTTATTTCTCATAAAAAATAACAAAAATTTACTGACGTGTAAAAATTTACTAACTAAAATTAAAATCTAAAAATACGGTGTTACAATTTTTTTATTAATAATTGTATTTTCTCGCAAACAAAAAAACCGACTTCAATTACATCGACAAGCAATACCAAGTAGGTAGACGAAAAAATAGTCAAAAAGTACCTATTTTTAATAATAATAAATACTCTTTATTTTTCACCATAAAAAAAAACAAAAAAGTGATACACACAAAGAAAAATGTACAAAGGGGGTTTTATCGCTAAGAGCGATTTCTACCAGACAACCAGGGCGAAAAAAATGAGAAGCAGTAGGGTGTACAAAGAGTTAATAAAAATTGACATGAAGTTTACAAGCTATATGACATACAAAAAGTAATTACACTACATTATAGATCGTATACATGTTTATTTATTTACTAGCTGACCCGGCGAACTTCATATCGCCTAACACAAATTTTATCGTCTGGTATTAAAGTTCAAATTGACTTTTAAGTATTATCACAAATCTTTTGTATGGGAGTATAGAAAAGTGTTGTTTTTAGACTTTTTCAGGAAATTTAATTTTTTTTTTTAGAATTTTTCTCTCCGTAAGAACCATCCTCGTACTTCAAGGAATATTTAAAAAAAAGAATTAGCGAAATCGGTCCAACCGTTCTCGAGTTTTGCGCTTAGCAACACATTCAGCGACTCATTTTTATATTATAGAAGATTTGTACAAAAATCCACACCTATAGCAGATTTAACATTATATAAATTACACAGTTAAGGTAGACAAAGTTGAGTTGAGGTAGTAAAACACAGTTACAATAAAATGAGAAATATATAAAATGTAAAATATCCATGGTCAATAATGTGTGGATGTGTTTGTGTAATTTATGTGTCTAAAACGAACTCTTCCGGCTAGTCTCTGAAACGGCTGGATCGATTTTGACGGGACTTTCACTGGCAGATAGGTGATGTAATAACTGGCTACTTTTATTTTAGAAATTTATTTAGTTTATAACTCTAGGAACGGAATCTTGAAATAAATTTTTTACAAAACACTGTTTAAACATATATCTTTGATATGCTGAATTGTTAAAATAAAATATATGATTGCAAAATAAAAAAATAAAAAAAAACTATTTTAAACCTCTGAAACCCACCCAACCCCTTGAAGGTGTGTCAGAATTTTTATCTTAGATAATTAAAAATAATACTAATAAAATTAAATGAGACTACATGACAAGCACCACATTTTGATTAAATAATGATTAAATTTACTAACATATCTATAATGGTCTATAATCCGTCATAAAGAACCCTCATGTGTTTAACGAAAATTGTGAACATGTAGGAGCATGATGTTGTGAACACGTAGTAAAGATCAGGGCTTAATCCACCACGCTGCTCCAATGCGGGTTAGCGGATAATATATTCCCTAGTATGAGTAACAATCACTATCAGGTGTACATGATAATAACCGGGACCGACGGCTTAACGTGCTCTCCAGCTCCTCCAGGTACGGTGGGGAGATCCACATGGACTGCAAAAACACCCAGAATACGGCAAACGTATGGCCGATACAAATGTTTGTCATGTTCGGAGAACGAAGCCGCAACCGCCAGCGCAACAGCCACAAACCAGTGTTGCAACCGTTGCGCTAACGCCAAGTGCATATTCTTATTATCCTTTTTAATTGATTAATTAACGATGTTTGGACTGGATTTAATTACGTAACCTATCATATATATCCATGTCAATTTATGTATAAACTTGCTTATGTACTATTACGTCTTGTCTTTGTCTTGTATATTCCTTATACGGTATCTCGTGTTATAAGATTTTTATTACGCCAACTGCACTTTAATCACAAACAAATAGTAATACTTTTTTGATATGCGTATTATCGCCAAAATTGTTACTAATTTGTATTGTTGAATGTTTTCCAAATACAACTACGATCGCAGATCCTTGGTGTAAGTATCTATTGTCAACTGAAATATTTAAAGAATGTTGGTAAAGTAATCACTATTAATTTTGAACAAGAAAAATAAATTAAGGTCATTTTTTAAATAAATAAATGTAATTCCGGGCTCAATATAAGTATATGGCATGTTGAATGTTTTGTTTCTATCCCAAACTGGAATGCCCTTTTTATTAGTTAACACTAATTGTACTAAATATTAACTATATACCTCTCTCTTCAGCTTACGCATAGGATAGTCTTAAGTTTCCCCAAGTACGCTCAAAACATCCCAGTTTTTCACAATACTCATACACTCTCCACTTGCAATCTTATATAGATCGTCGTGTCCCACAATGAGATAGCCAACGCGCGGTATCCACTCCAGAACACGCCTGCTCTAGCGGTAATTTAAAAAATTTTGGAAAGAGGACATATCGGTATAATGACCAGGAATACGCTGTGCGTTAATGTGAATGATATTTAAGTTTCTTGGAACATCAAGGAATTAAGAGTCATGAGTTTCGCTTAAAGGAGAAATACTAAGAAAGCGTATGTCTTCGTTGCACACTTCAGAGAAAGATAAGAAAAAGAATGAAACGTCTCGTCATTGTCACTAGTCATATACTCACGTATAATTTTTACTATATTCTTTACTACTGTAACCAAACAGCAGGAAATAATAATAAATATCGTAAGAAAAAATTCAAGAATATGCCCAAAAGAAACAAAATTTATTAATACGCGTTGTGAAATAGACCTTGAAGTGACAAAACCTAATCGGGAAACTACTACTGTGCTATAAAATCTTTCGCAAAGGTAAATAAGAATCTTATAAGGGTTTTAATAGTATATAGTGTTTTTAACAGTCAACAACATTTACTAGGGCGCTGATCGGTCTACTAGCTCCTGGTTTATTGACAACAACAAACCTGTCAGTGAAAATAGACTGATCACAATAAAGTAAAGTACGACCATTTTCAAGAAATGGTCAGTGGGTTGTAACTATTAGACGCCTACGTCTGTAAAAATACTGTTAGAAATACTACTGTAACCGCAAACAACATATATGAATTCAGACGTATTCGCATGGGCGACGACATTCTCGATGTGCATCGGGTTCCATTATATGCTTTCTGTAGTTATTCGCTTTATTAACCGTAACTCCGTAATTGCATAGACAAATTCAATGTAAATAAATATAAATATTTTTGTATGTAAACCCATTCATTGCATAAGTAAATTTTGTAAATTGATACCACTTGTCAAAAATATTTATTGAAATATTTCCCATTTATAATATTAATAATAATTATAATATTTTTAAATAATATTATTATTGATGTTATAAATGGGGAGGTATTTGAATTTTACAAAATCACGATGTTGTGCAGTTTTGTGGGATATAGGTACCGGTCTCTTGACGATCAAGGGAATCAAATTTAGTTTACTTATTACTATTAAAATATATTATCTTCACTACATATCACAGATATCATTGTAACAGATTTTTTTGGTGTAACGAACATCTCTTCAATTTTGTAATGTATATCGCGGTTGCAGATTCTAGTATATAAATTGAAAATATTGGAATAGATTCGTTATTATAAAGTTAATGTATTTTTTATTGAAAATATTTATTATAATATTCAAATATTTCACACTGATAATATAAATCGTATCGGTCTGTCTGCTTCACATCGACAGCTGGATCGATTGCGACCTTAACCTTTAATAATTATGGACTTCGACAACGAGGTGATAAGGGAATAGATGCGAGAGTTACTTATAATAAACATTAACAAACGATTCGGAAATAATACAAAGTTTAGAAAAAATACAATTGTAATTAATATCGTTACATGATTTTTTTAAATAACGAACATTGTAAAATATTTATTTTTTGACACGTTGATATAGGTATTTGTTACATGGTCACATTAGTTTCACTTTTTAAATATGTATTACTCGTTGCTCGTGAATAGTTTATAATTCAAATATAACAACTTATATATGAGACAAAGTAGTAATTGTGTTACTGGAAGATAAATAAATTCTAAATTTCTGCTCCCTTTAGAATATTTATGTTTATTATTGATTTGAATCATATACAACTAACTTTAATCTTCATGTAATATAAATGAAATGTCAAGTGTCAAATATTTTCTTTATATTCGTAAAAAATTCAATGTAACAATAAAAAGCTATTCACTCTTTAAATAAAAAAGTTTGTTCCTAAATGCAGGTCTGAGATCATAAACACACAAAAATATAAGAGTATTAAGAGTTATATAAAAAGCGGTAGCGCAAGTGCAGACAATCAGCGTGTCATCACTGCCAATGCCTAGACATCGTCTTATGTAAACCACGGAGTTAATCCATCACATTTAAATGTCCTATAACATCGTTATAAGTTAAATGCACCATATAAAATATTTTTACTTTTTTCTTTCAAGGGTTATCCTTTCAAAATTTTTCTACTGCCTTTGAAAAGATTTTTATAGTTGAAATATTTTTCAAAATCCTTTATTTTACAACAAAAAACAAATCCTTTATTAGGTTTCTTCCATTCAGAATTTTTCATCCAATTAGTCTTGGCACAAATGTCAGTGCAAATAGAACGAATGAGTACCAACGCTTGTTGAACCTCTAAATTAGGATAGTTGATGAGGACTATTGCAAGCGATGACATTTCTTGACGATCGGAAATCACCTGCATTAAAATAAAACATCAAATCACTTCATTTGAATTAAATTTTACTATTAATATTAGTTATGTACGATATATGCGAGATATCACTCAGTTCTAAAAAATTTAATATAGGCATTGACAATAAAGAATAACCATAAATAATAATCCATGCGTCGTTATCATAACTATTTTAAAATTCAATATTGCAATATTGATTAATTACATACAATAATTAAAGTAAAAAAATAATATGAAAAGGCCTTTATGGTTATTATAACAATTTAGAAAATTCTCTTGATAAAATATGTAATACATGTCTACATATTTTATTAGACATTTTCATCAGACAGTGTACTTAAATATCAGTTCGAAATTTCTCTTATACTATAAGTACTAGTAGTCGTGGTAGGGTAGGTAGGTAGGGCACAGCAGCAAATATCTTACTCAAAATCTGGAGCAGACCAACTAGTAACGTACCTTACAGGAGATCACAACGAAATAATACTGGTTACAAGCAGTGTGTCCTAGGGCGATTGGCAGTTGGGTTGGCAATGCATTGCAGGTGTCTATAGGCTACGATAAACGCTTACAATCAAGTGGGTCCAACGTTTTTTTGCCGACCTAGTTATATATAAAAAGTACATATTTTTTATCTGAATGCAGAATTATTACCTTCCATAAGTACAACGGAACTTGCTGTTGTAAGTTATATCGGTCATTCAAACGAAGTTCCACCTGAGACTCAAGTTGTGTAGATGGCAAAATTAATGAATGAGATGAACCCGTCCATACATCTAACGCATAATCTCGGTCATAGACCAGAGACCGTACTCGTCTCTCCACTTCGTCCCAATTCTGTAGATAGTAAAAAATAGGTATTTAATTAGGACAGATGGATAATTTAATACAGTAAAATTAAGAAGTAAAAAATGTACCTCTTGGCCACAAGAGCTCCAAACAGGTACGACATTCAAATAAGTGTATGTAGTCTCTTGCGTTACTCCGGGCAGTACATCCATAGGACTGACTAGTTGCCTTTTACCAAAACAGCACTTGCCATCTTTGCTTAATTTTTCACCAGTAGTAGCATAAATTGACTTTAATTGGCTGTTACAATTGTAAATGTCATTAAAATTTAACGGTAGTAATTCATTATTGGTAAAGCTTGCCCCAGCAAGACTAGTATTGGCTATACCAGAATGCATGATGTATCTTACAAAGTGTATTTTGTATTTGTCCTTGTCAATGCACACGTCAAAGACAGAGAATATCTGACTTTTGACTTCGAATCTGACCTGTACTAATTCTGTGTTACCAGGGGCACAGGCGGTGTTGGTTTTGTGATATTTTGGTTTAATTTTTTCTTTACATTTAATGTTCGAAATATCATATTCTTTGTCATTAACTAGGAAACGAGTTTCATTTATGCAGTAAGCTGATATATAGCTCCCTAAGCGCTCTTCATTGTAAATTAGCAATGAATCAGGACAGTAAATAAAAATTTTTCCTCCAAGTCCTATTGATCTTTGTGTTATTAATTGGTGAGTATGTGATAGTATTAACGGATAATTTTCACCGTAATCATTGGTTTTAGGCAAATGGCACGCTGTGTAAAATAAAATAAAAAAAAATTATAATATAAATATTTTAAATTATTATTGAACAAGATAAGTTTTTTAAAATAATTACTAACTTTATACAATTTACACAAAAATAAAATAAAATTAGAATGTCTGTTTGTAATATTAAAATAACCGCTTTTTACTAAATTAATATGAATGTATACATGTACATATATCAAAATAACATTTTTTACAATTTTTGTCTGTTTGTCTATCTGTCTGTTACCCGGCTAATCTCTGATACTGCTAGACTGATTTTGACGGGACTTTAACTGGCAGATAGCTGATGTAATAAGAAGTAACTTAGGCTACTTTTATTTTAGAAATTTATTTATTTTATAACTCTGCGAATTGAAAATTAACTTTTTTGTTAAATTCCACGCGGACGAAGTCGTGGGCTCAGCTAGTTGAAACATATATTTGATTTCGTTTCATTAATTTTAACGTAAATGGGAGGCAAGCTCACGTATTTCATATTTAAATAATAAAAAAAACTCAAAATGCCAATTTATTGGATACTTTTATATGAAACTTATCATCATTCATCATCATCATCATCGTTATCATTTCAGCCTATCACAGTCCATTGCTGGACATAGACCTCCACAAGTTCGCGCCAAAAATGGCGTGAACTCATGTGTGTGACCCATAGTCCTCACGCTGGGCAGGCGGGTTGGTGACCGCAGGGCTGGCTTTGTCGTACCGATGACGCTGCTGTCCGTCTCGGTCTGTGTATTTCAAAGCTAGCAATTGGATGGTTATCCCGCCATCGGTCGGCCTTTTAAGTTTCAAGGTGGTTGTGTAGCTGTATGAAACTTATAGTAAAATAATAATAATAAAACTTACTAACCTTCACTTCTAATTTCAAAAATTCGCTTGATAGAATCAAATTCATTTCGAACTTCGCAGCTGTATGTTCCAATGTTTTCTTTCGTCATCATCAATTTATACAACATAGATTTTTCATGGAGGGGTCTCGAATCTTGACGCCATTTTGTCTAAAAAAATATTATTATTAAACAGATGCTTATTTCATGCTGGATTTGTAATACAATAAATAGAATAATTTTATCGTTGCTATACTTTTACGTTGTCATAAAACACCTACTATGTGCGTTTATGCGTTTTGAAGGGAAACCAGAGATACCTACTATGTGTTAGTGCTTAATCCATCATGACACTGATTAATACATTGACACGCGTCTTATAACTTCTTTCAAATTATAAATAATTCCATACAATGCTCTCTTTCATGGCTTAGCATACTGTGGCAAATGCTTAAGATCGAAACATCGAAACACCACACAATTTCACTTTAAATGCTTATGTAAAATTAAGGTGACATAAATAGAGATAAGAACTGATTCGTCCGAATCATTTTGTGGGTTAAAGAAATTTTTATTCTCAAAAAGAATACAATATTTACTTATAGAAGAACATTAAATTAAATTTACAAATAAAATCATAATATGATTTATAGCGATGAGCAGCGCAAAGCAAAAATCGCAAAACATATATACAGAAAATAACATTTTATAAAGAGGGTATCTGGAATACTTTGTACTGTTACTGTTTGTTACAGTTTTGTACTGTTTGTTGTGTTGTAATAATATAAAAACTAAGTATCTGTAAGTTTGAGTAACGTTCAAGAAATTTTAGTTAGATGTAGAAAGTATACTTCATTTAGACATATAATCTACATCTAGACTGTAATAAGTTGTTGTGAATAAATGTTATAGAAAATTGACTACGTAGCATACGACAACGTAACGAGAGAAATGCGTAAATATAACATATATATAATTTCGAAGAATTTTGACCGAATAATTTTTGTTTCTTAATTTAATTTGAAATAAAACTTTCTTGTCAGTATAACATTATTAACAACTAGCTGTGCCCGCGGTCTCGTCCACGTGGAATTTAACAAAAGAGGTATTGTTCAGTTCGCAGAGTTATATAAATAAATTTCTAAAATAAAAGTAGCCTGAGTTATTCCTTATTACATCAGTTATCTGCCAATGAAAGTACTGTCAAAATCAGTCCAGCCGTTTCAAAGATTAGTCGGAATAAATAGACAGACAGACAGACAAAAATTGTAAAATATGTTATTTTGCTATGTACCGGTTATTTTAATATTACAATCGGATACTCCAATTTTATTTATTTATATAGATATATAGATTATTAAATAACAATTCCCAAAAAGTGCAAAGGGACTGGAAATAGTTTACTTTTATGACTATTACTAACTAAGATATGATGAGAATACGGGCACAGCAAGGATTTCCTGCTCAAAATATGGAGCAGCGCGATTGGGGTAGTATCTCGACCTTACAGAAGATCACAGCTAAATAATACTGTTTTCAAGCAGTATTGTGTACCTGTTGGTGAGTGAAGGATCAGAGCTCCGGGGAGGGACTGGGAATGGGGTCGGCAACGCGCTTGCGATGCTTCTGGTGTTGCAGGCGTCATACGCTACGGTAATTGCTTACCATCAGGTGAGCCGTACGCTTGCCGACCTAGTTACATTAAAAAAAATCTAGCTCTTTGGTGTTTACACAAAAAACTTACTTTTGGCTCTGGGTAGCCTCGCGCTTCGCAATCTAAAATTTCTATAGCGCCTTCCTTAAACTTTATAATTTTTCGTACATTGGAAGTAAATTCCGGTTTAGACCCAACAATTACTTTTTTGACATGATAATTATATGAATAATATTCTGCGTTGACCCTACAAATATAAATTCCAGAATCGCTTTGTTTTGCTTTATGTAATTCAATTGTATCGCCGTTTCCGTAAAATCTTCCGTCCTAAAAAAAAAAACAAGAAGCATTAATTGTCTTCGCGAGTTACATACGAGTAATCACACAAAATTAAATACCGTAACATATAACAAGGTTTTAAAAATCACTATTGATGAGAAAACTGCAATATTAGCGTATTCATTTCAAGTTCAAAGTTTTGACCGTCTAGCAAAAACAGTTTAAAAGTTGTACAAAAACAATAAAGTAAAAGCTCAATTGGCTTCAGATTGGGTGTGATTCTAATCACTTGAAACTCATATGAATATCACTGGTCAGTCAGAGAAACCAGAGGACAAGTCTCGGTTATTTTCCTCTTATACTGCATTTCATCTAAGAGTGAGACTTTACAGAAAATTCACGATTAGAAATGACCCAATCAATTAACGTGTTTTTAGGCAACCAAGTAATATTAAAAAAAAAAAAAAAAAAATCGCTTAATTTCTCAAGGGAAATTATGTTGCAACTAATATGAGCATTTTTTTATGTACATATATGTACAATTTTAACAATTGATTATATTCTAATATTAAAAATAATAATTGTAATACTTCGTATGACATTGTACGCCATACCCTTCCGTCTATATACGTCTTGTACCCGCCAGTAGTGACTTAAATGTATTTAAGACTAATAAATTTTCCTCACGATTATACATTGAAGAGTTTTGACGACAACCCGGTACGTAAGACCGGTGTCACCACTTACGTAAGTCAAATGATTAATGGCGGGTTTAGTGGTATTATTGATATATACTTCAAATCTAAACATAAGAACATTTTGCAAAAAAAAATTAAACAAGAAATTTCTTTGGTGGTTCTGATTAAGTAAATTAACTATATAATTCATAAATATAAATAATAGTATAAAACAAGTTGGTACCTTATACCAGCGAACATGATCTGTTAGTGAAGTCTTACAGGAAATTTTACTTGTTGATCCCTCAACAACCAATTCAAGTTCAGTATTGTCAGAATATGAAACGTCGACATACTCTGTAAATATTGGAAGATAAAAAATATATAGAACGGTTAATGATGAATGATATCACGGGGTCGGTGGATTTGTTTTCAATTTCTTGCGATTAAAGTTACAAAAATTCAGTAGCAACAGTCAAGATATATTTCTTATAATGGTTTAGTTTTAAAGGTCATATGAGAAAGATTAACAATATTTTTTTAGTTATCTAATAGGAAATATTTAGTTTATATATTTTAATGTTTTTTATTTTTATGTAAACAATAATTGATAGTCCTTATTGTCAATATCGAATAATGCGGGTGCATGAAAATGATCAAAGATGAGATACTTCCACAGTCGAGCTGCACCAGATTTTAAGCAGGATATTTCTTGCTATGCCCTACCTTACTTGGAATTAATTTTTTTATTAAAGAGCTTACTGAGCTTGAGGATCCTTAAATCCTCAAATTATGTGATTGATTTTGCTTTTAACGTCCTACGGTCACGTCTACGTCAGGTCGGAGCTAATTCACTGTACATCTTCACTGCAGGTTAATGAATGTATTCCTTACTACTATGGGTAACGATCCTATCGGGACCGACAGTTTTACGTGCTTTCCGAATAATGGTAAAGAAACCCACAAGGACAAATACAGACAACCCAGTCAAAAATGTATACAACTGGAATGGTTTTAAACTGAAACACTTGAAAACACTACAATGAAACAGATGACAAGCGCAAACGAAGTCGTGCGTATTGCTTATAAATTTTGTACACTTACCATTAATGGTGACATAATATTCAGCTGTATCATAGCCCAAGGTATTACTTGCATTACACACGTAGGTACCTTGAGAGCTTAAATCAGGGTTTTTTATTAGTAATGTACCATCATCGATATCATAAAATTCACCTATAACAATTGATTTAATTTATAAGTCAAGGAAGCATTTGTGTATAAGACTTTATTGTACGTTAAAATAATTATGTCATGTCAACTTTATAGAAAACAGAATTAGTACATGGAAATTTAATATCAAACGTAGATTTTATTATTTGATTGCGAAATTTTGCAATATTGTACACATTTACAAGTTAAGAAAAATAAGAACTAAATGTTTACAAATACTTGTGGTATAAATCATGCAAGCGTGAAATGGTGCCAAGAATGCTGACAGCATTTTCTTGTTGAATGGCTATGCCGATTCTCCTGGTAAAAAATGAACCAGTCCTCTTGTCACCAGTAGAGATAGGAAGACGAGGAGTTGAATCTTTTACAAATTTTTTAGCACTGCAACTCCAAGACGTACTTAACGTAGACTTATCTCCAAAATATATCTGATATAAGTAATTGATATGGTATAAGTGAATTACATAAAGATATACATTTAGTTTTAAAATAAGTATTTATTTGAGTTTACAGTGATGGAATGTTAATGATGTGTGAATTGATATTTACGGGACTTTTACAAATTGAAACCAGGATGAAACCTAAGCACGGTTTCTTTGAACGTTTATATTGCATTTTTTTCTCTTGATTTTACTACGAACGCTTCTAACTTTATTTTAGTGTTATCCATGGGGGTATAACTCAATATAAATAATAAAGATATTTCAGTCGAATATAATTTACTATAATTGAAATGAAAAACAATTTATAAGTATCTGAATAATACAGTATGCTATAAGGCCAAAATATTAGTTTTGATAATCACAATTTATGATTTTAAGTATTTTCCTTTTCATAGTATTAATATTGATAAGTACTTGTAATTATAATAAGTAATTATTTTAATTGCAGGCCCAAAGTAGCTGTAGTGTAGTAGGTGTAGAACAATGAGCGAAAGGCTTGCACGATTACATTAGTAGAATAAAACTTTCACCTTTTGCCAAGATTAAGCCATTTTTATACCATGTTATTGTTGGTTTAGGCGAGCCATCTGCAGGACATGGAACTCTGCGTGCTTCGTCTCCCACAACGGCTAATAATTGTGGTGTTGATTTTCTTAATATTTTTGGTGCCGCTGGAAAACAACGTGACATAAGCTTAATAAAGCAACCAAAATACGCGAATTTAGAAAAAAGAGGGCGTACAATAATAAACTTATGAAATCGAGTAAAAATCGTATGCCTATACATAATCTATGGTATAATAATATAATATTGTAAACAGGGAAGTTTTGATTTTGGTTTGTTTGTATTTGATAAACACAAAAACTATTGTACTCATTGAAAAAAAAATACCAATAAAATTCTAGACTGTATCATTATACAAAGTCACTCACATTGTTATTAAAGATGGAATACCATAATACCTGTTATCCGATTTGTTCATCTATACAAATAAATAAAATTGGAGTATCTGTTTGTAATATTAAAATAACCGCTTTATACTAAATGCATATGGATATACACAAGGTACATATACCAAAATAATATTTTTTTAATTTTTTTTGTCTCTCTGTCTGTTTGTTCCGGCTAATCTCTGAAACGTCTGGACCGATTTTGAAGGGACTTTCACTGGCAGATAGCTGATGTAATAAAGAGTAACGTAGCTACTTTATTTTAGCAAATCATTTATATTGTAACTCTACAAACTAAAAAATATATTTTTTATTCCACGCGGACGAAGTCGCGGACACACCTAGTATATTACATACTACCATCAAGCTCGTATTCAAGGCTGGATTTAATGATAATAAATAATTTTAAAAATTAGCAGTGAGGTAGTTTATAGTTTTGAGAAATTATACCTCTAAGGGAGTGAAATATGTGTAGAAATTTTTATGAAATTTTCTCAGTCTTGATGTTAGAACCATAAAGTTTTATTGTTATTAAGAAATTAGTAAGTAGGTACATGTTTTAGCGATTTTAATTAAGAAACAAGGCTTACCATGCTGTATGAAAATGCGTCTTTTTTAAGGTAGCCTCGTATATAAAAATAAAGATTTTTGTACTGCTTTTGAGATTTTAAATGTCCACTTTTATTCTCAGACGCCGTTCGGTACTTATTCAAATTTTAGAAGTAAATAAGTATTTATGAGTATTCCAGTCTTTGTAAAATTTCTACGCCTAAATCGTAGATACACATATAAACAAAATTGAAGTGATTGTCTGTGATTTCAAAATACCTGTGTTTTTTTAACACAAACAAAAGATTAAAAAAATCTATCTTTCTGCTTGTCCGTACTGACCTTTAAAACAACTGAACTGGTTTTTATGACACTCACAAGAAGATAGAGGAGATTGTGGAGCAACATTTAGACTTATTATCCCGGAAGTAAAAAGCTGTATTTTCCGCGCCCGAGTACGTACCGCTCAGATAGATATGAAATAACCAAACGTTTTCTTCACTTCACTTCAGCCTATTGCAGTCCACTGCTGGACATAGACCTCCACAAGCTCGCGCCAAAAATGGCGTGAGCTCATGTGTGTTGCTCATAGTCATCACGCTGGGCAGCCGGGTTGGTGACTGCAGGGCTGGCTTTGTTGCACCGAAAACGTTGCTGCCCGTCTCGGCCTGTATATTTCTAAGCCAGCAGTTGGATGATTATCCCGCCATCGGTCGGAAACGTTTCCTATTAAACGTTTTCTATTAAATACAATGTTTCGAGCATATTTTAACAACTGTAATAATATTATAAAGCTGAGAAGTTTGTTTTTTGGGCTATGGTAGTGTATAATCATTATATTTCAACAACTTATGAATTCTTTGTACCACATTTATGTTACACATTTCGTGCGTTAGAGTTGCTAGCTCGCAAAGCTGTCAATCACGCTTCATGGAACAGTCGTGTGACAAAAAATGTTCCCTTTGGTTCCTCGAGCTATTTTTAGGTAATTGAAGTAATATAAACTAATCTCCTATATTATTATATTACCATACAATCTTTAAATCAAGAGTGAATAGGCATCTTCTAGGCAAGCGCGCACCACCTTAAGCTGCATCTTTACTTGCCATCAGGTGAGATCGCAGTCAAGCGCTAGTCTATATATTAAAAAAAAAAAATACAAAATTTCCGTAAGCGCTGCGATATTTAAGTATACGAAAATAAAATTTCATACTTCTAAAATTTAAACTTCTGGTATGACAGGGAATCGTTTAAGATATATTGAGGAATAAAAATTACATCAAGACTAAAAAATTTACATAATAAATAAATAGTAAAAAATAATTTGTCTATTTATTGTGAAATAATATTTGTGCAAAAATAACACGAAATTTTATATGAAACGTCAATGACTTTGATGCAAGTGATTTTCCCTCGGTTTCAAAAATGCTGATCAAACGTTTATGGAAAAAGTTTAAAGCTTCTTACTCCAGAAATAACCGATTTCTATAAAAAATTATCTCTTATTTCACCAAGTTAAATTCAGAGTTTTTACAACAACTGAAACACTTGACGACTTTTTCATTTAAACTTTCAATCACTATTTCATCCCAAAGATGTCAAAAAAAAAAAATCTCAAGAAGAGAGTAAAGTATCCACTAATGCTGCAATGCATATTTAATAATTTTTAATCAATAGCGCAAAAATTAGTTTTATCCTGCTAATTTAAAAAATGACGACCGCTCTGGTATAATGGTGTGTGTGGCGTGTCGGCGGCCCCTAAATACCGACGGTTGCGGGTTCGATTCCCGCTTGGAGTTAATATTTATGTTTTTACAAATATTTATTTCCGGTCTGGTTGTTTGTCCTTGTGGGTCTCACTACCATGCTTTGGAGATCACGTTAAGGCGTCGCTCCCGGTTGTTATCATGTACACCTGATAGCAAACATATCCACAAATCTGCAGTGGAGCAGCGTAGTGAATTAAGTTCTAATCCTTCACCTACATGGGGAAAAAAGCCTAGCAGTGGAATATTACAGGCTGAAGCGTAGCATATAAAATGAAGGATTTTCATACAAACTTGTAAGAGCCCTAAGACCCTTTTTAATGCAGCCCTAACGAAAAACCCGTTCTTAGCGGACGTCTGCTAACTATAAACTACCTCCGTACCAAATTTTATCTTAATGTATCCTGTAGTTTTTGAGATTTCATCATGAGTAAATGGTCTAAAATTTTATATACATAGATTAGGTAATATTTTCACACCTTCCATGATGAGTTACCACTAGTGATTCAATAATTGTTTCATTAATTGATAATTTTATTATCGTTAATAGAGAGACATACATAATCTTGTAAGAAATGACCATACCTAAAACATGAACCTCATATTGGATTGATATTTTTTCGATTTCATTTTCAGCAACACAAGTATATTTTCCTTCGTCTGCAATCTGAATTCTGTTTAGGTCATATGACAATTTTTTATTTCTTTGGCGTCTGGAAAGATTTTTTAAAACATAATTTTTAATTTTAATAGTTAACTCAAGCAGTTTACTCAATTATAATGTGGTGATTAAGGTAGCCATGACTGTTTTATTTTTTTTTTTTATAAATAAGGCTTTCACTATATAACACACAGTTAATGAATGTAAAATTAAGTTTTTCCAATCTCGTTAGTATCAATCTGGCAGGAAGCCATTATGAAACTTATGAATTCGAATAGATTAGATAGTAAAATGTTTCACAGTACTCGTATACGCTCGTCCAACCTGTAATGAGGCCATAAATACTATTCAGATTCATAAGCCTCATTTGATTACTTGTGTATAAGAATCCCAAAATAAAATATAGAAATGAAAAAGAAAACTGGACCCAAATATTGATATCAGGTAATTTAACTAGATTAGCATTGTATATATACTAGTTTATAAACACAAAAAACAACAAAAAATATTACTTACATTAAATCTGTTTTGATAAATTTGGGCTGAAAGCTTTTGAATTGCCATTCTACTTTTGGTATAGGAGACCCGCTAACATTACAGTATAATTTTATACTTTCGCCAACGTTCAAATTAAAAACAGTTTCTTCAGGGGCTTCTATTCGAAGTGGTTCTATAAACAGTTAAATATTACATAAACGTAGACGACATTGTGTGGCTACGGCACTAAAGAATTTAGCCACCCCCTCTCTTCCTGTGGGTGTCGTAAGAGGCGACTAAGGGATAAAACAATTCCACTACCACCTTGGAACTTAAGAAGCCGACCGATGGCGGGATAACCATCCAACTGCTGGCTTTGAAATACACAGGCCAAAGACGGGCAGCAGCGTCTTCGGTGCGACAAAGCCAGTACTGCGGTCACCAACCCGCCTGCCCAGCGTGGTGACTATGGGCAAAACACATGAGTTCACGTTATTTTTGGCGTAAACTTGTGGAGGCCTATGTCCAGCAGTGGACTGTATAGGCTGTAATGATGATGATGATGAATGATGAGACGACATTTATTGTATTTCCTTTAACAGCAGATAAGTTGAGTATCTAGAAACATGGCAACGTGTCCAGCCTCATTAAAACAATCCTATCAGTGACTAATGTAAATCTTTAAACAAAACAAAGTATGCTTGCCCATGATAACAAACTTAGAATGAGTCACGTGCGTGTTTGTAAAACACTCAGAGATCCAACAAATATTCATTTCACTATAGTCCGGTTCATTCGCTACCTCGTACTGCTGATTGAAAACGTTGCTTACTGAATACAGTTGAATAACTTAGCAAGGTTTTGTCATGCGTAGAATTTGGAAAAATTCGGTAGCTATAGTGACAATCAGCTGAATAATAACACGTGACAAGTTTATTCCAGAAGTAGCCAATACACAGTCAATTTAGTAATATTTGTAAAAAGTCGGTAGACGGAGTATATCACGATTTACGATCAAAAGGAAGTCCGCTCACAACGTACAACATTATCTTACATACATATTCACTATATAGATTTATTAAAAACATATTGTTCATCCTTACGATAAATGATAACTCTTATTTTTTCATCCGTTTCTCCCTCGCTATTTATAGCCACACAATGATAGTTTCCATTATCTGATATACGACCTATGAAGCTGTAAATAAAACACAAGACGAATAAAAAATAAAAACACGCTTTTTGTGGTTAATATACATTGTACTTAAAAAAACTATGTTAAATAATAAAATTAAAGTCTGAATACCTCAAACTATTGTTTTTATATATTTTGTATCGACTAGAGACTTCTATTTGGACACCGTTAAACCGCCAATGAACTGATGGTTTTGGTGAGCCATCAACAATACAGTCCAATCTTACTGTTTCGCCTTTCTTAAAAGGCACACTCTTATCACCCACTTTTACAGATGGCGGCCCTACAAAAATTAAATAAATTTTCCGTACATTTTTATCAATCAAACATTCAATTCAAACTGGTATACATAGTTTTATAACGTTATATAGTTTTAAGTATGCATCACATATTCAATAGAAGAAAAAGGAGATCACAAGATTTTTTTTTCATAAAGATTAAAATCGAAATTAAAATACATACGCTTAACTACCAGCTGCATCTCATGAAAATCTTTATCAATTTCGTTGGAAGCTTCACATCTAAAGATCCCACTATGATCTTGATTGATTTTACTAATATAATAAAAATATTGCGCGTTTTTTAAATCTTCATAAACATCTGATCCATCCTTATTAAATGACCATGTCATACTAGGCTTCGGCTTACCTTGTATAACTCTAGAAAAAATCAAGAATAGATATTAATAAAAATTAAAACTAACGTAATTAAGTTTATTTAATGAAGATCTATGTGTTAACATGAAAATTTTCTATGTAGCCGTTTCGATAATATTGAATCATCACTCATCATCATAACTTCAGCCTCAATATTGTCCTGCTGTGTGGTTACGGCAGTAAAGAATATCCCTCTCTTTCCGTGGGTGTCGTAAGAGACGACAAAGGGATAACATAGTTCCACTACCACCTTGGAATTTAAAAAGCCAGCCGATGGCGGGATAACCATCCAACTGCTGGCTTTGAAATACACAGGTCGAAGACGGGCAGCAGCGTCTTCGGTGCGACAAAGCCAGCCCTGCGGTCACCAACCCGCTTGCCCAGCGTGGTGACTATACATGAGTTCACGACATTTTTGACGCGAACTTGTGGAAGCCTATGTCCAGCAGTGGACTGCAATAGGCTAAAGTGATTGTAAACTTTCATTTAAATCCATTCGGTACTTTTTGCGTGTAAGAGGAACAAACATCCATACGTACAAACTTTCGCATTTTTAATATTAGTAGGGTTATAATATTAGGAGGAATATTGGTAGGACTGCTACTATACTTTTTAAAATAAGTGTAAACATTAAATAGAAAAAATACCTGCAAGTCATATTCACATTGTCTCCTACAGTCCTGGCATAAATTGAATTTTCTTTGTCTATTTTAGGAGCTTCTGTTAATGATATAACACAAACATTGATTAAAGTAGATTGATTTTACAATTAATACATTTATTTAAATAATTATATTTTAAAAGTAACCAATATAGTTGTTGACATAAAATTTTCTTAAGATTAAGAATAAAATGTGTAAATGAAAAAAATTATAAGGCTAAAAATTTTAGAATAACAGTTATTCATACACAAATTATGTAACACTTTATACTAACTTAAGTTTGGTATTTTAACTTGAAATGAAAAAACCTTAGTCTCGTAAGTGTTGGATACATTTACGGAGTATTCTCCCTTGAGGTGAGTATTCACTTCTTTAATCGTTAATGTTGAGTTATCTGGCGAAATTATAAAATTTTCATCACTGCTTATTATTTTCTTATTTCTAAGCCAAGTAATTGTTGCTGCTGGCCAGGAATCTACTTTGCATTTAAATTCAGCATTTTCATTGTATTCTACATTTTTGTCTGAAAATAAAAATATTGTAATATTAGATCAGTCGTTAGTTTTTATGGAAATAATATAAATAGCAAAATAAAAATTAAAAATAGCTTTTTGTAAATTTCAAAAACAGTAATACAATATCGTTTACAAACCTTTCGGATATTCGAGGACATTCAAATATATTTTATTTTTTATTTTGACGTCAATGGATTTACTATCCTTGTCACCTTTTTCGTTTATCGCTGTACAGCTTACGGTCATATTCTTGCTTGGTTTTTTTATTTCAAGGACGCTAGTGTAAAGTCTTCGTAGGTGTACGGTATACATTGGCTACATACAATCAATATTTATTGCAAATGCTGTTACAATTAAAAGTACGAACAGTACCTTGATTTTTAATCAACTTCAAAAAAGGAGGAGGTTACTCAATTCGACTGTATATATATACTTTTTTATGTATGTTCGGGGATAACTTCGTCGTTTCTAAACCGATTTTGATAATTCTTTTATTGTTGGAAAGGAGATATCCCAGGTGTAGTACCATGGTAAGGAAACCAGGATCTGATGGTGAAATCCCAGAGAAATCGAGGAAAACCCTTGAAAATCCGCATAACTTTTTACTGGGTGTACCGATTTTGATGATTTTTAATTTAATCGAAAGCCGATGTTTATCATGTGGTCACATTTAAATTTTATCGAGATTTTTCTTTCTGTAATCTTTGATAATGCGTATTTACTTGACTATTTTTTCGTCTACCTACGTTGTATTACTTATCGATGTAATTGAAGTCGGTTTTTTTCTTTGCCAGATAACACAATTATTACGAATATTAATTAACTTTTATCAAGATAAAAGTACATAAATAAGATACATATCTTTAAATAGTTTATTGCAACCGTGATATAATCTGACGTAATATTGTAAGGTAGTGACTTCATTGACCCGCCAAGCACGTGCTGTTTGTGTCACAGTGTCAAATTAAGATAGCCTTGTAAACTATGATTACATGTGTACCCAATAAGCTATTAGTATATGTAACGGCTTATCATTAAAGAATTAGAACATTATATTATAAAACCCCGCGATAAAATATTAGTTCAAGAAATAGAGTGTTTCTTAATAAATCAAGTGTTATAAAAATCCTTGCAGTACCCTCAGTCCGAAACTCTAGCTACTGCCTTAGACCACATTTTGTTTTAGTATATGAGTATAACTGAGGTAGGGCACAGGAGGAATTTTCTGCTCAAAATATGGAGCAGCCCGACTGGGATAGATGGGAGTACCTCGACCTTACAGAAGATCACAGCAAAATAATACTGTTTTCAAGCAGTATTGTGTTCCTGTTGGTGAGTAAGGTGACCAGAGCTCCTGGGGGGGTTGGGGATTGGGTCGGCAACGCGCTTGTGATGCCTCTGGTGTTGCAGGCGTCTATAAGCTAAGGTAATCGCTTACCATCAGGTGAGCCGTACGCTTGTTTGCCGACCTAGTGACATAAAAAAAAATAATAGTAGGGAATTTGAATAAATTTTATAAAAAGTGCATATTATCACTCTGTAAGGAAATCAGTGAACAGGATAAAAAATTACCTGTGGTGTCAAAATTTTGCCAGACTCATCCGCCCACTTTACATCTGGTTCGGGATAGCCGTGAACTAGGCACTTCAACGTTAACAAACCATCAGGTTCTACGTACACTGGTGATTCTGGCGTTAATGTGACCGTTGGCGGCGTACAAGGCGGTACCGGTTCTGTCATTGCAAGGAGGTAAGATATGCCCAATATAATATATGTTTAAAAATATTATAAAAATAAGAACAGCTATTTATTGTAAACAGATAAGTTTTGTCTTTTGAACTGACTTCAAAAAAGGAGGAGGTTTCTATTTGGACTGTATTTTTTGTGTATGTTACTTTAGAACTTTTGACAAGGTGGACCGATTTCGATGATTTTTATTTCAATCGAAAGATGCTGCATGCTACATTGTGCCATTTAAATTTAATTGAGATCTGACGAGAACTTTTTGAGTTATTTCTAATAATGCGTATTTACTTGACTATTTTTTCGTCTACCTACGTTCTATTGCATATCGATGTCATTGAAATGGATTTTTTTTTCGTTTGCGAGCAAACATAATTACTATAGGTACCTATTAATGATAGTTTTTTTATATGATACTAATGTTTTCAAAGGGAAATGTTGGGAAAGAGGCCTGTGCGCATTAGTGGGATATTACAGGCTGAAGCGACAATGTTTTCAAATTAAGCTATGAAATTTATATCACGTGAAAATGATATCCTCAAATTTACCAATCTTAGGATTCTGATATTGCGTGGTACTTGTTGATACTCTTCTTATTTTTTCTTTAGTTTTCGTTAAACCATTTATCTGTAAATACAATACCATTAAAGATATATGCATAATAGTGTTACATTTATCAGTATGAAAAAATATTTTTACCGCTATTTTAAACATGCCAGATGGAGGCTTAAACGATTCTGTTACATAAAATTGTTGTTCTTCGTTCACCAGTGTCAAAGTAAGGACTTGGATGATATTGTCATCTACATCAGTTAAATCTACAGTTTCTAATTGAACGTCTCTTTCCATATTATCTAATTCAATCGATAAGTATTGATTCCCTAAAATTATAAGCGAATATTACGTTTAAGTAGTATAAACTTAATCACGTTAATCTTTAAACTATATTTTAAAATTAAATTAAATTAAATGTTTTCTGAACCTGTACTGTCAATAGGCTTAGTTGATGTCTCGTTTAAAGTTGCAGGTTTTGTGGTTGAGAAACCATATTGAAAGCAGACTGTAGTCTCGCCGGATATAACTACTGAACTGGTTTTAGTATCATTTATAAGAACAGTGTAGATTCCGGGTTTTAATATGACTTTGCCAACCTGCAATTATTCACTTATACAATTTTTTGAATCATTTCAATTTTTTTTCGGTGATTAAAGAGTCGAGAGTATTATAAGAGAATGTTGTACTTACAGCACATTTAGACGTTTGTACTATAAGTTCTGTTTCAATAACATTACCGACCAGATCAGTTACTGTGTAATATACTCCATATTTTGAAGATACAGCAATAAGTACGTTGCGTATTTTACTATCAACTGAAAACTAAAAAACAGTTATGAATAATAAATACCGTTTCATTATTTAATCGAAAAACACTCGATATTTAAATAATTTTATTTCCTATGAATGACCATCATGGTCAACAACATAATACTCACTTGAATTTTATTTTCTCCTTCTTTAGTATCGGTTCGTTTAAGTATTGTCCGCTTGTACTTAATTGATTCTACGATATAATTAATTATCTGCAACAAAATAAATAGTCTAAAACTCGTTGAGGTGTACTTCAACTGTTACATCCCCATTGCCTATAGTCATAATTACTCATTTTACCTTGTTGACGTCTTCTTTATCTGAATGAAATATCTGTCCCGATGTTGCTTTTGTTATGTCTTCGTATACATCATATTGTATTGGGTCATACGTTTTGCACGCTCCCGTTAAAAGAAAATTAACCTGTAATGAAAGAAATGCTAAAATTATAGCATATACATTTTAATAAACCATAAATGATCGGGTCGAGAAATTGGTATAGCATCTTCAATACTTCAATTAATATATTAATTGCCATAGCCTTTACCTAATTGTGGGTAAGGAAATAGAAAAATCAACGAAATTAAATAGTTTATGATTACATAAATTCCTTGAGTACTGAATTGATTTAAAAGAATAGAAATGATTGTAATGTCGAAATTCGACCATAATAATAAAAAAACCAAAAAATTATGAAAATAAATGATAATAAAAAATCAAAACGCACTTACTTGTATTCCTTTCTCTTGACTAAGACTTCTTACGGCGTCTATTTTTGTGTAATCTTGGGCAAAAGCGTTAGTGAAGACGTAAAGAAAAGAATTAGGCTTACTAAAGTTAAGTCCTACTTCGATTCCTGACATTGAGTATTCGGGACAGTTACCACCATTTTGCATTTTTATCGAGTGTAAAGCCTTTTTAAAATTATTTCTATCAGTTGTTTTAGTCAGTAGTTCTACTTCTAGAAAGGAAATTACAATATTAAAATAAGCGTGTGTATGCAATTCACACAAAGCAAAAGTGACACTTCTGAAAAGTAGCCTACGAGAGATTTATTTCGCCGAGAATATAAAATACTAAATTTATTCTATCTTGTTCTCTCCTAAGATACATTTATGTGTTTGTTACTTTATCGTGACACGTTTTCGTTTCACTGAGTTTCAGATCACAACAATTCAAAATATCTTCACTTCAATAATACGCTCTCTGTTAATTCAAAATTTATTATTGTGTTAATTAAAGGGCACATAGTAGAAGAGAAAAGAATCAGTATATAAGTATAATACTTAAGAATAGTATATAGTAAAAAAATCAGCAGATAGGTAATGCTGTGTGGTTACGGCATCAAAGAATATAGCCACCCCTCTCTTCCCGTGGGTGTCGTAAAAGGCAGCTAAGGGATAACACATTTCCACTGCTACCTTGGAACTTAAAAAGCCGACCGATGGCGGGATAACCATCCAACTGCTGGCTTTGAAATACACAGGCCGAAGACGGGCAGCAGCGTCTTCGGTGCGACAAAGCCAGCCCTGCGGTCACCACCCCGCCTGCCCAGCGTGGTGACTATGGGCAAAACACATGAACTTGTGGAGGCCTATGTCCAGTAGTGGACTGTGAAAGGTAAAAGTAATTTTAAAAAAATTGCCGTATTTTTATGCCATATTCATTAATTCTATGGTTTCTGTGTGATATCTGTGTAATATTTTAGGGGAAAGTTAATATCCTCTAAGTAAATGGAAAGTAGTGAAATCGTAGCTGACTAAAAAATATCATATATGACATACATCAACCAGTATATTATATTTAAGTAACTAAAACTATTGTTTCGTAGTTTCACATTTTACTAGCAGCACGTTAATAATATTAAATTTTTCATTATTACTTTCTAATTATAATTTTTATCTTTATTAGTATCCTGTATCATACATATCTTATACTGTTGGCATTCACAAAAAATAAAATATGTTTTTATTTTTTGTAAAATTTATGTTACTGTTGGTTTGTATGAGTATAGTAAAAAATTCACCACTCACTGGGATCGTCGAAAGCGACTAAAACAAAATCATCAATAACACTAGAGTTTGATTTAAGCACAGCTTCAAATATCATATCAGTTTCATTAATCACATTGTCTATAACATATTGCATAGAATTAGTACGATCGATCACAAATGCTAAACTACTTTTAAATGTATGTCCGTTCACAGTACAAAATATTTTAAAGACAATAAAACTGTACAAAATCCAAACCAACATAATGTTGGTCAATCTCGGTCACTAACTTTTATTGTAATGATAATTAATCGCGTACTACAAGGGTCAACAATGTCAGAGTAGAGCAAGCACATTAAATGAGCGACGCAATTTTTATTCATTTCGAGATAAAAATTACATTAATTTCGTCAAATCAATTAGCAACTGCTATTTTCGTTTTCATTTCGCGCGCGTTCTATTCTTCCGTTTCGATCTATAGATTTTTTTAATCTACCAAATGATTTTTTTACCAATATGCTCATTACTTTATTATAAAACAACAAATATTTAGTAAATCTCATGGATTTAATGGAATACAATTACAAATATAATACAAAGTACAATCTTAATTGAGTTATTAAATAGTTTCCTGTTTATCCTAATCCTAAATATAAAGCTGGCGTAGATAACCATAAGGAAAAAATTGTTTCAGATTAACTCGTAAATTAAGACAAATAATATAGTTTGTCTATGACAATATTTATAGTTTAGCTTTAGGTTTTAATGTCTACTACATAGCTTTTAAAGCCGTGTACTACTGAAGAATAAAGTACAATAATATAAACAACAGTAATTTTAGATGTGGCCATGGGCAGATTAATCATGGGCAGAGAATCTAGGCTACTCCTTCCTCTATCTAGGATGGTGCAAAGAACAACTAAGGACAAAGAGAGATGTATAATACCTTCGGAGCCTCTTCATAGAACGTAAGTGAGTTTTGAGTGAGTAGCTCTAAGCATTAATCTCTCTTGAAGTTGAAACCGTTTCCATAGATCATGATGCGATTACGATCGCAACAAGAAAGCGTTTGTAGCGAAGTCCCTGTATACGCGATTAATGAACAAGCAGCCACCAATAAGTGTAAGAAATGCAAAAGATTCTGTAAAAGAATGTCTGACCTTCTGAGTTCTCTTTCCAAAAGGATACGGAAACTTATACTCAGAGACCTTAGATGCTTTAATACTACAGATATAGCAACTCTTATAGAGCAGAATAGGGGTTGAAAGTTTTTCAAAGACCATTGCGAAGAAGCCTTCTTGCGTACATACATCTCAATACAGTTCGATATAACGCTAGTCGATATGACAACTATACAGAGAATCCAGAAAAGTCTAGGTCTAAAAAGAGTTGAAAGCTTTCTCGTAGCCCACAAATGCCATGGCGCAGATGCAGTTTGTAGAGCCATCTGGATTTGATATATGTATTTATTTTTATATACCTAAGTATTGTTTATATGGAAAACAAAAAATATGTGACTATATTAGCCGGATGTTACACATAACATAAACATCAAGTTGCTTACCGTAGGAACAGTCTACTGTGTGTGTGAGTATATAGATATGCATTCGCATTCAGCTTGTAACATCCCACTGTTGGGCATAGGCCTCTTTCTCAATTTAGGAGATGCGTTGGACCTTAAATCACTACGCTGCTCCACTGCGGGTTGGCGGATATGTTTCCTACTATGAGTAACGAGCGCTATCAGGTATTTATGATAACAACCATACAGCGGACTGTAGTGATGCGAGTAGTCGCCTAAAACACCGACAATTTGAGGATTCGATTTCCGCTCAGGATGGATATTTCTATTAATGCAAATATTTCTTTTCGGTTTGGGTGTCTGTCCTTTCAGGTCTCCCCACCGTGCCTAGGAGCGCTCGTTTCGCTCTCGGTCTCGGTTATTGTCAAACAGATATTAAAACGACAAAAAATATTATTATTTTGTTTTTAATCCGGGGAACTATAGGTTTGAATTTATTATTATACTAGCTGACCCGGCGAACTTCGTATCGCCTAACACAAACATTATCGTATGGTATTAAAGTTCAAATTAACTTTTACGTATTATCACAAATCTTTTGTATGGGAGTATAGAAAAGTGTTGTTTTTAGACTTTTTCAGGAAATTTAATTTTTTTTTTTGAATTTTTCTCTCCGTAAGAACCATCCTCGTACTTCAAGGAATATTTAAAAAAAAGAATCAGCGAAATCGGTCCAACCGTTCTCGAGTTTAGCGCTTAGCAACACATTCAGCGACTCATTTTTATATTATAGATTTCTATTTTTTACAGTGTATAAACTTTTTGATTCTAAATAAAACGATAAAATGACCAGTACAAATGTGTACCATGTGCGAGAATCAAATCCGCAACCCCAGCGCAACTGTCATAAGCCAGTGATGTGACCGCTGCGATGACGTTTCGTCATATTAAAAGTTTAAAAGAAATGAAAAGAGAAAATTAAAAGTATTTTATACGTATACTTGAATATATACGGTTATATATATTAAAAAAAATCATAAGTTAGTTAATTTTAAATCGAAACTTTATTAGATATCCGTTTTACCAGCCCGTAAGTGGTATGTGTGTGTATGTGTGTATCTTTATCTGGCATTAAGTTCAAGAACAGACTCCTTTGTGTGAAAGTTAAATATATATATATATATATATATATATATATATATATATATATATATATATATATATATATATATATATATATATATTTGAGTAATTGGTTGAATCAGCATGTAGAATCTCCCACTGCTGGGCTTTTTATGTCGAAGAAGGGTGCATAATAAAGTATGCTGCCCTATGCCGCCTGGCGGATATACTTCCTAGTACGAGTAACAATCACTATCAGGTGTCTATGATAACAACCGGGACCGACAGCTTAACGTGCTCGCTGAGGCACGCCGGGGAGACTAAATATTAGTATAAATAGAAATAACCATTAGGAGCGTGAGGAGGCTAGTGATCTCCGGTATTTAAGCGCTTACATGCCACACGTACTCATAAATATAAATGACACTCTAAAAGGGTTGCTAATACATGTAGGTTACTTTCAACCAAACTACTAGTAGACGTTGTTGTAGTATAAAAACAAAAAAAAAGTATGATGCGCTTTTATTCAACAAGTTAGGCTGAACAATAAATTTTTCAATCAGTGAAAATGGAGAAATTTACGATTTAATTTCAGTTAATTTGCCTTAGATACAGAAAATGTAAATAATGCAATGGCACTAGATACCAGTTAATACTATCTACCTAAACCTGAAAGCTTAAGTTATATTATTGTTGATCCTTATTAGTCACATTAAAAATTTTAATCATTCATTATAATTGAGGCACAATTATATAAAATTAAATTTTCTGATAAATCCAAAAAGCAAGCACTGAGTAAATGAAGTCTGTTTGATCTGAAAGGTCTCAGTAGACGGAACTCCCTTTTTAACTCGCGTCCTCTTGTATACCTATACCTCTCTGACAGTTAAAATATCTGAAATGGTGTAAGAAACAAGGAAATCGTCTCACAACTAATTGTTTTTGCTAGCAAACGAAAAAAAACCGACTCAATTACATCGACAAGTAATACAACGCAGGTAAACGAAAAAATTGTCAATTAAATAAGCATTATTAGAAATAACTCAAAAAGTATTCGTTAAATCTCAATTAAATTTAAATGGGACCATGTATAAGCACCAGACTTCGGTTAAAAAGAATCGTCTAAATTAGTCAATCCTGTAAAAATTTGTGATGTATAGTAAAAACTGATTATAATACAACGACGGTCGACTAAATTTTGTCAATGATCAAGCGCCGATTACGGTATGTTGTTAAAATATACATTAAAATAAAAGTTATAGATAAAGACAAAATTAAGAGATTAAATGAAAAGGCCTGTCTTGAGGGGGCTTGTAAATAGATAGAAGAATACTTTGACTATCAAGCTACTTACAATCAGAAATTTGTCATCAATCGGCAATCGAATAAGATTTGAGAAAAATCCCGTCGAAACGATCCTAATTTCATTATTTTGGAAAACCTTAAAGTTTATATGTCCGTTATAGAGATAAAAGTAATTTACCTATATAAAGTTTGTATTACGGTGCTTTGAAAGATATCAATTAACAAACGTATATAATTCTACCTTATCTAATTTCATTTATACAAATAAATAAAATTTGAGTGCCTGTTTTTAATAATAAAATAACCGCTTTTTACTAAATACATATGGATGTGTACAGGGTTTTTTTTTTAATTTTTGTCTGTCTGTCTGTTTGTTCCGGCTAATCTCTGAAACGGCTGACTCGATTTTGACGGGACTTTCAGTGGTAGATAGCCGATATAGTAAAGAGTAACTTAGGCTACTTTTATTATAGAAATTTATTTATTTTATAACTTTGCGAATTGAACAATAACTTTTTTTGTTAATTTCCACGCAGACGACGTCGCGGACAGCTAGTTTATATATACTATAAGAAATCAAGTCATCCATTGTCAGACTCTTAGTACGATTGCAACCCCCTTTCCCTATCAGACGCAAGAAATATTTATTAACTGACTTCAAGAAAGGAGGAGTTTCTTATTTCGACTGTATTTATTAATTATAAGGTAACAACTCAGAACTTTTTATTGGATGAACTAATTTCGATGACTTTTTTTCAATAGAAAGGTGGTGCTTGTCACGTGTCCTATTTTTATTTAATCGAAATCTGGCAAGTACTTCTTAAATTATATTTCATAACGCGTATTTACTTGACTTATTTGTTCGTCTACTAACGTTATATACAGGGTGTGGCGTAAATAGTGGTCCACCGTTAAGGATTCAATAAACCAGGTAATTTACTATAACATATTACAATTTTATCCATTTTTACCCAAAGGTTCCGGAAATATTTTTATTTTTTATTTTTTTACGATATTTGTACCCTTTGTTACAAATTTGGTTGTAGTTTTAACAAATACCATTATTTTTTCATTTTGATTACTGGTAATTACTGCTGAACACTGGAGCTATCGTTAAATAACATGTTTTTAATGTAAATTTAAGGCTTTTGAAGAAAAAAATTGGTTTTACTCTACTTTAAACCCAAATTTTTAACATATCATGCTAATTCAAGAGCGATTTTTGTAAAAAAAATGTACTAAGCTGTCAGTGCCCATTCATTTAAAAATATGTCTACTAAATACCGATTTCAAAATGGTATCACAATAGCAGATCCTTTTGTTTAACAGAAAGATATCCAATTTTAATTGAAGAAAGGAAGATTTTCATTAAAATACATTTTAAAATTTAGTTGTGTTAATACTTATGATTTTTGTAAAAAAAGTAACTACACTGTCAGTGCCTATTCATTTTAAAATATTCCTACTAAACACAGATTTTAAAACGATTTGCCATCCCATTAATAAAAAAAATTATGGCAATTTTAATTGAAAAAGACTTAAAATAAAAATAAAAAATTACTACTGTTACAGAGTGATCTTGGCCTAACTTGTAAATTAGAACAAGGTATTAAAAAAAAAAAACAAGTCATACTGTCATCATTTATTATTATTCTTTGACATAATTACAAACACTGTAAAAACTACACCAAATACTCGAAATGCCCCCCATTCGCAGCTATACATGCTCTGCAACGTCGAATATACAGTGTTTGTAATCATGTCAAAGAATAATAATAAACGATGACTGTATGACTTATTTTTAACCGACTTTCAAAAAAGGAGGAGGTTCTCAATTCGACTGTATTTTTTTTATGTATGTTACATCAGAACTTTTGACCGTGTGGACCGATTTCGAGAATTTTTTTTTAATCGAAAGGTGGTGTGTGCCAATTGGTCCCATTTAAATTTATTTGATATCTAACAACTACTTTTCGAGCTATATGTAATAATGCGTTTTTACTTGACGCTTTTTTCATCGACCTACGGTGTATTATACCGCATAACTTTCTACTGGATGTACCGATTTTGATAATTATTTTTTTGTTGGAAAGGAGATATCCCTAGTTTGATACCATGATAAGAAAACCAGGAACTGATGATGGGATCCCAGAGAAATCGAGGGACACTCTCGAAAATCCGCAATAACTTTTTACTGGGTGTACCGATTTTGATAATTTTTAATTTAATCGAAAGCTAATGTTTATCATGTGGTCACATATAAATTTTATCGAGATCTGATAAATACTTTTTGAGTAATCTTTGATAACGCATAGTTACTTGACTATTTTGTCGTCGATCTACGTTGTATTACTCGTCGATGTAATTGAAGTCGGTTTTTTTTCGTTTGCGAGCAAACACAATTATTTTTTAATGCCTTGTTCTAATTTACAAGTTAGGCCAAGATCACTCTGTAACAGTAGTAATTTTTTATTTTTATTTTAAGTTTTTTCAATTAAAATTGCCATAATTTTTTTTATTAATGGGATGGCAAATCGTTTTAAAATCTGTGTTTAGTAGGAATATTTTAAAATGAATAGGCACTGACAGTGTAGTTACTTTTTTTACAAAAATCATAAGTATTAACACAACTAAATTTTAAAATGTATTTTAATGAAAATCTTCCTTTCTTCAATTAAAATTGGACATCTTTCTGTTAAACAAAAGGATCTGCTATTGTGATACCATTTTGAAATCGGTATTTAGTAGGCATATTTTTAAATGAATGGGCACTGACAGCTTAGTACATTTTTTTTACAAAAATCGCTCTTGAATTAGCATGATATGTTAAAAATTTGGGTTTAAAGTAGAGTAAAATCATTTTTTTTCTTCAAAAGCCTTAAATTTACATTAAAAACATGTTATTTAACGATAGCTCCAGTGTTCAGCAGTAATTACCAGTAATCAAAATGAAAAAATAATGGTATTTGTTAAAACTACAACCAAATTTGTAACAAAGGGTACAAATATCGTAAAAAAATAAAAAATAAAAATATTTCCGGAACCTTTGGGTAAAAATGGATAAAATTGTAATATGTTATAGTAAATTACCTGGTTTATCGAATCCTTAACGGTGGACCACTATTTACGCCACACCCTGTATATTACTGGTTGATGTAATTAAGGTGGTTTTTTTTTTTCTTCTTTAAGGAAGTTCAATAAAAAAGTAATAATATCCCATAACTTTGTATTAAATGTATATTTCTTAATATTATTGTACAACGAATAAATTAGGTACATAAATCATAAAGGAAACACAAGTTTTAATAAATCCGTTTCATGTAAGAAATAATAAAATTAAATATTAACAAAAAAAATATATATATTAAAGGGCATTATTGTTATCTCATGTAACATGTGTGTTTCTAAATTTAGTTTTCCTGCGAAACATTACAATTTATATAATTGAGTTAACAAAGTAGGTAATTCCAGTTAACCTTTTCTACACGAGGAAAATAAAGTTCAAATATAAAGGACAAATACGCTTTTAGCATTTTTTCAATTAATACCTCTATTTTTGTTGTATTAAAGATCAATATTCTACATTAATAATTATGTGTGCATGTTGTGATGTCTGATTAAATAGTGTAACATTATATGTGATATAGGCAACAAGCTAGGCCGTAATGTTATCAAATAATTTTATTATATGCTTACTAAGTTGCATTAAGAGGTAGATATATTTACAATAAAAATAAAAACATTCTTTAAAAAAAAATCTTTTGAGGATATAATTTAGATTTTCATACGATGAATTATAATTTAAATGTGCTGCTGTTATTGTTAGTTGGTAACGTTATTTTAGATAGCAAATATTAATTTAAGCTATCAATAGAATAATTACATCCACCTGAAATTAAGCGGATACCGTAAACTATGCCTGCAACACCGTGAGCACAACAACATTTGATAGCAGTATTATTTAGCTGTGGTATCCTGTGAGGTTGCTCTCTCATTGGTTGCTCAAAATGTTGAGCAAGATATTTCCTGCTGTATCATTACAGCTTATACAGTCCACTGCTGGACATAGGCCTCCACAAGTGTACGCCGAAAATAACGTGAACTCATGTGAGTCACCACGCTGGGCAGGCGGGTTGGTGACCGCAGGGTTTGCTTTGTGCGGGGTTGGATTTCCTGCTGTACCTTACCTCTGAATTCTATCAAGATAGTTACATTAACAAAAATATAAAGTCGTTAGTTGTTTTACCATATATGGTATTAAGCCCCCTTAACCCCCCCCCCTCTTATAACTTTGGGATATGAAAAATAGATATTGGTCTATTCTCAGACCTACCCGATATGCACACAAAATTTCATAAAAATCGGTCAAACCATTTCGAAGGAGTATTGTTACTAACATTGTGACATGAGAATTTTATGAGAATAGTCTATGAAATAAATAATTTACAGAATCATAGATTACTTTTTTAATATAATATTCTGTATAACACATATGGTAAGCTGTATGAAGATGTAAAAACTTTTTTAACTGTTCTGTTCTGAACAGTTCGTATTTGAACACAATCGTATTATCGTAACTTTCACAGCAATAGTAAATTAATTATGGACCGAGTGCATACTCACAAAACAATAAACTGGAACCTAATTCTGTTTATTTTCTCCTAAATGAATATAATTTTTAAACATAAACTTCATATTTTAAAATCCAAGGAGCTAGAAAATATATAATAATCAGTGAAAAAAAAGTCTATAAGGTAAAACTGTAAAAAATGAGAGTAAAATAAAGCAAAAGGCAAACTTACGTTTCTACAACGGCTATAAGTTTATAACTTGGCCTTAACAAAGTTATCATTTATTGCAATTAGAAATTGTTCCACGTTTTAGTCGCGAATTGTCTTTTACCAAAGTAAGATCAACATTGATAAAAAATAATGTTGAAACAATATTTTTTGCTTTTTTTCTTATTAAGCTCAAATGTTTCATGTGAAAAAAGCTTTACAATTGTAATGGACACGACGAAGTCCATGGAATATGAAATTTATGCTTTTAAAACACATATAGCGTCTATCGTAAACGTAATAAGAAGTTCTACATTTACGAATTATATATTAATACCCTTCGGCCACGAAGGTAAGCCATTAACAAAAACTGCATTTTTTTTTCAATTATTACTCTTTTCTGTTTATTAGTAATATACGTAATTTATATTATTTTATATAAATATTGTGGTATACCTAGCTAAAATTTACGTTTATTTATCTCTATTGAAATAGAACACAGCAAAAAATACTGTGCTCTAAATCTGGATCAGCACACCTGGGGGAGTACCTCAATCTTACAGAAGATCACAGCTAAATAACACTGCTGTTATATTCCTTAAGTGAGAAAGTAAGCTAAAGCTATTGGGGAGGGTCAGAGGTAAGGCCGCCAATGTGTGTGTAATGCTTGTGGTATTGCAGGTTTCCAAAAGTAACCGCGTACCATCAGGTGGGACGTACGCTTGATTGCCATCCCTGTCGTATAAAAAAATCTGCAATGTACTGTATGGTACCTTAAAGAATATATTTTATTTTTCTAGATGTGGGTCCTGCTCTTAAATTTCAAAAACCTGAAGAACTTGTGGACATAATGCAGTTTGTAGAATCGAGTGGAGAGCAGACTTCCTGTCCGGAAAACTCTTTAGCTGCAATTGAGAAAGCTCTCCAAGTGAGCATGCCAAAATCCTATATCTACGTCCTTACAGACGCAGAAGCAAAAACCATTACCCAGCTGGATAATATAAAACGGCTATGTCAAATCCAAAAGAGTAAGGTAAAGTATCACTCTATTTAAATTTTTGACAGCCTATAATATCCCACTACTGGGCAAGGCCTCTTTCCCCATGTAGGAGAAGGATCAGAGCTTAATCCACCACGCTGCTACAATGCGGGTTGGCGGATATATTCCCTACTATGAGTAACGATCGCTATCAGGTTTACATGATAACAACCGGGACCGACGGCTTAACGTGCTCTCCGAGGCACGGTGGGGGGTAGGTACTCGCGCGCGGTAAACGCGGCTATTCCCGAATAAATCCCGATTTCGTGGTACCTCCTGAATAAAAAGTAATACAATAATTTTAAAATCCTTTGTTTGTGTTTTAGTATCGTGTAAACAGCTCTATGTACTTGAGAAAACATAGCTATTTTGAAATCACAGACAGACACTTCAGTCTTATTTATATGTATAGATAACTACTATGTTTTGGACGAATTAACTTCTTTCAGGTTATAATTTTTAAAAGTGGTGAATGTCAAGATGTGGAAGTAAATCAATTTGAACACGATCGTATTTATAACGAAGTTGCTAGAAACTGTGGTGGCGCAGTTTTTAATTTAGAATTAAAAGATTTTCGAGATGTAAGTACCTACGGCTAGTCTTTAGATTAAGACCCGTCGAATTAATTTTGTAAAGAAATTATGCCGATATACGGTCAAATTTTGAAGTTAGATAGGTTAGGTTATTTTTTTTTATTCGATGGGTCTTAATCTAAAGACAAATGCTAAAATGCTAAATGCAAAGGCTTTAAACAAACGTGTACTAAAGTTGTAGGCACAATAATGTCTTTAAAAGAATGAGCCGAAAAATTTACTTTACTGAAAAATTAAGTTATTCTTTCACATAACGATTTTTATTAATATACTGAAAACGTTAAACAAATAACATACTTACTTTGATGGTACAGGTTTTTAAATACATTAAGGAAATGACCAAAGTTGACTGGAGTGATGTTGACACACATCAAGAATTTACGACAAACAAACAATATACTGTAAGTTATTAATTTTTTTTATAATAGCATGTCGAAACATGTAACAGTTACAAAATTGTAAAGGATAGCTCGAAGTATAATGCTCGATTGAAGTAGCAGAGGGCAGGTCACCTTTGTCCCAAGACTATGGCCGCTAGAGCAGGTGTGTTCTGGAGTGGAGACCGTGTGTTGTGGGACGTTATCCTATCCGCTAGAACGACGATCTACATAAGATTGAAAGTGGAGACTGTATGAGGAATGCAAAAAACTGGGACGTTTGACGCGAACTTGGAGAGACTTAAGACTATCCTATGCCTAGGCTGAAAAGAGAGATATATAATAAATATTTAGTACAATTAGTTTTAACTGAGTAGATAAAAAAGTGCATTCCAGCTTGGAGTATAAACAAAACAGTCAATACGCCGTATAAATTAATGGGCTTCAATATATACTGAACCTGATTTACACTATTTATTTAAAAAAAAATACCTTAATTTATTTTTCTTTTACAAAATTAATTGAAAAAAATATTTTTTTTAATTTTACAAATTTAAAAAATTAATTGTAATTATTTTACCAACATTCTTTAAATGTTTCAGTTGACAATAGATACTTATACCAAGGATCTGATCATAGTTGTGTCTGGAAAACATCCTACAATACAAATTAGTAACTATTTTGGCGATAGCCCGCGTATCGAAAAAATCGTCGATAGTCAAACAATGCTTGTAAGTATTACTATTTGTTTGTGATTAAGTGCAGTTTTCGTAATAAAAATCTTATAACACAAGATACCGTGTAATAAATATATAAGACAAAGACAAGACATACTAGTAAATATGCAACATAATACATAAATTGACATATATATGATAGGCCTAATGAAATCTAGTCCAAACTTCGTTAATTAATTAATAAAATAAAATAAAAATTGAGAGAGTCAGTTAGTTTAGCATAAACCGTATATCTAATAAGCACGTAACACACGGTTATAATTTACAATTAAAGGATATAATAAGAATATGTACTTGATAATTTTCATTAAACACATGAGGGTATATATTCTTTATGACGGATCTTAGACCAACGTAGAAATTTTTGTAAATTTAAACCCATAAAACAGTTTAATCTGTTTTGTTTTTTTAATCCACCTAACTAATACTTGGTTCGATTTTAAAAATTATCGTCACATTATTCAGGCAGATAACTGTAAAAATGAAAAATATTAGTTGACTCAGTGATCTTCGTACCGCCATACGTTTTATTTTATTTTCTTCTATGCAAACCTAGTCCGGACAACAACACATAACAAAAAAAAAAAAACCATTCAAATTATACAATTTAGCTGACTTTGGTAGTTAAGAAAGCGTGTATGTCGCCAATTCAAATATACATATATTACGCTATGAAAGCTCTGCATAATACATTAGAGCTGAAATGATTGCGAAGATTATTTAACGAAAGCATTTATTCAGGTGATTCGAGTTCAAGTAACGGAACTAGGTGACTTTACCACCGATGTCAGCTGCCACGGGACCGGAGCCGTAACATTTTATAGGAAAAAAGAAATTAAATTCCAATACGGATTTTCTCCTCTAGAACCAAAAAGTCTTCAAGAAACTACTTCGAGGCCAATACCAGGTTTATATTTATTTATAATATATATACAATTTATTATTGTATATATTAAGTTCATATTTTATTTATGTGCTTGTTATTTATCTTTTGTATTTTACTTATCTAATCTAGTGAACTCGAGTTTCTATGTATGGATGAATAGTAAATAGCGTAACAAAAGTATAGACACTGTAATAGCTTTTCCTTCTACTTTTTTCATAACATCTTCTTAAGCATATAAATTTTTAAAAATATTATTAATGAAATCTCAGTTTTGTATGTTACAATGTTTGTTATAGGTATAATGAACTATGTAATGATATCACTTCCGGTTGACTCAACTACGGAACTGATGGCTGTTAATGTACAAACTAGTGATAAATTTGAAAAAATACCAGTGGAATATCATACAATTGATAAAGGCAAAGGTCTTTATGTTCTACATATATATATTACGCCAGGACACAGTTTAAAAATGACGGTAATAATATTTTTTAGTATTGTCAGAGATTTTAATTTCAAATTTTACATAATTATACCTTGTTTACCTTGTTGGACATTATCCTTAACAAAATTTGTCATAAACATTATTATTTTTTACAGTTTGTTCTCAAACTTAAAAAAAACCGACTTCAATTTATATATAACTCAAAAAGTATTCGTCAGATCTCGCTCAAATTCAAATTAATTTCATTGGTCTGACAAGCACTAGATTTCAATAAAAAAACGAATCATCGAAATCGGTACACACAGTAAGAGAAGATGATGATGATGATGATGATGGTACACACGCAAAAAAAGAAACAGTCGAATTTCGAACCTCCCCCTTTTTTACGCTCAGCCTTTGCCGCTTGCGCCACGTTGGCGCAACGGTCACAGCACCAGTTTGTTCCTGTTGTGCTGGAGATTGTGGGTTCGTTCCCCACACATGACAAACATGTGTATTGGCCATACAGTATTTGCCGTGGTCTGGGTGTTTGTGCAGCCCTTGTGAGTGTGGATAGCAATTTTTACTCATAGTAGGGAACTTATCTGCCAACACGCATTGGAGCAGCGTGGTGGATTAAGTTCTCATCCTTCTATGATCTAAATATTGGTTTTTAAGTTTTATAATTATTAAAACCTAATCAATGCAGGTAACGTGTCGAGATACAACAAGTTATCAAGAAATAACGGGCACTACAGCGTCTATTTACCCTCAACAATTAACAGGTAAAGTTGCAGCCTCATTTATATTTAATACATAAAAGAAAAACGATATACAGATAAAGTGAAATTTAAAAAACCCTAAAACAAAAAATGCTAATTACTGCGCATCTTATCCTAGACGTTATACCACGAAAGTCGAAACCTAAGATAGAAATAGTTGAATCTGAAGCTTTAATAGACTTTGGAACTAGTTACAAAGTAGCTTGCAAAGTAAATGGTTATCCAAAACCAAGTATATGGTGGGAAAATGATTTGGAAGAAATAATGCCATCTCAGGTAAATATTTTTTTAACACAATATACGAGTACATATTTTGCATTTCTCGTTTTTGTTGACTGTTACTCGTTGCCATTGTGTTTACTCGTATATATATCAACTATGGATGAACTTATAGGTAATTTTTAAGTTTATCTTAATTTTTTCTTTTGTAGCAATAAAAGTAATCTATTTCTTGTTTGCTGCAATTTCGATTAGGTTTTAAAATTTAAGAATTACTTCAGGGCTTAAGTCTTATTTTCTGGGTTGCTAGCTAGTGTTTAACATAGCATCTATTTGATTTATTTTATTAATACATTTATAGAGATAGTTTTATTAAAACTTTCAGAATGCTTTGTTAGAAATACCCACTAAATACATAAGTTACGCAACTATCGCAAACGCGACAAGAAATGGAACAATTACGTGTAAAAGTACAAATGAAGAAGGGGAAGATGCAGTGTCAATGGATTTGTATGTCAACAGAACATTTATATTCGAAGTCATAAAGTATCCGACTGGTATGTTGTAATAAGATAAGATCTAAAATAGTTTCAGCTCAATAAATGTATTTTGTTTTACTTTACTTGAAAAAGTATTATCCTTGATATTTCCGTTCCACTGAAAAGTTGAAAGAGGTAACACTTTTATTTACGCTTTCAATTTATTATTAATGGCAACTAACGATTGGATAAAGTGTCGGAGGCACTATTAATATTTATTATAGATCAAATATTTTTTTAGATATGACCGTTGAATATGGGAATGAAGGTAGGCTGTATTGTGAAGTGAATGCATATCCTGATGCAGAAATAAAATGGTTCCATAATGATACCGCGATAGAAGAATCAGAAAATATTGAATTGGTACCACATGAGTACATGCTTTTGATAAAATATATGGGAATAAATGATACTGGAGAATATCAATGTGTCATAACTAATACTGTAGAAAAAAGCACGTATGCGGCTAAGGTATACATATCAGGATTAGGTAATAGTTTTTTTTTCATACTGTAATTATACATATACATCGTTACTGTTCTGTTTATAAGCGCAGGATTATTAGTACATACAGATAGATAAACATTTACAAAATATGTATTACGTATATTGTTGCTTGTTTATATACATTCATAATAAAGACAAAGCCAATTTTATTTAAAAAAAAAAACTAGCGCTGCGCGCGTTGCTATGCTTTTTTTTGGTCGTACCAACTCAGAAACCTTTGTGGGCTCATGCACAATACTTTGCTGATGATCATGACATGATCAAACGCATAGTTTACGATTCTGTAAAGGACATACAGCCAAACATTTCATTTATATATATAAACAACGATAGATAACCGCGCATAAATAAAAAAACTTATACATTACCAAAATTTCGTATTTTGGTACATAATTAAGTATAGAGCGGTGTATATCTATGGTGAATGTTCTCTCATAACTCAGAAAAAAAACTGATGTTGATAAAAAATTAAGTGTGGTTATTTTTTGTGGCTAAAATAACAAACTACTCTGCAGGATCTTCAAGGATCTGATTTTAACTGTGATTATATTCGATTTATTTGCTATTGATGTGTGATGATTTGTGATTTATTTATGAGAGAAGTGAAATATTTAAGAATATTTTGAGCGAGTATGTATTAATTATCTTGAAGGCGTAAGTTTTAACTTTTCTCAGAAGAAAAAGTCTTCGCATAGTAAGCCTAGTAGCCAACACAATGTTTATAGGCAATTACAGTAATTACTGTAAATTTATAGTAGTAGAAATTTGAGATAATTTCTATTGACGTTTTCCTTCACGAGAACTATTAATAGATACATTTAATTATGTTTTGCATGTGCCCGTAATAAATAAAATATATTATTTCCTTATTTAATATACCTAATAAATACGTAGAATTTACAACTTCCTAGTAGAAAGTTTCATCTTTATAATATTCCTAAATAGAAAACAGTTTACAAACATTCATTTGTTTGTCAATTGCAATTCTTTATGATAATTTCATCACATTAATTACCGAAGTTGACGTCGCAGGAATTCGAAAAGTTATTGTTCAGTTCGTGATAAAATAAATAAATTTCTAAAACAAAAGTAGCCTAAGTTACTCCTTACTTTATCAGCTATCTGTCATATCCAGTGAAAGTCCCGTCAAAATCAAGTTTCAAAGATTAGCCGGAACAAACAGATAGAAGGACAGAAAAAAATTATAAAGAATGTTATTTTGGTATTTGTACCGTGTATACATCCATATGCACTTAGTAAAAAGCGGATATTTTAATATTACAAACAGACACTCCAATTTTATTTATTTGTATAGATGAATCCACAGAACGTCACGATTTCAATTCAATTATTTAGAATAGCAATAAGATTACAGCTATATAACACCGCTATCAAGTACACATTAGATGTTTCTGTGGTGAATAATATATAGAGAGCTCCAGAGGAGGGTCGAGGATTGGGGATCGTTAACGCGCTGGTAATGCTCTTGTTGTTGCTAGCGTCTATAAGCTACGGTACCCGCTTTCCGTCAGACGGACCGTACGCTTGCTCTCTATCTTTGTCAAAAAAATCTATCTACATTTACTTATTCGACTTTCTTATCGACAGACAAGTGAACAAAAACGAATCCTCTTATCATCCTATCTGTCCTATCCACCTCTATCATTCTTCCATATTCGTTTTACCTCAACTTGTGTCATGAATAGACATCGCCTAAGTACAATTTTATCATACGCTGTGATGTTTTTAGTTTTATAAAATTTAAAAATGTAAACTGTATTCATACAGAAGCACCACAAGCCGAAGTACCGAATCTGGAAGTTGTTTTAAAACCAGGGGATTGGACTGAGCAGCGGTGCACGTAAGTTGTATTATTATTTTTCGTCTGAAAGTGTAAAATTTATGTAAACTGATATCAGTTCATTAGTTCAGCCATTCGCAGTCTACTGCTGGACATAGGCCTCCACAAGTTTGCGCCAAAAATGGCGTGAACTCATGTGTTTTGCCCAAAGTCACCACGCTGGGTAGACGGGTTGGTGAGGTAGGGCTGGCTTTGTCGCACCGAAGATGCTCAACTGGTATAGTGTTAGCTATTTTTATAACTATTTTTACAATAATTTGACGGTAATTTCAAGTAATTGTATATTAGTACAAACCTTGTAAGATGCAGAACAACTTTAGATATTATTCTATATCTAATCAAATTCTGTCACACAAGATTGCTACAATGTGTCGAGTGTCGTATATATATCTACTTGAAGAACATAATTACGAATATATTCTTTTTATGTACTTTTATATTCTTACAACGTATTTTAGATCAGTAAAAGGAATACCCAAACCCGAAGTTTCCTGGAAATATAAATCTTACAATGGAGACATTGAAGATTTTCCAGAAGGCGTATTTGTAAACGGATCATCCTTAAAAATAGCATCCGCTGTCACGAATCACGCTGGAATATATCTATGTGAAGCCATTAACATTCTGGGAACGGATGTACAAGAAGTCACAGTAAAAGTACAATGTACGTTTTAACACTTGATAAAATTATGTATGCATAACTAGTAAAGTTTAAATATTTAATTGACCTGTTCAGATGCACCGAAGATTAAAAATGATGACGAGGTTAAAACTGTAAGAGAAGGCGATTTCGTAGAACTTCCATGCGACGTGGACGCTGTACCTAAAGCTAATGTACTTTGGGACATGTATCAAGATGATGTTATAATAGCTTTAGATGAGCACCATAAAATTGATGACAGGAATACTCATCGGTAAACTATTTCCAATTGTTTCTACTTAAAGTTAGATTCTTTATCAAAAAATGGTATTCTAATTATATATTTCTTTAATACGTTTTTAATACTTTTTTTAGATTCTATGCTCGCTATAACGACTCTGGAATGTATCATTGTATTGCTCAAAACGATATGGGTCGCGCTATACGGACTGTTACTTTAAATGTTCTAGGTAAGCAAAGAGTTGACTGTGTTTGTGTGTTTGAAAATAATCATAATCATAATTGTCGTTTTAAAATTAAATACTCTGATAAAAGCCGACCTTAACATGTCGCTGCATTTTTTTTCGTGCATTTTGGAAAAATCTGGAAAGTTTACAATACACATCATTTATGTTATTAACAATAATAGTTACATGGAAAAGATTATATATAAAGTGATTTTATAACAAGGTCGTTAGGTACGTTTGATGCACCAAAATTTCTATCTATTTCAGTTTTTTTTTTCGAATTGAGATTCGACTGAATTTTTTATGGGTGATACCTCAGAACTTTTAAGTTTTAAGTTTAAATAAATATTGTTGATGTTGATTTTTCAGTACCTCCATATATTGAACCATTACCGTGGGAAAATCTAACAGTTCGAAGGAATACAACTGTAGTGTTGACATGTAATGTTAGTTATGGAAATCCCGTCCCTTCGACGAAATGGCAGTATATAGCCAGTAATTTTGATACCACTGTGCTGTTAAGGTAACTTCTATTATTACTAGGTACTTTGCTTTTTAAATTACATAAATAATTAATGAAAATTGCTACCTATATGCGAGAACACTCTGTATAATCTGTGTTTGAAGTGCAATTTAAACATAATACACAATATTACTATTGAGGCAATAATTTTTTTTATTTGATATGTGCCTCGCGTGCCAAAGGACTGACTGACTGACTGGCTGACTGACCAGATGAGGATATCAGCACATGTCAACGAACTAATATCAACAGTAGTAGGCACTACGAGCGCATATTTTTTCGATAAAAACGGCATAATATACATACACTGGCTGAGTGAATTGACAACATATGACAGACATCTACACAAATACCTTCTGCTTACCTCCAACAAATTCTTTAAAATCTTAAATGAATGACTCATTGTTTCAATTTAATAGATAGGCAAGTAAAAGTATTGGTTATAAAGAAAAAAATAATATGTAGAATAGATAAATACATCCGCTAACCCGTAGTGGAGCAGCGTACCTAGTAGATTAAGCTTTGATCCTTTTCCTACATGGAGAAAGAGGCCTAAGCCAAGCAGAGGGATGTTACAGGCTAAATTGTGATCGTTATATATAAATATAATTTTATTAATCACAAATTTTACTTATCCTTTCTATCGTCCTGGAATTCGGTTCAGTAGTTCAAACGATTTATTCCTAAATAATTGAAACCCTTGACTAAATGAAAACCTTGCTGTGTACACCAGTATGAATATAGCCACTCCCTCTCTTTCGGTGGGTGTTGTAAGAGGCGAATAAGGGATAAAACAGTTCCACTACCACCTTGGAACTTAAAAAGCCGACCGATGGCGGGATAGCCATATAACTGCTGGATTTGAAATACACAGGCCAAAGACGGGCAGCAGCGTCTTCGGTGCGACAAAGTCAGCCCTGCGGTCACCAACCCGCCTGCCCAGCGTGGTGACTATGGACAAAACACACGAGTTCCCGTCATTTTTGGCGCGAACTTGTAGAGGCTTATGTCCAGCAGTGGACTGTATGAGGCTGAAGTGAAATGAAACCCAGGATTAACCGTTACTTAAACTTTCTTTGGCCTATAGATTCAACTATATTAAATATTAAAAAAAAAAAACAGCCTAATGCAAAAACGTTAACTAGTATTTCAATGAGTTTAAAAATGTTTTTCAGAAGACAATCTGTGGGCAAATTGGATTTAGTTTTACGAAATATAACCAAGCGACAAGAAGGTATATACCAATGTGTAGCGGAAAATGAAGTTGGACCTGACACTGTAAAAGTTTATGTTAAAGTACTATAATTATACACACATACAGTATATTTATTAATATAAATATACTGTACTAATATTTTTTCTAATTGTAACATATAGGTATTTAAATATATTTTAATTCATTAATCATTAATAATTCATTATCCTACCTAAATTAATTTTATCATTATTGTCCTTGTCATCTAAATAATTTTTGTTGTGGCTTTAGTTTAATTGGAATAGTAGGTAAATACTTGTTTTAACCAATTATGCTTACATAATGTACCTTAACAACAATTTAAGAAAAATATTAAAAATTGATAAAAATAATTTTTAATAATTATGTAAAAAAAATACAGAGATCAACATTATTATTTTTTAAGAATTACATATTAAATTTTAAAAAGTTTAATTTATAATTATTTTAATGCTTTTTTTATTATAATATTTTAATATGTAATTATTTTAACACTAACGTATTATAACATTAATGTATTATTTTTATTATAAAAATATTTATAAAAAAATATTATTATTTTAAATACGTAGTGATTTGAACAACAACAATAATTACATTTACTGTCGACTACAGTTTGAGTTATTCAAATTTAACATTTACTTCATAATTACATAAATTTTAACTAATGTCATTAAAACTATATGTTAAGTCAATATTTGTAATCATTATTATTTAATATATATTTAATAAAACTGAATTAAATGTACTCAAGTCGAATGATTCCCAAGATTCTTAGGAATTCGAGATTCAAACACATAAAATTTGACGAAATAAGTTTTGATTAACCTTATATTGTTAATTGAATAAATGGACATTTTTGTACATTTTACAATCCTTGCAGCCTTAGATGATATAAAATAAGCATAAGAAGATAGAGAAGCCGTTAACCCGATCCTGTATAAAATTATGTTAATATTATGCTTAAATACTTTTTCAAATACTAATATGAATCATTATTATCAAAAACGATAATGAAATTTAATGTTTGAATCTTTGGAAAACGAAATGGCCTGTGACAGTGAAAAAAATAATAATATGGAGAGTGAAATCGGGCGAAATAACTGACGCTGATGCTCAGAGACGCCGACGCTCAATGACGCTGAGAATACTATTTTACCATTTACTATACCGATTCCCGATTCCATTTAGCATTTACTTTACCGATTCGAATAATTGGAGTTTATTGGAGTTTACTTCTTAAGAATCGATTTTCATATAATGCCCCCGGTATGAAAAAAATATAAGGAGTAAAATCTACCTACTGAACATATGACCTCGTTACGTTTTTCGTAACTCCATTTATCGCGTAAAGTCTAAAGGCGTAATGGCATTTTCTTATAACGCCATCATGTCGTAACGTATCATCGATAGATGGCGTTATTTTATTCATTTATTTACCATTTAATTTATGTGCTATCAATCGTTTTCTTAGACTAATAAGCTTATTTTGTGCCTATTTAGACAGTAGATCTGAAGGAGTAAACTTCAGTCGGGTGTCGGAGCTGACACACACACTTTTTTGTGTGACTTACCAAGACTGAAAGCCATAATCTATACATATAATTAAATGGTAGGAAAGTCAAAACTGTAAATTGAATATTTTTTTAAAGAATACTTGGGGTGTGATCTACAGTCGATACCGAAGCCAAAAATATAGTTTTTAGAATTTTTGTTTGTTTGTCTGTATGTAAGTCCGGGTTAAACTCAAAAAGTACCGCATGGATTTACTTCGATTTTTTTTTAATATATAAAGTTATGTCCACAGGCTTATAGTGCCCGTGCTTTTGTTATTCCGATTTTTAGTTTTATCACTGATCGTTTACTTGTTACACTACTGCAGCTTACATTAGAGAACTAATTATTCAATCTTATTCGTAGTATCCCTAATGCAGACGTGAGTCCACCGACCAAAATTATGCTAAACTTAATTGATATCTTACACGCAAAAAGACATAGAATTATATTGCGCCTTACTTTAATTATTATTGTCATTATTATTATTATTATTATTATCTATGTTTATATAATTACTTGCTATCTATAATATATGTACACTTATAGTCATTACTAGTAACTTTTTTCCTTTGTCCTATGTTTTTTCCTTACCTAAATTACAATTTATTCTTACAAATAAGGTGTGCTACAATTTATTATAATATACTAATTCTGTAGTGTTGTCTTCACACCTCAACACGTTTTAACATTTCGAGCATACCCTCAATGACGGCGGCATCCCTGTGGTGAATCGCCATCCTGAGGCTGTGCTCGGGATGTCTTTTTTAGTAATTTCCGCTGCCTTCGCCACAAAGCGACCAATTGCGTCGTCACGGTCGTCGGTGTAATAGACACAGGTGTTGGTGTGCCTAGTCACCGCGACAACAGCGTGCGAGACGCTGTTGTGGATCTTGAGCCTCCTTGTCTTCGTCTGGAGGACAATGACGTCCTCATATTCAAATTCAAATTCAAATTCAAAATATTTTATTCAGCATAAAATTATTACAATTTCTTACTGAACGTCATGAGTCTACTACCAGTTCGGAAAGAAGAAGCCTCTGACCTGAGAAGAACTGGCGGAAGAAACTCAGCGGGACTAATATCATATTTTTTTTTTTTTACAGTAATGTTTTTTTTTTTTTTCCCAAAGCAAATCGAATTGAACAATAATTTTATAAGTTGAAATAGCCTGGAAGCGATCACATCATTCCCAAGGCGTACTGTCTTCTAGAAAATCATTAATCGAATAATATCCTTTACTACACAATCGTTTTTTCACAATTTTTTTAAATTTAGCAATAGAAGCTTTTTGAACGTTTTCTGGGAGCCTGTTGTATAAGCGTATACATTGTCCATAAAAGGAATTACTGACTCGGCGTAAGCGAGTTACAGGCACTGCAAGTTTATGTTTGTTCCTAGTATTAATGCTATGCATGTCGCAATTCCTGGGAAATTCGTGTATATTTTTATGAACATACATAACATTTTCGTACACATATTGAGAAGCAACAGTCAATATTTTTATTTCTTTAAACTTATCTCTTAATGATACTCTAGGGCCTAAACTATAAATTGCACGAATAGCTCTTTTCTGCAGGACAAAAATAGTATTGACAGTAGCTGCATTTCCCCATAATAAGATTCCATATGACATAATGCTATGGAAATAACTAAAATATACTACGCGAGCTGTATCTACGTCAGTAATAAGTCTAATTTTTTTAACCGCGAACGCTGCAGAGCTGAGCCTATTCGCTATCCCCTCAATATGAAGATCCCACCGCAATTTCGAATCTATAGTGATGCCTAGGAATTTAGTGGACTCCACCGGTTTTAACATCTCTCCTCCCAATTCTACACCATTATCAACAAGTTTAACATTAGGTGTCGTGAATTTTATTAATTTTGTTTTTTTTTTATTTAATAATAAATTATTTGAATCAAACCAGTAGACAACCTTTGAGAGAGCATCGTTTACATCGTCGTATATAAGTAAATTACGTTTCACCTTAAAAATAAGTGAAGTGTCATCAGCGAACAATACTATCTCATGCTTGTCCTGTACAAAAAATGGCAAATCATTTATGTAAATAAGGAAGAGAAATGGGCCAAGGATAGAGCCCTGTGGAACCCCCATATCCAGAGGAGCCCCAGGAGATCTCTTACCATTTATATCAACCCTCTGTATTCTATTATTCAAATAGGAATTCAGGAGGTCGAGTGCCTTATCTCTAATCCCATAATGATGCAGTTTCCTGATCAACGTCTCATGGTGCACACAATCAAAGGCCTTGGATAAGTCACAGAATATCCCAAGAGCATCCTGCGACCTCTCCCATGCCTCAAAAATATTTTTAATTAGCTCAACACTAGCATCTGTTGTGGAGCGACCTTTTGTAAAACCAAACTGTTTCTTATGTAGTAGATTGTGTGCATTAAAATGCGATAACATTTGCCCGAGGATGATTTTTTCAAAAATTTTACTAAATGTTGGGAGTACTGAAATTGGTCTGAAATTATTAGGATCTAGGGTACTGCCTGATTTAAAAATAGGAATTACTTTACTGTGTTTCATTAGATCAGGAAACACACCATGTTCTATACAGCCATTAAATATAGTAGCTAGATGAGGTGCGACAACATCAATTATCGAACTAACGACTTTTACAGATAAACCCCATAGATCAGCTGTTTTCTTGACGTCCAGGCTTCTGAAGGCTATTATTATATCTTTGGGGTTTACAGGTTTAAATGTAAATATTACATTACATTCTTTAACGTTTTTCTTTAGCAAAAATTCGGCAATGCCTGGAGACGAATTAAGTGATTGCGTTGTAGAAAGCGGAATGTCAGTGAAAAATTTTTCAAACTCAGATGCAACTTCTCGGTCTGAGGTAACAAATTTATCATTGACATTTAACTTAAAATCGAAGCTGCGATCTGTGACTCTTCCACTTTCACAAGCAATTATGTTCCATGTCATTTTAATTTTATTATGCGCATTTCTTATTTTGTCTTTAATATACAAGGATTTTGCCATGGAACATACTCTTCTAAACATTTTTGAGTAGGCACTTACAAAAGAAGCAAACGATACACTATGATTATAGGCTTTTTCACTGTACAATTCATAAAGCCTTTGCCTGCTCTTGTATATGCCAGTAGTTGCCCATTCACCAAATGTCAAGAGACCCCCTGAATTGACTGTTTTTGAAGTGAATATTGTAGAAAATTCAGTTTTTACTAATTTAAATAAAGAGTTATATAAGTAGTTAGGGTCATTAATGTATGATAAATAAGGAAGTTTTGCCACAATACTACCTCTAAACTTCTCCACACGTGTAGCACTTATAGGTACAAAGGTCTTTTTTAAAATATTTTTGTTGACATTTAAAGAATAAGAAAAGGAAGCTAACTGGCCACAATGGTCTGAGCTTAACTTATTAATAATAGCTTTAGAATAAGGTTTACAGTTTGTAAATATGTTGTCAATACATGTAGCACTAGTAGCAGTGATTCTAGTGGGTTCAGTAAATAAGTTATGTAGGTTATATGATAGAAGCATAGACTTAAATCTCAGACTTATATTAGAATTATCTAATAAATCAATATTAAAATCCCCACATACAACAATAGCCTTATTAGAATTATTTGATTTTAACAAAACTTCTTCCAATACTTTCTCAAAGTACTCATATAACCCACTAGGAGGTCTGTATACGCATACAACAATGAAGTGCTCAAGCTCTACGCAGGCTAATTCAATAGTTTGCTCAACAGAGAGGCTCACAATGTCTTTACGTTCTTTATATTTAAAAAGTTTACTTACAATTATTAAAGAGCCACCGCGTATAGCTTTTTCTCTGTTGAACATACTAGCTACCTGGTGACCGCTGAAGTTAAATATGGACTGGGAAATAGAGAGCCAGTGTTCTGTTAAACATAAAATATTGATATTTTCACCATTCATAAATAACTCCAGTTCAAGATCTTTACCTAGCATGCCCTGTATATTTTGGTGCACCAGGTTTACAGTATATAAATTTTTACAACTGTGGGCTTTCCTTACCAAATTATTATGACATTTATCTGATTTAATGTCATGGATTATTAATATGCTAGAGGTTTCCTCTGTTGTCTTAATAATTAATTTAAATTATTATTTGGAACGGATTCCACGTCAGAAAATGTCATATTACAGTTTTGCTCAATATGAGCAGATATCAAAGTAACCAGATTATTGGCTATGTCTGTTTGTATATAATATGATAGCACAGATGCTATCTGTCGTTTAAAGAAAAATGGTAGGCTCAGCCTACTATATGTCAACATATAATTATTATTGTTCCATAAATTATTTATGTCAATAACATCAATTTTGTTACTTTTTTTAATATTTACATTTAAATACTTACAAGTAGTTATTGTGTGCATTAGATTATTAATGTCATATCTTAACCTATTTTCCTGTGGCAATTTAGCTAAATAAGGTAGTGTAAACAATAAAATTTTATTTATATTTAACTGATTCAATCTATTTAAAATGTTTTCCATTAGGTGTTTGTTTACATTACCCCTTCTCCCAATTAATAAAATAATAGTTGTGTTGGGACAGTGAGCCTCACTCAAAATGCTATTTACTATTTGATTATAAGTGGCTCCGGGCATGCAATGATTGATTACTCGCTGGCCCACACAAAAATCACTCAATAATACTCCCATACCTTTTCCTAACTCATCACTGTAAATTTTTATTTTATTTTTTTCCTCAGGAATAGATATGGAATGTACAGGTAGTTGTACATTATAATATTTGGGGTCGGTGTGAGTCCCCGCAGGCCGAGTAAGGGATTCACTAGTTAAGCTAGTATCTATCTGCCCTGTTGGACCGGAGGCTGAAATGTGGCATTCGCAATTATGATAATTAATAAAAGAGTCAAAACGCTCGAGGTTATTGTTGCCAAGTTTCACCAGGTCATCCATGGCAGATATGTGTTCAGCAATTTCTTTCTGAGCAGTACTGTATTTAGATGTTAATATTTCTAAACTATGCTTTAAATTTCCAATCTCAGACTGCAGTGAGCTAACATCCGCCTCATAGTCTTTTTTTAATATATTAATTTCTTGACAGTATGATATCATTTTTGTTTTAATTTCTATTTTCTCTTTACAAATATTATTATACTTTTTATAAATATTTTTTGTTTTTAAGAATTTGTGACATTTTTTGATGAGTTTATTAATTTTGATATATTTTTTTAATTTATTTTTACTTGGCATAGGGATGGTAGTGTTCGAGTCATCACTGGTTAAATCTATTACACTAATATTATTTTTCAAGTTTGAGACAGAAGACACTAAGTTTGGTGCGTTTTCAACCAATTCATTGTATAGACACTGGGTTTGAGAGGCTGTTAGACTATGGTTTATATTTTTAAGCTGAATAACTTGTTTATTTGCCTCATGCAGCTGATGTTTCAATTCACTGTTGAATTTGAGGGTTTCCTCATACTCATCTCTGCACTGGTCAAACCCATTGACTATTTTGAGAAGATTTTCATTTTCATTTTTTACATTAGTATATTCAGTATACATTTGTGACATTTGTTTTTTTAATTCTGTATTTTTTTTGAAAATCTTCTCCAACTCCTTCTCATTTTCGTCTCTCTCCCTTAGTAATTGCTCACACTGTACCCTGTATGTCTTTAGCTCCTGGAGCGCCAGCTGGAGTTGTTCCTCCGCCTGGCGCGCCTTGGATCCACGAGTCATCATTTTTATTTTTTATGTTTAAGAATTTAGATAAATGTAACAATCTCTAACGTATGTACAGGTTGTGTGGACAATGTATTATACTCAACAATCTATGAAAAGATCAAGGAAAGAAATTACAATGACAAAGATACAATTTAAATCTCGAGTTCGTTACCTGTACGATGACAGCCGACGAACACAATTTATCTTTTGGGTATTCCTTTTATGAATACTTATTACAAATTTGGCACTTCGAGTAAATTACTACTTATTTAAACTAAGCTAGTTATTTTAAATATACAAAATTTATCAAAAATAAATAAAATAATTGGGAGAAGTTATTATGACATGTACACTCCTAGGTCTGGCTCTGCGCCTCATGGATCGTTAAGACGCGCGATCCCTCGCCGGACCCGTATCCCTGGTCAGTCAGCAATCTCTTCTCCTCTTGCGTAAAGACCAGGTACAAGGTCCGGTCTCTTCCTACAGGAATGCGCGCGCCCGTGAGGCTCTCTACTTGCAAAGATCGGATCTTTGTGCTTGAGCTGTACACGGTCTTGTAAACCTCACTGATGGCAAAAGCGACGTCTTTGGGGTTACGATGCGTACATGACAACTCACATGAGATGGTTGTTAACAGGGTTGGTCTGCGGTATCGCATTTCGAACAGGTTGTCCCTGTCGATGTACGGCAGCTGATTTATATCTCCAATGAGGACTACCTTCTCTGCTCCTGATTGTTGGGCGGCCATTACTATGGCTCCAAAATGGTTCATGAGGGCTTCGTCCACCGTTAGGGGTTTGATTTTTGAGCCTTTACGGAAACCATTTACCAGCACGGATGCCATAGTGCCGCACCTTTTGCTTGGCCTTGTTGCCATAGCGGTGTGCCAGTTTTTCCTTTAGGTCTTTGGCCACCTCGACTGTGGTCGTAATCACGACCTCCATGTCCTCATCGAAGTCCCTGACTATGCGAGTTGTCTTGCCGCATCCCGGTACACCGTTTATCCACTCCAGCGATGGTAGACCCTAGGTAACGGACGGTAAACCGGCTTCCCGGTCGCCCGAGATGGTTTTCGCCATCCGCAGCATCCGGTCCCCTAGCATTACTTTCGTGCATCTGGCCACTACCACCACTGGGTCCCCTTCAGGTGTGTCGAAGGTTTGTTGCTCCTCGTCACTCCCCTCAGACTCGATCGCGCTCACGAAACCTGCTGTGATGTTATATGCAGCCATATACCTACTCGACATCTTGCCCTTAAGTATTTGTCGGATTTCGCTGTTGTATATGGCTGCTTCGGCTTCCTCGAGTTCCACCTCCAGTAACTTTTGGTGATCGTACTGGTAGGCCTGCATGATATTTTTGCAGGTGGCCAGGCTTACCTCGCGGTTTGCCTTTATTATGGTCAGGAACTCAATTAGGGCGTTCTCCGCATGTTGAAACGGTGTGGACGCAGGTCGAAGTCTTGGTGGTTCTACTTATCCCATGTCGGCCCTAGTTCGAGCGGCCTGTGACGCCTCCGGGTGCCTCGGACTGTCGTCTTTGGTGAACCCGCTCAGCGCCCCCGATAGTCGCTATCCCTGTCCAGCCTTTTTGGGAGAGGGGTGATGCGGGAGCTTACCTTGCTTCGGAGAGATGGTTGCATGGATAAAGGTCGCCAATGACATCGAGCTCAGCTTAGACTCAGGTGCGGCCCTTGCCTTGCGTTCTTCAACCTTCTAGCTCTCGATCTTTAGTTGTAGGCGCTCCGAGCCGCTAGGTCCGGGTTAGCTGACAGTCGGCAATGCAGGGGATGAAGGTGTTTTGGATTTCGGTCTTAAGTAACCAAGATCCTCCCCCCTGTCTTCGTAAACAATGACCTCACTGTTCTGAGAAGCCATTAGGCAACCGTACCTATCCGATACGTTGCCTCTATCATAACCGACTCTCATCGAGTCGACACTGATTCTTCCGGGGATTCCCCCGGAGATCTCGCCCAACCGCTGTAGCCACAAGTTGGACTGCGCGAAGGCGGACGTCTCTCCCTATTCAAAAAGTGCGATCTCTTTGTTTTTCAACCTCAGTAAACGATAGGTCGGGTCGCCCTCCTGCTCTTAACGCTAGCGCTGTGATTTTTGTGCGCTTTATGCTTGTCTTTTGGGTGCTACCGTTTATCAGTAAGGCGAGCCCCGGCGAAATCGCCAGCTGATTGCGTTCTTCGGAGCGACAGAAGCTTATCCCCATCCTCTCCGTTTCGCTGTCCATGAATAATCCACGCATCTGGTCCTAATACCAACTTCTCCACTTTCATCCACTTCTCTGGGCGAGGATTGTGTCATCCTGCTCTGAGTCGGTTGCGGAGGTGCATTTTGGTTGGCTCTATTCGTGAATAGGTTCTGCAGTGAGGAAGACATGGTCCTAGTTATTTGGCCCAGAAGAGTTCGGCCAGGAGACATCCGCGGAGCTGTGATGTTGTCCCGCTGAGTGACTTGTTGGACACGGTTTTGTTCTATTTGTGTTTGTGTGTTGTGTGTCTGAGTGTGTGTTGTAAGAACAACGGTGTTGGGACTCTCACGAATATTATTAAGAAGTCGGGTCAACATAGAGGCTACATATTATTACGCTACCACGGGAAACGAGCAGTGAACCTTTATTTCTTCAACGCATTCTGTAACAACGTGTAATCAAACGACGCATATTTGAATGTTGTTGTTATTATGTTAATAACCATGTCATAAGCTAGCTTCACACTATAAATAAAGACATTCTGTATTAAATTTAGGATCAGCATTGCACCCGTGCGAAACCAGGGCGGGGCGCTAGTTAAACATAAATAAATAAACGCCTCACATACCTATATGAACAAAAAACATAATTAGATGAAAAAGTAGAATGGCGAAAGAATAACTACGATATTATGGAATTAGTTGTTGTCAACGCAATTAGCGTGCTGAGTTCAAATGTTTAAAATTTATTTGCAATTTTTTTTCAATTTTTGAGTTTTTAAAATAGCTGACGTTTTAAATTTACAAAAATTTTAGTACTACAACAAAAGTTTTTTTTATGTTGCGAAGCTTTACTTTTTTTAATTTAAATTATTTTTGTTTAATTAATTACTTTGCTAATGCATCACCTGTTATAGAAATATAACTTTAAATTCATCTTTAGCTATTATATTATTATCGTAACTTTTATGGACGCGTTTCGACCGTCATTAAAACTATTCAAAGATGGTTCTCTTTTTCTCTATTCTCCGTAGTCTGTGTATTTTTCAATTGACATTTCTGCACATCACTGTCAAATCAATAAATCAAAGTCAGATTCATTCATTCAGTCCTCAATGTTTATTTTGTGAGAGCAGCGTAAAAGCAGACTATTTTTGTGATAGTAACTGTTTCATAAGATGTGCTTTTAAGATGTCTTGTCTCACAATACCGCCGTATATGTTACAACAGGTAGCTGACATTACTGAAACAATAAATTATCCCATCAAAAATATACAACGCATAAAGGTTAGTTTTAATGAAATATTTGGCACCTATTCAAAATATTTTTATTCGTATTATTTATGAAATATTGTACGTAAATAATGCGAACATAACCCAATCTAATCAATTTAAAAGTGAATATATGTTTTAATTTAAAGTTCATTAATTTATATGTAAATTAAAGTTAAGTTATTATATTGAAAGTTTTAAGTAATCAAGTTAATTTATTTTTGTTTTCATGATAATAATTCAATAATTAATTATAATCTTATTTTAATTTTGAAATATGTTAGAATTTCAACTAAGAAAAATTATTAAGAACGATACATTTCTGATTTATTATAATAGATCCCACGTTCTGGTAGTCGTCTATATATAGCTTTCAATTACCACATTTTCGTACTAATATAGTAATAGTGCTAAGGGTGAGTCATGGTTTACATTCTTAAATAACATATAAGTATGAAAAGTAAAGTAGTAATATTGTTTATGACAAAACCTGATTTCTATAACTGGTAGCTAGAAGGTATGTTATGTGTTATAGGAGAACATCAAACCATCTGACACCATCTGTATATAAAAATCATATAACTTACTATTTACTTTTGTCCCTTAAACACATAATGTACTTAAAAAGTTTCAGAAAAGTTTAAAAGTTGTAGAGTTCCTTGGTGTAGAATTAAATAATATTTTTTATTTTCAAATATATGTTATGAAGTTGTGACATAGCATTTTCGTAATAACCCGCTTTTATTAATTAAGATTTTAATGCTTTTGACTAAAACTGCTTTGTCAAATTGTAATTTTGAAAAAATAATACAGTCCACTGCTGGACATAGGCCTCCACAAGTTGGCATCAAAAATGGTGTGAATTCATGTGTTTTGCCCATAAGTCACCAAGTTGGTCAGGCGAATTGGTGACCGCAGGGCTGGCTTTGTCGCACCGAAGACGCTGCTGCCTGTCTTCGGCCTGTGTATTTCAAAGCTAGCAGATGGATGGTTATCCCGCCATCAGTCGGCTTTTCAAGTTCTAAGGTGGTAGTAGCACTCCGTTATCCCTTAATCGCCTCTTATGACCCCCACAGGAAGAGAGGGGGTTGCTATATTCTTACTCCCGTAACCACACAGCATTGTCACTTATTTTCTTCTTAATATGAGATAATGATTATCTTGAATTCCTACATATATTATAACTGAGAACCACTTTGATCATATTAGGTTTTTAATAAATACAATCATATAAAAATTGTACAACCATTCTGGTATAGTAGTGAGTGTGCCATATAGACCCGAAACACAGCATCGAGGTGTTTATTAGTACAAATATTTGTTTCCGGTCTGGGTGTCTTACCATGTTGGTCTCCTGACAGTGCCTTCTAGAGCATGTTAAGCCTGATACTTGATAGCAATCGCTACTCATAATATGTATTCCCAAACCCCAAGTGATTGTGTGAAGTGTACATTCAGATTAAAATAAACTTTGTTTTTGCCTACCATATTGTTTTTTTTATACATATTCCTAAAACTTGACAAGTTAAGTCAAAAGGGATAGTTGCCTCAAATAAATAATAAGCTTTTAAAATTCAAAAAATTGACGACGGTTTGGCGCAGGTTTGTAAGACATGGCATACTATCTGTTGCTCTGCAGTTGCAGGTCCAGTGCTTTTATATGGCAAACATTTGCATTGGCCATACGGATGTATGCCGTGGTCTGGGCATTTGTACGTATACTATTCCAGACCACACATACAGGAGAATATCGAGATAGATAATATAGAGACTATAATTATTTTATGAGAAATTGTTGATTTCATGTTTTCCAGTATACCTGCTTTGATATATCAAAATCGTTAATAGCATTTGGAGCAACGAGTGGAGGCATATATGTGTTTAACAGATGGCCTTGTGAATTTATACAACTTATACCAAGCAAGGTTAGTATTATATTTTCATAGCGAAAATAAGAAAACGTTGACGTTAAAGATATCTAATGTATGACGATAAACAACAGATAAAAGTTTATGTTGTTTCTCTTTTTCACAGTCAAATTCCAATTTATATAAGAAATTTTTGTGTTCTCAATGGCAATTCTTATGTGCAGAATTGATTATCAAACACTGTAAAATAGACCCTTAGAGTTTTTCTGTTTAGTGCATACAATTGAAATGTCTATAACGAACATTGAGATTGTTATATAATTGTCCTTTTGTGAGGTTTTTTATAAATAAGATTTTTGCATTATAATAATGTAAAAAATTATATGTCACCTTTTGTTGAGTTTCAAAAGCATTGTTGGAGTTTAATGTTATATCATGTCCACTTTAAAATACCTATATAAACATAAAATAACATTAGTATATGTGTACTAATTCATGTATGTTTTTTAGGTAAAATAAACTTCAAAATATTAATATAAACTTTCTACAAATACTTTTTCATGAATTTAAATTAATATTTAATTTAATAATAATAAATAGCATTGCCTATGTGTAATGACTAGTCCGTTGGCGCATTTTGCAAGTTTTCTGCTCCGGGTTGTGGGTTCAATTCCCGACTCAAGTCTGTGTGTGATATATGTATTTATTGAAATAAAAAATATGTAGCTGTATCAGCTGGCTATTTATCTCTACCTATTTTAACACAAGCATTAAGTTGCTTACCTTAGGAATAGACAACCGGGTTTGTATGCTATAAATATTTATTTACTGATTTCAGGATGGTCCAATCACTCGTTTGGCCATATCTTCAGATGAGAAACAAATAGGTTTTGCGAATGGGAAAGGATTTGTCACAGTGACAGAATGTGAACAATCGTTGAGTGGTAGTTATTCTACAACGTCATCAAAGGAACATCAAGGAAACGAAGTTACAGCCATGACGTGGAGTAGAAATATGCTATTCACTGGTGACGATACTGGAAAGGTTTCTATTCTACAATTAAAGAGTTTTATTGTGAGTACTTTTATTTCCTTATAGTAGTATCTAAGAAGATAACTTGTAAGAGTTTACATCATAAGAAACGATATGAGTCTTGTTATGAAAAAAACTTGTGTGCTTTAGACCACACGACTGAAGTAAAACTTACGAAACGTAATTCTCTTTCTGTCTTCACTAACTTATATCTTCCTCTCAACTACGGTTCGCCTCGCCCGATCACACTTTTCGTAACGCTCTCGTCACGCATTCACCAAAGTAAAGAAGTTTTACTTTAAAACTAATGTCGTATTTTTGTCGTGATTCTTACTGGATCTAGGATCCTAACTTACAGTAGTATAAGTTTATATAGTAAAAACTATTTCGTGTCAAGAAATTGTTATTCTGACACTACTATTGATTATAAAAATAAACAACTATATAATTGGTTATAGATATATATCAGATACACTATTTAATCATCTAATAATTTCAGGCGAAAAGAATGTTCCAGAGTTCCACCCAGATTATTATGAGCTTAGATTCACGTATCTGTCAACTCGAAGCGAAAGAATGTATGCTATTAGTATCAACTTTAACAAGATGTTATATTTGTAATACAGTACAAGAACAGTACAGACAGATAGGGCATAAACTAAGAGATGGTGAATTTGGAGCATGCTTTGCCAACATTCAGAAATCCCTCAGTAATGGTACAGTAGAAAATTCAACGCACGATTTTACAGAAGTTAAAAAATATAACATTGTCGATGATGACGCTGGATTTGTTGTTGGTGATGAATTTTCTAATACTGTTATTTATTGTGCCCGGCCATCATCAAGGCTATGGGAAGCTACGATTGATGGTATGGTTAGAAGAACACATCAGTTTAAACAAGTTTTGGCTAAAAATCCTATGACGTTGATGTCGCAAGAGATGTATGAAAACGAGAATTTCAAATTCGAAAGTGTAAATAATCCTGTTGATGGACAGTCTATTAACTTTTCTAGAATATACAGCCTCAATGGTGCTATATTCGCTTACAGTAGAAACTCCTTATATTTCTTAAATGTTCAAAGCCTAGATGACACAGTTTGGTATGATGCGTACAACAATATTGTTGATTGTAGGATATACAACGATATGGTGTATGTTTGGCTATCAAACGGCACTCTCGTCAGCTTAAGGTTTATGAAATTAGATAAGTTTTTAGTGAAATGCTACGCAGATAGTAAATTTCGGTTGTGTGCTAAACTGTGTGCCTTTTTTAAAGAATATCTTCTAACAAATGATTTATCACCTAAATTGCATATATTAGGTGGTTTAAGAGATAAAATAGTTGATAATGATACTATGATGGTATTAGAAAATGTTATAGAGAAATTCGATAAATTAAAATCGGCTGATGCTACCCAATTAAAGTCTGGTATTTATGTTGTAGATAACACATATCAAACTCAAACTATTTTAGACGAAAACATTCAATCGAAAAGTGGTGATGATAATTTATTTGGACAAATAACGCCAGAAGCTTTACAGACTTTAAAAGGTATCAGTGAAACGGTATCGGATAAATTAAATTCAAGTAAAAAAATATTGAGAGAGAAATGGGAAGATTTCGAAGAGAAAATGAAGCATTTAAGCATCGACAAAAGTGAAATAATACAGGATAGCCCTTTAGAAGAAAACGAAAAGTACCCAAAATGGATTCCACGCGATGATTTTAAAATCGACGATGCTCCTTTAGTTATAGAGGACGATATAATTTTCAGAGAATCTAGTCAAAGCGTTATAGAAATTGACAATAATAATTTGGAAAGGGATAAAATATGCAAAATGTTGTACCAATATTCTAGACTGAGCCTAGTTAACAAAGAAACTGAAACAAATTTAAACTCTATAATCGACGACTACGCTAAAAACATTAACGAAATATACGACCTAATGTTGTTATTAGAAAAATACTGTATATCTATAGAGGCTTTAGATGAATCGAAATTCGTACCAAATAACATATTTCTAACTTACCTTAACAATTCGGAAAATAAATACGATTTAATAAATTTAATAATAGACGATGAAGTATTATATAAATACTTTGTAGATTCTTGTATCGCTGTCAATATTAAAACTCAGAAACATTCGAATATAGGTTGTGAATGTGGTTTTCCGCTTCCGTATATAAGAACAAGTCAGATGCCAGTATTCTCTGAATTAATAGATGAATTTATAGAACAGCAATGGTCGAGTCAGACGAAGGATCAATGTTATGAAGTTTGCAAACGAATGCCTTATTTGTGGAGAAAAATATTGTACTTACGTAGAAATGAAGACTTGATCAACGTTTTGAGAATACTTTTACAAATGCTAGATGAGAGTCTCCTGCATTCTTTTCTACCTCAATTCACATTTGAAACATGGGAGAGAGCCATACAGTTATATGCAACATTATATGCTAACATGTGTTTAAATTGTAACAAAAGGTTTGAGCACATATCTGTTAAAGATATGCTAAGTTGGGATAATTTAGGTTCGATGGTGATAAAGTCGGTTGGAGGTAGAAATGCTATAAAATTAATGAAAAGGCACGCGAACTTGATCGAAACGGGTGCTTTGACAATGAAGTTTTATCACTCCTGCTTGCTTGTCGTTCTGTATGAGAAATGTGATGGAACCATAACGAACCCATTGGTTGACACAATTTACAGTTCCTATGATTTCAAAGATACCCGGGATGAGGTGAGCATTTTTTATATATTTTTTTCATTCCATCTGAATGGTATGAGAGTCCAATGTAGAAGTCCATTGTAGAATTGTCTTAATGTGTCTGATTGGAACACAACTTATACCTGTTAACGTGGTGCTAATAATTTATGTTGCAAAAAATTTATTGACCAAAAATTTTGTTTGTGTCTCTTTATTTACTAAAAACAATTAAACTCGTTTGATACGTATTAGCTTCAAACATGTATGGTTTCTACTGAAAATATATATTTAAACACATTAAAACGCCCAACGGTATATTGACCAATTTTGAAGATACGATTTTAAAACTTAATTTGAATAGTTGGTTTTTACGTATTTTTTCACACGGATATTGAGCTGTTCTTCAACTTTACTTCATTATTGTATGGATATAATAATGCTGTGTGGTTACGGCAATGAAGAATATAGCCACCCCCTCTCTTCCCGTGGGTGTCGTAAGAGGCGATTAAGGGATAACACAGTTCCAGTTCAGTTCACCGATGGCGGGATATCCATCCAACTGTTGGCTTTGAAATACACAGACCGAAGGCAGCCCTTGCGGTCACCAACCCGTCTGCCCAGCGTGGTGACTATGGGAAAAACACATGAGTTCACGCCACTTGCCTATGTCCAGCAGTGGACTGTGATAGGCTGTAATGATAATGATGATGAGGATGATAAGTACAGAATAAATCCTTTGGCAATTGCACTGGCGGTTGGCCATACAGATGCTTGCTGTGGTCTGGGTGTTTCTACAGTCCTTGTGGGTCTCCCCACCGTGTCTCAGAGAGCACGTTAAACTGTTGGTCCCGGTTGTTATCATGTACACCTGATATATTGCCTATATAGGCAATATATCCGCCAACCCGCATTGGAGCAGCGTGGTGGAATTAAGCTTTGACGCTTCTCCTACATGGGGAAAGAGGCTTATGCCCAGCAGTGGGATATTATAGGCTGAAGCAGCAAATACTTTAGATTTTCACATTTTATTTATTTTTGTATGCGTTATATAATAATTTCTATTTGCGACCCCTGTGAATAGCGATCCCCACTCTGTCGTCGAGCGCCCAATATACGTGCCAATAAATACAATATATATTAACTTCACCAATAATCCTATATTTAACATTGTAATGTAATTGATTTGTCCCGACTACAAAAATATCGTTTAATACCGTAAAAATATAATTTTATATAATTTAATTTACAGATAAATAAAATACTCCTTAGCGCATCAGACGGAACAATAAAAAATACAGCTTTGCCCATAAATGTCGCAGCTTTATCACCGAATTGGGGCTTAAATGAAATATACGAAACACTTTCTCCAAATGAATGTGAACTGACAGAAAATACAATTTTAAACCAAATCTTAATGTCTTTGACAATGGCGGACATAACAGACTGCTCACTTTGTGGGTTACCATTACGTAATGAAGTTTTAATCGAAGATGGCGGTTTATGGGTTTTTAAGTGTGGCCACATTTTCCATGGTGCTTGTTTAAATTTAAATAAAATTAAACTGTGCCCTTCGTGTTCGGTTAAATGATTTCTTAATTATCCATCATCATCTGTGAGTATTTATTTTATCAGTGTATACAATTTTGGATTGTTTGGTAAAATATTTACTGATTTATATGAAATGGTATTAATGTAATTATTGCGAATTATTAATCTAGTCTAAATTTTTAAAAAAGTTACAATTATATATAATAACAATATATGCTATCTCATTTATTGGGTTTTTTGAAATAAAAATCAATAGGACTATTATATTCAACAGAAATTAATTCGTTCTTATCCTTTTTTTAACTGAGCTATCCTTTTTATACATTTAAGGGTGAAATTTCACCCCGAAATTTTTGTGCTGGACCACCCTGCGATTATTAACATTGCATAACAAATGAAAAACTTGAACATAAAATTTTGGAAGTAAGAGTTGAGCCTGAATTTACAAGTGCCATTTTTTTTAACTTAAATTTCAAAACATTTCGATTAAATAATAATAAACGTCTTACACTTAACGGAAGGATAAGGGTCCTGTACTACGATAAATAGATGTATGGCTTATGTAACAGCGGCAGTATATACTTCCTTTATTACTAATAAATAATAATTAGATGACAGTATTAGTAACTCAACTATTACAAGTATATCTCAAGGAAAATGAAATGACGTAGAAATTTATCACTGATTAAAAATGAAATCAAGCTTAGATATTTAACTTTTCATGTAGTGTATTATGCATTTTTCGTTTCTACAATTATTTAAAAAAAAAGTAACGTAAGATAATACAAGTTATCTGTCACAAATTTTTTAAATATTTTTAAACAACCTTTTTACTATGCCTTTGATCCAATAAACTTAAAAGAAATTATTATTTATATAATTTAAGTTGTGCCAACAACCAATTATTAGGCATTGTATTTTTTTTTAAATAGATTTTGCCTGATGTGATGAACCATTTTTTTTCATATAATGTTTGTTATAAATTGAATACTTTTTCATACAACTTTTAGCGATAATTAGATATAATAATGATTGCGCAATTATGTAGTTTTTTAAAATGTTAAATAATATTATTAAGGAAAATTTTTTTCATTAAAACAAAACACAATTTTTATTCAGCTGAATATGTGCCATTACGTTTTTATTTATTAAGTTTATAATTTTATAAAAATATTTTCAAATATTATTTTTTTTAACTAAATTGAATTTAGCACAATCTTATTTAATAATTATTTTTGTATTTAATTTTATTGAAACTATAAATAGTAAAGTAATATTTAATTTTAATTAATTTATAAGTTTTATAAGTCCTGACTCATTGACTCATGTTTTTAGTTTTATTAGAAATGGAGAACTATAGTGCAAATAAGTTTTAATGTTATTCTGGTATATTGTTTTTTTATATATACTACTGTATAGTTATTCCTTTAGTGTAGTGTGTTTTTTTTTTATTGCCAGTATCGCGTTTATATTGCGATCGCATTATTATAGGATCAGTCATTGTCATTGATAACATAATGGTTATGTATGACAGCTTTGTAATGTATTTTTAATGGTAATAAAACAGTTTATAATGAAATCGAAATGAAACCATTTTTATATACCTACAAAAATTTCAGCAATAAGAATATTAGTCTTGTAATTATGTTTTACTTATCTCTGTAATAGTGTTATTGATAGTAAATTATTCATATAGTTTTAAGATATTTATGCAATGAAGTTTTGTGACCAAATCATCTTTTTAAAAATAACTTTATAAAAAAAAAAACAACAACACACTTTATTGCTAAATATGTATTTAAAAAAAAACCCCATTAAAAGTGATCTTACAATAGGTTAGATCATGTTTTTACATTTATAAAATTGTGAACCAAATTTCTAAACAAGAACACTAGTTCTATACTAGTAATATAAACGATAATTCGCATAATTTATTATTGACACGCATTATTTTAAATGTTTTTATTGGCTTTTTGTCAAATAATGAAACAAGACCTTTTGCATGAAAGATAAGAAACAGAAACGAATGCTCGTGATTGGTTGATGATGAATGTGGGAGGAGTCTGTTTGTATGTGTTCGTTATTTAAAAAAAATAAGTTTCATTTGTTGAGTAACAAACAATTCAACTCTATTTCGAACAAATCGTAAATTTTGAATATTATAGAAAGTGTAAAAAAATATCCAGGATTTACATCCATTGGAGTAAAATTTTACTGTATACATTTTGTGTAAAACATAATGAGAACGAACGCTAATGTAATGTAATTAAAACTTAAGCTTGTAAACTAATGTCTATAACTATACAACGTTTGGCTAACTATAACCAAAAAAAAAACTTATAATCTTAAACTCAATCAGTATATGTATATTTTTGTATTATTGCAGAGCTATGCAGTATTTTTGCATATGACTAACTAAATCTTTCTATGTTTAATTATACTCGTGACACGTGTACTATGTGTAAAAAATCATGTGAATTTTAATAATTGTATTATTGACATGTACCAAAAAATCTTGTAACTGATTTATTAGAGTAACGTACTAGATACATTTTCTCATAAGTTCGGTGTGTAAATAAACATGTTATATTTTTGTAATATGTATAATAGAAAATTGTAGCCATATCAGTTGTAACAGCTAATATAATATTTATTATTATACCATTATATAAAAAAACAAAGTTTTATTTTCATCGATCAATTCTGAACTAAGATCACAACTAATAACAATTATCTCAAGTAGTTTTGTGTTCCTGTAGTGAGTGGGGCAGCCATAATTACTGGGGATTGTCGAGGGTTTAAAGTCGTCTATTGATTGGCAAAAAAAAATTGGCATTGGAGGTGTCAACAGGCTACGGTAACCGCTTACCATCAGGCAAACCGCACTAACTAAAGTAAAGGTTGGTTGTAAATATTAAGCTGTTGAGCGTTGGGCGTTGTAAATTTTAAACCTTCAGGTTGCTCCAATGCGTTTTTGCGCTTATTTAAACCTATAAGTATTAGCTTTTACCTGAACTCAAAAATTCACGTTTGCAGTCTGTTAATTCAGGTCACTTGTATGAAATACTCGAAACTTGGCTTCGCTCGCTTTAGCCGGTAATATCCTACGGTTGGACACAGGCCTCTTTCCCCATGTAGGAGAAGGATCAGAGCTAAATCCACCACGCTGCTCCAATGCGGGTGGCGGATATATTGCCTACTATGAGTAACATTCGCTATCAGGTGTACATGAAAACAACCGGGACCGATGGCTTAGCGTGCTCTTCGAGGCACGGCGGGGAGACCCACAAGGACAGCAAAAACAGCCAGACCACGACAAACATCTGTATGGCCACTACAAATGTTTGTCGTGTGCGGGGATCGAACCCGCAACAGCTACAAAACAGTGATTGTTGCGCCAACGCGTCGTCGACTTAGTTAATAATTAAAGATGTTAGCCATCCGAGACTGGTGTTTATATAAAAAAAAAACTCTTACATCATGGCATGTTTTTGTGGGGATCGAACGCGCAACCGCTAATGCAACCAATCGGTGCTGTGCTAACGTCGTCGAAAGTAAGTATTATGAGCCATTTGACTATCATAACCTTGGTGTGATATTGAGTAAAATGGTCATCAATAATATATATAGGTAGCTAATTATAAATTTTCTAATAATATTTATAATTAGCTATTTCTGTAGTGTTAATACGTAGTTCATTTTATAATTTATAACTCAACGTTAAAAGGTTATAACCTAACTTACATCTCTCCATGGTACAATACCCATTAAAATAAAGTTTATTTAGGTAGGTACACCAAAAAAGTTTTTTTATAATGCCTAAAACAGGCGAAATTTCAACAATCACAAGCTCAAATCTTTCTTTTTTTGCAAACATAATGTTTAAAAGGGACAATCGTTGACGTAGCGACCCGTCGGTAAAACCTGGAGTGAGATCAAGCGAGACGCTCTGGACCGCTTGGGATGGACATGTGGACGCCCACTGTGAACGCCCTCTGCCCCAGCTAGGGACACACTAATATAATGTTTAAAACCTAATGTCCTTTTTAAGCGACTTCCACAAAAGGAGGAGGATCTCAATTCGATGTAATTTTAATGTGCTACCTCAGAACTTTATTGGGTGCACCATTTTTTTTAAATCGAGTGTTGGTAAAATGATTTTTTTTTTAATTGAATGATGGTCAAGAATTTTTAAATTAAATAATATATTAAATTAATTAGATAATTAATTAAATAATATTTTTTCAATTGACAAGAAAATATCTAATTCTAAACCGCGTCCGCAATATAATACACATTAAGAATACAGCATATCTGAGAACCTTTATTACAGTCGGTTAATGATGATAATGAAAATTATGCTTGCAATGGTGTTACATTAATTTGGTAAAAAATTAAATGAATTGATGAAAAATACCGCGCTACGCCACGTCTTAAAATATATGACTTAAAAATAAAAGATATTAAAAAAATAAAACAAGATTTATTTTTGTATAATTACTTTTTATTAAACTTTTGGGTTTTGGCACAATTTTTGAATCATGTGTCCTGGTTTATATCAACTAGGTATTAAAACCTAAGTCTATCTACGTATTTGTGTACTTAGTGAAAACTTTAACGAAATAATCTCATTGTGAAAAATAATTTAGGTAAAAAACCATAAGAAATAATAACAACACATAATTTTTAGTAAGTACAATAAAAATTAAAAAAATATATACGTTACCTTCGTAAAACAGAAAAACTAATTCGTAAAACGAAATGTCAGATCCGAATTTTTTTCAATTTGTCTGTAAACAGATAATAAATACAAATAAAAAAAAATCGACCGAGATCTATGCGATTCGCATATTAAGTATCGATCATTATAAAATAAACAAACTAACGTTCACATCAATATATCGCGTATGTACAATGGGAATCAACATAAGAATAAATAATTTAACGTCACTTTCTAAACCCTTACACATTTACTAAGAAGTACACGCTACATATTCGATTAAGTCACGTACACAATAATTTATTTACGCTTATTCCTCTACAGCTATTCACGTCGATTACATAATATTACTGGCATACAATATAAAGGCGAGCACACACATATTTCTAAGAATGGGTATGTACAAAAATTTTCAAGATAGTATTCGGGAAAGAAATGGCAACAGTCAAATTGTAATAAATAAATTATTACGACTATATGTAGAAAAAAAAATAAAGGTATGCACTCGCCATCAGTTCAAAAAAAGAAAACAAGAAAATACAATTAGAAAAATAAATAACAAATAAAAAATGGCAATTAACGACATCGCTCCCTTCTACCTGTATTAACACTAAAATCTATACAACTTTGTTTCTCTATAACTATATTATGCAGATATCTGTCAACTACACCTTATCCTACATCTACTAATAAATTGCACGATTTGATAAAGCGAATATTTGATTTTAATAATATTTATTTTCCCCACATTTCGGTGGGTCTATTTGAAATAGAAACTGGGAATATATAGATTTATATAAAACCTTTTTTATTTTTTTAAAGTAAATTGACAATCTCCGAATTGACAACCATCTTGTTTTCAACACTGGTTGGTACAGACTACATAAATATTTTAATAGATAATTATTATGAGTTACAAAGCATCGAAGTTGTGACATAATATTTTTTACTCACTAAATATAGGTTGTTTAAAGTACAAATTTCCGCTAATGAGTATTATGATTTATTTTATTTATACTTCTATTATGCTTCATAGTTATCACTGGTTGTGCGACAGCTTGTGTTCAAAACACTTAAATTTTCAAGCATTCCGCTTCAAATTTTTGGTTTGATACAATTAAGATCTTACATATAAACTACGAAAAGATATTTTAACTAAGATTTACACATGGCCACACAAAATTAAACTCCCGTTTCTAATACTTAAAAACTGTTAAACCTATTTCTAATTTAGAACTTAACTACTACAGATAGCTTTAGCCGAACATCGATTACGTGCATACATATCTACAAAGGTTTATCAAATATTTACATTGAAATTTGATGAAATATAACAATATAACTTATTATGTACACTTTTCTAATCGTCTAATCACTAGTAGATACAATTCTGGCACAGTCCAAACGATTTCTGAACGCCACCTACTTATCCAAAAACCGAAACGTTTACATGATTAAATTACTCGATCTTAATTCACTAATGGAATAATCTCAATAATAATTAGACATTTGTATAAACGAGAGATCTGAGCGACACTGGCATCGAACGTCGGTATTAGCCTTTAAAATCTCATGTAAAGTAGACGTCTAGTCCGCACGCTACTAATGAGATTCCTCTATTCTTCTCGTTTATTCGAGAAGTTTCTGAAGTTTACCAGGGGTGGTGAGAAGGGGGCAGGGGAAGGGGCGCGGCGTGCGGGTAGGGCCAGCCGCGCGCCGTACCTCAATCTTCCTCTCTTGGTGACATTGGAGGAGAGAAACCTGGATTCATGTAGTTACCACCATTGGGTGGAGGGGATGAGTTAGACGGCCCCGGACTTGACAAAGAGGGGAGAAAGTTCAGTTCGCTTCCCCCATCTCTGCACCAAAGCTGTCTCATCTCTTGTCTGCGTGTACGCATTAGATTCTTGTATTCCGATATCCGCATCTTTTTCCCATCTACTATGCATGTTCGCTTCGGTCTTGGTCGGTACCTGGAAATAATTTTAAAGTAGAAATTAGATAATAAAATAATAATATTTACAAGTTACGTAAAAATAGTTCGCATGGCATGTTAGTGACGCTAGGTGCGTTATCATACTTATAATAATAATAATAATAATAATTTTATTTATTTAAGACTTACAGTCCACTTGTTAGTACTACTTTTGTAAGTAACTTATATCGATACGGATCATTCATCGTATACACGAGTAAACTGAAGAAACTTAAATACCCTTACCTATAATCAGGATGCTTTTCCATATGTAGCTTTGATAGTCTTGACTGTTCTTCATAATATGGCTGTTTCTCTGCATTAGACATGGCCTTCCATCTCGCACCGAGAATCTTCGATATGTTAGAGTTATGCATATCTGGACAAGCCTTTAGAATCTTACGGCGCTCGTCCTTTGCCCAAACCATAAAAGCATTCATGGGTCTTTTGATATGCGGTTTACCGGCTTCGTCGCGCTTTGGCTGACGGATCAGTTTAGCCTTCTCTGCTTCTTCTGGAGGAGACTGAGCCCAAGATGAAGCTGAAAAGAAAAAATCAATAAGTACGTTTTGTAAACATTACAGAATAAAATTTAAAGAATGACATTTGACCTAAATTTAGCAAAACTACAACGTAGAAATGTAGCAATTACTATTTAGTTATCTTAATGGCTTAATACGGAAGCCTTTCGAAAATATTTACAAAAGTTTACGAACGATATCATAAAACGGTAACAACACAAACAATTTAAATTTTACTTCCTAACTATATTTTAGCTCAAACTATTGTAGCAGAAACTGTTTAGGGTCACGTTTGTGATTGGACTTTAGTCCTTATTTTGAATGGAGTAAGTTACACGTAATAGTGGACGTCAGGCTCTTACAAAGAATTCAATCGGATGCCTCGCTAAGCTACGTCGTAAATTATCGCGAACAGTGAATGCCGGCTGTAAAACAATCGTTAAACAAAGATTAAGAATGGATCTATTCTGAACTAGTTGCTTTTCGGTTGGGCCGAGTGAGATATGGAATTTTCATTTTACATTTTAAGCTGGATTATTCTGTCACTGTCTCAAACATTCTTACGAACAAAACTCATAAATCACTATTTTTCCTGACGTTTTTCTAAATAACGATGCTGATCTTAGTTTATGTAAATAACGAAATTCGAAGTAACTTTTAAAAATATATTTATATACATATATCGTTTGCACTAGAATCTAGATAGTTGAAAAGTTAACTTTGAAAAAGTAAAATTTAACTACTCCATAAAAACATACTTGATTAAATTAAATAATCACGATTAAAAGTTATAAAAGAAACCCTAGTTCGAAAATAGAGGCCAATGTAGGCCATATTACAAGACACATCCGCTTAACATTTCGCTTGACGGATTCGCAAACAAGTGTCCGTACAATTAATAAGCCCTGTCGTACGGAAACTTCGACCTCTCAAAGTCTACGCATTCCTCGAATTAATTTGACACGCTGTTAAATAATTTATAACATCCTACATTGGACGATTCGCGTGATACACGATTCCAAAACATAATGTACTGGCGTGAAATGAATGAGATTTGTAAATGCGAAAATATGTTGGATGCGGTCTCTACTTTGACACGTTTTCTTTGTTATATAATTTAATGCGACTGACTGAAAACGAATTAATAAGGTATGCAAATATCTATATCTATAAAAATGAATATTTGTCTGTATATCCTTTATAGAATCGTAAAATATGCATTTGATCATGTCATGATCTTCAGCAAAGTTGTGTGCATGAGCGCACAAAGGTTTCTGATTTAGTAAGATCGAAAAAATAAAAAAAAGTAAAAATAAAATAAAAAAGTGTAGCAACGTGCGCAGGGTACAGCTAGTCCGTTATAAAATTAATTCGACACAAAATAGGTTGGCTGTAAGTGTTTTTTTTTTCTTTTAAATTATCTTTTTCATAAAATAGGCCGATAAATCAAATTTTGATAAATCAAAAAAAAATAGGATGACACCGATGTTTTTTTTTTTTTTTTATTTGAAAATGATTTAAAATCTATGAAATTTGATCTGAACTTCATCGATAAATGTATCATGAAAGAAATTGATTAAGTGATATTTTTGCATGTATATTTTTATAACACTTTTTCACGTACATGTACACTCGGAGATCAACGAAGGGCGGAAGCTTACGTCGAGCGCCATCTATTCCATATTTCTTGCAATTCTCTTGTTTTAAAGGAAACCAAACGATACCGCACTTTGTAACCATCTTGGTTTGGGACATCGCCAACTATTTAAAGTGTACACTATTAAATTTATTCGCATCATAATTTACATTAAATAGTATACAAAAACTCTTTAGAATGCTTTATCCGTAATTTTAAGTACAAAATACTTATTCACAATGGTTTTATAAGGCTTTGTAGTTTTATTTAATTTAATGTAGGTATAGGTTATTTAAAATCAATAACTCCTTCGAATTTTAATGATAGATTTTATTATTTAATGAATATTTGTGATTTATGAATAAAATTTAATTTTTATAAATTGAGTAAAATTAAGTGATTACTTTAAGATATAGTGTATTAACTATTCTTTTTATTTGCAAATTCGTAATGATAGTTATAATATTAAAATTAAATAAAAAAACAATTAGTTTTTATACTACATACGTACTCACAATAAATTATTGAGTGGTTACATAATATATAATATATACGAAAAAATATCTTTAAGGATCATAAAATCTTCTACATATCTGCCATTTCAATATTACGACATACCTTGCTTTGACACACCGGTAGTGTCATCACGGTGTAACAAAACTTCACTTAAGCAATGTCGTGTTGTAGTGGACCGCGCATCAGCAGGTGTCGCTTGAAACTGTCTTCCCTCAACCAACCTGACCTACATAGACTGTTTCCCGCATCATAACAGTTTTACGTCGCATCTGGATTAATTATATTTAGCAATTAAACTCTGACTATCAAAATGTTTGGCGGCGACACGGAACATTTCTTAGTTTTCACATTTCGCTTCTAAAACGACTATTTATCTAATTCCTTGTTTATTTTCGTTCGTACAGTTGCGTAATGCTTTGCGAATTTGTGATATTAATATTGATTCAATGGATAGGTTGACAACTGGAGCTACGAGTCGGTCATGTTATGAAATTTCGAATTGTGAACTGTTATTGTAGGCATTACCAATATGTTCTCACTCACTTGTATGTACTTGCAATTTTATTATGTTCGAATTGTATCGTAGCTATGTGTAGATATGCCCAAGTGCACATAGGTGTAATACCCATATATAACATGCACAATAAATTATAGGTACATGTACCACACGACACAAAATACATACAAATTTTACGTTTAAATTGTGTACAATTGACATCAAATTCACAATGATTTTACTATCGTAAATACACTGAAATTAATGTAATTCATTAGATTACAATTTTTTATAATTATCGGTTATAATTACAGAAATTCAATTATTTACTTTTGTAGATAATGTATGTTATTGAAGTGAAACTTCGTTATGATCGTCGTGATTTGAAACTCGATGAAACGAAAATGCGTCAAGATAAAAAACAAACACAAATGTATAGAAGAGAATTAGATAGAATACATTACACAGTATTTTATATTCTCAGTGAAAAAAAAAACTTGTAGGCTACTTTTCAGAAGTTTTAGTTCTGCCGTGTGTGAATTGCATACACACACACACACTTCTTCTAAACTTTGGTTTTGAACTGTTCTCATTTCTTTGTATCAATTTTATTTGTATAATATCTTAAACCCACGGATATCAGGCTATAAGCCCTCACGTCGCTACCGATAGTCGTGGAACCGTAACCATATAAACGTCAACCAACAAGCATGATGCGGTTTTTCAAGTATAAGCCACAATCGTTGACAGCGATTTTCTAGCTATGAATTATAAGTAGACGTCTGATCCACGAGACCTTGTCCACTTTTATTTCTGACGGAGATATGTATACGCCCATCCGTATAGTTAATAAATGATTTGATAATACAGCCGTCCCCATATTTTTGGATCGTTTGCGCGTCTGTGACGTCAGCGAGCGTAATAATGATCGTTACGTGATTCATAAAGCAGACCATTTGTAGACGTCTTCAAACCGAACTTACTTTTTCAATTAAGTACTTAAAAATACTAATCATTACTTTAAGGTGAAATCTATACGAATAAATAAAATTGAGGTGTCTGTTTGTAATATTAAAATAACCGCTTTTTACTAAATGCATATAAATTATGTCTGTATGTATACACGGTACATATACCAAAATAACAATTTTTATAATTTTTGTCTGTCTGTCTGTCTGTTTTTTTCGGCTAATCTCTGAAACGGCTGGACCGATTGTGACTAACAGATAGCTGATGTAATATGGAGTAGCCTGGGCTACTTTTATTTTAGAAATTTATTTATTTTATAACTCTGCAAACTGAAAAATAACTTTTTGTTAAATTCCACGCGGACGAAGTCACCGGCACAGCTAGTCCAGGTAATAAAATCTGTAAATATTTAGTTTGTAACTTCACCTCTCGTTGATCTAAAAAGTATGAATGTTTTAAAAAAATCTTACAATGAGACAAACAAACACAAAACATAATCAATGATTGTAAATTCTAATTGTACAGTAGAGGACAGAAGCCCTAAATTTTAACGCGGATGAAACTGTGTCAATCAAGATTTATAGATATGTCTATTTTACAATATTCATGAGTTATAGCTACTTACAGTTGCACTGTGAATTGTAGTCATCATCCTTCTTCATATATGGACTATTGTCTTCCATCGGCGGATATGGTACGAATCTCGGGAGCATCATGGGTTGGGCGGGTGACGGTGATCGTTGCTTGCTAAGATTTAAAGGCGCATCGGGGTCTTGTGGTGGGGAGGACCGGGCGCTAGCTGTCAGCTGTGCGAGCTGAGCTGTCGCCGGCCATGTTGGCGTTGGCACCACCTAAAATATTAATGAAAAAAAAATTGGTTTAAGAGTAAATAATTATAATAATTATGTACCTGGAAGCAATGAGTAATAATAATAATAATAATATTTATTGTACACCACATTATAAGTAAACAGTAATTATGCGTAAAAAAATGCACAAAAGAGGTTTCATCACCCCAAGAGTAATTTCTTCTAGATAGCCTTTGGGCATCGGACATGATATAGTAGCAGCGAATAGGAAATGTACAAAGATAATTGTGTTTGCAGACAAACGAAGAAAAACCGACTTCAATTATATCGACAAGTAATACAACTTAGGTAGACAAAAAAAAAAAGTCAAGTAAATACGCATTATCAAAGATTACTCCAAAAGTTGTAATCAGATCTCGATGAAATTTAAATGTGACCATATGATAAACATCGGCTTTCGATTAAATTAAAAATCATCAAAATCGGTAAACCCAGTAAAAAGGTATGCGGATTTTCGAGAGTTTCCCTCGATTTCTCTGGGATTCCATCATCAGATACTAGTTTCCTTATCAGAGTACCAAACTAGGGATATCTCCTTTCCAACAAAAAAAGAATTATCGAAATCGGTCCATAAACGACGGAGTTATCCCCGAACATACATAAAAAAAACATATATACGGTCGAATTGAGTAACCTCCTCCTTTTTTGAAGTCGGTTAAAAAGGGAAATTGAAAATAATATAATATAAGTAAACATACGATATATACTAAATATCATAAATATTACTGAGATTACAAGCATGGTATGGCATTTAATGGTACACCAACCGTAAATATATGGGAATATTTGTAATAACGGGAAAAGCCGTAAATTCCATTATGATAGCTGTATGCTAACTCACTAATGTAATTTTGATCAATGTGTTATAAGTATTGAGGAAAAAATCTTGATAAATTCTTAAGGGTTGCATAATTATGTGTGATGGAATTTTGTGGTAAAAGTGATAATACACTTGAAATATCCAGTGGGTGTTGGAATTGTTGACAGTAGTTGTTTAATTGAACCGGCTCCAAAATTTGCAAACTGACCTAGATGTTTATGATAAATGAGATGCCAAAAATTATGATGCTTCATTAAAACTTTAAAATAAACATAAGCGGGTTGAAGGAATTTCGAATACGAAAAACATTGCATTGCTTATGTTATATAAAATATATTATATTAAATATCAATATTGTTTTAATTATTTTATTTTTTTAATATTTTTATGTAAAAAATAGAATGAAATACTATTTAAATATTAAGGAACATTGATAGCTTTCGTTAAATGATAATACATGTATTTTAAATTGTGTAAATATTTATAATTATTATTTTTTGTATTTTTAATTTTTTATTAAACCTAAATTTTTTATTATAAGATATGTATGTATAATTTAATTGAATCATTCAAATTCGAATATTAGTATCTACATCTAGCGACGTTGTAAAGTACTTGACATGTTTGCTTGAATCGTCTATTTGATAATGCAATAGTTTATTATTGCTACGGATATTGCCTCAATTAACATCAAATGAAATGTTTACAATCCAAAAACTGGATGAGAAATGATTCATGACGTTTCGAATCTTCTAATTATAATTTTACATAAGATACACCGGTTTTATTTAATAACTTCGAAGCAACTTTCGTTTTAAAGAATATTATTTTCGTTTTTATGGTATTACGCATGGTGTTATCGATAAATCTTTTTTTTTAAATAATATAATAATATATTGTGTGTACACAGGAAGTTTTAATTCATTACCGGTTATATTAAAACCGTTAAGTTTGTTTATAGCTTGTGTATAATTAGAAATTTTTCTATATTTAATTAAGGTTTATCAAATTGCATATTTTGGTATTTTTTTACAATGGTTTGAAATGAGCGAATTTAATTCAAACAATTTTAATTTAAATAAGATCGATGATATAATTAAATTAGAACGAGTGACTATGAATATAATATTTTACATAATATTATTATATTATGTAAAATAACATTTAAAGAACATTTATATTAATAAATTGTAAGTCAAACGAGGACAGGATATTTGCTAATACACTTTAGCGTTAACAACAAAAAACAATTCTGATCTGTTGCAATTTTTTGTTATTTGTTACGTTTTATTAAAAGCTTGCAATGTATGTAAGTATGTATGTTTATTACACTGGAATCTTGCGACACAATTTTGAAGCATATATCTTTAACCGATTGACTTGAATTTTTATATAGATCTTTAGTTTTGGATGACAGCTTAGCTATGTGACGTAACAAAACGTAAAGTGGAATCGCAGGATAAACCACTATGTACATTGTACCTATTACCTAGACGTCTAAATGCATAAGAATTTAATTGTATGAATGAAAAACTTTCAGACCTATCAGCTCCTGATTTATACTTTAACTAGTTTGAACCAACTTCTTTTTCTCGTTAGAAAGCCTGTGTTTAGGAGGGTAGGTTTTATAATAGTTTTATCATAGACAACCACTAATGTGTTAAATCAGATAGCTTGTCTAGTTACCCATAAAATGGAATATAATTGACTATTTTAATTTTAATTTTAAGATAAATAAGCAAAATATTAACTGTCGAAGCACCAATAGAATAAAACGAACTCTTGACATTTAAGGCTATACAATATATGTATGAGAGCGGCTTACGAAACAAATTACAAATAATTATTTCGTTACTCGTGTAATTGGAGTCGTTTTCAACTAAAACACGATTTTAGTTACGTAACTGATAGATTTTTTTTTGTCTCAAATATTTAATTAATAAGAAATTTATAAATCTATGTAACTACTATAAAGAATTTAATTATTTTATCGCAAAGCTTTTGCCTTTAGGAAGCCATTCTTTCGCAATTATCAAGAAGTTACAAAGTATCAAATATAGTGCTTTGACTCAACAGTAGACAGATTCGTCTATAGATGTGCTTGTCTTTGTCAATAACTTCCATTATTATGGGGATTAAAGTCTTCCAAAAATACATTCTCCTTCTTATTCTTTATTAAAATAAATTGATACAATGGCTGTTAAGTTATGTACAATTTAATTTGTAGATGAAAAACATATCACTCGCTTTAAATTGCTTTATTAGCAATAGTTAATTTTTTAAAAAAATCTATTTTATTTCTATGTCTTTCTTTTCATATTATACTTTACTTTTTTCAAAATTACTTACATTTGATGGTGGGGGTGGTTGCGGTCGCATCTGCTCTAATAGTGGAAGAAGCCCAAGTGGAGGTCCAGGGTATAAGGAGTGTCCACGCCTCACCATCTCCTGTCTTCTGAGGTGTTCCTGCTGAAGTCTCTGCAGTTCCATTTCCGCTGACACCGTGCCCATATTCTGTGAAAAAAAAATTGTGATTAAAGATATTGCTTAATACATAATATAAGAATTACAATAATATCTACAAGAAAGTGTTATTGGCTTCAATACATATGTACGTAAATTTTTAGTATTTTCATTCCTTAAAATAAAAAAAAATCCACTTCAAAGCGAAGTAACAATACTATAAGAATAAACAGTTTACGAGTCGCAATACTTTTGAACATCGCTTAAATGAGAGATCTTTCTTCGCGATATTTGTCCCTCAAGATATATTACACGCTTAAGCGCCTGCCGTGACAAAGAGTGCTAAGTTGTGTGCACAAATCACCCGGGGGACGCCCACTAAATCTTTGAAACCATAAAGCCGTACCGAAAAAAGAAAACTGCGATTAATTACTCATGTCCCTTGACGGACATCACAATATACATTTTATCAGCTCTTCATTAAGACAGTATTGAATTGTTAATGGTTGGAATTGTTGGCTACAATATTATAACGTGATGAAATCGAAATTACTCGATGACTCGAATTTCCGACATTACAGTCAACGAAAGATATCGGAGACTACAAAGCACTTTCATTTCGCTTAAAAGATCCTGTGACACGACGCGCTTAAGTGAAATATAGTCGAAGGAGATAAAAAGAAAAAGCGCTAATGGAAGACAGAAGCGTATACATAAATAAGCATGACATAATCACGCAAATAAAAAGCGTGATGCGGTTGTAATAGCTACCGATACCGATACTGGAGGCCGGAGCGCCACTGGTAATCGACCAAGTTTTTCCATCTGCCAGACAAATTGCCGTCATAACCGAACGGATTAAACTTTTTATTAAAAACAACAAACCGAGCATAATGTATGGCTGTAATCGGCAAGGGACAGATGTTCCCGAATAACGAACGCGATTTATCTAATGTGAAAAGACTTTTATTTAATAGCTCCGTGGAGATGTCCTAGCAATTGATGCTTATGTTTTATAGCGGTCCGTCGTTTCATCGTTTGGACAACATTTTGATAATGCTATTAATGTAAGATATGATATAAAGGTTCGATTTTTGATGGAGCTGAGTAACTGTGGTTCGACAATCAATACGCAGGTGAAATGACTGATCTGTGGGGAACTGAAACATACACGAATGTTAGTTTGTTCACATTAAGGATTAAGTGTTATCATTTCCGCGTGGATCAACGATTGATGGAATTCATTAGCCATGATCTTACGTTACGTGTTGAGCGTATGCGCTGATATCCGATCAATAAAGAAGGCCACTGCTATAATTAGCCTGGGCAAATACACACCATCTGTCATTTTGTCCTTGGCAGTCTAACATGAGTTTCGTACAATAATGCAACCGCTTATGAGATTACACTTCCTAACATTTCAAGATGGTACACTAATATTTTGAGCTTCCAATAAATCGCTATTAACCTATTGTCAAAGCAGTGAAGCCGTTTGTCGGTGATTAAGATGAAATAGAAGTTCTGTTATAAACATAGATCAAACCCATTTTACTTGAAGGAGGTGAAGTCGTTGTAGGAGCTGACAAAGAGATCAGAGATGAAGACCGGAAATGCCATGATATAATTTATACACCCAGCGAGAATATCAAAATGGGTTGTTACTAATTTTTTTCGTACATCTAAAACGATTTTAATCCTAACTGCTATTGAATTTAGGTCGAACTGCTTTGTTCAAGGAACGGATTTGGTGAAAATACGTCGAACGCTGTATAATAAAACGGACGTCACATTGACGTAAGAGATGCAAGATCTTGGATGAAATCATAATATTTACTGTCATTGGTTGACATGTCCTCATTCCTAGATATATCACTCTGGCCCACCGTTTCGATTTTGTTCGGATTGATTATTATTAGGTACTCGACGCTGATTATTTCGTCGTATCCTACGAATAAAGACACAATTACAAAACGCTAACTTTTCAGGAGGAGGTTTTTATCGTCTGATTTGTAAAGCAATACAATTGTAAAAAAAATATGAATTTGAAATACAAGGAAAATTATATATAATTCTTATAAAATTACTTGCAAATCTCTATATTCAATATTTTAGCTAAATTTGTTGGTTATGTCTTTATTCGTGGTATAAAATTGTAACGGAATAAAATTAAAGGACGTTACGCCTTTTTTCGGGGGAAAATTCAAGGTCGTAAGAGCATTAGTGGCTTTTTAACAATTTCGATCAAGCAATAATATAATAATGTAATATACGTATACCGATAAGCGATCAAGTGAAAAATCTTGGTATTTTTTTTGACAAACACCTATCTTGGATACACCAAATAAACTTTATAAGCAAAAAACTGTTTGCAGCAATTGGGTCTCTGAGAAGGTTAAGCAACTTTCTTCCCATTCCCACTAAAATTATGCTTGCACAGACTCTCCTTTTACCGATTCTTGACTATGCTGATACTAGTTTTGTTAATTTAAATGAAGAACAATTAAATAAACTTGAGCGCTTACAAAATCTCTGTATTCGGTTCATATTTGGTTTACGTAAATATGACCATGTTTCAGAATTTCGCAAACAGCTCAAGTGGCTACCTATCCGACTTCGCAGGAATACTCACATTCTGTCTCTCCTTTACTCAATCCTATTTAATCCTCTAACACCTTCCTATCTAAAAACCCGTTTCGAATTTCTTAGTGATACTCACGAAAGATCTCTCCGCTCTGATAATAACCTCATCCTAAAGATTCCATATAATTCTTCAACCTTTTACTCTAAATCTTTCACTGTTGAAGCCTGTCGTCTCTGGAATTCGTTGCCGCTAACTATAAGACGAGCTCAAACATTGGAATCATTCAAGAGGCTAACTAAGGCAATGTACTTGTCATCGTAATATTATATTATTTTTATTTTTTACTTATTTATTCGTTTATCAATTAATTTTTTCTCTGTGTATGTATTTTTCTTTGTTATCAAATTATTATGTCTTTATGTAGGTATTTGTGTACGTGTATATGTGTGTATTTGTGTAGGTGTATTTGTATGTATATGTATGTATATGTGTATGTATGAATATATATAATATATACTTATGTTTATGACTGATAGCACTTATTTTGCGCCCCTATCCCCAATAACAATCAATTCTAGTCCTCTGCCCAAAGGTTGCCTGGAAGAAATCGCTGCTTTAGCGATAAGGCCGTCATAAATGAATCAAATAAATAAATAAATAAATAATTCCAAAATTAAATTTTGTTTTTATTTATTATGTTTGTAACATTATTGCACTGCCTATAAAATATTCATTAAAAATTTATCTTAAATTGGTTGTGCAGTTTAAAAGTGCGTGAAAATTTTACAGACGGACACACAGAAAATTTTTGTTATTTCTAGATTTACAATTTTAAAATAAATTAAAAATAACTGATTGAATACGTACCTAATAAAATTTAATATTTTTGAAAAAAATTGCAGACAAAAAACAAAAAGTAAAACAATTATTACATTTGAGATCAAGTATTTATTTACTAATTAACTACAAATTTATTAAAACTTTCTTGGATATAAAATTCAACAGCATTTCAAAGAGGTATCTGATACTCATAAAATTAATTATAAAATTAGTTATTGGTCACGTTCAGAATCGATATCATCATCGCTCTTGTTTGTATTATCTATCGATTGATTTTAAGGCAATGATTTAAAATACTGTTGAAATTCTTCCGGTATTATGTTACTTTGACACAAGCTTTTTAAATCGGTGTATTTATCACACTTTATTTTTAAAACTTCAGAATTTACGGGTTTTATACTATTTGCCATATCATTAGCTTTCCCTCTTACTTTTCTTTTTATTGTTGTAATGACTTTATATTCTTCATCTAGTTGATATTTATATTTTATGACGTTTATATTTTCTTTACTCACATAAATACCTTTCACTTTTGTCCATTCAACTTTTTCTCCGTCATCGTTTTTCTTCCAGTTTTTTTCCTTTTAACAAAGAACGACAGTCTATTATATCATTTATTGTCATTTCTTTGACTCTATATGGTTCTCCTGTAGTTTTTGCCCATCTTATTAGGTTAAACCACTGATCAGGTGTATATATATTGTCCTTTTCTTTGTAACGCCCTCAATCACTGAATGAACACTATCACCTTCATTTTGGGTGTGTCCGACTTCTAGAAATCTATGGGTTATACTTTCAATATCATATTAAGCCACCAGATATTGATATAATGCAAAAACAACGCGGTTCCGATTTTGCCCAGAGTAGTTGTCTGACCAAAACTTAAAATGTTTCGTACCCTTATTTATTATTGGTTGGATAAAAAGCATAAGTCCGCTACTTATTTCATTGGCTCCCTTTTTGTCATTTATTTCTGTCCACATGTAACAAAATCCAACTTTTTGAGCCATATCATATACTGTGAAATTGTAAAGGTTTAATTTTCGCTTATAATACAAAATGCTGACATCACCATGTGGACAAGTCAATATTTTCTGCATATCAAAACAAGCGGCAAGCGTTTTGCCGTCAGAATTTTCGGCTTCACGTTTATCAATTTCTTTTAGAGATCTCGCCAAATTTTTGTACTTTATATGCTTTTCATGATCAATTTTTTGTTGCTCCGTCGGTTCTTTAATATTTTTAAAAGAGTGACATTTGTCGCACTGGTCCTTCTTAGGAATATAGAAAGCAATATTAAAGTTTGAATTAACAATGTCTTGATATTGGCGAAGGGTAGCTTTTTTAGCCACGGTATAACCAAATTTCATGCGAGCGAAGCATTTTACAAAATAGGCTACTAAGAAAAATATTTGCTTCCTTTACCTAGGTGAAAGAATATTTTTTGACTGTTTTCTGGCAAATAAAGAATTATGAATTAAATAGGTCCAATAGTTTCGGAACCAATTAAATTCTAAAAAACATACAAACAAACAATCAAATCTTTCCTCTTTATAATATAAGTGTAGATTATTATAACTAAGGCTTTTTATTTCATGCAAACTAAAGGTTAAAATAAAAATAAATTTAAAAATATATATGTTTGAAGAATAAAGCCACAAAAGCGTTTAGAAACGGGGTGCGATTAAGATTTTAGCTACGACAATTCCGTGGAACAAAGACATAAATGCATTAGTGGCTTTTTTCGGCGGAATGACAATTATCGCCGCAAAAAGCAACAATTTGTTTTACATAGAATAATAAATAACTCAAATTTCTAACATAATCAAAAAACTATTCGATTTTCAATTATGTTAAGTACATTATTTACAGCCAAAAATAAATATTGCTTGTTTAAAACACTTGAATATCAACATTGATTTGAAAACGTTTTATATACTTACTTTGTTTATGTTTCTCGATTTTCTTGACAGACGCGGTTTTTTTTTTCAGTGCTATATTCACTAATGTTTTACCTCGTCTTTTCATAGTGAACAACTATTAAAACGACTACAAAGTGTCTTTAAACTTTTCTCTATACTACAATAAAACACAAAGGTGAAGCGCGAGCTCACGAGATGCTAGTCCGCTCAAAAATGACACATTGGCGCGAACGCCTCACCCCGCTCTCTCCCCGCTCGTAATTCTGACGACGACAAAAGCCACAGTGAACTTTGTGACCTTTTTCGTCGGTTAATTTTAGAAAACGCAGTTGTGTCTTTTTTTTAAACTTATAATTGTAAGTACTTAGAGCATTTGTTTTTATGATTTAATAACTCTATCTGGTGTACAATGAGCCGTAGTTTTCAAATAAGCAATAAAAATAAAAAGCCATTACCGCCATTGCGCCCTTTTTCGTAGGATACGACGATTTGTTGAATAAAAACCTGAAATCTTGGAAGAATTACAAATGTACAACATCAGTTAAGAGGATTATGGTTTTATTTATGGTCGGCACCATTAATACGTATTACGTTGATGTGTTGATAATTTGAATAAAGGGCGATAAAGGGGATAACAATTGTCTCGCGGGGATGCACAAAGCGCAGCGGAGCGGCGAGCAGGCGGTATGATGACATATCAAATTGAACCGCTAATGCACAGACCGAGATACGGAACCTTTAGAGTAGCGATTCGTATTTCGTTTTATTATATGCATTCGAAATGTAGGTCGACAAACATAAATTGTGTTACATTAAATCTCTTACCTAAGTAGTAGTAGGTGTGAAATTAAATCTATTTGTAATATTTTACGTATAAATGCCTAAATGATTTTAATTAAACCTAGTTTGGGGAATATACATACATATATATATATATATATACATACAATACATACATACAATACATACATATAATACATATATATATACATACAAAAGAGTCCTTCCCTTGTTTCCTTCAAACGTAAATTAAAGCAGCATTTTATTTCTCAACTCAATTTACAATCATCTACTTAATGAATATGTAAGTATATAATTACCTATAATATTATATCATATATTTGTATTTATGTGTGTACGTATGTATGTGTATATATGTATGTATGTAAGTAGTGTGTGTATATGTATATGTATGATATCTATATGTATCTATGTAAGTGTATGTATTTATACCTGTAAGTATGTAATTACAGTTCTTTAGCTATTACGTTATTAATTCTTGCACTGTGTTCCCCGCTATATGACACTCTCTCTCATGACCATTGGTTGACTGGAAGAGATCTCTTCTAGAGATAAGTCCACCTTTGCCATCAACTTTATGCATAATTTTTCTGTACATTATTTTTAGTGCAATAAAGTATATAATATACGAACTCATAATAAAAAATAGATATTGTCTTTTTTATCAGCAATGTAAGAATAAAAAAGTGGATTTTTTTAACGTACTTAATAAAATATTTCTAGATACTTACATAATTCTTGTCTTACAGAAATCTTAAACCAGACATGAAGTAAATTCAAGGAATGTACTTTAGTACACGCTTGACACAATCCTAAGATTTCCAAATTATGAATTCCAACAAATACTCATTGAAAAATTTATAAGTAATTACAGTTTTATTAAAAAAAAAATCCATTATATTTGACAAATAACGACGCAAAAGTTATGTAAGTTTTTCAATTATGTAGATATAAATACCAATAAAATATTTGTTATAAGAACTAAAAAAGCGTCTCTATTCATTTCGATTCGTACTCTAAAATGCGTTTTAATATCGAGAACAGATTGCACAATAATGCTTTGAATTAATTATTACATTCGCCAACTTGCAATAGCATGACTTGTTTTTATCTGAGCTTCGATGGATCGGGAGATAAGTTTTGATATACCTTTACAAAAGACCTGCATTCGTTGCACTTACAAAACATACAATATCGTATATGTTATAAATTATTACTAAGCAAAGCTAATAGCTATTTTATTGCTATATAAAATTTTGAAATTAAATTCAATGATACAACAATTGACTTTAGGACTAACTATAAATTTTAACTATGAGTTTCGACGTGATATGAAACCTCAAATTTAATTTAATTACTTTATTGCTTCTTCTTAAATCACAAATTATAAAATTAAAATAGTATAAACCAAAACAATATTTCAAAAAATACTAATACAACAATAATTACAATAAATTTCATAAACAAGAAGATAGCAGTGAAAATAACAATCAGTGTTACTGCAACAAACATTTTGACAACCGCCAATTAAACTGTCAGACCGATCGTGCAACTTGTCCGCAAACAAGCTCGGGATCGCCACGGGAGTTTACTTTGTGAGAGGTGATTCGCGATTTTTAGTCGATCTTATCGCGAATCGGTCCGGTGATTATGCGTTCTGGTATTGTGAGGACTCCCCACGTTTTATCGAGCTTATTAAGTCTTATTTTGAATAAAATAGAAAGCCTTGAATGGAAGATACATGGACGCATGAATGTCATGGTTGTTGTAATTTTGTAATTTTGTTCGCATTGACGTGTTGTGATTAGACATAGCTATTGTTTTGGACTAATTTCGCGTGGTCTTTTATGTACTGAGAGGTCATATGCTATAACGTTACTGATATCAGTAAATTTTTAGTAGTGGATATAATATAATTAAGTTATAAATAACATACATATAACTTCATCATTCAAATATAAATTCCTCCCACAAATTAATAAAAGTAAAACAAACTTCCAAACTCAAAATCACTATTAAGGACGCAAACCCCATACCTATAAGAATGTAATTTTCTATTCATCAATGGATATTATTGAGCTTTTTGTGTCTTTGAAGTACTTCTGTCATACAAAAGTCATTGGCACGTGTCGGGGCGTCGTGCGGCGAAATCACCACGCTAATTCTAAATAACCGCACGCGGTTGGGGGCTACTCAATTTTTGAATGTCAGTCAACCATAGATCATGAGGTCTTGTGAAAATGCCATTGATCTTTAAGGTATGTACTATGTAAGCAAATTATAGATCTTTCTATACAGATTTTTCTTTTTATTGTATTTAGGTAAATTTAATTAATTGGAGATTAATCTTCAGGTAGTCGTTTAACGTAGGTATTTATTATTATTATACTTACGTGTTTTAATCGCTCGAATAAAGACACTGAAAAAATCGGATTTCCCTAAACTCTCAGGCAATAACTAATTCTTATTAAAATAAAACATAGTCTAAGTCAGAAAGATACAATACTAAGAAAATTTTGTCTAGATATGTGTCATAAGTATAGCTTTAATTTTTATTTATTTACTTTTAATATTTCTTTTTTAATATTATGACAATTTTTTTTTGTTATATAGTACTTCATATAAGAAACGTTCCATGCCACTTCTAGCCTTCCTTTTAATACAATAACGATGGCCCGTAGGAACTTTTGTCTTTTTGAGTGTTCAAACTTGATTGTTTGCACTTTTGAACTAACAAGGGCGTAATAACAAGACCCTACTTCTAATAATTAACTCTTCTTTATATATTTTTTTTTATCTTATAAATAAACATGATGATACATGACTCTTATTTTTATAAAAATTACGAACATATTTCAAAAATTTAAATAAAATTTTTATACTAACAAAAAAACTTAAAGTGCTTAATATACTGATTTAAAATAAAATATCATACATGTAATAAAAAAAAAAAACATATATTTCAATATAAATAACAAATTAATAAAATTATTGTATTTTAGCCACGCCAAGACGTTTTTTCTTGTAAATTTTATCGCTTGTCCTGTCAGTGGACTGTGAAGACAAACAGTAAATCAACAATTAAGCCCTCGCTACATCACACGGAACTTTCAAACGATAGTTCTGTCATAATCAATAGCAGAAGATTTCCGAACATCCGGCCTTGGCTTTACGATCAACATTGTCTATTACGAACAAAAGGAAGTTGTTGGAAGTTTTTTATATTATTTGGGTCAAATTTACTATATTTATATACTGGTAATTCATAAAAGTTTTAGATATACTTAGGCACTCATATATCTGACATATCATATCCAAAGATAAGGGGTTTTTAAATCTATACTGATATTATAAAGCTGAAGAGTTTCGTTTGTTTGAACACGCTAATCTCAGGAACTACTGGTTTGAATTAAAAAATTATTTTTGTGTTGGATAGTGCATTTACCGAGGAAGGCTTTATATACATATATAGTCTACAAAATATTTAAGTACATTTTTTACCTAAAATTAACGCAGGTGATACCGCGGGATAGAGCTAGTAAAAAATATACAAAGAAAAAAATGTTCAATCAAGTTGCTAACACTATTCATTTTATTAAAAATATTACAAAAATAAAAATATAACAGTTCCTGAACAAGTACCTAACAATAAAAAAGTTATAAATTTGATACAACTCAAACAGAAAACTATATACAAATGAGATTAATAGTTTTTGAGAATTTTTACGTAACATAGAAACTCATTCAAAAATATACGGGTCAATCACATAAGCACTTTTTTTGAAGTCAGTTAGCAATGAACGATGTATTTCAAACAATTATACAAACACATTCGCTAAAGATCAAAAGCGATAATAATTTAAATAAAATAAGTGTTTACAACGAAAATATTATAACAAATCACGCATGCGTCACGTGTAATAAATACTCGTAGACTTTAAAAATAATTTTCATCTTCGGAAAGAGGATTTATAATTAAAAACGAGTGCCCATTCGCGATCCGCGGTTCCATTATAACGAGGCTGGTTTGTCTAAAACGAGGTAAATTGTAAGATTGAATGCAGACACATAATGACGCCCCGCCAACATCATCGCCAACAAATCTTGAAAATGTTAAGAGTAATGTGGATAACTCGAGACGACGCTAGATTAACTCACAATAGAAATATAGAAGATAAGTCTTATTATACGTACATAAAATCAAAGTTTAAGAATTTTTCGTATTGTTAAAATGAACATTCCTTCTTTAAGGTTTTATTATGACTAGGTATACGAGTATCTTTGGTTACAAAATCGTGTCTTTTTCTTATGTTTTATATAGGTAATGCAGTAACGTTTTTATATAATTTATAAACTCATCCTGCCTCTAAATAAAACAGATATACACAAGGTCTAAGGTAATCTTCGTAACGAAATATAATACCCAAACAAATTAAAATTGTCCGTACAAAAGCAACGCTATTATTTCCGCTGTCTAACGGAAAACAAAAATAAACATAAGAGTACGTAAGGAATAAAAGAAAAGTTGAAGTGGGACGAGCATCCGGGTTGGTAAGAACCAAAGAGGCAAGACAGGAGGGGGTCTCGGGGGTCGGGGTTTACTGGAAGTGGGTTGAGGAAGGGGGTTGCCTTCTCGCGGGAGTTGGTCTGTAAGCGTCCCTTCGGCTTTGGGGTTGCCTTTGTTTATCGTCTCTTTATTTATTCAACCTGATACGCTCGGCTACGTTGTTTTTACAACTAATAGGCTTATTTATATTTATTTTGTTTGGGTCGATCGTGAAATTATACGCGTATCGTTATTTAATTGGCGGTTTGAGCGCATTGATGTTATTAACATTGTAACTATGGATTTTGAAATTCGGGTTTTATATTGAGGTATTAACACAAGCTATTACCTAAAGACATTTGTATTTCTGTTTTTAAGTAATATTGTGATCATTCACTCACACTCTTACTTCATCGCAGTCCACTGGTGGCCATAGGCCTCTACAAGTTCGCGCCAAAAATGGCGTGAACTCATGTCTGTTGACAATAGTCACACGCTGGGCAGTGCGAGTTGGTGGTTATGATATGAGTATTTAATGTAGGTAGGTTTTTTTTTATTCCGGAAAACTTTAGAAATATTCGATTTTTACGTTTTTAAAATTGTCATAGAGGAAATTATTTATTGGGATATACCTATACATATTTGTAAAAGTTTCATTTATTTACAAATATTTTTAGTTACTAAATGTCGTGTTACTCTATCTCCGATCTGCAAACAACAACAACTGTTACAAATTGGATGCTGTAGAACAGTAGTGTACAATCGTTTTAAAGATTAATTTATAAATACATCTAATCAAAACTAAAACTACATTCCCTCTTACAAGTATAATACATTAATAGAACGACCCCTGTGAAACATAAAACTAAGATTTCTCCCGCTTTGTCCACATCAATAGAGCTGATTCCACAAAAGTGCGAAACCTCCATAAGAGAAAAGATTAATAAAGCTTAGCGCACACCGACGCAACACCTGTCCTTTGTCGCTAATGGACACGTCCTAATCTCCTGTGAAATAGACGTAACAAGGGAAAAGTAATAGTGACAGTGGTTTTTCGCTAACTTCGAATAAAATATATTTAATTTTCAGACAGACAGTTGAAGTATGTTATACTAAAATAACTGCTACAGGCATACATAGGTATCACATAGTTTTGTATCAGAAATAAAAAATCTGCATTATATACTCAATTCAGTATTTCGCAAAAAAAAAATTACCAAAATTGCGTTACATCAAATGATTTTTCGAGTTCATCAGAATGTACGGAACACGATAAGTTTCAAATGCAAAGGCTTACATACTCATTCGAAATTTTAGTTGTACTCGTAGTAGTACTAAATATTTATATTACCTACTATAGTAAACATATATTTTATAAAGAAAGTTTTATAATGAAGTTTTTTTAGAGCGTAAAAATAAATAGAATCACTATTTCATAAGTTTAGGCCTTAATATGTACGATATAAGCAGAGTAACTTTCAGTGCCTATAAATGTATCTTATGCAACCAAGGTTACCCACAGCTGGGCAATTGTCTTTATGTTTCTCAAAATTCCTATTACATGCTTAACAAACTCTCCCCGTTACTAATTTCATGGAAAAATCCTAACTGAAATCACAAAGGCCTTCCACTTTTGCTCAGTCGCATCGTTATGCGTCTTAGGCTCGTTACAAGCTGGATAACAGCTCTCTTGTTACCCGGGCAGCTCGCTATTACCCGGATAGCTTGCTTGTTACCCAGATAACTTGTTATCCTTGTCCGGATGGTTAACTCGAGGCTCCTCCAATTATAGCTCAAACTGTCTGGAACGCAACTTTTAATTTTTCGATGAAAATTCTTAAAGTAGCGTACTTTAAAAGTGGATTCAGTGTTCCTAAATATACTGTATTTATAATTGATGAGACTCGCGTTGTGTTGTACATTCTCATTTGCTAAAATCAATTCTAAACTTTTAATGTAAGTATCTCGCATGATAGAACGTTATTAGGTAACAAGGTTTTTCAAACATTTTTGAAAAAAACCTTTTAAATATATTAAAATCTATTAGGTGAATCTTTTAATGTTACGGCTACATTAGGTACCGTCAGAGATCAAGTAGGTAAATAATTTATTTTATAGTAATAGAGACCAACTGACGTTTCTATTTCACATTTTTTTTGTTTGGTAAACAAACGTATACCTATATACATAGAATATATATACATAGAAATAATACGTTAAAATAAACGAACAGTACCAAGTCCATCAAAGCTTTACCACCAATTACCTACTATGATCTTTAACAAAACTATTTTAATTTTTTTAACTTTTAAGTGGTTTTATATAAAAGCATCATTGTCAATCGACGAAGTTATTATTTTCTCTTATAAACAAAGCGAGATGAGTGTGAAGCCAGATTGATGTACGTCGATACAGTTTTTTGTGATAGCCGTCTGTCTTCAGCTCCAGTAAGAGCTTTCAGGCAAAGTGACTCGATTTGTAAATATTACGTAGGTACATTTGGATTACTAAAGCAATGGCTTGCTCTTAAACGCCTCATATTCAACTGCTCCCAGTAGGGTGAAATAGTGAATACAATGTGTGCTGTTACACAATTCTGTATCAGAAGCCTGAGTGATGTGTAGATTTTTTAAGTTACAATTCTTTGGGCGCGTAAGGAAAAAATAATGAAAAACCCGACACTCTGATGTTAGCTAGTCAACGAAGAAGAAGTTAGCAAAGTGAAGTTAGCTAGCCAATGAAGTATAACTTCTTACGTATATACGTAATTTTTAAGAAAATTCTAATTTTAGTGTTTTTAAATAGAAAATGTTTTTCGTATTTGTGTAGATTTTATAATTTCCGCTGAAATTAAATTGCTAATATTATAAAATACTAGACGTATTTTGAGCTTCAACCCATATTGATATTTAACGACCAGTTTCGATATTCTATTTATCTCTAAATTTACTTGCTAGAATTTTGACGTACGCTTCATACAAACTGTGTCAAAAACCTATCGATAGTAAGCAAAACCAGAGATAGGTTATTAAAAACGACATAAGCTACTCTCCGCTGTTATGAATATTTGCGGATTTCATTCAGCATAATTATGCGGCCTATGGATAGCGTAACTTCCTAATAAAAGAATATTAAAATAATTAATACGAGTAGTACAGTTAAACGATACCTAACAAAATTATAAGTTGCTCTTAATAATCTTCGTTAAGGATTGTAAAGAAACATGTTGGTTCTGGAAGCTTTCTTGCTTCTTACAAGTGTAAGTATCAAGAAATACGAGGACCTGCGGACACAAGCTACTAATATAATTTCGAGTTGAAAATTGAAACGTTAATTTAATAGATACCGATGATCTATATAAAGATACAATACGAACCAGCCACGTGCGTCTATTTACAAAGATATTAACATTTCACTGGCAACAATGTTCGGTCAAACGTAAATATTTATTTCAATACAATCCCGAATCGAGAGGTACGAGTACTTAACTAATAGACAGACGGTTATACGGTACGGCTGAAAAATACCGAAAACCCGCCACTCGGTTTTAATATAAACATTCTTTGTGATGTACTGGCGGGAATCACAATAAATGTACCGGTATCTGAACACTTAATGAAATAACAAACACAGTATGCTGTTCAATGTTAAGACGGATCTAAATACTTTTGTAACTAAACATTCGCATTGTCTATTAGAAATTCTTTTTTTTTGTATTTGTTGAAACATCTACGAATTGTGGGATTGTTGGGGATTTTTTGAGTCGTATCTTTTCCAGGAGTTTTTTTTTTTTTTCATCCCATTTATTTATTTTTAAATATTTAGTAGCCTTTATATGCATAATAAAAAAAATTATAATAACATTTAAAATATTCTTGTATTTTTTCGTAATTTTAATAAATTATTCAGATATGATATCAGGACATTTTCAGGAAAAGATGATATCAAGAAAAATTGTAAATAAGCAAGAAATTAAAAAAATCTTTTAATCGCTTAAGAGTATTTTCAAAAAATCCATGTGGTTTATAAATTACCTAATTTATTTATATTTAATAGATATTACTACCCCTTAAACGTTTTCACTGATTAGCAAACAAATGAGCAATTGAAATTAAGAAGTTCAGGAAAAAAGAAAAAAAAAAAAAGAAAAATCATCCTGTGACAAAATACATCGTGAACATTTGCGTATCACGACTATGGAATCGTAAAATACGAAATATATTATCGAAAGCTACAAATAAAAACACGACACCGCTAATGTATTCTCGTTAAACGAATGTTACATGCCGTCTTTAATATCATTAATTTCGCGAACGAGGTAACAATCGTACAATGTATGCAAAGCGTACTATCATTACGGCGTTTCCAAATTTAAAACCCAATAAAGATTGAGATTTGTCGGCCATCTTTGGTGAAAAAAAAAAACGATATTGGACGAGTGTCACTTTAAAAAATTCCCCCTTTCTTCCGTCCGGAGCGATTTTAATAAAAACATCTTCGCTTTCTTTATTCGTTCTTTTGAAATCTCTTTAAAGTTGAAGCAAGTTTATTACTAGTCAGATCAGGAATTCCAATCCACATCCTGAGTTAACTGTCTTTGATGTAACCGTCGGGAACGGGTTAGGCGAATGCGACCTTAATGGGAGGTGACTTAGGTCGTATTTTAAATAAATTATTACTTATATAAACCTTTTCTTCCCGTGTCTCTGTGCGTAACTGAATTTGCACCGCAATGGAAGATCCATTGTGGATCATTAATACCGGATTCTATGGAACTCGATTGAAAAGTTAAAATGTTATTTTCCAGATATACGCTTTGAAGATTAACAGTTAATTTTAGATTATAATAACCGATTACTTTCAATTTGCAAGCATTTGCATATAATATAATGATTTTTGCATATACATATAATGGGTTATATTATTGAGTTATAATTATATACCTTCGCTGTCTCATATTTAAGTTTAATAACGATTTGTATTGCTTACATGAAGAGGTAGCAAAAAAATTTACCAAAACAATATATAATATGTCTAAGATATCTACCTATTACAAAATTTAAAAGTAATTATAGCTTTAAATTTATTTTAAAATCATAAGTAAATACTGTTTTTTTTTTTTGCTTAATAACCTTTTTTTATAAATAAATAAAATCTCTACACTCAACGGCCCCCAGTAGGATTTTCTCCTGTATCGGGGGTCCGGAAACACACACAATACACAAGCACAAATGCCCAGACCACGACAAACATCTGTATAGCCAATACGAAGGTTTGTCAAGTGCGGGGATCGAACCCACGACTGCTAGCGCAACATGCAGTGACCGTTGCGCCAACGCGTCATCAACACATCTTTTGGGGTGAAATGCTTCCGAAAATGACCTGTTTTGATTGATATTCACATTTTTGTATTAAGCAGTGTAAATATTATGTGTACTATAATAAATAAGTATGTTGTTGAGGATCAAAATATTAGAGTTAAATATATAAACTATTAAAGTAACTTAAAATAAATAACTCAGAAAATAGCGTACATCGTAGTACCGTTGTATTTGAATCAGTATAGCATATTATCCCTTCAGGATTGCTATGTAACCTCCATTGTGTTTGCCTCGCCGACTGCGTAGTGGAACCATTGATACGCAGAGAGGATTATTAGTGGATTAATAGCAAAAGTGTAGACTTTCAATTAGATAAATGTTGACATTTTATGGTTATATGTAATGATATTGTTGATTATTAAATTTTAATTATCTCATTTCTAAATTAACCTAATACAATAGTTACTATTTTTTAACCCATTAAACTTTGGTAGAAAAAATATTTTTAAAGTTTCAATGACCATACCAACATATTTATTGTGTTTATCGGTATTTATTTTTCTCTTTCAGGATTTATGAAAAAACAAAGAGATGGACATTTAATACCTATTCGTAAATAGAGAGTAAAACACAACCTTCTTTTTTGTGCATTCGGGTTTAAAGAGATATAAAGAAGACGTAGGTGTGAATAACTTAATTAAAAAACAAACAAGAGTTACATTTACATAATAATAATTAAATTATGCTAAAATATTCTTAAAATATTTAAATGACAGCAAATAATATTGATCACATTTAAACAGATGTCAAATAAAAATAACACATCGTTTTCTAAGAGACCTATTTTTAAAAATCAATTAATACTCCATTATGAAAATAAAGGGAATGTAAAGACACAATTTCAAAGACAAATAGGTACGTTATTATTTCAAATTTTAACATCAAAAGAAAAAAATGTCAATACAGATTCATCATCTTTCATAATATCGTTTATAATGGATCTCAAAAAAAAAAAAAAAATATCCCAAATTAATTTTCTCGATTCATTCCTTCACAAAAGAGTCTATCTCTTTGATAGACTTCGGTACAATAATTTATGCAAGTGGACATCGTATCGAGGGTTCTTTAATCTTTAAGTGATTTTCTTTATACAAGTAAGTTGTCTTCGTACCGGGGAAAATGTTGGGCCATATATTAATTAAGAAATTGACTGTTTTTGTTGATACCGTTTTTTTTTTCGTTTTTGTTAAATTTTTACTACGATATTTTGATAGATATACCCATGTAAGGTGTGTAAGTCGCTTGTATTTTATTTACGAAGATAATGAAGTAAATACTTAAGAGTCCAAATCAAATTTAAAAAAATAAATGTCAATGGGGTATGAGTATCTAGGAGTATCTACTAATGTGATCAAACGATATCTTTAGATCCGTTTTCTTGTGGCAATAGCTGCAATAACTAGAACTATTCTATTTCTAATTGATACTTTTATTATTAAGTAGTTTCTTATACTAAAGTATTTTAAGTATCTTATCTTTACCAAACTACTTTGCTAATTTAAAACCACTTCAAAATGTCACCCCAATATAAGCTAAAAAAACATACAATTATCACCCAGATTTGTATCGAAAAACAAAATGAGATCGTATTCGATTTCAGCATTTTCGAAATTTAAATTCAATTTTTTTTAAATTTTAATATAGCAAAAAAAGTAAATTTCAAAGTAAAGCCTTAATTTAAAATCGGTTTGACAGATAACACATAAACATGGCCGCCTAATTTGCAAAGCTACTTATCTGTGCAATCAGTTCTGAACATTTTCGTCGCGTTTTGATTCAAGTAACGATTATTTACTGTATGCTAATAATGTAACCATTTTATGATGGTCTCTGGATTCAGTTGTATTCAATACGACTTTGTATATGGAGTTGACAAACGTGAGACATATCTTATTTTGAGTCAAATTGGGTGAAGTATTGATAAGTACTAATTGGTATTGTTTATATAACTTAATTTTTCTTTTCATATACTTATAAATGTACATTTACATATGTTTTAACGAAATTGGCCAATCTTTAGTAAACTAAAAGAATTGCTGGAAATTATATAGGAAGAATTTGAAACATGTATTTTATATGTAAAATAATGTAAAATAATAATCTGCAAAAGATATTTACAAGTACAGAGACATAGGTAGAGGACTTTCCAATAATTCAATAATAAACGCTATTATGACCATGAAAACCTTTTATAAAATTAAATAATAAAAAGAACATCAAACATTTTAAAGTAATATTTAGTTCATTTATTTAATTGTATTTGAAATCGATCATGTACACATTACTACATATATTTGATTATTTACTGAAAATATATTTTTTAATTAAAACAGCAGTGTCGCTAATGTACAAGCGCCCTTACCTCAACAGAAAGACATCACAGGCCTAAGTTCCCGTCTTTAAATTCAAAACAAGCAGGCAAATGTAAACAGACAATCAGTAGCGATTTTAAAGATGAAATTGGAATTTGCCAACAAGTCATGGGGTGGGTTTTGGTAATTTGACAAACGCTTTGAATCGACTTACGTGCCGATTTGTATTTGAATTCGGAATTAATAACGAATATCTTTGTATTTATGTTACAACTTACACACACAAGTATAATATGTATAGGTACGTTACTTAGATTTATGTTTTATGAAAATTATTAAAAAATAAACATAATGAAACTTTTTTATTTAATTTTTGAGTAAATTTACTTTAACCTTAAAAACATTTTCTTTATTTGAATTGACAACGAATTATAAAGTACAATTAAGTGTCTATTTTTTTCTATTGAATATATATTTTTAAAATATAACACATCGGTAAATTTCTGTTTTAATTCGTGAAAAAAAAATGCATTTTAAATAGCATGGTTAAATAAACAAATCTTTAATGCGCAAAAGTTCTCTAATTTTTAAATCCCCTTTCGTGGTTGATAAATTCAGATATATTTTTGAAGTAGGGCACAGTAGGTAACATCCTGCTCAAAATCTGAAGCAGCCTGACTGGAGACGTACCCTTATAGAAGGACACAGCTAAATTATAGTGATTCCTAGTAGTGATGTGTTCCTGTGCTGAGTAAGGTGACTAGAGCTCCTGGGCAAAGTTGGGGGTAGGTTCAGCAATGTGCTTGCGATGCTTCTAATGTTGCACACGTCTATACGCTACGGTAATCGCTTACCATCAGGTGAGTCGTATGCTTTTATGCCGACCATACAAGCATACGGCTCAGCCTATATAAAAATAAATAATAAAAGCGAGTAGTATTTGTTAGAGTAATCAAATAAAAAAATACGAATTTAATTAGGTACATATGTACGTATGTACACAATACTCTATATACCATGAGTTAAACAACACAACTTAATATTCAGGAGGGTTAAAATTTTAAAGTAAATACATACACATAGGTAGACAAATGAAAAGAATCGGTCACAAACAAGGACCCCGACGCTTTGGAACTGGTATGTAATCAGTTTCGTTAATTTTGAGTTCGTTGGTCTTTTTCGTCCCCAACACTTGTTTATTTAAGCCCGGTTGGTCCGAGCGCTGTCTCTTATAATTTAAATGGATCATTGGGAATGGTGGAAAGTCAATTGTCGCATGTTCAATGCAAATGTACTTGATATATAACTTTATTATGTTCTTAGATATTTGCTTGCGGTTATTAGGTGCAGGACTGAGGTTGTTAAGATTTTTTTTTGTATAATTTTTATATGTCGCTCAATGATAACGTAAATTCTATTGGTGAAAGAATTTTTTAAATCTCTCCAGTAAGTTTATCTATTACAATCATTCAAAAAATATATTTAAATAAAAATATATAATATATATTAATAATATTAGTAGAGAGTTAGAGATATATTAGCACGTGTTAGAACTTTGATACTTATCAGGTCGGATGTTATCTAATACAAAGATAAAACATATATTTCAAAAGCGGACATGTAGAGGTACCTTCTATTATTGCATATATTTACATAATTAGTGATAAATTTACTACTATTTATAAGTGCTTTAGATGTGCTACGCGGTTTTTATCTTGTAACCTACGATATATTTATAAGTTTAAGATTAAGATGAAGTTTAGTCAATGATTTAATTCAGATCTTATCAAGTAATTATCAGTAACGCTTACGCTTCAGCCTGTAATATCCCACTGCTGGGCATAGGTCTCTTTCCCCATATAGGGAAAGGGTCGGTGTTTAATGCACCACATTGCTCCCATGCGGGTTGGCGGATAATTATCAGTTACAACAAATACGATTCAATTTTTTACGTGTAAAAATAATAAAAATCTTTTAATTAAATTTAGCAAAATTTTCGCAATTATAATAAACATACATAAAACACTACATCTGCAACGCCTCTACATAAAAGATCAAAAGCCTTCTAAAGTTCGAGTTAAGACTCAACACGCTAAATTATAAGGCAAACAATCCAGTGAAGCGTGAAACAGATCAACCTTGCGCAGATAGCACCGTATATTATGTTTCGTTAAAATTAACCTATTATGTGTCGGGGGCTGGCTTATTTGAATAAGCACAAATTGTCAAAGAGATTTCTTATCTGTTTAAACAAAACTGCTCCTTCTGTTGCCTTTTGCTTGGGGATGGTTAATGGAATACGGTAATAAGCTTGATGATGCCTACGATTTTAACCCCCTATTGATAAACACGTTTCTCTGTCCTTGTCGCGCGTGTGATGTTTTATGAGGAGTAACGGAGATAGGTAGCGTTATTCTTTAAGCGGATTAATGTTGTATACAAATTGTGACAAGACTGTCACATAATACACCAGTATGAGTATAATATGATGTCTATTATCTTCTAGGCACTTGCGCAGTAATATTTTGATATTTTAAGATTTAAAATTTATTAAAATTGGTCAAATTTCATATCCATGTTTTACTAATGTATTTGATCAAGCTTCGAAGCTTTTACAGTTTCACTTCCATTTTTTCAGCTAACTTTCGAACTTTAGTTTATTTAATTTATCAGATTTAGGTTATGTATTAATGTTTTTACTTACATGTAGTTTAAATAACAAGCCTACGAGTAGAGACGTATAAAGTTGACACAGCTCTATATAGTGCTACAAATTTCAAAGGTGCTAAACTTTTTGACAGGCCGCAACCGTTAATCTTATTATAATTAGAAAATTATTTAAAATAAACTCGGTTGATGTTTAAAATGCTAATCGATTTTGACTTATTAAATTAATTATACTGACGTTTTATATTAATTAATAAAGTGTATTTATTAAGTGTAACGATTTTAATAAAACAGTCTTCAATAAACAAATCTAAAATATTTTATTACATGACAGGCGTTGAGTTGTTTGACATAAAGACGTCCAAAGAATATTTTTTCCTAATATAGAAAGTTTGATTTAAAACTAACTACATAATCCATGTGGTTTTGTTCGCATATTTATTTATCGTTAAGCTTTAATTTTATTATAAATGTATGTATCTACGATATAGTCTATATATAGATATTTAGAAACTGCAATGTTTTATTGCTAATGCCTGTCAATAAGCCTCTTTAAAAGCAATAATTATATAAAATAATAATTATAAAAGCCTTAACACACACAGTAGGTATATATTATAACATTTCTAATGTTATATAATGTTTAAAAGATATATTAATTACTATGTAAAGATAATTATTATTTTTTTATTTAATCTAACATTTCGATTTTAAGGAGATATTAATTAATTTTAGTCTAGCACTTATAAGCATATAAGCACGCAAAAACTTTACAAACTAACAAACTATAGTTCCAACAATCGATAGTCAAATATAACAAGCAATCATCAATCCCAATCAATTCACCATCAAAACACCCCAACGTGAGAAAAATCAAACAAAACATCGGACCGCACGATTGGCCACAAAGGGTCCTTTCATCCCCTTTTTTAAAACATTTTTGTCCCCTTTTTGTCTCCCCGCGTCATTCTGACGCAAGATTTTTTCCGTCATTAGCGAAACGCGCAGTCATCCGGACCCGATTTGTCTATCTTATCTGTGATTTCTGACGTCACACGTATACAATATGCGAAATATATTTTTTTCGCTAATGTGACGAAAGTTATAGATAAGGTTTCAAAGAGAATGTTTGGTTTGCAGTTTTTTTTTTCTGTTTGAAAATTTTGTTTATCAAGTTTGCTTAATTAATATGTGAACGATGAAGTAAATCTTCTTTAAGATTAATGATATATTTCTGAATGTACTAATATTCATCTATTTTCTGTATAAATACATCATCGTTGGACTTACACCAATTTTTCTTTGTAAAATTAAATTTATATTTATTGGTATATTTATGTCCCAATTAAGAAACTAATTACTAATAATCAATTTTTGGTTATTAAAACTTAACAGTAAATTTAGTTTTACAGGTGATATAAGACACAAAATATTAAAAAAGGTGTAGAAGGCTTCAATGCATATAAAAATGACACGCTTATTTTTTTATATATTTGCCACTAGTTATGCAATTAAGGAAACCATCGATTATTGGACGAAGTCATTTACATTCCGTAACCGTATGAAATAGAAGGTAGAACTTATACTTTGAAAACGTTGAAACAAAAATATGGAAAATGTATCTAATCTGAAAATGTTTATGATTATAATGCGGAGTCATAGGTGATAATTTAAAAATACCCTTCGAAGACGTATTTTTGTGGAAAAGTAGTAATAATTAATAGTATAGTTTCAGCCTGTAACATCCCATTGCTGGGCATAGGCCTTTTCACCACGTAGGAGAAGACTTAATAGTAAATCTCAGAGGACGTTCTAAAAGTTACCAAACTGTAAACATCAAAATCGTATATAAAATCATCATATCAAAAATGTCGATCTATCGTTCCATAGCTTAATTAGCTTAAGCACCAACACGGTCAGTCGGAGATGCAGGTTCGATCCCTGGTGGAACGGTCGATTTTTGATATGATATTAAAAATTGTAGCTTAATTTAATTTGTCAATGAACAAAGACAATACAACATAATTAAGAATTCAAGAAAATGATCTGAAATCGTGAAACTTCATACGCATATAAAACCACAATATTCCTCTCTCGTAAAGTCAATTCTATTATACGGGTAAGGCAAGGGTAAACATGGGCACTAAAAAGCACGAGTGGACTCAAAATGGCACGCGTCGCGGACCACAACAGACGCGTACAGAACGACAATCGGAATAATTTTAATTAGAGAAAAATTGCATGAAATGCGCATTGGGGGAGAGTTGGCAGAAAAATTTATAATCTCAAAGTGCTATGCGTATTCCTGTTGAGATACAATAGGGATAAAAATAAAGAAGTATGGTTTCTTATCTATAATCAGCTGTGTCATTTGTTTAGTATTAATAACCTACCTAATTGATAAAATAAAATATTTTATTATTTCAATAGTTTTATTTTTATATTTTATAATATCTTCTAGTGCTACAAATAATTTTAAATTTGGTAATTTTGAAGGCTCTAGAACGTTCAGGATCGACATATTTGGTTTTAGATGTTATTTTTGAGTTAGAAGTGTATGTTGTTTTCAAAGTAAAATCTATATTTTTCTTTGAAATACCTATGTATTAGTTAGTAAATGGCTTTGAAATACACAGGCCGAAGACGGGCAGCAGCGTCTTCGGTGCGACAAAGCCAGCCCTGCGGTTACCAACCGGGCGGTGCCTGCCCAATGTGGTGACTATGGGCAAAACACATCAGTTCACGCCATTTTTGGCTCGAACTTGTGGAGGTCTATGTCCAGTAGTGGACTGCGATAGGCTGATTTGTGTGTGTGTGTGATGTGTGAGTTAATAAATATAGCGCTATATATAACTAATATTAAATATGTTTAGTACGTCAAAAAAGGTTTAGGACTTCATATCTGATTAAATCCGCTCTGAACTTTTACATCGGAATTTATGTTAACCACCGTTTTAAAAGTTGATTAAAATATAAAATTGACAGCGCAATATTTTTGTTAACCATATAAACTCATAAACAATACTTGACGAACCCTTTCCGCAAACAATTAGCGCACAAGTGCCCTCTAGGAACAACGGCAATACAGCGTCCCTCAGCTTGAGCGCTTCAATCGCTTTAAACGGCTTCCGACTCGCTGCAGATCCCTTTGCCTTTGCTTTGCCGCCTCGTGCGCCATCTTTTGTTTTTTCAATTATAAAACGTAGAATTCCATTTAAAAAAAATGTTTGACTCGTTCGCTTCTGTAATATGCTATCTATCTACATTGCATATGTAATAGATAAATCCTCTTTTTTGTTCACTCCATAACTTTCATTAACTTACGGACACTTATTCGGCCGAGATGTTCTCAGAAATAGTTGGACAACAGAAACAGTTTAGAATTATACTTAATCGCTTTAATTTATTGAACAAATCATTCCTGTATCGTTTTACATATCCACGGAATAGCCGAAATAGTTATTACTATAATGAAACCCGAACACTGTGGAAATTCTTAAAAAATATGTGAACAAGTGACGCATTCTACGTTCGCCGGAATGGGACAACTGGACCTCTAATTACCAATTTCAAGTTTTGTACCATTTCTCACCTTGTAACGCTTGTAACGTGATTCTAGGAATTATTATCTTGACGCACTAATGTCTCCTCCACTTAATGTTAGCTCGTAATTCGAATGATGTGGGACCCAGAAACGGAAACCGGTTCGAAGACAACGCGACACACCAAAAATAAAACTAAGGTTCGAGATCTTATTTCAGTGGTGTTTGTTCTTTTTCAAACGCTTACTTTTTTAAATGGCATTCCTTTTTTTGAATTAATAGAATGGCTTTTATCGTTTAAATGTCATCGTCGTCCACTAATTATTCCAGCGCTAGTCCCGAGAACATTACATGATACTCGATCGCGTCCATAATTCTTGATTTAATGTTTTGTTTAGTAGTTATGACGGTTGGACTGACGCAGATTTGTGTTTATGGAATGGAACGGCCCACGGAGTTTTGATGATAAATACTTTATTGCGGGTGAAGAAATGAGTGCCAAGGATTGTAATTAATATCACCAGGTCTCTATGTCCGAGGACTCGACGACATTGTAATTACTCGATGAAAGTAACCTGCCTGTATGATAAATGAGGTAAAGACGAGTCATTGTCTCGCGAATGAAAGCCCTTTTGTCTATGGTCGAGACAAAAAGGTCGTTCGTCTACGCTCGGCTCGCTTTGTCGATGGCAACGCATTGTTGTGGCAGGCGTCGGCGGAATCATTAAATGTATTTAAAAGAACAAAAAGCATTTTGCAAATATTTGCGAAATTCTCATGAGGCTAAGATAAATGACAATGATTTAACTTGTACGTATAATTAGGTACCTATAGATGAAGTAAAGAATAATTTATTTTGGTATTTGCCACATGTTGTGGATAAAGTTTATCCTGTAAATAAGTTGCAAACAGATTTTAACAGCAGGAGGTACAATAGGCTATCAGGACCTATTTCTCCTCAATTAATAAGCAACGGATGTTAGATTCGATGACAAAAAAGAAAAATATGTCCAAAACTTTTATCTGTTGGATACTGTCATCCGTCAAATAGCGTTATCCACATCTCCGGCTGCACAACGAGTGTATGTTATACGAGTTTCTTCATCTTTACATATGTCGTGTACCTATTGGATAAATAATTAATTATATTTGGGGTTTTATTTAAATCTATTATTACCACTAAGTTTCGGAAAAAAATTATATGTTTAATTATTTCTATTTTCTTATTTTTGTGATACGACTTGGCAATGTGACTAAATTTGTCAAAAAATAATTCTGGAAAATAATTTTGAATGTCTCAATAACAAATTGATGATACAATTTATGATTAATGCTATTTTTACTTTAGACTTTATTCAAAAAACACTGTTATTCCAGAACAATCGATGGAACATAAAAACTACATTATATAGACATTGTACATCGAAAGTATGAAATGGACACTGATATTAAAAGCAGCTTGAAGAATCAATTAAAGTAAGGTTACCACCATAAGAATCAATTAACACTACCCACAGATTAACTCGGTTTTCGATTAACTTAATTATATCGAAAGAAGATTCACAATTATTTTTATTTCATGTTAAAACCCGTTTATAAAAGTCAATTACGACAGGAACGAATATAATCGTAATTTAACACCTACCAACCGTTAACCCTTTCATATGTTAAAATATATTTTTCAATTATTATCTATGAGTGATTTTTTAATATTAAACGTTATTAATGAAGCTATAATGAAGCTATAATTTATATAATTTTAATCAGTTATATTTTAATGTCTTTTTAAAAGCTATAACATGATTATGTACATGTGTGATTTTAATTTGTTTTTCTAAATACACACTAATTATTAATAGTAAATCTTATGTATAAATAATATGGATCTTTCTTTATATGTGAAATATTTTAACTGACCAGACCTATTCACTTATATCTACCGTATCATTCGTATCGTTTTATCAAAAAAATTCTAAGGAGCTATGCTTCATTCAAATTAAACAAGGCGCGTCATAATGCGAATTTTAGTATTCAATCAATATCTATATTCGATAATATAAATTTCCGCTTTTATGTAAATACCCACTGACATAGATAACAAATCTTATTATATAACTTGTAATATAATTTATTCTGTAGATATATAGATCCCATATATTAAGAAGTACCTAAGTCGTAGGTAATTGATCGTAGTCAACAATCAGTCAAAGGAAATCTAAAAAGGCTAAGACGAGAGAAAACAATAATGAAAGCGGAATACGCCGCGATTTGTAAAGATATGCGCGTTCACAAAGACTCATTGTGCGCCCATATGGGAAAATATCCCATGTTTTGTCTTTCCTATTGTTGTTGACAGACGGACGGACAACTGAAAAGACAGCCTTTGAATACTTATGTAAAGCCTTTGAATATGGTTTTACAGATTATGTAAAGCGATGCCCTGTTTGTATTGTAACATTGTATTTGTTATTAGAATCTAATTGTCTTAGTATCGATCTTGTTAAATATTAATTATCGTTTTCCGCTTTTATATACAAAAAGGAGCGTTAAATATAAAGTAATTTAATTTTTTAGCTGACTTCAAAAACAGAGGAGGTTACTCAATTGGACCGTATATATTTTGTTGTATCGTGTATTTGGTAGTAACGCGAGTGATAACTAAAAATTAGGAGTATTTAATTAGTTAATATTTAGTTTAATTTATATTTGTTCTAAATTAGTATCTCTTGTACGATACGAGAAATAAAAACTACAAACAAAAACTTTCTCATCCACTATTTTCATCATCGTTAATTTATCTACATACATATTAAAAAAAACACCTCGCAAATCACATTGAAAACCTCTTTTTAATGTCAATTAAAACACCGGATCTCCTAAAACTCATTATATAATTAATCCCTCTTAAAATACTCAAAAAGATAAGGTGCAAAACGCTCAGTCGATTACAAAACTATTACAATAAAATCCATTTCAAAACAATTTTCACCTGCCGTATGTCACCTGCGAGGTTAACCCGGCTTTGTCCGTCTACAGAATTAATTTATTCAAACCAGGTGTGGATATTTAAAAAACGTACACAAATAATTCATAGTTAATATATCAATTAATCACGTTTTAGTATTTAACGTTGATTGTGATAGGAAACATTTCTTTTCAGCGTCTATTAACGATATTTTTTTTAAACTACCGCTTTTGTGATAACATCTCTTTTGGGTTCTTTGAGGCATTAACTTAAACGGTTCACGGTGGATAGGCTGATATATTACTTGAGATTCTTATAGATAATATGCGTTGGTTACGTAATATGGGTTTTAATTTAATATGTAATGGAAATTATACATTAACAAATGGAATTAAAAACTTGATCGCTATTTTCTTTCTTTTATCCTTATTATGTTTATATTACAAATAAAATGTCAATTAAGACAATAATTTGACTACAAATTTACCTATTATATTTTGTTTTGATTCTATTAATTTACATAGTAAATTTAATACATGTTTAAAAGATGTAATAAAAATAAACATTTTAAGTAATGTGACAGTGATATGAGTAAATAGTAGCTTGATACCCTTTCTCTTGATACTTTTTACTGTATTCAATTTTACATAAGTGCTATTTTGTCAGTATTAAGTGCCATCGTGACAATGATTATTTTCATCGTCGATATTTCAGTGATTTTCTTCTCATTATAGATATAGATACCTAATAAGTTACTGTACTTACGCTTATATGCAATTTATTTACAAATTCTATCTGATACAGCAGTAAGAGTTTCGTTTTCTACATTATGTCGTAAATAAAAATAAACCAAATACATTGTGTTCATCTTATGATTAAAGCTTATTTTATAAATTAAATATCTAGTGGAAAACATAAATATTTTTATTTAAAAATTAATTAAATTTATAAAAAATTTTAATAAATCAAAGTAGGTATTTATGATATGAATACCGTAAGACATATGTAGATTAATGATTTAAAATCGTGATTAAGTAAGAATCATAAGCAAATATTTAATTGTTTAATTAAAATTGACAGAACCAATAACACAATATTATTCATTAATAATAATTACATAAATCAAAGAAACAAACTGTTCCAACCGCACGACACAACACAAAACAACCTGATACATTACAAAAAATTTATTATACAATGACTTATGGGATATTTTCCATATCTTTAGTAGATATTAATGGGCATAGCTCATTAGATTATGAAGTGGAAAGAAGCATAACTATGCAATAGTGATGCTAAGTGTGGGATCATGCGACAGTCTAGTGTGAACGGGTCATTACTAACGTTTATTCTTTTACTGTCTCCATTTGAATATTTTATTGACACACTTAAAAATAATCAAGTACACAATTATGAACCTTATAATAAATAAATCTAAGATCAATATGGTGTGTATTGTTAATTGAAATTGAATAGTGTATACTTTTTTGATAGTCATAACGCTGTAGTAGGTCCGCCTTTATAAGAAGATAAATTCGTAATTAGATTTTCGGTTCTAATATACTTGGATTTGTTGTCAATATGATAATATTTTACAGATGTCAGTCGTTAACATTTTGTCGCGATTGAATATATTATTTATTAGAATTGGATGTGTAAAGAAATCTAACGATAGACGCTTATTGAAATTACCTTAATAAAGGCAGAGTGTTTTATAAAATAACATGACGTTTAGTGTTATTGGAGATATTGTAAACATTACACGTTATATTTTTGTTAATCTTTATTTTTATTTCGGACATCCAATAACATTTTAGTTTATTTTTAATAATGCTTAATTATTTATATAATGTATTAGTAGTAATTATTTCGATTAAGAGATTAAAAATACAAACAGCTTTTTTATTATATAACACCTTTATGTTATAGCGCTTTAAGCATTTTTCAGTTTTACTAAGGTTAGATTATATTATCAGGGTTTTAATTGAGTCCTTACAAATTTGGAAGATTTGAGTTTTTAAACATCGAAGTGACAAGCTAATTAATATACTTGATTATATATATACTCGTATATATAAATTATTTGCGATGTAACGTTACTACTATTTTTCCGCTGTTCCGGTCTTATAAATCGTTACGTGATACAATATAGCCTACAACTTTTCTTAATAAGCAAGCTTTCTAACGCAATAAAAGTAATCAATCCAATCCAAGATTATCAGGGGCAACAATCAAGTGCTTTAATTTTATTGTAATATGTATAAATTATCATAAGTTGCCTTAAAGAGTGAATGGAAACAGGTGTAATTAAAGTTTCAAATGAGTCAAATATCTTAGAATGCGTTACAGTATTATGTTTGTGGCAATCCGTATTGGGCACTGGTCTAGAAGATACTCCGACCCAATTTTATCGGATTATTTTTATGATTAGCCAGTTTGAACTGTAGTTTTCATGGCAATAATTTACAGGACTTTATTTTAGTTTTTTTTTTTATTTTACTTTATTTCAATTTTTGTGTTATTCAAGATTACAAACCTTACTCGATAGTGTTTTTTGTTAATATTTCAATTTTTTTTTTAATTTTCTTTCACACAAAGGTTGTCCTAATAATAAGGAATACAAAAAATAATTATTATCCAGTTTAGTGCAGTCTTTCGGAAATTATATACGAAATTTGAAGAAAAAAATGTTGAATACATTTTGGCTAATTGTTTTTATTTATATAACATTTCTTATACCAATGTACCTACTCAGATTAATTGACACTTTTAAATCGAGATTTAAAGACTAAATAACATTTATGTATATGTGTTTCCTTAGACTCTGTTGTACACATAATTCCAGTTAGTAATTACACAATTCTTCAGAGCAATTACAAATGAGAATCATTAAAAGATTGAACGATGTAAAAGTAGGTGAGCCACTATTAGAATTTTCTATGTTATATTTTTTTATCTTACAAGGCAAACTAGCCAGTTGTTCGTCAAAATTAATTACAATCATTTCTACTATTTGTGGTGATTAGGAAAAACCTGCCATTTTAGAGAAATTCTAAAACATCCGTTTAACCACAAACTAACGGATGAAGCTATCAATTATAATCATAAATTATTAATTATTATTACAATCATAAATTATTAATTATTATTATAATTATAAATTATTAATATAAATTAATAATCATAACTTGTTTACAATTTTTTTTTTAAGGAATCACCAGTCTTCACTGTCATTAAAGAGATGTCATAAATGTATTGTTTTGTTTATAAGATGATAACGCGTTGATACAGACGTCGCAACTGTTTGTTACGCTACAACTTTCTGGTTGGAAAGCCATACAGGGTAATTTTTTTCCTAGACATATGTTTGGTCTGGTTTGGTCTGACAAATACCTACTTACTATTAATATGGCATGTATACAAAGTATCCTAGTGGACACTGTTATATGAAAAGTTTGTATGTATTTTTTATGGTCGTTTCTATCCTGCCATGATTTGTTAGAAATAATGAACTTGACATTTCATGAACATAACCACCTTGGACTTTGACGGCGATCTCCAGCACCACCTTTTCATCAGAACAGCTGCTAGACAACGTGTTTATTCACATATGCTGTTATGTATCTATTTAATATAACGTTCAAGGTCACAGGTGTTTTAAGTAAAGCACGCATTATTATAATTATTATTGTATAAACATGAATATTTAGGTATTGGCTTATGATTAAAATCTAAAACATAAATGACTCCATTGCGATTAAATATCGAACGTTAACCATTAAATAAAAGCGATTTTTGATTTTTACCTATTTATAATATATTTTTTAAACCTTTGTATAAAAAAACACTAAACAAAAACAAAATGCAATAAATTCTCTTTATAGGATCCAATCAGTGTTCTATAAAAATTCAGAAAATTCATATTGATTATCATGTTATCTCTAATGAGGTTCATACGATAAAGGAACTTTTTTAAAACATATGACTCTTAACACGGTTAATCTGTTTATAAATCAGTCAGTTAACATTAATTTATATATTGATTTATTGATTATTTGAATAAATGATATATTGATTTACTAACATTAGATATAAGTTGTTTTTGTAATACTAACATTAAGATATGGACTATGTCTGAAACAAAAAAAAATATATATATATATATATAAAAATAAAATTAATATTTTGTTAACGAACTTTAATGAGAATATGACTAATAGAATTTAGCCAAATAAAAATTCTGTTCATTTATATGTCACGGATTCATCGATTGATATATAAATTATGTTTTGTTGCGCTTTCCGATCTTCGATATTTTATAAACATCGTATTAACAATAAGCCTTGTATTTTCCTGGATTTTCATCTCCCTATGTGCCTAATACGGTACTAATTTTCATTGTAATGTTTCAGTCATTTTACGTAAAATATTAAAAACAGTACAAGACGTTGCATTTATATTACGATTCAACCTGTAATATCCTACTGCTGGGCATATGCCTCATTCTCCATGTAGGAGAAGGATTGGAGCTTAATTCACCACGCTGCTTACTTCGGGTTGGTGGATATGTCCTACTATGAGTAACAATCGGGGCAATGTTACTCATAGGACAACAAGGCATCAAAGCGGGGACGAAGTATTTTTACTAACACAAATATCCATCCCGAGTGCGAATCGAACTGGCAAAGGGGTTGCTATTTATATTAGTAGAATTAAAATAAATAAATAAATAAATAATTGTAATTACCTAATAATTTGTTTATATATGCATTAAACGAAGTAAACTAACTCGTGAAACGGCAACACGGCAATTCACCATTAAAAGTCGTTTTACAACCGATTCAGAAATAAAAGTCGCACAGCGCATAATAAGAGTCTGTGGACAAACTTGAATAAATGCCCACTAATGAGCATAATATTATAATATTATGTAGACTCAAAAGCATCTTGTTACGTCCACATACAGGGTGTAAGGAGCGACGCTATTAAATTCTAACGCTAGGGTGAGACCGCTGACCGGCGGCGCACGCTGCGGGAAACACAGATTAAAAATAAATAGATCATAATTATATTTTTTTAATGATAACGTTCATAATGACAGACACTGAAAGGAGGTTTTTGTGGTACAAAGTTGCGATGATTTTGTAATTGTTATTAAATTTTTAAGCACAGGTACGTTGTATATATAAATGTGAGTACGTGGAATTATTAAATATGTTAATTTACTTAGCATGCTTATAAATTTTGAATAAACAGTTTTAAAATCTATTTTTTAAAAGTATGTTATTTCATCACATATTTTTTTCCTTCATAGATGTAATCATGTATCTCTTAACTAAAGTACCTACATTATAATTTAAATATAAATATTTTAAAATTATTTTAAGTAAGTGTATCAAATCGTCCGCTTCCGCTTATGTCTTGCACCTCAGACGAAGGTTGTTCGCGCATTACTCAGTAAAGCCTCCACACATGTTGCCTTGTGAATGCACAAAGACGCATAATAATCATAAGGCGACTCGCAATTAAAAAATTTAAGGCACTTTGTCGTGGCGCCGCTCTTTTGGCAGAAGTTGCTTTTCAAATGTAAGCAGCAAACGGGAGGTTGCCTTCAAAAAGTTTTTATAGTGTTCATTTAATGGTCGTAGTTTATTAATTTTGTTTTTCCTTTTTTATCTCGCATATGTTCTCTTTTATCGCTAAATATGTAATCGTTATGTTTTATATTAATGACTAGCTGTGCCCTGAGGTGTTATCCGGGTTAATTTCAGGAAAAAATCTACTAAGGTATATGGCCTATAGCCTTCTTCTGTAAATAGACTATTTAACACGAAAATAATTTTTCATTTTGAATCAGTAGTTCCTGAGATTAGCGAGTTCAAACAAACAAACTCTATAGCTTTATAATATTTGTATAGATTTCGGAATATCGTTTATATATTCAATTAACTAAATTTAATACATAAAAACAATTTCAATTGAACTTTTGTTTAATAACTTCAATGGTTTATTTTTATTGAAGTCTGAAACTAAATATAATTCAGTTTTGTGCAGTTTTAATTTATTAAACGTAGTCCTTTGTCGCCGGAAAGCAAACGTTTGATTGAAAATGGCGATGAAACAGATTTATGATAATATTCGTTCTGATTACACAATTAGCAGTTTTTTGCTATTGTCGATAAAATTTTATCGCCCTGTTATTATTGTATGACAATATTAATGAATGAAATTTAAAAATTAAATTGTACTGTGTGGCTACGGTACTAAAGAATTTAGCCACCCCCTCTCTTCCCGTGGGTGTCGTAAGAGGCGACTAAGGGATAACACAGTTCCGCTACCACCTTGGAACTTAAAAAACCGATCGGTGGTGGGATAACCATCGAACTGCTGGCTTTGAAATACACAAGGCTGAAGAAGGGCAGCAGCGTCTTTGGTGCGACAAAGCTAGCCCTGCGGTCACCAACCCGCCTGCCCAGCGTGGTGACTATGGGCAAAACACATGAGTTCACGTTATTTTTGGCGTAAACTTGTGGAGGCATATGTCCAGCAGTGGACTGTATAGGCTGTAATTATTGATTGATTGATGATTGAAAAATTAAAATAATCTATACAAATTAAAATGAATAATTAATTTGTAGTTAGGAGGGAAACTCCAGAACTGCTAGACCGATTCGCATTTTTTTTTAGATTACTCATACTTTATTTCAAATTGGGTAAAAAAAAAATCAGGAAAAGTGACGATTATTTAATTTTTTTCACAGTTTGCATGAAAGACTGTCTGTTGAGTCCATTAAGTTATAAAAATAAACACGTACACGATTTATGCATAAACCAAAGACACACACACATACACATACAGACACACACACACATCGAAAGTACTTAATAAATATAGAAAGTTCCTATTACATGTTATAATAATCAAAATTAAAAAATATCTTTTTTTATTCTAAATCCAAACATCATATCAAAACTTCATACAAAACTAGTTCACATAAACACAGAAAAGTAAACAACAACAGAAGTGCCTGTTCGCGGAAACGAGAATAAAGCGATCGCGTTTCGCAATCGTAAGGAATACTCGGAAATACGTTACGATCTAACATCTAGAGGATATGTATCTCTTTATTATTCCAATAACAATCCGTAATGAGTGCTCTGGTCAAACGTAAATAGCGACTTCATACATTTGAATGATGGCTATGTAAACTCTGAGTTAAGCTACTCTGTGTGCGATAGGGATGGCGTTAGACGTAATTATAATTACCTATTTAATTAATATGAAAATTGCATACAATAATTGTGTTTGCAGGCAAACGAAAAAAACCGCCTTCAATTATATCGACAAGTAATACAACGTAGGTAGACGAAAAATTAATCAAGTAAATACGCATTCTCAAAGATTACTCCAAAAGTTGTAATCAGATCTCGATGAAATTTAAATGTAACTACATGATAAACATCGGCTTTCAATTACATTAAAAATTATCAAAATCAGTACACCCAGTAAAAAGTTATATGGATTTTCGAGTTTCCCTCAATTTCTCTGAGATCCCATCACCAGATCCTGGTTTCCTTATCATGGCACTACACCAGGAATATCTCCTTTCCAACAAAAAAAGAATTATCAAAATCGGTCCATAAAAGACGAAGGTATCCCCGAACATACATAAAAAAAATCGTCGGTCGAATTGAGTAACCTCCTCCTTTTTTGAAGTCAGTTAAAAGTAACTTATGTCGTTATCAACCGACTTTTAAAAAAGGAGAAGGTTCTCAAATCGTATTTTTTGATGTGTCTTATTTTAATCGAAAGCTGATGCCTGTTTTGTGGTCCCATTTAAATTTGATTGAGACTTGATGACTATTTTTAGAGTGATCTTTAATAACGAATATTTACTTGACTGTTTTTTCACCTAATTATTTAAGTTGTCTATACAAATTAAAATGAATCATTAATTTTAATTTTAAACATTAATTTAATTTTGTCGATGAACTTGGAGCCAGTTTTTTTTCCGTTTTTGAGTAAAAACAATATTGTTGTTGTAACTTGTTAGGAAGCGCATTTTTATGGCTTAAAACGAATTGCATGTACAAAAAATCAATACATGTATTTTCAAAAATCGAATGATTTCTTTCAAATATTAAATATCTCTGTTTCTGTAAAATACATAAAAATTCTAATTTCTTACTATTATATTACATATGATTTTTAACTACCTTCTTTTATTATTAATTTATTATTCAATAATTCGAGTAATATCCATATGACAAAATGACAACCCTATTCCACCGGTGAGATCAAAGGCACACCTCTAGACGTACACAATGTAATGATGAGATCTCTAGACTACCTCCGCGTCAACAGCGGATATTGATTGTATCGTCACACTGTCTCCTCTTTAATGACTTGTCGAGAAAATTAATGATTAATTACATTTTTATTTTCATTTAGATTTTAAAATTTTTACCGCAAATATTTATTTTAAAAATCATAAATTACTTTATTAGAGATCTTTGTATCCTTTTCTAATTTAAGAATTCAATGTTAAACAATAAATTTTTAAGTAAAGGTTAGAATGTGAACAGTGTATAGCTGGATTTTCATATTTAAATATATAGAAAAAAATATATACCACAATTATATATATATCATGTACACCTGATAGCGATCGTTACTCACAGTAGGGAATATATCCGCCAACACGCATTGGAGCAGCGTGGTGGATTAAGCTCTGATCCTTCTCCTACATGGAGAAAGAGGCCTATGCCCAGTAGTGGGATATTACAGGCTGAAGCGTATGTATATATATAAGCACTTACTTCATAAAGTTTTAATTTTTGTGTTTTTATTGTAATAGTATTGTAAAATTCCAAAATTATATAGATATATAAAGTATCTTATTTTTACTTCATTGATAAACCGCAGTCATTACGAATTCTCGTTAAAAAAAGCTCATATAATTAGCTCATAAAATTACACATACATATCTGGGTTAAAAATACACATAAAGGTTAAGTTACATAAGAATACGAATCATCGGATTACATAATACAACATAAAAGGACAATTTTAACCTCTATGGTTATTTTTCCATAAAAAAAATCACGATTTTATCATTTTTAATTTACTGCGCGAGAGACGGTTTCAGCAAAGGGTATCGCATTTTTCAATGTTAAGTAAAAATTTCGTTGACGCTTTTATCTCGATAGTGTGTACGTACGTATGTTGAATTCATTCTTAAATTTTAATTTATGTGTATTTTGTTTGTATTTATTTTTATTGGTGTATATTTTTGTTTGTTTACGTCACATATATTTTTCTAGATTCCGCAGCTGTTCGGACTTGTGCATCTAAATCGAACGTCGAAAATTCAAATGTCTTTTGATTGAAATTTAATAAATATTTAATGACTTAATCGTGATAACATAAATAACGAATGCTTCATATTTTATTTATCATTAATAAATAACATCAAAATATATTTTAATGATATCAAATGCAAACAAAACATAAATTTACGATCATTATTTTATTTCATTTAGAAATAAAAATATAGTAACGTTTATATAAAACACGTTATAAAAACGAAACGCCAAAGGACCGTCCTATAAAAACGTTTATCCAAGTAAACGGACATTCGATTTGTTAAGAGATAACAGAAATACGAGAATTTAATCTTCTGGATTACTTTGTACGTAAGGCCTATTAATGTAACGGTATATCTGATCGTTAGGATATCATGTAGCTGAGATAAAACAAGGATTTTTATAGAGACTATAAAGGAGGCAGATGACGAAAGAGAACTTATCATTTTTTTTTTCATTGATATGTGAACTCATTTTACATTAAAAGCTAAGTTTAATGTAAAATGAGTTCAAAATAATATCAGGCATATAATATTATGGAGGATCATAATGTATTAGTAAGACAAAGTTAAACATATACACATTACATAAGATAAAAAAAATGTTATACTACATTCAATTGTAATTACAATTATAATCACGATTACATTAATGGGACACGAATCATAATGCGTCTAATGAAAATATATCATATTGCGAGCGGCGACTGGGAATTCTAAAAACAAATGGGATACAAACGTAATAATAATATTCCAGTCACAATAGTCCGAGATAACGATAAATCTGTCCGGAGCGTATAAAAACCTATTTCTCTTAGAATTTTGGTATGCAGTGGATAGGTGCGATGACAAACGTAAGGTTATTGACGCTGAGGCGACGACGTCGGGATAAAAGAAGTTATTTACGATTTTTGCTATATTTAATTTATATTTTTCCATTACATTAATATTAAATTGTAATGTACTCTTAGGTTTTTTTAATTTTGTCGTTTTAATTAACTTTTTAAGACATATTTAATTACGAGTAGACTAGTTTGTAATGTGGTAATATAAAAAATAATTAATAATTAATTCTTTCCAATTAGTAGATACTAGCTTGTAGGTACTAAATGGATTTTAGATATCGAAGATAGATATGAGTGTACCGAGATTACAATCTATCTGATCGAATATTAAGTAAATCCAAACGGTTTCTCTCGTATTTATAAAAACAATTGCTTTTAAATTGCCTCGATAATAATAAATACAAATTAAAATATAATTGAATAAAAATCTAAGCTACAATAAATTTACCAAAAACATCTGAATAACCACAGATTACCGATCACATCTGACATCTATTACGCTAATGGGCGCGGTATGGGGAAATTTCAGTGACCACTGACGACAGATCTACGAGCTCACCCGCCAAATGGCGCTATTGTGCTCCGAGAGGTAAAAGGATAGCGATTCTAATATTTTTATATTTTAAGAAACATGTTAAACAAACAGATAATATTTTATTTAAATCTAAACTATATTTAAATAAATTTATGTAAGTACGAGTTTGTTGAATTTTGTTTTTAATTATCTTTTGTTACGGTTTTAATTATTTGTTGTGTTACAAGCAGTCGTGAATATTAAATTATGTTCAAAATGTATTATTAAACAATAATATTTGGATTTCATTTTGGTATGTGTACCTATGTAGTTTTTTTTTGTAAGTAGATAGGTATCTACAGCCATACAAATTAGGGCTACTCGGTCGACTTTGAACAATTGTTGACATATTAAGTAGGTATAAAACTAAATACTTTGACAAAGAAATCTGTAGACTCTAGAATTCTAATTCCTATATATTTTTCAACTGTAGGTATTCATGACACATGCCGCGGTGACACCGCAAAATATGTAACAAAATAAAAAAAAAATTGTGAAGAGTAAAAATTCAAAAATAATTGATCATTAGCCGCTGACAGCTTGTAGCATGTCCCACATTAACTCGAACCTGTTGTTCTCTTTGTAACGAAGCATTTCTGACAAGTTTATTTTTCCCGGACGTGAATATTTGACAGGAATTGACTGCTTCGAACGAATAAAAAAAAAACAATAATATTTTCAACAAAATATCATACTTTGATGTGATATTTGGTGTGAACAATTTATATTAATATCTTACTTTACATTAAGTGCAATAAATGCGTGCAGACTATTTATTGCTAGTTTTTTTCGTGTATTGGTATTCATTTTTCAGTCTGGCAATAAAAATTTATGTTACAAGACCGACACGAAATTTAAATATCGTTGTTTTTTTATATATACCATATTATTCGTATGTGTATTTAAAACATATAACATACATTTAAATTTCATGTATTGTCCGTGACCTTGCATGTATTTCTTAGCATTGATATTCGTAAGATATTTTCTTTAAATGCATCAAACATCGTGCAATTATATCTGTAGAACGATCACCGCTTTGCTCTTGTGAATAGACCTATCTTTTAGTCTAAAATCTCCCCCCTAATTAAGTATATTTTCAGACATAATTAATGTAAGATTATGTTATAGGAATATGTACATAATAAAATCATATTGATATAAGTCATACTAAACGTATGACTGGCTAATGTGTACTTAAGTACAGTATTGACAATTTTTAAACAGTACCTAACAGTTGAGTACTCTACCGATTCTTCTCAGGATAATCTATATTCCGAACGGACGGTAACTTTACATTATCTTTTGTAAAACGACGACTCAAAAGTAATTTTAACGAAGAAATTTTGAATGTTAATCTTGTTATCATACACATAATATGATCAATTGTTAAAAACAAACAAATTTTAAACATTTTAATGTTATCGAATGAATAAGGCGAAAAAATTTAAAAAAGCCTTTCCAGTCTAGAACATCAATATAAGTACCCCTTACGAGTATATACGCTTTTTGTTTTCAGTGATTTCTAGCATTGCGCTCATACAATACGTGCATACGAACACAGTAGACTGGGTACTTTTTGTAGTCCTGAACTTGTAGAATACATTGTACACAAACACACAATCCAATACACATACAGAACGATGGACACATACACAGGAGTATGAATACACACATAGTAGACCGACCGCTTAGTCCTTTAGTCATTGCACCTGAGCTCTAAAACTATGAACGTTGTTTGGACAAAACGAAAAACAGTTGATTACTATTTATTTATTTTTTTGTTTGTTTTGGAAATAGAAGCAGAGTGTATGCTAGTGATTCATACAGAGCTTTTCGCTTTAACATTGACTATATTAAAACAAAAATTTAACTTACATTTTATAGAGTTACTATCACTATTACTATGAAGAAAAAACAATAAAATTTTCTTTATTCTTTTCTTTTAGTAGGCTTCAAAAGCATTTTTGAAACGTCATTCAGAAAAATGTATTATAGTTACTGTACAGTTACCACCTGAGTTAAGATTTAAGAATGTACTAGGAAGAAATGAGAAATTTAATCTTCTTTAAAAAATTGTTTATATCGCAGTGTTTTGTAGTATCGTCTAGTGCATACACATGGTTACCATATCTGGATACGACAAGTTAAAATAACACGCAGTCTACGTGACTTAAGTTTTATTTAAACATAAATAAAAACAACATATCTTAAATAAATTATTTCATAATTAATTTTTAACTTTAAACGCGGTCAATGTTAAAGTTCCGAAGTACATTCTTTTAATAAATATAAATTAATCTTAAGGTTAGTTGAAAACAATTGTTCCGCGATATGTTTAAAAAACTTTCGTAATATTATAATTTAATTAAAAACAACAACGTTTAAAAAGAAAACATTCAAAGGCAAAGTTAATTTTTAAGTAACTAAGCAATGTTAAGTAATAAAATTACAAAAAGTACTTTTAAAAAATATCTCATTTCATTATTTTCAAAATAATTATAAATTTAATGTATATTAAAGTAATATAATATAATTAAAATATAAAAAAAAAATGTTATGTGAATATTATAACAAATACGCATTAAAGACAATTTTGTCTTTTAAATAGATTTTTCCCGACTGACCATTATTGAACAGATTTATTTATTTATTTATTATTTATTTAACACTTTATTGTACACCATACAAATAAAATAAGCAAGCAACATTAGCAATAATTTGTAGAAAAAAAAAATGTACAAAAGGCGGCCTTATTGCTTAAGAGCAATCTCTTCCAGGCAACCTTAGGGCAAAGGAGATGATATATTGACGGTGTAGGTTATGTGCAAGAAGTCAAAGTATAATAAATATTCAAATTTTTAGAAGCTCGATTGATTGAAAATATTATTTTGTAATTACATTTTCTTTAAATACAAACTTGATTGATACTAAGAGTTTAATTATATAACTTTTAGAGTAATATTTTTGTTAAATGAAGAATAAAGTTGAAACAACGTTTTATACTTACGCGACTTTATTTCGAATACACGTTTATTGCGTTAATTTTGAACAAACTTTGCGTAATAATTCAAAACTAAACTTAAGATTGGTTTTCGTACTCTCTTAATAGAATTGCTTTATTCAAAATTTTATAAAGCAATATAATGACTTTATATTAATGAAGTGTTGTTATTTACATTTTTGTAAAGTATTATTCATTAGGTATTTTAAGAATTCATTTTATGATAGTCTTGTCTTACGTTTGTAAATCAGTTTGTTGAACATCACCGTAAGACAAATGCTCGTCCCGAGACGTTGCATGAGGTCACGTTTCGTGCATTATTTTGATGAATTTGTGAAAAAGAAATGATTAGGCATTCACTCATTCCGTTCGTGAATAACTGACAAAAAGTACACCAAAACAATCATTACTTAAGATTTTGTTAAGCTTGTAATTTTAGTTTATTTTATATATACGTATTTTGTGTTGAAATTATTTTTATGCTTAGTACTTTGACAGCTTTTAAGAATCCCTATTTCTAGTTATGACGCTATTCAATTCTAAACGCGTTTTACAAGATACCTTAAAAAAAATCTACAAGAAAAATACTTAAGTCGAGATCAAAACACAAAACTTTTGTATATAAAAATATATAAAAAAGGATAATTGAAAGTACGATTCATCCCAGCGCTGCTGGCGGTCTATTCAGCAACAACTTATTAAATAAATTAATCGCAAGTTGTTAGAAAAGGAGACCTAAGCGATCTTCTCATTTACTCGCGGACAAAGCACATAATTCCTTAAAACCAGACTCTGTTTTGTTTCGCTTTCAACGGGGATTGTGGCGAAGAAAGCTCGCAAAATAATTGGAAAGTGACGGTAGCACGGAGTCTAGTGATGTACTTATTTCCCATAAGAATTAAATAAAAATAAAAAATAAATAAAGCTATATAAAATAAAAACATATTTATGAATTTATTTTAACCGGTTTATTAAGATAAGAAATCAATTGGAATTGTGTAATTATATTATTCAAAATTCGAATTTAATTTTATTTAAAAAAATATCAAATTAGTTAATGTATTTAAAAAAATATAATTACACATTTATGTATGATCTTTGTTGATATAATACGATTTCACGATTCATTTCTTAAACTTTTAACTCTAATAAAAATATAGATGTAAAATATAAAATCTGATTGATAAGGTTGTAAATGTAAAGTTACTAAAAATATTAATAATATATATATTGTGTTATATAGGTCATCTTTGTTCTTATTTAATAATTTACTTTTCCTTAACTTCTTTATTTATATATAAAAATTGAGAAGAAGACTAATCTTAAAAGAGAAAAAATTCGTCTAAGAAAATCGACAAAAGAAAATTCCGCATCATCCCTACTTGCCCGGGAGCGCGGCCCACATTCCCATCTTTTCACCGTCCTCCTTGCCTTCCCGGCTCATTGTGTCCGTGGGAACATTTATTGCCCCCATAGAAAACTGTGAAAGCCGGCCAAGAAAAGCATTTGTGTGCTCTCTGAATACTGACAAAGAACCGGGTTTCAGTGTTGATTTGGTACCGGTTTCAGATTTTCTTTTCATCCGGTACCTATTTTCCGATTCAGGCAACTCTATTGGTTCGGCTTGTTTTGTATCGGTAAATGAGTTTCGTTCTGTGGAAAGGTTAATTTGCTTTCCAACTTCGGTTTTTGTTGCCTACCCTCGACGTGAAAGGATTTTTCAGATGCCTCATTAATATTCTACACAGAAGCATATTATATTTGTTTTTATTCTTTCCATACGTGACGTAGTCTGAAGAAATTCACGAAACAACGAAAAAGGTAGGTCAAAGAAAATAGGTTGTCAAATTGAAACTATGTCTATAGAACAGTTAATCAATCTAGTATTTAAATATTCGAGTCATACTTCGAGATGCTCTTAATTAGCTTTGAAATAATAAAACAAACTGTTAAATTAGTAATAGCTATGACGTTACTCGTAGCGCGATTCGGAATTTTCCTTACAAAACTTTTCACGACTTGTCCGCGTAACTAAGCGTATACTATTTAATTATGAAACTCCCGCCCCACACCTGCCCCCACAAAGAGGCAGAAATATGATTTTCTTAAAGGTCTCCTTCACTACCTGCAATAAGAATTACATTTGCAAAGAACGCGGTTCCTGATGTCTGACGCCTCTGTCCTAAGCTTTCCCAAGTCCTGTCCAAAGCTTTGAGAAGTCTTTTCTATTTCATTTTTTTTCTTAACAAAGATTATACAATCATCACAATTTCAATGCTTTATTTTTAAAAAAAACCATAGCATTAATAGATAAAACTTAAAACCCTCAAAGTCAATTTACTTTTTACAACTGTTTCGATATGCTTACCTATTCCCAATATAAAGCACACTTAAGACTGCGTACGTGTAAGTAAACAACCCGAACTAAAACTAGAAACGCGAATCAATATACTAAAAAGGTTTATTAAAAGCATTACAGACGTTGAGAGATATAAAAACATTTATAATTTCAAAAGTCCTATGGAATGCAATCACAAGGCATAGCTCGTATAGATTAGAGCCCATTAACTTAGCAGTTAGCGACAAAGGTGAAATCGTAAAGGAAGTCCAAGATTTGCTTCGTAACTAGCTATTAGAAATTGCTGTGTGTAGGTATTTATAGAGCGGCCCACGTCGACGTTTCATTGAAACAGATCATTTAAAAATAGTATCGCTATACTTAGAACAATGTTCTTTAATATATTCGCGCGTACTGTGTGATTAATTTCTATTTATTAAGATTCGAAAACGTTCTTACTAAAATACTCGTGATGCTACATAAATGATTTAATTTACTGTACTTAAACTGAGGTAGGCCACAGCAGGAAATATCCTCCTCAAAATCTGGAGTAGCCCAACTGGGGAAGTTGCTCGATCTTACAGAAGATCACAGCTAAATAATACGTACTGCTTTCAAGCAGTGTTGTGTTCCTGTGGTGAGTAAGATGACCAGAGCTCCTGAGGAGGACTGGGGGTAGGGTCAAGGACACGCTTGCGATGCTTCTGCTGTAATCATAAAAAGTTCAATTAAAATATTCTACCGTTTAGAATTAATTTAGCCTACATGACTTCTCTGACACTTCTGGTATGGTCACGAGTATGTTATGTGTTAAAACATATTTACTGACTGAAAAATCGGCCTGAGAAGTTTTAAAACATAATCTGTAAAATTAAGTAGGTACCATATAAACATTTAAAAAATATTGTTATGAGTGTTTGTTACTCAATCATTATACACAAATATTTACTAACTTTTTTCATCATCTTCTTTTTTTGTTTATTCATGGTTAGAGCGAATCAATTATCCACAGATTAAAAAAGTAGATTTATATAATATAATCTGTTATACAAGCATCTCTCGTTAAGTACATGCGAAGTCACTAGAGTACCACATAATAATTAATCTCATACTGTGAACGGTCGAATGGTATAGCGACAAGTTGTTTGACAGCACTATTAGGCCTGTTCCCATTCGATGCAGTTCACTCTAAACCATACATCATTCAATATTTACGTATTTAAAATAACCACTTACACGCTCTGCACAAATTAAAAGCACGATTTGAAGATTAATCTTAGCTAGAATTTTAAATGCAGACGAGTTCCAATATTAAATATTATTACTAGATAGGTAGGTTAATTTACAGTGATGTGCGCTATCTCTTTTAATGTTATATCGAGAAACTGGCTTATTTTAATGTATTAAATTTGAATAGAATTGAAATAGTTATTGTTCCTTTTTTATGAGAGGACGTGTTTGTAAGTTTTAATTGTTGTTTTTTTTTTTAAATCTATACTAGGTATCTACCTACATAATACTGATCACGATTTAATTTTTTAGATTTTTTTTTTTGTAAAAATTACATAAGTTTTTCTCCATATATGCTTTCTCATACTTAAACGCGTTTCTTTAAGTTCAATAAACCGAGGCAGTAATTGGAATAAAATAATACGTCACTTACCGCTGAGGCAACTGCGAAATTTATACGGAAGAATGCAGACGCTTATTGCAAAATTTAATGCAATCTAAGTTCTTCGACAAACCAGTCGGAGAAAAACCTAGAAATAGTATGAAAATAAAACAAGTTATGTTAGTTCAATGATATCGTTCGATAAAAGATCGTTAAATCCACTTCTGTAACCGTTAAAAACCCTATCTTTACACAACCACTAGTTTCCGATAATTTAAAAGACATGCGCAGATAAACTCAACGAATAGAAGAAAACTCGACAACAAAGGCGCGCCCATTTCCACCGATCATTGTGTGAAAATGAGACGGGATATACTCGCTTCTCCGTCTAACAAAGACGCTTGCTAGCGATGCGCAAAAGAGATAGGCATCGACAATAGACAATTGTTATCCCCACCACGATAAACTGTACTGCCCTAGTGAAAGTTACTCGTGCGATTTTCACAGTAAGCGCCCGTGATTTTTTAGCTATAAAGTCTATATTACCGTGAACGTGGATCTACTACAATGCAGCCAATAATTCGATTCGGTTGTTATCATTGGGAAAACAATGGGTCGAGTAATGTAGGTATAAATAGAGTTATGATCGGGATAGGAAATGGATTGGTGTAAGCGTAGGCCTGATTTACAAACAGCGAATATGAGATCATGTCTAGATTCAAATAGGTCATTCGATGCATGATTAGGGAAGCGATTATAATTGTCGCGACATGATTTATCGCTAATATATATTTATATATAGTTATATATATTTATATATTACATATTAAATATATTTTCTTTTTTTAACTATTTGAGATGATGCAACTATGCTCAGACATTCAAAAGATTTAGACATAAAAAGAGATTATTCAAATCCGATGTCGCCGTCACGTGTTTGCGAAGCGGATGCCATTTTTTTAAATATTTAAAGTTTTTTAAATCAAAACGTTGTCACGTGACCGTCGGTTTCTTTCACAAACTAATTGGTCTGGCGGTTACCCCTGGTTTTTTTTTGCGTTTCAGAGGAATATTTAAATGCACCTCGTTGACATATACGATTTTAGCGGACCTTTTAATGTAAGTGACAAGTTGGTTAAGTGTAGTGCGCTTATGTTTTGACACCGCGACGCGAAGTATGGATGCGTTGGGAAAATTATTTTATGTCAATATCACCAACATTACGAACTACGAGTGGTTACCGACTTAAAAAGATTTTTTACAACATTTTTTTAACATCAACATACTTAGGGAAATGCATTTTCGAGTTGAAATATGTAATTTAATGTATAAATGTTAACTTTTTTTTTTGTTTATATATTCAACTAACTCGGAGCGTATTTGGACTAATTTATGTCGGTACGACTCTCTTTTAAGGCAAGGCTGATGAAATACGTATGATAATACCTGCGGAGTTATATCCCTAAGCTGCTTTTTAACTTTTTTCGTCACCTTCGATATAAGTACATATACCTACCTATATATGCCTCTTAATGATTTTTTGTTGTATTTCTTATTCTAATATTTCCATAATGCAAGTTTTATAACGACTAACTATTAATCGTCAAAATTATAACTTACTTTGATATAAAAACCAAGTATCAGTCGCATTAGAATTTATTTTCTTGTCAAGGTTAGAGATTAGGACCATATATTAGCGCTAATGTACGTATAATATTACAAATTTGAAAATTAGTTGTTTGTTTTATTATTGTTTTATATTAAGTTAAGACGAGTCTCTCTATTAACGTGTTTTTATTCAGAAAGATTATACATTAGGCTATAAAAAATTACGTTACAACATTTATCAGTGAAACAATAGTCACAAACTTTAAAGCGGTAAAAAGAACTTGATTGATCCCTTGATTATTTGTACGTGGTATATTTTCGTACATTTTAATCATATCCTAGTTGTAATTTTGAAGAATTGCTTCAGTAGATACTCTACGATAACTATATTATAATCTGCTGTACCTACTATTGTTCCTTAGAACATATATGGGTTTCTACTTTTTATAGCAATTGTTCTATTCATAATTTATAGAACAATCTATTCTCCTACTTGGCAGACGATTCAGCTTTATTAGGTAATAAACACGGAAAGTAATTTTTTCCTTTTGAAATGCCTTGACCTTGATAAGTTAAGAATATCCCACTGATGGAAAAATTCTTTCCTCCCGTAGGTAGGTATAGGATGTAGAGTAATTTTAAATACTTTGGATTAATTTACTTGTTTGAGATTCGTCATATATTTACAAAATATATTTTACTCGTCCAGAAATTTTACTGTGCACATTGTTGAAAACGAAATCCGTCCGCAGACTGAAATCCAAACGATACGTATGTACCTATCACTAAAAACAAAGAAAAAAATGCCCACCCCGTTAATTTATTTTGTCTTTAATTTTTAAAAACGGAACGAGGAAGCGGACCAATGAGATGGATCCCTCGACTGATTGTCAATTAGCGACATCAAACGGGCTTTTTGCGAATTAAGCGTGTGTTTCTCTGTTCACTTTTTGTCCAGCTGTCGAGCGTTGCGGGTGTTTGATGCGTTTTTCCGTTTCGACGTTTCATTTTCATATTTCCGTTTGTCTGGCCGTCTGTAGGGAGGCATAATGTGGGGTGTTTTATGTTATCGACGCACTCTATTTATGTACGGATATTTAATTCGAATGAGTGCCTTTGCAGACGGATAAAAATAAATCGTTACTTCTGTTTTGGTATTGCCCGTATTTGGGTGCATTGACTTGAATGGATGAAGTGTTGTAAGATTACCTTTGCCGGTCCGTGTTAAATGAACCAAACTTTTTTTAAGCGCGGTGTTAAAAACTTTGTTGTTAATAAATCAATTGTTTATGTAAAATTGAAATTTATTACCTAGCAAGTAAAATGTACTTGCTAATTTTTGTAACTGACAAATAAAACGTATTGTCTGTAAATAAAATGTAACTTAGCTTTCTGCAGAAGGCTATATAATATAGTTAAAAAAAAAAATATTAAGCATAGTGTATCATATACACGAGTCATTCGCAAACCAATCGAACCCAATCGAATGTTTCTAAACAAACCCGTCTGGCAGAAAGACAGAAAACAACAAACGTCGATGAGAAAAAGAAAAAAAAGTCAGCCAGTATCGAACGCGCCTATTCGGAATGGATCCGGAACGGAGTCAACAAAGGGACGTTCTGTATTTAAAAAAAAAAGCGCGAATACGAACGCGAGGCAGCCATTACCCGCACCCATTTGCGCATCTATGGCGGGCCTCTTCAATCTGTACAGTCAACAATTGCAGGGCTGACTCGATCACTAATCCACATTGAGGAATTTTCTAGCAAAAATATGTTAATACTTAAATTATGTAGGTTTATTATTAATTACCCACTTATTACCTAAATATCGACTCTACGCGTTTGTATTTTGTTCATATATATAAGAATTGCAAGTAATTTTTATCGAAGACAGTCTTAAATCAAGCATAAACCTACGATAGTCCTAATAACATGGAACTTAATTACAAATACATTTTAAAATACCACCGTATTATCGAAAGACACAGCCAGTTGGAAGCAACAAAATAAGTCGTGAGTAAATTCTATTAAAATATCTAATCTACGGCGTAATACAAAAACTACTTCACTTATCGGCAGCCCTATAATAGAGGGCATGTGATCGAGAGTTGTTCGAGTTTTTATCGCTGATTCATTAGTATGAGAGTGTCTTTGTTGCAGTCGGCTGGCGCCCTAACACAACCATACCGTACACACACGTATTCATGAAATTGATTTGAGATGAAAGGATTTTCATTACTATTGTATCTGAATCCGAATTAAAGACAAATTGCACGTTCAATGTGCTCAAAATCAATAGGCACTATTTGCAATCAGATATTTTTGTATGAGCCTTTTTTACCCGGCTTTTATGCTTCATGAGTAGCGTTTAAATTGATGAATCTATGATTCGTTATTTAGACATATTTTTTTTGCAATGCGGATTGTGTGGTGATGAAACACTGGGTGATTAAAAACACGTTTAGCTAAGTGATCTGTTAAAATTAATCGGCAAATTAGAAATTGGCTTTCAGTGTGTTGCGTAACTATTTTGCGATGATAGAATATTGCGATACGTTTTCGTGAACATAGTGTAATCTTATAATTAGTATATGATGATTTAATATCTTAAGTAACATGCAATAATTGTATATTATCATTAGTCAGGTAGGTATATTAAAATGTGAATAGTAATAATTTCTTGCTCAATTAAGAATTAAATTTTAATTATTAAACTCTGCAATTCAATTTTAACTATTAAATTTTAGTTGCATGGAAGATACTGATACGTAAGCGATAAGCCTTTGAAATTGATGCAAATTCATTGTTTTAAATTGTATTTATTTTTACTATTTTATATTGGTGTGTAAATAGTGTTACTAAATAATCACATTCATCCAAAATCCAATATAATCTTATAAGAGTTAGATAAAATTCCAAGTAAAATAAGATGTCGCAACAACCAGGTGTAAAGAATATCAAGAAACACCTTGTTGTTTCTTGTCGAGCTCTGATAAGCTCCCCTCAATGTCCAGACGGCTCTTTAAAATGCAAGGTCACGGACAAAGATTTGAATACAACCCCCATTGATGCTGCCTTTTGTAGACACTTGTATGGAAATAGTTTCCCTTTGTAAAGGTCGAAACAAATGTGCTACAAAGAAAAAGGGCTAACATTTCTATGTTATATGTGACTAAACTGTAATTCAAACAAAAAATGGGTTTGCTATGTTATTTCTTTCAATTGATGGTTAAGATTATTACGTCTGATAGACTTTAATATTCGCAGTGTTGCGACCTTAATTGTTGTTAATATGATATTTATTAAATATTCTATCAATATAAAAAGACACTGAATTTTTTTGTTAAAAATCTTTACGTAAATATTATTCAAAATACCTGACAAAAAAAAAACTGGATAATTTAATATTTATTTTATACGATGTTATAAAAATGAGATTATTATCAATGAAAAAATCGCTTGTTAAAATAAGGTAACAAAGTCTTTTAAAAGTGTATTAGTAAACAAGAAAATAAAACAAAGTAAAAGTCTTTTGAAATTCTAATTTCCGAACTGTTTTTGTCTACCCTTTCCTCAAATTAACTTTGTCGCGTCTCGGTTCTGTTGTAAGAGACTTTGTTGCAGGAAAACTTTGGATAGGGTTGCACTCTTTTTAAATTTAATTTAAATAATTTTACTTCTTTTTGTTTTCTTTCTAAAAAGTAACATGTATCATTTCGTATGGTAAGACTTAACGTCTAGTCATGTAAAAAAATAAAAACATAGTTGCACGATATAATTAAATACAATTTTTTTAAATAAAGTTTAATATTAAGTCTCTCGAAATAATTTTTAAATTTTTGTGTCTAAGCTATTGTTTTTTTTTTTTTGCATAGATTTCTGTATATACCTAGCTTACAAATGGTGTGTAGTTTCTATATATACCTATATAAGGTAGAGTTTAATATCGCCCGTATGCATATATTGTATGATATTTTTTTATAAGTATATACAGGTAAACAATTAGGTAGGCAGACAAGCGTACGGCTTAGCTGACGGTAAGCGATTACCGTAGCTTATAGACGCCAGCAACACCAGAACGATCGCAAGTGCTTTGCCGATATTATTTAGCTGTAATCTTCTGTAAAATCGAGGTACTTCCCCGATCGAGTTGCTCCAGATTTTGAGCAGGATATCTCCTGCTGTACCCTACCATATTATGTGTTCTTTAATCAATGTTTGAAATATCATACGGTACAATACGCTAGTACCAACCTTTGAATCTAGATTAAAATATGCATCTAAGATTTACCTTGTTATGTTCCTGTTGAGCTAGAAGTTGCTCCCTAACCATTTGGAGCTGCATGATCATCTCCGACAGCTGTCGTTCCTTCTCCAGGACGCTTTCACCAGCTAATGCCTGTAGTGCTGCAGCGTCTAAAACGCCTCGTCTATCACTGCAAAAGAATTGAATATTTTAATAATATAAATGTTTGGTTGATTTTAAAATAATTATTACTTTAAGAGCAACATAAGGGTCACCACTATCATAAAACGGAGACGATTTAAATAGTGGTATAAAGTGCAATGTCTTTTGTGTTTTTTTTTTCGTTTTATTTATATGTTTATTTTTTTATCATTTTACTTAACTTTTATCTTAAATTTACATTTATTGTTTACTACACACTTTATTAGTTTATGATATATATATAATATATTTTATATTTTTACACTTAGTTTTTAAATGTATTTTCTATAAATATTAGAATGCCGAAATTTTTATGTAGGTTAGGTGGTGTAGTGTATTATACAACTAAACCACTTGCCCATCCAATTTCGATACAAAGTTTCGTTTTTATGTCTGGGTTGTCTTGAAGAAATGCCTAAGTCATAAGTCGTTGTAATGCTTTGTTCTGTTTGTAATTTATTTGTGGTGTACAATAAAGCACAAAATAAAATAAACAATAATATGTATATGACAGACCTGCAAAAACTAAACCATATTTGTTATTTCGTTGCGATTTTTTTCGCATCACTAATTACCAAAAATAAATGATATAACCCAAATTTAATACTAAATAATTTTAGTTAAAAATAATTTTTTAATCCACTTGTCTGTATGAATTTAAATTATATCAATCATTGGTACGTAAAACGTATAAAGCCGGACAATACGCATTCTTGATTCCAGTCCGCGATACGAGCAACATCAGAAACAATTAATATTGCAATTCGTTCGTTCCTTTTACCTTCGTGCATTGTGAGACGGCATAATAACTGACGCGAGAAATATCAGCTTCATTAAGGCCTTTATAAAATCTTTTGTGTTCGAAAATTCCAAATTCGAATATCTCAAAACACGATATTCAAACTTTTACAATACGTTAAGAATACAAATTCGAATTACAAATATCGCTAAATTGACACAAATTAGTAATCGAATATTATTATTACCTAATTTAATAGTTGCTATTAATACAAGGGTATTCGTGGGTTTAATTTAGAACAATAAATTATATATTTAGATACACGCTAAATCAAAGTTTAAGCTTTGATCTACACGGAAACATTTCTAGTCAAAATTACAGCATACAGTTAGAAAGCTGTGAATAATTCATTAGAAGCTAACTTCAGAGCGTTGTCGACCAACAAAGGTTGTTACTTTAAGTTCCACCCTTGTGAGCCAAAATAGCTAAAGGATAAAACATGTTAACATGTTAAAAACAGTCGCAGGTAAATTTTTGATTTAGTTCTGAATTATTTCCAGATAAAAGTAACGAGAGAAAAATATCTTAAAAATGCCTAAATGCTTCTTAACATTTATCGAGTCCCCCATGTGTAGTATTAAACGAGCCACAGTGGTGCGACTTTTACAAGTTGATAAGTACTTTCCTTGACTACTGCGTCATTAAGTAACAGCATCTGAACCATATTTTGACACTGTATAAACCAGTTACGAAACACTAATATATTAAAAAAGATAATTACATAAAATGAAAATAAATAATTACATAATATTATAATACTGTATTTAGTTCTTTTTTGCGATAATGATTTTAAATTATTTCATTTACTTAATTTAAAATAATATTTGTCCAGACTCCAGACATACTTTGGGAACATCTCGCACGTCGCGACTGACTGAATGATTCATCATCGCCAAATGTAGACTATAATATTTTACAACTAAAGTATTCAATAGGATAATCTTGTAATTTAAGGGAGTTCATTATTATAATTTTTTTTGTTATGTTAAATAAAATGTTTATAAGTATAATAGGTACGGACATTTGTTTTTCCCTTTTAACCGTGTACGTTTCGATTATCTATGTGAGGTATTCAGATTTTTTTAAAATGTACTCGATTCAATAATTTTGCGTGAAAACAAGCATTGTCCACCTTTCATCCGATCTCACAAACTATTACACTTACAAGTGGACCATGATATTATCTGCCGTTACGCTAATTTACAATAAATAATATTTAAATCTGTTAAATCAACTCATTTACACAACTTTCCCAATACCCACCCACGCGAGAGAATATAATTATAATGATTTATTCGTAAATTTTAGGTCAGAGCGACAATGGGTCCACTTTCGCTGGTCCAGTAACGAGTGGCAGGTCCGTCAATCATTACCATTATCGTAACGAGGGCTAATTAAGAAACTTATTTTTTGTCACAATGTATTAAGGGTCTACCCATCAAAATATCGTTCAGATTGCAACGTGTACGGACGATGAATGTGCAACATTTATTATGACGAGTATATTGTGTAGTGGGTACTGTAGCTTCTTAACTTATATTGTACAAACTTTATAACATTCTTTAGAACAATAATCGGGTTTAATTCCAGCTCTTGAAAATATTTGTTTGGGCTGTACAGGACTCTATACTACAGGGTTGGTTAAATTTTGGAGTGTACTCCTTTAGATTCGATTTTCATATAAGGCCCCTGGTATAAAAAAAAAAATGAGGAGTAAAATCTACTGAACGAATGACCTCGTTACGTTTTTGTTAACGCCATCTATCGGAATTCAATAGGGTTCCGATAGATGGCGTTATTTGATTCGTTTATTTACCATTTGATATGGTATTGTTTTTTTTTTTCTGAGACTAGTAAGTTTTTTGTGCCTATTTAAACCAGGGTTCGCCAAACCGATTCATAAAGGTAACCGTTTGAAACGGTTACCGTATGAATCGGTTACCGATTGAAAAGGTTACCGTTTTATTTCGGTTCCAAAACCGTAATAAAACGGTTACCGATTAAACTGTAATACCGAAATATAACGTTATGTATTTCGGTTTTAAATGATTCGGAGAAGTAACAGAGGGTGACAAAATCTGTGAGCCATCGTTTGAAATGAAGAATCTGTAATGTTCCTTTGCTTTTATTGATAATGCTTGGTTTTTCATAAGACTGGCTTCTTTAACTATGAAAGTAATTAAGTTTTTTGTTTTGAATTATTCGTTATATGCAATGTAAACATTAACGCGAAAAAGAGATGAAAACTTGCTCGCGCCACGCCCGGGGCCTGTCGTCTATCACAAATAAATAAGTTTTAAGTAAAACCGAAGTAAGGAGCGAATGAGATAGAGATATGGTGTACGTTCGGACCGCAATCCGAGCTAGCGCAGCGCAGCTACAAGAACGGGAATTGCCCGCTTAAACTTAAGACGCGAACGTTATGCCTACTACCGGTTTATTTCGATACTGTATTACCGATATGATTCGGTTACCGAATGATTCTCTTACCGTTATTTTGATTCGATAAGTACCGTTTTATAAAGGTAAATAACCCATACCGGAATATCCCTGATTTAAACAGTCGATCTAAAGGAGTAAACTCCAGTAGTGCGTCAGAGCTGACACACACTTTTTTATTTATGATATTATTACAAACAAAAATAATCTAGAAGATTTTAAGAATTGATTGATAAAATATTTTGTACAACAATAACATTTAATTTATTTTTAAACTTTTAATTTAATAAGTTATAAAGCTATGAAATCAAAAACAATAACAATAAATATATTTGAGAAGATATGGTATCATTATAGTTCTGCGATCTTTAATTATTTTATTGACAAAGTAATTTTAGACAATCAAAACAAAAAAATAACCTTGAAATAATTTTACTCTAGATTAAATCATCGATCTTTGTTTGTCACACGTGTGGGAGTGAAGAGATCAAGAGATACATGCATTATCATGTTCAAAACAAAAGTTAAACATCTATACTTGTTTTTTTGTTACACCAGGGTCGAAGCGATAACGATCAATTAAAAGTTCGAATTTTCGTTTGTATGTATATTAATAGCGCTGTATAGAATAACAACAATTAACAAGTATTGTGTATAATATTATTTTTAAATTGAGATAAACATTTTATAATTAACAAGTATTGTGTATAATATTATTTTTAAATTGAGATAAACATTTTATTAGATACCTACCTAAGTAACTCACCGAACCTTACGTAAAAAGAATATACTTTATAGTAAGTAGGTTATTGAATTATTAACTTATTTTAGTAAAGAAAAATTCTATTATATATCAAACACACAACTGTAATTGCCTGTATTGATATATAATCGGAAGTTATTTTCGATTTATTCTACTACCTCTAAACACCTATTTATCTATCGCAAAGGATTAAATATATATCGAAAAGAAACTAAATAATAATGATGGCAGGAGCATATTACAAAAACATCATTATGATATAAAAAAAAAATATTACAGAGCAAAAGGAAAAATACTGTTATAAATATAATATCGAAACGCATTCGCACCCTAAATGAGCGTATACGTAATCAAAAATCGTTCGCTACAAACGCCTCGCCCAACGAACAACCTGATCAAAAGCAATGTTTTATTTTCCTGTTCACTGGAACGCCACTTGTTATTTATTGTCTTCCGAATAAAATGCCTTGTTTTTGCATTGCGGTTCAATGCGGTAGTTTTGTGTTAAATTATGTGAGTTTTATGGCTTCATTCGTTGTGTTATAATTGTATGACGCGAAAAAATTATTTATTTTGAAATCTGTCTTAATTTTGTTTTCAGTCCTGTTAATAATAATTAACTTCTTTTCCTTTTTTATATTTTATTTAATACGATGTAATACACTAAATGGAAATCCATAATAGTTTTCGATAAAAGAGGTTGTATCTGTAGTTTTCTGTACTGTATGTTAGTTTGAAATATTTGGAACTTTATTGCTTATCGTAAAATAAGCAAGCTGATAAAATTAATATCAAATGATGAATCATATTTTTTAAATACGACTTAAAAAAATTACAATTTATTGAAAATCGATTTGGTAGAACTTATAATGAGACAAAAAAGAAATTAAAAAAACTAATCATGGCGGCTACTAAAACTAAACTAATACGGCTAAAAAAGTAAAAAAAGGAAATTAGAACCTCACCTTTAAAGTCGGATAAAACTACATCAACAATAACTCATAGGGTCATGTTCGAAGCAACCTTGTATCTAGTTAACTTGTTTCTGTTGTCTCTGTGACATTGTAATCAATAATGTCAAGTGCATTCATCTAATTGTTCTCTTCTTTACAATATATTTCTTGAAGTGTAATAAAATGTTTTAATGAATAAAGAATTAATGTCACGTTTATATGGAATCATTACAGAAACAATAACAAGTCAACAAGGGTCGTTTAGTGTAGGGCGTTTATTGTTTTTTTTATGTGTTTATATTGTGACTTTATGTTAATACATAGTCATATGTGGTTCACTACTAGGCAAAAGCAGATCATGGAGTTAGAAGTTATAAGAACAAGCTTAAATCCAAATCAGCTAAGTAGCAGGATGGTCAAAAATTTATGTACTAAGAGTTAATGTCATTAACTAGTAGTTGTGATAATAATCTGGATTGATTGTACGGGTCTCTCTGGTCTACGGTAGGTCTCTCTGAGGTATGGTGGGAAGATTCACAAGGTCAAACTTTAAGATCAGAAACTAATATTTATATAGATTCATAATTACCAATATATGTTTCAAACCACAACTGTCATCGTGAATGATATACACTTAGGTATCACTTCGTAATCATGATTTGTCGCACTTCTACATAAACATAACTTACAAATACGCTTATAAAGTTACATATACTTAAAAATCGATTAGGTACAAGTTTCCGATGGAAACAGTAAACCTACTAATTCAATCCAATTACTTTTTCCACTAAAACAAAAGGTAGGTACTGTAGTCCACCCTACCGAAACACTATTAGTCTAGGGTGACTAATAAAGCGACCATTTCGTCGAGATCGATTCGATTATATCAATTTAGTTACTGCAGAATCGATTTTAGTCTACTTGGTTCTTTTTTTTTGCGTTTACAAAATAGTTTTTATATTTATAAAGTTGAAGATGTTTCTAATAAACAGACAATCCAGGCCATGAAAGACATATAACCTAAATTTTGTTAATACTCCAGAATGTTATGAACTAAATAAGTCTCTCTATATAATTTTAGTAAGTATAAATATTAAGTTTCTTAATATCTTACCTAAGATAGAAATAATATATTTTAAGTATATTAATACTTTCGGCCTTTCGCGATATTTATAAATAATAAAAAATCTTCTACTTAAAAATGTATAGCTCTACAATAAAATTAAAAAAAAAACACAATATTGTTTTGTGAATTTAACCATTCCCAAATCACAAAGATACAATACAAAAAAAGACGATTTGGCTAAACAAAATTAAGCTTTTGATAAAACTTGTAAAATAAACAAAATCATAGTCAACTACTTAATCTATAGCGAATAACAAAGGCACGTATTGCGCAAGGAAATCTCGTAAGGGTACCGACGGGATGACGTCATTAAAATGCATGCTAGGGGTCGACGAGATGAATTTTGACGTAATACATCGTGTTCTAGAAACTTTAAGTGTTTGGTAACAACATCATGTATACTGAAAATATATTGGAACTGTGGTATAAAAATAATGCAGCATTTGTCAAGTAGTGTAGTGTTACTCGACATACAGTACACACTACACAATCAACTGATTCTTTATAACTGTATGCATGATAAAGTAATGCATGTATGATAAAGTCAAAATCTATACGACATGACATTATATGTTATTACAAAAATGTTTAGAATATTTTGCTAGTCTTAAAAAAATTACAAAGATTGTATTCTCGGCCACTGTGGTCAATTTCATTAATGTTTGTTTTCTTTACCTTACGCGAAATGAGCAAAATGGTTTTTAAAACCCACGAGTATTTCATATAAAGAATGAAAATATTTAATTTTTTAGGAGAACTCATATCAAAAACATTACCAAAATACTTCTCATATATTTATATTATAACATTAACAGGAAAAAATCCTAAAACAAATACTCCTAACACATTTCCTTATATCTTAAAAACTTGGCAATAGTCTCTAATTGACAAGTCGATTCACAATTTCCAAACAAAATATCACAAGGAAACTCATCGAAAAAAAAAAAAAACTTAAGAAATATATACAACCTCATTTCAAGCAACCTGTGCAAAGTTCTCGAATAACTCCGTCCAATATCACCCGTCACGCCCATCTGACGGTGTCATAATTGTGAAAAAAAAAACATGTCTTACAAGTTCATTCTTTTTAAAACTTCCCTTTGATATTATTTTTCGATCGAAATTACCTTTCTTTGATGGTTCTTTAAGAAGTAAATGAGATCGAAAGCTATTATTTTCGAGGCTTCCCTGATTCTCGTTGGACGCAATTAATTATCTCGAATTGAAGATTATTCGTATCTTTTGTGAGGTTTTTAATTATTGTAAAACTGTATAATGATGATATTTTAATTATGATACGGGGATCGGTTTTGTTTCTGAGGCAAAAATTTATATTTTTTTCATTGCTTGACATTATAAAATCACTTGTATTTTGTACACAATATGCATATATATAAAGACACAACGTCCAGACCACTACAAACATCTGTATGTGTATTATGCATGTATCGAACAAGCCATCGCTAGCGCAATAGTTAGTTGCAAGGACCACTGTGAAAACGTAATGTCACCACATGTTCTGTACACAATAGCAATGTATATCATAATTCGGTATTTTGGTACTTTGATCACATAAAACATTTACAGTATGTAACATTTGCCTAAGATTACTTGCTAACTTTTCGCCGCGTGGACCGCGTTTTTGACTGTTTTCATTTTCTTCCGTTAAAATATACCTTATGACACTCAGTGATAACGTACTTAATACAACACTCTACTGGTAAAACAATGTTTAAATTATGTCCCGTAATAATTTAGATAGTGCAACGAAACAAAAAAAAATCTTTCCTGCTTACAATATTAATATAAACAAAGCATATAAAATACATTTTCATATTACAAAAAAAAAGAAAATATTTGTAAGAGAAAGGTATTCCCAGTTCTGTCACCACTCAAACAAATACCGCGATCGTAAGTACGTGAAAGGGCATAAAGTATGCACCGCTAGGGTTGTCGCGCCGACACAATTTGCGGGCAACAATAAAAAATCCCTTAACGCCAGACAACGGCAAGCTTCAACGCTATCCATCTTCTTCTCCCCTCGTAACAGATCACAGCATTATACGGACTTACCTTTATTTTTACACCTTTTGTATTTCTACCGCGTTTGAGTATAAAATGCTTCTATTATCTACAAATTTTAGATATTTCAAAAGTAAATAGGCTGGTGAATAATGATTTTTTTTATAATTCAATAAGTAGTTAATTTAGGTAATAAATGCAATTCAAATTAACTATCACTTTTTTCTTGTGATGTTATTTATACACTTATTAAAGTTATTAGTAAAAGTTTCAAAGGAATATCCATACTATCCTTTCCACCAACAATGCACTCATTATTATTTTAAAAGGTAGTCCAGTCATTCGTCGCTGTTTTTATAGGGCTCGCTACTGTTTGCGGTTTTTAAATGCATTTTAAATAAGTTTAAGGTCAGAATTGTTTGTGACGGTAACGTAGACTCGCAAAGTACTCAAACATGGACATCGCGCTCCCGCTGTCACAGTCTATTTGTATCGTTCATCCGTCAAATAGCGATATCCACAAGTGCTGAAACAAGCCCTAGACTGCGATTAATTACACTCAATAACCTTTGCATAGGTCATGACTATTTAAACAACCCGTAGACATCAGTACATTTATAAGACCACATAAAGTTCCTACTAAAACATTATATGCTAAACGTTTTAAAATATCGTTAGGTGTAGACCAGGTTTACAGCCGAGACTTACGATTATAATGCCAGTTGATCGCCACTCTGGAACATCATCTGCTACGGACATCTAATAAAAGTCGTTTTAGTAGAATCGCCTATAAACGTACTGCATACATTGCCAATAAATAAAATGGACCGGACGATTCGATTCTGTATGTTCAATAAAAGTACATACTCAATGTAAAGGCGTAATGTTACATGAATTCTTCATTGCAAATTGTATGGCTGGCCATGTCGGTATTATCATTTTTAGTGCTCGCCACACTGGTATATTCAGATGGAATTTTTGATGCACTGGCAACACAGAACCGTTGCGATTGGCCGCTCTGAATATTGTATGAGCCAATCACTGCGTTGCGCTTAACGCTGCATTCCAATTTCAAATTATTAAGGCGGGAAAATGTAGCTGACATTTTGCAATGTGACCGTTACGCAATGATTTAATATTATATAATTTATAGGAAAAATGATGGTTTAAGAAGTTGTGAGTAGTAAGTATCCAGACTTATGATGTGGAATACAAATGTATTGCGAATCATATCGAGGTTAATTATAACCGTTACGTACAACTTGACTTACGTACAATTTGATGATTTTTCGCTTGAATTGATTAGTAGTTTAATTATAATTACCTAATAGGTTGAAATAGATAATTGTACTTTCATAACTAGGTCAAGGATTATGGGTTCTTCGACTGTCTAAATAGGCACAAAAAGCTAACAAGTCAAAGAAAAAGATAAATACCATATAAAATGGTAAATAAACGAATCAAATAACGCCATCATCATCACCATCGATAGATGGCGCACAAAAACGTAACGAGGTCATTCGTTCAATAGATTTTACTCCTCATTTTTTTTTTCATAACGGGGGCCTTGTATGAAAATCGATTATTAAAAATATAATTATAAAAATTATTTATACACTGATTCAATTTTTTTTTTTGAAAATTTTATAGGGGAAAATCTAGGAATGACAAAATAGTACACGATAATAAGGTCTACGCGATGTTTAATATGTTATTTTTAAATGTAGTAATTAAATTGAATAACAGTTCGCTCACTAATATAACGGTTCTTGAACACATAAAGAGTAATTAGACGTAATCGTGAAGATTACTATAAAAACACAACAGGATAACAACGAGCCTTTGTGGAGACCGCGGTATTTTATACGCTACTTCCCTACTAGCTTGATTAATATGGGAATGAAAATGTGTTTTTATCAACTTACACGTAAGATAATAATACGTGTTTGTTGTTTGTTTGCATGCCACTGTGTAATATATAAATACAAAATTTTTTGGACAAACGAAAATAATCAGTAACATTTGTTTAGACACAATAAATAATAATTATAGTCATAAAATACTTATTATCCGCCTCTATGCTACTTGTGAAGGTAGGTTATACCTATTAGTTGTTATATATGTAATCAGGAAGATACAGTTATATTTGTACAATATAGCTTTCTGATAGTTTAAGAAATTTTGTAACTGGTTAAGTTTAGAGTTTCATCATTACAGCCTATACAGTCCACTGCTGGACATAGGCCTCCACAAGTTTACGCCAAAAATAACGTGAACTCATGTGTTTTGCCCATAGTCACCACGCTGGGCAGGCGGGTTGGTGACCGCAGTGCTGGCTTTGTCGCACCGAAGACGCTGCTGCCCGTCTTCGGCCTGTGTATTTCAAAGCCAGCAGTTGGATGGTTATCCCGCCATCGGTCGGCTTCTTAAGTTCCAAGGTGGTTGTGGAACCTTGTTATCCCTTAGTCGCCTCTTACGACACCCACGGGAAGAGAGGGGGTGGCTAAATTCTTTAGTGCCGTAGCCACACAGCACAACTGGTTAAGTTTAGAGTTTACTAATTACAAAAAATAAAAAAAAAATTTCAAATAGTTTACCTACATATAAGAAATGTTAAAAACATATTAAAGAAGTTACAGAAATAAACATAAAGAAAAGCATCGATATACAAAGGTAAGTAGTAACCATTTACAATGAAATAAACAATTTTTCTCACCATATGTAAATAAAACATATTACAAGCTATTATATCTATATTACGAGCCATAACTCGTATTCAATAAATATAAACATCTATTTGTAGTAGACAATTATATGAGCAGCATTGTTCGTAGGAAATCTTTGCAGAATGCCACTTTGTCAACGATGTAAGAAGGTATTGTGGAACACAAAGACACATTGTCACGAGGCCTTGTCGATTGTTTTGTATGACGTCTTGTCTATTAGGTATTCAATTTGTTTGAAGTTATTATTAGGTATAATAAATTGCTTTGGTATTTGAAGGAAAAGTTGAAAATATATTTGTGTAAATAATGAAGATATTTAAAATGTAAGTACAGTAAAATCATGAAAGATGCACGTTGAAATCAGAGAACTTTATCTTATTGATACAGAAGGTAATACTGGAATATTTTTTATAAACAGTCACAACCGACAGAAAACTCCCGGTATTACATTTAGTACAATTAGACGTCTGTCTGTTTGTGTCTGATTCGTATCATACTGTTTAAAAGAAGTTTTGTATTTTGTGAAATGTACACAAAAACATTTATAATAATACGGCCTATACGAATACTTATCAAGAGTGGATATCAAACTCGCGACCGTTACCGCATTTACCAAGTAACTGAGGTAGGGCATAGCAGGAAATTTCCTGCTTGAAATATGGAGCAACCCGACTGGGGTAGTACCTTGACCTTACAGAAGACCACAGCTAAATAATACTGTTTTCAAGCAGTATTGTGTTCCTGTTGGTAAGTGAGGTGACCGGAGCTCCTGGGGGGGATAGGGTCGGCAACGCGCTTGCGATGCTTCTAGTATCGGCGTCTATAAACTACGGTAATCGCTTACCATCAGGTGAGCCGTACGCTTGTATGCCGACCTAGTTATTTAAAAACAAATGTATTTAGTTAACACTTAACATTACGTAATGTGTCAAAGTTAGCAACTATTAAAAAGATAAAAAAAATATGTATACTTTTAAAATTTCTTTTAAAATAATTAACAAACCTTGTTACAAACTTTGTTAAATATTTTACGAAAAAAAAAAAACGATAATTTAATTTTAATTCAAATTCAAAATTCGAATTACTTATTGTTATACTATACTACTATACTATACTTATTGTTAGCAAAGCATAATTATAAAATGTGAGCACACATATGTATATGACATCTTAATAACTCGAAAATCATTGTTTAAAAATAAAAAAGCGCCGCAAGCGAACGATCGCTTAGAACAATCATTAATATAATGTTCATATTAACTAATGTTATGCCTTTCTTATCCGTAACATTTTCATTGTGCTCTCAAAATATATCACTACAAATTACGTTTGGCCTATTGTTAAGGTTTGGGCCTTGGGGTATGGTGTAAGTTATAAGTTATTGGAAATGGACTGTTTTATTTATGTTATAAGCTTTTAGCGTTTTATTAACTTTAAATCAAATATTGGTAATCTAATATAAAATGAGAAAGTACCTATAATTAATCTAAGAAGTTTAAATTAATTAGGTACGGAATTATTGAAAAATACTATCAAAGTAACTCCATTGAAAATCTAAAGATGAAAAATGTTTGATAAAAACTTTAAGCCTTAATTTTTTTAATAAATATTTGTATATTAAATATGGTGAGATGAATATAAAATTTGATACTGGTTTCGTAATGATTTTTAAATTTGTGCTATATTTTAAATTTACTATGTACTGTTTGATTCTATAAAATAAATAAATTAAAAAAAAAAAAAAAAAACTGATGCAATTGTATCACGTGTATGTTTTAGATGCATGTAGACTATTTCCTTTTATTTTTACATAACTTTTATTTTCCTATTACTCACAACTTGTACCACAATCAAAACGGCCACATCATAACGTAGATGGATTGTTACACATTATGGCCTAACATCTTAATCTGAGGCGATTAGCACTGCGTTTAATTAGTGTATACCCGCGGGACAAAGGCGGGCATTTGTCTTAATACCGAAACGTACCTTGTTAAATTAACTTGCAATCTTTCTTTTGTTAACGTAACTACAGCAACTTGTAATAATAGCATAGTCAAATTAGTTTTAAAATAATCTGATGAAAAATAATAGAAAAAAGGTATCTTAGTGGATAGAACACAAACTAAATATTATGAATATTAAAAAAAATACGTTTCTAATTTTGTTTTACACAGGGACTACTTTTTTTTTTTGAAAATTCGTTTTGATTTCGGCAATGGCATGTTGCAAATCGGCCACCGAACAACGTGCCGTAATAATAAGTCAACGAAAGCCTTTATTATATTAGCTACAAGATTTTTGTATCTAATTGTATTCTACATACGTAATTTAGTTTGTTTTAATGTACCTACCTAAAATTCATTAACTATAAATAAATACTTACAATAATACATAAAATATGACAAAAACGACGCCAAAGATTTATAACGATGAAAGTTGGCGATGTTTTTCACAATTAATTAAAAATATTTTATATAATTTACATAACAATGTATTCCATAGTAACCAAAACATCCGCGAAAACAATAATTATTATCGTTTCATTAATTACAAAGATAATACATTAGATATTGCTAAGTAAATACAACTGTTTACATCGATCGTTCGACCGCGCCTTAACCTTTTACATCACCTATTATTAAATTATCTGCTTCTAATTTTATTGTAAGTAGATCATTTATTACGAAGATAGGCTCAACAAGACAAGATAGATTTTGAATAAGCCATCTCTGAACATTTACCTACAGAATCAGTTATAGATCAAGACGGAGTAGCGATTGGGACACCTAAACGACTTATAAATGTTATTAATAATGTAATTAATATTGTAATAGGTATACTAATTGCAACTCTTGCACGATCTTAATACAAACAGGTATGTTTAAAAAAAAAGAAATAATTAGAATCTTACAAAATCCGATATAACGAAGTGACAGTGACCCACAAGAGCATTGATGATTTTATTATAATTTATTGTGTTTATTCATATAAATGTAAGAAATAAAAATAATGAAACTCTCTCAACAAAAATATAAATTAATTATTATTCAGCCTTAATAAAAAAATTCGACTAATTAATCGATAAAGAGAAGTCGAAAAAGTACAGACTCTCTTAGAAAAAGCTACAGAACGTTTACTAGTTAACGACATAAAAAAAGCAACGATAACGTTAATGTTATCGCCGATGACAAACGCATAAACGGTAAAGAGCTAGTTAAAACCGCGTTTAATACTTTTACAGAGACCAGCGGTGGTCCTAACATTGTTTTTAATGGATCATAATACGGCTAATTAAATGAAAACGACCAAGCACGAATAGTCAAACACTTGCTTTATTTCGGTTCCGTTGCGACAGTAAAAGGTTGTAATTAAAATGGTACTAATGTTACGTCACGGCGTCGTAATTACACGTGATGACATTTATTACGATTTAGGTGACAGTAAATTTTGTAATGATTTATTCAAAAATAAAAAGCCAAACATCGAACAAGATTTGGTATAGATTTGAGAATGATTCGTGAATCACGATTAATCGAATCGGTTTTTACATAAACGTAATCAGTATTTAAAACAATAATTATTGTTATTAGCAATTTATTGTGTAGGATTTTTTATTACTAAAGGATACAGTGAGTGAAGTGAGTGAAAGGATAATATACTTATGGATATCGAAGCTCAAAGACGCTGAATAGAAAAAGTTCGAAGGTGACTTTAAAAATACCTTTGCCAACAAATTATTGTTATATATAGACTTATCTTCAATAACAAGCATAAAAGAGTTTATTATAATAATGATTTCCGTATCACTTTATAAACAGAACAAAGCAAAACATCTGATAATCAATTATGTCGGAAATTACCAATAAAGGTGGCTAAAGATTATCTCCATTATTATATTGCAATACAAATAATATTATAGTTTCAAACTAAGGTTATCAAATAAACACTGCTTTTTATTTTACTAACAATAATTGTGATAATATTGTCGGGTAAAAAATATAATATAGCTTAATATGGAAATTATGTAAATTAGTTCACGAATGCAGGAAAACTGACGCGTGGTTTTTACATAATATGTAAACATTTGCTGCCATGTTATTAATTTATGCTTATTTTTTTATGGTAACGAGATATAAATTAATATTTTTTGTCATATAAAAACTGTTTTAAAATCGAGTTTCGAAGATTTAGATATTATTTTAGCGTGCAAAAAATAAATTAATTAATAAACTCACTTGTTTTGTTTAACAGGCGTCGTAGAGGGCGTAGGCCTTTTCTCTTCTTTAATCGTGCTGTTATTCATTTTGGACGTTAATCTCTTCAGTACATCATCCATCGACCGCTTATGAGGTGGTGCGAGCGACAACGCGCTATTGTGATTCAACAATGAATTGTTATTATTGCACAGCCCCAAAACTTTCGCTTCTGCACCGGGACTGCTGCATTCTGAGGAACCACGTCTTCTCGTTTGGAGGTCGTTGACCTGGTGAAGACTTAAAAAGGACGATGGGACTAGAAGGTTGTTTGTCATGTCTAATGATTGGTCGAATCGTTGCTTTTTGCTCGGCTGTTCGTCTTCGTACGCTTCTTCTTCGCTGATCGAGGATCTGGGTGAGGAGCTCGGTGAGAATTTGTAAAAGTTCTGGTGGTCGGTGTCGTCTGACTCGTGGTTGTCGGAGAAGTCCAGGTTCGCTGGTCCGGCTTCCGATTTTTCTGTGTCGGCGGCTCCTTCTTGCAATTTCGAGGGTGGCGACTTTCTTTTAGATGACATGTTTCTGCAAATAAAATCGTTAATTAGCCTCGTATTTACGAATTCTTAAATCACTACCAACAAGTTTAAACAAACTGAAACAAAGTCAATAGGAAGTGATTAACTAACATCATCAAAAGAAACAAACACAATGTTCCATTATAAATCGGATCAAGTAAATTCGATACATTCGAGTAAGACTGTGAATTAGTTTCGGGTAACCTTAATCGATCACCCTAAAGTCGTAACTAAACATCTTAAGGGTTATCTAAATATAAACTTAAACTATGAACGAATCAGGAGGTATCCAGTAATTTTGTCAGGCTTGTTAACAAACACAAATATATCAGATCCGTATCGCAGGTTGGACGTCAGCGTGTTTGTCACCAACTCCCGACTAGTTGCGAACTCGCTTCGTTAAAGCACCTAATTGGGCTTTACTAATTGTACTAATTGCTTCTCCTTTGGACTTAAGGTGTCCGTTAAATGGATACCACGGAAGTGTCGGAAATAAAATAGAACTTTGATTTGTGATCAGCTAAAATTTGACGCATGAGAAATTTTTAGCAATTTTAAAACTTAAAGCATAGTAAGAAAGTTTATGTATTCAATTTAATATATTAGATCAAATAATTGTCTCATCTTGTTTGATTAATTACGACAAAGTATGAGAAATTACTATTGATACGCTTAAATTCCTTAAATTGACTTTACAGCTGATTATATCGCTATCAGCGATACTCAACTCAAATAATATTCCATTTATATAATAACACATAGTCTACACACACGTAGACACAAGTGTGTGTTTCGTGCTGCCATTACCCCAATCAATACATAAGGGATCCCAATCGTCTTATTGGATGTTCAAACAAATGTATTTCTTGTTGAGACACTGTCTGGCGTCCTTTGATGTCTGTTAGTTTGCTTACTGTCTTAATTAAGCAACGAATTTCAAGTCATTTAATTATTAAGCTTTGCTTTAATTTAAGTTTTGAAATCAAGAATTTAATTTTGAAAATATATATTTCAAAAATGAATCGACGATCACGTCCTCACAAATTTATTAACAATATTTTCTTTTTTTTCTGTTGTGGTTTGAATTTGTTATCTTTCTTCGATTTCATTTTGTATTCTAATATAAGTGTAAAAACATTTTGGCTTTTGTTAAAGTTGCTCACTTCAAAAGTATAAGTACATATTACTTTATGCTGTATATGTCCGAAAAAAATCGTAAAGTTAATAATAAAATACTAATTTAAAATTGGATTATGTGCATCGTATTTAATTTTACTGACATTTTACGACAGACGTCATATATTTTTATAACACTAATAACTATAATAGACCAACTTTGAACGCGTATATAATTTTAAATCACCATGGGTTTTTGTTTTAAAATGGCGTTCAAAATAAAAAAGTCATCAAAGGAAATACTTCTATAGATAAGTACTATATTATTGAATTTCTCTTGGGACGGTGAAAATCGATGAGTCTCAAGAAAGGCAACCGCCCTTAATAAAATAAAGCCCCGTTAGCACAGTGACACTAGAAATTGTGTTATTGGCCGACGAAAGAGGGTAGAAACTGCATACTCCTTCAGCTTTGTAGGTGACTTAGTTGATATTTCTTCTCGAGTAACATAGTCCTCTAGTTCCTCTAGGTACCGTATAAACAAAACGTAATCAATATAAACTAATGTTCTATACCGTAATCACTATGCTTTGAAAACAATTCGTTAAATATACATATTTTTATATTTAATTATTTCGGAATTTAAAATAAATCTTTAAAAAAAATATGCAAAATTATTAAGTATTTGTAAACGAATGCTAAAAAGTAAACGCAGCAATTTATCTACCTAATTTTGTGTCTCATTCATATATTTAAGTACTTAGTATAAGTAGTAAGTATTAAGTAGTTTTAGTTATAATGCTAACCACAGTAATAAAAAATTTTGAATTTCTAATTTTTTTCTGTGCGAAACAATATTGATACATTTATTGACAACAAAAACAATCTAAATATCAATTCAATAAACAATCTGCACTTGACAATAATAGACTGGAAATACAACGAAATAGATTTACTCTTGTATACAATTGTATTCACTCCATCCCTCGATAGTGTTTTCGAAATACAATCCTAAAATTTAATAAAACAAACAAAAATCGACCTTATTGCGAAAACAACACGGTTTCCATAACTATTAGACGTTAAATGTTTGTAACTATTAATTTCCTTTCTATTAACAGTACAATGACAACACGCGGGGCGAACAATATGGCGATTTGGCGCGAAAACTGTTAAGTCAATTTTGTTGCCAATTTCAGATTTTGAAGTGTTGCTCAGAGTAATAACGTAGTACTTCTGCATAGAAATTATTTAGTATGGAAAATATTCGAGTATTGAAAAATCTTTAAAGATCTAAAAAAAACTGAATGCATTTTGTAAATGAAAATTTTAGTATTTCACGAGAACTTCAACAATATAAAGAAGATTGTGTTGTATATTTATGGCAACAATGCTGAGTCAAGATTAACATCTATAATTATTAAAATATATAAATTTTATTATTAGGCTTGTTATCGAGGGTTAATATTTAAAATTAATTATTCTATAACAAGACATATTTATGACGATTTTATGATTGTGACGTGCTACAAAAATACAAGGGTAGAGTTCAATAGGGCACAGCTGATTTCAATTTGCGAGGGGAACGTCGAAAACAATGAAGTTAGTAAATTGACGATAAATTGTTTTGTTAAACGAACCGCTAACCCTTTACGAAGTGTTAGAGAAATCATCTTTTCAAATACTGTTGCGATTTTTACGATTTCATTGATTGACAGGTTTGTTACAAAGTTAAATTAGCGAAAAATTGGATTGTTGGTTTATTTTTCTTATTGTAACTATACGTGAATAGTTTTTTTCAGTAAAGTCTGATGAGATTGACAAAGCATTATAAATATTGTTAGCTGTTAACAAATTTGAGGTGAGTGAAAGTCGTAATCGTAAAAACTTAGAAACATCTTATCAAAAGGCCTTCGACATCTCCTAAGTGGATCGGAGGAATGACAACATAGCCTATCTATAATTTATATATTAACATGTGCATCCGTTTAGGAATTAGTATGAGATGGACGGATGGACCAAGTCAGCATCCAACCTATTAGTTAAAGGAAATTGCTACCGCCCTATCTTAAATAAGTCCTCAAGAGCACTAAGTTTCCTATAGGACATCTTGGATATTGATTTGTAGAATTCAATTTTGACTCACGTACAAATTACGGTAACCTACTATTTCTTTTCTACAATTTGCTCTCTCAAGATGCAATTTTATTTTTGTTCTTATTAAGTTCATGAGTATTTAATGAAATATACCAATGATGACAATATATTAAATATAATAGCAAACAGTAAATGGAATTGGAAAAAATAGAATGAAATGAAAGCAGGTTTTCCATTTTACAATAAGAAATAAAAATCTTTATTAGAAATATTGTGAAGCGCTCTTAATCCAATGTCGAATGCGAATTTTTCTCGCTTCCTTAGAAAAATGCCGGAGTATTTTTCCTCTTGGACCAGTAACTGGATTATTCTTTTCTATAATAAGTTTATTCACAATAACGGAATAAATTTTCCAAGCGTTCTGTGTAAATAGAATTTCAATGTGCTATTTTCATCGTTTTATTCAAATCGTTAAGACGGGCAATTTAGATTTGTTTTTGTAGAAAAGATTGTGTTATCGGTAGGTACTTTATTGAAATTTTATCAGGCGTAATGATATATTTAAAGTTAATATTTATATTTTTAATACTGTTTAGCAAAAAAAATTGCAATATAAATAAACTATAATGATACCTGTAAACCTATCACTTTTGCAACATTAATTTTAATATCTGCTTCACTACGGGTTGAACGACAATTTCCATGAAAAGAATAACCTTTTCAGACTCTCTGTTTCCTATTTTGTTAAAAAAGGCCGGTTCTTAAAAATATGTCGCTTTGAATTTCTTTCTGTACCATAACACATCCAGTATGTAATGAATATCTTTGTACTCAAGATTTTCTTGTGACAGACAATGGAGGAAATTATCCATTGGGCACGCGACAACGTCACCTAAGTAGGTAGGCTACGTTGTATGGAGACAAATTTGTCTTAAAAATCTTCCTTTTCAAAGGAAATACTCCGTGTTTTATTTTGTTTTCATTATAGTTATAATATTCAGAAACTTACAAATATAGGCTTTAACTCGCTTATACACAGCTGTGGGAAGTTTGTAGGTACAAGTTAGTACCTACAGCACCGTTTATTCTGCGCTGATGTACGCTAATTTAATTCTACTTACAAATTTTCAAGTTGTGATGATTATTAAGTTAAACCTAAAAAAGAACACCAAATTATATTCTGTATCTACTCTTAAAAGGAGAATAGATGATAAGATCGAAAGATGTTAGCTAATAAAATAGCATGAAAATTAAAACATGAAAATTCATTGAACCATTTCCATAATAAGTAGCCACCCTCGCCGTTGGGGTAATAAGAGACATTATGATTACGCAGCAAACAATACCGGTAATGTCGCTCGAACAATGCCCAATCACCGTAAAGATTAGGCGAACATTATTGTGTTCCCTCTTCTTAAATATAAGAAAATTGAACGTTGATAATTTTACAAATATAACATTTTATGCTCCAATATATTTACAAGAACGAAGAAAACAGTGTTTGTTGATAGAAAATTTCCAGCTCCCATTTACAACAGAGCAACTTGGTTACAGAGAATTAGTTTTAGATAACATTTAAAAATGAGAGAGAAATGTTTAATTGAAATAACAAAATAATTATTTAATACATTATCATAATTTTAACTTAGTAAAAGCCACTTCAAAAATAAAAATGAAATAAACATCCATCTTTTCAAACCATCTTTTTCTAATGGACGTTCTTAAATGTTAATCGTCTAAACTATCCGCTACGTCTAAAAGAAAGTGCAGTTTTCGTCGACGTTAAATACTTTTCATGTAAGTTTTTTATTCCTTTCATCTTGGTTGTTTCATGCAGGTCTGCTCTTCTCATAATTCTTCGGTCTTCTTTTCGACAGCAGTGACCTAAGGACGCGACACAATGCACTCATCAACCCTCTCGTTTAGAATAATTGTCGAGACTTCCCAGCCAGAGTATTTTGCTACTGCCACTAATAATTCTCTCGTAAATGTATATGATTTTGTTTAAGAATGTTCCTCTTTATATACGTAATGTGAAGCACGTCGCATTTTTTTTTTCTTACAATTTTGTTTTCTTGTTTGTTTAGTTCTTAGTTTTGACAATCGTTATACGCTACGAAAATCGACGGTCTTACAACTATGATGATTTTGGCATAATAATTATACACATTTACAATTACAATTTTTAATTATATTTCTTATAAACTAATAACTTTTAATTCGAATATTAAGTCGTAAAATAATTCGCTCTGCTGTTATTCTTCGACGTTATATTAACTGGCTTAAGCCGGCAAAAATACTTTAGAGTAACTACAAAATTTAAACCTTTACACAGAATCAACGAAGTCTACAACGGCGGATTTATATTTTAAACGTTCAGTAAGAAAAAAACTAATATATTTAATATCAAAAGAGCTTAAAATATGAAGTTTTTCTATTCAGTTACGATGGGACATTTTTGAATGAAAATTATTGCGAAACAAATGCAATCCACTTACAAAATGCACAAAACACTTCTGAATGAAACAGTGGAAATAAAAATGGCGGGTTTATAGTTGAGCATGAAAATACAAGTAAGTACCCGCGTTCGAGTCAAGATGCCACTACATTTCCGCACAGTTGCCCGCAAAGGAAAGCTTTCGATAGAGAAATTTTGTTCTGAGCAGTACTTGAAGATTTTTCTCGATCCAGCATGAGGAAACAGTATTTCACTAAATGATGAGGCCGCGGCACAACATTCTTTGAAGATGAAGATAACTCAGAATTAAACTGAAGTAACTTTCTTTAAAGTATCTTTAAACATGTCTCATTGTTTATAATACTGCGTATAACTCCCCTTCCGTAACTGTCGTCTCATAAAACAAACAAGTGCACATCCTTTGACAGAGCAACACAAACAATTGTCCAAATCATAAACAATGGTGTACATCGCAAATATTATCTGCGCCCTGCTCAAAGTATCCCTACGTATAATGAACCATTCATACTGCCAAACAAACTCCAACCAACCATATGCAATAATTCTATACGTTCGAGCGAAATCCTCTGTAGCACTAACTCCCTATCATGTTACAAAGGAAATTAAACCAAAACGGAACAACATTAAAATCCAAAATTAAATGAATATCTTCATAGATGTAAATCCTTGAGCGTCTGACAAAGAACAGAAGCGATTTAACGACATCAAAGTGGAACACGACATATTACGCTTCAAAATAAACACCGAAATAAATACATCGAAATGTTTGCCCCGGAATAATCGGCAATGGGGTGATCATATTCTAAATTATCTGGTAACCGAGGGTAGTTTCCGAAACCCTTTTTGATAGTGAGGATTAATTTGCTGTTTGTGCATACGGTTGTCTCTGCGTTGGGATTTGCAATTAATAATGACTAATGCTATGTACAGGATTGTTTTAGTGTATGTCACATACGAACACGTACTGAACACACAATAAACACCGTGTAAAACTTTTCTAACGAAGCTAAATTGTTCACAGGGACGTTGAAATTCGAGTTTTAAAATGGAAGCCTATAATTTACACATAAAACACATCCTAATGGCACCGTACGTGATCACTTATTCGGTGGACTCACAAAGCGAGGCATCTTCATCTGAAAGCAGACTTTGATTTAAATACATTATTCTTGTAATAACAGAACCGGACGGAGGGATCCATTGAAGTTGTAGAATACATTATTTTAATTCGTACCACCTCTTTGTGACCCCATCAGGGAATTAATGGATTCAAAGCCTTCTCTTCCGTTCGACAAAGAATAATTTGCTAAGTAAATGAACGGACAGACAATCCTGTTACGATCCCGAGTTTTGTTTCGATGGAAGATTAAAGAGTAGCGAATCAGTGAAAGGTGCCCTTTTCAATCAGAGCCTTTGTGAGCGTTATCTCTGTTAATTTTGGGAGGTCGATGAATGAATTACACAATACGATTTCATTTAACTTATTATTCATGTCTGTTTTGATTTATTCGATCGGTGTTTTGAGAATGAAGGTCGTTTTTTGCGAATCCCATCGGATGAGGCGTTTAATAATCCAAGAAGTTTATATTAAGATGCATTTAGCGACGAAGCAATAATCTAAATTGAAATATGTTGTCCGTGTTGCAAGATGCCGTCTCAATTCCGTATTCATTGGAAGCGGTAGAATGGAGAAGCTACAGAGAATTATTGTCAAATCTCAGGGGCGTTCCGAACGTCGATCCCTCGGACCAAAGTTAGGAAGAGTTCTATGCTCACATCTTCGAAAATATTCTGAAATTATGTAGATAATCTATACGTAAAAATTATTTTTAAACGGAAACTATTACCATTAACTATTATTTGTATAACTTGTACTTTATTATAAAATAATAATTAATTATAAAAAATTTAAATGTTGATAAATTTGAAATGTAGGTATAGTTACAACTTTTTTACTTAAAAAAAAAAAAAAAAAAATAAAAAAGAAAAAAAAGTGAAGCTATAAAGTTAAAGTTACACAAAGCAGGCATATCTGTGTATTCGTAGCTCACAAAAGCGGAATGGTTAAGATGAATTTGGGGATCAAGTATACCCTTGTTGTCGGTCACTTATTGTTGCGTAACGACAACTGGGTCTGACTGTAACATCTTAGTTTACTGCTGCATAACTATACTTATCTTTATGTTTCGATATTTAATATTTATAGTTTCGTACATACGACAGATAACGTATTAAAAGTTTTTTTTTTAATATTATCATACCCTTGCAAAATGAATTTTTACCAAACCACAGCAAACCTTAAAAAAAATTAAAATAGAAAATAGATTAAAAAAGATTCCATTTATTAGTGTTTATTTAATGTTAAATATTTTATTAGCAAACAGGAATTCTTGGCTTTATTAATGTGTTAAACAAAATGTAATGTTTTGGTTTAAATTATTACGAAGGTCATGATGAAATTTCTCATAGTAAATCTCACTACTAAGAAGAAAATATTTGAGAGAATATGTAAAAAATGTCATTTATATTTGCTTCATTTCCTATAACTATTTCGTTTTCATATTAAAATTTATTTAAAAATCGAATGATGACTAATTTTTATTAATCACGTATAATTAATACTACGGTTCGTAGGTTTTTAAAAGTTTCGAGAAAATAATGAAGGTTGTTTTTTATTTATATAACAACGCAAAAAGTTCACACAATAATGGAAACGTATAATCGATGGTATAATCGGATTGCATTATACTGAATAAAAACTTGATTTATTAGAACGTGCTTATCGATATTCCGGACAAACTAATGGAAATATTTATTAAATTAATTCTAATTGTTTAAGTTTTGTAATTAATTAAGATTGAACAAAACTGCATTAAAGATCCGACTGTTTGTCATGCATAATTAAATACTACGAGTATAAACAAATATGAATATGTTTTATTTATATATTATATTTTTTGTCTCCGAAAATGTTATGTCATAAGAAATAAAAGATAAGTACATAGCTGTTCACTGCTACAAATAGTCAAAATTGTACAGTTTTGTAATAATTCATGTGAAAGCCGATATTCTGCCAGATGTAAACAGCAAAAGTTTGCTTCGAATAATATCGAATGTTGGATATATAATTCATAAGGTCGCCGGCAAAGCCACTACACCTTTGTGAATAATTTAGATGTCAGACACGTATTATCTTTGCTAGGGCCGCGGTCTTTACCCCATAAAATATCATTGAATGGTAAACGAACATTATAGAAATCCTTGATAGTATCACGGTGTTGCTATAAAATGTAATAAGAAATACGATTTAAGTTATACGGTATTGATAGTGTTGTCAACAATTTATAATACATTAGAAATAATTAGAACAGAATCAGAAGGATGATGTTCCACAGAACAAACAATTGAATATTAATGTGTCACACACGCAACCTTGTTTACGAACTCACAATAGCTCAATCTACGCTTTCTAACTGAATTACATTCAGTCTCAGCACAATCCCACGCCGTCAGGTCATTATTAACCCTTTCAAGGAGTCACAATCACAATTTGCGGTTATTTGTCGAGCCGTGCGGTAATTCTGAGACATTTCACTAAACATCGTTTGTGACAACGTTTTGGGTTAAATCTCTTAATGTTTTTGTGCTAACTGTTGCGGTCTTTATGATGGTAATTGACTCGGCACAATGCTTGATGTGTTTGCTCAGATAGGATTTATTAACGTTTAAATTGTCGTTCTCACGAACCGTTTTGTGTTTTGTTAATATCGTTAACTGTTACTTGTATGGTCGTGGATCTTTGACTAGTACTTCACATGAAGAGATTTCGAAATGACACTTATTATTAACTTTGTATTGATCATTAGGGTGTTTTCTTTAGGTTATCTAGTATCTGTTTACCAATGTTATTTCTAATATTCATGTATTATTTAACTTTAACGTAATTTCTTATTGACTTAACTAAAATATCACACTATGCTCTCATACATTTCCAACCAAACCCAGTTACGCAAGTAAAGCGGCAAATGGTGGCGGTTATTAATTTTCTTGAACCGTACAGTAACATCTAGTTTACCATTCACATTAAGGCACTATTCAAACTAAACAATGAACACGTGACGTGTAATTTCGCAAGTGCCATAAATAAAGTGTCACCTCCACATTACCGATTGTGCATAGAACAATGAACTTTCGCTTTAGTCTACGCTTGGAGGCCAAATGTATTCAAATTTTACCTATAATACGCAAAATTGTGACCGAATATCGCTTTATCAATGTCTCAATGTGTTTGTCACAGGATATTAAATTTTATCAAAGCGCTGTTTCAATTAAAATTTATTTATTAGCCTTTCGCACATTATTCCATAGTAGTTTTTATTTCAGCTATACGCTTGAATTAGGATTCTAATATGAGCTTTAACCTCTGTTTTCGACTGTGACTTTTGAATGCGTGCAATATCTTTTAGAATGGGGGTACTGGATCATGTTTGGACCCAATAAGTGGGAGATGAAGCGGAATAATCGACTCGACAAACAAGAGGGCTCTACTGTAATCCGTCACAATTCATCGATACAACTCGATAGATACTTATTAGGATTGTTACTCAGGTTTACTTTAAAACTATTTTTCTTTTTTTAATTCTTAGAATGTATTCTCGCACTCATTTTGATTAAATTTTACATTAAATAAGTATTTTTTTATCATAATTGAACAGTTATAAGTATTTTATTTATCTTTGCTAAAGACAATAATTAATAATTATATTTATATTTCTATAATTTATTTAAATTACTGTCATTTTTAATATTGATATAGGTAAATATTTATTCTCTATTAAATTAAAATGCATATTAGTGTTTTTTTTTCAGTATTGATATTTTTCTTTGACAGTCGTAACGGATACATTTAATAACTAGAAATTATGATAACACGGCCTCCGCATTTGGGTTTTTCAACATCAAAAAGAATCTTATAAATAAATATGTTTTCTGCTAACCATTGATTAGTTCTCTTGTCACATCAAAGGACCGGGGGGCCATTGTGTGACCTCTAATAATGATATTACCATTAATTTTTCTATACATTCATTCGCTTTAATGCGTATTTTCAAATGTTTGATAGATGTAATACATTAATTTAATATAATGAAGATAGTTTATGATTTGAGTATCAAAAAAGTAAGCACTAATAAGTAAAAACAGCGTGTTATTTTTGAGTGTATTATTGTGCTTGTTTCAGAAAAAAAATAACGTTCTGATTTCAAAATATTTTTACTAACGTTTTTTTTTTTTATTACGCACAAACGTGTCCAAGATCAAAGGAAACAATTGAGTAAAGTGCAGTGAAACAATGCAACAAATCAACTGAGAAAACGCAAAGCAGCCAAATTGAAGTAATATTATTTATTTTTATTATGTCTTATTACCGAGTGATTTACCGCTGACAGTTCGTTATACTTTTTGTTTTTTATGAAGAAGTAAATCTTTTAACAATATTTGCAGACGAAATATTATGACGTATGGGTTTTAAGAAGACTTTTTTTGTGTGCACATTAAAAACCATTACTGAAAGTATAGTAAATTAAAAGATATATTAATATAAAATTCGTCGTATAAAGTTCGTTTCTCGTGAAGTTTATTATTTTAAAGAAACATTCGGGCATTCGTCTTAAGCGCTTTAAGAGATATTATATATTATCATGCGCTGATAATCACCTAAAAATTCTTTTATCTTTATTTTTATAGCCATAGAAAACTTTCATATCTCTTAGTAAATTTTGATGTAACGTTAGCATTATCAAATACAAATAGACCGAGATGTTGGCACGCTCTTCAGAGGAAACAAAGCGAATGACAAACAAAATTATTGCCTACACGCTACATAGTGACATTATCATACATTGTGCTAGTATATGACGCGTGGGTGTACATTGTTGATTACATAATGAGATGGGGATATATCTTTTGTTTAGGTGAAGGTTTCGCCGAAAAGTCATCTGGTGAGTCTTCGCCAAGAATTGTTGTGCTTGTATTGTGTTTGAGTGACACAACTTGAAGAAAATAATTTGTTGATTACCAAATTCACTTTGAACTTAATCGTTAAGGTTATCTGACGTTTATGTATATGCATCAAAATAGAAGCGTAAATTGAAGAAATTATCAAAAGATTTCTGAATAAGTATTGTCTAGGAATTTAACTTTATTGCAACGAATATCAAATCATTAAAATTTGTTTCTTTATTTGTCTAAATATTGTAAGCGTCTAGTAAAATAAAATAAATAATTTCAAGGTGCTTATCAAAATATTGTTTGTAACGCAAATTCTTCTGTTATTTCAGAAAACAGACAGATTTCACAGCAAGAGGAAACGGATGTTGTTTCATGTTAATGATAAAAGAACTTAATAAAAATCACCAGATGTTCGAGATAAAACTATCGGAATATTAGATGTTAAATATCTCTAAATATTTATTACTGATTTTTGATCTAAGAATGAAATGGAATAAGTACCTAGAATCGTACGGAATGATGAATGAAAATTTTCAAACGATGAGACAAATTATTCTATTCTAAATTGAGACAATATTTCAACTGTCAAAGTATTAGTTGCTATCAATAAAATTACAATAACTAGTAACAACAGGAATTACAGTGATAATAAAACAAAAGGCTACTGTTATGAAAATTACGAATGAGAGAAGTTTACAAATAATGAACACAAAATATTTATATGATAAACTAACGACAGATAACTTTACACAACAGTTTATTTTTAAATAAATAAGGAGATTGACGATAACCTAGAAATTCGGAAGAATGATGACCATTGTTATCATAGCTAATATGGAAATTGTTAAATTAAAGTTATTCTGTTACATAGGTAATCAAAATTATAATACTATTATTCATTATAACGTTCATTTATGAAAATCTACAAATATATTTAAAAAAAAAATCAAAGATTTTTTTTAAGTTTTATCGATAAAATTTTGTTATGTCACATCCCAATAAGTATTATTAATTATTAACACTACTAAAATATCATAACGAAATTATTGAAAAAATCCAATAACATTAAGACGAATTGCCTTGATATTATGTTATGTATATTATTATCTACATGTGTATCAGTACAAAGTTGTTTACATAGGTATCAGTTACCAATTTTCGAATGGTTATCGACGTTGTTAATAAATTATAAGATAATACTAACTGTTGTCATGCAAAAGCATTTTTTATATCGATACCTTCACAAAAATGTTTTAATAAAAAAGTTTGAATCTCAATATAGATATGTTTTTTCTTTTTCCCTAATTTGTCGTTATAATGTTACAGTTGCATATGAATTTGAAAGATAAATGTAAGAATAGTTTGTCACATCAATGAGGTTAGGTGGCAACAGTATCTTCTTATAACCAAATAAAATATTGTTTGCCGGATTTATCAACGTAACCTAAATTACCAGACACAATTCAATAGATAATATCCACGAATTGAAAACAATAAAACGGTTCAGGCGTAAAAATAACATATAATCTTTAGGTCAGGGATCGACTACCGTCTGACCCACATCATAGTTAAATTGAGACAGTGTAGATAGATGCCTGCGTCGTTTATCACTTTAATTTTTTTTTTGTCATTTTTGGCAAACAACATGCGTGCAATTTATTTAACTTAATATAACATATAATAAAACCGTCAATGTTTTTATATATTAGAATAAAAATTAGATATTTAAGCTTTGTGATATGCGTGAGGTAGCACCTACACACATTGTCATGAATGAAATCAGTATTGCATCCATCTAACTTACTATTGACTGATAGATCTCCCAATTTTTCGTCAAAACGGAGATCTGTCGTCGTGATGTCGAATTTGACGTGACGTCAGCTGCAAATAAAACTTAACTTACTTTAATTTATACAATTACCGTTAGTGTGCATAAGACGGCATTTTATAAAACTGGAATTATTTTAAAAGATAAGTTGATAATTGTGTTTGCCATAAAACAAGAAAAAAACGACTTCAATTACACCGACAAGTACCTAATACAACGTAAGTAGACAAAAAAACTACCAAACGCACTAGTCGTCACTATGATTTTCGAAGGTTCCCCTCGATTTTTCTGGGATGCCATCATCAAATCCTGGTTTCCATAATATGGTACCACCCTTGGGATATTTCCTTTATAACAAAAAAAAAATATATCAAAATAGGTTCATAAGCGACGAAGTTATCCGCGAACATACATAAATATATATAGAATTGAGAAAACTCCTCCTTTTTTGAAGTCGGTTAAAAAAGTAAAGGCTAAGATCTAGATTAGGTAAAACCGAATTAGAAAAACCGAATTATGGGGTTTTTGGGTGTGGAGGGTGGAGGGTGTAGGGGAATCTATACAAGGTAACACTGTCACACCTCAAAACCCCATGGTTATGGAGATATCCATGGTTAAAGTTTTGAGTCTGTCCTACCCCTAGAGTGTTTTTTTTGTGCCGCGGAGGCGCGGAGGGAGGGCAGCCCTCGCCCGCCGTGCGAAAGCGCGCGAACGAATGCGTAGAGGAGCGGCCGCGGCTCCGCTGCGGAGCGGAGCATGAGTGAGCGTGCTTTCGCACGCAAGGGCGGAAGGGCTGCACTTCCCGCAGCGCCGGAGCCAAGCGTTCCTCTAAAATTCGAAATTCTTCTTCTAACCTCAAAACTTTAACCATGGATATCTCCATAACCATGGGGTTCCGAGGTGTGATAGTGGTACCAGGGGAAGCGTTCCCCACCCTCTCCCCCCCATCCCCCCACGGTCCCGAAATTCGGTTTTACCTAATCTAAAGCTTTACCAAAGTAAAAATCTAATAAAACTAAAATAAAAATATTCACTACAAACTATTATAAGTATATCGCGATAGTGACCGTATTCTTATAAGAATTTAGTGTAACAAAATATTTTTGAATTTAAAGCATTAGTCTCTTTGTCCATACCCAAGCACGTGTGTTACGACTACCGAGGAATTCCACCTTTTATATCTATTATTTGCATACCAACTGGTTCCGTCTATACGATATTAATCAAAGGTTTTATTAGTGAACATCAAAGAATAAACACAATGCTAAGATCTCTTATAAGGTACCCTCAATACCATTGTTACTTTTGTCAGAGGTTGATTTATGAGCGGCCACTGTTGTAAGACCACTCCGTATTGTGTTGTCAGTTTTTGTTTGGACCTCGCCGACATTGTGCTACCCCTTTGGCTCGTCCAGCTTCGATGCCTTTATTCTCGTTGATCTCACTTTGATGCTTCTAAACTCGCGCTCAATGCTCTAACCGTGTGAGTCAGGTTTATACAAAGCAGATTTCGCATTATATCGGTAATATATTTTGGGATAAACTACAATGTCTTACAAGTGTGATACTAGCGGCGAGAGTAGCATTCTCTTTAACTAAATTTACGTATCGTATTTTGCGAAGTCTATAGATAAGTTTTATTTTATTTTTGTAATAGATTTGTTGTTATATTCAAGAAATTTTAATAAATTTATACGTAAAATATTACCGCCAACATAATTGGTATTGTAATCCACGGATCACTGGCGTGAAATGTTTGTTTATCTCACGTTACCGCAGCGTAAATCAAAATTTCAATTCGGCGTTGGAATTTTTACCACGCCTCGCAACCCTTTGTTGTCGCAATCAAGTCCTTGACCATTTCACATTGTCCGACACAAAGGAGCGGCTGCGATTGAGCCTCGCCTGTAATATTCATGCTTCGTTCCTCACATTCACGACTTCGTACATCCACTCTCTTCCGAATCATTACGTTCCTTACCACCTTTGTCCGCTCCCCCCTTTATTACGCTACACGACTTGTATACATCTTCTTTAATGGACGACGCATTGTAGGCCCCTGCTTCTTGATTGGCTCTTAATGTTTTTTCATCGTCTGTTTTGAAATTTGTAATATTTGCGTCATCAATACTAATGATTGCAACCGGCAGCACAATAGTCATTGTTGTGTAAGCTTATTTATTAGTTTTTTATACGAAATATACAACGTCATTATATTTAGTTGGTCTCTGTCCGATTCGATACTTTAACAACAATAAAAATAATAATGGATGTCAAATAAATTGCGTGAGACGACTTGAATACTTGTTAATAAAATATACGCCTAATAAACATGACGTCGAATTGAGCATCTCGAATAGGTGATTGGGTATTAATTAGTGTTTAAATACACATGGATAAGCCAAACGTCGATCTGTTTGATCTTTGTGAGTTCATTGGACAACACCAGAAGCCGCTACCCTAAAGAAAAATGACCAAATATCATATAAACAAGAAGCGTATTATAATCTTTAGCAATTATTATAATATTAATACGACAAATGTGTGGAAATTACGTTCAGTTTTGTTTTGTTTAATTTAAGATTTTAATATTATCCAGATAGAATAACATTAAATAGCGTTTCTGTTGAGGAACAACGTTCCATTCTTTAAAAGTTTCGTTATAATCTCAAAGATAGCAGAACAGTCGTGTGATTGAATACTACGCATGAAACGCGCATGTACTACTTCAATACTAAGGATGATTTTACATAGTTTTCAGACAGAATAATAGTACCTAACCTACTCATATAAATTGTAAAAAAGAGCTACTGTTTTTTTACTGTTGTGCAAATTTTCTACGATCGTTTTAAAAAAAAGTAGAAATATTACTTCTCGTAAGAAACATTTCTTTTTCGTTAAGAACTTTTAACGAAATTAACTTCAGAAGTTATCGATTTCTATGTTTTCCAGTGCTGTGATATAATAACATATACTTATTAAATGTATATTTATAATTCAAATTAATTTTTACAAAACGATTCGACCTTTCGTAAGAGAGAAGGCACCATTATATTCTAAATCTGTACACAATCCAGCCATAAAATATTGCTCCAACAATAAAACACTCCACTTCGGATCTCGCTTCAGTGGCGAAAGTGCCTATATTCTTAGAGGATGAAGTTTTTATTGCGCGTGCTGCTTAATTTCTAAAACGATAAAATACGAGTTTTGATCATTTTATCACAAACAATTTAGAAATTATTAATTAGAAATAATTTTTCTAAAAAGTTTTGTTTTTAATACAATAAAATGTAACATCGTTAGGCCAATATGTACTTAATTGAATATTGTACTTTACTGTTTTACAATAGAGTATAAGAATAGACAAAAAAGTCTTGAAAGAAATTAACATTACGAGCGTATTTCAGATTCAATGTCCAACTCATTAACAATTCAATATCATTATATCATTGCTGCTACTTTTACAGATCAAATCACCGGATACTCATCCTCAAACAGAAAACTTTTACCAATCTCAAAACTTGTGGTAAAAATATAGGCCATGAAATGGTAAGTAGCTTAGTTTTGATAAGACCGACTGATTGAGAATGGTAATTTGACATTTTTTCTCACATTTACGATTTTAAATCAAATGTTATTGAAAATGATCATCTTTTGTGTGACATTACCAACTGACGATTTTATAATAACTTCTACATTAATATAATTTATCTCATCATTCCTTTTATTTACTTTTCAAGTTTAATTTTGTTAATTTTTCTGTTTTCGCTTTTAGTAGGTACTTATAATTAGTAAAAGATAATCAATTACATCTCATACGTGGAACATTAGAATGACAAAATAACTGAAATAAATTTTGCCTAGCGAGATTAAACTCTGTTTCTAAATCAGAGTAACAATGTCCAAGATAATTATGTCTGGTTTTTTTTATGAATTATAGTCTACACCGGAGATTTTTGTCTTTTGAGCGTAGACTGATAGCATTTATCATGTTGCCGCGTTGTTATTATGAGATTTATTTGCACAGTAACAAGAAATAAGAGTAAATGCACAAAGAATTTTTCAAATGAAAATTTAAAAAAAAAAATGTAGGTACAGCGATATAATGACAGAGCTCTATTTGAATATAAAATATTTTGTAATGTTAATAATTGTGTTTGCAGGCAAACGAAAAAAAAAACCGACTTCAATTATATCGACAAGTAATACAACGTAGGTAGACGAAAAAATAGTCAAGTAAATACGCGTTATCAAAGATTACTCCAAAAGGTATATCACACAGAGTATTACAGATCTCGATGAAATTTAAATGTGACCACATGATAAATATCGGCTTTCGTTTAAATTAAAAATCATCAAAATCGGTACACTCAGTAAAAAGTTATTTCAGATTTTCGAGTTTCCCTAGATTCCTCTGGGATCCCATCATCAGATACTGGTTTCCTTACCATGGTACCACACCGGGGATATCTCCTTTCCAACAAAAATAATTAACACAAACAACAAAAAGAATACATTTCTGTGACCATTGTGCTAACACTACAACAAATGGTTCGGACTTATGTCAATCTCTCATACTGAGCCTGAGATACAACTTGATATGTGGTTGTAAACTCCGATTAGCTTTTGTAGTTTACTGCTATTCCGATATACAAGACAGACTCTTACAAGAGTAGAACTATAGTACACAATATAAGAGCCCTTCAGAAAAATGAAACAAAAAGAGTCGTAAACATATTTATTATTTTACTTTGAATATATTGTATTTATAAAATGTAATATACAATAATAAATACTCCTGTGAATGTGAATTAATACCTGTGAAGCCACTTCAGGTTACAATTCATCGATGTATTTGTAGTCCGAGATCGAAAGCATTATCTTGCATTGTTTGTTGTGCTTAATATACAAGGTATAAACTACCTGAATATCTAATTGTTCTAATGTTTCACTATTGCAAACAATACGATATTAACTAAATAATATATATATATATATATATATATATATATATATATATATATATATATATATATATATATATATATATGTATATATATATATATATATATTAAGACAGATTTAGACAGATTTAGTTAGAAAAGTACGACAACTGACCGACGTTGCAACTGCACGCTTAATATATTTTAGCTATTTCCATAGTTATATATATAGTTATAAGACAGAGTCTACACATTCACAATGGTTGCGATAACTCAGTTACGACGAGTACCTCCAGAAGTACCAAATCAAATGACATGAACATTAGTTAGATCTCAAATTTTAGATAACACATTAGTATAAAATCATAAATATATCATATTGTTTAATGAAACAAAAATATATTCATAAATCAGGGGCCATTAAGAAATAAATCGAATGGAAACATTAGCGAAACTAATTGTGTCACACGATAATACTAACTATAATTCGAGGTTTCATATTAAAATCACGCGCTTAACTCTCGTGAATGAGAGTTATAATATTCGCGTCTATACCAAAATAAACTAAAAGCCGAACGGAAACGGCCGATATATTATTAGACACGACAATTCTATTATTTTTATTCGTAACACATCTCAGAGATTTGCCCATAAATCTGAGACATCCTCCGATATGGATATGATTCCTAGAACATGGAATATTTCACACCCAATTAGTATAGGATTTTGTATTAATTTAACATACGAATATTATAATTCGTGTTTATTTAAATGTACACGCGTTATTGAACACGTTTTCTAGGAATATCGTTATTCAATTATGATTCACGTGATTAAAGTTTGACGTCAGATTTTTTTAAATCTAGACAATTCAAATAGGTCAATAAAATATTTTCTTACTGTGTGAGTGTGAACACGAGCAGTTAATGAAATCTATTAATTGCTTACACTTATAGTCAAAGCCACGTTTATTCAGTTTTTAAAATCAAAACAAGAATCTTTTCAAGCATTGTCTGTAATTTGTTAACTGGGAAACACGTGTTTTAGTTTACATTTCAGTAGTCAGCGATAGACTGATGTCGCCATTATGACCGGGGACATCTTTCAGTCGAGCCGCAACGCATTATTTATCAGAAACACCATTCTGTTCATTGTTTCATAATAAAACATTAATTTTGTCAACGGCCTCCATGGCTGAATGCGATACTCCAATATTAGAACTTCCGTTGCCATTACGACAAGAAAATGTCGCCGTCCGATAAATCTAATACTTAATCTCCAACCGCGTCTACGTCGACAAGCTGAGAATTTAAAGAGAAAATAAATTGACATTCGCAAACGACATCCTCACTATCGGCTGTTATTTAGACAACCGTTCTAAACATATGCAAAATCTTGTACAATCTTCGATAAAAACAAAGACCCTCTTGCAATGGTTATTAGCAAAAAGTTAAAACCACGTGCAACAGAAATGGAAGCAAAAAGGTCAACAATATGCCTAATCTACAATCCATGTCACAGGCTAAAGGTTACGGAAGGTTGTACAAAAAAACGTCTTTAAGCGAGACGTGTTCCTGTGAAATCATCCGTAATTCCAAACACGGTTGCTCAATATAATATTTTAACTGAGAGTATTTAGAGTCTAAATTAATATGTCGAGATGTTCTGGATTTAAAAGCGGCATTGTTCGTACCTTAGGGAGTAGTGACAACAGATTTTTGTCTTTTTTTTCACTTCACATATGGCATCGCAATCCTGGACGATATGTGACACATGTGTCGGTTTTAGGTTACTTCACAATAATGACTGCCTCTTCAAAGTTTCTCATATCTTGAGCATCCATTATAATACATGTTTTAGAATTCTAATTTCTAAAACGGTGTCAATGTACTTCTCCCTCACTTTGATGTCCATCGGTGGTTTTAGTGGAATACGATACAGCATCAATCTTTTCGTAATGTCATTATCAACAGGTGACGTCGAGCCCTGTTTACTTTCCACTTAATTGAACATCAGGTGATTCTCTAAAATAACTTCGTACACGTCACTGAGTAAAGCATTATCGTTGTGCTTTTTACGGCCACAACGAAATCAATAAATCGTGCAGGCGCTGCAACTGAATAAGTAATTCTAAACCGAAAAGCTACTGAAACTTATCTTACCAATAAATTCAGTTCAGCCATAAATAGAACTATAAAAATTATTTTACGATACACGAGTGAGATACATTAAGACAATGTTACGCGCACATTTCACAATGGCCACATTATGGTTTAATTGATTCGGCCACAATGGGCTTTATGCGGCCAGCCGTTGCCACAAAGATATTATTGTCTATCGCTGGGCAGACGTCTGGTAACACTTGACCAGAGACAAAATGGCTTTGTGATGTTTGCCCGAAAGGCGCCATCCGTAATTCAATATGGACTTTAATTAATGCAGTTTGATTTTGGAATACATTCAGCTTGTTAATTTTGAACTAAACTCTGTTCTCGGATGAGCATATCTAAGGCTAAGTAAATGATGAGACCACCGTGTTGCAAATTGTTATCGTGTGTTTTATTAATTAGAAAATATATTAAATACGGGGTAGTCTCTAGATATTTACTACATGGTCTCAACAATTACTAATCTTATATAATTTAAAAGTAATAATAATATGATGTAAATACAATGGTATCATATTAATCTTTTTTAACATTTACGATATTTCTGAAAAATTACTGTACTAAGTTTTAGACTTACAATATTTTTTACGTTATCAGCAATTACCTGTAACAGATAAAGAACATACGATCAAAGAAAGAACATAACACAAATTCTAATAATGACATAAACATTTTGGCACTAACATTAAATTAGCCAACACTAAATCTAAACAAAGATAGATGTGATATCGCCTCAATTATAGATTCGGGTGGTAAAGTGACAGTTAACAGTAAACATGTTCCAGTAGCGACGTCTGTTTGTTTGTAAATCGAAAAATGGCGGCCGGAACAAAAATCGATTGACATATTGGTTTAGTATTGTGTTTTGATTGATTTAGAATAGATTAATTATAACAGATGTTGGTTGCGATTTAGGTTCGGTATGTGTTAAAATAAGATATTTATTTTAACGTATTTTTATCACAAAGGAAATTTTATTTTAAATAGATTTATATATAGGCATAGGCCTCTTTCTACATGTACAAGAATATAAGAATAATATTTGAATTTTAAAATCACCGTTTTAAATATATGTTCTAGATTTAACATAAAAAGATATTCGCTTCGCTTCAGCCTGTAATATCCCACTACTAGGCATAGGCCTCTTTCCCCATGTAGGAGAAGCATCAGAGCCTAATCCACCACGCTGCTCCAATGCGGGTTGGCGATGGGAAAAAGATATTGAAAAGTCCAAATTGACGAAAGGTAACTTACGCCGAGTTGCACGAAAAGAAATTAAAATTTAAGTAATGATTAAACTAATTTAATCGCAAGAATTGTATGAAATTCTTGTGATTAAATTAGTTTAATCTCTACTTAAATTTTAATTTTGTTTCGTGCAACTCGGCGATAGTCACTTATTATTTAATAATCTTGATTAAGAGCTCACAAAACTATTTTCCGATTAGTGCCTGTCTTGAAACAAATATTATATTATATTATTAATGGTATTGTTAGGTCAACAAAAATGAGTGATGTAAGATAAAAAGTACCCCAAAAATTTGTAGAAATTATTCATAATAAATTATTAAATATAAAACTGTAAAGCTCTTTCAAAATTGTCAAACTATCCCGGTCTTACCCTACTTTTTGTGTCGCGAATACGCCCGCGGCGTCCGCAACATCTGTACCTACATATAGCTTATTAGCTTGTCAGCCGTCATTAACGTGCTTTGCGATTTGTCCGCAATATTTTAGCACACAATCGTATCAATGGTGAGTATTCACCTAATTTATTTTTCCGCACAAGGCTAAGGAATTTTTTTCAAGTGTCATCGACTAAGCACCCACAAAAAAAAACGCGTGGTAGTGAATTTCGTAGTGCCTTATCGTTTTAGCTTTTGCAACATCGCTCTTTTCTTACTCTTAGATTGACAAAAAGCAAGTGAAATTACGTACGAGTGTAGTAATGCAAAATTGTACACACATCTTAGACTTAACAACTTTTAAGTATCGAGGAATAAATAAAACTAGCTCAGACGCAAAGGATTTAACTGTACGATTAATCAAATCTTTAGTGTGCATCTATAGAATATGTTTAACGATGTTTCTTTGTAAAGATAACACATTGTTCTAATAAAGATTTAGTCCTGCATCCTGTGAATATGTATTATATTTATAGTACAGTTCGATGTAGAAACTCGTAAAACTCTTTATTATAAATATGAAGCGATAGTTAATTTTATGGAAACGGTATAATAATAAAAGCGTTTGTTGTGGACTTCCGTGTAACAGAGGACGAGTAATGTAATGCGTGTTGTTATTTTTGATCATGATTTTTTTTGAATGATTTCGATTTTGTATTATTTTTGTGTGATATAGTTCTACTAAGATTACATGTTTTGATTTTTGTCTCTTGGGAAACGTACTGAAAATTCGAATTAAAAGTTTCCGACTTTATTGTTAATTTCGGGCATAATTTCATTCAAATTTATTCAATAGTTTCAGCATGATGTGAAGACAACATAAAGATACAGGAAAAATGAAAAACACGTTTCATTTATTCTAGGTACCTAGTTGTTCAATACACTAGGTATTATTCGCTAATCAGCACATAGAAAAGCGACTTTAGCTCCAATCTCTTAAAACCAACAGTGTACAACCGTTGACGACCCGACGTTGACGGGTTTACCGTGGGTCAGCAGTAGATCAAATTCATTACTACGCTTATGTAAGTCGTAGTATGATGTTTTATAGCCCATAGTTCTCATCTTACTATTTTAGCTCCAAAATTCATATTCTTACAATTACGTTCAACAAACTCATAAGTTTTATAATAATAGTAGTAATTTATAACAATTCATCCGTCTACACCTGAATTACTATCGAACCCCTTTCTCACAGAGCGGAGCACGTGTATGTATTGTATAGGTGTCATAATGGCCGTTTCCTCTGCTCGCATGTCAATACAATTGTACAGGAAATTCTTTATTTTCTCAATCCAGACGCTGGTTGAGCGAGCACGTTTAAAAAAAACTTCAAAATAATTGCGTAACTGGATTAACTACAATAGATAAAATGAATAAAATGGAATGGATAAAATGGATTAAAGCATTAGGTGTCGCTTTTTGAAATATATTTAACTGAGGTAGGGCACAGCAGAAATTTCCAACTCAAAATATGGAGCAGCCCGACTGGGGAAGTACCTCAACCTTACAGAAGACTACACTGCTAAATAATACTGTTTTCAAGCAGTAGATATTGTTCCTGCTGGTGAGTAAGGTGACCAGAGCTCCTGAAGGAATTGGGGATATGGTCAGCAACGCGCTTGCGATGCTTCTGGTGTTGCAGGCGTCTATAATCTACGGTAAATGCTTACCATCAGGTGAGCCGTACGCTTGTTTTCCGACCTATATACATAAAAAAAACTTTCGATGGAAGATGTTTTCTGTGAATGTGTGTGTTGTATGTGAACAATACATTAGATTTATATTATGTTTTTATTGGGTACATGTTTTTATTTTTAAATAGTAAAATTTACGTGTCCGTTATATGTATGCACATCTATTTTATTAAATATCATATTTGACATTGTGTTGTTGTAATTAGTTGTTTTACTTTTAATATAATGAAATTATTGATAAAATTATTTATTTGTATTAGGTATTGTTTATTATTAATGTGATATTATTATTTTATTATTGTATTTTACAAATTGTCGTGACATTCATTAAGTTTTCTAGTTGTTTTAAGAATTGTTTAAGAGGAATTGTTTTATGGGTCAATTGTTACCTGAAATAAAGAAATTATTATTATTATTATTATTACTTGGTTATTGATGGTTATCGTGTGGCAGTAACAGGAAAGAAATGTATAATTATTCTTAAAAAAATGTCAACTATGAGACAAAGTAAAGTTGTGTGTCTCATGACAAGAAAAGAGATCTTAAATACTTTAAAACAAAGGTTAGATTTCTGTTATTTTATTCTTTCTATGTTCATCGATATCTTTTAAGGTTTATAGATTGACCAGAACGAAATATTAAACTTTTTAGTCTACATTCACTATGGCCATATACCGTGTTACTGTCAAAGCTTTATCTATAGCTTTCCAATAGCATAGTAGGTTTTAAAATGTTGTATTACGACTCACAGCAGCAAATTAGTAGACATAATTGTTAATACAGAAGAAGTCAAGACATAAAACTATCAACAATATCAATCAACAAGTTTTTATACAAATTATCAACCGATATTTGAAAAAAAATATCCCCAATTCTCTTCATTCAAATTCACTTTCTCGATCTTATTCTTCATCACACAATGGAGCTTCCTTAACATTCACTCTGCCCTACAATGATTGTCCTGTAATTGCACAATAAAACACGTGCTAAATCCAAGGGTTCGATGGCAAACAATGGAGGGGTTAAAAGAACTGAGTACACCTACAGGACCCTTGCTAAGTTAGCATGTACGGTACAAGACATTAGCGGATGCGTAGTATTTTTTTTTTGTATTTTTTTTTTTATGTTAATAATACTGGACCCGAAAAATAAAAATTAGAAGATTTGTTCCATTTTTATTTTATGAACTTTAATCATAAAAAACAAAGATTTATTGTTAAGAAAGTAAATATCAACTGCGATGATTAAAGATAACATTTTGGTGTTATTTCATTGTAGTGCCAAAGTAGTTAAAATTTCTTAGCAGGTATCTCGTTTACATGTCGATAAATCTGTTTTAGGTTTTAAGGATTTTTTACCAAAAATAAATAAACACAGATGGCAGATGCCGTTCAGCATTGATACAGCCACTTTAGTGTTTGACCACTTCAGTATTGCATGGTTTTTTTTCTAATGGTAAATTAAACAAAAAAGCAATCCACATAAAAATTAGTATAACTATTCCATACGTCTATTATTCTAGACCAATACTTAATTAAGCCCAGAATTTTTTTGTTTGGTTGTAGACGATGCTAGTCTCAGCATTTTTAAGCCCGATTCAAATTTTCGCATAAAGGACCCAAAAAAAATTACAGGTCACCAATATTCGACTTAGCAATAAAAGCAGCGCAATAAAAAAAATCAACAAAACACGAAACGCCTAGTAAGAAATGCCGTTTCAAAACTCTACAAATAATGAAACATTCAGCGAAGGGCCGCCCATTGTTGTCGTGCAATGGAGTTTATTTAGTATGAAAATGAGTGTAAACTTTTAAAAGGGTGTGAAATCAAATTACGCTGCCAGTACGCACCATGACAATAATTGGCCAATCAAGCCTCATTCTGAATAAATTGCGTTTTCAATTTCAGATTTTATTAGCTAAATATTTTTAAAATAAAACTCGTAAAGATATTTTTTTATTCGTTTTTATTCACATTACAATTATTATTATTATTTTTTGTATCTTATGCTTTGTTTAACAATACAATAAAACATCTCTATTTTTTAAATAAAGTTTGATCAAGTCACAAATTTGTTTTGACAATAATGCATATAGAAAAAAATAAAATAAAGGAATAAAGTTTGACTACATTGGACAGTGGTTTTAACACATATATTAAAAAAAGACTAATAGTCAAATAAGGCGTTATTCTCTGAAATATATGTTACTCTCTGTAATGCTTCTATACATAATTTACAATAGATTGAACAAAAAGTCTTCGTGTTCATACGTGTTGAGAATTATTAAAAAAAAATCGAGGGTAAAACGACAGAGAGGCGACAACGCTTCAAGATTTCGTGAATTACATATCACAATGGTAACGCGTTACGTGATCAACCTACTTAATTTGATCGTGTAGCTTTTAGATTTGTCTTGTAAATTGGACTTTTGAGACGGAAAAGTAACGTTAATATTTTTTGTTATATCAAAAGGCTATTGTTATGTAAATTCCGTTATAAATTATATTTAATTCATCATTTAATTTAAAACAAGTAACAACAATAAAATATAATAAACTTGAAATTTCAATACGTACCTTCCTACATGTACAAAATACAAATTTTCATTCTGGACTTAATTAAAAAAAAAAAAATTGTAGCAATTCTTAACTTCTAGTAAGGTGCGTTCAATCAAACACACCAATATTTGAAACTACTAATCTATTTCTTAATACTGCTACAGACGGAATCGGAGCGTCTGTTTCAGATTTCCAACTAATAAAATCATCATAATGTTCAGTTGCAAGTTTATTGCACTGCATTTTGATAAACAAAATCGGTTAAATCAAACGGGAATCAAATACTCGCTATAATCCGTACGGCTATTTCTTAACATGCTATCAACATAAGGCTACATAGAATACGCCATAATTTAAAACAAACTGTCACTATCAATATATTTTATATATTAATACGCGAAGCAAAAACTTTGTACCCCTTTTTACGAAAATTGCGCGAACGGAGGACTATGAAATTTCGCACACCTATAGTTTACAAAGGAAAGGAATGCAGAATGCTAATATTTTTTTAAAAACTATGCATTAAATCAATAAAAAAAAAACCATTACACACACTACTATGTATTTGACACAACACACATATACACTCTTCTTTATTAATACAGAAGTATAGTCTTTGACAACAGAACCTTAATAATGTTCGAATTCATCATTTAAATTAATTATGGTCGAATTTCGAGTGCTGGGCGACACCTACTTTATTTTATTATGTATGACATTTTTAGATGGTTAGCGTATAGCTTGAGTTTTTTTACACGGTTGACAGCTTAGCAGATTATTTATAGCTTGTAGGTAGTTAGTTATTTTATTATTCGAGCCCTAACGTTCTTCTTCTATATGGGAAAATATTTTATAAATTTTCTTATTTTAACGAAAATATCAATATTGACCTATTTAATTTAATTCGATTACCTATAGTAGTAGTTTTAGTAAGACGCCAGTGCATGCGTATTTTGCGTACCTGATTTTATCAAAAACGTTTTCACGTCAGAGTAAATACTTTTTAGAATATATTAATTGATATAATCATTAAGGGCAGACAAAAAAAATCCTCTATTTTTTTTTTTATTTATCTCTAATTTTAGATTGTAAAACTAATACTTTAGTGTTCTATTCAGAACAACTTACTGCTATACCCAATTGTACATGGGCCGCTAAAATTGCCACCACAATTTAGTTATTTCCTACCTTAATGTAAAATCTTTATTATAAACACATATTCATAAATGAGTCAGGATAGAATTAAATTTAGATTAAGTTTTACTGTAAGCCTTTATATTGTTGACACTAATATAAACCTATACGATATACACTTTATTGTTGACTAGCCCGTTGGCGCAGTTTGTAGTGACCCTGCTTTCTGCTCCGAGAGTTGTGGGTTCGATCACCCCGAGTCTAGTGTAATATAAATATTTATTTATATATGTATATATGTATATTATTTCTAAGTATGTTTATCGAAAAAAAAATGTAGCTATATACCAGTCGGCTGTTACCTATATATAACACAAGCATTAAGTTGCTTACTTTAGGAACAGACGACCGTCTGTGTATTGTGTAAATATTTATTTATTATTATTATTTATTAATATATTAATTTAGTTTTAATACGTTGGAATCTAATTATACGTCATTTTTGTACACGTCGTTAAGTCTAAAACTGTTGGTGTCGAAACATTACAAGCAATAACATAGTTAAAGTTGAAAAAGAATTTTAGTATTTAAATTAGAACATTAGTTACCAGATTAATAGAACAAAGGATGTAATTTAATATTTCAAGGAAACGACTAAAAATTAAACCGTAACAAAAATATATCAAAACGAACGTCTAATATTACAGATATATGTTACAAATGCTCTTAAATACTTTATGGATGTTATGTCGTAACTCCTTAAAACTCATAAGCGGTCGTCAACCTGAAATAAGCGTATAACGTACTTCATTAAACCGTGAATCGTAAACTCTTTTAAAACGCCATAACCGACCACAATGTTTGATTTAATCGTTAGTTACTTTAAGGCCATACCACATCCTATCGATTTTTCCCGAACGTAAATCGGTTATTAAAATTAACCACATCTTCGTTGTGTTTACGTTACGTATCTTTGACGTTACCTATTTAGTATATCTATTCGGTTAAATAGTTACAATTTTTCTTTAATATTCACTGCATCCGGTTCATATGCTAGGGTTTATATATGATTGAAGTTTACGACTGTTTTCATTGCGGGCACTGTTTAATATAAATATGTTGGACGGTTTCCTGTTGGTTAATAAGAAATATTATATTAAAAAACAATCGGACACGATACTCGTCTTGGTTAATAATAAAATATTTATAATTGTTTATTGCGTATAAATCTAGATAATTTATTTGACTTGAATTTAAATTTGATTGATGGTAAATGATACGTATCTCAACACTTTTTTTTGTTAGTAAATTGTAAAGTATAATTCCTTTTTCTTACAGTTAATGAACTCAAAATTTACTTAAAATTTACAAAATACAAATATATAACTACAAAGTATTATAATCATTATCTTTAATTATACTTAAGAGCAAAAACAGCAGATTCTTGTAAATAAAATTCTCATCGAAATACTTTTCCTTGTTTTTATAAATCGATATTGTTTAAGGTGAAATTAAAAGTAAAATTTACAATGTTAATAAAATTTAAAAGTCTTTCTGGGTACGGTGTCAACCGAACAACGGTAGTCGTTATAAAACGCTGGTTTATGTTATAATATATAGTTTATAAATAATATATCGTTGCAGTTAGAATGAAAACATTAATATCTTTACTGTAGCAACGTTTAGTATAACATTTTTTAATGTTAATAAAATCGAAGTGTAAGTGAGCTCAAGTCAACCTTATGGGCTTTACAATTTTGAAAACAAAAAAAAAACCTTTTAAATTTTAAAGATCGAAAAATGATCAGCTGCCGTTTTTATGTATTTTTTGTTCACAAATATACAATTTTGTACCATAGTGCACAAAAACTAGCAGTGTGCACAAAAACACGTGTAAAACTTTTCTAGGAATATACCTATAGTACAATCGGGTAACTTTAACCTACTGAATAACTTGAGATTTGAAGTAATATCCCTGGGCACAATATATTATTATTAATTTTATCAGATATTGTGATCAATAGTTAATTAGTCATAGTTTTATTTTGGCAAAACAAAAAGACAAGATATGTCGCCAATGACAATAATCTGGCAGGAGCTAGAGGGTCCTAATAATCCTATGAATAATACTATATATATTATAAATGCGAAAGTTTGTGGGGATATATGTTTGTTTGTTACTCTTTTAAGCAAAAACTACAGGACTGATTTTTAATGAAATTTGGTAAGACGTTCCCACGTAATCGGAAATTATGAACGTGAAACCGCATGGCGCAGCTAGCACGAAATATATCACCAATAAATTGAAATTTACTAGATTATTGTCTAGAAGCTAAAGAGTCTCATTGATTGTAGGATTCTGTTCGCTTGTTCAACAAGCTTTCTCAATTTGTATGTGAGAGGCATGTCTACAGCTGAAGGCCTTGTCTGTTTCAATGCGTTAATATTAGAATCTGTCACTTATATTTGAATTACCTATTCTTTTTAAATGTAGGAAAGCTTAATTACCACACCTAAATTACCACACAAAAATTACCTAATGGGTAAGTGAACAAAAACGTCATAAGCAAAGGCGAATAGAATGCAGGTGAACCCATGACGGACGTCTGAAAAAAAAAATAAGTTATGTGCTGTTATTCAAATTACATTAATTACTTTACTATGTTTTAGATACACATCGTATGTATGTTAAACATATTTATTTATTGATAATCTCGACCTTTCTTAGTGAAACTCTCACAAAATTGTCATACAAATAAAATAAATCGTAGTACGAGAGTTTTTTTTTAATAAAACGACTATACTCTCGCGGTCGTAACGTTTTTAATATGGTAATAAGTAATTTGTTTTATTATCACAAGTTTTAAGTGTCAATAACCCATTCGATTATTATGTAAATCTGGAAACGATGCACCGGGACTTGTATTTAAAGTAATTTGTCGGAAGACAGCTAGATATATAGTTTTATGGAAACGTAAATAAAATTACAGTCATTAGTATTATAAATAAATGAAAGGGTTATTTATTACTTCGATTTTTAAATATACAAAAGTAATCTTTTAATTCATACTAGCTATTAACTTATAGCTGTTAAATTACTTCTTAAGATTTTAGGAATAATTTTTCTTGTTCTTTATTAATTAAAGAAATAGATCTAGCAAATGAGCCACTTAACGAATAAAGTAATGATAAAATCTTCGATATCTCCACCAAATTTTTATTAAAGAATAATAAAATTTAAAAACAATTTTTACGTATCAAAATATATAATCGAATGAATAGATTGTAAAACATAAATTATAAGGAAGAATTAAAAATACAAATTCTTGACATCTATCAAAAAATATTTTTATAAATAATATAAAAACATGAAACGAGCTTTGATTATTATTCTGATATAAAAAGTTTGTATATGTGTAGATAGCCCACAAACACTTTAATATAAATAGATAAACATCTTTATTAAAGCCTAAAAACTTCTACATTGTATTATTTTTTACATTACCTACCTACCTAGGTATTAAGGTTTTTTTTATGTCTCACGAGCATTATCAATAGAAAAAATAAGCGTTTAATTTCTTTCCGGAAAGTATTGACATTAACTCATTGCAGCTCAATTTCTAAAATCGCATTGAATTTTGTAAGTTTTATTTCAAGGATATGATTCACATAAGTTTTCAGTACCTAAACATGTCATTCAATAATGATTGTTCCAATGTAACAATGTATTAAATCATACATACATGCAATCCACCCCTCACTAAAATAAAAATAAAAACTATAACAAGGCACCAAAGAGGTTTTATTACGAAACCAACCTCGATACGTAAAAAACCGATATTCAAAGAAGATCATCTGACTTATATTTACGGCTACTTAATTTTAAATACTTAAACGGTACAATTTCAACGTCACACGGTTTACAATACCATTACATACACGCATTATTCTTGAACCGAAACGCCTCGAGAGGTAATTAACAATTGTCACCAATAAAACTCATGAAGAATACTTGCATGTGGTAAAGTTGTCTTACAGAGATTTCAAGTCATTTGTTGGGAGACAATCGTATTTGTTACTGCAACAGCTGTGCCGCTAATAAGATAGCTGAGGCTGTGTTGTTGTGTTGTTGTAATAATGTACTTTCGTTAGTTTGTTGTAACACATCTTTTTTTTAAATTTGTATTCAATAAACTAAACCAATATGTAAAGCATAAAGAAAAGACTTAACGAAAAATAGTGACCTATTTTGTGAAAATGTCAATAAGACTATTGAAGGTAGATTCGATCATATTGAATAATAAGATAAAACTAACACATGCTTATAAAAAAAATTAAGAAGCTGTTAATGGACAAGATATAGTTTTGCGATAATATGGTAAAATATTTAAGTATATTGTAATATATTCTTATGTATGAAAAATTTTCGTGTCACAATGTTAGTTAACATACTCCTCCGAAACGGCTGGACCGATTTTTATGAAATTTTGTGTGCCTATTGGGTAGGTCTGAGAATCGGCCAACAACTATTTTTCATACCCCTAAGTTATAAGGGGGGGGAGGTATATATATATATATATATATATATATAGAATAAACGTTCGACCTCAATTGCGTTCCTTCAAACAGGGTTCTGTAGATGACGTTCCGCAAGAAAAAAAATCCTAGCCCTTTTAAACCGACCTCAAAAAAGAGGAGGTTCTTAATTCGACCGTATTTTTTATGTATGTTACCCTAGAGGCTTTGACTGGGTGGACCAATTTCGATCCTTTTTTTTAATCGAAGGGTGGTGCGTGTCATGTATATGTCAAGTACTTTGCGAGCTATATCTAATAATGGGTATTTGCTTGACTATTTTTTCGTCGACCGACTTTGTATGATAACTCATAATTTTTACTGGTTGTACCGATTTTGATTGTTCTTCTTGTTTCAATCAAAATCTGATGCTTGTTTTGTGGTCTTATTTATGTTTGATCGAGATATGATGACTACTTGTAATCTTGCATATTTACTTGACTAAGTATCTTTTCGTTTACTTACGTTGTATTACTTGTTGATGATCTATTACAACTAGAGAATCTCCATTAAGGAACACAGGAGTTGAGCAACTTTGTTATTTTTTTTAAACCGTAAATAAAAATACTTATTAATAGTCTATTAAATTTTCATATCGACGCCGCGTTGGTGCAATGGTCACAGCCATGGATTGTGCCATTTGCGCTGGCGGTTGCGGGTTAGATCCCCACACATGACAAACATTTGTATTGACCATACAGATGTTTGCCGTGGTCTGGGTGTTTGTACAGTCCTTGTGGGTCTCCCCACCGTGCCTCGGAGAGCACCTTAAGCCGTCGGTCTCGGTTGTTATCATGTACACCTGATAGCGATCGTTGTTCATAGTAGGAAATATATCCGCCAACCCGCATTGAAGCAGCGTGGTGGATTAAGCTCTGGTCTTTTCCTACATGGGGAAAGAGGCCTATGCCCAATAGTGGAATATTACAGGCTGAAGTGAGTTTTCACATCGGGCTTTTATATGATAGGTGAGCGTAAAGAGGAACAGGGTTATCTATCAGATTAATAATGTGTTACAAATAATGTAAGGTTTACAGTCTAATAATATCTATAAATGAGAAAGTAGGATCTGTATGTTACTATATAAACGATTTCATTGAAATTTATCTGTACGAAGATTTTTTATCTCAACATTTTCTTTGTATCAAAAGTTAAGCATTTAGAAATAGGGAGGCGCAATTAGTGCTTTATAATAATTATATTAAGGTTATAATTTTAAACCCAAAATATATTATTTGCGTATAAAATTTTCAATGAAAAATTTTATAAGCTTATTTTTGAAATTTTAATGGTTCGCTACTAACTTTGATTTAAAGTAGGTAATAATATTAATTAGTGCATTTTGATATAGAAAGGTACATCTAGATGCATTTTTAAATTAATGCTTCGGAATAATTATTTTGTTTAAAAATGATTTCAATTGTAATGATATTCATTGACCTAAACTTTATTTAGGTAAGTATGAAAACAACGTTGAAATCTTAACGACAAATATTTTTAATTTGGTATGGATATTATTTATTTAAAAAGCAGTACCTACAGATTTGACAATTGGCTATAATAAAATAATTTAACAAGTTTAGTAGTAGATATTCTGATCTATTTAAATATTATTTTATTTGGTTTCATTTTCTTACCTATTCTTAATTTTGTTATTATTAAAAGCTTATAAATTTGGTATTTTTATTATTATGTTCATTCAGTAAAGTTTTTATTTCTCAAATAAGGTATTTAAATGAAATGGCCGTTTTAAAACTAAATCGTCGATTATTTACAAATGTAGCAATTCGAAATTTGAAAAATAGTTACAAGATTAAAATATTTTACTACTTTTATCTGAAATAACTGATAGATGATACTACAACAGGAAACAGGACACAGTTATTCACAAAATGTAATAGAATTTTAGATTTAAACTCAAAGTTCTCATTCATGTTTTTATGATAATGGTACCATGTTTACTTTTTATTGAAATTGACGCGATAGTCACATATTAGATAATAATATAATATTTACCTTCATCTGCGTTACCATTGTTCCTCTTGCCTTTTGAGACATCGGTGGAAACAACTACCAAAACGAAAATAGACGAAAACAAATTTGAAATAAAAATAACTAAAACTTAAAACACGTCAAATCGTTCTATCACAACGATTCTTTGGCATCATTACTTCACAATCCAGTCTCGACAGTCACAGAAACGAAAGCACTCACACAGAAAAAAATAAAAACGCAAAGAATAGTCCGACACGGAACGGTGATAGTTCGTGACGTTTCGCGTGCGTGTCGTACTCGAAGTCGAGTCAAGAGCAGAGCACGTCCACCGGTCGCGCGCCGTCGACACACAATGCTGCCAGATCGAAGCGCGTCGACAATACGCGCGCGCTACAATGACCGCCGCCCCGCGCCGCGCGACAAGGACGCACCGACCTAATGTCACTGCCCTACGAACAATGCCGTCCTTCCAGCGGCTCACGCTGGAACTAACAATCGGACCCCAGCAGCCGGGGCCGGCGAGCGAGCCCCGGACCGCGGGGAGGTCCTCCGATCGAACGGATGCCCATCTTCTATTTAGAACCGCGTTTAAAATCAATTGTCTATGCGGAATAACAGCGCGGTATCTATACAAAGCGTCGGCTGTCCCGCTCTACCGCGGGCGCGGTTGAGTGAGGCGCCTCTCGCTCGGCGGCCGTTCGTCCCGCTCTAGGCCCCGCCCCGCGGACGTCTTTGAGTGTGCCGCTCGGTGCAGTGTGCGTGCCGCGGTGAACAGCCGAGCATTGTGTACGGCTCGCACACCACAATGCGGCCCAGGTGGGAGTGCGCCCGATCTACGAGGGCGTTTAAAAAGTCGATACAATCGCTCTTACATTCGTATTTGTGAAGAAAATTTTCTTTATTTCGACGGTGGAATCGGAGCTGGGCGTGTTGGCATTGTGTCCGCGAGGCGTGGCCGGCGGAAAACGTTCTATTGTGTGGCCGGCGCGGCGCGATTGGCGCGATCTATTGTTGTTGCGACAACGGACTTTCCCATCGGAGCCGTTTTGCTGATGAAATACGATGCCACCGACGAATATTTTTAGCCACGGTCGCTTCCATACAATACATTTGCATATCATTCATAAAAAAAAAAAAAACGTCTCGCATTATCCTCGATTCCTTTTAATGGAACCTGCGTAGACTTGTACAAACTGGTTTAGGTTATTCCGATATGATACAAATTTCAAAGTAAAAATAATATTGAGAATATCTTCAGTAAGTACAATGAGTATCAAAACGAGTTGTAAGTATCTACCTATTACAAAAGTCTCGCCTTTTGTCGACACCTACCCGCTCGTACAGAGAGTGAAAACTATCTCTAATTAACACCGCGACCGGGCGGCAACCTCAAAATGTCAAATGGCTCTTAGTGTCAAAAATAGAATTAATACAGTTTTAGCTCAGCTGTTACTACTGTCCCGATGAGATAAAAAGTAAACAAAGTTGGGGATATTTTGATCACAAAAATATCGAAATAAGCGTCGCCACTTTAAAAACTCATTTAAAGATGGTATACCTATTTTTAAAACTTTCTATATTTATTTCTAAGTAATACATATACATATACAAAAATTCATGTTGAAATACTTTGTGTAAAGGAATATAATTGTTATTACATGTGGATATTCAGATTTACGTTCTTATAAAAGAATACACGAAAGAATTTTCCGAAAATCGTAAATATTGCAGAGCACATCAATGTCGCTTCATTTAACCGAACACTTATAAAAATCCATTGAAAAAATGAATACTTTTAGACACAAAGCGAGCATATACATTCAAGTACCTAACGTAGATCCTATGTCATTTTCTTATGTGGGTCTTTTACAAGTTTTCATCTTGTATAAGCGAACAATGTGACCCATATAGGGCGCAGCGCAGGCGTGGAGGAATATGTGTCTCGGGGTATCTCCTACCCCCCCGGGGGGTTATTATCTAGGGTGAGGCGCCCCCTCGCTTTATTATACTGGTTCCAGCGAATTGCTTTTTGTTTGTGCACTGAATAGCGTATTTAGTAATGGAACTTTTTGATTTCGATCTGCCTCTGTCTGGGTTAGGTCGTTAGGTTTACGTTTTACGACCATCTCGGGCTTTTTGTTTGGGCTTTTAACTAATTTTAACTTTAACAAAAAACTTTGAAATGTGTGTTTTCTTGCTTAGTATTAACGAGAAAGCATTGTTAAATACTTTGCATAGAACATTATGCAAAATATAAATGTCATCATCAAGTGATTTAAATTATTGAGAAAAGTGAACTATTAAATAAAGTGAAGTAGGTCTCAATCTCTATCTATATATACCTATCTATATAATTATGTCTAATTGTAGCTACTCCCTTAAAGTATCTACTCGAAGCCCCATCCACCCTTTGTCCTAAGATTATCAGAGACACCACCCGAAGCAATTACTTGATTGGTTTTTGGAGGTATTCGTAACAAGACTTCGCGAGTCTCTCAGAACTTCCACAGAGATAATGTTGAGATATTAACTTCTCTTTGATACGCTATTGACATTAACTTGGAGTTTGTTTGTTCGTCTGTTTGTATAATTATACAGTTGTTTCGGATTTCCGAACGATTCATAACTTCCTGAACGTACCTACTTAATTACCGTTTGGTGACTTCGATACGTACCTACCTAAATTAAATTTTAAGCAGGTATACGATATAACTTACTATTTAGGTACTTACGTAGCGATACCTATAAATAATAGATACCTACCCACTAAAATATTCCCTTCGTACGATTTATTTTTGTGTTACCGCACACATTAGGGAATTCTAAACAATTTTTAATATCATATCAAAAATCGACCGTTCCGTTCCGTTCTCTTAATTGGCTAAAGCACCGACACGGTCAGTCGCAGATGCAGGTTCGATCCCCGCTGGAACGGTCGATTTTTGGTATGATATTAAAAAAATATATATTTATACCCTTGAAATTAAAAGTCGTTTCTTTCTTTTTTCGGACAAAGTAGCGTTCGTAAAGGTTTAATGATCTTGTTTATTTGTAATTATTGTTATTGTTGCTTTAATGACGATTCGAAAAACGATTTTGATTCGATTTTGCATTAAAACTCAATTTAACAGGAATCATTAAATGTATGTATTAAATTTACAAACCTCAGTAAGCAATTAACAATCAGAAACTTTTAAAAGAAGTTAAGCCATGTTAACAATTAAATTAAATATATATAGTCGTATATATATAACATCCAAAGTACTAAAGGTGATATTCTTCAATTTCCAAAACGATGTTAATAACAAGCCGAAAACCCCTTCGAGCTTAATCAACCCTTCCACCTTTAACCCCATATAAACTTCATTTAATGTACTTAAGAACAAGTTTCAAACAATTTAATCTGTATCAAATATTATAGAGAGGAAAGTTTTGTTTATACATTTTAATCGATAAAGTTTGGAACCGTTAAGCTGCGCTACAGTGTATAACTTTCCTGCGATATACCTATAATAACAATAGGAATCTGACTCATAGAAAAACTACCATCAAGACAGGATAAGACTGTTTGTACAGATATGTACGTACCTACTCTAAAGGGGAGTTGAACCTATTATCCGTCGGCATAAGTAGGACTACATCATCACTAGGTATACGAGGACACTAGTATAAATCCGTCGTTGGTATATGAACTGCTAAATCAATTATCGTTCCTCTACTACGCAGAGGTTAGGAAAAATTAATACTAACAACACAGCTTAGGACTTTAAAGATCATAATCCCATTTTCAGATCACTTATATTTTCCCGTAAAAAATTCCCCGAGTCAAATGGTCCGTTCGTTATCTCCATTTATCTCCCTCCCGATATAACCCAAATGACCGTTTCACTTAGTTTTTTAATTACGCTTTTACGTAAAAATAAGTGAACTTAGTTTTTTTGATGACGCTTTTACGGGAAAAATAACTAAATCGTTCCCATTTACGGCACTTAAGGTAATGTTTACACTTTTTAATGATTTCATCCCGTATCCCGTAGCCCCTAATGTGTTCTCGGTCTTGGTAATAAGTTTGCTTGGATTTATAATGATTATGTTTTTATCGTTAATTCGTGATTTAAAATAATTGAATTATACTTTTTTAAATGTTTGGAAATGGAATGTTAATTTCAAATATAGAATTAGTTCCTACCTACTTCGTCTCGTATCTACGACGTTACGCACACATACATATCTGTTATCTAGTTGTGGAACTATTTCCATTATTTGAATATGAAATTCGAATTCCTTAAAATATTATTTGTATTTATAAATACCTAATTCATTCCACTCAGGTATCGGTATTTGTAGATATCTGGCAGTTTTACCGTATTGCAGCACTAATTAATGTGAAACTAATAAGTAACTACCTACAGTGAAAAGTATTATATTATCGTTATAATAAAAAAAAAACAAAAAAATTGAAACCTAATATAAGAAATTATTTAATAAAATTATATTACCTAGGCTACCTAATCGGTAGAGAATCTACCTGTAGATCTAAATAATAAAAATGTTTGTGTTGATTTAAAAATGCAAACTTGTACCTATAATAAAATAAATTGTACCTATAATAATAAACATATAAATAAACTAATAATTTCTAAAATTTGAGTCTCTTGTCGTTTATTTAAAAAATCTCATTTCAATTCGGTTGCCACCAACATCTGTAGGTACCCAATACATCGTTGTACAATGTCCAATCAACAGTGTTATTAGACAATGAGGGTACTTGGACAAATAACACATGGATTTGATTTGACTAAAAACAGTCACAGTCCGATTACTTCCGTTGTCCACGGATAGTCTAGCGAGTTCCGCTGGGCGGCGTCGGATGTCTGACAATAGGGTATTGTGTAGGAGGCGTGGTCCATTGTGCCCCTCGGCCAATCACAGCGGGGCATTCAACAATAGCGTACCGTATTGGAATGCTGCGTCAACTCTATTGTCGGGATTGGTGTGGTTACGAATTTCAAATTTAGAATTGTTTGAATTCTAATGGAATACTTTTCGAATTTTCGAAGTTTGATGGCGATGATAGCAGTGTGTGTGTGTGTGTGTGTGTGTGTGTGTGTGTTGCAAGTGTGTATGTGATAGTTTCAAAAGAAGATAAGATTTAAGTTAAAATGTTCCTTAATACCTATATATGAATGTGCAACATATCCATTGATATCTATGTGTAAATACCCTCACTTCTATTATCTTATTTATTAAAATGTAAAGCATAACATCATCACTTCAGCCTATCGCAGTCCACTGCTGGACATAGGCTTCCATAAGTTCGCGCTAAAAATGACATGAACTCATGTGTTTTGCCCATAGTCACCACGCTAGGCAGGCGGGTTGGTGACCGATTTATTGATTACAATTGAACGCAATCAAGATGAGTAGGTATAGTATAATATCTATAGAAGAGCCAAAGGTAAAAATTACAACTAAATAACGCTGTTCTCAAATAGTGTTGTATTTTTGTGGTGAGTAAAGTAACTAGAGCTCCTAGGGATGTGCTGTGTTGGTAGCTGGGGTAGAGTCGCAACTCCACAGCCTAGGGTAACCACTTAGCAACATATCATCAGGTAACTGTATTTTGCCACTAGATTAAGAAAAATATAAAAATCTTAATGATCTAGTATCTGAATCTTTAAATTTCGTGAACTAAAATCTAAAACAAAACTAACTTAAGATAAAATTAAAAAATAATTACCTATGTATTCTTGAAAAAAGACTCTATCTACAACCTAAAAACCTACCTATCTGGACATTGTATGTCTCTAGTAGAGCAGCGTTTATACTCCAGGGCTTTTTTTACACCTACCTACTTCTTACAGTCGACAGGTACCTATTAGGTATAGTATTAAGTACCAAGGTAGATACCTAAGTCAGGTTACCTACATTTCATACCAATGGACTTTATTTAGCAGTTAATTAGTCACGTAACGCCCAAGAAGATTAACTAGATCCAATTTTAGCATTCCTAGCTCATTGTAAGTTATCTCCGAGTTATTTATATTCAATATAAAATAACTAGTAAAATGAACTTAAACGATACGCCTTGTGTTCAATGCTCTCGGTACACTCGTGCACTGAAATTCTTGAAAATAAATATTATTAACTACGAATGTCTCAATAATTAAAACCTCAAGGATAGGTCATTATGTACTTATGTTAATAGTTCTAAATTGGAAGAATCTTGCAAATTGATTAGTTTGGGAAAATACAACCGCTCTGATGTAGTGGTGCGTGTAGTCGCCTAAAGCACCAGTGGTTTATGGGTTCGAATTCCGTTCGGGGTGGGTATTTGTAGGTAGGTATATATGTATACAAATAATTCTTTCTGGTTTGGATGTCTATCCTTTGGGTTCTCTCCACCTAGGGTGCTAGGTATTAAATTCAAAAGTTTGTTTATTTAAAAGCGATTGATATTATAATTGTCCTCCTTCGTCGTCCTTTCGGGTCTCCACACCGTGCCTCCATGAGCTCGTTAAGCTATCGGTCCTGGTTGTTATAATAAATATCTGATAGCGATCGTTACAAATAGTAGGGAACATATCCGTAGAGAACATATCTGCCAACTCGCAGTGAAGCAGCGTGGTACATTAAGCTCCAATCCTTCTCCTACATGGAGAAAGAGGCATATGCCCAGCTGTGGAATGTTAAAGGCTGAATCGACCAAGAAAACGTACAAAAAGATAAATCTATGTACACCTTTTTAAAGCACTTTAGCACTTGAGCTTACGCGCTCATTACGGAGCATCTCAGGCCGGATGTTGGGAACAGGTGTCGCTTACACGACAAACAACATTAAAACGAACCTTAACACAAGGGAATAAGGCAAACCTTTATTCTCTAGTATCATTTCACTTGACATACAAATATAACTCTTATCTGTGGGTAATAAGGTATATTAAAAGTGAAGTAATTACCGATATCTGACGCTCAAATAGAAGTTTGTTTCCGCGGTACGAGTGTTATCTTTTTAATTATTGCGAATTTTATTAGTTATAGTTAGTTATCTAAGATTTACAAAGAATTCTTTGGAGTATTCTGAGATTATTTAATAGAAGTAATAACTGATAATAACGAGGTAGTAGAGTGGAAGGAAATATCTTCATAATATATATATAGTATCTAGATTTCCCGGGTATGCAGTGATTTGACGGGAAAGGTAAAGTCGGCAACGAGACTATTTCTCCTAGTTATTCAGGCGTCCATAAGCTACAATAATCGCTTATCATCAGAGAACCGTAACTAAGCTTGTTTTGTTACAATAAAGACGTTGTTTTAGTAATTGAACTGAACTATATTATTGAATTGCTTGGTAAATGTCTCTTTTTCCCTACGATTACTGCTATACCTATCTACTGCATATAGTGTTAAAACAAACGTAAATACAAGTCCTTAACACTTTCATGCGAACAACGTATATGTACGTCACATATTGGTAGATATGATATGGCACAAGGTACTATAACGTTCAGCAAAAACCCGATTTATTGAGCACAACGTAATGGTTCGGTGCTTGGCCATACTAATGTTTAAAAGTTTGGTTGCTGTGCCACAACATATCGAATTCTAAAAATTGTAGTGCTACGCCGCACCGATTTAATTTTGCCTTCTTTGATGGTATTCCGTCCTGATACTCAGTACCTACTTTTTTAGCGCACAACGTCACTATACGTCGTTTCGCCTAAGAAGTTTTATTACTTCACTCGACTTGTGCGCCTCGCGGGGGCGCCGATTGTGTTCGCGTAGAATATTGACGTAAAATGTAAGTATTTTTACTATCTTACTACATTATATACATTATAATAATTTATTTTACTTTATTTTAATCATTCTGAATATGTTCAAAATACATCTTTAGTATTTTTTGTTTGTTTTAGATATGTAGGGGAGAGAGGGACTTGTTGTAACAGGAGTAAGTAGTAACAGGCTCTTTTCACTAGGATCTTAAACTTTATCAACGCATTTCTTTGACTCGATTTAACCTATAAACCGCGCTGCATCATGTTGCCATAGTCAGTGTCCCGCCAGCCGGCGCAATGAGCGAAATTGTGCACGCGCATCATTTTTGCCAGGTAATATAAAATTGTACTGTCGTAAAATTTTGGTTTGCATTATTAATATCGACTAATTTCAGACTTTCTATATCTTATTTACATACAAATTTATCTATCTTTGATAATGTGTAACAGTTTTTAAGGTTGCTAAATCGTTTAAATAGTTATGTTAATAAATGTTAAAAATCATACCATGGGGTTAGTTGTAACAAAAACCCGGGGCTAGTTGTAACAAAATTCCAGGCTTGATGTAACGTGTTACAATATGTCCCAAGTTATGTTCTTCTAGAATGAGGGTGCATAAAAGAAAGTCAGAGCGGGCAACACAAAGCCAAGAAGTGTACGAGTTAGCGGCAGCTAAAGTTTTAGAAAAAAAATGCAGTATTCGGAAAGCTAGACTTTCGGATTATGTCACGTATCTCTTTATAGATACATATTGTCTGGTATATGGTGAAGCTTACACAGATTCAAATAAAGAAGATTGGGTAGAGTGTATCATTTGTAAGATTTGGGCACATGTAGGATGTGTTACAGGAGACACTATTTCTTTTATTTGTATTAATTGTTGCTCAGATGAAGACTGAATTTAATTATAATGAAACCTACCAAATGTTGATTCTTACAATACAATACTTTACTAGATAGATACTTTGTTAGATAGATATTAAAAAGAGATAATTACGAAGCATACCTTACATATAAGTAATTTAATTACTTACTGTGATATAAAAGTGCAATGATGATTATAAGTAGTGTTTAAGTACATAAAACAGTTAATTATTTAATTTTTAGGCGTTGATTACTTTAAAGTCTATTTGAGTTGATTTTTATAAGAATTACATAAAACCTACTTTAAAAAGGTGTCAATTTAGTTAAAAATAAACAAAGAATAAATGATTACAGGTATTAGTGTCGTTTTTTTTGTCGTTACTACTTGCCCCGGTAGATGTTACAACTTGCCCCAAGTACGAGGTAAGTTGTAACACCGCACTTCTTCTAGAAAATAATTGATTGTAAAATAATGACTAATAGTTATGGTATTATTTTTACTTTATTGGATAGAGGAATAGTTACAGCATCCATCCATCTTTATTTAGTAGCAATATAATCAATATATTTCAAGATATATTAGTTTTCATGAAAAATGTTACAACAAGCCCCTCTCTCCCCTACCACCCCAGACCCTTTTGTTGACGATGGAGAATTTGGATCGGATGCTGATTACAACCCAGTCCAGATAGCACTGCAAATATAGACTCTGAAGTATTGCGAAAAAATGTAGGAGATAGCCTTTTGGAGGATGCGTTTCTACTTAGCGGTTTTAGAGACTTAGAAGATCAGTCACAGCTACTCTTGCAGAACCTTTCTACAGAGGGCCAATGACCTCTTGGTCAGCCATCATCTACTTTACCAAATCTTAAAAGTGCATATCGCAAATCGACATCTCATGCGCTACTGCGTAGATTTTTATAAATTATTTGAAGCGTTGCGTATATTAACGTCGACGTCTAGGAACGTCAGCGCAATATATTTAAATACTAATATCATCAGCTATTTGCACAACGTCATTAGACGCCGCTCGAATTTATATGAAAAAATGATGTGCAATATCGCATAGAGCTACAATATTGACTTGTTGGCGTGAAAGTGTTAATAACATACCCACTACCTATCTACCGAGGTAGTGCAAGGAAGTGGTAACTCTTAGATAAAAAGTTGTGCTTATAAAAGTTACAGTAATGCGTATACTGGCTAGGTGCAGGATGCATACACACGCCGACATAGGTAAATGGTAATGGTAACGATTAATGACGATATAATGATTTGAGTAGCTCTCGTGTGTTAGTTAAAAAGCGTTGAGTTCACATTATTAAGTGGGATTAAGTCCGTAGATATTTCTATGTTTAAAAATACAGGTATATAAATATATTTTTATATATATGTATATATGTACTGTCATTACATTAGTAATTTACAAGTGTGGTGGAAAAATCCACACAACGATAGCTGAAATAAAGACCATCTTCGTAATAGCTACCACCCACATCGTTCCAACTACACAACTATTTATTATGTTGCTTTAGATTTGCTACGTTTCAAACAAACACGCACACTCTCACAACACCCCCACCCGGGTATAAACCGAACCCCCCACTACCGTATAATGCACTATCGCGGCTCTTTCATAAATGGACAATGTGTAACAGTTTACTGTAACACAAACTTAATCTTTACATTCAACAAATGTCTTAATCACTTGAAATAAGGTTTATATTCGTTTGATTTTAGGTTTGGTGGGAGTTGTTCGTAGGTGGTTGTGTGCAGCCACCCTAGGAGCGCCTTCCACCCGACCCCCTGGCGTCTTGGAAATGCTTAGTTTCGCCTCTGTAGACATTTTGTTTGTCCCTTATTCTTAGTTTGAAGCTCCGTTTCGAAGATAGGTCTTTTATAACGTAGTGGGACGATTTACAAAGGATCTTTTGATGTTCTTTAATATTAAGATTCTTTTTTATATTAAAATATATTAAAAAAAATTAGACACTGCTAATGAATATTAAAATATCTTATGGAATGTTTTGATACAACGCTGATTACGAATTGTATACCTTTTTTTGTATATCTATAAAATTCTCTTTCTATGCTTTTTTAATGCAAAATTAATGGTTATTTTGCATAGAATTTGTTGAGATTCCGTATATTGAAAGTATAGTTTATATTAATTAATTTCATGCAGAAAATATGTTGAATGTTGTTTGTGTCTATAGTTTTTACACTAGGTATTAGGTACCTACTTATTTTTATTTGACTCTACCTACCTACAATAATAACAATAATAACTATTTTCTAATAATTACAAAGCTAAGCTAATATACGCTATTAAGTGAGAATTATTTACTGGATACACTGATGGGTTAGCTCAGTGACAAAAGTATGTAGATGGGTAGTGTAAGTAGCTGATACGCACACGGTCTTCAGTTTATTATCGTGCAGAATATAACTAACATTTCAATTGGCAATAGAGGTGTTTGCTTTGGTGATCGCAATTCTTGTCAGACTTGGATGTTTCCGAACAACACCATTAAGGATTGTTCAGTACAAGCACTGCTTTTCTCTTCTAATAATGATAATTAATAGACAATATCAATTCTTATACTAATTAAAAGTCAAATGCTTATAACAAACATTTTTTTTTTCTCAAATTTGAACATAATTTTCCATAAAACAGACAAAACACACATTTAAAAAATTTAAAAGATTTTGAACCAACATTAAAAGTGTGTGTCTATAGATTAGATTTTACCCGTGTGGATAGGAAATAAAAGGACAGAAATAACAGCACACAGAGACGGGGGGCGGACAAGGAACCAAAAAGTAAAAAGTTGAGGGATGAGCAGTCCGCCTTTGTGTTACACCCCCGGAGAGTGTGCAGAACAACTTTAGAGTAGGTAAAAAAAAAATCATCATTTTTTATTTGACTAGCCCGTTGGCGTAGTTGCCCTGCTTTCTGCTTCGGGGGTTGTGGGTACGATTCCCGCCTGAGTCGGGGTATTTGTATTTATTTATTATACATGTATCATTTCTATGTATATTTAATAAAAATGTAGCTATGTCAATCGGGTGTTATCTTTACCTAACACAAGCATTAAGTTGCTTAGCTTAGGAACAGATTTGTCATACAAAACATAACATAACATAACAAACAATGCACTTTATTGTACATCAAAACAGAAATAATACATATCAGATTGATTTTAACAGAGTATCATAAGGTACAAAGGGCGGCCTTATCGCTGAAAAGCGATCTCTTCCAGGCAACCTAGGGGTAGAGGAGATGGTATTGTGTCGACAAAAACTTTTACTTCTAAAACATATTAGCACCTACACCTAGTTTACAGGGTGGTAAATAAAATATATCTACTTATCTCCTTATAACGTTACCCGAGAACGATAGTTAAGATTTTTTTTAGATCTTAAGTTGTGAATTGTAAATATGTACCTAGATAAATAGAAGTTTGAGTAAATTTGCCATCCGCAAAAGACAAAATCATTTACATGACGACAACATAAAAAGATAAAAAAATAAATAATAAGTAAAACTTAAAACTTTTCAAAACTATTTTAATGGGTCTTGTGTTTTGTCTTTCATTAAAGACAAAAATGTTTCTATATTCAAAAAATTATAATATATAAAAAAAAACCTTGATACAATACGAGTATATTTTGATGCAGCTTTGATACAACAGATAAAATATAATGAAAATGTGTGATATTTTTATTTTATACTTATCATTATAAAACGTCAGAGTATAAGACGACAGAGATAATACGGGAAAAATGTATATAAATCTATTATTTAACTAAACGATTTAAAGAAATATTCTCTTGACTCGAAAACATTTTAAAAATCGTCAAGATTTATTCAATAATAAAATTGTTTTATCGCTTGTTTTTATAAATTGCTATTACGAATAGTAAATCAAATATAATGTATCTGGCGGATTTGAAAACTATTAAGAAACGATTTTGCGTTGACGTAGGGTGTCTGTTCTACTTTTGGATGTAACTAATTGTTTACAATAACATCACATACATTACATAACATCTTACTTTTTAACCGACTTAAATATGAGGAGGCTCTCAATGTACTTGTATTTTTTACGTTTAACTTTTACTGAGAATATTTATTTTGATGATTCATTTTTATTCGAAAGCTGGAGCTTTTCATTTAAATTTAATCGAGGTTTGACGAGTAATTTTTGAGGTTTCTGTAATTATGCGTATTCGACTATCTCTACCTGCCATTTCATTACATGAGGATGTAAAATTTAACTTAATTTCTTTCTTTCTTGCGCAGTCTCAAACTTGGAGTTACAATTTTGTTATTCCTTCTTGTGTTTACAATGCGATTATGGTTAGTATAAATTATTGTTATAAATATACTGCGAATCGATTGTTAATATGTCTACCTTTTGCAACACATCCCGTAGGGAGACTTGAGCTCCAAGGTCGTAAATGCCGCGAACAGCCGTTTTTTTTAAATAAATACACTGTCAATATCTTTAGCATTAACCCACAGTAAAAGACTGTAAGACATAACACTATAGAAATAGCTAAAATATATTAAGCGCGCAGTAGCAACGTCGGTTTTTTATTTGCGTGCAAAACGCACAGTCAAACAGACAAATAGACAAAAATTCTAACAATCATTGTTTTGGGTGATATTTGCATTGATAAAGTTCCCAATAATATTTTTTTCCAGATATCTTTCGTATACAGACAGCGAATAGTTGCATTTTTTTTATATGTTTTAATTACTATTTCACACTTGAAGTATTAAAATTACGTCACTATGCCATGAAAAATAATGGCAATTTTTTTAAACATTGCTTGCAATTTTATTTGAATATTTCTTTTGCTATCCGTACTCCCTGTTCGCAAAGCTCGGGGAGGCGAAATTAAGAGACACTTTGTGTTGATACATAAAGGAATGTACGGCTACTGAATATGTTTAACTGTATTTTACAAAGATATTCAACAATTTCAGTTAGTTAGTCCACGTCGACAGTGCACAGCTCAATTAGTACGTGGTTATTGTGACTGGGCTTTATGTTCTTGTGAGGACAATGGCTTTTAGGCCTTATGACGTAATAACTTATCTCGAAATGTTTTTAGGTGTTGCTATAATTTTTTTTAACGTTTTTTAGAGCAGAACACCATAGAGCTAGTTAGAACAGAGTAGAGAGTAATCTGCAAGTTGTTAAATAGTATGTAGTTACATGTATATCTGTACAATCAAAACTCTTAACAAGCATAATATTCATAATCAAAGGTATTTAAATAGCGTTAGGCTGTTAATTATTTTAAAAATAAGTACATAAGAAATATTAAAATTTTAATCAATAAATTAACACAAACGGATAGGTACTTAGAAGTACCTACTTTTTTAAATAATGCATAAATAATATTTTTTTTTTTTTTAAATAAGGAGTTTTTAAAATTAAGTATGATATAAATGCGATATTACCGAACGAATTAATAACTATAAATTGAACACACAAATCGACAAACATCCAACATTAAATCATACAATTACATCGAAATATTCCGCAGCAACTTGTCGTCCACTTCTACTTATGAATGAAACAGCTGTTCGGGGCTATTTCGACTCGTGCTCAGAAATAACACGCATAAGGGCATACCGAGCTACCTGTACCTTCTTATAATATCTTAATATACTTAACATAAGCTATAAAATATTTCTATAGATATATTTTATTTATTTATTTATTACCATAGCTATACATAGATACATACAGATCATACTAAAAAAAATCACTAACCATAGCATATAACAAGAAAAATATGTATCTACAGGTGTAAGATGTATAGGTATAAAGTCGACTAAAAATCTTCTAGTGTAATGGTGGAAGTGGTTAGGTATCCTCATCCCCCCTTAAAGAGCTCTTAAAGCTTTCGGTTCTTCTTAAAGAAACTTTTAAAACATCCTCTATTACTAGTATCAAGAATACATCACCCAAAACTTAAATTAAATTATGTATGTAATACTATTAATAAACGCCCCACACTTAACGGACCTCACTAGTATTTAATCCTACGTCGAGGGTCCGGAAACACACACACATACAATACCAACAAAAACGCCCAAGGTACAACAAACATCTGTATGGCCAATACAAATGCCATTTGCAGGGATCGGACCCGCAACCGTCAGCGCAACAATCACAAGCCAATGTTGTGACCGTTGCGCTAAAGCATCCTTATAAATATACCCATAAAAAATTCCTTAAAACACGTCAAATTAATCTTTTGTTCGATAAGGAAATAAGGAAGTCATAAAACACTAAACAGAAAACAAAAAAAATATGAGAGTGAGGATTCACGGGAATGCCCCATTACGTAACTTTGAGCTAATAAATATACGCGTCTAAATACATAAACCATTTGTATGATATTCGGTCGTTATGTGCCCCTAAAGCGGGTTAATTGGTCGTAAATTATCATAATTCGTATCTTTGCAACTCGTAACGTCTTATATAATAGATCGGATGGGTATAAAAGGTCGCGGTTTATAAATAAACAAATAAACGAATGCTCAACGGCCTACAGTTGGATGGAATGTTTCGAGGATCCAGAAACACAATTCGTTTGAGCAGACGGCTTTGAAAAATATTTTTATCATCCCGCTTTCGTTCACTGCATTGTGAACAAATTAGTGTACAGGCATCTCCAATCCAGCTCCAACTTTTAGCCTATACAACCATTTTTCATAACTGGGAATCGAATCCACGACTGGTAACGCAACAAACACGAAAAGTAAATATCTAGTACCTATATTTAGTATAAAACCTAATTTTTTGTTTCTTAATTATTTTATATTATTTATAATTATATAAATTAAATTAAATGTCTTCAATTGTATACCATAAGCTAATATAACATTTTTTCTTTTCACTTAAAGCAGGTAATGTTGCAGATGGCTATTGTTGGAAGTAGTTACAGATTTGATACCCGATCACAGCAAAAACTTAATATGTGCGAAACAAAAGATAAAAAATACCGGTAAAAAAATCGTACGGTAATAGTTAATCAATAACACGTTAAAATTGCAAATCTTTATGTTAATATACTAACATAATTTAAGCAAAATATGTCAAAAGCTAACGATTTTATTCATAACTAGCTGTGCCCGCGGCTTCGCCCGCGTTGAAATCAGTTTGTCACAAAGTTTTCCCGGCAAACTTCCAGTGAAACTCTCATCAAAATCGGCTTAGCCATTCCGTAAACCTTCCTCTTGAAGCCCTCTCTCCATTGGTGAAACCGCATGAAAATCCGTTCAGTAGATTTTGAGGGAATCGATCACATACGCTTTTAGGGACTTTGTTTTATAATACACTAACTGTTGCCCGCGACTACGTCCGCGTGGTTATGAAGATATGCATTACCATTAAGATGGTTAACGCAAATTATTTTTTTATTTCAGTCACATGAAATGCTTATCACTCTGAGTAACTTTTTTAAAGGCACAATTTAGTATAATTTAATAGTTATTTTTATAAAACCTCTCTATACACCACATCAGGCGAACTTATAGCTGCTGTATATGTTTCATACAAACTATCAACCCCAATTAAACCCCCTTAGCGGTGGAATATCGCAAAATCCGTTCTTAGCGGACGTCTACTAACTATAATCTACCTCCCTGCCAAATTTCACCTTGTATATCTTGGGTGTATGGACCATCCAGCGGTTTTTGAGTTCTCGTGATGAGTGAGTCTGTGATCTTTCTCTTTTATATATATATATATAAATTACGATGTATTATTTCGACACTTTCTCACCATCTATAGAGCATACATTTTAAATTTCAAGTCTCTTACTTCAAAAATATAGAACTTTCATACAAAATTCCAACCCCCGTTTTAGGGGTCGAGTTTCATAAAATCAGCTCTTAGCGGATGTTTACTCCCTATAAGGAACCTACCTACTCGCCAAATTTCAAGTTTGTAGCTGTTATAGTTTCGGAGATTTCGTAATGAGGGAGTCAACCTACCATTCCCCGTTTTAACCCCAAAAAGGAGTTGATTTCTAAAGATGCATTATTTGGACACCTTCTCATTATCCAAAGAGCGTACATTTTAAATTTCAAGTCTCTTACTTCAAAAACATAGGACTTTTATACAAACTTTCAACCCCCGTTTTACCCCTTTAGGGGTCGAATTTCGTAAAACTCATTCTTAGCGGATGTCTACACTCTATAAGGAGCCTTCCTGCTAAATTTCAAGTTTGTAGCTATTATAGTTTCGGAGATTTCGCGATGAGTGAGTCAGCCTACCATCCCCCGTTTTAACCCCGAAAGGGAGTTAATTTCTAAAGATACGTTATTTGGACACCTTTTCACCATCTATAGAGCTTACATTTTAAATTTCAAGTCTCTTACTTCAAAAACATAGGACTTTCATACAAAATTCCAACCCCCGTTTTACCCCCTTAGGGGTCGATTTTCGTAAAATCCGTTATTACCAGATGTTTATGTCTTATAAAGAGCCTACCTGCCAAATTTCAAGTTTGTAGCTATTATAGTTTCGGAGATTTCGCGATGAGTGAGTCAGCCTACCATCCCCCGTTTTAACCCCAAAAGGGAGTTAATTTCTAAAGATACATTATTTGGACACCTTTTCACCATCTATAGAGCTTACATTTTAAATTTCAAGTCTCTTACTTCAAAAACATAGGACTTTCATACAAACTTCCAACCCCCGTTACCCCCTTAGGGGTCGAGTTTCCTAAAATTCGTTCTTAGCGGATGCCTACGTCTTATAAGGAACCTACCTGCCAAATTTCAAGTTTGTAGGTGTTATAGTTTCGGAGATTTCGTAATGAGTGAGTGACCTTTCGCTTTTATATATATTATAGATTATAGATATACTCGTATTTGTCGACTCTAAATTTAGACTCTGTTCGATTTCCAGTATGAAAAAATGAAACATTTTCGTGTTAATGAGCTTCTTATTATTGTGGATGAAAAACATTATTGAGCAATAACTTTTTTAGCACTAACGCCGGTCAGTATTAAAGATAGTAGGCTATGCAGTCTAAGACGCCTATTGTTAAAAAAATTGCCTAGTGATAAAACGAACAAACAAAAAATATAGGTATTTAATTATGTAAAGGTAACTTCAATAAATTTTGCAAAAACCTTGTCAACAAACCAGTTTATATTTTGTTTTGTTAACCGACTTCCAAAAAAGGAGGAGGTTCTCAATTCGACTGTATTTTTACTTTATTTATTTATTTATTTATACTCTATTGTATACAACAACAACATTTTAAACAATAAACATATTAAAAAAAAAAAACATTTACAGACTGTAAAGTTCAACGCCATTTCTTCCAGACAATCCAATGTGACAACCGAATGTTTTGTTACTTTCTATGTATTAAGATATTTTTTAATTTAATTATAATAATTTGTCAATTTTTGATCTACTAAACATACTTATAAAAAAATTATATACACCTACCTAATATGTTTATTCCAAGTCCATTAATAATAATGATAAGAAACAATATTTCTTAAAAACACTGACAAATCCCTACGAATTAATAAAAGAAAAAAAATAAATTCAATACGTAACATCAAGTAAGTCTTAAGTTCAATCCTTGCGTATTAATGTCTTCATTATAATTAATATTCCTCAGACCACAATAAGACTTGACTCCTGACACTGGCATCCGTTTTATGTCTGACTTATGGCGAACAAAGTCAATTGTCTCGGCTAAATCTGCTTTTGAAATAAGGCAAAAACTTGTCAAGATATCGCGTGTGAGAAGCGGAGCGAATGATATCGAAAGATATAAGGAGAGGCGTATTAATAATACCAACGTTAAAATTAAGTATTAGAATAAAAAATTCATCAACATTATTACTTTTTTAGGCCGGGAGGGGGGGGGGTATGGTTGGCGATAGATCGGCAACGTGTTTGCGATGCTTCTGGTGTTGCTGGCATCTATAAGCTACCCAGTAATCGCTTACCATCAGGTGAGCAGTATACTTGTTTGCCGTCCTAGTTGTAGGAAAATAATTTTAATGGTGACATCGTGCAACTAAATTTTGGCTATAATGTAGTAAAATGAATTTAATAAATAAGAACCGTAGTTACAAAAGTTGATAAAACAAGTCTAAAAAAAAAAAAATTAAAAATACATTACATTTTGCTAATAACCATATATTTACTAATAAAACGTATCGTAATTTTTTTAACATAATTCGATATTAATCCTTCGCTCAGCTAATGACGTGAATATATATCCTAATCATGTACTAAAACAGGGTTAAGTTCAAGGTAAGACAAGCGAGTCTTAGTTTCATGCGACACTCCCAGTTTTATTCCTGTTTTCTCTTATCCTTTTGTCACGAGAATGATTACTGTCGTGTCTGAACAAACAGACAGACCTGCTCGCAATAAACTGTATGTTAATATTTGCTTTGTTGTTGATTAATTTGAATTGAATTTATTAATATTCGATAGATTGACAGCTATTTTAACAACGCGTGTAGGAATTTGCATGGAGTCTGTATGCTGGCCGATATTAAAAGTAATACTTTTCCACAAACAGAAAAAATAGTCTACTAAAAACTGTTCAAAGAGGTACATTGTGGTAACTAGTTATTTAAATTAATAAGTATAATAAATATTTTGACGAAGTATTGGCGCAGTAGTCACAGTGGGTATTTACTTGGTTAATGCGGTAACGTTTGCGAGTTTGATGTCCACTCAAGTATTTGTACAAGCCGATACTAGGAGTCGATTTAGATTTCTTAGATCTTCTATTGATTCGGATTTGCTAACTACTATTAAATCGCGGCTGTGCATGAAAAATTGAATGCAAATTTATTTACTCCTTCTTTAAAAAAAATATTTGCAAAGTTCTCACTAAACTAATCTTCATTTTCTACAACCTAAAATCATCCTTTTCGAGAATTTTTATAAGACTAACAAGAATCTTTAAATTAATGTTCTAACCATTATTATAATAAAATTAACTATAATAATGAACTTTATAAAGTAAATTCCGATAAAAGACATCCGGCTAAAAGTTTATATCCCTAATATATTAATCAATGCCCTGTTATATAGGCGCAGAGCGGCGCGCAAGTGGTAAGGTTTCCGCTTATTATTGCACGAGTCACGGAACGCACTGTTGCTTTGTTTGAAGTGACTGTACTGTGTTTACTGTGTACTGGTCAGTTTAATTTATTAATAATTTCAGTGTAGTAAAAGTATGTAAGTTTTATAAATTGTTTAGATGTCTTCATTAGCATATTATTTTAAATCTAATGAATATAGCATATTTAATGACACATACTTTATTAATTCTAATATTTCATTTATCGTGCACTTTTAAAGCCTTTGTAGTTGCGCTTTTTTCTCTCTATTAGCTTTTTTCGTATTTTTTAATTAGACTTCCTTTCAAAGACTAAATGAATTATTCCTTTGGTCTTGAGATTTTAAGTTTAACAAGAAATAAACAGATAAAAATTAAACAACTCCTGCTTTATAATATACATACCTACAGATAATGTAATATTAATTCTAATCATTAATCTTTTCAGATGACAAAAGACTTTGCAAGTGTATTCGAATTAAGATTGCAGTGAAAGCACTACTGAGCAATGCTCTTTCTCTTTGCCTACCTTGAGCCCCTGCTTAGCAAAGGAAGAGCTCTTTTGATTTTGGGTAGCACTTCTCACATAATCTTTAATTATAATTAAAATTAAACAATAATAATTATTATTTATTCTGTTGTTTGTAAACTTTGTTGAATTTTGTGGCTACGCTCTTGACTTGAACTCTTTTATGAGTTTGTTAAAATTTATAATTCAATTGTAACTAAGTAGTAGTTTTAATAATTCGTTTTGTCCGACTGCAATTTTAGGATTAGTGTTTGAACAAATAAACTCTTTTAATTTTTAATATTAATATCGTGTTGCGTGCTGTGTTATAGGTATACGTTACCGGGATTAATGATTTTGTGTAAATGAGTCAGTCTCAGATGTTAACTGTAAATTTGATGATATTGAAACTTATCAAATGCAAAACAATATACCAAGTCTAGTGTGTGAAAAATAGATAAATCAAATATGACATGTTTATTTATTTACTTATAAGGGATGGTACACAACACAGAAAAAATTATAAAACAAACTAGAATGAAATATAATCAAAAAGGCCAATTACGACCATCCATCCGTTTAAAATTTAAATTAACAAACGTGAAAAAATAAAATAAAAGGAAAAACACAAAAAAAAAAAAACAAATTTGTTTTCATATTAAACCTATTAATATAGTAGTAATATTTTAATTTCAGTCAAACCAACGACCAAAATACATGAAATTGCCTACAGTATTATCGACGCATAAAATGGTTATGAATTATTGTGATCTATTTTAGAATTCCTCTTAAGAATGGACTCTGTTTAGTTCATTTGTGTTCGACCGGTTTCGTTTCAGTCGTTCAGCTAATATAGAAAGACGGGATTAGATGGACAGGCGTGCTCCGTGACTTGCTTTGAATGTTGCATTAATTTTATTAATTTGTACAAAAGTCATTTAGAGTTAAGATTTGTTTGTAAACTTTTAACAATGGAAGTTATTAATGACAATGAAAACAAATGAAACAAAGACTATATGGAAATAATGTAGACTATAAAATATCACGCTATTACTTTTATGAGCCGAATAGTAATAATATAAGTCAACGCAGATGAAGCTATTTGTTACAGGTTAACTGATTAAAATAAAATATGTCGTATGGGTAATTATTGATTAAAAAAGTTATTCCAGGTGTAATTAAGATAATAATCTTAATTATTCATACATACATATAATCATGCCTTTTTCCCGTAGGGGTAGGCAGAGACTTCTTTCCACTTGCTACGATCCTTACGTACTTCTTTCGCTTCGTCCACTTTCATTATTCTCTTCATACATGCTCTTCGGTTTAGGGTACTCTTGACCTGGCCTTTTTTCAAGACGTCCCTTATTTGGTCTCGGAACGTCCACCTAGGTCTACTCCTTCCAACCCTTCCATCTACACTCGCCTTATACACTTTTTTCGTCAATCGTTCTTCACTCATTCTCTCGACATGACCAAACCATCTGAGCATACCTTTCTCAGTTTTTGTCACTACACCTTCTTTCAGAACACAACGTTTCCTTATCTCACTATTTCTTATCCTGTCACTCAGTTTATCTTCTATCATAATTCTTAACGCTCTCATCTCAACTGCATTTATTCTGCTTTCATGTTTCTTCTGCCATACCCACATACATTTAATTACTCAAACATCAATTAATATAATTTCGATAAAAGACGCAAAAAGTCAATCGAATGTTGCATACATTTACATACACATATTGTTACAGTTTATATATTTATACATATTGTACAGTTTATCCTAGTCCACTAGGACTTAAACCTGTGTCAGGGATCCAGAAACATCCAGAATTCATAAGCACAAACAAAGTATATGTCATGTGCGGGGATCAAACCCGTAACCATCAGCGCAACAATTATATGCCAGTTCTTTGACTATTGCGCTAACGCGTTGTCACTGATAGAAAAGTTACTTCGATAATTTTTATCAATGATTATAAAATTAAGTATTAAAAATTACATAAAGATCTAAATGATATCACAAGACATTAAACTTTTAACGTACCACATACGACATTGATCTAAATAACGTGATATTTTAAGCCGCAAAACAAAACACGAAAATGTAAATATTGCGACGCAAGAATCAACAACCATTTAAAATTGGCGACACTTTTCCCGTATACGCATTAACACCCAATTAATATACCTTTCACGAACGAATTTTTCACTGTCGCATATTTATTTAAACAATATTATATTTCAGAACTAATGACGGATGTTTTGGCGCGAAATGGCCGAACTTCCGGCGCAAGTCGCGCATACAATCACTGTATCCGGTGCGCGAGAGTCGTTTTCCTCTTTTGTCATTCTTGACCTGTTGCGCACGATAATTGCTCTTATTGATTTATTGATGTTATTTATTGTTGGTTATATTAGCGGTTAGTTGTTTTCATAGATTATTATTAAATTATATTTATATTGTTGAAATTTTATATTAAAGTGGTTTTGTTACTTTGGGGTTTTAAAATATTCTGTCGTGGATTTTTAGTTTGTGAAAAAGTTATTTAAAGTGTAAAGTTATTTTAGACTTTATGTAATTTTTATTAAAATATTTTTGTTGTAAAATAAAACAAAATTTCTTTTAAAATTTAAGAATTAAGTGATACCAGAAGGTACGGTAATCGCTTGCCATCAGGTGAGTCGTACGCTTGTTGAAATAAAACTTCTTTACGAACGCTTGACTTGGAGAGTAAGCTGGTGAATGCGTGACGAGAGCGTTACGAAAAGTGTGATCGGGTGAGGCGAACTGAAGTTAAGAAGGAGATATAAGTTAGATGGAGCTAAATAAGTTTTACTGTTATTCCTGTAGCCGAAACACACGAGTGTGTGACTTTTTTTTTGCCCAACTACTTGTATATAAAAACCTACCTATTATAGTATTCTTATTCGAAGGATATTTACAAAACATAGCTTTAACTATCCTATACAATATAATATATGCAATTAATTATGCTGTTAAACTATTAAATGTTAAACGTAAAGTAGCTATAAATTGCAGTACACTTATCAACAACTTGTTGATACTGAACGAGCTATCAGTCCCAACAAGATAAATGTTTGTTCACCGCCCCTATTATTATAGGGGGGCATTGTTCACAGGGTTTCACAAGACGCTTTCAAATATATAAAAAATATTGTTCGCTTATTTTTTTCCTTTTAAGAAAGATAATTAATGAGTTTTTGTACTCAAAATACTTTAAAAAGTTTGACAACTAGCAACATTATTTTGTGTTTTTTTTTTCACTTCGTCCAGTTTTTAAACCATATACTTCTCGTTTTTAGCTACTACAAATGCTTTATAATAAGATATATCTTAAGGACTCTAATTTACAGTCACACTACTTCAAATGCTTGTAAATTTTAAATATCAAATACGTTAAAAAAATATCGACACCATCGATAAAAAATACATAACCAATAAATAAAAACTTCTCTGATTTTGACATCTGACAATTTTATAAACTTCGAAACTTTGAAAGACACATCGAAATCAGTAGTTTTTGATAAAATAACAAATAATTTTAATATTTGTTATTTTGACAAGTCAAATGTTAGACAATATTTTTTAAAATGTGTTTGAAAAGTATATACATTCCAATTGCTGCCAACCCTATTCAAACAAAAGGGCGAGGCACCAGAACACTTGTTGCTCCCCTAACAATGAGGTTATTTCGAATTGATGGCGCCCTCGCCAAACATGGTCAGAATAATTCATTCGACTTTAAAACACAATTTCCATACTTAGCCTGATGTTAGTAACTTTATTGATGAAAATTACTCGACGTTTTTATTACCTGAAACAAACAATGTAAATGTGAATACATATTTATTTATACGGGTGCAGTTAGTTATGTTAATTTAGATCGAAATGGAAGGTGAGTATTTTACCTCGAAACAGGTTTTGTATTCTGCTAAGGGTGAAATGGAAATTGTCATCATTCCCTGTGATATTGCTTGTCCTATAAATTTTCAATGTTTGTTAATGTTGGTGTTAAGTCCTTACTTACATTTTTGTGTAAAATTATGAAATTTATAAAATTGAGTTTTAAGTAAAACATGTGTTTGACCTAGTGTAATTAGTTTGTGATAGTTTCCATACTAATACCTGTAGTTTTAGTTTAACATTAAATGCTAGTGTTAACAATGAAAATCTGAATATTTTGCCTGCTTTTAAAATTTAATCTAGACTGTTTTGTCAACCACACTGAGTAATCTCCATCGTGTATTCTCCGATCTACGTGACATTGGCGGAATTCACCAACCAAATAATAAAATTAACATTTATGATATTTTGTTTCAACATTTGCAAGTGTCTTTTGGAATTCTTGTTAAAAAAAAATAACAATATTATGGTTTTTTTCTCTCTTTTTTTTAATTACTTTTGTAACACGTTGGTACGTAGTAATTACGTAGATTATAATCATCACAGTATGACTATGTAGTTAAACCAACCCAAGTTGTCTAATAGATACTGATTAGATCTACATGAGTTATTCCACAGTATAAATCCTAGTAAATATTTAAGTAAATCCATACAATATTTTTAGCAAGCAAATTCTGCTATACCGAACAGAGTATTGTTTTTTAGTATACATGTTTTATACCGCGAACTCGATTGATATTTACGATTACACGAGAGATTGAGATGTCGCGCCTACGCTGCTTGTGTCTGAGAAGCATACGGACACGTAGACACATGGTGCAAGTTTCGTACGAAGAAATCGACTTAATATTATAGTTTATTTTTTTATAAGCCAGGGAAAAATAATTATTATTTAATTATTGCTTCATGAATATTTTAGTCACTGTTTATAAGAGATGAGATGTGCCCATTTTCTTTTGTCTTTCATGAGATTGGAGAATTAGTCAAAATTAAAAGGAACTTCCGTGATAATTTGTGTCTCCATACCAAGTTTCAACTTAAACAAGTGCAGTTGTGTCAGTTTGAAACAATGAACGAATCTATACGATTCATATGTTTTTACAAAGTACTACTTTTACATTTTTAGCTTATCACTGAATAGATGTTATTATATTCTATATATTAATATGTGAAGCAAAAACTTTGTACACCTTTTTACGAAAATTGCGCGGACGGAGGAGTATGAAATTTCAAACATTTATAGTTTATAGAGAAGGAGTACAGAATGCTAATATTAAAAAAAAGGCATAAGAATACGTGAAATCAGAAAAAAAAACATTACACACTACCATATTTTTACACACACAGGCATATGTACTCTTTTGTTTATTATTATAAGTATAGTCTTTGACAAAAGGTCATATTTCGACCACTAGGCGACCACTAGGCGACCACTAGTGTAAGTAGGTACTCATTTCATAGTTTTTAAACGTTCACGGTCAACATGAACACTTCTAATTCTACCCCACTTACCTCAATTATCATTTTGAAATTTCCGATATTTCGTGGGTGGACGTCGCGGGAGTCTATTATACCTTTTTTTTAAACATAGGTACACACACTATCGTCTGTTCCTACGGTATGTCACTTAATGCTCGACTTCGTTATAACATATAAAAATTACATCCAGACTCGGGGTAGGAACCGCACACCCAGAGCAGCAAGTAGCAGGGCCACTACAAACTGCGCCAACGGGCTAGTCAATTCAACAGTAGAGTTTTCGTCATGGTTTTCAATAAATACTTACATTTAAAGCTTATGGTTGAACATAATCATATTTTAAAGTTATTACGATCCACGGGTTAATGTTAGATGGGTTTATGAGATCTAAAGGGCTCGGGTGAACGCGCGTTTAACGGGTAATATGACAGGATTATTTATTAAGCAATTAATAAGTTTTGATGTTAGTAATTTTTGCGATTATAACGGATAATTTAAAAATATAAAACTATATTCTGAGACCTTAGTCTGCTATGCCATTGGTATAAATTAGAAGCAAAATTACTAATATTGTCAATACTTATTACGTTGTTAATGTTGGGACACTAAACTAACTATTATTTTGACTCAATTGCAATTACCGACTTGGGGCAGTGATCAAAATGTCTGAAAGACTGAAAGAGTGAAATCAATATCAGATGATATTTTTAATATCAAATGCTATTTTAAGGAATCCATCAAGTATCCTAAGTATGTTTAGTGTAATATATGTAGGCGAAAAAAAAGTAAGAAAATTCAAAATAAAATGTATGAGTATAGGTACTAATATTATTAAGCTGAAGAGTTTTTTTTTTTGTTTGTTTGTTTAAACGCGCTAATCTCAGAAACTACTGCTTCGATTTGAAAAATTCTTTTTTTTTATATCTTGTTTCTCCTCAAAATAACGTGATTGAAACCGCGGGGCATAGCTTTTGCCCCGCGGTTTTCCAAGCTTATACATACTGTTGGTTTTATTTTCTGTGACATCTTTGTATTTTTAATTCTTGTATTTGATTACAATGTCAAAAAGTACCTACATAGATTTAGCTAAGCTTATTTATAAATTAAAGTATTTCGATTGTACTAACCGACTTCAACAAAAGGAGAAGGTTCTCAGAACATTTGACTGGGTTTCTTTTGTTTAGTTTTTGATGTATTTCGTCGATCTACGTTGTATTATACCTCATAACTTGTTACTACGTTGACCGATTTGGATAATTCTTTTTATAATAGAAAGCTGATTTTTAGTTCATAATGCTTATAATCTAACACATTTTTCGTGTACTACGTTGTATTACTAGTAGTAGGTGTAATTGAAGTCATTTTTTTTTCGTTGGTTTTATAAATTAAAAATGGTTTCATTAATTACAAAATTAAAGGTAAGTTACGTGTGAAGTGTACCTACAAAACCTCTACCGTATATCAATAAAGCATTAACTTTTATACAAAGTGAGGCGTTTGCGTAATAAACCTTTTTTATTGTCCACGCCACAACATTTACCGAAATAGATCACTACCCATAAACAATAAAATGTATTTGACTTGACGTTTAAAGTGAATTATTAACACGTTTAAAACTGTTTCTTTTAATTGGTTTATTACAGGCATTTGTTTTTTGTTACAAAAATGTCTCAAACATAGCATTACGTCTTAATAATATTAAGCTAGTTTAAGTCCCTACATTAAGTTGTTAATGTAATTAAAAAAAAATGAGTGTACTTCAGACCACACGACTGAAGTAAAACTTCGTAAGCTCCCAGAGTTATTTATATACGAAACGTAACTTTCTCTCTTACTATCTCCACTAACTTATATCTCCCTCTAACTTCCGTTCGCCCCACCAATCACATTTTTCGTAACGCTCTCGTCACGCATTCACCATTTATTCTCCAAGTCAGGCGTGCGTAAAAAAGCTTTACTTCAAAAACGACATTACAATAAATCTGAACACACTAAATCCATAGAAGTTAAGTTATATAAAAAATAAACCTCAATTTTGCGCAACTCCTTTAACCCGTCACTTAAGAGACCGACAGATGCACGAGACTGGAGTATTTTTATTCGAGTCTGTCAACAAAAACAAACCGAACATCGCATTGAAGTTCTCATTACGGCATTCCCATTTCTGGGCTGATGATATTATATTCACTCATTTCACTTACTACTTGGCTCTGTATCAGCGGCATTGCAAAAAGATGTAAAGATCCTTTCATTCAGAGAATGTTCGGTGAGAAACGAGATGCGTATATTGTGATTGGGAGGGTGTGAAAGGGATGGAAAGTGATCTCAGTTTGATACTTGGCAATTGTCCACCGGAAGGCGGCTTTTAGCAATAAAATCACGAACTAAAATACATAGGTTCATTCAGCTGGTTTAGGTGTAACTGATTAGTTTTTTAGGCGATTTAGTAACACCTGGTTCGCTGTACACTAAATAGTTTAATATGTTACTTGAAATGTTTGAAAGCCTTACTAAAATTGTACAATTATTATACTTATCTTAGTTTAAAGAAACTTACTTAAAGACAGGGCACAGCGAGGTCCTCTTTAGCCAAAAAAGTTTAAATTATTATCATCGAAACTGCTTTTCATAATACGATATTAATAAAAACTAATCATTGAATTGAATGTTATAAAATAAAATAAAATATTGGCTGTAAAAAAACTCTAGGAATAATAATGTTGTAAATTTGTTAAGTTATATCAATGTTTGTTACTTGATGTTGTAACAGAGATCGATAGAGATATAGAGAGTCTGATCCTAATTTTGGTTCATCGAAACATTAATTTATTTCATTTCTTTTATTATTATTTTTATTTGTATACAATCCCCAGCGCTAACAATATAGAGTACAGTTTACAGTTTAAATCATATATCCACACCATAAAACACAATACAATACTGTAGAAAATTTACTTACAACAATACCATGGACATAATTTGGCTGTTTGCTAACAAAGGTAGGGAGTGACTCCTAACTAGAAAGCTACCTACCTATGCTTAGGATATCACTTCCATTCTTTGCGCACTTTGTGTCTTCTTTCACCACTTGCGTCTTCAACCAGTTTAGGGTGAACAATAATGAACGTAACTTGTCCAGTGCAATTAAAGTATACAACTTAGTATATTTACAACTTAGTATATTTTAAATTACCTACAGTGAAATTATATCATTCATTCATGATTGCTTTACTTTAAAATCTTAACAGATGAAGTCACGGTGATAAGCCAGTGTTAAAAAAATCTGTCAACGATTTTCTTGTAACATAAGTTAAGAATATAATTTATAGCGTACAAATCCTAATAAGATATGGTTGTGAGGTTTCCATCAGCGTGAATGGTAATACACTTTAAGGAGTAATCAATCAAGCTTTGTCTGCGAACTGTATAGATTTTAAATTGAATTTCTGTTAACAATACACGGATTACTGCTATACTTTGTCTGACACTGTACTATAATACACCCATGAAAACACGTAAAATATGCTTTCGCATTGCGCAACGTCCATTACAGAATTCGTTACAAACAAAAACGACCACGTAGTAAAAATGAAGCAATAGATGTTATAAAATTTTGTTTATATCGTACTAGTATCAGAATGGATTAAGGTATAAAATACTATTGATTGCTACAATGGTGACGGGATTATGGGTTATTTATGGGGATTTTTGAGTAGCACTTTGTAGTTTGAATACCTACAGTGTTTTTGACTTTATTGAACTGTTAAATTGATGAAAGTGTTTTTAATCGGTGCGAGTTTAACAACTGCTAAAGCAACTTTGTATTTTATAATTGAAACAGTGTCATGCATTTATTTATTTGCTGTAAATTTGAAAAGCGCTAACCTTTATCCTAACTGAAAAACTGTCAAGTTTTATTGATCGCTCTAATCTCAGAAATATGCGTCGATTACATAAAGCTATATATATTCGTCTTTCGTATAATTATAAAGAATACTTTCGACAACATCACTAAAATGGAATGATACTAATTACAAATACAGGTAGAACCAAGCGCAGTAGTTAACGTGGCAATAATAAATAATAATAAATAAATAAATATCTTATAACATACACACACGTCTGTTCCTATGTTAAAGTAACTTAATACTTTTGTTACAGGTAACAGCCGACTGTTATAGCTAAATATTTTTTTTAATTAATATAAATAGAAATAATACATACATAAATATATAAATACACCTAGACTTAGGCGAGAATCGAACCCGCAACCCGCGGAACAAAAAGCAGGGCCACTACAAACTGCGCCACCTAGTTAAAAAAAATCACTATATTATTAATTATATTAGTTCTAACTAAATACTTAATAAATACTAAAATAAGATAATAAATTGGTACAATATTTAGTATAACACAAGTAAATTACCTTAAAATGATTTCAAATCAATTAATAAACATTGGTAAGTACAAGCTGAAATGACATGACAATGACACAGTCAAAATAAAACAAAATTATTTAACTTTAATAGCAATATTCCAAACCCTTCAAAAAAAATAACGCTAACATATATTAAAATGATTCCAAAACATATGCAAAAAAAGTTACGATTATAATACTTCAATAACTGTAACCCAGGAAGCAATATCATATAACCGGTAGGTAAATAAACATGAAAAACCGCGAGGGAATACAGTCTAAAAGCATTCGGACAAGACCGCAGTAAAATATTATGAACACATAAAGAGTCCACAATGCGGGAGCACTTGCTTCGATTATCTCCTGTATTTGTCTATGTTTTATAGCGGTGCTCTCACGTTTATGGCTTTTCGATATTATTTCGCGTATTTTTTATGCAATTGCCCACTGCGACCCCCTTAATGTTAGTTTAGTGGGGATACGAAATGTTATTTAACGTTTTTTTTTTTTTTTTTTTTTTTTTTTTTTCTATTACTCTATATGTAATAATATATTATATCACACAGAAATTCAGTTCAATAAAAAACATCAAGGACGAAGAATATAATTGTATTTGACAACAGTACAAAGTATTCACAGATACCCTCTTTAAAAAATATTATTTTCTGTATGTTTTGCGATTGTTGCTTTGTTTCGTCGCACATCGCTATACGATTTTAGTTGAAATTTCATTTAATGTTCTCATAGAAGTGAATAATGTATTCTTTTTGAGAATAAAATTTCTTTAACCCCATTATATGTATGACAATGTTTTGTTCCTAATAATACAAATTAGAACAATAGTGGGTGTTGGAATATGAACTACTTGTAGTTACACTAAGTATGACATTCACTTGACTTTAGTCTACCACAATGCGTGCTATCTTAAGATATTTCTAAATTAGTTTTGCTATTATCGGATTAGATTATTTGCTGTGTGGTTATGGCAGTAAAGAATATAGCCACCCCCTCGCTTCTAGTGTTGCCCAAATGCAAGAACAAGACGAGACTTAGCCAGTCTTGGTCTTGGTCTTGCGCCAATACACCTGGTCTTGGTCTTGGTCTTGGTCTTGCGCTCCCAGTCTTGGTCTTGGTCTTGGTCTTGCAGCAAGAGTCTTGCAAGTCTTGCAATTACCTATTAGTCTATTACTATTTATTAAAGTTTACTTTAAATCTTAGAAAAACGTATTAGAATTGGAACATTGTGAGCTTGAATTAACATAGCCATAGTAAAGATCAATACTTACGTAAGTTAATGGCGTTTTTGAAAGTATCGCATGAATAGCTACGCAGAGTTAAAATTCTTTTAACTGTTAAAAAAATATTCTTACCTGTCCACTTCTTCCAGCGGTTACTAAAAAGCTTGTGATATCTCCACTTAATTTTGGTTTAACAGGAAGAAATATTTCTGATTCCTTTTTGTGGAAAGATATTAGATGTTTCCTTAAGCCTGAAGTGTTTCTGTTTTTCATTTTTATTTCAATCTTTTTATGTTGGCACAATTTACAGAAGGCAGTTTGGGATGCATGAATTATTTCGAAAAACTCCTCAAATTTGCTTTTGGGTCTTTTAGATCTGTGACTCAAACTCTCGTTACTCGGACTAGAATAATTTGAATCTTCGTCACTCATATTAAATTGTACACGTGATACGTTTTTAGAAAACAACGAGAATTAGTAAAAACAATTATTAAGTTAGACTCGAAGCACAGCTCAATTGGAAATGACTGGAATTAAAATAATTCCTTTATTTATAGTACGTTTCCTTGCTTTCTACCGCGCCGCCTCGCCACGTGCCGGCTCTATGAAAAGGATGCCGCCGCAAATCAAACAATGCCGCGTGCGGCGTACAAACACACACTAAATATTACCTACTTGTACAGACGCGACGCGTAAATAAAATATATGTAAAGAATTAGTGCCAATCACTATTCTTTACATATAAGTGAATGTTTTGGCGTACATCTATACTAATATTATAAAGCTGAAGAGTTCGTTTGTATGTTTGATGACAGAAGTTTTAAAATAAATAAATAAGTCCTGAACGTCACTATACCTCCAAAGTTACTATTCCTCGTGGACGAAGTCGCGGGCACAGCTAGTAAATACTTACTCTCATCATCTCTCTCAGAGATATTCGGGCTGGTAAGTAATACAAAACTCTTATCGCAGGCTTTTTATTTTATTAGTAGGTAAGTACCTACGCTTTTTATATTATTTTATTAGTTTTGTAGAATTTTTTTACACGTTTCAAGTATATTTAAAAGTGGCTACAATATTTATTAAACGGGTGATATTTGAACACTTTTTGCTATTTTTTCTTGTAAAAACTTAAGAAATATAATGACTAAATGTACAATAATAGTACCTAAGTAATTAGTTTAAAACCATATAAGTAATCAATATTATAATATATACTTACTAGAATGAATTAATATGACATCTACTACCTATCCTTACCATTTTATCCTAATCATAATACTACTTGCGTGATCAGTATAATGTATTCATTTTCATTCTAAGCACTCTGAAACTTATTTATTCTTTGGAACACCTGTAGGTACTCTTAAAATTCGAAATTATTTTGCATGAGTATACCTACGCCCTATGGCGGCAATCAAATAGTGTCAAATGTTATGATTTCGGCGTGGCGGCAACGATTGTTTTAGATTTCAAAAGAAGCCGCCGGCGCGTGTATCATAACCATGTACTTCCGAAAAGCGGCAAATTTCTTTGAGAAGTAAGTACAAAACCTTTGATGCCGCATTATCAAAGTGCCGATGGTTAAAACATAACTATGCATGCACTCAGTTTGATTTTAATAGATATTTTTTATTCGCTATGTTTATGGTATTAGTCGTAATGCGCATAGGTCCAGTTTTTCATATTCTTTGATACAGTTTTTTGCGTCTCATAGAATTCCTAAGCGTACCTACCTATACACCGAACTGTTACACCTAACTACTCAGTGAAATAGCGCTAAGTCCTAGCTGCAAGACGCAAGAGTCTTGCAGGCTATGTCTTGTTCTTGCTCAAGTCTTGCACGGTCAGTCTTGGTCTTGGTCTTGCTAAAAATACGCGGTCTTGTTCTTGGTCTTGGTCTTGCAAAAACGCAAGAACAAGACCAAGACTGCAAGACCAAGACTGAATTTGGGCAACACTACTCGCTTCCCGTAGGTGTCGTAAGAGGCGACTAAGAGATAACACATTTCCACTACCACCTTGGAACTTAGAAAGCCGAGCGATGGCGGCATAACCATCGGACTGCTGGCTTTGAAATACAGAGGTCGAAGACGAGCAGCAGCATCTCCAGTGCGAGAAAGCCAGCTTTGCGGTCACCAACCTGCCTGTCCAGCGTGGTGACTATGGGAAACACACATGAGTTCACGCCATTTTTGGCGCGAACTTGTGGCCAGACCTATGTTCAGCAGTGGACTGCGATAGGCTGCAAGGGTGTGAGTAAGTGTGGATTCGATTATTTTGTGAAATATTTTAACTAATTCTCTAATTAATTAAATTATTAAACACTATACAATATAATAAGTATGTTTTTCAATAATTATTCATGTAAAATAATAAATCGTCATTGTTGTTTCAGAGTGCAATAACGAAACACTAAACAGTAACAATAATTTAATATCATCTGTAATAAGTTTAAACGTCAATTCAAGACGTCAAAAGGTAATCTATACAAATAAATAAAAATGGAGTGTCTGTTTGTAATATTAAAATAACCACTTTTACTAAATTCATATGGATATATACACGGTACATATACCAAAATAACATTTTTTACAATTTTTGTTTGTCTGTCTGTCTGTCTGTCTGTTTATTCCGGCTAATTTCTGAAATGGCTGGACCGATTATGACAGGACTTTCACTGGCGAATAGCTGATGTAATAAGGAGACTAGCTTAGACTACTTTTAATTTAGAAATTTATTTATTTTCTAACTCTGCGAACTGAACAATAACTTTTTTGTTAAATCCTACGCGGACGAAGTCGCGGGCACAGCTAGTAATAATATGTACACCGATTAAAAGGAGCCTAAGTACAAAGTGCATAAAGTACAAAATCACTCTCAACTCAATTCTTAAATATAAATAAATAGCAAAAACCATGTCCACACATAACCAACGTTACGCTGTCCTCTTCACAATACCACTCCAGCCTATCGGGCATTTTGAAATAAAAAAAAAAAATGTTAAAAATCCCCTCACGAGACTCGTAAACCAGCGCGGAGACGTCCGTCCAATTAAATATGGATGTGTTCGACCGCTCTCATTACTCCGTTTCTATCATAACCCTCTATATTCGTTACTTTAATTTTTCATATTGTTCATACTGTGGTGAATTATATAAACACTTTTCTTTTATTGAAGGGGTATTGTAAGAAATATAATATTTAGTGTTGGACTTTATTTCTAGTATAGTTGTAATGTGGTCATCTAATGTTGTAATTTCTTCATTTCCGGTGTGACCATTTCGTGAAATATTTTCGTCTTTTTCAAGAAAAAAATGATTATTTAAGATATTATGTCTTTAATAAATATCTATAACAAATACACACGGTTCCTACTGTAAGCAAATTAAAGCTTGTGTTATAGGTAACAGCCGACACATATATATTCGATAAATATATAGAAATAATACTTATATTTAAATAAATACATATATCACGACAAGACTCGAGACGGGAATTGAACCATGAACCCCCTGAGCAGAAAGCAGGCAGCCTGAGCACTGCAAAGTGCGCCAACGGGTTAGTCGAAAATTATGAAGTTATGAATAACATTTATAATATAATCTGGTAGAGGTTTGGTATATACAGGTATATACATATTGTATAACCTTTAGATTAAACCTGCAGTTTCCACCATATTTTTAGAATATCGGAGCTTAGTGCTTGATATTACTGTTCCATTCAGTGGCCGAGAAAAAATAAACCGCGAAAGGATAACACCTTTTCGTTTCTAATTTTCACTTTTCTTCTACTCCTCATCATTCACATAAACGTTGGATTTTATAATTACATCTAAGAGCTAGATTATGTAAATATTCTCAATCAGCGGACATATGTGACTACTGTTGATATACGTGAGATGATCCGCCTTCTCGATTGTTAGTAAATTTAATAGCAAATTAGCCAACTAACAACAGTACATAGGTATAAACTCCTCATACTCAACGAATTCCAATACCATGACATTTTTTGAGGAATCGAAAGCACATTGTGAGTGTATTCTTTTTGTAATTACTACAAAAAACTGTCAAACCGTTGTTAAATTATAATAATAAAAAGGCGTTAAAATTAATTTCGGCTTCAGCGATGAAGAAATAACTTTTTCAAGAATCCACCATTTTATTGATAAAATTCTGGATTGTCCGTTTCTTATCTAAATATCCCAGCAGTTTTTACCTTGACAGGAAATAAGGCCTGTTCCTGGAAGCGAGAGGTTTAATAACAGTCACTTTTTATAGAAGTAGAGCTATCATTATGAAATTAATAGGTATAATTACTGTGACTAATCAACAAAGAGAATAATTGAACATAATTGTACATCCCTCGCAAGATCAAATGATGGTGCAGGAGCTTGATAATAACAATTAGTGACAGTTTCTTTTGTGAAATTAATTAATATGCGACTTTGAAAATGTCCTTCTTGACTATTCTCAACATGACGCCCTCCTTATGTGACACTTATTCTTACTTATGTACGTGCCATTACAAACTTATATTACAGGCAACACGAGTGTGCATGGATCCTATTGCTAAAGAAAAAAGGTTTAAAATATACTTTTATGCGTGTAATTAAAATTTGCCGGGTATATATAGGGGTGTCATAATTGTAGAGACAAAGTCGTTCCGGTGTTATTGTAGGCGTTGTATTCACACACACTTAAACATTTGAGTTTTTGTCAGTAATTATGCTGTTCTCATAGATTGAATACACTTTTCTTTAAAGATAAATTAATGAGAGGTTTTCGTCGTGACGTTGTTTTGTCAATGCTTTTGTAGTTTTGTTTAAAAATGTATACAAACTTATTTTGTATAATTTGTCGTATTTTTATTTAAAAATAGTTGTATTATATAATTGTAGACTAATGATAAGTACTTGTACAGTATTATTGTTGAGAATTTTACTATATTTAAAACATTTACAATATGTTTTGTATGTAAATGTAGGCTGATAATTAAGGTTTAAAAAGACATACGTTTTTTTATTATTGTAGATTTGAGTATGGATTGACGTCACAGGACGTCAGGCGTTTCGATTTTTATTTTTAGTTTAATATTGTAAGGTTAGTAAAAGTTATTATGCTTTTTCATATTTACATATGTTAAATCGATACAACTGAATAAATAAAATTAAAAATTATAACTTCCACCATTTATCAATGGTACCATTTTTTGTTAGTCTCTGCTAATGTATAAAGTCAAAGAACCTAAGTTGTTTTATGGAAAAAAATGAAAATGCTTTTACATAATATTTTGCTTTGCCTACCTGAAAAGAGAAACTAAAATGTTTTATATATTTTTTGAATCAAGGCAAGATTTACTTCTTATAAAATCTTTATAAAATATTTTAAACACTATTAATTTTTTAAGCACACACACATGGTCGTGTGTTCCTAAACAACTTGGCTTGTGTCATAGGTAACAGCCAACTGATATCGCTACACATCTTTTTTTTTCGATAAATTCATATAAATATAATACTTACAATCAATAAATATATACATTACATTATTTATCGTTGCGTCCATTTGCTATAAGTACTCTTTGATACTCTTGTTTATATTTATTACACCCAGACTCGAGGTGGGAATCGAACCCACAACCACCGAAGCAGAAAGCAGGTTCTCTGCAAACAGCATCAACGGGCTAGTCAGCTTCTGTTTATTTAAACTTCGATATGCACGATATATTTGAACAAGTTATTACAAAACGTAAAATTTAGAATGTTGTTGATAAATATTTTACTAATTTAATTACATTTACAAAATTCGTAAAGATGCATAGTATTTAATAATAATCTAAAACCAGTATTATTATTAATAAAAACATTACTAGTTATAAGCAGACGTCGTCAAGAAAAAAAAACATACATATAAACATACGAAAACAGTAATAATCCTTAAAAAGTAACCCTTTCTTTTAATAATGCAGGCTTGTTTAAAATGTAAAATTTTCAGTAATGGCATTTGTGATGATAAATCATAGTGTGTTATTTTTTGTAACAAGCCTAAACATTCAATCAAAAATGTTATAGAAATGTTCCGCAGTGTACTTTAAGCGGTCGATTAAGATGGTGAGGTGATATCAACCCCCGCTGAAGTCAGTGAAGGAATGATAAATGTGCCCCCACATTAGGGCGAGTGAGATGCTTTCAAGATGTTACATTCTAAATAAGCCATGTTTGGAAGTTAAAAATGCTTTTTAGATTAGCTATTGTAATTTTTAAAATATAATATGAAAATTATTTCAATGTTCTATATAACTGTTTTAATATAACATTGACAAACTGCTGGTAATTACAAAATTTAAATGTTCAAAGATCGTTTTTAAGGATACTAATTTGTTTACTCTGTCTATCTTGAATAGTATAAAAGTGATTATTTACTTAATAGAAAAATAAAGAATTAACTAATTCACCTAAATTAACGAAAAATAAATAAACTCCTCACACTCAACGGCCCCCACTAGGATTAACTCCTGTGTCAGAGGTCCGGAAACACCCATAACACACAAGCACAAACGCCCAGACCACGGCAAACATCTGTACGGTCAATATACAAATGTTTGCCATTACATTTCAATTTTGCTTAGCAATTGAACAATTATAGGGTATAGGTAAAGGTTTTACTGTCAGATAAAATGACTGTAAGGGAACTTTTTTCTTCGCCTACTGAAAACATCATTATATCAAGATATTCGTATGTTTTCATAAATATCGACTAAAAATAACATCAGCATACGATTTACACAAATAGATATCCATTTGTAGATACGGAATTTTCCCGAAATATATCACTTTTTTTTCTAAAAAAACATTCTTATATAATTATATTATTTATTTCCCGTAATATAACACTTGTTTTTTTTTTTCTTTTTCTAAAAAACATTCTTACATAATTATATTATATACATATAACCTTCAATCGTATTAAAAATTTGAATAATAACAGAAATAGCACCAGTAGATACTCACTCATATAATGCGTCAAATGAGATGTTTACTAATCTCTTGAGATGATATATGGTTTCGAAGCGTGACTTTCACCGAATATTTCTTATATCATATTTCTGAATACCGCCATTATGATAAATTTTAACAATGCATTATTCATATTAATGGGAGTTAATGTGAGGTTGTGCTGTGTTTTTAATTTCTTTTTTTATTTTCAATGTTAGTGTTGTGTGTCATAATTTGTTTTTGTGAATTTATAATATTTCACCCACGTTTTGAACTTTGAGGTTCCTATAAATAAAATTAAAATGTCTGTTTGTAAAGTTAAATGACAGATATTTTTGCTGATAATGGTTTATATTTTTTTCTTTTATTTAAATTCTAAAAAATGGTCATTTGGACGATATTTTTAGCTGCAGATAGAAGATTCTATGTTATTATTAAAAATAGAATTCGTGCAACAAATTTTTCCATCAACAATCAAAGACAGTTTCATTTAACCAAATCTCAGACATCACTATGTCCTAATATTGTGAAGTGATACAATTGCACAATTGCAAAAACTTTTTTTTTATGATTATATCAGTATAGCAATAACTAGTTTAATCCAATCTGAATGATCCACAAGCACAGTCTAAGCGACCCCTTGTTATAATTACAATAAATACTAGAGATCGTATACCAGTAAGGGTTAAGCGACGGGCGGTGACGGGTTACACCGATGATTGTTGTATTATGGTAATTAGTGGAATAAATGAAATAGGCCTGTGTCAATATTAATTTGTAAAATGTATGTAATGCAAATTACCTATCGCGGTATAACTTGTCTTGCCATGTTCATTATTATTCGCTAATTTATATTTAGCTTAGCATAGCTAAACTTGGCTATTAATTTTACCACTTTCAGTTGTCTTATTTTTTCATTACTAGGAGACCCGTGTAGTTAGTTTCCCCTTGTTTAGGTATACTATGATGAGTTTTATTAATGTTTTATTTAATTTTAACCTTCAGTAATAATTAACAAATATAATTTAACAGAATAACAACTGGTGACAAGAGGGCTGATGCATTTTTGGCCCAGATAATTGGCATAGCGAGTCAACGGGGAAATGCTGCCAGCATTCTTGGGACGTCTCCCCGCGGACATCATTTATACCGGAACTATTTGTAAATATTTATTTCCTAAGTTGAGAATTGTAAATATGTATAATATTGAAAAATTTCAAAATAATGTATACAAGCTTAAATGCAAAAAAAATCAAAATAGATTTTGTGAAAATACACTCATATAATTTTATTATAATCGTTTAAAAATTAACAGAATATAATACAAATATATACTTAATAACAATAGTCAGTATATAATAATAGTTTTATTCAGTACTTTCTCCAATTTTTTGAGTCATAGAATGACATTTATAATTTTTCTTTCTTGATTTACGATCTTTGTAAAAAAATAAATAAATTCAGATTAGTAGGAATCTATCTAGTTAATAATTGTGTTATGTCGAAACAAACAAATATTTTACATTAATATCGATACTAAAACCAATTGCTATTTTAAAAGAAAAATCAAAATTCGTAACAACAAATTTCACATACCGCCTGGCAATCAATTGTCCCGGTGATGCTCGGGCGCATAAATTCTGCGCTCATACGCGTATACCTAATTAACCCTTAACTGACGCGGTCGGGACCGTCGCGTAAATCTCCGCGAACAACGCAGTGTATTTAATTGAATTAGCTAATAAAGAAGCGATCGTAATAAATAACGATAATTTACTTTAGTTTTCGACGTCTGATCGTTTAATGAAGAGGTGGTGAGTATATTTGAAAATTGTGATAAATTACTTTTTAAATGAACCAAAAAAATGTACCCATTTGAAAAGTAATAAATTAAGGGAATTGATTTTTTTTTTTTTTTTGTAGAATACTATAGGATTCAAAGTAATATAATTTTCTTTATGAAACTGGTGAATTATTTAAAAATTAAAAAAGTCATCAGAGATTATTTTTGTCAAAAAAAGAACATTATAAATTAATATAAAATTATCACAAATATAACAAAGTCATAGTATAGAACCGAAGTACGTAATATCATAAACTGTAAGTAATTTATATAATTATAAAGGATTTAAAAACAACTAAAGTGGAACCGCACGAGTTTTCTAGTGTTTTGATACCAATATTTATTTTATATATTAAAACGACCTGTTGAAAACAAGATTCCAATAAGAAATATTTGTCAATATTTCAAAATCACACTATTTATGAAGTCGTAAATGTTCAAAATCGTCCAATTATATCCTCGATTCTAAGTAAAAATATCAAATATAAAGTTCAAAGGAACTGTTTTGTCTCGAACAGACATATTTGTGGCTTGAATACGTTCAAAAATGTTTATTGTTGTTATAAAATCTCGTGCGAAAAATTATACGACGTGTGTCCGTTTGATTTATACGATGGCGCCTCGCTTTAATTGTTGTCGACATTGTTGTCTTGAACAACTTGGGTGTGGTGTTGTATGAACTACTAGGTTGTATTTAGTAGCTTAGTTTAATGTTATTAGGGTTTCTTTGCTTTAAATTGTGTATGAATATTGTGCTTTATTTATAATTTAACTAAAAATACATAAAAATCGAGCTATGTAAATTAAAAGACGGAAAATTGGTTTGTTGTTAATAACAACTACGCAGACAACAGACGCTGCAAAATGAACAATCGATCGTACCGTTATTATTCAATATTGGTTATTATAAGGCCACTTATCTATACATATAATAAAATGGTAGGAAAGTCAAAACTGTACATTGAATATTTTTTTTAAAGAATACTTGGGGTGTGATCTACAGTCGATACCGAAGCCAAAAATATAGTTTTTAGAATTTTTGTCTGTTTGTCTGTTTGTCTGTATGTATGTTCGGGATAAACTCAAAAAGTAATGTATGGATTTACTTGAAATTTGGCATGAATATTATTAAGAAGTCGGGTCATATAGGCTACAAATTATCACGCTATCATTCTGTAACAACGTGTAATCTAACGACGCATATTTGAATGTTGTTATTGTGTTAATAACCATGTTATAAGCTAGCTTCATAATATAAATAAAGACATTCTGTAGTATCAGCATTGCACCCGTGCGAAACCGGGGCGGGTCGCTAGTAAATAATAATTTAATCAATCCACTGACCACCAGACAGCCACTGACATTGAAGTGTTAAAATAACACAATATAACAATTGCGCCATTTTTTTACATTTAGTATTCCAAAAAGAGTTACTCATGAAATTAATTAACATTTTTTTGTTGTTGATATATTGTGTGTATGCGTCTGTGTCGATATTAATCAATACACAAAGGGTTGCGGAAAAGAAACGTAAACTAAAGTTAATTCTCTCATTAAATTTGCAAGTCATGGCCTCGTTACGATTGTTTGTCTGTGTGCGTTTTTGCTGATGTTTTTTTCATGGATGTACGAAAATTAAGAATTTATTTATCAGCTTGACTACCTATTGTGTGTTACTTTGTTTACACGATTTTATCTCATTGTAATTTCCATTTTTCCTGTATTTAAAGTAGAGTTGTTCTTTACTGAATAAAATAACATCCAGATCCTGCGGATTGCTCTAAGATTGAATAACAAAGACATTTATTAATGAAGATCAATTGATCACTGAATATTTATATTTATTTATAAACAGGTTTGGTATCGACTATGTTTCGAAGAATGGTATACGAAGTTTAAAAATAGATTTTTATACTGAGTTTTTTTATGTTCAGTTATGTATTTAAATATATTTATAAAAAATCTGAAGGTGCCAAATGTCCTTTACAGATGTGTAAAAAGTCCGCCTATTTTAAGAAGCATAATTAAAGCATTGCATAATCGATCATTGGGCTTTTAATTTGTTTTAAAGTTTGTTTACTACTTTTACTAAACCAATATTTATTATTAGAATATTTTGTCCTATTTGCACAAAAATGTCTTTCATAGCTCATTGACATCCATTATTCAAGAAAGTTTAAAACTTTGCCTATTAACAATATCTCAAGAAGTATTCGCTACCGTATTTAAATTTTGCAAATCATTCTACGTAATTAAATACGAAAGTATTATTACATTGTAACTGCTCGTAAAATTACCAAACATCTAAACATATATTCGATATCTGTGAGTTCAATAGTCGAGCCCGTTGGTGCAGTTTACAGTAACCCTGTTTTCTGCTCCATCGGTTCGATTCCCGTTTTGCATCTGAGTGTATTATTTATTTTTTCTTTCATGTATGTATCTATATTTATCAAAAAAAATTCAGCTATATTAGGTAGTTTAATTTTATAAGCCAAAACTGTGAACAATAAAAATATCATCAAAACATTTGAAACCAAAAAATAACATGTTCATGTTAACTTATAAAAATAGATAAAACAGAAGAGTAACTTCATAAAAATGACAAAGAAATATGTCAAAACTAAATAACCGTCTAATTCTTATAATTATAGAACAAAAGAGTTTCCTTTATTAATTGACCAGAACTGGTAATTTACGACGAGGGTTTTGTATCATACGGGAATAGAACGGCCACCCATAGAGAGACAATACACTGCTATAAAGATAGTCAGATTTCGTGTTTAATACCACTCATTATTTTAATATTGTTGAGTGACAAGTGCTTTTGTTTTGTTTTTTTTTTTTTGTTTTTTTAATATTAAGGTTGATAGATAAAAGAGATTATAGGAATGTAACGGAACTCAATACTTTGTTTGTTTGGTAGCGGTTAATTCAGAATCTCTTGGACGGATCTAAATGAAGGCTATACACATGGATTGGCGGTGTTATGATTACAGCTGATATTAATTTTTGCATAATATAGGTACATAAAAAATTAAAGTAAGTATTCAATGTCACCATAGCCTGTGGAAAAAATAATGATCGCCAATGTTGACTGAATGAAGACTACGGAGAAGCGGGAAGTTTGGCCCGAGCTGGGGGAGGCCTACGTGCAGCAGTGGACTGCGACAAACTGAAGCGAGCAAACGAAATATTCAATCAATTACTCATAGGCATATTTTGTCTCTTAAAATATTCGTTATACTGTAATATTTTTAAGCTTTCTTATTTAAAACCATTTACTTTATCTTCTTCTACCCGAGTAGAAATGTTTTCGTCTTCCTTAGAAAGACCGGACCAGGCATGCTTGATCAGGATTAGATAAGGCATGTAACGCAGATGATTGGTCTGAACCTGATAAGGATGAGATGAGATTTCCTGATCGGGTCAAGATCAGAAAATCTCGTCTCATCCTGATCAGCCGGTTCGGTCTGGTCCTTTTAAAAAATACGAATGTATATTCTTGAAAAATTTGTTTAACAAAAATAAAGCGAATTGATATTATATGTTACTTAACATAATTATTATGATATTTATTTCCGTTTATTGTTTCCAATGTATTATTTATTTATGGTTTTACTTTAAATATTAATTATGTTATTAATTAATTATTCTTATTAATTAAATTTTATTTATTAACTTTTAATTATTAACTACTAATTAACTATTTCCTATTACTTACGACTGCTCCACCGTGTAGAAATGGACTTCCTGCTAGACTGTCCTGATAACTGTATATATACTAAGTGCGCTTAAAAACATTAATAGCGCGATTCAGGCTCAGTTCGCGTAATTTATTTCAGGCTATCCTGATCTGGACCGGACCGGGTCCTGATCCAGTATGCCTTACCATACTTGATTATATTTTACATCAGGCTATCCTGATCTGGACCGGACCGGGTCCTGATCCAGTATGCCTTACCATACTTGATTATATTTTACATCAGGCCATCCTGATCTGGACCGGACCGGGTCCTGATCGAGTATTCCTTACCATACTTGATGATATTTTCCATCAAGCTATCCTTGCCTGGACCAGACCTGGTCCTGATAGAGCTTGCCTGATCTGGCATGCCTCATTCTATCCTGATCCGGTCCAGATACATGATCTGGTTAAGCCTGACCTTTTTTCTAGTCGGGTACTTTTCTATCTTTTATTGTTACTATTGCAGTCTAAGAAAACAATCGTTAAAAAAAGTAGACCAAGTAAATGGCCATCTCTAAACAATGACCTTCTTGAAAATCTAAATAGTAATTTATCCAGACTCGATTTCAATTTAACATACAATATTTTTAACAATATTTACAATATAGTTATCATAATAAATAATAACATTCAACAACAAATTATTTAATACATTCTAAATTCAGCGTTACGGAAACTATTAATTCAAACTACGAACAATAATGAAGTTTATAAATCATAGAAATAAAGTTTGTTTATATATCATTTCAAAGAAAGCGATATTAGTCCATTTACTGGCGCCCGGCGACTGGCGCTTGTTATAATTTTGATTGGTATTCACTATGAAAGCTGTGGCGAGATGAAAAATGATCTTCTGTTATACGCTGACAGGAGTGTATTTTTGGTTCACATGTTGATTTCATATTTTTGTAGGATACTAAGCTTTTTTGTTGATTTTGGCAATCTTATTTTTGGAGAAATTTATAGATTTGCTTTGCAAAAACTATTGCTAAAATTGAAATAAAAAAATCAAAATTTTCATATTTATCGTATTATTCTAACATTTTTGTGGAATTAGACAATTAAGTTTATAGACTTTATATTGATTGATAAAAGGATAGGAAAAGAGGAGTTAAGGAAATAAAGACGTCGATTCTGTTCGTTACTACATGTTACATGAGGTAATTACTGCCACTCTTCATAGGGGAAGTAGCTCCAACTCACAGTAGAGGAAGGCGTCAGACTGTCTCCAACCCTTTTTAACATATATATTATGAAAGAAACCTTGACAACCATTCAAATGTAGGGGTGTGATTAGTCACCTCAAAGTTGGTATAATGATATAAAAATTGTCGTTATACTCTTTTTAGTACATTGTACTCAGATTACTATAACATTTTAACTGTAATTACATGTAAATTAACATATACTCGTAAGCTTCTCAAGATAAGCAGCTATTAATAATATAGCTAATTTAACTTTTGTAATGTATGGAATCTAGGAAACATAACTGAGGTAGGGCATAGAATGAAATATCCAGCTCAAAATCTGGAACAGCTCGACTTTGGAAGTACCTAACCCTTAGTTGTGTTCCTGTGGTGAGTAAGGTGACCAGAGCTCCTGGTAGCAGGGCACTTGCGATATTTCTGTTGTATTTGTGTTGCAGGCGCTTATAAGCTACGGTAATCGCGTACCATCAGGTGAGCCGTACGCTTGTTTGCTGACCTAATTGTATAAAAAAGCCAATTCAAAATAGGAGAACTTTTCAGTGTAATGGAAAAATTGACTATTTTTTACTACGTACGTACGTTGCATTACTTGTCGATATAAATGGAATTCAGTTTTTTTGTTTACTAGCAAACAATACAATAAAGTCTGCTATCAAGTGGCAATTTGACAAGTAGTTAAAACATACATAATACATTCATAACGTTCGTAATAATGCTAAATATAACGTATATAAGCCGTATTCGCGAATTTATTAAATAGCTGCCTTCAAATGTCAACGCTGGTGCTTGTGAAAGAAATAGGTTTAATAGATATTGTCATCTATTAAATGTTTGGATTATTTGTGACCAATACAGCTGTGAAGCATTCTTATGTATGATAACTACGTGCACATTTTATTTCATAGGATTTCTGATGAGAATTTAGTTTTAAAATACGTGATTTACATAAATAGTTTTCTGAAAATGTTTATTACGACTTACAAATAAGCATATTAAGACTTTGTTTGTCTGTTACCTTTGCCAGTTACTTCACGGCCTTAGTAAGTTTCATGTCCAATCCAACCTATAAATGCACATTAAAATTACAAAAAAACAAACATAATGCCCAAAAATCCCGTAGGCGAAGACGTATTGTGTGTCCAATTAGTAACTCGGTGGGCCACACTGCCGCGTTATTTCTAAAAATACTAAAAACACTCTGTTACCATTTGTCACGGCACGCCCTGTATTTATCAAGATACCGTTCCGCGTTTTATACTACAGGATGTTAGTTAAAAAATACAGTACATTACTTATATAATTAAAACTCTAATAGCTTATAATCGGTCCATTGCTAGCAACAGCTTATTTTCTTACAAAGAAGGTTTTAAGCTTAATTTACAAAGCCAGTGCGTATTTCTTTATCAAGAAGTACGATATGTACTTCATTAAAAATTTAGACATAGTAACATTGCTAGCCCTAATTTGAGCAGGCTAGTTCTTGCTTGAGATTTTCTAATTATAGGCAATGGGATACCTCAGTTATTATAAAGAAATGTCCACAAACATAACGAGATACAATTTTTTACCTGAACTACATTTTTCATAAAGTTAGATATTTGACACCTATTAAGTTTTAATTTAGTTACATGATGAGAACAATTAAATATTTGCTAGTCAAATAAAATTGAAAGATTACACCTTAAAAAGATTTTTTTTGTATTCGATTTTTAATTTCATATAATGTAAACATCATGCCTTTCTCCACTTCCACCCTATAGTTAAGCGCGGTAGCCGTAGAAATAAACACGGTTAACATTCCTATAAACAAGATTGTTGCGGCTCACGCGCGCTTGATTGATGGTGATGCGCATGCGCAGCCCTGGCTATTAGTGCCGCTTTATGGGAAAAAACGGATAATGCTATATTATATTTGTAAAGTTAAAAATGTGCCTTTAATTACAGCCGCTCAGGGCAGAATGTATTGAATGTCGCGCGCCGAGGGTCGACCTGATCGCGGTATCAGTTGAAATCTTGTGACACGTTAAGATCTCTGATAGTTTTTATTGTACCGTTTTAATTATAATTACGTTCGTATTTCTTAGAAACGTTTTTTAGCTCGGTTCAACTATCGCTACACTAGTTGTATAACACTAACTCAGCCACGCGGTTTTCCTGTATAACTTCTGAACACAAAAATCTCCATATAAAAACTAGCTTTTGTGATATCCCATAATATCTTCGACTATCTACGCAACAACTTCTTGCAATCGTTTTAATAGTTTTCGCATGATTGAATAACAAACAATATTATTAATAAAATTTATGCTTTATTGTACACCACGAAACATAGTCTTAAGTTGGTTACAGATCGTGTAGTACAATTAATGGACTTATGGCTAAGCCATTAGCCATTTTCCAGACAACCGAAATGAAAAAAAAAATCGAGTCGAAGTACATATATAGTATAGTTATATTGTGTGCTTACATACAAATGACTACATTCTAACACTTATACAAAATACGTATATGAATGAAAATACTTGTCTCTATAATAAATTAATAGATATTAACAAACATACATCCAAACTCTCTCATTTATAATATTTAGTAGGATAAATCATCTTAAAGTACGTTTTAACGATACGCGTGCCAATTGTTCGCGGAGTATTTCAAGCGGTTGCATGAATAATAATGCAATCAGAGCGCATTACATGTATATCACGGTACAATTGTCGCGCAGAAATAGTCGCAAGTGGCAATTGTCGTGTTTGAATATATTCGTCGGATTAAATAATATGCTTGATTTATAACGCGTAACACCGCCTTACCAGTTAGATATATTGTGTTTTTATTAGTTATGTGTGTGTGATCCATTCATACACAAGTACATACACACAAAATTCTGTGTTATATTGTAATGTTGAATTTAATAGATATATCAATTAGTTTATAGAAATAAATGATAATGTTTTGGCGTGGTGTTCACAGCTACTGATAGTTGCACTAGAATTTGTGAGCTCCATTCCAACTCATGGTCAATGATTGTATAGACCATGTATATGATGATGAAGATACTTGTCGTGGTATGGGCGTTTGTGTTGTGTGTTTTCAGAATCATGGCACAAGATTCTATCTTACTGAATGCTTTTGTACTTGACTTGTTCAGCAACATTTTTTAAAATTTACCTTACCTTTTCCTTAAAAGTAGCTTTCCTTTTCCTTAAAAGTACCTTACCTTTGCCTTAAAAGGTGTATTGAGTCGAGATATTACTTCAACTAATTTCAAAATGGCGGAATTAAAGATGTATAAAAGATGGATGTTTGCAATTCTTTGATAGAGCAATAGTATTAAAATTGAGTACGATAGAAACTGAAGACCTTCAACCGTTTACCAACATAATAATCACAATTTTTATTAATAATGACTAGCATCTAACGCTGGCACGTTCTAAAAACAGAACTAATCCACATTTGTCGTCTCCCTCTAAAATTTGACGTATATTTTTCAACGCAGTTCAATATTTTCGAATGTCTATTTTTATTGCAGGATCGTTTGCCAAAGAATATTTGAATGCATAACGTATGTTATACTTTTCATTTGATTTCCCATGTTTGTTGTTCATTTCTGGAGTCTAGTTTTGTATATTTTATTAGTAAATACTAAATTATAAACAGTTAGCGAATTGTAATGTTTAAAATATTAACAGTAGTCTTAAATACTTTTTTATAATAAATAATATACACTGACATTAAATAAAAAAATGGCGGTAATAAGATGTTGATCAAAAATACATAAGTATAGAACTGATTTAGTAAAACATCAAATGTTAGTCTTTACAATTTACTTCTTAATAACATAATTAATTTAAACAATATATTGGATTATCTATTGTTAAAATAATCTACAACAGTACGTCACATATCACTCAAGCTCTCCTCGACTTCATTGTCGCGCCATTGTTTATTTAAACAATAAGATATTTTTATTGTGATGACATTTTAACGATTATTAACGACACCGCAATGTTACTTTTATATCTGGAATGCGGCTTTGGACGCATTATACTTATTTATTGTTTTTTTAAGCGGTATTTTTTTTTGTTGGATTCTATTTATGAAAACTTTCTTTTTCTATTTTAACTGTTATTACTGTAGAATAAGATGGATTTAGTTATGATTATCTGTGAAGTGTAAAATGTATCATACACATGCAAATAATTACGTGATTGTGAAATTTCTTATATAATTAATTGTACAGTGTATAATATTTTCTACAAGAATCGCAGAATATTTGTGCTGAAGATAAAGGACATTGTTTCAAACGATTTATCGATGATTTATGAAATCATATTTCTAAAGAATACTCTTAATAATTTATATGACAGGTAGGAATTTTCGTTTTTTGCTGGACTGTTTATACTAAAATTATCAGTAACAATGGTCATTGAGGTATTTTATTGCGTATATTTTGACAGTTCACAACGCTGCGGTATTCCGCAGATCGCTAATAAAATCGCCACCTGTTTCTATTTTAGAAAATATATTACAACAATTGTTTTAAAATGTTCTTAAATAAAAGAAATTATTATAAAAGAAATAATTAAAATGAAAGAAAGGATTTTGATCTCCGAAACTAAACTAGTACATTCAAAAAGGAATAATTAGAATAATAAAAAGATATTCATCCATTTATCATGCAAAAAAGTTTTAATTTTTAAAAATAAAATCTTTACAGTCATATTCCTTTTTATCTGTAAAAAATATGTTCAAAACATTCGAACTGATCCGAACCGAAAATGTTTCTTTCTAATGCTAGTTTGAAAATGGAACTGTTATTTTTTGTTTTAGTTTCATATGTCGAACGTTTTCGTAATTTAGATCTATTGTTGCCGTGACGACAATGGTTCGACTTGTTGACGGCTGATTATCGTCGAATGACAAAGGCCTTCAACCACTGAGATGCACTTGGTATAAGATATTTTTGTTTCCGATATGAAAGGTAAAAATATATGTAATATAAATATATAATATTGATACGTAAGCGTCCCATAGCTAGGCAAGGGTCTCTCTATAGGAGAAGCGTTGTAACTTAATTCAATACACTGTTCTAGGTTAGGTGATTTAGATGAACTTCCCCTGTCATGAGTAAGTAACAATCGCTATCACTCACCTATGATAACAACCGAGACTGGTCGACTTTACGTTCTCTTTGAGGTACGGTAGAAAGAACCACATAAACAAAACTGTGAAGGGGAAAAAAAGATATATTTAATTTTTTCCTTTCACATTATATTAATCACATAAACATATACCAATATGTATATATTTTTTTTAAATATTCACATTTACAGAATTAATTACTTTAGCTTTTTTGGTACAGTACAAAGCTAGTATTTTCTTACCAAGCAGATTTAATCTATTTTAGTGCGACAGCACCTTTAACACTTTCAATAAGTCAACGTAAATTTAGTGTCGAATGACAAATTACTTCGTAATAGCGTTAGATTATTCTAAAAATCCATTTCAAAATATATTTATGTTTATTTTATTACTCACAGTTATTTTATTGTATTTTCATAATTCAAATGTAACGTATGAATAATTATTGCCAATTTAAACTTGCATTATTTGCTGCTTATAATATTAGTTGTGGAAATTTTCTTTGTTCTTGGTTTGAAATTTAAAAAAAGAACTGTCATCGTGTTATAGAGTTCATCAAATCACAGGTAAAATCATGTGTATTATTTTGTGGAAGGTATATAGAAATTATCATAACATTTAAATACAGATATAATTTAATTCAAATTTGATAAATTAATCATCATATATCTTATATATAAAATTCTCGTGTCGCAATGTTAGTTACCATACTCCTCCAAAAGGGCTGGACTGATTATTGTAAAATTTTGTGCGCATATTGGGTAGGTTCGAGAAACGGCCAATATCTATTTTTCATTCCAATAAGTTATTAAGGGGGGGGGATTAAGGGGGTTAACAACATATATGGCAAAATAACATTTGCGGGGTCATCTAGTATTATATATATTGCAGGGTGTTTGTAGGTGTTTTTTTTTTGCTTGAGAAATCGTGTGTTCAATGAAAAACAAATACACGTGATGTCTCATTACAGCCCTCCTTGTGTTATTTATATATACATACTCGACTAGAAAAAAAGTCAGGCCCGACCAGATCATGTATTTGGACCGGATCAGGATAGAATGAGGCGTGCCAGATCCGTCAAGTCCTATCAAGACCAGGTCTGGTCTAGAAAAGGATAGCCGGATGTAAAATATAATCAAGTATGGTAAGGCATAACTGCATCAGGACCAGGTCTGGTACAGACCAGGATAGCCTGAAAGAAAATACGCGAACTGAGCTTGAATCGCACTATCGATGTTTTTAACCGCACTTAGTATACAGATATACAGTTATCAGGACAATCTAGCAGGGAGTCCATTTCTACACAGTGGAGCAGTCGTAAGTAGTAGGAAGGAGTTAATTAGTACTTAATTAATAGAAGTTAATCAATAAAATTTAATTAATAATAATAATTAATTTTTATTTAACTATTTTTTTAAGAATATACATTTGTGTTTTTTAAAAGGACCGGACCGGGCATACTCGACCTGGACCAGGCAAGGTATGTAACGCAGATGATTGATCTGGACTCGATCAGGAAATCTCATCTCATCCTGATCAGTTCCAGACAAATCTTCTGCGTTACATACCTTATCCGGTCCAGATCGGGCATGCTCGGTCCGGTCCATCTAAGGAACACGAAAAAAATTCTACTCGGGTATTCGATCCTCAAATGATTCATGGACAATACCATATATAAGTAAACTGTATTTTTAAGATATTAGGAATTTTGTTTTCTTCTTTAGTTACCTAATTTAAAAAAAAAACTGCCATGTCAAAAAACCTGTAATTTTGAGATAAAATTTTTTTTACGATTGACTTTGAGATTGGTTTTCTAAGAAGAACATACAAACATACATACAAGTATGCTTTCTTTTTTGTTTTGTTTTATTTTGAAATTTCTTCCGTTAATCTAGAGGATTATAATATCAAGAGTCACCTAAAGTATAGTTTGACATATTCGGAATACGTGACTCGCTTTGTTTGTATTACGAACTTCTTGCTAGAGAAAGCTATTAATAGAATTACTGTTAAGTATACAATATTATCTTTATCGTCATCGTTTTGATTTTTATTTTATTTATTTTTTAAAAAATTATCATTTATTTTATTTATTTTTCATTTATTGATGATAAACTTAGAAAATGGGTCGATAAGCGTAATTGACTAATCTATATTAAAAAAAAAGTCATTGATTAAAAAGACTGGACTATTTAAGTAGTCTAGAGATATAGCGAGAGGTTTAATAGCCAATTTTCATAATACGAATTTTAAATTACCCTACATAAAATTATTCTAAGTAGTATCATGGTACAATAAACATAATTGTGTTTGATAGCAAACGAAAAAAAAAAACAACTTCAATAACATCGACAAGTAATACAACGTAAGTAGACGAAAAAAATTAACAAATGCACTAGTCGCCACTACGATTTTCAAAGGTTTCCCTCGATTTCTCTGGGATACCATCATTAGATTCTGGTTTCCTTATTATTGTACTACCCTTGGAATATCTCCTTTCTAACAATAAAAGAATTATCAAAATCGGTTCATAAGCGACGAAGTTATCCGCGAACACACATAAAACATATATACGGTCGAATTGAAAAACCTCCTCCTTTTTTGAAGTCGGTTAAAAATTCAACAAAAAGATCTCATCAATTATACTTATTATTGTTTTCACATAACTACTGATTAACTGTATTTAAATACAAAACGACAAAATGTAACGAAAAAAAAATCATAAACACGCAATTAATCTAGCGTTGCCAGCAATTAATTCATAACGTCAAGTCAACCTGTTTTGTCGCATTGTTGACGTCACACTTCACTATTTTGTTTTTTTGGTTCCAATGTGTTCCAAAGTTCCGAAACATAATTCTTTTATAATGTGACAATTTTATTCAGATTTAAGGGGAATGTTTAATGATTTGCTATTAAATAATTCGAACAGCATTTAATTACGATTTATTAGTTCCACCCGTGACAACTGAGATGAAGAGCTCTGAAGAATTATAGGCTTAAATAGTTGATTTTTCAAGAATAATACAGAAATGTTTCTATATAAAAAATTGTTTACATCTTTTGTAATGTCTTTCTCTTAATCTCGTAATGTATGTGTTTATTGTACTAGACGTAGGTTGTATTTTCGCTTCCACTAAGTATTTCATTTCTTTTTATAGTAACTGCTGTATATGTTTAAAAACGTTATTTCTGTTAATCGTTTTCTTGTTTTTGAGCTAGGATCTATATATTTGAAAACAATATTATTAACCTACTATTATCTGTTGGATATCGTTATAGGTACTTCAAATATCTTTATCAGCGACCGGCTGAAACCGACACCATTTATTTTTAAAATCGCACCTCATACATATTTCATCAATCTTAATATCGCAAGCTTACAAAATTAACACATTTTTCCCTTTTGATATGCTCTATATGTACCCAATAATATAGTTTATTAAACTCATTGTAACTGTAACAAATGCGTTCTTCTTGTTTTTATGATGTTATTATTTCGATTTTATTAAATAATTTACGAGTCGTATTTTAAATTTGGTAATTTTATTTCTTGACCATTTATTCAAAAAACAAAATTCATAAAACGCTAAGGTTACGATGTTTGCATCCCTTTTTAGAAAAAAAAAACCTTACAATCATTCCACATAAATTATATATCATTTTAGTATAGATAATTGCTTGCTCTACAACAGCAACAACTAAAAAATTTATTATTGCTTCTGTTTTTGTAATTTAATTAATTATTAAAATTATATATATGACGGCTTTAATTTTTTAATAACGTCAACGTGATAAACGGTCGGTAAAAATTTACTTATTTAGTGCGAATTATTCGCACGGGTATTGCTAGTTAAATTACATTTTGTCATTGAAAAAAATGTAGTTTTTTCATCGAAAAGTTCTATGAATAGTTAATTTATTTTTATAATAGGATCGTAAAAAAGTATTTACTTAAAATTAAACCAAGAAAAATGTATTTTTAAATAACTAATATATTTTTTTTTGACAAATGAAAACTTTTCAAAAAAAAAACTTTTTTCTATAAGACGTTCTTAATAGATAATCTGGGGCAGATTCATTTATTTGTACAGTTCTCATTGCGACATTCATGTTAAACATATGATGTACATTAATCTATGCCCCGTTAAAATAATTTGACAAATTTTACACTTTCGCGTGCTCGTATCAAAATAAAATAGCGAATTGTAACAAGCGTTAAGCACAGACAGATGGGAAGCCATAATAAATCGATGTGTTATACTTTGAGACAATAATTCAAATCATAAATCATACGGATATATCGACTATTTGAGAAAAAAATAATAGTTATTATTTTTAAATTTTCATAAGTGGTCTGGTACTTAGATGAACTTTCGTGTCAAGTATAGATTACCAAAAACTAAAAAGATTACCAAAAAGATCACCTAGGAAGACTTGGTAATAGACATTGCTATTTTTACGATATTTTTAATAACCATATACAACTTTATAAGCTTTTTTTAAATAATAACATACAAATGCTTGTAATTTGTTATATTTTATATATGTTATATTTTTTACTAAAGTTTATTTATATAAAGGCTTGTAAAAGAAGAAATTATATTTACAACTTCTAGTAAGGTTAAAATTAAGGTTTCTAAATCTTATATGTTCTGTTACCTTGCTACGTCTCATTTATCTACATAAAGAAACAATAATTACGGCCCAAGATGGGGTTAGGACTTTGTCATAATGGACATAAACTTTAATTTTTTTTTAAACTTTAAAAGGTTTGTGTCTGCCATTTTTTTATAACATCATCATTATATATATACAAAAAAAAAAAAAAAACTAACGAACTCACACTACCAAAAGAAAAAAACGAGTGTTCTTTAGACCACACGACTGAAGTAAAACTAACGAAATATCTACCTCTCAACTTCCGTCCGCCTCGCCCGATTACATTTTTCGTAACGCTCTCGTCACGCATTCACTAGCTCACTCCCCAAGTTAAGCGCGCATAAAAAAGTTTTACTTCAAAAATTTACGAATCCGCTAAGGACCAGTAAAACACAAATAAAGAAACAAAAACAAAATAAAGTACGAAAATTTCTCCATTCCAAGGCCCATTTAACCGAGTGCTAATTTAGTACAAGACACAGTGCTAATTCAGCACAAATTGGGTGCTTTTCATAAAAATATGAGAATTTCCCGCAAACACGAATATGACAACTTGGATTATGATTCTTTTTACTTGCGTCGATATTTATAATACTGTGTTGACACGTCTTGAGATATCTTAATTTTATTCATGTTTAAAATTAGAAAGATCAAAAACATATCTTTATAATTAATATTTATTAATATTAAATCAACATTAAGAGTGTATTTTATTTCCTTTGTTGGTTTTGTTACTTTTTTCGTTTTTTATGAACAAACAAATATTGCTGGATGAGGACTGCAGATAACCGAGATATTACAAAGTAATACGCTTTAAATACGAAATACACTTAACGTACAGACAAAAATATCTATAAAATTGACCTCTAGCTTGTATAGTGTTTAGAAGATGGTTTTAATAGTTACCAATTAATTATTAATTGACTACTTAATATCTACTGCTAAGCATGACATACATATATCTTTTCAATATATAGATATAGCATCAGTATGAGAATATTTAGCGTATTATTATTTAGGTTTATGTTAAGCCAGTTTACCAAGTGTAAGTGTTAAGCAAATTATAGGTACCTATACCTATATTATAATATAAAGTTATTAAAGTTATATATATATTACCTATTTACAATTAAAATTTTCATATTAATCATAATTATTCGCTTTTCTACACTTAATCCGTATACATTACGCTCAAATGAGAAACAATATCGACACTTACAATTTGGGGGCCCATCAATAACCCCCTCCCAACAAATTGTGCTGGGACGTCAGGGTTGACGCAATTATTGCCCTGATCCATCATCAGTGCTGACGTGTGACGCAACTAAATAATTTACGGGTTAAGTATTTAATTCTGTATAGAAGATAGACTTGCAACTATTTTGTCGCATTAAAAATTATATATTAGATGTCCCTTGTGAACGGAAACGTGTAAGATTACTAGAATGTCTACTATTTCAATACTATACAAATAAATGTCATAACGAAAGAATTAAAATTAGGCTGTCGACGCGACTGCAAGTACTCTAAAGTGTAACATGTCCATGAACCAGAAACTAATTAACTGGAGGAGTTCGGCTCAGTTGCCTTTTTGATAATCATCTTTTTATCAAATACATATTGCTTATATTTTAATTTATTAATTTTTAAAATTACTGTTAAAATTACGATTTGAAGGTGCTTTTCAAGCCAAACAGGCTTAAAGATAATTTCGATTTTGTATATTAAATCATAGGTACTTTATATTTTTATAAAATTCAGCAATGTATTATTGTTCTTGTCTTATGTTTGCACTGTTCTTTGGGATAAAACAACTTGCCTATAGTCTATACAAATAATATGTTGGGGTTATAAAAGACGTAATTACGTAATTTTGCTTTCAAAACATTTTACATATTTACGTAGGTACATTCTATAGGCTAGGACAAAAGGGGTCAGAAGGGGTGACTTATATATATATTCATATCTTGTTATTTCATGTGCTTTTTTACTACTTGTGGTGTTAAAAGAGTAAATGATGTTTTTGAGTAACTATTCACAATATTTTGCACGAAAAAGCTTATATCAATTAAAGAATACGTACTTACAATCTAACACACTGACATATATCGTTATAACACTTCTCAATCAATAGAAAATTTCGTACGAGAGATATTTTTCAAATCTATTCATAAAATAATATCCAATGAAATTTCAAATCCCTTAAACCAACAGAGTATTCTAATAGCCGGCTCCCGAAACCCGAATACAAATTACACCCAAACCACACAATAGGATTTTCTCAATATCGTCCCGAACAAAGCGCCCCTAGCGTCAAGCGGCGTAATCTCTATTGAGCTTGTCGCCAATCTGTCAAGAGATGGCGCCACAATGGCGGATTAGCGCGGTTATTACGCCACCTTTGTGGTTCAAGTCCGGGTTATGATCGAGAGCTAGGGAATATTAAGGATTATGACGGCTCCCCTTTTGAGTGGGTACGCCAATATTTTTGTTAGATATCGTGATAGTTGACAAGCATTTTGCTATGTTTTTCTTTACTTTCCTGTGTCATTTATAGGTACATATTATACTTCATATTATATACCTATACGGGGACGGTAGAATTTGTGTAAAATATAATATAATCATTTGAAAATAATGAGATTATAATCATGGTATTTGGCTTTACACCTATAAGTTAGCTAGAACTTTGATTTAATTAATTGGCCTCGATCTTAAGAACAGATGACTGTGTTATTTAGTTATTTAAAAGAATTCTTTATTTATTACAATCACATTTGACTTACAAAAAAAATCTAGTGGTTAGACCCGGATAATTTTCATTTTAATATTTGTTAATCTAGATCTTAAGTAATTTAAATTTAAAGTTTTATTGCAATCGGTTTTGTAGCTTTACGTTACAACATAATAATAAAAAAAACCTTCCCAAAAATTCTTAACTATAAAATTACTAAATAAAATGTATATTGCTTCAATAGGAAAGTAAGAATGTCCTAAATTTAGGTATATCTAATCTATATGTAATTACAAGTAAAAGGAAATTATATAAGTAAGGGTTATCAAAAGTATTACCAAGATCCTTTCGTAGTAGGTACATTATCTTCCCCACAACTTAATCAAACTTTGATGCATTAGGGTTTAGTATTGTCATTACGGGTGATTGCTGCTTAGTCACAATCATAATAAAATAAAACCTTAGATCAACTTGATAATGATTTTGGGGTACAGTAATTTTTTTTTTTACTTCTAAGAATTATAATTATTTTATTTTAGTAGGTAGTAGTGTTATTGAACGTTAGTTCAATGTTGAAACAAAAATGCCTTGACTATGCTATGTAAATACCCCTTAAACTTGGTGAATTGCTTCCTTTATGAAAAATGATTTCGATTTTTTTTATTCAACAAGGTCGGCAAACAAGCGTACGGCTCACCTGATGGTAAGCGATTACCGTAGCTTATAGACGTCTACAACACCAGAAGCATCGCAAGCGCGTTACCGACCCTATCCCCAATTCCTCCAGGAGGTCAATGTTCGAGACAAGAGTTCGTACTAAACTAGAACTATTAAACTATACCGTGTCCCTTGACTAAAAACAGTAGATATTTAAAAAAGAAGAACGTATTAGCTTTTTTACTTATACAACTAGGTCGGCAAACAAGCGTACACTGCACCCAATAGCAAGCGATTACCGTAGCTTATTGACACTTGTAACACCAGAAGTATAGCAAGTGCGCTGTCGACCTTACCCCAATCACCCCCAAGAGTTCTGGTCACCTTACTCACCACAGAAACACAACCACTGCCTGAAAACAGTATTATTTAGCTACGATCTTCTGTAAGATCAAGACAATCCCCTGTCGAGCTGCTTCAGATTTTGAGTAGGAACTTCCTGCTGTGTTCCTCAGTTTAAAATAGCTGCTTCTATAGAGTTAATTACATAAGAAGAAGTATGTACGATTTTTATTTTTGTGTTACCCACAATTAGGAATTCTAAACATTTTTGAATATCATATCAAAAATTGACCGCTCCAGCGGGATTCGAACCCGCGTCTTCGACATACCGTGTCGACGCTCTAGCCAATTAAGCTATGGAACGATATACTCGCTAGAGCGAAACTTTTGATATGATGATTTTTACTTTCGGTTTAAGCGAACCGTGGCGCCGTCTATAGTGAGTTCTTTACAGAGACTCGTAACTATTCAAAGTTTCATATTACAATGAAAATCTTTGACAGGAGACGACACCATGCTATTTTTAATATGTACGATTTTTATTTTTGTGTTACCCACAATTAGGAATTCTAAACATTTTTGAATATCATATCAAAAATTGACCGCTCCAGCGGGATTCGAACCCGCGTCTTCGACATACCGTGTCGACGCTCTAGCCAATTAAGCTATGGAACGATATACTCGCTAGAGCGAAACTTTTGATATGATGATTTTTACTTTCGGTTTAAGCGAACCGTGGCGCCGTCTATAGTGAGTTCTTTACAGAGACTCGTAACTATTCAAAGTTTCATATTACAATGAAAATCTTTGACAGGAGACGACACCATGCTATTTTTAATATGTACGATTTTTATTTTTGTGTTACCCACAATTAGGAATTCTAAACATTTTTGAATATCATATCAAAAATTGACCGCTCCAGCGGGATTCGAACCCGCGTCTTCGACATACCGTGTCGACGCTCTAGCCAATTAAGCTATGGAACGATATACTCGCTAGAGCGAAACTTTTGATATGATGATTTTTACTTTCGGTTTAAGCGAACCGTGGCGCCGTCTATAGTCAATCATCATATCAAAAGTTTCGCTCTAGCGAGTATATCGTTCCATAGCTTAATTGGCTAGAGCGTCGACACGGTATGTCGAAGACGCGGGTTCGAATCCCGCTGGAGCGGTCAATTTTTGATATGATATTCAAAAATGTTTAGAATTCCTAATTGTGGGTAACACAAAAATAAAAATCGTACATATTAAAAATAGCATGGTGTCGTCTCCTGTCAAAGATTTTCATTGTAATATGAAACTTTGAATAGTTACGAGTCTCTGTAAAGAACTCACTATAGACGGCGCCACGGTTCGCTTAAACCGAAAGTAAAAATCATCATATCAAAAGTTTCGCTCTAGCGAGTATATCGTTCCATAGCTTAATTGGCTAGAGCGTCGACACGGTATGTCGAAGACGCGGGTTCGAATCCCGCTGGAGCGGTCAATTTTTGATATGATATTCAAAAATGTTAAGAAGAAGTACTTTTCTCCCACACAGACACACACACACACACACGCACACACACACACACACGCACACACACGCACACACACACACACACACACACACACACACACACACACACACACACTAAACGTATTTTGATTTTGATCATAATTAAAACTACTCGTCTCACTGTACTTATATTTTAACCTATGCTATTATAGGTTAATGTGTTTTTGTAATATTAAAATAATCATCAAAATCGGTCCTACAAATATATTTTCCTTTTTAATATATGTGTAAATAGTATCTTTAAAATTCTAAAACATTCTAGAACTAATAAAAACATTCCCAGACTCCTAATAACGTGTAAGTTATGTAAAATATAATGAATAACCTACATCACACATAAACACATCTAAACCACAGACAATCACACAAGTTACATAATTAACATTACATCAAAAATGTTGTTTATATCAACGTCTCCGCTTAAATATTATAAAAATTATTTATCGCCGTGTAAGCATAACAATCGTATATATACTAATAAAACGTGTCAGCAGCGGAATAATTGGGGCGGAAAATTATTATAATATTATAAATAGTTTAGAAGCTGTATATAATTTTATTCGTGTCGTACGGGAGCAGGCCACGGTCATAATTCATAATTCATAATTCTTGTATTCTCTAACTGAGACGGTTTGATACTTGACATTTTCAAATTATTATTCTAGTAACTTTTGGTCATTTATTATTTATGACATCTGTTTTATTGTAAGATATGTACGTGTAACAAAAAGAGGAAAATAATTTTAATGAAACAAAATCAATATATATATATATATATATATATATATATATATATATATATACATCCAGATACATTTTTGGCGTCAAGCACAAACTGCGTTATTACGACGTCCCTCAGTTATGCTTACATTTTATATGTTTTTTCTGCGAATGTTGCTTATTTTTTTCATTTTTAATTCCGTGGGTTATATCAATTTCTTTAAATTTCTTTTTTGAGAATATTCTGCTTACAGTTGTGCCCAACCATTTATGAACTCCTTTCATGATACTTATGTTATTGCTTCCTCCATATATCCATATAGCCTCACTTAATGCACCGATTATTTAGCGTCCTATATAAGTAATGATGAAATGAGTGAGAAGTAAGCTGAAATGCGACGTTGCCAGTTTTCTAGTAGGTGTGATCATCTATCGTTAACTTAAGAAATAATTCTATTACGCTCGTTGAAGTTTTTACATGTAACGGTCATAGGAACACCTCCAATTTTTCATCTTATAATAGCTCTCTTAATGAGTTGCAACATATATTTTATTTAGGCTTTTAACATTTTAATTATTGACGACGTAGCACATCATCAGAATAATAATATAATAAATAATTATTTATCGTTATGTCCATTTGTTATAAGTATTCTTTACCGGTTCGCAGGTTATGTCCACTTTCCTGCGAACCGTCAAAGAATAATAATAAATAATGTTCCCTTATCCTGCCACGGATACTTTCTGTACATTGAAGATATTTAAAAAAAGTGATACGGTCTATGAATACAGGTTACTGAATCGAACATTTTTTTTATATGTTTGTATGTGTCGTTGTGTCTTCATCACGCCAAAACAGCTAAACGGATTTTAAGTAATTTTAGAACATGGGTAACTGGGCATCCAAGAATACGAGGATATTATTTTTTCTTCTTCGCTGACGAATCTTATAGGTTAATTAAGTTTTATAGCCACAAATAGTTGTGCTGCCTGCTTTTACAAACAACATATTATTATCATTTTCAATATAAAAATGTCTCAAGGCTAAAATATTTTTATACAGACTAAATAGTCTAACTACTTAACTCTATTTCACTAGAATGATTTACCTAAGTCGTCGTCTGGCAAATTTAAACGTCGTCATTTACTTATAAAATATAAAGTATATCTTTTAAGTAGGTTTCTAATTTTTTTTAAGTGGATAACAATAGTTTATTAAACATTATACATATTTACAATTCACAACTTAAGAACTAAATATTTACAGATAGTTTTGGTATAAATCATGTCCGCGTGGAATCGTGTCAAGAATGCTGACAGCATTTTCTCGTTGAATCGCTATGCCGATTCTCTGGGCAAAAAAATGCACTAGCCCTCTTGTCACCAGTGGAGGCAATAAGGCGAAGAGTTATCTCATTTAAAAAAAAATTTAGCACTGCTACTCCAAGGTCCAAGTGTTTCGACTGCAAATGGCACAAAGATGTAATTTGAAATTAATACTTGTGCCGTTTAATCGTTTCAGCTTTTTCCGCTGTGGCTCCCGCTTTTAAGGCTGTTTCCCTGACATGAGAAGGAGCAAGTGTGTCAACGCAGGTTGCGTCCCACAAAAGCGCCCGTCCCCTTTCCCAGGGAACCAACGTCAATCCATCAGGTCTCTTTCCATCATTGCGACTAATTCCAGTAGGCTCGATAAGAGCAGGAACATCGATGGTGGCAAGAGCTTTTTTATGGTATCGTTTAGGGAACCGTGGCGGAAAAACCTACCCGAACTCTTGTTACAGGAAAGGCCGTGTAGTCCGAAAGAATCGACCTCTTTTCCGCACGGAGATCTGTGTTCAAAGCACAGTGGAGCTCCCAACCGGAGACCGAGAGCAATTCTAAAACTTTCATTGTCTAAAAGTGTCCCAAAGTTTTTTGACGGCATTGCGTGTAGCCTGGATTGGGTCAAAAGCCAGAACAGCTGCAAAAAAACTTCGTATCCTTAATAACAGTATGCGTCAAACTAACGTCCGTATATGTGTTACGTATTGCGTAGCCCTTACCTTATATACGGACGTCGTAAATCTGTATACCTACTATTCGAACCACTACATATTCGACGTCCATGACCAAACCGTCACTAAACAAAAAACACAAATTTTCAGTAGGGGCGCTCAGTAACCAAATAAAAAATCATTGCAAAAATGTATTAAATGTAACAGAACCTTTGTTTTTTCAGATTCAAAGACTGCTACCCAGCCTGGCTTCCATATTCATGCAAAAAAGTATATATAATGTATATCTAATATATAAAATTCTCGTGTCGCGGTGTTTGTAGTTAAACTCCTCCGAAACGGCTTGACCGATTCTCATGAAATTTTTTGTGCATATTGGGTAGGTATGAGAATCGAACAACATCTATTTTTCATCCCCCTAAATGTTAAGGGTAGTCCACCCCTAAATTTAATTTTTAATTTTTAGATAAATTATTTTATTTTTTATTTTATTATGATTTGGCGTTGAAAAATACATACAACCCTATGTTTTCACCCTTCTACCACCAACCCCTATTTTAAAATAGCGTTTAGCGGCAAGACAACGTTTGCCGGGTCAGCTAGTTAACTTATAGAAATATTTTTATTTTTATGACAAAATAGTGTCACTTTTCCGTTTAATATGTAAATTCAATTCGTAAATTCGTTAAAGCCTCACTTTTTCCTTTTAAGTGTACTTTTATTTTATTTTACTACTTAAGCAGTATTTTGCAACCGAGCGTCAAATAAGCAGCGACACGTGCGTAGCAACTGTTTTTAAATGATTTGTTTTGACTTAATTGAATATTTCAAAACCTTCAAATACAGTCAGTTTGGCAACGTCGCAATAGGACGTCAAATAATCGGTTGTATCGGAAGAGTTTTAGCAGAGTATACGCTCTGTCGATATACGCGCTAGACTAGCGCTGCACCGTTGGTACGGAATTTCGCGGAAGTTTTAGTTATACAAATGCAAATGTCTCAACGATTTTTTGGCTTCCGGCGATTTTTGTTGTACAGGTAGCTAGAGCCAAAAGGACTAATGGGACATCGATTAAAAAAGTAGCGTCCGATATGCGGACGTCTAAAGGAGGTGGACGCCAGTTTAGATGCATTTCGGCCCATGTGGGACGCCTAATTATTAGCAGGATGTATATATATATATATATATATATATATATATATATATATATATAATGGGTTTTATGATAATGTTAATAATTGTGTATTACATTAGTATAAATTTTACTTTTCATTAATATACCACGCAGACCGGCATAGACCACGTAACATCTGGATGTGGAATATCTGATTAAAGATATATGAAATCTTGTTTGTCAAATAAAGTCTCGAGATTATACAATCGTAGTACGCGCACACAAAAATTTTATTGTACTTGATAATAAAATAATTCATATAAAATAAAAAAGTTTATTTACTCCGCCGCGGAGTCGCGGGACAGAGTCCGCGATAATTTTATAGTTTTATTGGCATTTCTCTTATGAAAATACCAAGAAGAGGCGGGTTTTAATGCGATTTATTGTACGTTTTATTTTTTGTTTCCGTTGACAATAAATTCCGTTTTTCCGTCATCGCGAGAGAGATGGAATTCTTTGATCCCAGTACGTATCGAATTTAGAAAACTTATTATATTGTTTGTATTGATGTTCATTAGTGTTTTAATTGTATGATTATGAACGGAAGTGGTGTAACTACGCGTTTCGGTTGTCTGGGTTTTTAAGCTTCATTTTTCGTGAAAGCGTGTATAACATATTCTGAAACATTTTTTTAACAACCGTTTCAATAAAATTATTTAAGTAATAATGATGCTTAATGTTTTTTCCTTTCTCATTTTAATTAATAAATTTTTCATTCAAAATATTCATTCAATAAATAATCTAGTAAGTATAAAGTAAAATATACAATAGGGATTGATTTTATAATCACACTTATTATGCTGTAACTTATAAAGCGTAGTAGCAAATATAAATCCCGCGAAACGGAATAGGCGTGAGAAAACGAATAGGGACTCTAGTGTTATGTAATATCATTTCAAACGTCATAATTAAATGAATATATAATATAATACTCGTTTTTCCTTGGATTCATAACATATTTATTTAATATTATGAATTTATGTTTTGTAATAAAATTTAAGTAGCCTAATATTTTTTTCGTTTGCGAAAAATATATTATTAATATTTAAAAGTTCTAACAAATTTTTAAATTTGTAACATTTTAATCAAAACATTTTATTTCAGTTACTGTTTTCGTGTTTCAGTGAAGCTAATTTTAATTTTATTTTAAATAAAATAAAATTAAATATTTATTTTAGCTAGGCTTTCAACACAACGTAAAAAGGTTGTAGAGCATTAATTGATACCGACGTAATCCAAAGACCCCTAAAATTCACTCTTTATACCAATAAGGTGGCAAACAAGCGTACGGCATTAGCGGTTACGTTACTATGGCCTATAGACGCCTGCTACACCAGGAATATTACCTGTGCGGTGTTGACTATACCCCTGCTATCAGTAATTAAATTATCCTTAAAAAAATCATTGCTTATCGTCATGCTCTATGGTTTCATTACAATGGACCTGCATGTTTTTGAGGAAGTTTTGTAACATTCAGGTATCTAACTATTAATAATTATCTATGTGATTGATTGATATTGTGATTTTTTATATGTAGCTACGTTTATTTAGTAATACGCTATTATTGGCTTTTGGCATGTTAACCTTAGGGAAATTATAGTTAACACAAGTATTTCCGCAATATTCTCTATGTCATAACACGAATAATAGTCTTCTAAAAACACCCTATAATCATTTGTCTGCATAATCCAGTTGGGCGAATCTAATCAAAGTTCTTGAGCGCTGGAGTTTTTACGTCTAAGGTTATTATTGTAAGACTCAACTCATCTCAGAACTAGTTCCGATGAGATTAGCCTTATGACAGCGTCGTGGAAATTGGACCTAGGTGATATAGATTACTTGCACAATATATTTTATGATATTGATTACATTATAATTGATATCAAAAAATTACAAGTACAATAATTTGTAATAATGGCTTTCTTTTTTATTTACTTATGTATTATTTATTGGAACGAAGTTCCTTACGGCAGGCTTGAAATTTGGCTGGGCGACCGAACTGAAAAAAATGTGATACGTATTAAAACCGTAAGAAAAATTTATAACGGAAGTGACGTAATATCAGTCACACGACTGTATAATACGTTTGTAAAAATAAAATAATACTAGTAATTTTTTTTTAATTATTTATGTAATTTTATACTGTCGACAAAAATAAATAAAGACATATGTATTTTTATTTCACTTAATAGTTTGAATTATTTTTATTATTATTATTATTTTGTTTGATTTATTTTATTTTACGGTATTTGTTATTTTCTAAAATACTAAATTTCTTAAATACTTTTATATACTTAATTAAAAACCAATCAACAAAATTAAAAAAATCAAGAACTAGAAAATATATATATAATTCAACATTTTTTTTTCAAATTATGTTGCTTCTATACTATCTTCTTCATAACTTCGTTCCTATCTGGTGTCCCATGACACCACATAATTTTTATATTTGGCTTTCATTAAGAATCTCATTGTGTTCAATATTCTGATTATTTTCAGTTAAATAAGCAAGTTTATTACAATCAAAGAACTTTTTCGGATTTATCGCGGTTTATTAGGTTTTTTTACGTGCCTGACGCTTCGGATACTTTACAGCAACTATGGTCACGGGTGGACACCCGAAAAAGTTGATTCATTATAATGAATAAAATGCGCGTGAACATCAGAGAAAAAAATATTATATTCATATTTAAAAGTATAAGTATACATACTGTTGCTTTATTTAAATATGCTTCAATGGTACTTTAAAATCTTCATTTTACAAGCTTAGCTTACATTATTTTTAATTAATTATGTTTTAGTTGATTTGAACCTACCATCGATTCCGAACGTAGATTCTGCAGAGACGTATCGGCAAGAAACTCCGCAGTAACTCTAAAGCTACTAATTTTTATTACACGACTAGCTATCAACAGTTTGTAGTAGGTAGTGTAAGATTAATTCTATATGAAAATTATTTTTAAACAACGAAAAATAGTCCACGAGATAATAATCCCGCGAGACGGAATCTGCCTCGTCGTTGTAAATATAAAGTTCATAAAATTCAAATTAGCACCAACCCTCGGTCTTCAGGGGCCATTTAAATTCATAAATAAGCCCTTCAAGAGAAAATATGGAACAAAAAAGTCCCCAACAATTAACAAATCGGTGCCGTTTTAGGGTTAAATTTAACCGTTTCCTACGTCTCTCGAGGTTTTTTTTTTCGTCTGAAATTTACTGCGGTAACCTGAAACGGTTTTGAAACAATAAATAGTGAGTGACAAATAAAGTTTAAGAGAAGGTTCTTCGGTCCTTAAGGTGTTTCACACGGAAGATATTTAATACGGAATGGAATTAAAACCAACTACCTCAACTAATATTTATTAAATTGAAACTTCTTTAGAACCGTTGTAATTTGAAGCTAAATGAAACGAAAATGCGTCACGATAGTAAAAACAATACAACATAGGCGTGAATGAGATAAAATACATAAGTATTACACAAGAACAGATAATAGTAAATACACAGTATTTTTTATTATCTTTTCAGAAGTTTCACTTCTGGCGTGTGTGAATTGCACAAACACTTTTTTACTATAAACAACTAATTCAAATTAAGTAGATGCACAAATATGGAAGTCATCATCATCATTGGCCTTAGGTTGTCTATTGCAGACGATGTAGACAGTGTCAGACAGATACTGTGTCGCCTAGGACACTCTTCAGGAAAACGCGGAGGTGCCTAAGCTTTGCGCCACCCTCTCGACCTCACTGGCTAGGCCGACAGGAACGACGAGTCGATATGTGTGGAGCCAGTTCGGCTGCAGGAGTCTTTCGCATTTTAGAGCTATGCTACGAATGCTTGACGGATACCTCATTCCGGCTTTCAAATGAAGTTTTCCTTCTCCAGGACCCTGATAATTTTGAGCCAGGTTTATCCCTCGGTCGCCTTTTACGACCCCCACGGGTAGAAAGGGGGTGGTGCTATTCTACTCGGCCAACGCCACACGGCATATGGAAATAACATATTACTTATGTATGTAAAAGACAAATAGATACAATAAACGGTATACTTAATAAAAACTAAGAAATACACACGTAGATCAACATTGTGCAGATTTAGACAAAAAATGTTTATGGCGTAAATTAATTTTATTTTAATATTTTAATGACGGGTAAACAAAAAATAGAAGCAGTACATGATACTGTAAATACCATATCATTTATCTCAAAATAATTCTCATTCTGACCAAACGAACCAAAATATAAATCGACGTAATGTCATGTAATAAACGCAAATACGTGCGTTTTATCGAGTCCGTGTGAGGTATCCTTCAACCCGTCATCTGATTCTAACTTTTTTACAAGTCTAACATCTGTTTGTTATTTCATCTATTCCGGTACATCCGAAGATAGGATCCTTCCCCTGTCATTGTGGATCAATTAAGACTACGCATTCTGTTTTCATGTCTGTTATATTTCACTCACACGCTCTGTGTTTTATGCGAAGATTTTATTTACTTAATTGAATTTTATTACTATTATTTATTAATTTGTATGGTTAAGTAAGTTTTTGTATATAGGAACCTATATCCTGATTATACTTTTTTCTTTAGCATTGAAAGAATTAGCTGTTACCGTACTTTTGTTATAGGATTGTTTGTAGAAATCAGACGCATTTTTTTTTAGTGCTCCACTAAATAAGAGAGATTATGATTAAGGAAGATCAAATATAGATGTTAAGTATCAGCCTTTCTTCGTAATTATTGGAGAAGACTACAATTGAAATAATTCACAAGTTTAAGAACTTTGAAGTGGTGAACTTAATAATTGTTATATATTTTCAGTATTGTACATATATTATATAATGATAATAACAACAATAATAAGATTTATTTAAAATCTCACCACAATATTGTAAACATGACAGTTGGTAGGAACATAATAATATGAGCACTAATATTGTGGGAGACTGGTGCCTAAGCTAGGCTCGAGGCCTGCGTTTCAGGACAGGTTTCCTCCCCTTAATAAAGTACATTTCAATAATAATTAATACGGGCATTAACAATTTTGCTATAAACAATATAATATGAGATAAAAAAAATTATGTATATACGTTTTATAATAGAGAGTGGTCTAAAAATTTTCATTACTATGTAATATTGCCGAGATTCAAGCGACTACCGACACTCCAATATTTGTAAGTTGACCTACTTCTCGAAGCTTACCCCGACTTTACTACATTAAGTCCGTCTTTCTCAACCGTTTTGAAACTTCGCAAAGCTGAAAGAAATTAGATCTCTAAGTAGTTTTTATTTGGGACTTGTCATTTTGTAAATTAATTAACAAAAAACAAATCGTTGTTAGTTTGAATAGTTATAATTTAGTGGATACAATACGTGGACTTTAATCGACTTTTTGTTTAAACATTATACGTGGCATGGCGAAGCTTATATCACTAAGGTGACAAACGCTTCTGCCTCATGTCCAGTCTTCAAGACGAAGTCAAGAAGTGATACATCTTTACTACACGTAAAATCTTATGACTACGTTTAAATGTTTCTAAAATAAATTTTTGTTAATTATTTAAAATTTATTGTTTTGTTGTATGCATTGCATTATTAAAAAAATTGCTATATTATAACTACAACACCTGCCCAGCGTGGTGACTATGGGCAAAACACATGAGTTCACGTTATTTTTGACGTAAACTTGTGGAGGCCTATGTCCAGCAGTGGACTGTATAGGCTGTAATGATTGATGAATGAACTACAACACGTTATAATACAATATAATTCTATATCAACATATTTATTTCAAAATCATTACACTATCAATCTGATCCTTTTTTTACTTTAATAAATGAACCAATAAATAACCACTCTCGTCAAAACAAAAGAAAATTTGACCAAGAATAACTCCTTTCAGCACCCCAAACAAAAAGACACAGAAGCATTCGAATACTTAGAGAGAACTGTTATTGTCATATCATATTTTATGACAGCTACCAGCGAGATGTTTTAATAAGCTTGAAATAACTCAATGCTATATTCATATACGATGACACAAGTGACAGTGAAATGAAACTGTGAATGATGGTATTGTGAAATGTATGCGGACATGATATTATTATGTGAGATGTTTATGATATGACATTTGAATGTATTCCTAGAATTAATTGTATTGTGTTTTTAATTAAAAATACTAGTAAATGAGTTTAGTATTTCTTCTCAATTTACACCATATCAAAACAGATTTAAAATTGTTACTGCTGAAAGATGATATTTACGAGTAATGGTAGAAAAAGGTACAATAACGCTAAGAAAATACAGATGAAACTTCACGGTAACTTTATAAAAATAAAGTAATATTGCGATAAATCATAACAAAATGAACAGTTAATATTAAAATAAAGAATCATAATAAAATTAACTTCAAAACAATAAAATGTGACATAAATATATATGATTCAATATAAAGTGAAATTAGTTGGAGAACGAATAAGTGATTTGTACAACTTTATACCTATTTTGCACGTTGTAGTTATCTCACATTCAATGTTAGATCCACAGTAGTAACTACTATTCAATGGCATTAGTGTTCATTTTATTTGTGTCAACTAAATAACATTCAATTCCCAAATTAAATCATATCTGAGTTGTAATCAGGTACCTATAACAAAAAAAAAAAATTCTCGGGAAATTAAAATTTTATGTACCATAACGTTTTAAAGATAAACCGTCATTAAATTTATTTTAAAACTTAGAACTACCTAAATTAAACAATTTAATAATACACACCAGGATTTAAAGTTATTTTAGAATTTGGAACTAAATTAAATAGTTCATTAATGTTATATTAATAAAGATGAATGATAGAACAATAACAAAAATAACAGTAATAAAATTCTAGAGAGTTCGAGTCCCTTTATTGTTCTGGGTGCAGGTCTTTTAATCAAATCGTAGCCACCAGACCACATAGAGCTTAAGACTTAAACAATATGCAAGCTAGAATTACGTAACAGATCATGCGGTTAGATGCGCGAGAGACCCCCGCGGCGCGCGCGCATCTGATCCAGCTAACGAGGACCGAACAATGTCTCTATTAGCTTATTCTGGGGTTCTAGATTGGAACTGAGGAAGTATTGGAGACATCTTCGAAATTTCATTCAATAACAATAAAAAGGATTTGAATGCAATATAAGGGAAGTCTTTTTTAAACTCGTGCCAAGATCTGCGGATGCAATTTTAATTGTTTTTTGTGCTGAAAAATCCTTATGATGAAGAAACGTTATAGGCTAACAAACAGCAAATCAATTTGAATATCAGCAAAAGAAGTATTTGTACAATATATATTAATTAATAGAGTTTTGTATAATCATACAATATCCTGGGGGGGATTTGGAATAGGGTCGGCAACGCGCTTGCGATGCTTCTGGTGTTGCAGACGTCTATAAGCTACGGTAAACGCTTACGTGAGCCATACGCTTGTTTGCCAATCTAGTAGTACAAAAAAAAAAAAAAAATTGCAGACAGATAAATAAACAATTTTTTTATTAATCGTTTCTTTTTTATTTTCGTTTTGACAAATAATATAATATTTTATAATAAACTAAATATAGATAAACAAATATTAAGCCATTCGAAATATAATTTTAATATTTCGAATTAAGAATACATTTAATTCAACTCCTTTCAATCCCTGTCGGTCTTTACGACCGTTCCCCTTATACTATGCAAATAAAGTTAGTAGCAAAAACAAAGCAAACACGGTAATTACACTTGGTGGAAAATTAACTGACATCGATACGGCGTACATGCTCCCGTCCGTGAACGTAATGAGTCGATATCGGTTTAGTGCACGGCAATGTAGTTAAAATGTGCCTTTTTGCTTTTTTTAATGAATTGAGATAGCCATTGTATACCTACTGGTTGGTAGACGAATTTGAAAGCTTTTAATACTCTACTAAGCTAATAATAAGCTGTTACTTTTCAATTTTAACATGTTTATAAATAACTAACTTTAATAGTAATAATGTTTATAATAGAAAGATCAACTGTGTTACTTTTTTTTTTTAATTCACTGCCATCTCATAATTACATTTACAAAGATTCGCTTTTATTTTCACTAATAGTTTTAATTCATATATATTGTAGGTATCTTCATAATTATTACCTACTTCCTAATATATATGCACATAACAAGATTACTTTTGAAATAATAATTATTATTTTGAATTCGTTCAAATCACGAAATTATGAGATAAATTCAAGTAAATAAGCAGATACATACAAAAATTTACAAAACAAATTATTGTGACTTAAAAAAGTCTAAAAGCTACGGTAACATAATATAGGTACAGTTCAGGGTGGAACTATTTTTGAAGCAATTTGTAAAATAAAGAAACAAGATCTCTGCATGCGGGAGTTAACTCCAAACGCCACATAAATCTGCTCCCAAAGGGTTGTAAATTCCTACACCCCTTTTAGTTCGGTGATATATGACGACCTATTTGGCTTGATCTCCCCCACCCCCTTCCTTTAATACCAATGTGAAACAAATCGAGGTGGACTTATAGATATCTACGGGTCAAATTGATTTGGACGTTTTTTTTTCATAAATACGAATTAAATTTTTAAGAGCCTAAGACGTATTGTCGTTTCGCTAAGATGTTAAGATTATTTCGATAATGCAGGGAAGAACTCCCTTTATCGATTTAAATGTATTTTATTTGTTTATTTTGTATCAAATGAGTTTTGATTATTATCTAAAAATATATATATATAAATAAATACAATTTTAAATCTATCATAAAACTCGGAACACTTATTAAAGACGATTATTATTTATTACTTACCAAAATAATGTATGTTCAAAAAAATGTAAATAAATAATTAAAATGTGAATGTTTATAAAGCTATAAATTTGGGACCTTATAAAACTTATAATTATTAATTAAATAATTAAAATTTAATTAAATTCATTCGAATGGAGTAAATGTTAAAATGAACAACTTACATTGTATATGTATGTATGTAACAAACTTTAAAATACATATTTGAATAGTACATTTATTTCAAATAAAATTTTACATACATTTACAAAAATAATATGTAAGCACATTTTAATTTACAAGATTATTTTAAAGATTTGTATTAATTTATCTTTTATTTTTTACACTTATTTCCTTCGTTTCGGTCACGATATCAAAAATGAATTAAATAATAAATAATTGATAAAAATAAGGTATTTACTTGTTTTTCAAGTAAAAAAAAAATGAGATGAATGTTGATATAACGTCACTTTGATCTAGACTTTAATTCATTTAATGTTTCATTTATTAAAAAATCAGATTAACTAATTCTTGCACACATACTTGCATGGACATTTTCCCTGACTATAATCTCTTGAACAGCAAACCTTTTCAAAATATACTGGTGCCTTAAAGAAAAATTGACTTGGTTGGTTGGTTTACCCTCGCACTTTCAATTAGAAACCTGGCCTCAACCAGTGCAAGTACATAGGCGTATCCGTAACGTTAGACACAAAGACAGCCTCTATCCACGATACGGTGGTATTTTTTACTTTTTAGTTCGGAGGTGAAAACATGAGGTACCATTAAGGTATTGACTCGGTCAGACCTGTGCGCGATCCGCAATAATTCACAAAGAAAACCTACCAATATAGGAGTAGTGTTCCGTCATAGATTATTATACATATCGTAGACGTGGCCCTAGCTGTAGAACTCTATTAATTTAAAACAAAAGTACACGGCCAAGTCAATTTGCAGTTAATTAAGAAAATATAAAGTAAAATACATATTCATAACTACATAATATAAGTCAAAGTACTAAAACTATAAAACAAATTTTAAAAAGAAATCAATAAAATAATTATAATATAGTCTCGTAAAAGAAAACAATTAAATTGAATTAGTAAAACAAAAAAAAAACTAATTAAAATATTTGCTATCGATTAATTTTTTAATTTGCATTTAAGTTTAAAAACTATAAAGATATTTAAATGAACGCAATAAAAATATCCCACAAACAAATTACAGAAGGAATACATAAGCCTCGGTGGAACTTCTAAGGCTATTAATTTCCTAGTAAAATATATAATAACACTTTTTATGTGTCACATTATTGATAATACAAATTTGTATCGAAATATTATTAAAATAATGATATTGTATCTTTATTTGATAGAGTACTTGATTTTTTATGCGTCGGCATCTATATTAATGTGTTATAAAGATCTTAAATTAAGTCAAATTGGGCAAGTTTTCGAAGGCTACGGCTATTATACAATATATAAAGTTAATGATATGTTTGTGGTGTAGATTGTAAAATTAAGCCCTTCCTTGAGCGGCTAGTCTCATCATTAATTGACGGCGTTTCTCATGCGCTTGATTAGGTGATTAACTTTTGTTTAAAGTACATAAGTGTTATAAGAACTGAATTGAACACTAATTTTATATTATTGAATCTCTAAGAATTAAACTAACAGTATCATTGTCATAAAATTACGCAATGAAGCTTCATTAATCCATTTCAATCACTGTATGTTATTGATTCATTAACTGAAGGTCAGTCATAATAATAAATTGGCAGTTAACAAAAATTTTAAAAATAAGAAAAAGTTTAATGATTTTTTTTTCTCTATTTACATTTATTTAAAAGTTAAGTATACCATAACAAAGTGGTCAACCTTTGTGTTTATAAATAATAAATAAGCGTTTTATCTTATCCTCGTTGCGTACGGTTCGTAGATATCACGCGTCAACAGGTAGATAGACATCGTTTCTGTCTCTTATTCTATATGACATCAAAGGAGCCCGCAGTTGGCATTACTCAGGACGGATACAATATAGAGATCGGTATTTTATCGACGCCATGGGATGGACTTTTACAATTTTAATAAAATATGCGTCCGTGAAAAATATGTAGACCGTTTAAGAGGTTCGAGAGATTTGTGATATCCAAATAAAAATATTGGTATTTTTTTTGCTTTGACTTCAAATTTTTATTTTTTTAATGTGTAATAATTAATAATATTCATTTTTAATTTACGTGGTTTATCGGTAACTTTAACATATTTTATTTTCAGCTAGAACCTAGTAGTATGCATACGTATGCAAACGTAAGTGTGCTTCATAACCTAACAAATATTTTTTCAAAATTTTCTTTTTCAAATCGCTGCCTCTTAATAAGTACTACTGGTTACTACACGTGCTGTATTTGACTGGGTGGCAAAGGTTGACGAGAACCATTTAACACCATCATCGTATTCATCATATTTTTTACCATTAGGGTGTAAATGAGAATGTACAACAAACAAACATTCAGTACCTACGTATATACCTATGTTTGTTTCACAAGCGCGGTTGGCGGATATATTCCCTACTATGACTACCTGTTGTCCATGATCACAACCGGGACCGATAGCTTAACGTGCTTACCGAGGCACAGTGGGAAGACCCACAACAATATAAACTCAGAACGGAAAGAAATATTTGTACGAATATAATATTCACTACGAGAGGGAATTGAAGTCGTGCCCGCTGTTGTTTAGGCACCTACACGGCACAAGCAACACTACACCATAGCAGTCGTCAAAGTCAAGGTCTTTTAACCGACTTCAAAAAAAAGGAGGAGGTTATTCAATTCGACCGTATAATTTTTTTTCAATGTATGTTCGGGGATAACTCCCTCGTTTATGAACCGATTACGATAATTATTTTTTTTTTGTTCGAAAGGAGATATCCCTAGTTTGGTGCCATGAAAGGGAAACCAGGATCTGATGATGGGAATCCAGAGAAATCGAGGGAAACTCTCCAAAATCCGCATAACTTTTTACTAGATGTACCGATTTTGATAATTTTTAATTTAATCGAAAGCCGATATTTATCATGTGGTCACATTTAAATTTCATTGAGATCTGACCACAACTTTTGGAGTAATCTTTGATAATACGTATTTACTTGACTATTTTTTCGTTTACCTACGTTGTATTACTTGTTGATATAATTGAAGTCGGTTTTTCTTCGTTTGCCTGCAAACACAATTATTTATCTTCTGTATTATATTATTAACGGCTCTTTTGAATGGATACAAATAACTTTATTTTCCATGAATGAAAAAACATGAATCGATATTTAATACCGATTGTAGAAAAAATAGTAAAAATGGATAAACAAGGAAATAATAAAACTGCATAAAACAGATTTGCCTTAATAATATGAAAATATATAATAAATATAAATATATAATGAATATAATAAAATAAAATAATCCGGTCACTGACCTTATATTTGTCGCCAAATTGAAATGTAATTTTTGTTTATTAGTCTGCAGCAGGTTTTGTTCAGTAAAATTAATTCGTAAAGTATATTTATTATTTAATTTCCTACAATTCACGATTAATCGTAAACGATTTAAAACGGTAATTTTCAAAAGATTCTAATATTTCTATCTCATCAATCTCTATTTACAATATTATAGAAATTAAGTTATTATCTTAATAATATTATTTATTATAAGAATACTTTTGTCCAATTTCAAAATAGCTAATAAAATTTCATAACAGATATAAACATGTATGTTATGCTGTAAAATATAAAAAATAAAATATTATTTCTTTAATTTATGTAAAAATAAATTTTGCAAAACATTTATTTTGTACTATTAATTAATGATAATCATAAGTATTTAATATTATTAAATCATTGCATTTTTCTAACATAATAATTGTGAAAATATGAATTTCTCAAATCGGATATTAAAATAACTTTATGTGTAGTAGTTTTTAGGGCTCCGTACTCAAAACTTACGGCACAGTTTTAATATCGCTTTTGATAAAAATCTTTTGTTTGTTCTATCTGTCATAAGGCTTATATCTTTATACCCGCAATAGGTAAACAATTCTAATTTTCATAATAATAAAAATTTGCTTGTCTCACAACCTTAAAAGACATGAAGTTTTAACTTTGAATTGATTAAATTTTATCCTCTGAGTTCAAGTTCGGCTCGTATTTCATCGATTTCAGACATAAGGTATTACATAAATAGTACAGTTACAGTAATAGCGAGACAAGTTTTTGCTTTGATGAAGAAAAAATAAATTTATAATAATTTTACGTAATAAGATCTGAGCTTCAGATCAACGGGTGATATATAATATCACGACAAAGTTTTACTCATCAGACAAAATCAGGTGCTTATTCTATTTATGCATTACTCAATTTTTTAAAGTAGGTTTACAAAAAATAAATAGTCTCATGTTTACATATTTTTTATTTGTAATTATATTAAGTGAAAAATTATGCGCGTTCCGCCTGTGGCCACATTTACTTCATGGTAAAGTAATGGTTTTTTTCTAAAATTCTTGGAATAAATTTTTTGTGTAATCGAAGTTTTTACCACATTTATAGAATAATGATCTTAAAGTAATAGAAAATTGACGCTATATAAAAAACTTATTTCAAGTCAATATCTAGTCTACATAAATGTCAAAATATGTAATCAAAATATGTATATCGGTCTAATAATTCTAGCCTTCAAAGTATCAAATTTCATAAATTATGTAAATATAAAAATTAATATCTATATTTTTATAGTGTTCGAAATTTTATAATTTTATTCGTAAATTATTTATCGATATTTATCCTCTAAATATTTATAGTCTGAATCACGTCGTTTACTATAGATATCAGTGCATAACTTTTATATAAAATGCAATCGTAATCAGCGTTCTATTTTTATGTAAAAAAAATCTTACAATAACCTCGTAATACGTATAGGGCAGCCATTGAATGAATATTAGTAATCGAACGAAACGAACCGCGAAAAATACGCCGTTGATGATGCCATAATTATTAATTTAACGACTAATACTCATTCACGTTATTCAATTCAATATAGCACTCGAGAAAGGAAAGCTCTTCGAAATTCAAATTGTGGAATCTTTTTTTTAAAATCCATGTTTAATATAAAGTCAGTTCCACACGGTGCGAGTTATTTTTTATACATGATTATGCTAATGTGACACGAATGTTCGACATTTTTCGTTTCTCACGGCTGGCGACACTGGGTCTAGGAGCGTTGACCGGGAAAATAAGAAAAAATCAGAAGCCTTATCGAATTGATTGCCGTCGATTTATGAACAGTATTCGATATGTTTAATTACTGTGAAATATTTGTGGTTGATTAGTCGATTCGGGATTGGTTACGTGTCATTTGAGACGATTAAAAACGTCAAACAAAAGTTTTGTTCTTCATCACTCATGTTATTAAAAAAATGTTTTCTTTGTTATATGACCTACTCGTTATGTTAAAATTATTAAAAAATGTTTTTTTACTTTTTCAAGATATTTGATCTTAAAATTGTGTAAACACATCGCATTGTTTCAATCCACCCTTAGCAAGATTTCGATACTAACCAAAATCAGTATTTTTCGTTACGTTCCCCACAAAGGTTCGTTCGATAGTAATTAGCAAATGGTTGAAGATTGGCGCCAATGCCTCAACACGTTTTTATTTTATTTTATTTCGTCTAATGGTTCGGGATCCGAGTTTTTAGTCAGATTTAAATATAAAAAAACTTCACTTTTTTTAAATGATTAAAATAATTATTTAGAGAAACGTTTTACGATAAATTTAGAAACAATTAACTCGAACGTTAGAACAACAATCGTAAAAATCTTATTAAGACATAAAGAATACTACGTTATGGCCACCATAGAACGAATCCAGTTATATTGACCTCTGAAATACAATCACTTCTATGTAGTTCTAGTTCAAGATGCCTGGTTATTCGTATTGCTATATCACAAAAATAAAATTATACAGTAAAACTGTAGTTTAACATTCAATCACGATGACGCAATCATCCATTCCTGTTGTTTTTGTAGCGTGTGTTGTAAAGCGCTTTTTTACTGTAACATAATGGAGTAAAATTTAAAAGCTATTACCGAATATGCAGTTGAACATTTTTATAGAGGCCAAATGAAATAATTGTCGCGTTAAAACATTAGACACGCGAATTAATAAAACATAAATTTAACTCCATCATATAAATATTTATAATTCAGTTATGTTATTCATATATTCATATTTTTTTTATCAACAGAGATATTTCTACATTTTTCGAGCGGATCAATTTGTTATTATTTTTTTTGAGAATTATAAAATCATAGAAGTAGTTTATATATTACTCAAAAATAAATGGGATATGATACGTAATACGGTGTTGTAGAAACTCATCCAAGAAAAGGCATTTAGAAAGCAATTATTTCTATGGAGGTACTGAGTGTAAAAATAAAGAATAAACGAAAGTATAGACCTAGATGTAATTTTTCTTCGGAAAAAAATTGTATAACTAATAATAATAATACTCTTTATTGTACACCATTAAAAGAAACAACAAAATAATAACACAAAATGAAAGATGTACATAGACTATCATAAGATACTATATATCACTGAATAATATATCACTGAAAGAGCGATCTCTTCCAGACAACCTTTGGGTATAAGACACGAAAGAGAAACTGCAGTTAGGAAGTAAACAAATGATTGGTGCAAGAATTAGATTTTTTTTTAATAAAGTACATTGAGATAATAAATTTTAGGTTTCATACGAAAAAGTGGTAACAAAACCTTATTACTAGTACCGTTGTCTGAAGTATGCCTGTATTATTTTTACACCTCCAAGGAATACTACGTAAACTCGAGTTTTTATAAGGGTATAGAGGACCGATAATTGCTACTGGTTCTTACCGCGATTGACGTTGCAGACGCCATGGTCACGGGAATAAATCGCCCATAATCACGGCATGCATGGAACGGCGCGGTATGCCAAAAAAATTTTTACAGATAATGTGGTGTTTGAGAGTTAACTTATTTTTTTATTATAAAATAACGGTGGTAAATAAGCATACTGCTCACCTGATGGTAAATGGTTAGCGTAGCTTATAGACGCCTGCAATACCGGAAGCATCGCAATTGCGTTGATGACCCTACACCTGACACTCCCCAGGAGCTCTGGCCACCTTATTACCCACAGCAACACAACCCCATTTGAAAGCAGTATTATTCAGCTGTGATCTTCTGTATAGTTGGGGCACTTCCCCAGACGGGCTGTTTTGACAATTGCTTCTGTGCACTACCTCAACTTTTTGTTTGATATCACTACACGTCAGATAGCTTTTTTTGTTTATCAAATCACGTACCTGATAAAACATGAAGTTATGTCTCTGGTTCTTCAATGTCATACATCTCCACTATTGCGTAATATCTGTAAATAAAAACAAAGATTCATTACAATATGTTCAATACTCGAACATATATTAATACAAGTAGGTACAGTGTGAACGTATACCAATACAAGTATGGTAGTGAACAACTGCAGTGAACTACCACTTGGTGGAAGATAACTTATTTTTAATAATTACAATTGATAAAAAGGATTCTGTATAAGTCCTATTTTGACTTTTCTTTTTAAGAGACAGCTGACAACATGATAAACAAAAAGTAAAACGCATTTAGCTATTACAGTTTTTCCCTCACTGTCACATTAAACCAACAACATAATACGAATCATTAAAACACTTCTTTATAAAAATATTTATCTAATGACATTATGTTTCACGGCTAGAAATTCTCATACGAAATACATAAAAAGTTATATAAACGTCCGTAATCAAAGCGAGTTATGCTTTGTGATACACCGTGGAAATTGTGATCGCTACCCGCCATCGATTGGAGGGGTAATTTATATATATAAAAAAAATTCAAAAATTACCTCCGAACAAAGCGGCCGCCGCTTTGGTAAAATTCGCAGATTACCGTGGCATGCGATAAAACCAATACGCATATAGTGATGTCGGAAAGAAATGGCCTGTTTCGTTTTATATTAATTTGAATCGAATGAATATTATATTTTGATTTGTATTACACAGCAATATTTTTTTCATTTGAATAATATTAAACTTTAATGTTCACGAAAATAAAAATAATGCATCGAATAAGAACGTAGTAAAGTATCATAAGGTAAAAAAGATATTCACATTAAAAACGAATATATCATAGAGATTTACTCTTATTTAGCAATTAGAGATATTTATAACTTTATTGCTTGTTGTTCTCGGTATGATTTGGTTATGAAAGCGTTGTTTTCTTGTCGAGGAAAAAGCCTGTGCCCAGCAACGTGATGTTACAGGCTGATTTAAAATATCAATATCAAATCTTCCTTAGAACTACATCGATCATTCTTATTCTGAACATTGACGATTTCGGCTGACACTCTTTAGTACAATTAAAAGACATTAAACCTTAATCGAAATTGAACAAATCCTATATAGAATACTCATAATTTATTATTATAGCGTATTAAAATCAATACTAAGATCTAATTCACATTAGTCTACCATTATAACATACAACCATAATAGACAATATCAGTTCCAATTCAAATAAAAAAATCAACAATCTGAAAATACGAAAAGACCGTAAAAAACCATAAGATGAAAGAGCACTGAAAAATATACAGAATATTTCAAAGGAAATATCTTTGTTAGAAAAGAACGCGAGCGAAAAGAGGATTAATGAAATTTCATTTTTTTTTTTAGAAAAAGAGGCAAACAATCCCAATTCCAGGATAGTTAGATTAAAGAATGAATGAAAGACCGAGTACTGAAGAGCGAATGTAGCCAGCGTTTCCTTTGCAAATGCAGGATTCGAAAAAGCCGAATAATTCTAAAAGCCCCCTGTTGACACACAAAGCTCCAAGTTTTCGCTCTCCGACGTTGAAAGAAAGCTGGAAATTACAACATTCTATGAAATTGTTGCCTTTGAATGATACAAGAGCGCGGAATTGAGAATTAGATGTAATATTACGTTATATAATAACATTTTTTATCCTCATGAATAATGAATCTTATATTGTTTTTAAAATAGCAACTTTATTCGGAATTAAAAATGAATGCCAATAACGAGGTGTATTTTACTATTGAAATAGAATCAATCTTAAGCCTTAAAGAGTATTATTGTATTAACTAGAATTAGTATAAAAAATACAGTATATTATATTGTATACTTATCTAAAATATTTATAAATAACTTAAAAGTGTACTCATACATTAGAACATACGACAATTTAATACACAATATATTTACTCTATTATTGTTTAAAATTAAAAATAAATATACGACTCTCAATAACAACATTTAAATTTCCGTACTTAACAATTTAAATATCGAGCGACCAAACGGCCAGTACTCGGCGACATCACTTTAAGGGACGAAGTGTCAAGATGAAAGGAGCCGACGTAGATTGTCGCATTGTATCTTCACTCGTTAGCCGTATCTGAAGATTTATTTAACGATTAATTGTAGTTCAAGGCAGAGCTATCGAACTGCACGCAACTTTTCGACCAAGTTTTATGTGATGATGATATATTGGATTAGGTTTAGACACTAATACGATTTTAAACTCTTTAGTTCGAATAAAAACAATTAAAATTTTTAGATACAATTATTTATTTTAAAATATTACTAAAAAAGAGATAAGGATTATTAGTAAAGTCGAAATACACTGTACAAATGTTGCTCTTTTTTAAAAAAGTGGGTGAAAAATTCTCAACAGAACGACATCGCCACTCTGACTAAACGTCTGCAGTTGGATAAAATAATCAACATTATTTGTAATTAGGTAATTTATAATATTCATTATAAATAAATAGAAAGTAACGAAAATATAACGACGACAACGACGACGCGTTAGCGCAGAGGTCACAGAACTGGCTGTTGCGCTGGCGGTCGCGGGTTCGATCCCCGCTCACGACAGACATTTGTATTGGCCATATAGATGTTTGTGGTGGCCTGGGCGTTTGTGCTTGTGTATTGTGTGTGTTTACGGACCTCCGACACAGGAGAAAATCCTACTGGGGCGGTTGAGAGTGAAGCGTTTATTTATTTATTTATTTATAACGTCATGATATCGTAGAATGAAATTAGTAGAATTAAATTCAGTCCAAAAATTTAGTTGTTTGAGCCTACTCAAAAGTACTTATAAATTTGTTTTTTCTTTTTTCTACAAAGTAATATAATACAAGTGTGTATTGTACTAGTAATATTAGTACTGCAATTAATACAGTATACATGCACGACGAAGTTCACTTCGATTATTCCGCAATGCTTGAAGACAAAAGTCTTCGAACAATGCGTCCTGCCTGTGTTAACATACGCAGCCGAGGAGACGTGGACACTGACGAAGGGACTGGTCCACAAGTTTAGGGTCGCTGAACGTGAAATGGAACGGGCTATGCTTGGGGTTTCTCTCAAAGATAGGATTAGAAAATAAGACTATCCGCGAGAGAACGAAAGTAACCGACATAGCCCACAGAATTAGCAAGTTAAAGTGGCAGCGGGCTGGTCATCTGTGTCGCAGGACCGATGGCCGTTGGAATAGACAGGTCCTGGAGTGGAGACCGCGTCTAGGCGCTAAACGCAGTGTGGGAAGTCCTCCGGCCCGTTGGACCGACAATCTACGTACGATTGCCGGTGTAGGCTGGATGAGGATTGCGGAAGACCGGGATGTCTGGCGCGAACTTGGAGAGGCTTATGTCCAGCAGTGGACTGCGATAGGCTGAAGTGATGATGGTGACATGCACGACGATATATATGTATGGCGATATTTCTCTACATCTTATCTTAGTCATTAGCGCTATGGTTATTGCGATAACAGCTTTAAAACCTTTACAAAACACTCCTTTTAGAATTTTTAGAGTCGTACGTTTGAGTACAAATAAGGATCAAGCAATCGTATTTAAACATCATAATCTTAATAATAAAACATGAGTAAGATGAAGCGGTCCGTTTTTATAACTTGCCGTAAACGCAACAATAGGGTGATTACTTACTGGGCAGGGACGTGAATGGTGGGGAATTCTTTAAAGAGCTATGTTACATTCTGCGGTTGTAAGTCTAGTCGGGAATTGTTGCTTTCTAATCGTAAATTCACTTTTAAATTCAATTGTTATTAGCGTATATTAAAATGTTTTTCGAAGTAGTTAACGAGGGTATGTCTTTGAATTCAGCCGACGTGGCTGATGCATGGGGATTTATCTTACGTGCGTGGGATCTAATTGTATGTTTCAAGTTCCTTTGTGTTTGTCTTTACCTCTCATTCAATTGGAGAAAATAGAGCATTATTTTTTTAGTTTTTTAGAACACTGGGTAAAGATCTGTTCAGATTTTAGTTCCTATTAAAAATAAGGAATGTATCGTATCACGTTGCGTCGGTCTTCGAATTGGTGGATTTAAATAATGCTGATTTTATTCCAACTTTTTACTTCCAGAAAAAATTTCACGTGCCGCGGAACCTATAACTATTTATTTATTACAAAAATATGTATTTGTCAATCAGCAAGATAGTATTAACTCTGTGTTTGTAATTACAATGATACGTAACATGCCATTATAATCACAATAAAATAATTTCAATGAAAAAAATGTAAAGCAATTTTTAAAACGACACGTAGGTACACTGCTTAACAAGTAATCATAACAGCTTTCATCACCATATAAAAACCGGCAATGTAATGACGTCACCGAATTATTGTCTATGTAAATCTGAAGAATTTTATTTGAATAAATAAATAAGGTTCGTCATTGGCATATCGTTTCACTTATCGCCCGCCTTATCTCCGAACGTTTTTAATTAAGTTGAATCTTTATCTCGACTTGTACTCCCACTTGTTTTTATCCAGATAACAATATTAGCGGTCTCTTATCACTTCATCTATATTAAGTAGTCTAGATGCTTGGGTGGACGCTTTTTAGCTCCTCCCCTTAAAGAAACGATTAAAAATCTTTTATACAATCATTTCGATATGAATTGGCAACACAAGTTTTGTTATAATAAGTATTTAAGTTTTTATTTTTTTAGTATTTATTTTATAGTGGCTCGTTTTTAGTACCTGCAGTATGTATCTTGTTCGGGGACACTACTAAACAGTAGCCTAGCATAGCTGGTGTCGCGGGAGCTAAGGACCGGGCGTCACACGAAAGGAGAAAAAAATATTTCAAATCGCACCCGCAATGTAACACACATATAAAATATAGTAGAATTGTGAACCTCCTCCTTTATTAAAGTCGATTAATGAACATAATGAAAATCGTACTTTCAATGAGCGTGTTAAATTAATTTGGTAAAAAAAATTAACTGGAAGGGGCGGCAAATATTCGGTGCGCCCCGGGCGGCAAAACGCCACACTACGCCACTGCTACTAACAGAAACGAAATACTTTTATCATACATACATGTCCCTATACATATACCTACTTACAATAATAAGAATATGTATTTTCTTTGTTTCAAACATGTTTATTTTAAATTCTACTACTAACTGCTATGAGTTGTCTAACAGCAAATTTTGTTTTGAACAGCGTTGTATCATAATAGTGTAAGAATTAATAAAATTCACATACGAAAAAAAAAACGTTTTGTATATTGTTTTTCATTTAGTTCCAAAAAAATCAATATTTTTCCTGACTTTTCTCTCCTAATGTGAATTTTACTAATACTCAATTCTGCACACCTACGAACGTCCACTCTTGTAGGTACTTAGAGAATGCTTTTAGCATTAAGCCCACCTTTTCTACAATTCTTTGATGTATTGTGCAGTAAAGTAGTAATAAATAAATAAATAAATATATGAATAAATATAGATAAATCAGACAATTAAAATATTCATTTTCTATATATCATGAAATATTCTAGATATCATACTGGGCGCAGCAGATTTTAATTGATTGAATCGATCAAATTCTATTGAATATTCAAGGCGGTGCAGTTAGCGAAATGATATAAATAATTAATCTTAGTCATTTTATGCTCTATATATAAATAGGCCTATTAAAATTAAGTCTAATATGAAGCCTTTGCGATTAATGGATTCTTTAACTCAAAGAAACAATCATCATTTTAATAAACATACATATATGAAAGTTATTGTACTAATATAACATCAAAGCATTTTATGTTGCATCTTGTACATTTTTTTATACTACTAGGTTGCCAAATAAGCGTACGGCTCACTTGATGGTAAGCGATTACCGTAGCTTAGACATCTGCAACACCAGAAGCATCGCTAGCGCGTTGCCGACCCTGTGTGAGCTCTGGTTACCTTACTCACAGTCTGGAACGTATATATATTTAGCTGTGATCTTCTGTAAGGTCGAGGTACTACCCCAGTCGGGCTATTCCATATTTTAAGCAGGAAATTTCCTGCTGTGCCCTACCTCAGTTTCGTATGGAAAACAAATAAGTTGATGTCGTTAACTTTAGTATTGTAAAGGTTTGTACCTACAGCGTTGACTACAACATTAAATGAACATTTTATACCAACTTCATACCAGAAGTATGTGCTTAATTTGACTATTTTTTTTACATAGTGAATAAACAAGCGCACATATAGTTCGCGTGACGGCAAATTGTTACCGTACCCTTAGGGTACCTGTAACACCAGAAGCATCATTAGCGCTTTTTTCAACCTATCCCCAGTTTCAACTTATCCCTGGAAGCTCTAGAGCTATCGCAGGAACACAACACAACATGATAGCGGTTTTATTTAAGTTGAGGTTAGTAGGTTAGTTAAAGAACATTCAAATCGTTCTCCACATTTGGAGTTGACATTTCCAACCATGCTCCACCTCAATTGTGCTGAACTGTAAATTATTGAATTTTAAAACCGAATCATCTATCCATTACAAAACGAATGCAAACCGCTATATCCATTGATGCAACTTTCAAAAATCTATTTCCTGTCTGGACGCCCATCCGGTTATGGCGTCGCACATTTTCCGGTTATTTTCAAAACCCATTATTTTCGAATCGGGGTTGAATTGTGCTTGTGTTTTGTTTTTAACGTTACTTTATAATTGCTAAACAATTTAAATATTTTACTTTTACAATTTCAGATTAAATATAATCATACACATAAGTTAAATACTATGTTCAATAGGATATAAGCCTTAAAACACTCGAACTAATAACAAAAGTTTGAATGTATAAAAGTATATTTGACTAGTAGTAGTATATTGACTAGCCCGTTGGCGCAGTTTGTAGTGACACTGCTTTCTGCTCCGAGGGTTGTGGGTTCGATTTCCACCCCGAGTCTGGGTGTAATATAAATATTTATTTATATATATGTATTATTTATAAGTATGTTTATCGAAAAAAAATGTAGCTTTACCAGTCGGCTGTTACCTATAACACAAGCATTAAGTTGCTTACTTTAGGAACAGACGACCGTGTGTGTATTCTGTAGATATTTATATTTGTATTATTCGAATTGTAATTTATTTGTGCGATCGTACAAGTTATTAAAGGTATTAACAAAAATAATTATTTTGTAATCAGTAATAATTTTGTATTACCAATACAAAAAACTCACTTTTACTGTATTTTTCCTCAGTCATTAGTTGCATTCTCGGTCAAAAACAAATACACCATACGTTTAATAGGTAAAAGAAGAATAAGTAAGTGTCAACATAGTTTATATAAAATGTCATTGAACTTGACTTCCAAAGAAGATTGTTAATAAAAAGTATTTTATTTATATTTATACGCACACTTATCAAGATATGTTAAAAGCAATCTCGATAAATAAGACTTAGATAAGAAATTCACGTAGGTACTACTTTTAGCAAAAAACTCAAGACGTTAAAACTATCAAATAAAAGTTTTTTTAATCATTATATTATTATTAATCTCTTATGTTATGTTGACAGCGCATTGGCGCAATGGTCACAGCACTGGTTTGTGGCTTTTGCGCTGGCGGTTGCAGGTTCATTCCCCGCACATAACAAACATTTGTATTGGCCATACAGGTGTTTGACGTGATTTGGGTGTTTGTGCAGTCCTAGTGGGTCTCCCCACCGTGCCTCGGAGAGCATCTTAAGCCGTCAGTCCCGATTGTTATCATGTACACCTGATAGCGATCGTTACTCATAGTAGGGAATATATCCGCCAACCCGTATTAGATCAACGTGGTGGATTAAGCTCTGATCCTTCTCCTACATGGGGAAAGAGGCCTATGCCCAGTAGTGGGATATTACAGGCTGAAGCGTGAAGCGCGTTAAAATAGGTAATATAGTCTATTACTTTATAGTCTGAAGTCAAACAATGTTAAATGTGTATGTTTACATAGGAATAATCTGTATTTAAAATATAAAAGAAGTGAATGCGGGAACTAATGTCAAATATTTTGTCACATGAAATAAACATTATTAAGTTTACTCATACAAAAAATATAGACGTAATACCGTTATAATTTCTCTAAAGTTATTTAATAAACATTTCATATGTAATTAGATATTTCTTAAGTCAAAACAAAAAAAGGATCCGTTAAAACATATAAGATAAAAGCCAATCGAAATATTTAGCGAAATTTCGAATTGTTAATCACTTTTTTTTTGTATATTTAATTGCAAATGTGGAATTATTTTATCTACTATATTATAAGATCTTGTCCGCTGCGTGCACGTGTATAATATTTAATACAATTATGTATATAATACAAATTTTTAAAAATATTTTATTAAAATTAATAAATAGTACTTCACGATTCGATCACGATTCAGCATACCCAACTACGGGCCATAAAAATCAAAATCCGGAAAAAATCCACTAGAGATTCTTGAAGGGGCTTTCATCCCCTACAAAAAAGCCTGTCTTAACATTTTACTTCAACTTTAACTTTCAAAGTGACCAAACTCACGGAAAATTAATTTCTTAAAATTAATAGCTATTCTTTTATGCGATGAGTGTTGCAGGTAATAAGTTTTTTCTTATGTTCCCACCTTTACTTGTCCTCTTTATCCTTTTGCTACCTGTCTTTACAGGCAAAGTCAATTATATATATCTATTTAAGTTACTCGTATAATAAGCCTTTTGTGGTTGTAAAAAAAAAGAAATTAACGTAACGCGGTGAAATCATTAGGCGTCTAACGCGAGTTTTTGGAAGCATGTTAAATTGTGCGCTTATTGGTTATTTAGTGGAAATCAATTGGTTCCGAACAGTTTAATATACATGCTTATAGATAAGGAACATTTAAATCAATAGAACATCGTCTTTATCTCATTAACGAAATATGTAAATTACTATAATTATAGTTTTAGAACTCCGCCGGCACTATTAAAATGGCATAAATATATTTTTAGTGTATTGATAAGAAATAGTTATTATGATTTTAATAAATTTTTGTCACTTTATCTTGATTCCTTGATCGCAAATTAAATTATTTTATTCCGTAAGGTTTAAGAACATTTTGATAACGCCTCTTTCGGTCTATTTGTGATTGGGTGGACTTAATGACTTTTTGTTTTTTTCGTTGGTGCAATAAAATTTTATTTCTCATTGATATTTTATGTTTTATAATCAAATAGATGAACTTGAAATTATCTTGAAAGTGTTAATTCATGAATAAACTAGACAGGTCTTGTGGTTTTACCCACGTTATTTCCGGTTCCGTGAGAATGTTGGGGTAAAAAGAAAAATAGTTTTAATTCTGGATTCCAGATGTCTACATACCAAGTTTGATTACAGTTAATAGTTTTTTGCGTAAAAGGGTACAAAGTCTTCAATCATTCCTTACAAACTTCAGCGTTTATAATGTTAGCAAGATTTGTCTATCATATGGTTCTGTGTATCGCGCTTTAACCTGTGATATCCCATTACTGGGCATAGGCCTCTTTTCCCATGTAGGAGAAGGATCAGGTTAATCTACCACGCTGCTCCAATGCGGGTTGGCGGATATATTCCCTACTATGAGTAACGATCGCTATCAGATACACACATGTACATGATAACAACCAGGACTGACGGCTTAACTTGCTCTCCGAGGCACGGTGGGGGAACTCACAAGGACTGCACAAACACCCAGACCACGGCAAACACCTGTATGGCCAATACAAATGTTTGTTATGTGCGGGGATCGAACCCGCAACCGCCAGCGCAACAGGTACAATTCATGGCTGTGACCGTTGTGCCAACGCGACATGCATCATTACCCACAAATCAAATAAAAGAGCGTTTTGAGAGAGTTATATACCGTATATATTAATAATTTTTGTGTAATGTGATGTGTGTGTGTGTGTGAAAAGTGATAGTGAAAATTTATATTTTATTCCAAAGTGATATCAAATTTTAGACTTCTAATTGGAAAATTTTATATTTTATAAAGCTTTTTAAATTATTTATTACCTTCTCATCGTAATAATTCTATCTAACAGTTTTATTTGAGCCTATGGTGTAAATGTAAATAAAATATTTGTATAAAGTATGATAGTGTTGTTTAATTTTGACGACTGTGACAGCTTTATAACGATATTTAACCAGCAGGGGTCATCGCTTAAAACCAAATTACAAGAGAAAAGTATTGGGAAATGAAAAGCAGAAATTTTTAATATAAACAAAATAAATATAACTATATAAAAATAAGGTAATATTAATAATAGACAAATGAAATATTTATTAAAAGTGTGACAAACTACCCATTATCGGAACCAGTCGATAGAATCAATTTCCTTTGGGTCGACTGGTTATCTTGGGGTCACACACTATGCATAAATAAATTTTAATATAGTTTGTGAGTGTATGGTAAAAAATTTCTATGAACGCAAACTTTTTAATTCGTCGTTAATAGTCCTTATCGTATAGACTTAAGGTTGAGTTTAGTGTGTTTTGGAGGTATAATTGCTACGCTAACACGTTTTAACCCAGACAGACGGGCGCAGTGCGCTTGTGAATATTTCAAATCCAATCTCTAGTTGCCCACTAAAGTTGCTATTGTTTGAGAATATGCAATGCTCCAGTCTATGGATAGCATAAAATAGTAATATATTCAATATATATGTTTCTAATAAAAACTGTTATTTGTTGTGAGAACTTTTTTGTTAAGGAATGTTTATTTATTGGTGACGTAATTTTGGAGTTCAGTATTCAAGTTAGTATTAAGGTTGTAAGCGTACCTAATATTTTTAATAAGACTCAGGCGTCCGTCTCTGTGACGTATAATGTTTTTTTTATTGATTTAATATTTTTTTTTCATAATTAAAAAAATATATTAGCATTCTACGCTCCTTCTCTATACTATAAGTGTGTGAAATTTCATACTTCTCCATCCGCGCAATTTTCGTAAAAAGGGGTACAAAGTTTTTGCTTTACGTATTAATATATAGATAACTTGTAGTCTACTAGTATAACTTGGTCTATTTCACATAAAATTCTTGATTATTTTGGAAATGGCAACAAAAAGATGTAATTAATTGCAAAGTTTCCTTCTTCAACTTCAGTTAGTTTAAGCTGCAAATTAGAGCTACATAAAACCAAAGATGACCTCACGGCGACGTAACGATAACTGTATAGGAGAGTAGGCCATTTAGAAGAAGGATTGGTGCTTCCTCCAATCGACCACTCTGCTACTCATAATCTAATCATTTGATTATAGACAGTGTATTAAAAAAATACTTAACAATTACCATATTTTCATTACCAGCTATTCCACTAATTGTTTGCTTAAAAAAAAACAAATTTAAATCGATATCATTCTCCATACAACAACGGAATCTGTACAATGTACCCTGGTACGTCACCAACAATGAGATCATGCAACACCTATCGATGAATTCTGTGAGGCACGAGATCCGGTCCAATACCTCAAGATATAAAGAAAGGCTATTAAACCACCCGAATGAGCTAGCCCGTCAATTAACTATCGACGACTGTATCAAAAGGTTAAGAAGATATAACATACTGGAACTACAAAACAGACAGTGAACTGGAGAAAAACTGAGAGTAGATGTCTCATTGGAGGCACACTCAGCCACAGACGAATATCACAACCAATTTGCTTATAGTTCGGACAGACTGATTGCAAAAACTACTTTAAAAAAAAAAATAAAAAAAAAATCGATATCATTACACGAAAATATTAACTGACAAATTTTAAATTGTACAAAACTTGTTTTACTTAAGAACGATTCGCACTTGTTCGATCTCGTTTCATTGCAATATTTCCACCGTTGCAGGTTTTATGAGGTCGTGGGTGGTATGATATTACGCTGTGATTATGGTCTCCGTTTGTTTTGTACGTTATAATATCGCGTTTATTTTTATACAATAATAAACGTATATAAATAAAAACGGTTACTTAATACTAAAAATAACTTTTATGTAAATGATTACTGACATTCTTATACTGCTTTATTATTTAGTAATATTTTTTTTTAATAATAAATAATAAAGCAGTTATAATAAAATTTAAAAATTTCATTGTTGTGTGGTTACGTCAATGAAGTAGATAGCCCCCCCCCCCTCTTTTCCGTGGGTGTCGTAAGAGGCGACTAAGGGATAACACAGTTCCACTACCACCTTGGAACTTAAAAAGCCGACCGATGGCGGGATAACCATCCAACCGCTGGCTTTGAAATACACAGGCCAAAGACGGGCAGCAGCGTCTTCGGTGCGATTAAGTCAGCCCTGCGGTCACCAACCGGGCGGTGCCTGCCCAGCGTGGTGATTATGGGCAACATACATGAGTTCACACCATTTTTGGTGTGAACTTGTGGAGGCCTATGTCTAGCAGTGGACTGTGATAGGCTAAAATGATGATGATGATGATGATGATGAAATTTTTTCTTATGTAACCATTTAACAGTTTTACCTGCATTAATAAAGTCACGTTCATATTTAAATAGACAGAGAAAAAATAAGCGTATTCCACAATGAATTAACTTTCTAGTCTAGCACTGTATTTGCCGAGTACAATAGGCCCTACACAACAGCCTTTGTCAGCCCTGTGTCAACACTACACTCAACAAACAGTTCTTTTCTAACTTGAACAAAAATGTTTCGCGATTAACATTCAGATCATCGCAAAACGTTTTAACCAACTTCAAAAAAGAAGGGGGTTTCTCAATTTGAGCGTATATATGTTTTCATGTGTTTTCGCGGATACCATCGTCGTTTATGAACCGATTTTGCTGACTCTTTTTTTCGTTGGAAAGGAGATATCCTAAGAGTGGTACCACGATAAGGAAATAGAGAAAATGATGGTGGCATCCCAGAGAAATTAAGGGAACCTTCGAAAATTGTAGTGGCAACTAGTGGGTTTGTTAATTTTTTTCGATTACTTATGTTATATTACTTGTCGATGTAACTGAAGTCGGTTATTTTCATTTGCTAGTAAACGCAATTATGTACGTACATTACCTACCTAGACATTATTAATATGACTGGACAGACTTTTAATATATTTTTGTACCTTGTAGTTCAACAAGTTATTTTTCTTAAAAGTTAAGCTGTAATCATAATAAAATTCAAGCATATTAAAACAGTGCAGCGTGGTAGATTAATATCTAACTTTGCATCTTAATAGAAATTTTCTTTCCTTTACTAAGACCCTATGTCAAATCAATATACAACTTTTATTAATATTAAAAAAATATATATTTTTGATTTTTCTTTTTTGTATATAGAATCCCGATTTTTTTTTCATTTTTTTTTTTATAAATATTTCAGAACTAATTTACATTGCAGAAAAACATATGCCATGTCAGGTAATTATTAACATAAGTGTTATTTTTGTAACCATTAATATGATATATATGACAATTAATTTTTTAATGTACTTGTAATTAGATATTAAAGCCATCGTAAACGAGATGTATTTGAAGTTAATATTGAGTAATTCTCGAGTGGCCTACTGTGTAACATCCGGACAATAAATTACTTTATATCTAGGGCTAGGTAATTAAAATCGAGTTTCTTTTAATACGTAAAACATTATAATTAATTTAAATTTAAACTATTTTGTTGAGAGGTTTTCTTAATAAAATTGAGAAATATCAAACGAGATTGACTGTTGATGTCATGTTATGATGTAAAACTATTTGTATAATGTATAAATATATATATATTGACAATGGATTGGTAAGGTAAAGTGGTTGCAGCTGGTGGCCGTTTTGTGAACTATGTACTAGACAAATTAGCGTAAAATTGTAACACGATATTACGATATTATTTACGATAGGTGGTATATCCGAAATGTGTTTTTATAAATTTTACTCACGCACTTATTTTACACCTCTCTTCAAATTTGTATATGAATTGTAAAAGTAACCATGAACAGATTATTTATGCTGTTGTATCGTCTTGTTAGTCAGAAAGACATTAAATAAAACGAATGCCAGCCTAACCTATTTTCTAAATTTTCGCAGTTCAAAATATTTGATAATCTAAACCAAATAACAGTATTTGTAATCCATTTAAAGTTTAAAACTATTCATTATAGTATAGTGACACCGCTATACCTTGAAAGCACTAAATTAAAACTTTTGTTGCTAATTGAAATAAATTTGTTTTAAAAACGTTTATTCAGTATTAATATTTAGTATGTGGTGTTAAGACGTTATAATTTGATTCTATCTATAATTTCTGTTGTAATTACCATTTAACATACAACATTAGATGATGTTCAAACAATTTTTAATAAACAGACCCAGCAACTTGATTAGCCCGTTGCGCAGGTTGATCTGCTTTCGGTTCCGCGTATTGTAGGTTCTGTTCCCAACTGAGTCTGTGCGTAATATTTCTATTTATATGAATGTATAATTTCTATGTAAATTTATCAAAAAAATATTTAGCTATAGCTATCGGCTGTTACCTATAACACAAGCATTAAGTTTTTTACTTTAGGAACAGACGACCGTGTGTGAATGTTATATTTATTAATTTATAGCAACGAATAGTAGGCTAAGATCAAAAAATCTCCTTCACTGCTTCAGTCACCATAACACGATTTTCATAACTAAAACCTTTAATCTTTTTTAATTTCTAAGCTATACTATGCTATGATATGTATATAACAAATGAAGAAACGTACTCTACGACGTTGTTATTAACATAAATCTACATTTTACGTCTTGTTTTGTAACAATTAAATATTCAATAATAATTAATTCAGTACAAGTAAAGATTACAAAACTATAAATGATGAACTTTAATGGACCCAATATGTATAGCAAGGAGCAATTACAAGTGACATTTCGCAGAAGGCCAAACATTGTTCCAGTAATTAGAACGGAGACTAACAATAGCAAATGCCTTCTGTATTAATGCAAATTACTATTGAAACTAGCCACTATTTAAGGCGCATCTACACTCAAGTAATATTGAAATATTTCTTTATACGTCTACGTTTTCATACTTTCTGCTTTAAAAAAATTCGAAAAAAAAATATCGTTCATATAAAAATAAGAACGTTAGGTTTTTTTTCTCATTGGCTTTGAGTTCTAAACTATTTTTTTTCTTTCTTGTTATTGTACAAATTTGTAATTAATTATTAAATTTTCATATCCTCGTATATCGAGTCGCACTCTTATCGCTTTCTAGTAGAATGCAAATCCTGTAGCAAGAAAAACATACACACATAAACAAAAAATGCCCAACACATTGATAGAAATACATTTAGCCTGTACAAATATTTGTCATATACGTAAATCGAAGTCAAAAAGATAGCGCATAAGACAGTTATTGCAAACACGTCTTCATAAATTAGCATTTGATGTAAATTTGAAGCTACTTTTTTAGTAGCTATTTATTTGTAACTATAAGAGTTAAAGATTACAAATTACAAATTCATAATACATAATCTAAAATATTTATTACCCCGGGAAAAGCATATGCTAATTTTAGCATTAAAACCCAAATCATTAATTCCATAGTCAATTTAATTTAGAAAGTGTAGTTACAATCGACTCTGACAAAAGTATTTAGGCCTTTTATAGGCTGTTTACTATAAATCTTAAATTTACTGTGTCAAGGCCGGCTGACAACTAGCAAGTCGAAATGGAGAAGTTTGATTTGCATAATCTTTATTTAATTGTTTGTATACCGCTTTTGAGGTTGATTTCAAACAAGTATCTAATCTCATAACTCAAAAACACCTGCCTAGGTACAGTTATGTCAGACGGGTTTCCAACGGAAAGATCTGGTTGCTTTGTATGAAGCGGTTCAATTTAACTGATATTAAGTACTTAAATGACATGGGAATATTCGCAAAGATGTTTGTGTATTATTTATGTGATAGTGGTGTTAACCTTCGTATACTCGCAAATTGGTCTCACAGACCGACGAATCAATAATTCGTTCTTAAAAAAAAAAAAAACAATCAGTGCAACCATGCCCTTGAATGGAGGCTTCTTAATTTGTTGTAAGTGCTAGAATCTTGTTATTTGCGTCTCTTTATCGAGTACCTATATCGGTATTTCGAGCAGGAAATTTCCTGTTGTGCCCGACTTCAGTATGTTCAATTGTTACACAAATCGAAATATACCCGAATATCATTTATTTTCATACTCTTTTATTATTCTTAAGTCAATTAAATTTATGAGTAAATTTTATTTTAGTTAAAACAAGAAAAACATTATTTTTGTTATTATTGTTAGTATGCCTATAAATACGTTGCTTTAAGTCACTGATTTAAAAGACTGTTTCTACAAAATAAAACTCTAATATTCTTTTGTGCTTATCTTCAATTATACCATGTTCTTTAAAATGAGTACCGACAATTATTAAAATAACATAGACGAGATTGAAATCTCGGTCTGAGACACCGTGCGCGAGTATACATGTAATGCTTTTCCACACAAGTATACGAATGTTAATTCTTAGTCTATTTTGATGTAACTACACAAAGAGTCTTTATTTTTTTTATTTTTTTTTTTTGATACATATATGTGAACTATTTGGATCTGGTCTGACTGATTTTAGGTCTATTTGTAAAACGTTTCATGCAGTTTCTCAGAATGATGATATTTCTTTCGATATGCATGAAGATCTTGCGCTTAATTGATGTTAATAATTTTTCTAAGAACTTGTTTTATTTTCTAAATAATACAGAAATCTTTACTTGGCTTGGAAACATGAAAACAAGTTATAGAAAATACGCTTCAAGTAAAGGTTAACCCAATGTCAAAATCATTCTTATTTATGTTTTTTTACTAGTTATACTTAATATGATTTTAAACGGTTGCAAATTCATTGTAACAACGGAGCACAGAGATATACCAAATGTATTGTATAAATAACATTCTGTGATATTTTAAATGAGATCTGGCACAAACATTTGCTTTTATACTGGACACAAGCACGCATTGTTATAAAATGTACTTTACGTAAACTTACGTAACGTCTATCTTATCTTTATCGGATTCTGGCGGTTATGTCAATACAATAAAGAACATTGTTGAGTGCATATGTTATGTGTTTAATAATTTTGAGGGAAAATTGTCATTGTTGCGAAAAATTGATTTATGTATAACATCTGTTAAACCGCGTAGTAATAGTATATTATATATTGTGTTGTTATAAGTTCTGGAATGTAGGTTGGGCAGTGGTGTGAAATAGGAAGAGTCAAAGTTCAGAACAATATATGGTTAGATCTTTAACCCCTTGTCACATTGTTTATCAGAACAGTAGCTTAATGTTTTAAAGCTGTTTGTTCAAGAATTTAATGCGACAATGTTCTTGACGTTAATAGATAAGCGTTCACTTTGATTTAGTGATAATATATTTTGAACTTATAGTAATATAATTCAGTTGTTAACATAAGGTATATCTTATGTCATTTAGATTGATGATACCAGACAAATGTTTGTCTTAAAGTTGAGTTATGCATAGTATGGTGCTACTTATTAAGAATATTATATCAAAGAATAAGGCCAAAGATTTGTGTGACCTCCTGTAAGTTATTATTAAGGTAAGACACAGCCGGAATTACCTTGCTCATAATCTAAAGTGGCCCGCCAAATAATACTACTTTCAATTGGTGTTGTTTTACTGTGGCGACTAAGGCTACCAGTGCTCCTGAGATTTCGCTATGTTGGCAGTGCGAGTAAGTTCAGTAATTTGATGCTTTTAGGATGCAGCATACACAGACTATACCTATCTACCTTTGTTTGCCGTACTAGCAACTTAAAAAAAGTTCGAAGAGACCATTCAAGATATTATATAAAAATATGTAACATATGTCGAACTTACGAAACGAACGCAACCTAAAAATCGAACGGTATGAAAGTAAAATATTTTCCCGTTAGATCATCACTTGAGTCCGCGGGTACAACGTGTAGGGGTAATCAAGGTCATATTACGATTTCGATCGATTAATTACCGATCGGATCGATCGATTGAAGTAGTTAAGATGTGGGACTTATCGATTGTGATTCTATGTGAATAAATTAAAATGTGATTGTTTTGTCTCTATAACTATACTTTATATATACGACTTGTTTGCTAAGCGTATGACCCACCTATTGGTAAACGGTTACAGTATTTCTGCAGCATCAGAAGCAGCGCGTTGCTGAATCTATTTCCAACCATCCCCAGAAATAGTTTAGGGTTTTATATGCTATGAAAACCTGTTTCTACCAACTTCGGTGTCTATCACAGGTTGCATGTTAAAACAGTGGTTAGAAACTAAAAAAATGACAAAATGTTATCTTCTTTTTGTAAAATTTAACTAACCAATATGATTTGCAAGCTCTTATCAAACACCCACCCACACACACACACACAGACACACACACACACACACACACACACACACACACACACACACACACACTTCAGCCTATCGGAGTCCACTGCTAGACTGAATAGGCCTCCACAAGTTCGCGCCAAAAATGTGTGTTGCCCATAGTCACCACGCTGGGCTGATGACATGGGTGATCGCAGGGCTGGCTTTGTCGCACCGAAGACGCTGCTGCCCGTCTTCGGCCTGTGTATTTCAAAGCCAGCAGTTGGATGGTTATCCCGCCATCGACCGGCTTTTTAAGTTCCAAAGTGGTACTGGAACTGTGATATCCCTTAGACGCCTTTTACAACACCCACGGGAAGAAAGGGGGTTGCTATATTCTTTACTGCCTTAACCACACAGTCAAATACTAATAATAATTACATGAAAGAAAATATATCCAATAAGAATCGATAATTTCTAGTACTGTTGTATTTCTCTTGAAATAATTATTTTAATTTATATCGACAAATAAGTATAGATGTATGTCCGAGGACTCGATAGGTTTCGTCAGTGTACACGAGTACTTAGAAAAAGTTTTTGTGTAATACAAAAGTTGAAGTAAATTACTCTCAACTGTCTAATTAAATACAAACAAATTAATTTTAAGAAAGTATTATGATACACAATTTTACTCAATTTTCTAATTTAATGTGTCTTTCAAATTGAATATGTATAATTACAAAACTATTATAACTATTTTAAGTATTTCTTACTATCTCAACTGTTGTTTTATCATATTCATTAAAATAACGGAAATAGAGAACATTAACCAAGTAATAATATTTAGGGATTAATTAAATTTCAAATTTAAAATTAATATAAATTAGTATAGTTAACTTTTGCTAACGATTGAAAGTTGAAGATTTTCTAATACATGCAAATGGAATAAACGAGATTAAATCGGTACAAAAGGGCGGAAGTCGGGAAATACTTTGTACGTTATTAGAAATCTAGAGAGAAATTGACTTTTTGTGTTTTGAAGTTATCATGAAAAATTCGTTTATTTCTTTTGAATTAAAATGATTAATCTATAATCCAAAATCACCAGAACTTATACAACTACAAATGTCTACAACTCTTCGTAGAAAAATCGTTATTTGAATGTACTTTGATTGATTGATTGATTTTCCACGGGCTATTCTCCGCAACTCGACGTCTTAGTGCGCCTATTTTGCGTGGTAGGCTGGGGGCCTCATTCATGCTAGCCTAGCTCCTTGAGGAAGCCTAGCAGACCCCTTGTGTTGCTGACGACTTCCCGGAGCGACGGATTCGACGGAGCGGAGGTGTATCGCCCTGTAGTTCGCCACACTACCGCATTCCAGCAGGTCCGAGGCCAGGTGAGGCCGTTTCTTCTGCCTCCATGCACGCTCTGCATAGGGGGCTGTCTGTAACACCTAAGTTGTGTAAGTGTTTGTTAAGTAAGGCATGTCCGGTAAAAGCCCCGACCAGTAGTCGGAGCTGGGCTCTCCCATAGCCGCGAAGTTTGCGGGACAATCCTGGGTTGATCGTCGGGAGAGCTTCCTTGGTCTGCCTGCAGGTAGTTAGGTTTGTCCAATATTCTTGGTGCATTACCTTGGTGTTGTGTCGCAGCTGGCTGCGTAGCCATCCGAAAGGCAAAGGCAGAATGGGTTCGGGTTCGTGGACCCTTAATCTCCGATCCATTCCTCGCTAGTCGGTCAGCCGCGTCGTTGCCTCGCGATCCACTGTGGCCCTTTATCCATTGGAGGATAATGGTGTTTGCTTCACTTACCTTCGTCAGAGCTCGATGGCACTCGTATATTAGCCCCGATGTCATAATGTCGCTCTGTAGGGCTTGCAGGACCGATCTACTATCGTAAAGAATACGGATTGGAAAACCCTGTACCTCTCTAGAAGTGATCGCTGTTGCAGCCATTATGATTCCCATACATTCCGCCTGAAAGACGGTGTTGTGGATTCCCAATGGCGACGACATTTTGATATTCAGGTCTTCTGGGTAAACCCCAGAACCTGTACCTGTTGATGTTTTCGACCCGTCTGTGAAGATTCTCAACTCCTTGGGGTTGATGCCTTCCCCTGGGTCTTCATGTAATTGTATTCTGTATTTTTTGTCGAATACGTACTGTTTGGGTATCCTGTCGGTAACCGCTTCGGTGAGCGGTTCCCTGTTCGCCAGTTCACTAAGTATACCTGTATGTGTTACTTTTACGTTTCTCCATAGGTTTAGCTTCCTGAGTCTTACCGCGGCCGCTCCCGCCTCCTGTTGGATAAACAGATGCAGCGGCGGCAAGTTCAGTAGGGCTTCCAGGGCCGCAGTCGGGGTGGTCCTCATGCAGCCCGTAGTCGCCATGCAAGCTAGCCTTTGAAGTCGTTGTAGCTTTGCTTCGCCGGTGATTAGTTTGGTTCTCGACCACCAAACCACTGCGCCATAGCCATTGAATGTACTTACAAAGGTGAATAAACCCTTCTTTAATATAAGTTTTGGGAGGAATTCCATCTCTTCACTTTAACAAAAAAAAAGTCAGTCAGCAGATCCTAAATAGACCTACTATTTATTATAAACGATTTTTTTAATGATAATAACCAATTAACAATCTAAGGATAATCCAATAAAATGCCGTAAACGTACTTATTCCGTATTTCAAAGGGTCCGAAATTTCAGTCCTGATATTTTCTCAGACTTATCATTAAGTTTAGACTAAAACAAATACCATTTGTCAATTAAAATCCACAACCTTCGTAGCGTATTCTCTGATTTAACTTTTAATATAAATGTGAAACTGACTCTATTAAGCTGTCTGTTTAATATAGAATAATCTGAACACATACTAAGATATTTTTTTTTTTTCATTTAGATTACACGTTAAACCAGTAGTCGCTTCAGCCTGTAATATCCCACTACTGGGCATAGGCCTCTTTCCCCATGTAGGAGAAGGATCAGAGCATAATCCACCACGCTGCTCCAATGCGGGTTGGCGGATATATTCCCTACCATGAGTAACGATCGCTATCAGGTGTACATGATAACAACCGAGACCGATGGCTTAACGTGCTCTCCGAGGCACGGTGGGGAGACCCACAAGGACTGCACAAACACCCAGACCACGGCAAACACCTGTATAGCCAATACAAATGCTTGTCATGTGCGGGGATCGAACCCGCAACCGCCAGCGCAACAGGTACAATCCATGGCTGTGACCGCTGCGCCAACGCGGCTTCAAAGTACGTAGTAAAGTAGTCCAGTAGTAATACCTGGCTATTCTTTCGGTTCGATTGACAAATCTTTGTATGGATAATACAAATATTTTTTCGAAACCTGAACGTTGTGTCCTGTATTTTTATACAAATACTAGCTGTGCCCGCGACTTCGTCCGTGTGGAACTTAGAAAAAAAAAAGTTTTTGTTCAGTTGTTAGAGCTGTGAAATAAATAAATTTCTAAAACAAAAGTAGCCTAAGTTACTCCTTACTATATCAGCTAACCACCAGTGAAAGTCCCAATCAAAATCGCTCCTGCCATTTCAGAGATTAGCCGGAACAAACACACAGGAAGGACAGATTTGTAAAAAATTTCATTTTGGTATATGTACCGTGTCGTATCCATATGCATTTAGCAAAAAGCGGTTATTTTAATGTTACAAATAGACACTCCAATTTTATTTAAATGTATAGATATAAACACCTCAATAAAGATATATATATATATATATATATATATATATATATATATATATATATATATATCTATCTATATATATATGTGTATAAATATTTACATTCCTCTCTTGAAATAAAACAAAAACAACTACTATTCAATGCAATGACTTATCTATTAAATTTAATATTATTTTTTAAGGTCAACGATTATACGAAATTGTAATGAATTTAACGTCCTTTCGTTATTAAGTACATTACTAACTAATTCGCAGTCGGTACGTAATAAAATTAGCATAATTTGTAAAAGCTATGATTATATTTCTATTACGCAATTTATACAGTACGCTTCTGTTTTCGATTCACATAATAAATTATGTCCATGATGAAGTAGAGCAAGTTATCGTGAGCTTAAGTTATAGAGCGTGTTCTGTTAATTGATTCACTGCTATAGTCTAGGAGGACATGTCATAACAAGTCTAACTGTATCGGTTTTAATTCAGATGCATGTAAAACAGAGTTACGAGAGAAATGTTCAAAGGTCTACTTTTCAACTAAGAATGAACACTAAAACTCAGCTGCTTTTAGCTGCTTAAAGCTGCTTTATTGCATAGTTAAAGTTTTATGATCCTATGTTTTTGGATCATACGTGTTTCTTACAGAGAAAATGAGGTGCATTTATATGTACAAATATAACAATTTTCGATTTTTATAGCTAAATAGTTTTTTTTAAAGAACAGAAATAATAAATATAGAAATAAAAATATTACACCCAGACTCAGGCCTCGCCCGCGTAGCAAAAAGCAGGGCCACTAAAGACAGCGCCAACGGGATAGTCAAAATTAGTCTTATTGAAAATGCCTAACAATAAAATAAGATGACAAATTTTACACAAAACGACGCCCAATCTAATAAAACTGTGTTGGTGGAAACTTAGAAACCCAACATAAAAATAATCGCAACGAACTTATCCTGAACCTCTCGACCAACGAGCCAAATCGTCTAAACTCTAAAGAATATACCCATCGGTAATACACATACTTATTTACTAGTACTTTGTATGTACACTACATACTAACACTCTACAGTAGGCTATGTTGGGGCAACGATTTAAATAAATATCAAAATAAACGCTAATTATTTTTACCGAAACAGAAAACACTCTGTATACATAAAACTTGTTTGCCCACAGTCCACTCGATCACGAGAGTGGACGTTCTTGCGAAAGTCACAAACAATCGAGATCTGCAACCTGCAGCACCGATCTTAAATAACCCGTTTTTTATAACACGCTCTTTGTGAGAATTATATCACTTAGATATTCTAGATATGGCAGTGTACCTAATTTATTACATTTATAATACATGTATGTATAAATGAAAATGTACGTACGAGGATAACTTCCGAATAACTTTAATAAATTGAATAATCATTTTTTTGTGATCTTTATTGTCAAGAAAGAGTTTCATTAAAAGAAAATTTAAAAAAAAATCTGATATACTGACAAAATAAAATGACGTTATGGATATTGCTAACTAGTTTAGGATATGTAATTATGAAATTATTTGACTACTTTAGCTAAACGTTTGATAAGCCAGTTTCGCCTTTTCTAGTTTATTTTTTAACTAAGTTACTGATATTTTTTATCAAGAGAATGTAACGAATTATTAGATTCATTAAATTTTCATTGTTTTTATGGGTGAAGTTTAAGTAGTTATAAAAAGCGGACTAGAATGTCGATATGTACGGAGATATTAAAGATAATTTACTAATAATATTTTCGTACAGCTTTCCAATGCCGTCAATAGGCCTAATTATCACTTTTTTCTACATTAATCATACAAAATTGTTCCATTTACATTTTAAATTAATTAGATCTGAAAAGCTGATTAATTATACATATATTTAATACATGATTAAGAAAAAAAAATCAAACAGATAGCGCTTCTATTTATTTCTGAACTCTGCGTTTTAAACTGGATACTTTCGTATTGAATTTTAAGCATTATGACTAACGCAATAAGGTTTTAAATAATATTAGCAGTAAAGTAATCATAGTAATTGATTGTTTTGATTAGTTATGATTATTGGTCCGAGATATTAACGCAACATCTATTGAAGCCTATAAAGAGTTTTTTTACGCCTAGTGATTAATTATATTGGTTGAGGTTACTCATCACCGCCTGGGGTACTTGAGAAAATTTTATAACGTTATTCTTGCAAAATGTGCCAGAATTCACATTTAAGTTTTCGTCTAAAATTAAATATGCTTGCCACTACGAAAGAGCAAAATACGTATTGTAAACATTATGAATCCTGAGTCGCACACTATGAACCAGAGTCTGTCCATTTTATAGAGCCTTTTAAGAACTAACCGTCGTGTAACTAAAAATAGACAAAACGCACATTTTTAAAATTATCGAAGAGTAATTTTTTAATATTTTTATTACAATGACAATTATTTATCATAGGTCATTCTAGAAGATACAAAAATAATGAAAAATTCTTAACGAAAATATCCCAAGAACAGTTACTTAATTTACATAATTAATATGAAAGGAATAATTAATATAAATTAATTAATTAGTGTATTGTTTCAGGCGTATTAAAATACGTAAAGATTGATTTTCTTGGATGCTGATCCATTCCTACAAGTCATAGTTAGCCTACAAAATAGGCTATAAAAGTGCTATAGTTTTTATATCTAACTAGCTGTGCCCTACAGTTTCAACCGCATTGATTTGAAGAAAAAAAGTACTCAAATATTATATAGCCTATACCTTCAAAACAAAAATAATTTTTCACTTCGAACCAGTGTATAGACCCTATTAACTAACTCTTCAGTTTTATAATATAATAATAATTAGTTTAGATGAATGGGTATAATTTCTCAGTAAAAAAGTTTTTAACGCATTTTTTTTTTCAGAAAGTATAGAGCTTAAATGAACAAACTTATCATACACACCAGCCTAATTATTATCAGCCTAATTATTTATACATCACTTCAGCCTATCGCAGGCCCATGCTGGACATAAGCCTCCACAAGTTTGCACCAAAAATGGCGTGAACTCATGTGTTTTGCCCATAGTCACCACGCTGGGCAGGCGGGTTGGTGATCGCAGGGTTGGCTTTGTCGCAGCGAAGACGCGGCTGCCCGTCTTCGGCCTGTGTATTTCAAAGCCAGCAGTTGGATTGTTATCCCGCCATCGGTCAGCTTTTTAAGTTCCAAGGTGGTAGTGGAACTTTGTTAACGCTTAGTCGCCTCTTACGACACCCACGGAAAGAGAGGGGGTGGCTATACTCTTTACTGCCGTAACCACACATCAGATCATAATATTCCAAAAAATATAATTATGTAGACACATTTAGGATAGATAGATTTATACAACAATCTTGATAGGAAATGTTGTTGACCTCCACGATATCTCACAATAGAAGTAAACACCTATTAATTTAAATTATAAAACAATAAATATAAGCAGAGTTATGTTTTGAATAAGCAAAGAACTTTCTTTTATTAAAATTAATTTTCGTGTTGTTCTAAGTAGATTTTACTCCCGACTTTATTTACGCTTATTATTTGTGTAATTTCACGACAATTGCTTATTGACTAATTATTTCAATTCTAAATTTTGTCATTAAACCTATCCAGGTAATAGGGAAGACCCCCTATAATTTTAACTGTGAAAACTGCATTTAATTTAATTCAACAAATTGCATCATATCAAAGGAATCATTAAGTCAGACAGACAAACAGTCAAAGAATAATAATTAATGAATTTTAATTTGCAGATAATAGGTACAGTAATTTTTTTTTAGAATATATATTATGTACATACATTGGTTAGTTACGATTTCTTTATATATAGATGAGAACATAACCGTTTTCCTAACTGGAGACTTGTGTCCGAATACACAGTGTATGCAAATATATAATAAATTAAATGTTTAGTCAAATTAATCTGTCTAAATCTTCGACTAGTGAGGTCATAGCTAAATTTAATTATTAGTAAGCCTTTCGAATTTTATTCTAATACGGAATAACGTTTTTAATTTGTCAGTTTGAAAAAAATAAATGTATTGGGTGATTTAGTATTGAATGACTAAGAAGTGATAATAATGTAAGTTAATAAGTAATGTAAGTTCTAAGATAAGTAATGTAAGTTCTAAGATAGTATGACTAAAGCCTTGTCGTGTTTGAAACCGAACGATTCGTTGGAATAACGAACTTTTTTGAATATAGGTCTTCTATTTCTCGCAATACTATAATTATAAATTAAAACGAAATAATCCATTATCGAAAAAAAAAATACATATTTTGCACTAACTTACACGGATTCAAAGGCACAATCCATTTTTTACAAATATATTATTTTGCCGTTGAGTCTCATACCTACAAATAATACTTTTATTTGCACACTTAACAATTGCCGGTAATGATATACAAGTCATTCCTATTTATAGCCATTTGCCTAAAATCATTCAAGAATGGACTCATCGTACAATTAACACGACTCTGAAGTTTGTCCATACTAACAATAGTTGTTTGGATAGTCCGAGAGCCGATTCCAAATTGACCTCTATAATGATGTTAGAAAATTTGACAAGTATTGTTTGTTAGTTTACATATTCATTCTTGTATATGTTTGGATTTAACAAATTGGGGTTACATTCTATTGAATAGATCCACAATCTTATTGGAAATTACATACAATATTACAATAAATTGTAAGATTTTCTAGTAATTTGTATACACGACTTGAAGCTTTTCCTTTATGTTGCATTATATGTCTTCTAGTTTAAGTTACTCTAGAATTTTTATACACATTAGTAAATTTATAATAGTAAGCATATTCAAACTTAACATTTTCACTCTATTGATTCATTTTACACAATGAAAATATTTTCTCACATCACAATATCCGTTACAAATCATACGGACATGATAAATTTTAAATACAGTAAGTTTCATTGTTTTTATTCTTTTTTATTACATAATTAAACTTTTTGGATACAACGTAAAAAATTAAAAACATCTAAATAAAATTATTTAGTTGCCATTAGTCCCGAGACTATACAAACCAAAATCTCAATTCATCATATCACTGACAGCTGATGTTTCTATCGAGACCGCATCAACCTTTTAATATTGATCGTTAATCATCAGTGTATTGAGTTATTATATTGAAATATCTTCACACAAGATTTAAGTCTTGAGAATTTTTACTAACATTTAGTGATAGTATAATCAGGATAGGTATAATAGGATCAATAAGAAAAAGAGCTTGTTTTATGTTGCACTTAGTAACATTTATGGGAGTACCGTTATGTTACGAAAAAAAAAAAACTCTCAACTTCTGTTCGCCTGGCCTGATCACACTTTTCGTAACGTTCTCGTCACGCATTCACAAGCTTACTCCCCAAGTCAAGCGTGCGTAAAGATTTTTGTTACAACAAATTGAACGGACACTTGATTTAATCCGACATAAATAAATACGTCTTCACTAAATCAAAGTTACGTAGTGATTCTGTTAAATTTATTTAAACTGTCTTTCTAGTTGTGATTAATTACTTAACAACCCTTGTGAAAGAAAAAAATATATATACAGTCCTTTTGATTTTGTAGATTAGCGCATTCAAACAAACAAACAAGATAAGCTCTTCAATTTTATTATACACAATGTACATTGGTCACGTACCGTTTCTTTATTTACAGAGCATCGAACTGGGTTACGAAAAGTCATAGATTCATATGACTTGCAAATTGCGACATCCGGTATATATTTATTTGTGTAGTTATTGGAGCTTTTAAAAATCATTGTTAATAGATTAGTCAACATCAGGTTAAATTACCTCATTGATAGTCTCAATTAAGAATTATTGTGTCAAAGATTGGTCGATAAAAAAATTATTATCATCACCATCTTTTTATAAGACTAACTAACTAAACTACATCTGTTTCAAAATCAAATCAAAATCAAATTGTGGACAAAATTTATCCTGAAAATAAGTTACGATTAGACTTTAACAGCAAGAGGTAGAATAGGACTTGTTTCACGTCAATTAATAAAGTACTTACAGCTTTAAGATTTATTTTAGCGAATAGAAACATTTCATAAATACAATGGAACTCGATGGCAAAAAAGAGTGATAGATCAAAAACTTTTATGTTTTGGATATCATTATCCGTCAAATAGCGTTATTCACAACTGGTGAAACAGGCCCTAAGACGGCTGTAAGATTCTACCGCAACCTATGGATGTCTGCAACATCAGAGGTATCACAATCGTCATGCCTCTCCTCGATCATTACGAGAATATTCAAACTATTTCAGGTGATGGGTTAAATACCTATTGGTGCCTGGTGGTAGGTATTTAACGCTGGTAGCTCGCTTCAGCCTGTAACTGCTGGGCATAGGCCTGTTTCCCCATGTAGGAGAAGGATCTGAGTTTAATCCACCACGCTGTTCGAATGCGGGTTGGCGGTTATATTCCTACTATGAGTAACCGACTGCTTAACGTGCCAACAGCCAGAAACCAGTAGTGTGAGCGCTGCGCCAATGTGGATAGAAATGATAAAAATGTAATTGCTTTGACAACAGTATTTGAGGAAGTCTAAAGAGGCATGTCGTCCGTTCCGATGTTTTCCGTTTTTATTACTTTATTTTTTTTTATCGTTACTGTTTTGTTTATAAAAAAATAAAAATAGAATTACGTTTACGTTGCGTATTAAGAAATGCAAATTTAGTACTGAGTAATTTAACAATTAGATGTAAAAGTCCGAATGTTACCTCATCATGACTAATTGTAATGTAAATTTCTTGTACCAGTTCTTTGACTATGTTAGTCGAGTGTTGCTAACAAATTACAAGAGCTGAGGTTTTAAGTGCTTGTTAAAGGGCAAACGCTTTTCCAATGTTTCGGCGATTTCTAGGAACATAGCTATTAATAAATTTAAGGCCTATCCATTAGGGAATAAGAATCGATATTCTGTAACAAGGCAGAATGAGATTGCTCCAATTTAATGGTACAGAGAGTGTGACTCAAATGTTACTCAAAAAGTTAAATCATTAAGCATTTGCAAATTATTAACTTTTGTCAATATTGTAAAGTTTAAAGTTTTGTTTGTTTGTTCATAATATCTACTAATAATTGTAATGACAAAACATACATACTACTTATACTTAATGCCTAATCATTTAGGAACATATTATTTCAAAAAACCACATTTTCTTAAGTATTGTCCACCATAGCGTAACAAAAATCATAACTAATAAAATTTCAGTGTATAAAAAGGCAGAATAAATAAAAATTCACGTAAAATCAAGAAGGCTAAATAGTTTGTATTAAATAATTCTATACAAATGACCTTACATGCGTTGTTATATTGTTACTATTTCGTCATCACGCTAAGTAAATAAATATGGATCCATACACTTTTACAACCTAAAAATTTTTGCTATTTAAATATTTATTTTCAAAGTGTACTTGGCATTAGTTCAGTACACTTGAGCATTGTAAATTACACAATATGGCCACTCTGGTTATATAAACATTTTAGTACTTTTGGAAAGTCATCGAAGCACATATTTAAGTACAAATGAACGCAATGGTATTTGAAGTGACATTCGTTGCTTTTGTAAAAATACGTTCTGCAGAATTTGACTATAATTGTCAGAAACTGTGTTGACTATGATGCATTACGTTTGCATATACATTTTGTGTAGAACTGTCTCTATTTATGTTTAAAAGTTTATATACTTTTCTTAATTAAATATTACGAAAAACAACATTTACGCTAATATAGTTTATAATAAGCTATTGTAGCTAGGTACTAATGAAAAGCTATTGTACTAGGTAAAAATGAAATGGCTAACTAGCCATAAGACCGCCTTTTGTACTACACATCCTTAAGTTGTCTGTATTATTATTATTATTTTGTATCTGCATATTGTGGTGTACAATAAAGAGTAAATAAAAAAAATAAAAAAAAATAAAAAAAATGTTTCTTTAAAAGCGATTGCTATTATAGTTGTCCTGCAATGTAGCCCTTATGACCCACACCCCACTGTGCTTCGGAGAGCAACATTAAGTGCAGATAGCAATCGTTACTCATAGTAGGGGAATACATCTGTTAACTCGCAGAGCAGCAGCGTCGTAGATTAAGCTCCAAACTTTCTTCTACACAGAGAAAGAGGCCTATGCCCAGCTGTGGGATGTTACAGGCTGAATTACGTTACGAAACATTAAACAATCTGATTGCTAATGAAATTGAATGCGCATGAAACAGCGTTAAATAATTAATATTTTAAAGTAAAAGGAACATAATCAAAGTATCTATTGCATTAAACAATTTCACTCCAATACATTGTGTGAAATTCTACAAATCCCCAATCAATACGAATAAATTATTTTTAATAATATGTAAATATTTCATGGATTCTTTCTATGGAATACTCCATAAAATCGTGTATTAAAATAGTATGACGGTGCAGAATTGGGAAGTGCTTGTCATCTACGATGGAAAGTCGCTTGTTCCGTTAATTAATGCATATTTAGTACGTGACAGATTTCATTGTTATATAAGTGGTTAGCGGACAATGTATGAATGAGAAATAACAGAAATATACTCGAAATAGATATATTAGAAATAGCGTTAGTTGTAACGTAACAATAAACATTGTAACACCAGATATATAATGGTGATGTTCTATAAGACAACAGAGCTTAAGTGTATAACTACAATTGATTCTTAACTTTTTGCTGTTTCGATGTCTATATTTATTTATTATAAACTAGCGGACCGGAGACGTTGTCCGGCCAGGAAAACAGCTACCAAAGGACAATGGCAGATTCCCTAACAAATTTTTGTTGGCATAAATTTCTAGCGTATACTAATGAAAAATATGTAATAATATAGTACTTAAATTCCTAATCAATTTTACCTAAAGAAGCACCATCGAAAGAAGTAATGAATTGAAGATATTCCAGGTTGAACATTTAGAGGTTATGTTTCGACAACTTGTAGGTACCTAATCAAAAACTTAGTCAAATACATGTTAAATATAGTCCGAAACTACATTTTAAATAACTAGATAGATTGATTACAAAACCTTGTTAATAGGTATATTTAGACTTTTGACGCACTCCAAGAAAAATAAAGAAAATTATTTTTCTTAGACGCCTGTTTTAAACTTCAGGCCTAAAAATATTTCATTTTCGGGGATTTTTTTTGTTACCTGTCCTAAGGTATTTCCTACGTAGGTACATACAGCGTACGTATTACGTACAGCGTTAGCTGTAGGTGATGTAAAATCGACGATCGACAAAGACGTTCATCTTCTTAAATCATGAGTGCTGTAGGTCAACAGATCTAATAAACCCAGCTCTTAGAATTTCTAGACCACCTTTAAGCTCCTGATTAGTTCTTTCTTTAATGATAATCACCATAGATAGTTACTAGGACCATCCACTTATCGTGCCCTTTGCAGCATGGGATCATCTTTTTATCAGATAATCAGATGAGCAGCCTGCAAGGTCTTAACTAAATAAGAAACAGTTTACAATGGCACACAAAATGGTTGTTCCCTACAAAAATAGAAGGTGCGGCCTCTAGGTTAAAAAGCAGACTCTAGAAACCACTTAACTACCGATGCGTGGGATAAAGACAGTGGTCCTCTACAGTCAGTTAAGAGTATCTGCTCATTTTTTCTAATAGAAGAATGTTTATAACATAAAACATCATTATTTTTTACTAACAACTAAAACAATACTCTACTATTCCTGCACGACCGAGTACATTATTTTTACATATATTTTATTATTAAGAGCTGGATTCTAGTCCTTCGCTCAATTAAGACAGTTATGATTTTCAAGTGTTGTCATGGCTGTCATATTATTTTACCATTGCCATACTCGAATTATTATTGTTTTCATGAAATAATTGGGCTTAGTAAATAAACAAATAACGCGTTATTCTTTGTAATAAAACAAGGTTTCGGATTAATACCATATAAATCGTTTAACGTGATGCAATATAATACATGTAAAGTGTATTATTTATTTAAAGGCAAAAAGTTCATGTATGTTACTGAGAGAAGATTTATTACCATGTGGCAACATTCAACGGAACTATCGCTAGGTACGTCATATTCCAATGACATGTCAAATCATTTTTACAATAGTCAAATGTTTTTTTCATTAAAAATGATATTTTTCCTAGACTTACACAGATCTTAAAAATATATTGAAAAAACGTAAAAAATTTACATTTGTCATTAGACATTTATAGACGCTTAGGAATTCTATCAACAACTTTTTCGCCATTGTTCTTTGATTGCTTACATACCTATAGCAGCGCCATCTACCGGGTCCAATTGAGATAAAAACTACCCTATCTCCCAAGTTGGACCAAATTACAGATGCTTACAAAATTTGATAAAAATTGCTTTAGTAGTTTCGAAGTTTATCGCTAACATACATCGTGACACGAAATTTTTATATATATAGATTTTTTGTAATATCTTAAATTGTAAAAATCTTTCTTCTTCAGCAGTTTTATTTTATCTTTGGTTATTGATATATGACATTAAAAATGCCATATGACATGCAAAATTAAGTAAGTAAAATCAAATTTTACTAACCCTTGAGAATATCAATATCTGTTTGTCAAATGTCTTCGCTATCCCATACGAAAATTGCGTGTGTTCTCATCGTGATACCTGAAATAAAAAAAAAAAAACAATATATAAGTAAATTAAAATAATAAAAAAAAAAATAAGTAATAAATTCAAACATTAATTTTTTTTTATTGCTTGCCTTTTTTTTATATCACTAGGTCGGCAAACAAGCGTACGGCTCACCTGACGGTAAGCGATTACCGTTGCTTATAGACACCTGCAACACCAGAAGCATCGCAAGCGCGTTGCCGACCCCATCCCCAATCCCCCCAGGAGCTCTGGTCACCTTACTTACCAACAGGAACACAATACTGCTTGAAAACAGTATTATTTAGCTGTGATCTTCTGTAAGGTCGAGGTACTACCCCAGTCGGGCTGCTAAATATTTTGAGCACGAAATTCCTGCTGTGCCCTACCTCAGTTGAAAGCATTGAACATACACAGCTATTGAAATCTACAGCCTTTAAAAACTATTTGTACTCGTGTTGAAAATATGTGTTCTGATATGTCCACAGGTTATATAACACCTGATTATACATTATAACTAAATCACTAATATATTATATATACTAAATAATTAAATATCTATTTGAATCTATGTGATATTAATTGAAAAAAGATTGAATTATCATTTTGAAATATTGTTAATTTGTTAAGAGCTAGCATAGCTTTTTCTAGTAGATACATATTGCAAAGAAAAGACCATCCCTTTAATTTATTTAATATCATTCCATTCAGACCACATGCTTTATGACTTAACCTGCTTTATTTCACTACAACTAAACTATTTAATTATCACCTTCAAATAAATATTTTTTTACTCTATTCTATTCGATTAAAACAAATAATATTTATGATAGAGAGTGGGTTCCGTCATCGATCAGTCAAACTATCGATGACAACGTAAACTTTTAAAAAAGCCACTTCTCTCACCAATGTGGAAAATGTTTGCACAAAATCACAAAGTCTATCTAATCAGGTTGTTCATGAATATTCAAAGTCAACGCAAACATGTGGTGTACAAACACGCGGACGACGCGGTGGGCCGGCTATTGTCCATCGGCTTTTGTTTAGGAACTTTCACAATTAGGTACCACACACACTTAAGACTAGACTGGTCAATATAATTTTTTTTTTATCAATAATAATTTTGAAAATGATGAATTGATTGTTCTGATTACGTACTTTATGCTTAAAACTATAAGATTAAAACTTGGTTTAAAATTTTCATCAGTTACTTATTTAATTCTCTCATTATTTTATTTTTGTTTTTATCTTATACATATAATTCTCGTGTCACAGTATTAGTTACAATACTCCTCCGAAACGGCTGGACCGATTTTTATGAAATTTTGTCTGCATATCGAGTAGGTCTGAGAATTGGCCAACATCTATTTTTCATACCCCTAAGTTATAGGGTTTACTTTTTAAAAAACAACGTTTTTTTTAAAAAGTAATCTAGTCATTTTCCAATTCCGGGAATGAAAGATATGTGTGTGTATGTGTGTGCGTGAGTGTTTTTGGCAGGAAAATACAAAACCACATGACCGTCAGGATTGTCGATGTGATTGAACGATTCATCTTTAAAATCATATCGAAAATGAATTTAAAAATCCGACTCATTGACTAATATATATTTCAATTTTATAAAACTTAGTCTTGTTAATATTCAACAAAATTTTTAGTCTTCAAATTATATATATCTAAAATAATAATTTTTTTATCACTAAATTGCAAATATCTCAAAATTGATAAACGATGGAACGCGTCATCTCCGCGGTTGGTCGTTGTATTGTCAGAGTTGTGTCTATTTGTAAACTTTCCCAGTTATCCGAAAGACGCGAAGTATTTGATTAAACACAGAGATTAATATGTTTTTGGTGACGAAAATTTTTATTGATAAATGGAAGACAAAGAAGCTAATGGATCACCCACCGTTTGTTGAAATATACTTGTATGCAAGTGCGTTTTAACTTTCGCATTGTGTAATAAATGATTTTATACGTAAACTAGCTATAGCCCCGCGGTATCACCTTCGTAAATTTGTGAGAAAAACTTACTCAAATAATATATATAGCCTTCCTTGGTAATTAGTCTGTCCAAAACAAAAATAATTTTGCAATTTGGTCGAGTCACTAATAACATTAGCGCCTTTAAACAAACAATGAAACGAACAAACATAAACTCTCGAGATTTATAATATTAGTGTAGATAAATACTTTGTTAGTTATAGTATATAACAAGCCCCGTTATTGTGTTTCACAATTTTTTAGTGCAAAATCTAGGCTTTTCTGAATAATTCGTGAGTATTTATTGTTATTCGTAGTTCGCTTTCATGATTTTAATTAATATTTATAATTAAATAAATAATTAAATTTAAACTTTTTGCTTTAGTTAGTCAAAAATATATTGGAATTTCTGTATTAATTTTCTGCTTTTACTTCAAGGATTTTTTAATTAAAATATTAGGAACCTTTGCAAAATATCTTCACTTAGCTTCTTTTATAAATATAAAGTATAAAGTTTATTATTTATCACTCCTCAATTCATCCTCCTTTTTTGTAAACGACTACGCACTTTGTTGGCTTACATATCTAGTGAAGATATTAATCTGCTCTATTGCTCATCCACTACAACAAATAAAAAAAATATTACCAACAATCAAACGAAAGTAGTCACAAAAAATGAAACCCTAAACATTCGAGAAGCAATTACATATCAAAGTATATTTGTTTTAAACAATCTAAATACTGTCTGACAGACAAATGATCCGACACCGTTAATGCTTAACGGAACGCAAAAATCATGCCAGTACAATGTAACATCGGATTCATGTTGATATGAAGACACTTAGCAGTCAGAACTAGCGGTGGCGCGGGTCAAATTGTTAGGGTTAGCTGCGGGCGGTCCTAGCTTGAGACGAGCGTTCACTCGTCAGTACGAACGATAGATATATCCAAGCGATATTTTGTAATTAGTGATAATAGCAAATCTTACGATGCTCAAACCTTTTGACAGCTTCACATCTCAAATATTTTCCCATATCGTTTTTAGATATATTTTTTTGTTATATAATAAAATGGTGGCAAACAAGTATTTCCCCAGTCGTTCTGTTCCTAAATTTGAGAACCATATTTCGTACTTTGCCATATAGCAATAAAGATATAAATATAAACTTTTTTTTAAATATTTTGATGTCAAAAGCTAATGAATCAAAGTAGTTCAGTGAACTGAGCCTATATGTTTAAATCACAAATTCCCATTGTGCTATCCAGTCTAGTATAGCAAAATTTTAAATTACAACATATTTCAAAATTTACTTCTTATAATGAAGCTACTTTTTCGGATTTTATCGCGCTTTATTAGGTTTTTTCACATGCCCGACGTTTCGTATACTTTACAGCAACTATGGTCACGGGAGGGCTTTACTTCTTGCTAGGCGATCAAGGGTAAACGAATAAAGTAGTGTCTTTTAGATCTAATCTTAAAAAATGTTTTATCCAATTCTTCTCCATGATAGGACAATCTTGCTCAGCAAAAGGATACAAGCAGCAAGTTTATATTATAGAGAAGCTAATGTGTAGTACTAATATTGATATCAAGCTAAATAATATTTATAGGCTTAAAGTAAGAGATAAAACGTTTATTAAAACTTGTTGCTATGGAACTTTATTACTTAAAGATTGTAAAATTTTCACTATTGGAACGAAGTTTTAATTGACATTTGGCTGGGCGACCGAACTGAAAAAATGTGATACTAAAACCGTAAGAAAAATATATAACGGAAGTGACGTAATATCAGCCACACGACTGTAGGTATAATATGACGTTTTTTAAAATTATTTATGTAATTTTATACTGTCGACAAAACTAAATAAAGACACATGTTTTTTATTTCACTTAATAGTTTGAATTATTATTATTTTGTTTAATTTGTTTTATTTTACGGTAAAATACTAAATAAAAACCAATCAACAAAATTAAAAAAAAAAAAATCAAGAACTGGAAAATATATATAAAATTCAACATTTTTTTTTCAAATTGTGTTGCTTCTATACTATTCAAAGGAACTTCGTTCCTACCTGATGTCCCATGATTCACCACATTTTTTTTACTGTCACTAATGCTATCTTTGTTAATTTAATTATTTTTATTGCTGTAATGATATGTCAGACTAACGAACATTTTGTTCTAAAATCAAGCAGACAAAGTTACGTTATCCGTGTAGTATAAAAATAAACAACAATGCAACATGCTCTCACCGTCTGACCATCCATTCTAAAGTGGAGGTCAGGAACTATTGTCAGAAATAAAGAGCTAAGATATGACCAGTATCTCTTGACCTCCAAAATTTCTAACACACTTTCAAAATCGGTAAGAATTTATATTATATCTTATACATTGTATATAAATATGAAATACTAGGTAAGTATCGCGGTTTTACATGAAGTAATGATTTTGGCTTTAAAATGATAGACTACCTGTAGACCTATATTCCAATTCAATAAATAAAATACTTTTAATAATAAAAAAGACTATTGATTTCTGCTATTAATACATTTAGGCAAACAAAAAACTCTTTAGCGTTATTGTGTTAATAAGTATAGAATAGAATAGAAATATATTAAATATAATTTTATTTCCTGATGATTTAAAAGCCATTTACAGACATTCTTCATTAATTAATTTAATATTATTTTAATTAATTAAATTTTGTGATTGATGACTTGATATTTAGTAATGGACGTACACACACATGTAATATGTTTCCTAGCTTATTATAAAAACTGAAATTAGGACATACTATAAAACGTTTTTAAACTAAACATGGTCTATTACACTTTCAGAATCACCCTTCCGAGCATCGAGATTCGAAGACACATCTTTAGTTGAATTTATAAAAAAAAAGTAGATTTTGGTCTTATATTTGTCCTTTCAGGTCAACGTTGGAGCCTCGAAGGGTACGTAAAATAATCGGTCTTAGTTGCGATTGTAAATAATTAATAGTAATTCTTAATCTAAGTAAGGACATGTAGGGAAGTGTAAAGTTGATAAAGTATCAGAAAAACGACAGCAGAGTATTGACTTTAGATTCAAAAAAATATGGAGTGCCTTTAGTCAGAAGTGGGATGTGAGAAGCTGTATCAGTATCTAACTGTGCAAATAATCTCAAAAGTACCCGTTTATTTAAGTAAACTAATAAAATTAGTAAAATATCACCATAACAGTATCCTGGAACTTAGGTGAAACTCCAGCGGTCGTCTAGCTATCTATAAATCTATAAAGCATGTCCATAGTTAGGATTTATATTATCTATCTATCTTTGAAACGTGAACAGATGTTGGACCAGCCATTACGTGTCCAATTTAAGTGGTGAGGCGAAAATATAAAACATGGTGTCAGAGGTTAAGCATTATCTTATGTTAATGTATTGTGCGATGCGGCCTTAATCAATTATAATACGTGACCCATAGGGGTCGCCCGTTCGATTTCCGTCTACACTCGTTATGTAAGATGCGAAATTATTATTGTCTTGCAATGCGTAGACGGGTTTTGTAATGTCGTGTTTAATATTTCGTTTTTTTCTATTTTGAAATTTTGTTACAAGGTTATTACAGGATATATAATTTTGTATGTGTTGGTGTAATTTTATATGTATATGTGTACAATTGTGATTATTGTTTAGTTCTTCATTGATCGTAGAATTACCGAAAATTGATTTGGGTAATAAGTACATTAGTACTTAATAAACAACACAACTTAGGGTTTATTTAATCCCGTAAAAGTTTGTCCACTTGTCAATTTGCTTGTTTATTGGTTAAACGATTGACGTGTACAACTTTTTATTTTACGTTTAATACAATTTTAATCAATGAATATATAATGGTATATTTGTAGATATTGTAATTTTTAGTTATTGATTATTAACAACCAAAGTTACAATGCCATGTTGGTTCTTCGATTACGGCTTTTCTTTCATGCTACATGTTTACCGTAGTTTCTGTAACTAAATATTAAAAAAAGTTAACTTATCTTTAATTAAACTACTTTATTACTAATGTCAAATAAACTTACCAATTAGATTTCAATTCAAAACAATAAAACAAAGTAAATTGTATAAACACTTCGCTAACTTGAAAACTTACTGATAATATGACGGTTGTTTCTTAACCAATGTCGCCTAATTAATAATTATTTTATTTCACGCCAATCATTTACAATAAAAATAAATAATACAAGCTACCGGATGAACGAAATGACGAAGCGATTTTTATTATCTAATAATAATGTCCGACACTATTTTGATTCATTGATTGTGTTAAATTGATTTTAGAAAGAAGCGTTAGAATATTATTAATTTTAAAATATTTGAAGTATTCATAGAAGTTATAATTACTAAAAGTGCCAAGTTTACTACTCATCTAAACATTAACTTGTATGAACAGTGACATCACAAGCTGTGCCCGCGACTTCGTCCGCTTGGAATTTAACAAAAAAGCTATTGTTTAGTTTGCAGTTATAAAATAAATAAATTTCTAAAATAAAAGTAGCCTAACTTACTCCTTACTGTATCAGCTATCTGTCAGTGAAAATTTCGTCAAAATCGATCCAGCCGTTTCGGAAATAAGCCGGAAAAAACAGACAGACAGACAGACCGACAGACAGACAGACATACAAAAATTGTAAAAAATGTTATTTTGGTATATGTATCGTGTACATCACATACACATCCATATGTATCACATCCATATGTATTTAGTAAAAAGCGGATATTTTTATATTACAAACAGACACTCCAATTTTATTTATTTGTCTGGATTAACAACCAATCTAAATATAAACACTAGCCTTTGTTCAAAGGAAAATTATTATCCTTATTGTATTCAATTAATTTCACAAGTAGCTTTGATGATTCCTTGCAATATTATTAAAGAGATAAATTGGTAGCTAAGATATATTATAATCAAGAGCTTTTTGAAATGCTACGTACATACTCGATTCAGACTACTATCCCACTGCTAGGCATAGGCCTCTTCTCCACGTAGGAGAAGGATTATATAAAATACTAGTGATCGTCCAGTGGTCGAAATTCGACCATAATTAATTTAAATTATAATTTTGAACATTATTAAGGTTCTGTTGTCAAAGAATATACTTTTTTTACTGATTTAATGTATTTTTATGCATAATTAAAAAAAATATACTAGAAAAATAAATAAATAACTGAGTTAAGACTATTCAATAGTTTTTGATATACTGCTAAAGGCTGATAGTACGCGTATACTAACAAAGAGTTTGATGAAAATCAAATTTAACATTAATATCAAGAAGATGTTTTTTTTTTTTCAACCGTACCCAATCTGTAAATGATTACGTACCAACTTTTAAGCATCAATCGGTTTTGAGAACGAGCGTCTATTGTCGGAAGGTTGTTGTCTTGTCACAAGTGTTCGAGTTATAATAATATTGTCATTAGCGGTTTGAACGAAGAATAGAATTTTTACAAATAACAACTGTTAGAGTACTGACTATTTAAATTAACACAAATTTCTTTTAAGTCGTTCTTTTTTTAATTTGAAATACGCTTCTGAATAACGACTTCGCTTAGTGATTATTGTTATTTTTTCTGGAGAAATCTTTTTGTTTCTTAGATAAAATATTTCTTGGCATTAAATTTTATTAAACAAGTGAGAGCATGGTTAGTTTTGGTACTAGTCACTTTAGTTTATATTTGTGGCTGCTATGAGTGATAGAGTTAGGTTTTATAGTGTACTAGCTGACCCCGCAAACATTGTATTGCCATATATGTTTTTAACCCCTTAATCTCCCCCCTTATAACTAAGGGGTATGAAAAGTATTGGCCGATTCTTAGACCTACCCGATATGCTCACAAAATTTTATAAAAGTCGGTTTAGCCGTTACGGAGAAGTATTGAAGCGAATTATGAAAAATAAATTTGTCTACTAATTATAAGACCGTGCCTCGGAGATCACGTTAAGCCTACGGCCGCGCCGTCGGTCCGCTTGATATCATGCTCATCTGATAGTGATCTCACCGTAGGGAATATATATTTTCCAACCAGCATTGGAGCAGCGTGGTGGATTAAGTTCTGATCCTTCTCCTACATGGGGAAAGAGGCCTGTTCCCAGCAGTGGGGTGTTACACGCTGAAGCGATTGTAACTAACATTGTGACACGAGAATTTTGTATATAATATATCGTATTAAACATATTATTTATTAATTTTTTTTTCAACTAAACTAGTAACTATGATATAGCGGATCTACATATTAATACGTGAAGCAAAAATTTTGTACCCCTTTTTACGAAAATTGCGCGGACGGACAAGTATGAAATTTCGTACACTTATAGTTTATATAGAGAAGTGCAGATTACAAATATATTTTTTAAAAATATGCATAAAATGTATTAAATTAATAAAAAAAAGTGATTTTACAAAGTAATTATTCATAAATAATAAAACATTAATTCATTCTAGTAATTAAAATTTTTTAATTTTTATTAGTATAATTATTGTTGATTCTTTTTTTTTTGTTACGTAAGGTGTATCACATAATGATAATAAGTTCAAGAAAAGAAGTAATATTATGAAAATGACTGCCCAAAGATTAATTTACAATGATTATATATATGATATTTTCTATAGAAGACAAAGCGTTATCTCAGAAACTAAGTTTGACCTCCTACTCTCAACGGTTTTATCAAGATTAATTAGAATAGAAAACACGACTAAAGGATTACAACACGAGAACGTCTCAGGTGTTTGATTGATTTATTACTATAGATATGAATCAAATGGAAATGTTATATATACACACAAATGTTATATGTGAGTTGATTTCATATTCTCACCGATTTATATAAGACTATATCTAATATATTTCTATAAATTAAATGACGTTTGTTAGTCGTGATAAAATCAGAACGGCTAGACGGATTTGGCTATTTGTGGTTTTGAGATATTTCAAGTTATCCAAGGAAAGTTTAAAAGGTGAGAAAATAAGAAGAAATCACAAAGAAAGTAGTAAAGTATCAATTTTATCTTCCCATATAATCTTTTCGTACCTACCTGTCAAATATCAACGCGCCCTGCCTTCAGAAACTGTGAATTGGCATTTTATGTATATTTTCGGGGAGAATGTTATAGGTTATATATTTTTTTATTTATTGATCTTTATTATATTACTTCAGAATAAAATATTGGAAAGCATTGTTTTAAAGCAATCTGTTGTTTAGATAGGTATAAGTTTAATATGTCAATTTTATTGAGATTCATATTTCTTTGTATTTTATCTTAATTTTAAGAGATAAATTAGCTTTACAATCATTTGGAGTTTTCTTTTACTGCTATAACAATATAACGTTTTTTATTTTTTTGACATTTCAATATAATAAAACATCGTATTAAGACGGACATAGAAACTTCATTTTTCTTTGGATTTGTAAAAATATTTAAGTAAAAGCTCGTTACGATTATTTAAAATAACATTTCAAAGGAATTTATAAAATGATGATATCACAATTGTTACTCATTTGCTAAGAATAAAAAAATGTAATCATGTAAGAATCTGTAAAGAACTCACTATAGACGGCGCCACGGTTCGCTTAAACCGAAAATAAAAATCATCATATCAAGAATTTCGCTCTAGCGGGTACATCGTTCCATAGCTTAATTGGCTAGAGCGCCGACACGGTCAGTCGGAGACGCGGGTTCGAATCCCGCTGGAGCGGTCAATTTTTGATATGATATTCAAAAATGTAATCATATTAAAACAAAGCGGGTTCTGATAAAATATTATTACAAAAAATAATTTAAGTTTTCTTATAATAGTTATAAATAAGGTAAACTTTATATAATTAATGATAAACTCATTTCATTCTTTTTAGTCACGCAGTAAATTGTTAACGCGTTGACAGCAGTTATTTTTTTTTACATATGAGTCATTTATTGTTAATACTAAAAAGAGGAAAAATTTAGAGAAAGATTTATTCGTTTGTTTGTTTATACATTTGTAAGAACTACTTTTAACCCAAGCGAATCTATGACATATTTTGCTTCAAAGCGAAGTTATAGCTATGTTATTTTTGTGAAACTGTAGTTATATCCCACTGCTGGGCATAGGCCTCTTTCTCCATGTAGGAGAAGGATTAGAGCTTAATTCACTACGCTGCTCCAATGCGAGCTGGCGGATATATTCCCTACTATGAGTAACGATCGCTATCAGGTATACATGATAACAACCGGGACCGACGGCTTAACGTGCTCTCCGAGGCACGGTGGAGAGACCCATGAGGACTGTACAACACCCAGACCACTGCAAACGTCTGTATGACCAATACAAATGTTTGTCATGTGCGGGATCGTACCCGCAACCGCCAGTGCAACAGCCACAAACCAGTGCTGTGACCGTTGCGTCTACGCGGCGTCACAGCACTATGTAGTTAACTAAAAGTAAAATATATAGCCTATGTCACTCAGAGATGACGTATCATTCTCTTATTGATAGAATTTTTAAAATCGGTCCAATACTTTTTTAAGTATATCCGTTCAAACATTCAGAAATTAAAAGTTTTATTTTTTTAATATTTATAAGTATAGATTACTAATAAATAAACACAGCATACTTAATGACTCCTAGTTGCATGACGTTTTGTGTCATATAAGCGATAAAATATATACACAAAGGCCCAAATTACGAAAAATATAAGCATATACACTAATTTGTCACGTGCAGGATTAAGCTCCTGATCGTTAGCACAATAGCCAGTCATTATGACTACCGTACCAACCAGATATTCTTAAATATAATTAATGGAGGCACCTACAAGCGCCACTTGTCGCAGGCAAGGGCTTTGCTCAAGATGCAGGGCAGGCATGGGGCCCAGGCCTGTGAAATAGAGTGACACCATTGGAGTGTGTGATATACATAGGAAGAACATTACCCTGTGGGTAAAAAATAAGTATATACATATATGGAAATAAATAATATATGTGTATATCTGTGTGCATGTATTTGTGTGAGAATGCGTATGTGTATATACATATATAAAAAAAACAACCTCAAGCTAAAGAGGAAAATTCCGTCAGTGTCGGTCCACGTCCTAGCTTTACGAGGCAGTCACAGGACAGTCGATCTGTAGTTTTAGTAATAAATCGCCTGTAGAATAAGCATAATTATTGTAATTCATGATCGTAGAAGGAATGTTCACTTTAAAGCCCGTCAATGTTAATTTTAAACAATAAAAAAATATTTATATTTAATTAATATTTTAGTAGAGATAAATATTTTAAATATTAATTTTTACTATACACTAAAGTACCAGTAGGTATAGAGTAAAAAAACCGAAATTAAATGTCTAACTGTTAAACCGGTATTACTCCTACACGAGCATTTGCTAATCGTACCATGTACCTTTTCTGCTATGGTGTTTTACACCTTTTACGACTTGTTTATATTTTTGGCTGATAAGCTTAATATATTTAATGTCTATTAACACATATGTACAATGACATAAATGAAAAAGTGTCTGTGACTATATACCCCACACGATACACTTGCATCATATAATATAACTAGCTGGGCCAGCGGTTTCATACGTTTTAATTAAAAAAATTGCCTCTAGCCTTCGTAGGTAAATTGACTATCCAGCACAATAATCATTTTTCAATTCGAACCATTATTAGTTCCTGAATTAGCCCGCTTAAAACAAACAAACAAACTTTTAAAAAACACCCACGGGAAGAGAGCGGATAACAATACTTAATTAAATATATATACTGTAAAATTTTAATGAGAAATGAGTTCAATAATTACATTCACATCTATGTACGATATATGGCATCAATGATTAATCGTATGAACGAAATATCGCTAAGGATTATAATTCATCAATAATGACAAATTATTTGTGATTCGGAAGTTTAAATCGATAATATCTTCTTGATTTATTGAATTTAATTTCTAAGTACTGAATCAATTTGATTTTTTCCTTCGAAATAATGAAACAGTTTTAGCTTGCTTAGCCAAAAAAGTTTTTATTTTACTGTGTCAATTTATTTATGAGCGTAATACGCAAAAATTTCAAGTGCTTCTGGGTTAAAAAAATCAAAGGTTCCCATGAAAATTTAAGTAGCTACCTTAAATTATTGCATGAAACTTTTAAGTAAAATAACATTAATATATATTCTTAGCTGCTTGTATTTTTACTTTCTTACTGTAGACATTGGCACCTGTAATTTTTTTTTTGTTCTGTCTGTATTCCAATAATCTTAAAATAAATAGAGTCATTGTTTTTTGTTATTGTAAAAAGTATCTAATAAAATTATGCATCAAAACTTGTCATTTAAATAAAAAATACAGTGCTATCAACGTAACATTTAATTGTACTTTTTTCCGTCACAAGATTTTATCTACTAGAAATACACATTTGTAATTTAATATACGTTCACACGGTACATCATAAAAAACCCATGGTAACTGGACCCTATGTACAAAGAGCGACTAGCCAGTGGTACGTGTTTAAAACATTAAGTTTACATGTTCATCGCTTCCTACGTCACCACTGATGAGTCGGAACTTTTTTAATGTGATAATGATAGATGCACAGGCGCACGATCAATCATGTTTGAAACAATCGCGGGTCAACAGGTTCGATGACAGATGCTCTTGTTTTATACGATTTATTTACGAGGTTTTGTTATCGAATTAATTAATTTTTTTTATTTTATTTGGGTAACATTAAATTTTGTGGCAGATAATTAAGTAAAAAGTTTGCTTGAAACATGCAATGTAAGAAGGTAGAAATTCAATAAAAAAAGTCTATTAAACGACCGAATAAATCTACTCTATTAGTAGCTATAAAGCTTTTCTATTTTTTTTTTTTGCATAAACACACATTTTTATACTTTTTTATTTGAAAATTTTATTGATTTCTTAGTGATACGGTAATAATACTCATATTTTCGTAAATATAATAATATAGGATGCAGAAGACACAGTGAAGATTGTCCAATGCGGTCGAGAATCCAAACTTTATAAAATTTTGAAGATCTTTCGCAAAAAGGGATTTCCTTATTTTCGTTGTACATACGAGTATATACAAAAGTAAGTAATTTTATTCACGTCATATCTTATGTAAGAGATATGGTTATTACATCGGACACTGTTAGCTATAATAATTATTTATTTGTATTTAAAATAATCGTTAAATTATCGTTTAGAAGCATTAAATACTTCTTTAATAACAAATTTTATATCTATAAGATGTTTATGTATATTTTATTATGAAGTTACGTAAGAGCTGAGAGTTTTATGAATTGAAGCGGTGTTTTAATGACGGAGAATATTGAAGGGCAGGGGCCCTAGACCCTGTTAGTTACTAAAAGGTGAAATGGAGATTTTATAGCCCTTAAGTACGTGTCAGTTTTGTCAAGCCATAAGTTTCACTAAAGCTACCACCTAAAGTTTAACTTTCAGACAAGATGAAGCTTTTTCCTATGATTTTTATATTGTCATATTTTCATCCTTGTTGACGTCTATAAAGATATCTCGATGTTTTATGGCCTATTATTTTCAGTAACAAGGCCTTTATATTGAGGTGAAATAGGATTTACAATTTGTGAACTAAAGTCTGTTACGGATGGACAAATAAACTCTTCCAATTTATTATATTACAAACAACAAATTATGTAATTATATTAGGTTTCGAATGCACTTTTGAGTATATTATTTTTTGATTTATTGATCATAACTAGTATATTATAACTATTTTATATGATTAGTAGCTGACTCGGCAAACGTTGTCTTGCCGCTAAACGCTATTTAAAAATAGGGGTTGGTGGTAGAAGGGTGAAAATTTAGGGTTCTATGTATTTTTCAATGCCAAATCATAATAAAATGAAAAATAAATAATTTATCTAAAAATTAAAAAAAAAATTAGGGGTGGACTACCCTTAACATTTAGGGCGATAAAAAATAGATGTTGTTCGTTTCTCAGACCTACCCGATATGCACACAAAATTTCATGAGAATCGGTGACGCCGTTTCGGAGGAGTTTAACTACAAACACCGCGACACGAGAATTTTATATATTAGATTACTATATAAGCTACCGCCGAATTCGAATCTAGATTATTCTGAGAAGAATCGTCAAGAAACTCAACAGTTACTTTTTTAAGACCTTCAATCAATTAATCAACCATTATAAATACACTAGCGGCTGTTTTACATATTCTTTTTTTTTAAACGTTTATAACTTGATCGGCAAACAAGCGTACGGCTCACCTAATGGTAAGTTATTACCGTAACTCATAGACATCTGCGACACCAGAAGCAAGCGCGTTGCCGATCCTATCCGTAATTTCCTCCAGGAGCTCTGGTCACATTACTCACCAACAGGAACACAACACTGCTTGAAAACAGTTTTATTTAACTGTGATCTTCTGTAGGATCCCAGTCGCGCTGCCCCATATTTTGAGCAGGAAATTTCCTGCTGTGCCCGACCTCAGTTATTACTAGTCATATTAGTATTCTATCTATCTCCGGTTTTAACGTCAAATTTTATCTCTAGTAAGCAAATTCAGAGATAGAATATTGAAACTAGCCAATTATATGACATAGGAATACATTTGCGCTTCAGCCTGTATGTCCCACAGCTGAGCATAAGCCTCTTTCCACATGTGGGAGAAGTATCAGAGCTTAATTCACCATGCTGCTCCAATGCGGGTTAGCGGACACATTTGATTAGTAACAATTCTAGTCGCGTTTTAACATATAAATGTACCTACACATCCAAAACATTTTCTTCTGCGTAAATTAATTTACATAAAAATAACCAAAGGATAAAAGATTGCCTTCTCCACTCCGTCAGTTCACACGCAACTTATAAATTAGTTAATTTCACTCAAATAACATTTTTACCGTTTCTTAGTTTAATCATCTCTGCTCTCATGCGTTGTCGTACTACTTTCTACATATTTTTTATTCACCTCTATGCATAGTAGTTTGTGTTTTCTGTGTATAAACTTCTGTCTTTAATTATAATTAAAGAGATTTTAATTACTTTGTACCGTAATAATTAATTGCCTAATTTTATGTTAGACTAGCTTTACCACGCGGTTTCACACGACTTAATTTGAAGAAAAGTAATAGTCTATAGCTTTTATCGACAATTGGGCTAACTAAAACAAAAACATTTTTTCAATTCGACCCGGTAGTTCCTAAAATTAGCGCGTTTAAACAAACAAACAAACAAACAATATTTTCAGCTTTACATTATATTATAGAATATAATATAATACAATAGATTACCAATCGATTACTCTTCACATTTGCATAAAAAATTTGTACGATAACAAATATAGCTAAAACTAAGATTACGTAATATTCAACTTGCCAAATTAAAGAGGTAAGATTAACTTCTAGATTTAGTAAGCCTGGATCAATTCGACAATAACAAATATCGACAAAACATTTCGCGTCCCTTTAATCTAAGACCTGACTATAATACTTCCTCCTCACTAGTCATGTTTGCTTTGTTTGCTTTGCGCCAGCACAGCACGAGATAACATCTCGGGATAGATCTCTAGATTTTCTAGTTATAAGCATCCGTTTTTTTTTGCATTTATAGAAATGTTGAAACTGTCATCTGGTGAGACTGTTCATATGATTTATTATTCATGAGAATACAATATAAAACCAATCGAATGCTATTTATATTTAACTAGCTGTGCCTCTCAGTTTCAACTGCATTAATTTAAGAAAAAAAACGTCCTTAAATATTTTAGTCTATAGCCTTGTTCGGTAAATAGACTATCTGAAACAAAAATGGTTTTTCAATTCGGGTCAGTAGTTCCTGAGATTAGCGCGTTCAAACAAACAAACGAACTCTCTAGCTTTATATTATAGAGTAGAATATAATGTAATACAATAGAAACCAATCGATTACTGTTTATATTTAATAAAGAATGCGAATAACCTCATTATGGGTGTTTGACGAGATATCGATTTGATAATCCTTAATTGCTTTGTATATTATATATGTATATTTATGACAGTTATTATAGTTATAAATATTTTTAAATATTTTACTAAAGTATCAAACGTAGGAAAGTGATTGACACCAATTAGTAACAAGGCGAAGGGAATAGCTTTAAAAGCCTGTTTTGTCCTCTAATGTTAAAATGTTTGCACAGCTGTCACAATAAAATCGTAAAGTGACGTCATTCACGTTTTGTCTCAAACCAATAATTTATTTTATTCTTTCTTCTAGACAATCTGACGACACATGCTTGCTATTGCTTTGGTCCTGTAAGCCCAAGTGAAACGTTTCAAAGACTTAAGCCTTTTTTAACCGACTTCCAAAAAAGGAGGAGGTTCTCAATTCGATTGTATTTTTTTTTTTTTTTATGTATGTTACATCAGAACTTTTGACTGGGTGGAGCGATTTCGACAAATTTTCTTTTAATCGAAAGGTGATGTGTGCCAATTGGTCCCATTTAAATTTATTTGAGATCTAACAAATACTTTTCGAGCTATATCTAATAATGCGTTTTTACTTGACGCTTTTTTCGTCGACCTACGTTGTATTATACCGCATAACTTTCTACTGGATGTACCGATTTTGATAATTCTTTTTTGTTGGAAAGGAGATATCCCTAGTTTAGTATCATGATAAGGAAACCAGGATCTGATGATGGGATCCCAGAGAAATTGATGGAAATTCTTGAAAATCCACAATAACTTTTTACTGGGTGTACCGATTTTGATAATTCTTTTTTTGTTGGAAAGAAAATATTCTTAGTTTAGTACCATGATAAGGAAACCAAGATCTGATAATGGGATCCCAGAGAAATCGAGGGAACTTCTTGAAAATCCGCAATAACTTTTTACTGGGTGTATCGATTTTAATAATTTTTAATTTAATCGAAAGCTGATGTTTTTCATGTGGTCACATATAAATTTCATTGAGATCTAATAACTACTTTTTGAGTAATCTTTGATAACGCGCAGTTACTTGAGTATTTTTTCGTCGATCTACGTTGTATTACTCGTCGATGTAATTGAAGTCGGTTTTTTTTTCGTTTGCGAGCAAACACAATTATTTAAACTTAGACCATTAATATTGTTTAAAAATTATATGAATTTTACGGTACAATAGAGACATTAATCAATATTAGAGTATAGAAATAGTTAATATATCTAGTTTTTTTTAAACTGTATTTAAGTATTTAAATGTATATGCTTTAATAGTATATAACCATAATAATTAAGGTATGATGATATCAAATTTTTAAGAATTAAATAAAAATTAAAACAACTAAGACTAATTCCGATACAGTAATTTAGACATTTACTTACTAATTGGTATCCATTATCCATATATAATAATATACATACAGTAGATAAAATCATAAACTTTAACGATATGATTGAAACAAGTTGAAACGTATCATTAGTCAATAAGTCATTTTAATTGAATCATTCGCTGTAATCGTACTTTCTAGACGTTTGACTGCACAGTCATTAGTGATGTGACGTGATATACGATATACATCGATAATAGCTCTTGATAAAACCTTTTTTAAGAATCATTGGTTTATTGCTTAGTCAATTTAATGAACGCTTCAGTCTGTAACTCCCTACTGCTGGCTACTCTTTCTCCATATAGGATAATGTTCGGAGCTTAACCCACCACGCCGCTCCACTACGGATTGATGAAAATATTTACATAAAAAATATATGAAACCAGTTCTACGCGTAATATTAAATCGTCAATGTTAAAAAAAGGTATCGATGTTTTAAAATAAAATTTATTAATGTGTTTAAAAAACTTGTTACAGTATAAGTTGACATAAATACTTGCGGATTATCGAAATTGACAGCGCATGCGACAGTAACAGCTAGTAATGTAAGTAGCGATCCCGAGATTTTAATCTTCGGACAAATCGTCTTATGTGCGTTGACCGATGAGAATCTGACGCACCTGTATCGGTCACACTAGTGATGGGTTACAGTCGATAAAATCAAATTATCGATATTAATAATCTTTAATCAAAATTACAAGCAACTTTTCAATTATGATTTTTATACCTTCATTGACTCTAGTCTTTGATATCAATCAATGTTAATATCGTTAGTTAAATAAAAAATTTATACTTACTAAAAGAACATAAAATTAATTGATGTAAGCATTTCAGTATACAAAACAATTAACTAAATCAATAAACAATTCACTAGAGATTTATTGATTTCAATAGCCAGTAATTAAAACGTAAACCACACTATAATTATTCATTTTAAATTGTCGATATCGATGAAAAACTACTTATTTCCATCTCGCTTGGTCCCACGCTGCGCCTGCGCTGGTACCTACTCAGCCCGTTCTCTGCTCACGTCATAAATCACGCGCTAATAGCAACTAAACTTATTCGCTAATCCGAATCAACCTGCGTACGCCCATTATTTTTAACCGAGTTCAAAAAAGGAGGAGGTTCTGAATTCGACCATATTTTTATGGTTGTTATTACCTCAATAATTTCTTACTGGGTTGCCCGATTTCGATGATTCTATTTTTAACCGAAAGCTGTCACTCTCTTTCTCTCTCAAATCTGATGATTACTTTTTGAGTTATATCTAATATTTAGTATTTACTTGAATATTTTTTGTCTACCTACATTGTAATTCTGGTCGATGTAATTGAAGTTGGTTTTATTTTTATTTGTGAGCAAACACAAAAAATTACTAACCTGCTGGTTTTTCATGATGCTAAGTTGTCACTGTAAAACTTGGGATATGTAGTAAATAATGAATTTTTAAGATGTCTCACGTGTATTATTACTATGTATCTGATAAGACTTAATAAGTTTTAGCGATCCCGCAAAGCTTCCGGAAATTTTAATCTATAATAAAAAGTTAAAAAAAAGTAAAATCATCTCAATATTGTTTTAATATAATGTGATTACAGAAACTTTATTATCATAAAATTTTGACTTAGGCAGGGCACAGCAGTTAATCCCCTGCTCGAAATCTAGAGCAGCCTGAGGTATCTTACAGAAGATCACAGCTAGATAATACTGCTTTCAAGCAGTTAGTGTTCTTTTTAGTGAGACAGGTGAGCAGATCTCCTGAGAGGATTGTTGGTAGGGTCAGCAACGAGCTTGTGATGCTTCTGGTGTTGCAGGCGTCTATGAGCTACAAAAAGCGCTTACCATAGGTGAACTTTGCGCTTGCTTGCCGAGCTAGTTATATAAAAAAGTATTATTTTAAGATATATGTATATATCTAGTACTTAATAGTAAAATATAAAAGTTACTATTAAACATTTCTTATAAAATTTTCTTAGTAATAATGAGATTCATATTTTTAATCCATTACGTATAAAAGAACTAAATTCGAACACACAGACACATCAATATATTTTTCTAAAGCACCTTGAATGTCACAATGAGTTTCGTAAATAAAGTGACCTTCCTTTTTTTTTTAATTCGAATCTTTTATTTTTACACAACAAAGACAATAGGTACCCGTGACTCAGGAGTTTTAAGGAAAAATCCCTTTTAAATTCGAATAGTTTTTATTTTGTTTGGAAGTAATAAAATGTATTGTTTAAGCGATTAGCTGGCGCAGAGGTCTGTTTCTAAGTAATATCAAAACCTGTTCGTGAATTAAAGTGTCTCAGATTTTAAACTAAATTTTTATTTTTATCAAAATATGCCGTTAAAATGTTTATTTTAAAATACAAAGCATTACAATAAATTTACTATATCAGGATTTGCTATAAATATATGTTATTTTTATATTTAATATTAAAATATATACACATAGACATATGTCAGAATCACTCATCCAGCCTACACCGACAATCTTACGCAGATCGTCGGCCCATCAGGCTGGAGGACGTCCAACACTGCGTTAATTTGCTAAGATGTGGTCTTCACTCCAGGACACGTCTGCTCTGACTACCCATCAGTCCTGCGACACAGGTACACGCCAACTTGCTAATTCTGTGGGCTGTCTGTTACTTTCGTTCTCTCGCGGATAGTCTCATTTCTAATCCTATCCTGGAGACAAACTCCAAGCATCCCCAAGCCCGTTCCAATGCACGTTGAACGACTTTAAACTTGTGGACCAGTCCCTTCGTCAGTATCCACGTCTCGGCTCCGTATGTTAACACAGGCAGGACGTATATTGTTCGAAGACTTTTATCTTAAGCATCGCGCTATCTTCGAAGGCAGCCAAACGTCGCCCAGCCCAACCGTATCCTATACGCAACATCGAATGATATATGATTCCAAAACTGACGTGACACTTCTGCTGATTGTATTGCCCGATAGGTAAAATTTAAAATAATGATATCACTGTTAAGTCAGAATATTATTAATTAATTTAATATAATTCTAAATGTGCGCTAAAGTATTTAAATAAATAAATATACTCAGTTTTGAACTAACTCTAAAGTCAAAAAAATATATATATTACCGCTCTATCCACTGACCATAGTCGTCTGACATTATTTATAGGACAAATAACATAAAACGCATGATAATCGCGCAAAGTTTAAAATATTAATTTATTATTCATAAGATATCTGTCAACAATGTTACAAGCAATTTTATCGTTACTTTTCATAAATATGGAAATTGTCTTTTGAATGTATTATTCTCTGAATGTTACATAAGTTCGTTGACCTTTCATAAGAATATTGTTATACCGTTTCTGGAGTATGATATTCATGAGAACATTTTTGTTATTGTAACATTATTTACGATGTGTTTTTATTATTCAACTAAAGTGTTATGATATGCAAAATGTATGAAAACTGGGAACTTATTTTTCAAGGAAATTTAATAAGGATTGTTAAACAATGTACTTTGTTTCGTCATAAATGTACGATTAAGCATTCAGTGTTAAAGAATCTGTAAGATAAAATTAAAACTTCGTTCTTCTTTAGTCTTAAATATCTCTATGACCATTCCAAAAAATCATATTTAAGCCAATTAAGCTATGGAACGATGTACCCGCCAGAGCGAAATCGATCAGAGAGATCATCATATCAAAAATTTCGCTCTGGCGGGTACATCGTTCCATAGCTTAATTGGCTAGAGCACCGACACGGTCAGTCGGAGACGCGGGTTCGAATCCCGCTGGAGCGGTCAATTTTTGATATGATATTCAAAAATGTTTAGAATTCCTAATGTGTGGGTAACACAAAAATAAAATCGTACATATTATATTAGTACAGTTTTGATGTATGGTTTTTCTTCTCTTAATTCTATCAGCATACACAGTTTAACGTTTTTTCCACTATCACATGTAAACAAGATCTTGAAATATGATACAACTATTACAGTTATTCCAGACACCAATTAACGTAACATATGTAAGATATTTGCACCTTTTAATTGTACTTATTCTTTATAAGTACAAACTTCGTCATCGTTACAACGTGACATTTGTAAAAACGTTTACCCTTACTTGTATAAGTTAAGATCTTATCATTGATGTTGAGAAGTGACTTAGCCTATTGGACATGGATGTGGTAGTGGTGGTGCATAGTATGAAACTTAAAGTTTACATTTTTTTTAAACAATGTCAATAAAGCACAATGTTGCCGCTCCGTCAACCCAAGCGGAACAGCGTAGTGGACTAAGCTACGACCGCTAAGCTTACAGGCTAAGTCTCCACCATCAGATGGGTGTAATATTTTATACGAATACAACAAAACTTTTTGCTTAGCTGTAGCAGCTGATATTTTAAAGTTTAATGAAAAGTATGTACTACCTAGTGTAAAGGAATCCGCGCTTTTCATCGCACGATCTGCTCTCACGGCGATAGTGTATTATATAAGAAGTTACTGTACGACTTCTTTTTTCAAATAAATATGGATTGATTTTGTAATAGCTGTATATGTTACGCCATTCATTTCTAATATTTATATAGGAATTGTAATAAAAAGTTTGCTATTAAAAAACACCTTAAGAAACAACAATTAAATTTCATAATTAGTCTATAAATTAATTACAAATGTAAAAAACGACGTCGCGACGTCCAACTTTAACTATTAATCATTCACGGGAAAGTCTTGACTTGTTATTCATGAAAGTGGCATTTTCCTTTTCATTGTAAACTAGTTTGTTCGCTAGGTTTCTCTCAGGTTATCGCAACATCGCATATATCGAAGATACCTTTTAAAGTATGCTATTAAAATATTTGATGCTTTCTTCGGTTGGTAGTATTTAAAAGATTGTGAATGTTTTGTATGTGCTTTTTGATGTATTGTTATTATGGTTTTAAATATAAAATAGCTAGTGAAAAGATTGTTTTTTCTTGTCTAGTGAAATGTACTTTTACAAAGAATAGAAGAAAGCTGAAAAAAATAAGTTGAAAATGTTGATATAAAAAGTATTTGACATGACACACTATTTTCATAATTTTTTGGAAATTTTACATCATAAGCTGTTGATTAAATTTTACTTTCGTTTATCAACAGTTTAAATCATATAATTATTGTCGTCAGAATCGTGAAATCAATAAAATTATACCTGAAAAAAAATCCTAAAATACGTAACTTGCATCATTAAAAAAATAGTAAAACCTTCACTACATCGTTTTATCACAAAATTAAAAAAATGTAAAAAAAACTTTAAATCATTTAATAATCTAAGTAAGCCCTTTAGCTTATTAAACGAAGCTAACAATAATTATACACCGCACATTATAATTGATAGTTAGTTGCAAGATATTTTGCATGCCGTCTCGCGCATTGCTTCACGATAGCAATTAGGGTGTTTACATACATGACGTCTTACCAGCGACCGCGGGCGTGAATTTAAGCGTCTACCGAGTTATTAATGTTTCAAGATTGCTAATTGATGTAGCATTTTAAAGAATCGATATTCGATAATTGTGAAAAAAAGTCTCGTAATTGTAACATAAATTTTTCAGGAGTTATTGTATTGTGATTCAATTTTTATTGCATTGGTTATGGGTGTCAATGGAATGTTTATTAATTGATTTGTAATATTTTTTTTTTAATCTCATATCAACAATTGACCGCTCCAGCGGGGATCGAACCCGCGTCTCCGACTGACCGTGTCGGCGCTCTAGCCAATTAAGCTATGGAACGTAATGTACCCGCTAGATCGACATTTTTGATATAATGATTTTAGTATTCAGTTTAAGCGAAGCGTAAGCGATTTGAAATAGCTTAAAAGCATGTATTTAACCACAGGACAGAGAGGAACAGGACCGAGTAAAGAACTTTTCAACTTTAACAATGAGTTTTTACTCTTCATTGGTACTTTAGAAAAAACAAAATATGAAGAATCACACGTTTATCAAAAAATATTATAAGAAATTATATACTGACGTAAGTAACTTTTATATATTTATTAAAAGAATATTACAATTGAAATTATATTAAATATCACAATTGAAATAAAAAAAAAATTAATACGTATAGCAAAACTTGAATTTTTTTTATATTTTTTTCAAAAGTTATCATTTATTCAAAAAAAAAAAATACTTTCATTCTTTATTTGTATTTTAAAGTGACATTTTCTGAAACTCATCTGCAATGTCACAATTAACAATCCCAATAAAATATATATTTTATCGTATATACTAAGGTGAGTAATAATCGTAAACGAAAAACTATATATTTGTCCTGAATATTTAAATCTGGTTATTTTTTAATGTCAAGGTATGCTATTTTTTCTGGCAATGAAATCGACTAGCATTTCAAATGAACTATTTGGATATTTTAGATATTTTGTACTTTTACAGTTGATCGAAACTATTTGCCACAATTTTGCAGTACTTAAAGTTACTTTAGTTGCATATAAATTTTAGCAATCCAGATGTATAAAACTATGAAAGTATTTCGTGTATAAATTGATCACGACTGTTCGATCTGAATTTTTCAACGTTTATCGGCATGCTTTGCAATTTTCCATGGATCTTCTAAAACATGAATGGTTAACGAACAATTACGCAAATTGGCGTAGTGGGATCAAATTTCTGTTAGATAACGTTTGTGTTTTTAATTGTCGGTTTATATTTGTACAATTACCATTGTGTAATGGATCATCATCCGCTATAAAATTGAATCAATCAAATTAAGATATATTTTTATAGTATTTATGAACTTTACTAAATTTCAAATCGATTTTCTAACCTCCGTGTACGGTTCTTCGTTTCCAAATATTATATATACAGAAAAATGTATATTATTACTGACATTTATAACAAAAGAACAATTATTTTAACACGTTTAAAAGGTGTGATAAAATGTTATAATTTTAGTTCTTTACTTGACCACGATTATCCTGTTATTTTCTAATTTATGCGTTATTTAAAATTTAATTAATTTTTTCGTTTAAAAGCATATTTATTAACGATGATTGCAGTCACAAAGCGTAACACTATTGCATAGAAGCCAAAGAGAAGTACATATGCGAAATATCCTAATATGTAAATATAACACAGGAAAAACTATGAGAGTGAAGAGAAGTAGTTTTAAAACCTGATTTTATTGTATGCCTATTGTGACACTAAAATATTTTACTTTTGTCCCTTTTACGAATATAACTTAGGTTCACATTGTGTGGAACGAAATAACGTGAGACGCGCTAAACATTGATTTTACGACACAATTGGATTTTGCACTTGTGTGGTATCGAAGATTTATAAACACTAGAAAAGCTCCTTACATTTATGCAAAAGGATGTTTCAGCAAACTTAGTTTTGAATTCCGCTACACTTTTTTTAAATATGTATCAATCGAAATTAAAAAAATATTTAAGTTTTTATTTACGTACTAACTTTGATTTTAAGACTTCAATTTAATAGCTTGCCACATAGTACTTTCTTTATTTTTTATGTTATAAAAAATAGCAACGGAATATCTTAACGGATTCTATTTTATATTTTACTATATAATACTTTTAGACTGTTGTTTATTGTTATATCTAATTATCAACAAAAAAATTACCATTTATAAAAATTTAAAATGTTATAAAATGATATTAAAAACTTTTTAAATGTAATTGGACAGTTCGTTAAAAATAACATTACACGGTTGTCGTCTGATACCGATAAAAATCCAACCGTTACGGATTAACAAGCTTAGAAAATTTACTACAAATAAAATTCTTAATAAAATAATACATACTTGGTTATTTATTAAATTTATTCACAGATCGTTCGAGAATATAAATTTACTATAAAAATTTATTTATTTTATTTAGCTAATGTCATTCACGTGTTCTTCTGAACCAATTAGGACACTATATACATTTTTTTTTTGTATTTTTATTAAACATAATCATGGAAACTATAAAATCGTTATATTATGTACGTATACGTAAGTTATTCATATAACATGTATTTATGTATTATATCAGAAAAATACAGTTATATAGTATGTAATTTGTCTATCAAATATAATAATCAACAATAAATCAATGTTTTTAATTAATTAAAAAAAATATTCAAACTCGCCATTGTACTAAATATGCATATTAGCTATTAACAAACGGCTATTTAATTATATATTCTGACGTTATTAATTTAACGGGTGCTCGTTAGATTGATTCTTAAAATTGAATGAATTAGAATCAGTAAGGTCATATATACATCGGATGAGATCTCAAAGAATTTTTATTGTTTTAAAAATGAAGTTTGGGAAGACACAGCAAACTTGTACATATAGCAATTTGACGAAATATAAGAATTGTCAAAATGGATTTTTTTTCAAATGTTGTTATAAACTCTACGTGTTCTTTAAGTTCGTACAAAATTCGGACTTTTACATATTTTTTTTTCTATATTCTTAAGATATTTTAAACGCATAAATGAGTCGACATGTTTGTGGCTACCCTAAATTGTACTTTTATATAAATTAAAAGTAAACTTCACATTGGTAATTTTGTTTGTCTGCTTTTTATAGTTATATAGGCTTTTTTATTTACGATCGTTTTTTTTTTTCTATAATAGTGTCACGAAATATAAGGACAATGAATCATGATAAAAAACATATTTATTGCAGTTTTATTTGTGTATAAGTGCTCATATAACATCTCTAGAACTTTTCTCTAGGGTTTTCCTTTTTAACTTTTTTTAGTTTTATTTAAAATATTATGTTGTTTACAGGTAAGATTTATCTATATTTATTTTAATAATAATACTTTTGCGTCGTGGGTTGATTCAAAATGTTTGTTATGTTCTGCGGGTTTTTTCTTGAGTTGTGTGTATTTTTGATGTACCAACACAGGAATCAACTTACTGATAGGCATTGCTTGTGGAGCATTTATTTATTTATACGTTTATTATTATTAAAATATAATATTATAGCATTTATGATTATAATCGTGTATTAATAAAATTATGCTTAAAAATTGCTCTTTCATCATTCCTTTTTCTTTAAATCAAGAAACAACAATTGTTATAAATCTGTCCAAAGCATGAAAATATATGGTATATAGTTAAATTATGATAATGAGTTAAAAATTAAACACATAAAAACTATTTAATTTACTGCTACAACTACAACTACTATGCCGGTAATATTTGTTAAGTGTCATTAATTGTGCAAAAAAACATCTAAGGTTTAGTTTCGATACAAAATGTGCGATTTAATGGCCTAAGTGAAATTGTTGCTTCCGTCTTGCGTAACAAGTAGGTATAATGTTTATTGATTAAATTACAACGCTCTAGGCATAATCTTAAATTCTAGCGAACAACGCGTAGGACATAGCGTTGCTATCATTTATGATCAATATAATTTTATATATTTGATAAAAATAATTAATGTATTTTTTGCTCTTATAAATTACTTTTTTTGTATGTAAATTATTACGTCTAGCTTTTCTTATTTGCAATTAATTAATATATTCCTAGAATAATTTTTCTATTAGTTTCGTTTCTGTTTCAGATATTCAATTATTCACGTATTTGCAACTATTTTGATAGCAATTAGTGTAAAATATTAACACTAAATCTATTAAAGTAGGTAATACGAAACCTTTAGTGTAAGAGTCTAACCCATATACTGCTGCTTTTTTCAATCCTTTATTCATACCAGAACAAACACCCAATTTAGAAACCTGTAACAAAAATTTTAAATTTAAATAATTAATTCTATAACATGAATAATGAAATATAATTAAAAAATATTATTACATTAAAATAATAAATTCAAAATATCCTAACATTTTTACAGACAGTCTTTAATATTATTTTCCTAAGTGTCGTACCATTAACAATAATTGTGTTTCTTCTCAATCACTTTTTATCAATTATAATATTAAATATTAATCAATTAAAAATATTTAATACATCGTCAACAAGTATACCTATACCTGTACATTATATAAATGGCTCGTAAGATCTCTGTCAATTTTAAACAAGACCATACGACAAGTACGAATTCGAATTAAAAACCAAATTCAAAATCGGTACACCTCGTAAATGTTTTAAGGTAATTGATTAAAAAATACAGATAAATTGAAATCATTTAATAAAAAAAACGAATTGCCTTTGTTAGAAGAGATTCTAAGAAAATTGAAAAGTGATTTAACGTTGCACCATCTAGTGGTGTTAGATTCTCGGTAAAACCTGCCACATGTAGCGGTGTGTCTATGACATCACGGCTCTGTGCCGAGTGGGCTTACAATAGATCGCGGGAAATTATTGACCATTGCGAATGTACGAATATAGAAATATACATTGAGGAGGCGTTCACTGTATTAAATTTTTATTTATTTTTGAATGTATTGTTTTTACACATTGTCTGTTATGATGAAAATAATTACTTTATTTTTAGGAAGTACATTCAAAAAATGATTCGTTTTGCTGACTGTAAAATTTATTAAGCGTCTTGTACGAAATCAATCTTTTATTTAATACAAGAACAGACCCTCAATGTCCTAACTTTCAAAATTAAATAAGATATTTCATAAAATTTTCGATGATGTGCTGGTGCAGCGTTTGCCTGTTGTTTGTGCATGTGTGTGTGTCGCACCTTTGTGTTTTCTGTTTTGACGCGGATTTCAGCATTCTGGGAGCCTCTGAAAGCTTTGTTCAATAGATGTAGTTTTAATATTTCGATTCGATTCGCCTCTTTCTCCATGTAAGATAAGGATATGAGTAGTTGTCGCCACGCTACTCCACTGCGGGTTGGCGGATATTAATTTTATATTAAAATCAAAACTTGATGTCAATTTTTCAATCAATTCAATATAATTGAATTTTATATCCAAATAATATTTAAATTTATCTACGCACACAGCGCTCCTACTTAAAAAAACCAAAGTGTATTTCTTGGAGAATTATAAATAGTGCTACATGAACGGTGTTTCTATGAGTTCGCGTCTTTATGCGGAGTGGGCAGACAAAAGATGTGCGCGCGGGCATGTTGACTGACTGCGATGTACGAAAATATGGACATTGCATGAATATTTTAGATAGTAGGTAGATAAAAAGCAAAATTAGGACAAATTAAATTTTATTATTTTGGTACTAAATATTAATATGTTGAAAATAAAAGTTATTTATTTATTGGAACAAAATCCCTTCTCGCACGGCACGCACTGAGCAGAGTGGGAGCGAGATCGAAAAGATCGTAACAACACTTTTCTTCGACAATTCCTGGTAAATGCACGACTTTTTGGATACGTTACAGCGACCATGGTCACGGTAGGACTGAGACATTTAAAAAAACTTAATAAACCGCGATAAAATCCGAAAAAGTTGTTTCATTATGTATGAAAAGAAATTCTTATTCAATTATTAAAATTTAACAAGTAATCATATTATTATAATTAAAACTGTTTAATACAAAAATACAATCTGATGTATTTATCATACATTATCGTGTCATAAATATGAAGTGAACTGACAATTTGAGACAGTTATGAAGGTTTCTAAGGCTCTATATTGTAATGTAAATGTTGCGTTTAATTTTAAATAATATATACAAGTCTTGATTCTACGAGTATGACCTAAATGATTAAATTATTCTAGAATGTGTACACGCCTTGTTTTATTCTTATACATGGACATGCTGGGAGAAAAGTACATTTTTATTGTAATACATGCTAAAAGACCCGATATCACTCGCATATTGTAACACGATATTCATAGAATATATTCAGTTCAATAAATAATAATTGTTTTTCTTTGTAGTTTATTTTGAGGTTACCAAAATAAAAATAAATAATTAGCTGTATATATTACATTAGCTTACAAATTAAAATTTCACACAAAACATTGAAGGATATTTTTTTATGGAAGGATACGATTTTATTTTGTAATTTTAAGTGTAAAAAAAATATTATTCTAAGTGTGTTGAATATAAAACATTTATTTTCTGAGCTTAATAGGATAATTTGGTTCAAATTAAATAATTACTATTAATACAAAATATATTAGTACTTTAACAAAATATATAATAGCTATAATATATCATGGCTATGGGATTGTAAAATACAGTTTAAAAAAAGACTTTATTTTAAAATTAAAATTTATTTATAATTAAAATTAAAATTTAAATTTTTTTTAAGTAACATTTTCAAATACTTGTTAATATTATTATTACGAATTACATAAACATACGTAGTATAGATGATTTATTATAGATGTTGATAAAAACTTTGGCACAAATCTTTAATATATATTTTATTTTTTAACCCATTACACAACAACAGTTAGAAAATGTAGCAGACACGATACATACAAGTCGAATAGAGAACCTACGCTCATTTTTAAGTTGATAAAACAGTACTTGTCTATAGCGTTGGGTGGTCAAGCCATCGTATACCTCATCCAAAACTCTTGTACGTTGAAGTTAGCACAAATACAATAGAAGCTGACAGTTCGAAGTGTTTGCCTGGCTTGTTTGTTCTGCTCACAAAACACTTACGTCACATTGTGTTCACGAGACATACCTTGTTCTGACACTCATTAAGATCGCGAAGATGGTGTCAAAGTACTTAAAAAAATTTTCGTAACCGTGTTTAATCTGCTGACGGTAAACTTGTTAAATTGTTTGACGAAAATTTTTAAGTTTTGTTTTATAATAATTTATTCGTATATAAATTGTGATTAGCCTGCGCGGTCTTGGATGAGTTTTCGTACAATACAAGTGTATGCTTATTATGCGGATATGAGGGAGTGTGATGTAAGCCTTTAAGCGTTCTTATTAAACATACCAGTTAATAAAAATGTAAGTTTCCAAATAAAAATTAGCATTTTAGTAAGAATCAAATATGCTAATTGCATTAATATATTTATTTGATAGAGATAATTTCGCAGTTTTATTAATATTATGAAAATAAAATGAATTGGTTTCTTAATACTAATTTTTGCTTAAATATCTAATAAACAATCGTGAGTTTAATACACTAATAAATAAAATTGTTATCAAATGATATGTAGATTGCAATGTGCTAAGGCGGGCTGATATTTTAGAATACATTAGTACCTAAATGATACGCTTATTTTTAAAATATGCAACTATATACAATGTGATTAAATTTTATTGAATTAAATTTTAAAAACTTAAAACATTTATTAGTTACTAGCTATCCGTTGAATTTCGCATCACCATATTTTTTTTAAACATTCAACATACAAACCAACGACAATAAAGAAAAAAAAAGAAACATTCAATTCACTGCAGTCGCTTAAAAGCTACGCGCGTATATGCATTCATTCATTGACGATTCATTTTTTAATTACTTATAACCTTTAAAAAATCAGAAACATAAATGTAAATCATAAATAACTTTTAGAACCGCTAACTAAAACCGAATCAATTAATTATAAATCCACAGTCATTCAATATTCATCGAGGAGCACGAGGCATACTATTAACTTCCTAAACGAAAGATAACAAAAGGCATCCGTATTTAAATCTTTTCTTGGCGGACAGAACATTAATAAGTCGGGGGGCCATTAGAATCCTAAATGTCGCTTATCTGATTGAGATTTATGATAAGTGGCTCAGAGATTGAGACGCAACGGCCTGCTCTGATCGTCAGCGGATTTAAAACAGAAAGTTGCAGCTACAGTATTTTCTTGAGTGTTTATTAATTGGTTTAGTTTGTTGTAGAATCACAAAGCCTATAAATAGCGCAATGCATGGGGACGTCTTGCTAAGAATTTTTTTTTTATTTATCCATTTCGAAGGCAATATTACTCATATACTTATTATTAGATGATTTAATATGATTGTAGATATAAGTAGCAGTTACGAAATAAAAAAGAAAATTAGATTCGTTGTTCCTTGGAGGTTGAAATAACAATGTTGCCTAATGACATTCAAACCGTTAGAATTTTAAATTGAAGTACGCGTAATATTGAATCATTATGAATATTATTAAAAACAACACTTGATAAGGCAATGGTGTAAAAGGGTGTTAAGCAATATAAAAAAATTAAATTGATTGAAGCCTCTTGGATTTATCAACAAATGTAGCACGCCACTTGCATAATTAAGTAAGCCGTTGTAAATTGAACCGTGGCTGGATTTTGAGCTTTACTTCTTAGACATGGAAAAAGAAGCCTATGCCCAGTTGTACGTTGCTATGTGCTGAATCAATCAAAAGACAATAATTTTTTATTTTATTTCAATAAAGTTGGCAACTTCTTGTACTCGTGCTTGACAAAGTAAAAATCGTTTGTAGGCCAGTTCCTACTCAGCTATTGATTTTTATCTTTGATCTGTGAATGAGTCAACCCACCACATTGTAGGTGCTTGCATTGTTAGAGATTGTATACATCGATACGATGACAATCTGTGACGTCTCTTTGCTTGTCTGACCTCCTGTTGGAAGATTTATCTCATTCCAAAACAATGGAGTTAAGCATCGTTCTGTATTTACTACTGGTTCAGATGTTAAAGATACGGAACACTGAAATTAATTATTCATTTTTGTTTAAGTGATATTTCTAATAACTTATTATTTCATACTAATGACTGCTGTTGTTTGCGTTTAAATTTATAATTGATAATTGTAATTATTAAGATAGTAAATACGTTATATCTATTATATCAGACAATAAATATATTACGCCTGTAATATCCCACGGCTGGGCATAGACCTCTTTTTCCGTGTAGGAGAAGGATTGGAGCTTAATTCACCAACGCTGTTTCACTGCGGATTGGCGGATTTATTCGTATATTTTATTTATATACGGCGGATATATATTCCCTACTATGAGTAACATTGGCTATCAGGTATTTATGATAACAATTGGCACCGACAGCTTAACGTTCTCTCCGAGTCACGCTAGGCAGACTCACAAGGACAGACATGCAAACTGGAAAGAAATATTGTAAATATCCATCCCGAGCGGGTATCGAATCCGCAAAACGCCGGGATATATGCAAAAATACGGCACACACACACCACTACACCAGAGAAGTTGTTATTTATAAACAACTTTAAAACATAGTAAGAACATCAAAACACAAGGTATTTAAAATCAAATTAGATATTGAATAACAATATATTCTACGATTATAGTATTTATGTATTGAGGAATATTTATTTAACGATTGGTCACACGATTTAACGGTTTAAAATTTCGCTCATTAAAATACGACTGAGTTTTCCCAACGGCCTTCATAAAACAACCCTAATAGTTCCGGTTCTGACCACGCCCATCGCTGAGCGATGTTTATGCCTAAAAATATCTAAACTTTGTGATTATACGACTCCGAGTTTGAGAAAAAGTTTTTTCGCATTAACAATAAATCGTGTTTCAATTTTTTTTTTATGAATTTATAATGTAAAATATTAAATTATCTCTAACAAATTTTTTGCTAATCGAATATACGTAAAAACAATAATTTATTTTTATAAATATATGGCTTTGGTGAAAAGTTGTCGGGTTACATATTGTTTGTCTCAGCAAATTTAACACGAAAGCTTTAGATCTATGTACTTATTATAATTATTAATATTATTTATATATTTAATGTGTGTAAAGTTTTACAAGTTCTCTAGTGAGAGTATATAGACATATAAGTAACGAAAAAAAATATATAAATACCATACACACCTTTGGACCAAAACTAAAGATCAATTGCTCAACTACCTGCAAAAACTTACTAAAATTTTTAAACAAAAGAATTACTGCATCTCTTATATAACGGCTACTGATGCTTCTTAAACCTTCTAATTCTTAAAGTCATAATCGAACTGAAAATAGCACATCAACATTCCATAAGCTTAGAGCCTATCTACAGAAAACAAATCATTAAGGAAATATTTCAACACAGAACCGTTTTATCGATATCGAATCGTTCGATGGCTATCGTAAATCGATTGAGATTAGCTACCAAAATGCGCTATCGATTAATCATTCGATTCCACAATGGGTGCTTTCTATTTGGGACAAAATGAATTTCACTCCGATTGGGTTATTTATTTCGGCTAGCTGAGCAGGTGTGCTCTTGAGTTATACAGACCGTTTTTAAAACATTTAATATTTTTTTAATATTCATTTATGTAGGTTTATTAATAACATTTTTATGAATCTGTGCAGCTACAGCTACTTTAAATTAAAAAAAAAAAATCATATTCAAGGATGACAGTTACTGAATAGTAATTCTAGTGATTTTTATTAATCGCTTTTTTTTCTAACATCACATAAATTAAGACAATAGCAAATTTTGCATTATCGCGAAAACTTTGTGTTTGCAAAATTTTATAAAAATCAGTTTAATAGAAAAAGTCATAATATAGATAACTTAAAGTCATAATATAGATAACTACAGATCTATGTGGGTTCAAAACAAATAGAACAAAACAAAGAAGAATAAAACAAGACATAAATTGATTAACTTAATATTAAAACGATAATAAATATAAAAAACACGCTGTATAAAATCTGTACACACACAAAACACGTATAGGAATATTATTAATTTGAAATTTGTTACAGCCTATACTTAACGTGCTATCCGTTGAAGCTCGCCGCGTTTATGAATAATCTCATTTTTATAACACAACTTGAACTTTATATCATTGAGATAAGGTTTAGTTTGTGTATATGAAATTAATAAGAAGTGTGAGAAGAAACTTGGATTATACTCGTATTTATGCGTCAGCTGTGATTATGTATTGTAAATTTGACAATCCTAATGAGCTGTTCACTTGCCGGTGATATTTTATGCGCTGTTGATAGAATAATCTACGATTTATGACGTCATATTTCCGATAATGTATTACTATACAACGTAACTTGATATGCATTGTTCTCGGATAAATGACATTTAAATATCTATATAATATGTTTTCAAATTTAATGATTCATTCTCATAATAATTTGTCGCCAAGTCGAACGGAGTAGGTGAATATTTTTTCGTTTGTGGGATCTGCGAGGATTTTCAAAGATAGATTTAACTACAATTATTTAACAAAATTTCGATCCCAGCTGGAGCGGTCGATTAATGATATTTAAAAGAATGTTTAAAATTTCGAAATTCAAAAATTTAATATAATTACGGAAGCGAAATTAATGAATGAAAAGCCATAGTAATCAACTAAACTCTTTAAAGAAAGACAAAGATAGGACAAAAGACTTAAGAAATAATCTATAAAATATACCATATAAAAATAAATTAACATTTAGGTAAAAGTAAGCGTTTTTTCAGATATTTGGGCATCTTTTGTTCTTGTAAAGATGAAATCATCGTAATCACATCGCAGTGGATAGCGAGTTTTATAGCTCAACTTTTTGTAACAATAGAATTTTTATAGGGTCATTGGTCAAAGATTTGAGTAAGAGGAAAAAGTCGAGATGTTACTCAGAAATACGTGTGAGTAACACAACGATACTGTTCATGTGTTGCAAGCAAATTTATACAATTTAATTGGAATTCTCGTAAATGTACAAGAATCTTGTAATTAAGTAGAAACCCGCGCAACCCGCGCGGGCTTCTAATGCTAAATTTTAAGTAAAATGAAAAGTTAAGACACTGGAAATTGTTCATTAGTATTCTTTTGTTATCGGTGCATTATATTTTACAGCCAATTTAGTCAATACAGATATTGTTTTAACATTTCATTATCTTTATCATCATTTCAGCCTATCGCAGTTCACTGCTGGACATAGGCCTCCACAAGTTCGCGCGAAAACTGGCGTGAACACGTGTGTTTCCCTTTCTGTCATTTAACATTTAGAACATTAAAACAAGCAATTTTTTCGCAGCTTTAATATAAGATTTAAATTAAACGTGTCAAAAATCTTAATGTAATTTATAAATTGTTCGTATTTATCGTGTATGTTTTTGCTTTCATTTTTACACTTGGAAGCGAACATAATAAGAACGTAAATTTTTAAATAATGAAATAAACATTTATTTTAGTTTATACACAAAAGGAGTATTTGAAATAATGTTTATCTTTATAAAGTTATTATAATAAAACTGTTACAACATTTTTTTTTATTTTCTACATTAAAATACTACATTGCTTTTACATCACGATCTTAGATTACATTATTATTATGATATATACTCGTAATAATAGTAACATAAAATAATATCTATTTGCATTATAATATTAAAAGACCACAATTATATTAACGATTTAACAATCGTGCTATCGAAAGGTAAATTCTAATGAGACGGAGAATTACCGGTAAAGATATTACTGTAAATCATCTCATTAATATACAATACCAGTAACAAAGCGATGTCACGGCAATGACATGGCAATTATAGTCAATTGATAGAGTGACTAAACACTTGTTCAGACCACAGATATACGAATAATGGAAAAAATTTCAAACGACTTTTGTGTATCGTTAAAAGTTTTGCTATTTTTATACTATTCACATACAAAGGTTCATCTCATGAACATGGATACTAAATCTTCTTAAATAAAAAAGGTTGAACATTATGCATATGATATGCAGATTTAATACATTATTAATGGTTGCTAAGATTAATCTAGCTACTGCTATGTGGCTACGACAGTAAAGAATATAGCCACCCCCTCTCTTCCCGTGGGTGTCATAAGAGGTGACTGAGGGAGACCAGTTCCACTACCACCTTGGAATTTAAAAAGCCGACAGATGGCGGGATAGCCGACTAACTGCTGGCTTTGAAATACACAAGCCGAAGACAGGCAGCAGCGTCTTCGGTGCGACAAAGCCAGCCCTGCGGTCACCAACCCGCTTGCCAAGCGTGGTGACTATGGGCAAAACACATGAGTTCACGCTATTTTTGGCGTAAACTTGTAGAGGCTTATGTCCAGTAGTGGACTGTAAAGGTTGTAATAATGATGAAATTGATTGAAGCCTCTTGGATTTATCAACAATTGTAGCACGCCACTTGCATAATTAAGTAAGCGGTTGTAAATTGAACCGTGGCTGGATTTTGAGCTTTACTTCTCAGACTTAGTTAATTTTTTTTTTTATGTCAAATAGGCAGGCATTTGACCACAATCTCACCTGATGTTAAGTGACGATGCGGTCGAAGGTGGAGCATGCCTGCCTAATAACAGCCTATTCACTCTGGCCTTGAAGGCACCCAGATTGTATCGTTAATTATTATCGTTAATTTACTAAACTCTTTCTTTCTATCTTCACTAATTTATATATCTCTCACTACACACATACAACACACAAAATATTGCTTACAAGCGCTTTCAGTTAAAAGCTGTTGTAATTTAATCGAGCTATTACGTTTCCTAGGCTTTGTCCCTTTTCAAGTTAAATGTATAGATAATCAAAGAACTGTTAATTTAACGGAAATTATTAATTGGAAATTATTAACGTCAACGAAAGTAAGGCTATAACATCAGATTTATTCAAGCAATAAAATGATCATACACAACTCGAAACTATTGTTCCTTGACTAGGGTTGTCATATTTTAAAACTAAAATAGCGGAATTCGCGATGAATTTGAACGGAAATATATAATATTCTTTTATTCTAAAAGGCGAGTTATATTATCTTTAACACTTAAACGCATTAAGAAGTTCATAAAAATGGTACATACCTACCAAAACATTAGCTATATTGTAGTAATAGTAGAATAGTAAAATGAATAATTTTTTTGTTGTTATGTAACTCTAAAATTGCCTAATTTTTTAAGGTGAAATTAAATACGTTAATAGTTATTAACAAAACCCTATATTGACACTTTTTTTAAATATATAGACTAGCGCTCGACTGCGATCTCACCTGATGGTTAGTAAAGCTGCAGCTTAAGATGGTTCGCGCTTGCCTAGAAGATGCCTATCTGGGGGCACGGTAGTGCCCCCGCCAAGACAAACCAAAAAAAAAAAAAAAAAAACGTAAAGCACTACCTATCTTTTCTCGAAGTGCTTCGTCGTTTTTTTGAACCCTCATAACTTGGGTTTGGATTATACCAGATAAACAAAATTCTGGGGATATGGTGTCAATAGTGGACTTATTAAACATATAAAGTTTCAATTGCATAGCTCTTATACTTTAGATTTTATTGATATCTAAAAAACCCCGATTTCGTCACTCACTGATGATCATCAAAATTCTTAGAGTACTTCCTGAAGTCCCAGAAAGCTGAAATTTGGTATGTAAGCTAGTATTAGTACACAAACAACAAAAAAATTCTAAAACTTGGAACTTTTACCCCCCAACCCCTTAAACTAGGGGATGGAAGTTTGTATGAGACTTCCGCAAATTTTGATGCTAGAGGTCTGAAAATTGTTATAGGGACTCCTAGTTACTCCTTTTTATAAATAATAATAATAAAATACATAAAAAATAAAAATCGGTTATTAGTTTAGGTCGAAAATTTACATTGTGTAATTTTGGTATTTAAGTTTTGGCGGAGATCACCGTTTGCATATCAGTTCAACATAAAATCAAAAACAGCGTGTTTAAACCGAATATGGTGAAGATTGGGTGATATTTATGGTATAAAATGTGTCGGAGGTAAAAAGCAACTATAATATTGTCATAAGCAACTTACAAAAAGAAGTGAAATCCCACCAAAAACATTTTCATGTAAAATGTTGCCAAGACGAGATCATATGGCTCGCACTGTCAAAAAGTTATCAGATCTCATGTAGAGCCAAGCTTCTAACTCTACACGCCCTAACTCTACAAGCCCTAACTTCACAAACTCTACACCTTAGTCAAAATATGTGGCTTGGCCGTTTCGTTACTACCGGCTGCCGATGTTGTAGATGACGATTTTCCTGTCTCATTTATATAAATATATTTTCTCTTTTTATTTTTATTTGTATTATATGTTTATCAATTATTCTTCTTCTTTTTATTTTTTCTTTAATAGAACTATTGTATGACAGAAAAGTACAAAACAGTGAAAAAAAATTTCACCTTACGCCCACGTGACGGTAGCGAAACGGCCAAGCCACATATTTTGACTAAGGTGTAGAGTTTGTGAAGTTAGGGCTTGTAGAGTTAGGGCGTGTAGAGTTAGAAGCTTGGCTCTACATGAGATCTGATAACTTTTTGACAGTGCGAGCCATATGATCTCGTCTTGGCAACATTTTACATGAAAATGTTTTTGGTGGGATTCACTCTTTATTTGACACAATAAAATCCAAATAATAAAAAACTGAAATGATTTAAGTAGGTAGGTATAGTTGGTAGTTCGACTTGTTCTGAATGCGATGCCACTAAAATAATAAAATACTGAAATCATCAAAAATAGCCCAAAAACGGATATACATTTCACAAAAGCTGGATAGGCAGCGACACTATATTCACTAGAAATTAAATGTGTGTACATATGTGTATTTAGAAATCGGTTTTGTACAACAAAAATCTTTAGAGTAAAATTTCTAACGGGTATTTGTATAGGCTTTATGACTAAAAACTATAAAAGTATATAATTTTACGATTTTATAAGAAAATTCGTGATTATGATTCACATCAAACTAAAAAAACGCAGAATGCAGATGGATTCAGAAAAATCTCGTACATTTCGTAATCGCGGGAAACTGTACGTTTACGCAAACCTCGGATGTTGCTTATTACGTTGAAAGTTGTATGAATTGTCGCAGTCTATTTTACGACGGTTCTCGTTCATGTCGGGTAACGTAATTGACTCGTTTGTCCAGTTCATATTAATTTAATAATGATTATTATTTGAATATATTATTTTCACTTTCTGTAATTATTTTGACTTGTTTTATATTTTTGCCCCGAGGTTTAAGATATTTGTGAAAGCATAACAAGAATTATTATTTATAAACTTTATTTATACGACATACATAAACGATTAAGAGTAGAGAAATTATAATGACAAATACTACAGTAAACGTAAAATCTACAAAGAAAACTAATAAATAAGAAAATTATAAATTCTACAGCTAAATTGTCATAACAACAGAACCAGTGTTAAATAACTTTACAGAAGAGAAGTATATAGCTGTTTATACGAGTAAATAAATGTTTAAAATATTTGTTACATTCATATTACTTCATAAAATAAACCTACTTGTACCTAAATACCTAAATACGCTCACAAATATATATATATATATATATATATATATATATATATATATATATATATATATATATATATATATTTGTGATATATATATACATATATATGTATATGTGTGTATATATACATATATATATATATATAGGTTATATAATAAAGACCTTAATATTATCCAAAGCAATCCAAAGGTACGTTCTTACTTTTTTGTATATTATTATATATCTAGTTTGATAGACAAGATAAAAATTACCACAATACATTTAACAAAACGTTTAAAAAAAAATACGAACTTTTAGTGTAGAACTGTGACATTAAAACAAAATCAAATTGATTCATATATACTAAATACGTAAGTAATTCAAATTTTTATTGTTAAAAATTTAACACCATTTTTCATCTATAATACAACAAGACAGCCTAACGATGGTACAAGTTAAAAAAATACCACAAAAAAACTAGTACAGATTGACATCTGTCCGTAGCACCTTCCACGCTCGGTCGAACAAAATCAGGTATCACAATTAAATTAAAAATCACTCACGTAGAGTAATTAGTTACAATATCAGTGTACTGTCGACATAAAAATGTCATTTTTCTTACATATAAGTTAGCGGATTCGATTCTTATGTTTGTATTTGATAATAGAGATGTTTGGCGTGGTCTGAGCGTTTATGCTTGTGTACTTTTGTGATTGTGAATTTCTACTGGAAGCCATTGAAAAAAATATATCATTTAAACGTTAATACTTTATTAGACGTTTAACATTCTTAGTTAAAGTGCAAAAAAGCTTGATCCACTCAACTGCTCCACTGTAGGTGTTTGTAACTGCTGAGTTTTTTCATTAACAGTAGTTAATTTCCTAAAAGTCTAATCTTATTATATTTGTAAAATAAATATCCAAATGCTCTTGAAACCTACTTCCATAGTGAGGATTTGATTTGATTTTATATTTTGGTAGGATACTGCATAATATTCCTTATCAAGAGAATATTATGTTCTGTAATTTAGATTATTAATCATAAAAAACATATTTTCACTTCATTATATTATAATAGATAAATTAAATTATGATGTATTTTTGCTAACGCTACGGCAAGTGTATGGTAGAATGATTCAATTGAAACCACGGTATGTGTTGGTTTCTACTTATTGTGGACCGCAAGCGACTACTTTCTATTATCTACCTACATATATGACATATATTGTGTACAGGTTGTTTTCATATTATTTACCTAATATACATAATCATGAATATAATAATGAACAAAGTACGAGAAACTTGATATGTAACAAATTTAATTAGATTTCTACATTAGAATGAAACATCTTTTTCGGATTTTATCGCGGTTTATTAAGTCTTTTAGATATCCGACGTTTCGGATACTTCACAGTAACCATGGTCACGGGAGGAGGAGGACTGAGGTGTCAGACGTCCTAATGTTACAAAGTTATTAGAAACTACCGTATATTCATATTTATGTAAAATATTTTTTATTTTTTATAATTAGTCCTCTCTACGCAGAAAGTGCTAATTGTGTCTTTAATCTGTGGCATGTTATGCTTAGTTTTAGATTTACTTTTATTTATATTCATTTATTATTATTTATTTAATATTTATTTATTTATTTTAATAATGGGATCCCAAGCAGGTGGCCAGCTATCTTCTCTATTAAAATTTGAATTTTTTTTTTTTAATTTTAATAGCCTCACGGATCATCCTTGGTTGGAATCGGTATTCTTTTGGCGAGGACGTGTGGTTCATCAAATCTAATATAATGGTTAACTCTGTCTAGGCTATGTTCACAGATTGCAGACTTAGGTATTTATCTACAGATATAAAGAAAACTAGCTCAGGCCAGGGATTTAGAACCAATCGTAAGTTCAAATAATACGAGTGTAATCATAAGATTTTTCCTAAGGACGGATATACTCGTAATTTTCTTTGTAACTTGAACCTACATATAATTGTAATGATAAACTCCCTCATCTATTATACTCTACTTTTTATTGCTATCCAACCTTATAATGTTTTTTTTTTCTAGTTTAACGTATACGTATAATCGTCTGTTTCAAAGGTAGGCTAACTTAATACTTGTGATTTAGGTAATAGCCGGTTGATATAGACACTAATTTTGAATAAAATCATATATATACACAAATAATTTTATATAAACTCAGAACACCCACGAGATGAAAACAGGGTGACTACGATCTGCGCCGACTGGATAGCCATTTAGAATCTATATATTTTAATCTAAGCAACTATCCAGTTAGTGGTTTTATATATTCTAATATAAATAAGAAATATTTCCTATATATAATTAATAGTTACATTTAGAGCTCGCTTTATCTTTTAACACGAGGTGTCACATTGCTCAATGTGTCCATCGTCAATGTGACGACGTAATTGACAAAAATATATTATGCGGTTCGAGAATCAATTGTTATTGGAAAATAACCGGTTTGTCAAACACAATAAGAGAGTTAGTCGAATGAGATGACGTTGTTATTGTGAAAGTTAAGATATTTTTAAATATACGCTAATGTAACTAGAATACGCGAGGTTGTTAACAAGCTTGGTTTTAAAATTATTATTTTTTTCTTTAATTGATATAATGTTTTTAAATTTTATTTCTTTTTTTTTTATATAATGGTTTTAAAGTTTCAAATAAGGAACGTTTTGTTTCGAAAACATTCGATTTTTTTAAATATAAATGTACCAATATGTTAATCAATGAATGTTTATTTATCTGTTTAGTAATATTGTTGATGAAAGGAGTTACGGTTTCTAAAAACTTTCCTGTTATTGTTAGGAAATTCGTTTGCATTATGTCCATAAATATTATTGAGACGGTTATAAAACTGTTTATTTATTATGTGTCTTGACATTTATATACATTTTATTTTGTGGAATAGCATAAAATGTGCCCTATATAATATTATACTATGATACGAGATAATATTTGCGACTTTCCTTTGAATATTGCGTATGCAGATGACATTGCTGTAATAAAATCAAAAATATAAAAATAATAAAAAACAATAAACAGTAACGGTAGAATACTTTCTACGTTTAGATAAATTTTAAATTAAGTGATAAATTATAGACAAATCACATTCAAAAGAATCATAAATTGATTCATAATGTGTCAAACTACGTATATAGGTGTCCTTTTTTACGTATTTAAAAAACTAAAAAAAGAAACTTTCTTTTTTATGAAGCACCCGGAGTATAGTTTGAATAATATGGGGTATTCAATGATATCCTGGCTTTAGCGACTGCTGATAAGCCCAAATATATATATATCAATTAATTGTAATGTATTTGAATCTACGTAGATAACTTAGCTCGGACCGATGGAGGTGATGTAGTCACCGTGTGGCAAAACGTCCTTTTTCAAAAAATAATTTACAAAAAAAAAAACGAAAATATGTAACTTTTGATCCTTTTATTATATATCATTTCATTTCATGCTCATTGACATTTCTTGCAGTTTCAACCTAAAGTTTTATATCCTAAAATCTTCAACAGATAAGAAAAAATTTCAGTTGAAATAAATTTTAAATAGGGTGAGAGAATATACCTATATCTATTCAGGTAACTATTTACTAGTCTAATTCTAATAGTTGAGGCGTGAAAAAAATTTAAATTTTAAGTGTGGTGATTAAGTGAGTAATTTTAAAACATATTTTATAACATTATACAATTGGTATGACTAAACCTAAATAAAACTGAAAGTACTGTTTACCGTCGAGAATTGTATAATATTTCTGCTAGTTTATTTGTCGTTTCCATTTTATAACATAGCAACAACTATTATTCTAAAACTCAAACTTTTAGAAGGCAATTTTGAAATTGAATTAATTTTTAATAACTAAACAAATGTTAAAGCTCAAGTTACTTTTAAAATCTACTCACATAGAAAAAAGCAAGTTGTTCGGTCACTAAAACACGACAATAATATAGTGCAGTATATATAAATATAGTATAGTATAGTATATAGTGGATGGCCACTACATCTGAAATGTATAAACCTATTTTTTTACTATGATAAAATTCTACAAATAATCATATTATAGCACAATTTAATTTTTTACATTTATCAACTAGTTAGTTACGGCAGTAATTTGTCCAATTAACAGCACTTAAATTAAAAACTAGTAACCTCTCGCTAAAATCACACGCAATATTTTTAACAACCGATTCGAAAAAAAAAAGATCTCCATCAAGGAAATAACTGCAACTATCCCAAAAGAAAGTTATTTTTTTAACGATCTCACTAATTAGTTTGAACTGGTTTCTATGACTTTATTACAAAAAACAAAAAATATTAAAAACTATTAAACCGTAAATTTTTAACGTTATTTTATGACTATAACATACAAGTTCTGTCAATCAGCCTCTATTATTAAAATAACTTTTGTACCGTATAATCTAAGTTGTTTATGTGCTTTCGATAAAATTATTCCCATGGGCGTCTAATGTATCAAAAACCGTTATTAATAACTGACGTGTTAAAGGTGTAATTTCGCAAACAGCTATCGCGAAATAACTTTATATGTTAAGTTAAATAATTACTCGTATCGCCTAGGTACAGATTTCTACCAGTGAAAGCTTGTAATACACACGACAGATGCTAATAATCCTAGAAAATTTGTGTTTAAGAATTTTATAGTGATTTTATTCATTGTCGATAATATCACAAGTTCGATTGACATATGGTTTTTTACCGATTCGGGATCATACAATATAGCATAGAGTATACGAAATCTAAAGTTAGCAGAGTCGTTCATATTTATATTTCGAAGTTTAAAGCTTATCTCTTTTCTAAAAGAAATGTTTATTATAAAAAAAGATAGTCGATGTGTTGTCTTACACACACTGACATACTTACGACGTTTTCCTATACTTATTGATCACGATTTAAGTTGTAAACGCTCATATACAACGTTAATTATATAGTATTTGCGAGCATCAGAAAATCCACGTGTATATTACACATCTAAAAATCATTCATTAAAATATTCTTACGTAAATGCATGTGTAGAGGTTTGATACAATAATATATTATAAATTTTATTATTCTCACCGTGTTGAAAGGATAATAAATAAAACAAAAAATGTTACAGTAATAAATAAAAAATTAAATCTAATTTTAGTTTATATAATCGAATGTTTCGAACTGTTAGAACGGTAAATAGGAACATTTATAATGTATTGGGTTCCTTTTATAGCTGTTAACAAACGACAGGTGTAGTCGACTGGTTTTACCGAGTTGCGTCAAATATTGGTCTTGATTTGTACCATCATTTTATATACAAAACAATTCTAGTTTCTCTCGAATTGATTTATAGTCACTGCTTTACTATCTAACTAGCCTACTACTAGTAACTTAGCCTTCTTCAATTTGTATATTTTTTTTGTTCCGCAAATCATTATATTTATATTTTTTATATTAAATTCACATAATATAGTCTTACACTGTGTCTAAGACTGACTACAACATAACTGTACATTTGTATGTATATTTATTTATTTATATTTTTTTATATAACGAATTACATAGTGCAATAGTATATTCAGCGTAATGTTTCAACAGATTCACTTTGAATTTTTATTTTGTAAAAACGATCATTCCATATTCCCTCTTCGAAGTGGAATCATCGTTTATAGAATATAAATTGTTATAAGTCAAATATTAATAAAGTTGGTTTTAAATAATTTCATTTTTTTCGATCTACGTTTCTACGGTCTGTCGCAAACGTAATTAACGTAAGATTCTCTGTCAAGGATTATCTGGTAGAATTTTTTTAAACAAGATCGTCTACATCTTTGATGTTTGTTAGCGTACATAATAATGTATATGGTATTTTATTGTTAAATTGTATTCTTTTTTTTTAAATATCGAATCTGATTGATTATTTCTCTATCTTCAGCAATAATATCAAGAACAAAAATATCGTTCGACAAAACACAGTAGAGGCGTGGTCTTAAAACGCTATAACGCTATTGCTTAAGGGAATTTATCGTATTGATGTTGAAATATTAAACTACCTACAATGAAAAGTTGTATCGTTCAACTAAGATATAGCAATTTGGGCGTCTCTAGAATACATTAAATTCGGTATTTTATAATTGAAACAATACGATCGGCGTCAATAAATTAAACAGTTGTCTTGTGGTATGATCGGGTGCGCGCTGGTGGTCCAAAGATGAATAGACGTTGTTTTGATTCAATTTGAGTAATGATTTTTTACTTAACTACGGGTTAACGTGTTTTTAAAATCGATAGGAATTATAAAATTTAATTTTGTAAGATGTATGATATCCGAATCGATGTTACGATGTGAATGCTGATCAATTTATGGTTTTGTTGTTCAATGTTTCTTCGTCCCATAAATTTGTTTATAACATGATGTATAAAAATTTATACTTGTATATGATTTAGTAGTATGTCCTATAGTCGTTGTACAGTTACTTGAAATTTTTTTTTAAGATATTAGAACTGTAATAATATATTATTATATACGATTGTGGTAGGTATCTATTGTATACTGTTACTAGATTTAAAAAATAATTTATTTTTTACCGTCTTAAGAAAAAAATCATGTAATATCGTAAATAACTTTTAGAATTTAATTCTTAATTTTCCCTTTTTACCAATTGTAAAATCATCTAAAAGTAAATTAAACCAAATTTAACTGTAATCGCTAATATGACTAATTCCTTACAAGTAATTCTCGGGGTAGTGAAACTCTCATAACTTTATTTAGATTCAGCGAATTCTAATAAAACAATTATCATTTGTACGGCGTGCGGCCGTACAGCGCACGTGTCTTGATTGAAACTAATCCGATAAGCTCAGTTACTGTTCGGATATTTATATGTAAGCAGTCGTTTTGGCATAACGATGCAAGAATTCCGTGATATGAACAATATGGGCTTCCAAAACCAAATGGCCAAGGAATTACCAAATGGCCAGAAAATCGAAGTATTACTACTACTAACTAAGCTATTATAATAAAGTTTCATTCGATAAATAAGAGAAGAGAACGACGCTTAGCCTTCCTTTTTCTCTCTAAATGAGCAACAGTTATATGGTCTGTAAATTTTGAAACGAATTCATGTTTAAATATTAGTAACGCCTCTTTATGTACTATGCGGTTGTTTTACCTTTGTAATGATAATAATAATTACCTGTTGTGGATTTCTATAAAAAAAAAAATTGAATAACACACGAATAATCCTGTTTCAATAAACAATAACAAAAACAGTGTGACATAAAAAAAATTAAATCTAATACCGTTTATTGCGTTACTTTAATCACAATAGGAAATCTTAACACACAAAGCGTTAGTATTAGTGGTAGCTGACGCAATTTGATTGATACTAATCCTCCTAATCCGGCCTTACAGTTACCTTCTGTTTGAATGATTTGACAATTGTATAGAAAGGTGTAGCCACCTAATTAGTCACTTGTGTCGGCAAAATTGTGGGTTCTGTTTCAATAGATATACTGTTACACAATGTGGATGGAAAAGTTTTGGTTTTTTTTTTTTGTTTTATTAAATTAATCATTTATCTCATCAGACTTTATATTTTTATTCGTATATTTTGTCTTAATAACTTGATAGTTCTATAAAAGACTGAGTTATTGTGACTCTAGTTTTTGGAAATATCTAATATAATAATATTTATCAATTACTTGTATCTTTCTATTAATAGTGAGTTCTATAAGTCTGATATAGACTCTGTTTTTGGCTGTTCATTCAAGAAAACTTTATCGATATTTCAATTTCGACGTATTAAAATTAAACGTCTAAACAAATAAAAGTTACCCATCATTTCTTATCTCGAGTAATCGATACAAGTTCGATCGATACGAGATCCCATTTGTCTTTCTCCTGTATCGGTTTTTATCTATCGGAGATGGAATCTATCTATATAGATGTATCTATCGATTCGATTCGATTATAAAAAATTGAATTGATATTTTACAGTTTGTTGAGCACGTGATGACATTATTTTTGAATGACGTGATATTGAGTTAGTTCAGATATTCCCTTATTTCTTTTTTCGTCTTTGTTAATCATATATTTATTCTTAACATCCATTATACAGTGTTCGCATGGTTATTTTATTTTCTTTCCTGTACAAATAAAAAAAAATAAACACAATAATATATATTTCAATAAAAAAGGGTACTAAAATTACATGATTTATTACTTTTTATTTTTAACGTGTTAAAAATACTCTTGAATTGCAATAAAGCAATGCTCAAGATACCATCGTCAAGCGTGTCTGCGCATAAAAAATAAATATTTCATATTTTACAACTTAATACTAAACATAACCGACTAAAACATTAAAATTACTTAAATCCAACAAAAGCAATCAAAAACCATATTAAGCAACTATTTATGTCAAAAATACTATAACTATTATAACTTTTACAACAAGAAACGTCTAATTTATTTGTTTAATTAAAAAGTGTTACCCAATTAATATGAAATACATAAAAAGTGTTCGCGTTCGAAACAATTCTCACGACACATTATTTCAACCGGATAGCATTAACATAGAAAACTCGAGACTTATATTTCGCAATGAATAACATAATAATTTGTTAACAGTATAAGTGTTGAGCTTCTGACAGACTGGCGTGTTGCGACTGGCGTGTTGCGACTGGCGTGTGCTTAAAACAACATGTTTCCAAGTGACTGACTTATACAAAAGTTAAATCAATCCTGACAAATAAAATTTTTAAAAGATAGAATATCTAAAATTGTATTGATTAGATTAAGACTAAAAGTTGATTAGAAATAAGAAGGATCAAAAGTAAAACAAAAATTTACGTCAATTTTGAGAAAAGGCACTGTCAAACAATATTTTGATTATTATGAGAGAAATATATAATATAATTAATGAAAATACAAAAAAAAGTTGCCTTTATATGTTTTTTTCTTCGTACAGAAGGTAACAATAATATATTGCATAATAACACTTCTAAATAAACTTCAACCTAAAGCCTCACCACAATTGAGCCATCAATGTTTAGTCAATCAATAAAACGAATAAAAATAACGTTAGAACGCGTATTAGTGAAAACCCGTGTGATGGCACGATTACAAGAAATCTCACAATAAATAACAGATACTTTCAAAAATCGGTAGGCTTACCTATAAATACTATTATCAAAAATCGTATAATTTAAAATCTATCGATCGAAAGTGCTTTAATACGATCGAAAAGAATTTTATATCGATCGATCGACTATGAGTATTATGATTTCAATTTTTGTCGTGGCATCTGGTAGTAACAATTTAAATATATCGGGTCTATTGAGCGATGATTATTACAGCTCTTTGATATGAAGACGTTACTGAATCCGGAACTTACGTCTGTTTGAATTTTAAACGTATTTTTATTAAGAAATTTTCCCATACGCTCCGTGCTTACTTATAGAAATAAATGAAATACAAATCTTTATTTATTTATCCGTATTGTTCGTGTGCGTTGAACTGTATAGGGATACATTATATAATATTTATATGAATTATAATTCTATGATAATTTTTTGTATTTATATTTTTTTGGATGAAGATATGAGGAGAAAGTGTAACTTCATTTTTTATAAGTAAAAATTTTAAGTTTTGGACTTTGATTAGTTTATCATTTATTCGTTTGATAATCCTTTTTTAACATTTATAAATAGATATAATTGTGTATAGAAAATGTTTAAACCATGAATTTTGTTTCTTAATATGAAAGAAAGAGGATACTATCACATCGTCCGTATATTAGGCACACAGGTACATATACAAACACACACACAAAACAACCTAACATAAAACTTAAGGCAGTCATCTACATACCCGTGCTATCATTAGAACAAAGTAACTTTATTATTATTATACAAACAACTGTTGTAAAATAGCAAACAGCTACATTTTATAGGCCTTATTTCTCAACACCAATTAATCTTAATACTCGAGATAGAACCTACTCACACACACAGAAATATTACCTTAAGCTTCCGACATAGTTTATTTTATTCCATATATAATTTTGTGAACTTTGTATGTGATGTAAAAAAAGCAAATTTGTTTAAATAGGAATTTAGGATAATAATAGGAGATAGCTAGGTTAGCTATACTTCATTTTGATACTTAGGTATATGTGTCCGTGTATCTGTACATACACAGCTTCGATTTGTGTCACTGTAGTGCGGTAGTCATCAACTAAACAACATGATTTTATCCTTCTTCTTACTTGGTTTTGCGAGAATAAAAGATAAGAAAAGCAAAAAAAAAAAAAGAATAAAACCTGTCATTTTATAAAGAGATTTTATACTATTTTAAGTTTATAAAAAAAAATACAATCTGACGATATTTACTTTTTCAATTTTTTTTTTTCGGGAAAAAAGTTTAATTGTATCTAAACAAACTTAACGCACACTTTCTTTATCCATAGAACACAATCTTATCTTTAAGGACTATATATGTAAATTTTTGCCACCGCCTATTGTCGAATGACGCCGCGTTGGCGCAACGGTTACAACCATGGATTGTACCTGTTGCGCTGTCGGTTGCGGGTTCGATCCCCGCACATGACAAACATTTGTATTGGCCATACAGGTGTTTGCCGTGGTCTGGGTGTTTGTGAAGTTCTTGTGGGTCTTCCCACCGTGCCTCAGAGAGCACGTTAAGCCGTCGGTCCTGGTTTTTATCATGTACACCTGATAGTGATCGTTACTCATAGTAGGGAATATATCCGCCAACCCGCACTGGAGCAGCGTGGTGGATTAAGCTCTGATCCTTCTCCTACATGGAGAAAAAGGCCTATGCCCAGTAGTGGGATATTACAGGCTGAAGGGTAAATTGTTGAATCTGTGACTACTAACAAAAACCATGTCAAACATAGTTATTAACAGTTTACGATTAAAGATCAAACCCGAGAGCAAATGTGTTGAATTCAATTAGATTTTCAAAATTTAGAGAAAGTTTTAATCATAATAACGTTCTTTATTTTCACTCATCGAACTAAATCAAGATGTCACATTATAATTAATATCAATTTTAAATCGCCAGTACTAATAGCGCTCAGCTCAAATAAACAGGTAAGTTTATTGCGGGTCATAGTAAAATGGTGATTACTCATAAGTAGGTGATGTTAGTCGGCTATGTTAAACCTTAGTTTATAACCGCTAGCGGTCGAAGGGATGTGTTCGACGTCACTTTGAAATGAATTACCTTTAAAGATAGCACTAACACTTATATCATTATAATCGTTGCTTTATATATAAAGTTTATTAATTTTATAACGCTGCTAGAATGTCTGTTTATGTTCTTATTGCCTAAAGATCTCAATGATGGAGAGATTTCACTATGTAACTAGTGAGGTACTTATGAAAACTTACTTGATGACTTAGGGCTTCCGTGTTTATTTTTGCTGTGCCAGTCCAATAGGTTTTACATTATTTACAAGTATTCTATTTATAATTGAACCGGCAGATCTTAAAAATTGAAACAAATCACTTCAACTATATTATTACTTAAAAGAAATATACTTATCTATAAATTGTATATTTACCACCGCTTCAAATTTAAAAAAAAAAGTCGCCACTTTTTATTTTATACTATAAAAAAGTTTACAAAGTAATAATGGAAAAAAAAAATTAAAAAAAATATTCATTACCTTCTAACAAATGATCATTCTTTAGAGAAAGAGTTTTGCGAGAAACTGGTGTCTGTGAGGGGCCTCAGCTGAAAGCACACATCACCAGGTCACACTCCAAGGAACCCAGAATACACCACAAAATTATACGCCGTTAGTGTAAACATTTGTAAAAAAAGGAACATGTTAAACAAGAAAAGTCCATTAATGACCAATTATCATCAACAAATAATTCTGAAAACTCCTGCTATCATTCAATCAGCGAGGTACTTATTCTCTAGGCCCATACGTAAGGTACCGTTAGGTAGCAAAACAATTTGTGCTTTAAACATGCGGAGTACTCAGAATTGGCTAGTTTACAAGCAGATGGCTACCGGGACTATTACCATTGTAAATGATCGCAATTTGAGCCGGCTTCAGGTTCTTCCTCGTTACACGCATTACCATACCGCTTCATTTCAACTGAGGTTTCGTTGTGATGGTTTTGAAAACGGTTTTCGGTGATTGAATGCGGTTGGATTATAAAATTAGTCCCGTTAATTAAATTATTAAGAATTAAGAATATACGAAAATGACTTTATGGTATGTGTGCGAAATTTTTTATCCACTGTTCAAAAATCGCTGTTCAAAATAAAATAAAAAAAATAATAGTGCCTTTTTTAGGTTCATTTCGGATCACAATTTACAAATATATGACAGAGACTATAACGATATTTCGCAGCTATGTTATTGAATTTCATTAATGTAAGAAAAATAAAATATAAAATTTAGCTTATATTAAAGATTGCGTTAAAATGTCAATGAGCAAATAATTATACATAGAATACGACGCCATGTTGGCGCAAGGGTCACAGCATAGGTTTGTGGCGGTTACGCGTTCAATCCCCGCACCTGACAAACATTTGTATTGACCATACATGTTTGCCGTGGTCTGGCAGTACTAGCTAACAAGTACTAAAAATTTATCTTTACTATACTCGTATTATGAAAACAATTTATTGATTTAACATTTTTATAACGAAATGTGCATAAATATCAGTAAATCTAAGATCGAAGTAAACAAACGATTAACAGAGATAGTTTTAGCAAATTTATTTAGAAATTTTACAATATCATACATATTTATATCGTAAATATTATGTGTTACGAAATAATGCATTATAAGATCATATGATACGAAAATTAAAGAGAAAAATTATGTACTAGCGTTATCTCAGACAAGGAAATCGGTCACTATCAATACAAAATGTTAGTAGAAAATATTCAATTATTGGAAATTACGCTATTATTGCAAGCATTCTTAAAGTAATCACTATTATAATTTGTTTCCGTTGTCTTACTTTCCAATTGCTCTTTAGATATTGTTTGTTGGATATAAATTGAGTACTAATTTGCTAAAGAATGTCTATTTCAAGCGCTGTATCATATGGAATGTGCAGTTCTTGCAGGGATTATTTTACAAAAGAGTCAAATTTTAACGCATTTTTATCACATTTCCGATAGCTTAATATATTATATGTACTTATTAATACATAAGTAATTAAATATTTATATTTATAAGTAATAATATATATAAAAATAATATTTATAAGTTATTAAATATATAATTAAAATTGTTTTCAAAATCTGTTAATAAACCAAATTAATTATAATTTGAATCTATATATAAGGCAAATCAACATAAAAGTGTTAAAAGTTCTAGAGAGAAAAAAAAACTAAGCGTTCCATCTTTATAGTGACAAACAACAGTTAACAAATTACGTATTCAGATTTCAAAAGCAATTCTTTAAATCGAATCAAAACAGTAAAAATTCTTTAACAACTTTCGCTATCGAAGCGTTTTATGAACACCTCTTATAAAATTATTTGGTTGCTTTACGCCTCAGTGATATAAGATAAGGAGCGGCGCTCTCTGTGCGCCTACGCAGATCTGACAGTTGTCGTTTGTTAAAAAGTTTCCAACTTGTTTTGTTTTTTTATCGCTCGAACTAGATTGTTAATTTGTGATCCCTTGACAGGTGTTCCACTTAAATACACATCTATATGTATATCGCTGTAAATAATTAAAAAATTAGCGCCTATCAGTTTTATATTTGAGTCTTAAATACTTAATTTCTTTAATATTAATCTCTGTTGAAGAACAACGTCGTAATAAAAACTTGCATATTTTATTAAACATTTTAAAACAAAAGTAATAGATCCAAGCAAATAAAGATAATATTTTTATCAATTAATTTCTTAATATTCGTTTAGTAGTTCATACATTTGTTCTAGACATAAAGATGATTTGTTAAAAATGTAACAATATTTAGTTGTAAAATTTCTAACGATGTATGACATTGATGAACTGGTCGACCGTTGAAACTTAAAAAGATAAGCCTGGGTAAGATGCTATCTGTTTACATATAAAGTAAGAAATAACGCGCTTGAGTTTTACAAAAACAAAATATTCAAAAACAAAATGGGGAAAACTAAAACGAAGTCCCGACAACATTTTAAAATCTATATTGATGGTTATATCCAAAAGAACTTCATATAAAATAAATCTAACTAATATAACTAGGAATAAATATTAAATATTTTAACTCATTACATTCTAGAACAACACTAACAATACAAAACAAATTTCTCTCAAAACAGAAACAAAGTCACAGGAACCGCATGTATGAACATAAAAGAAGCCTTCCAAAGAATTCGCGGTGTTGTCTGAAAGGCCGACATCAAGATTTCACCAGAGTCCTACAATGTCTCTTTGTCGTGGCCGTCTTGTGAACAAGCTGAAAGGCTTTCGTGGTTCAAAGCCACGTTATGTTGTAACCTTTCTTCCTTGCTATTTATTGATGTTAGTACTGTGTTCGAATTTTAGAACTTGGTGTTGTGTGAATTGATGCATTAAGTACTATTTACTCTAATGGCCCGTTTAAAGGATTTATAAATATCATGTTATTTACGTCAATGATTTAAAATAAAGTAAGAAATATAAAAAATAAAAAATTTAAACCGAAACAATTATTTTAACTTTTTGTTAGTCTGATAATGCACGTGTAAACAAAAAGATATGAAAATTTGGTATGCATTGTTACATAAATAAAATAATATTATACTCGAAGCTTAAGTTTCTTTATTCAAAACTTAAAACTCTTGGAGTTTATTTTCTTACATGAAAAAAAAAACTAGCAAGTGCGTAAATCAAAAAATCAAAATCAAAAAGCTTCAAAGGCACTTTCGAATCGTCATTTTACATTATACGCGATGCTTAAGTTTCTTTATTCAAAACGTAAAATAAAACTCTTGGAGTTTAATTTATTACATGAAAAAAAAAACTAGCAAGTGCGTAAATCAAAAAATCAAAATCAAAAAGCTTCAAAGGCACTTTTGAATCGTCATTTTACAATTTCAAATTTTAGTCATTTTTTTTTTAATAAGGCTACCATCGATTCGCAATGTAGAATGTAGATTCTGCAGAGAAGAATCGGCAAGAAACTTCGCAATTACTCTTTTGAAAATAACATATAAACTGTGTTTTAGTACAAAATTAGTAATATCTTACAAGACTATAAATGATCAGTTTAGAAAAGTACGTTAAAAGAATGTACGTTAGTAAACAAAGTTCAGAATAAAGAAGATTTTTGTTTGCGCTGATTTTGGAAATACCTGTCTGTTACAAGTACAGTGTTTTGATAAAACTATTCCGTAAATAGATTTAAATAGACATGAAATACTTCGGCGCAGCATAGAATACCATTGAATATATGGAACCTGGCTTATTATTGAAATTAAATAATAAGACGGCACTTAAAAAAGAAATCAAAAAGATGCATTTTTCGTAGTATCATCAATAATATTCTAAACCAGCACCTACAGATTTATGCACAGACCCACACAAATACACCTTCATCTTACATACACACACCTACACTAATACACCTCCATCTTACATGCACACACCTACACGAACACACATTCACATCTTCATGTCATGCACTCACCTCTAACTGCAGTGGATAAGACGGAACATAGCCGTTTACTTTTTTTTTACTTCTTATTATTATATTTTTTAAATATAGTGTCTAGTTATGCATTTTATAATGATTAATTTTTATTCATATCAGTGTGATCCTATTTTGGCCATTTTTATGCATTATATTGTAACATACTATTGTATTATAACGCTGTTGTATTGCCTAATAAAAAAAATAAAAATAAATGATGCAGAGACCACACTGTTTAAGTTACGTTTATAAATACCTCTAAGCTTTGTAAGTGGTCAATTTATTAATGTTTACCTTAGAAAACAAAAGTACATATAGATTATGTGTAAAAGTCAATGGTATTAAATGGTTTGGACCCATGCCCTTTGATTAAAATTCAGAACATTAGATTGAATACCTTCTACCCAACCGACTATTTGTATTATTTACAAAATGTAAGGATGTATCTACTGTCGCGTACTGACAACGCTACGTGCATCGTCACACCGAAGTGTGATTATGAGTTTTGTAGCTATGGCGTAGTTAAAGGGAGTCTTTTCACTAGAAGTGTGTAGATTTCTGACGTTCTAGGGCGATACTAAGATTAATACGTACATAAGAACGAAGTGATTTAGTATCCTAGAAATAAAACCTTTTTCGTTCCCCATTACCTACGTACCTAATACTACTATTATGAGGTATCGAAGCTTAAGCGACCACGCTTCTCCTCTGTGGGTTGGCGGATGATTTCCCTTCCACGAGTAATTATAATTATCAGGTATCTATGATAACGATAGAGGAGTCTGATGCTCAGTGGGAAGAATATTTTTAAAATTGCAAGTAACCTAGCCTTTAGCTGTAATAAAAACGGATTCTATCGGTAAATAGCCGACTGTCGTACCACTAAGCTAGAATGGATATCATTATTTAAATTAATTATTTTAAAAAGTTTTAGACAGAATTACAATAGAGTACAAAAGTTTAAATCAAAATGATAGCTTGTGAGATTAGCGCTGTTAAACAAATGATTGAACACTTCGGTTTTTTTTCTTATTGATACAAGATTTATATATTGACAAATGCTACACCCACGGTAATCGAATCGATTGCGTTTTATTCGAAGGTATCGCTTACTGTAAGCGAATTTAAAAGTTTATGTTAAGGAGTTAATTTGATAAAATTAATTTATCGACATAAAATTATAATTTTATAAACTGCAAGACATTAATAAAACTGTTTTAAGTCAAGGTCGCTTAATAAACTGTAATAATAAGTATTATAATTGTTTCACTTTATTTTTTTTTTTTATTGAGAATAAAAAATACAACATGCATATTTCAAAAAACCAATGAATAACATACCAATAACTCAATGAAACCTAGCACAGTTTTCGTTTTACAAATCACTATAACTTAAAAGTAAGCACCCGAAATCAATGATAACTTATAATTAAATTTTATTAACGATAAAATTATTAATAAATCTAGTTTATCGGAGGTAGGATATCTAGGAAACATATACTAATTAAATTATTTTTGTTATACAACATAACACTAATAGATGTCTAATGATACATTCTGAGTTACACAACACCAAATTACCGTCGTATTGGTAACTATAATGTAACATTATTAAACCATTTATTAATAAAAGAGAATATTTAAGATACAATTAAGGATTTAAATAAAAAATCGAAAGAAAACACTTAATTCTTAAGTTCCTTAAATTCATTAAAAATTACCAAACATATTGATACTTTTATTCAATCGTCAGTTTAAAATGAAGTATACCACTTATCACGATTACCTGATAGCATCAAATTGCTCATCACATTAAGAGATGACTATTGTTTTTATCACGTTCATACTTCTGGTATCGTGATACAGGGAACGTCCGTCTGTAACTACAAAATCTCGAACTCACTTACAAGTCACTTAGTTCGTTTTTTTTCTTAACACCATTAAGATTCTTATTATTATTCTTCATGTTAATATTACCTTACTGACTGACTTAAATACGATTACTGTAGAAATAACTTGAAAACTTAGTAATAAATTTATTCCTTTTGTTATTTTTTTTAAGTCATAAGGCCAACGTTTTCGTCAAGCTTAAACTTTTTGAACATAGAAAATGAAAAGACTATAAAATAAACATATTTGTTTTTATATAGACTCTTTGCAAATATAATTGCTTTATAAATAATTTATCAAGAGTTCGTAGTAGGAGCTCTCCTTTTAGACGAGATGAAACGACAGGTGCATTATGTTTAAGGTATTATTCCCACAGTCCATCTCTTACATGTTATGAAAGCTTACGAACTTATAACGTTTTAACATTGTATTCGTATTATCTTATACAAATAAAAAACGAGTGTGCTTTAGACCACACGAATGAAGCAAAACTTTTTTATTCCGTCTAACTTATACATCCCTCTCAACCTTCCGTCTCTCCGTTCCTCTCTTCTCTTCCGTTCGCCTCACCCGATCACAATTTTCGTAACGCTCTCGTCACGCATTCACCAGTAAGCTAGCTTACTCCCCAACTCAAGGGTGCGTAAAGCTTTACTTCAAAAACTATAAAAATATAAATTTAGAACCAATTAATTGAAAGAATGAAATATATAAAATTAATATATTAAATTGACGAAATTGTAAAGAAAATTAAAAAAAAAAGCTTGACAACTTATCGGCTACGTGAACTTCACGTGTCGAGTAGTACGTAAGACAGGGAAATGTTTGTCCTGTTAACTAGTAGAACACATGTAATAAATTTGTTTATTAACTATACTATCCCTTTTAAATTATATTTTATTGAATGATTCACGGAATTAGACGGCACTTTTTTATAGTATAAGAGTGACAAGTTAATGGCATAGACCCATTTCATTGGCATTAAACAGGCCTTACAACAAGGGTTATTGACACATAAAAATACTTTTAAAATAACGAAAATTCAATAAAAGTTCATGTTGTAGAAATATCGTGAATTCCTTAGGACATTTTCTATTTATATTTTTGTTTACTTTAAGGCCAGTATTTAAAAATGGGTAAAAAACTCTTATACTATAACATTTGTATATTCTTTTCGTTCGTGCCATTCGAACGTGCCCTTAAAAGAAGTAAGTATTTGTAATAATTTTTTATAATAACTTTTTATATTTCATATTTCATAATTAAAAAAAATATATATCTTTATAATTACAACAACAGGAAGTCAAACAAAAACATTTTACTGCTACTATTCTACTGCTGGGCATAGACCTCTTTCTCTATTAGGAAAATGATAAAAGAAAATGAATTAATTATACTTGTAACTAAGCAAATAGAACTCATATTCATAAAAGAAATTATGCATATATACATTTTAGTCAATGAAGGCAAAGTTTATAAGGTATATGCAGCAATGACGATACACCTCGACGGCTTTTACTATTAAAAAGCAAAAAACAAAAAAAAAAAAACTTGAAAAAATCCGATACTTAGAAATATTTAGTATAATATTGAATATTAATAAACATTTTCTGTGAATAAAGTGACGCACATAATAAACTTTTATTGTTCATTTTTTGATAAGGCTGCATTAGCTTTAAATTTTTCTTTAAATACCCATAATTATAATACTAAATATAAGAAAAGACGAACCCTGGTATATATATTACTACAGAAAATAAAAAAATAAGAAAATTATTTCCGAATCAAGAATTTAATTCATATTAATATTCACCAATCCATTGTTTGACGAGTCGGTGTTTGACGCTTTTACCTCGAGCATTTTTCACAAGGTGGTTAAATGATGTTTTACTATTAATTTTATCTAGTCACCTGCATACTGATGTAATTAAGCCATTGTTCTCACGTTGCCTTTTACATTCAATGCCTTGAATCAATACAGCTGTTGTGCCTAATTTGGTTTTATAAGTTAAGCTTGTTACATGCGTAGTCATCGAAATTCTAATGTTAACTATTTAGGTCTTTAACTATTTGTATGGCGGTATGGTTTTTGTGTATCGCTTGCTTTTTGTTAAAGTCCTTGATTAATGATAGTTAAATATTTAGAAATAAATAAAATAAAATACTGTTTTTAAAACATACACCTACTGTTTTTACAACTATTATATACGATAAAAAAAAGTCATTGATGTAGGGCACAGAAAGAATTATCCTGCTTAAAATTCGGAATAGCCTGTCTGAGAAGATTACGGCTAAATAATACTGCGTAGTCATGTGTTTATATGGTGAGTAAGGTCAGAGATCCTGGGAAGGATCAGGGATAGACTACAGGCCACGGTAACTGCTGGGCGCCGTACGCATGTTTGCCGACCTAGTATATTATGTACATAAAAAAAGAAATTTAGTATTGATATATGTAAGCTTTTTTAAATCAAAATGGTTATTATCATTACTAAAATTATTTAAAACTGGATATTCATCATCTTTTTTATTTCTATTTTGTGGAGCTCGATATTTCGACGTTATCTACGAATGTCTTGTTCACAAAATTACTGTTTGAGGGTAGATGTTGACGGCATTAGTAAGTGTCCACACTGGACTATCTCCTTTGTTGTACGTTTGCTGTGTAAACATTAGTCACTAGACAGTTGTGAATAATTTTAGTTAATATACTTAATTCAGTTTACATATATATATATATATATAGTATGTATAAACTCTTATGTCGAACGCGTTAAAATAACATAGTAAGTCATTCCTTTGAAGGCAATATTTCACAGGCATTTCTCGTCGAACTAAATTATACAGAAATATGGAACTCATCCATTACACTATTGTAAAATTAATTATCGAGGCGCCCTACTGCGAGTAAATATACCGTCACTCAGCGTGCTGATGGAACACATTGAAATATTCGATGTGCCGTACCGTTTTAGTACTTATTATAATAAATGTAAAGACCATATTATAATAGATATAAGTTGTGCACGTTATAAGTGCAAAGTGTGTTGTGTACATAGGCATGTAACCGTTTAGAAAACTATTAAGTTTCACATGTGAGTTAAACGTTATGGAAATTTTTGTTACAATTAAAAACTAGCTGCAATGTTTTCAATAGTTCTCAAAATCTGAAAAACGGAGCCTTTATAAACATTGAAATTTTTTTAATTTTTAATCATAATATATGTTTATACTCATATATTGTTAAATTAGAGCAAAAAAAAGCGTAGCAACGTGCGAAGGATAAAGCTAATATTTAATAAACATATAAATTGATCAAGAATACACAATTTAAAGTAACCACCTATATCATCACCTAACGAAATTTTAACTAAAAAACGTCATTCTGACCACAAAAAAAGCGTAGCGTAAAATTACAATCACAAATACTTCCATATGAATGAGTTCAACGGTTAACATATGTGTAATCGATACAGATATTACGTCGTATTCATTGTAGTTTAGTAGTTTGACTACAATGAACAGACAATAAATATTTGTGTAAGACAACATTAAATATCTGTATGAACGTTTCAATATGTTTTAAAAGTGTAATCATATCCGTAAATAGATTTTTACATCATCAATTTTAAATCACTTGAAGGTTCTGTAGGTTCTCATAGACAGTAAACAATTGAATAAAACATATAATAAGATCGTACAGATGTTATACTTGCTTAAATGTATTTGTTAACCTGTAAAAGTATCCGGCTATTTTTGGAGTCTACTCCTAAGCATATCATCATCATCATTTCAGCCTATCACAGTCCAAAGCTGGACATAGGCCTCCACAAGTTCACGCCAAAGATGGCGTGAACTCTTGTGTTTTGCCCATAGTCACCACGCTAGGGAGGCGGATTGGTGACCGCAGGGCTGGCTTTGTTGCATCGAAGACGCTGCTGCCCGTCTAAAGCCCGTCGTAAGCATATCCAAAGGATAAGTATTATTGTGGAGATTATAATACTATTTATGGAGATTTATAATTACTAGTACTACTGATTATTAATTACCCAGATTCCTTAATCTGGGGAGTGAAACCGTGTGAAAGAGTAATGCTAAGCATTAACGCGACCTATCCTGGAGTGCCATTTTAGTCTAGAACCTCTCTTACTAGAAACATAAATATATTGTAAATATCACGATAATGACTAGGAGTAAACTCGTAAACGTATCAAAGCTGACAAACTCGTTTATTTCACAAGTAATATAATATATGACATTTTACAACAGTAGCCAAATCATCTCGAGTGAAACCAGGTGGATTTCTATATACAGATACCTACTACATTTATAGCGTGTGCAGATAAATTTAATATTTTCCTCATTGTCTGCAGCACAATGGACCATTATGAAACATCATATAAAATACGATACTTATTCTTGTGTATACGCCATTATACAAGTTATTTTAGTCACGGTTTAAATAATTACACATAAATTAAATCAAGTTTTGATATCTATAAATTATAAAAAAAAAATCTTAACAAAAGATACCGCGCCATTATATTCGATTTTAACTCCGAACATGACTTACACTTAACTCACTCTTAGTACACAATTCGTTAATGGTCATTAAATTTGATGTAATACAACGACTCGCTTGTAATCTGGAGCAGTCTGTCTGGGCAAGTAACTAAACCATGTAAAAGATCATACCTAAATAAAACTGCTTCCTAATATCTAAATAAACTGTGTTATGTTACTGCGGTAGTAGTAAGTCAGCAAGAGGTCCTGGGTAGGGTCGAATGTAAGACCGGCAACGCGTTTCCGATGCACCTGAGGTTGCAGGCGTCCACAGGCTACAATAATCATTTAGCTTTAGGTCAAACTTAAGCTTGTTTACTATACCTGGTCGTGAAAGAAAATTGGGGTAACCTTGTTATATGATATAAATAGTTATCAGGGAAGGCAATTGAAAAGTTGATTTAATTTTTTGTGATTTTATTAGATTTTATTTTATTTTTATCAAAAAAAAAAACAAATATAAAAATGAAAACAGTCAAGTGCTACATAAAATCCACATATATTTAAGAATTATTGTGGTGATTTAATAACTTTATTTTCTATTTATTTCTTGTCATATAGCAGTCATAATCATATATATTCTTTAATTGTATACCTAATATGGTTATAGCCATGTGATGGACAGACAGTTGAATAATTTTATATAATAAGAAAAGTATGCTTTTATTATAGGTCCACTGGTATTCCGTTAATACCCATTAACGATGTTAAAAAATAACTTGTAATAATAACAAACGCAACAGTCAGCATCCCTCAGCAGGATGTAAATTTTCTGTCGGAGTCCGGAAACAAAACATACTTACAAATGCCCAGACTAAAGCAAACTTCTCTGTGGAATAAACACTGCACCTGTACTTGACTACTGGATTGTGACTGCTGCGTCAATATATTTAAAAGAACAACCGTATAATATTTTATAGTACGGCTGAATAAAAAAAAAAAAAAACTTAAAAAAACTTTTTCATTTTTAATCACAACACTATTTCAACTAGGCAATTTAAGGTAATCTATTCCATGTTCACAGTATATTTTACCTCGACTACACTATTAATCTATTCGCGGCATTGACGTACAATACAGGTAACTTTACTATTTATATTTGATCTTCAGGAAGACATTAATCTAATTTGCTAAGCAGTTTCGTCAGTGGAATGTTTAAATGATAATCTTCACAGCATCGTACATTATCTTGAGGTCACTTAGCCTTAAGCGACCTCAACTATTGTGTATTATTCTACGATCTTAGGTGCGGTATTCGATACCTAAAACAATATTTATTATTACAGAAAACAAAAAGTATCTTACAAAAGTTAAGTTACATATCTTAAAACGAGGCTATGAAATAATGATAAAAAAACTTTTTTTGTAAACATATAATATATAAAATTAATAAATTATTAAATAAAATATTTAATTAATTATTAATTCATTTTAATAATCAATAATGTGAATATATTCGTGACTTATCGTTGACTTTTCAGCGCAGTCAAGTACGTATCCTGCGTAACTTAATATCTGAATATTTGTAATTGATCCTACATATTTAATCAGCGAAATCAATTAACAATAAATCTCTAGTAATTAATACTAAATCACAATAATATCTTAACGCTATACACTACCTAATTTATGCTATCTAGACGCACCTGTCTTAGTATTTCCTTTTGTGAAATATTGTGAGGAAATTCTACCGCTATTGCAAATATTGTTTTTACTAGGCAAACAATAGAATTTGAATTAATTCGTGTAACGTTTTGCAAGATCTGAAATGTATTTACCACTCTACAGGTGAAAGCGTTGTGAATTATCTTTGAATAATTGTATTTAACATGAAGTGACCTTTGGCTAGTAGCGGGATATTAACACCTTACCCCAGTTCGATTACTTCTTGTAAGTTTATTTCAGTGTTGGAGATATCTACTTCATTTATTTCCAAAATAGACAAGAGGAAAGATTTTTTTTTTCATGACATCACAAAGTTTTTCTTCAAATTCAAATCAATTTATAACCTGAGTTTGATACCGTTTTGGTATTGTGTCTTTTCAAAAACTCTATCTTACTAGTAAGCCATCACGTTTATTCTAAAAAGAATGTACAGTGATAATAATATGTTTAACAATATTTTTCACAGTATATAACCTCAGCTTTCTTCTTTTGTTAAACATATGAAACAAAACCCATTACGTTATGTTAAGCCCTAACACATTCCCGGCCAGCCCGCTACATTATAAGTAACATACGCTAGAATGTTGTTTCTAAGTCCATCACTCTACACATTTCAACGTAGTGGACAATCAACCTAGGTTTTGCAAGACACTAGACCCGCCATATAAGGGCTAGGCTAGATCATCTAAAAAGTGGAACGCACTTCCAATGAGTCGATTGTGGTGGAACTGTTCAACAACGGTTAGTTCTATGTAGCAGTATAATATGTGTACAACATATAAGCCTAAAGGTTGTGTAATTATAATATAGTGTATGATTTTTTTAAGTTACTTTCAAACTCAAAGTTTATTATAAAAACTGCTAAGATATTACTAAGTTCTAACCCTCAAATTTCACCTTGCACAGTTTTTAGATATTTTAATTCAAAAAATTTGACGACGTATTTTATGTGCATAAAGCACACACATACAATTTTTTTATGCCAAAATTGGTAGTCAAGTGGAGTATTAAATATTTTTTTAATAAAGGAAAAAAACAGACTTCTTTTCAAGGAAAAAAATGTACTGAGAATGTTTTTTATAACAATTTTAAGTGCTCCATGAGGTTTTATGTCTCAATCAAAGTTGAACACTATCAGCTTTCTATTCTGGCTCTCTGGAATATATTTATAACTTAAGATATGCTTAATCGAGAATTCCTGTTCGTTTATCACATTGTAAGATTTAAGTAAACGATTTTATAGACGTGTTTTCACGCGATCTACATTTTATGTGTGATTTTCTTATTCCATTTACTTAATTGTGTAATTTTATTTCTATTGGATTGAATTAGTTACTTAATTGAGCCCATTTTGGTCATTAAGTCCCAATAAAGCAGTTACGACATTATTAAATTTTCAACAAAGTGGGTACTTTTTAAAATTATAATTAAGATACCATTAAAAGTGTAAATACATTTGTTTAACTTTGTAATATTCTTAACTTTCGTTTATCGTTTTAATCTTATTACACTAAGTATACTAACAAATTAATAGCTTCCTAGCTTACAATATAGCGCGGTTTAATTATTATTATTCTTATTTATAGATGAGTTAAGTACATATTCAGCATAAGATTCAAACATTATATCACTAGTAATACACCCCTATATCTAATACACACAAGTATGATCACATCTTATATATGTACGTTACTTTAAACTCTAATATTTATCGTCCATTATCAGCAGAATATATCGATTATATCTTCGTTTATTGTAATCATAGAGATAAACTCGAAAGCTCTGTTTAATCTTGCTTGTTATTATCACGTTTTGAATATGACAAATGTACTCGTATCCACGTTTTCTGTGCTTGATAAAATATCTATATCCATACTAATATTATAAAGCTGAAGATTTTGTTTGTTTGTTTGTTTGTTTGAACGCGCTAATCTCAGAAACTACTAGTCCGATTTGAAAAATTCTTTTAGTGTTAATTAAAAGAATTAGTAATTAGTAATAATTAGTGGGCTATATATCATTACGCTAAGACCAAAAGGAGCGGAGCACAATAAATGTATTCATTTTAAGAAAATTAAAGGTTTACTTTAAAGATATTGTTTTCGAGTTGGGGTTTAACTTCATTGGGAGCGATAATAGTAAACAAATCTTAGCCTACTAATATAATAAACGGGAAAGCTTGTGAGGATGGATGGATGTTTGTCACTCTGTCATTCCAAAATTACTGAACTTATTGCAATGAAACTTGGGTATATATAACTGAAGATCTAAAATAACACCTAAGTTAATTTTTAAATCTAAAGTTCCTACGGAATCTGAAATTTCGCAAGTAAAGCTGCGAGACGCTGTTAGTTACTGATACAAATAGATTAGTAGCCGCAAATGTCAATTAACATGATGATTACTTTATTTATTTGTATTATAAATTTGATACATATATATCATACATATATTCTTTTGTTATCACTAGCTCGTGATTCTCATGAATAATTTTGCGACACAATGCAGTACATTACGCAAGCAGAAACGCAGTTAAAAGCTATATGTCGATAAACTATCCTCATTTGCTGCAAAATTATGTCCCCTATCGGCCCTGCGTTGTTACTGAGATGTAGTCACCGCTTTTAGTTACGTCACATGTTCGATAGTAGGCTTATAAAGAACAGGATATATGAGCCTAAGTGTTATTGTAAGTTGGTTCCGTATGTTTCGGCTTTGTAAAGTTCGCTAAAGATATGTTAAGTTGGTATAACTTGTATTCCTGTACTCATTCGTACATAAGTCGACTTAAAAGTTTGGAAATGTAAATTCAATATAGTGTATGTAGTTTATTTAAAATCCCTTGTAATTGACAATCAACTACTGTTTATCGATTCTGTAGTATAACTTAATAATATTGTTGTGAATACAGGCCGTTGTGTCGTATGTACTGTAAAATATTTCTTTTTGTATTAATCTATCATATCATATCACAGCATAGACGTTCAAATTTAACTTCATCAAAGGCACGAGCGATACTTAGTCCATAATTGTCTAGACGGTACTACGACTCAATTACGTAGAAAACCAAATAGCAAGTAGCGTTGTCTAATCGACATGGGAAAAACCATACGACGTCTGATTTCATAATTATTCGCATTCCCAATAGCCCATTGCTTTATGTAATAGATGTCCCACTAACATGGTGTAATCAGACATAACTTGATGCATGCGCGAAATAATGCAATGTTGTGAGAGGATAGTAAAACATTTTGCAATTAACTTTTACATTACGAAAGTGATAGTTAATCTAGTTAGACTAGTGCAGTAGTTTGTTAAAACGCTATAAAACTATACCATTCTATATTTTATTAGACGGATATGTAATTATTTAACAAGGTTTTATGTGTGTAGTAATTAGTATAAATTTGTTATATACACAGATTAATAAAACGGAAGCCTATCAAGCATCGGCTTTATTTAAATCTATGTCGGGAGCCAGGTAATACACTAAAAAGGAACACTATTTTCCAGAACAGGGAAACAAAAATACGGCTTATAATAATATTTGTCATTTAACGATATTTCATCTGGAATATGTCACATGAAAATATTATCTAATGATGAAAAAATTAGATTTTGAAAAGTGGACGTTAGTCGTAAAACAAATGGGTTAAAACATACAAACTTATATTATTTTATCAATAGATATTGTGGATTAAACTAATAATATTAAATGAACTTAATTTCGTTAACGCTAACTTTAAATTTCGTTTATTTGTATACCGAATTTAATATTAATATTAAATTCGGTATACAAATAAACAAAATACAAAACTACTAAAAAAATACTCTAATCAATACCAATGAAGCCTATTACAAATAAAAAAATTTTTTAACACGATAACACGGCGGATGCTGTCCAAAATAAAAACGTAATTAAAAACGAACACCTTTTTACATTTCCATTAGCTCCCGTCAAATTGCGTGATAATATTTTTAAATACGGATTTACTTACAACGGAGCTGTGAAAATAAAAACAAAACGATATAAAGCAAGCGTAAAAACAAAAAAGAAGCAATACAAGAGTGCTTCGCTTGTTATAACCACGTAGGTAGCGGTTTGCAAACATTGTATACGCTTAATAAAATTGCAAAGGGTTGTGTACTTTAAATATTTTATTAATATTATTTATTTGTCAAGCAATAATCATGCACTTATTATCTTATCATTATCGAATGATATAAAAAAAAATTAAGTTAGATACAAGGCTTTTTGAGTGACATCTTTTAACTTAGTAGTATCTCGACCTCAAAGAAGATCACAACAAAATAATACTGTTTTCAAGCATTGTTGTATTCATGTTAGTGAGTAAGGTGACAAGAGCTCTTGAGGGAATTTGGGGATAAGGTCGCCAACACGCTTGCGATGCTTCTGGTGTTGCAGACATCTATAAGCTACCGTAATCACTTACCATCAGGTGGACCGTACGCTTGTTTGCCGACCTAAATATATATTCAAAAAAAATCTTAGACACCAAATTTGTATGCCTGTAAAATTAATAATATATGTATGGGACATACACATTTTTACCCCATCTAAGTGCATTTGTGTAATATGGTTTTCCGGACCTGATACAAAATTGTTATCCTACTGATGATTGTTAAATGTAGAGTTTATTTAGTTATCTAATAAGATATCTTTGAAATTGGGCGTCACACGACTCATACAACATCCTGAGTAAAATTTGTATTAGCCATACAAATGTGTAGGAATGTTTATCTTTGTCTTTGTATTGACTGTGTTTACAGACGCAGGTATTCTAAAGAGAATTCTAAAAGAGATTTCTAAGAGTTTTGTATGAAGCGCTTATTATTATTACAAATTGCGTACAATGTACAATACTTTATAACGTGTATGAGTATTAATGATTTTCAAATAGTAAGGCCATTTCATATTTATTATGTGTTTATTTATCGATACAAGAATAAACAGCCCATTGTTATACGTATTAACACGTAACGAGAGAATTATATACACTCATTAAAATCCATGATAAAACAATAAACAGTAAAATAACGTGCATATTATGTGCATAATGATTTCTCATATATGTGTCGAAACTATAAATATTCTTCGTATATACTGTACTTATGTAATTTATATATAAATGAAACGCTACTAAGCTTATATTACGATATTTCTAAAAATAATGTTTTAATTTTTAGAGTTATTTTTAGTGGTTTTAGTTTTATGGGTCACTGTTTTAATTTTATATTTAGTGTAAAAATAAGATTTTATTTATTAAATTATAATATTTTCGATACTTAAAAAAGTAATAACGGAAAAATTGTGTCAATTAATGTTATTCTTTAACTCAGATACTTAAAGAAAAGTAAAAGAGATATAAAGATAACAATACGAGATATTAAGGAATATATAATTATTTAAATCAATAACATTAAAAGTCACAAAACGGACATAAAATTGAGTGCATTTCTTTGTTAACTCAAGAACATCTTTTGCAAATTTATGTCACTTCTCAATAGCGTTATCTCAGTGTCTTATATTGAGTGAAAAACATAAAGTAAAATAAAGCAAGTACAACTAATGAAAGTATAAATTAGGATGGAGAGATCGCGTGTCGCCCCCGCAGACTTACGGAAGGCGTCTTTTTCCTTGTCGTAATCCAGCCGTATTGAATGTGTCGGTACACTGAGATTATACAAGCTGCGATTGTGATCCTATTTATGAATTGATTTATATTTCGTTTAAATTTAACTTTTTATTTTTATTTTATTTAATTTGTTAGGTGATTTGTTTTTTTTTCGATTGTGGCAGTACAAATTTTTAAAGATTAAAATAGTTTTTTTTTCTTTTTCTTTTTTTTTTTTTTTTTTTTTAAATATATAGACTAGCGCTTGACTGCGATCTCACCTGAAGTTAAGTGAAGATGCAGCCTAAGGTGGTGCGCGCTTGCCTAGAAGATGCCTATTCACTCTTGATTTAAAGATACCCAAGTTATAGTTCGTTGGAAAAACGGAAGCCGGAAGGGCATTCCAAATTTTTGCGGTGCGTATTAGGAACGAGGAAGCAAATCGTTTAGTGCGAGATCGTGGGATTTCAACCACATAGCGGTGCAGATTCATGCGATGCCTTGCGGTTCGGTGGTAGAAAGGTGATGGTGGAACCAAATTGTATAGTTCTAGAGCACACTCTCCGAAATATAACCTGTAAAATACCGACAAACAGGCAACCTTGCGCCGATGTTCGAGACTTTGAAGTCTAGAGCGAACCAGCGATTTGTCACCGATGAGTCTTCTGGCGCGTCGATCCACAGAATCCAAAGCAGCGAGCTGGTACTTGGCAGAGCCATCCCATAAGTGGCTGCAGTACTCCATACACGATCGAACTTGTGCTTGGTAGAGAGTAAGAAGCTGTTCCGGTGTGAAGTACTGCCTGACTTTATTGAGGATACCAAATTTCTTACCAGCAATTTTTGCCTTGGATTCTATGCATTGTCCGAAGTTCATATTAGACGAAATATTTATGCCTAGAAGATCAATACTATCGGTGATCGGTACAGATACACCCCGGAAAGTCGGAGCCAATGGGAATGGACTCCGTTTAGCGGTGAAAAGACACGCTTGCGTTTTGGAAGCATTAAATTTGACTAGGTTGGCGTCACCCCAATCGGATACCTCTTTCAAAGCCAAATTCATGCGTTCAACCAAAGCCTCTCTATGCTCATGAGTTTCAGCCCCACCAGCTCGGGGACCGGACACGTATCTCTCCGTAACAGTGCTGTCATCCGCGTATCCAAAGATACCGGGCCTGAGGAGGTCATTTATGTGAATCAAGAAGAGGGTTGCAGAGAGAACTGATCCCTGAGGGACACCGGCATTAACCGCCATCAAGTCAGACGAGGAGCCATCTAAGACCACCCGGAATGATCGTCCACTCAGGAAATCTGATATCCAGTCACACAAGCCCGGGGGTATTCCGTAAGCTGAAAGCTTGCTCAATAGGCTCTCATGCCAGACCCGGTCAAATGCCTTCGATACATCAAGTGAGACAGCTAGCGCTTCTCCGTGCTTGTCCTGTTACGGCGGAAACCGTATTGCTGGTCCGACAGGAGGTCATTCAACTCAAGGTATGCTAGGAGCTTTTCATTCAGTATACGCTCCAAACTTTTACACAGTATGGAGGTGATCGCGATAGGTCTATAGTTAGCCGGGTCGGCACGACTACCTTTTTTAGGTACAGGTTGTACGTTGGCAATCTTCCATGCTTTAGGAACTTGAGCGGATTTTAGAGAGAGGCGGTACAAGCGCGTGAGAATAGGAGACAACTCAGGAGCACAGTGTTTAAGTACTCTTGCTGGTATCCCGTCAGGACCACTAGCCTTATTCACGTCCAAGTTACGGAGTACTCTCAAAACCTCAGTTTGGCGAATGCGTAGTTCTGACATAACAGAGTCGCAAGGTGGATGTCTGGGCGGTGAGGCACTACCTGCATCAAGGAGCGAATTTTCTGCAAACAGATTCGCTAAAAGGTTAGCCTTGTCTGTCGCAGTAAAGGCCAGCGATCCATCTGGTTTAAGCAGAGGAGGCAGCGAGGGACGGCAGAAGCTCATTTCAACTGACTTAGAGAGTGACCAAAATGCTCTACTACCGCGCGGATGGGAAGCTAGTTGGGCTCCGATGCGTTTAATACGGTTGAAACGAGCTTTTTTAAGAACCCTTTTGTAGGACTTGGCAGCCGAGTTGAACGCTCTCTTCCTCGTAGTTATGTCCGGAGATTTAAGGGTACGGGCTTCAGCCCACGCTGCAAACGCTGAGTCCTTACGGGCTGCAGCTTCGACACATTCTGCATTATACCACCTAGGGATCTTGCCATCTAGTGATACATCAGCAAATGGAATGAAGTACTCCATCCCCTGACGTATCACTTCCGATATTTCTTGTTCGCAACTCGACGGATCGGACGTGTATGGTCATCAACGTCGGGTACTCGTGTTGCTTCTTGGACTAGCTGGGTAAGATCTAGCGACAGAGCAAATTTGAGCGCCTCTCTCCCGGCGTGGTCGGTATTCTGGTATGGGAACAGCCAGTCCTGGTGGTGAGCGTTAAAATCCCCCAGAAATACCATTTGGGCAGCTGGATACCGACGTTGAACCATGTCAGCCGTCTCACTGAGATAGTCGAACATCCGAGTCGTCTCCCGATCACCACTGTGCGACCGATAGGTACAGGCATACACAATCTGCTCCATGCCCGTATCCAATAAACACCACATGATGGAAAGGTTAGGTATCTCTAAGTTACGAAGACGCCGGCAGCAAACATCATCACGAGCAAACATACAGACTCCAGCGTGAGATTTAAAATCTATTCTATTTTTGTATCATTAGTAGTGTAACGCAGGAATTCATGTATGCGTCATTCATGCGGAATTCATGTATTTAAAATTGATTGGGTAGCTTTTAAATTTTTCTAGCCTACAAAAAGAATAGGAAAATAAATAAATAAATAAATAAATAAATAAACTATATACTTAATAAGGTGAAGCTATTATTAATAAGCCATTTTAGATTTACAAATGAAAGATTCTACAAGCTTTTCAGTCTTCAGACAGATATAGCGGAATCTTTTAAAAGACGTCAATGCTGACTGAAAGATAACAAGACAAAGATGAATTATGTAATAAATTATTTATCGCTTTAACAAGTTTTTTTTTTTTTCATATTATGGAAACAAATTTCGAAAGTTACAATGTATTTTAAAATTCGCATGTCGAGTTGTATTGTCTTAAACAATTATCGTCATTATTGCGGTACGTAAAATAATTGGAGGTTATTATTTTGCGTACGTTTATCATAAATTGCTATATTTTATGTGGTTAACTTAAATATTTTTAAATTATTATAACAATTGGTTACATTATTGTAATTCACGTGCGAGTGCGCGAGTCACTTTTTAAAATGTTTAAAGTTAAATAAATTAAAATATATTTAAATACCTATATAACGCAACAAAAATAAATAAAATGTATAACAATTTCAAAAATCTGAGTACTTTTGCATATTTTTAATTGTTAAATATTGTAAAAATTATTTTTTCAAATTGTAAGAAAAATATGAAAATGAATTAGTTTTTAAAAACATCTATTAAATTTGTATAATATTTATTGTATTTATAAAAATCTTTCAAAAACCCATCCATCAGTAATAAAAACTTCGTCATTTCACATTGTAGTTAGCAGTATAAACTCGCCTTGGAAAAGACTTCAACGAATTACAATTACTCTTGTTTTCAAAATAACATTTATATCTGAGCTTTATATAAAAAATTTGACTGCATAATTATTTTTATTAAATATATATATATTACAACCAAAAAAAATGAATACATAATATTAATATACATTTTTTTATTAGCCTTAAGAAAATTGCTAAAAATTTATACAAATTTAATAGATAAATGAGTGGAACCCTTCAGAGATTTTACATATTTTTTGTAACGAAAATAGACAAAAATTAACAAAATTACTTTTAGAATTCTGCCAAGGGAAGTACCTTAATTATTATGTTTTATAATATTTTGTAATTTTCTGCTTCTTCTTTCTAATTTTGTATGTACTAAGTACGAGGTGAATTTTTAAATAATCAAATAAATGTAATGATACAAAACATATTCATTTACATTTTAAAATTATGAAAAATTAAAAATTAAAATGAATCCAGAGAAATACAAAACTGTAGTCTTACTAAAATTTAAGGCTTTTGTCAGTAATATAAAACATTATATGTTCAGATGTATATTATGATAAGTAAGGTCGTCTATCTCGTTTCTGACATTCAATGTAATATCATCCTCATGTCATTACGCTTTAACAAATCAGTTATAATTACGAATTATTTGTATGTAATATTACACTCGTTTTAGGTGAATTTCGATCATGAAATAGTATACTTGAATGACTCCCGCAATGGTTGCAAATTAATTAATATTATAATGTAATACAAAAGGCTTTTGTTACAACCTGTCGCTGCGCATGCGGCGAGACAGTATGCGTAACCATGGCAACGGTCGCAGTGTATCAGGTGTTATGGATATTATACCACTATGTGGTACTGCTGTGACATGGTAGATTATTTAATTATTTAAAACTGTCAATTAATTATTTTGGTGAATTCAATTATTTTAAAAACCAATTTGTTTTCTTTTATATATTTTATTGTTTAATGATTTTAATTATGCATGTATTTATATGTACATTTATAACAAAAAAAAAAAAAATCTTCAGCTGGATGTTACCTAAAACACAAGCAATAAGTTGCTTACCTTAGGAACAGACAACCGTACCAAAGTATATGGGCATGTTTTTTTTTATTTATTTAAAATATACATCCACGGGCTTAAAATGCCCATGTTTTTTGTTAAACATGCATTATAATTTCACAGACGATTTATTACTAAAACTTCAAATCGACAGTCCTTTGACTGCCTAGTAAAGCTAGGACGTGGTCCAAAAAACATTTATATTTGTACCTATGTACCCTGTATATATGTATTTATTCACATTTTATATAGCGACTTCATTCCACTGGAGGCCGTCTAGCGCGAAGCTTTTATTTATTATTTTAATATATCTGAAACAATTAATTATGTTACGATATGTACATTAGATATTAATTCCGACATTAACTAGATTGAAAATATTAAACGCTATAAAGCTGAACAAAACAATTAATGTACATTTATAGTTAGGGTAGTTACCCGATAAATACTTTTATCGTTCAATTTTATGCTTCTAATAATTTTATAAGATTATATTGATTGTAATTTCATTAGACTGTATCGTTCTTATTGTGATTATTATTTGTTGAAGTACCGGAAGCGCATAAAGATGGAGACACCGTCTTCCGAATAGTTAATACTAATTTTCTGATTGAGCAGTCGCCATCTTTGTTCTGTATTGGCAGGATTGTTGTCCATTAAATATGATAATTTGTAAATAATTAAGCAGTTACTGTTTAATTATTGTGTGGCTAACGTTGCTACTCGATAAGTGACGTATAAGTGATTAGTGTGATAACGTATTCAATATAGTTAAAAGTGTGTAGTGTTAATGAATAACTATAGACGAAGTGAGAAATAAGTGTTTAGTTGAGTCTACAATAGAAACTACGCGAGTGCTACCAGATGAGCCATCTAGTATTGTTCTAGTTACTTTGGTTCGTTAGGAAGTGATCACGACTGAGCTATGTTTATCAATAACCTTAAAGGGTAATGAATTAACCTGTGTTCATAGGTGATGGGATATTATTTATTCCGTGAAAGTTAATCGAAGAAACAATATGAATCTATTGTTCCTAATTATAAATATAAATAGATTTGTGGCATCCGGCAATTCGAAGTAGAACAGCGCGGCGGAGAGAAATCGATTATTACTTCTTATTATGAGAAGAGATTTGCATAGCAATGAATTATTTATATTCAGGTGAACAAAGTTACAAAAAAAGGTATAGTATAGCATTACAGTGTTTATTGAATTTTTATAATTAAATAAATACAAAAAATGATAGTTTTGACTAGCCCGTTGGCGCAGCTTGTAGTACTTTCTGCTCTGCGGGTTGTGGGTTCGATTCTCGTCTGAACTTTGGTGTAATATTTGTATTTATATATGCATTATTTCCATGTATATTTATTAAAAAATATTTAACTATATCAGTCGGCTGTTATTTACTACTACTTTATTGCACAATACATTAAAGAATTATACAAAAGGCGGGCTTAATGTTAAAAGCATTCTCTACCAGCTAACCTCAGGACGTACAAGAGCAGAGGTTTGTAGGTGTGCAAAATCGGGTATTAGTAAAAATTCAGATAAAGAAGAAGAAAAAAGGGAGGAAATATAAAGTAAAGTTAGTGGCTTAGTATATACATGAGCAAATAAATTCATATTCATATTCATCATTCTATATATACCATAAAAATATTACCTATAACACTAGCATTAAGTTGCTTATCTTAGGAACAGATGACTATATATTGTGTAAATGTTATAAAACAATCAATACCTTCTTGCTAAGCACTAAAATTAATTGTATACTAATGCAAATGTAACATCCTCATATCACTGAAGTAAACAGTATAATACATAAGTAAACTATGATTCGTTTCGCAAATTATAGATATATGCAATTCAGCTTATGATAAACATTTACACCTATATCCAATAAAGCTTTTACTTTCCGAAGGAACTACTTGAAGTAAAGTATTTATACTAAATTCCTTATTATTTAAAGTTAAGTTTGTGTGAACAAAGTTTATTATGAAAGCACTTCGCAAACTATTTTAAAAATTTCTGTTTCCAAAATATTACTTCACCTTTCTAATTAATAATTAAAGTTTATTTCGAATTTTTGAGTTTTTATACAAATTATTGAAATTATTTTTCAATATCATATGCATTTATTTAAATGCGAATGAAAAATTATAGTCAATGATGACTTTATTACAATAACTGAATTAGCATATAAATTGTTTGTATAACAAGGAAATTATTTATTTAATATCACAGATAATAAATTCGTAACATAATTTCCTTTATGTTGAAATGTGTCGTAAGGAGCTGATTTTTCCCCGGGTTTTGTTTAAAAAAAATAACCCAATCTATGATTCACCACATGATGAAATATTTCTTTGCATTGTACGTTTTGATAATCTTGATTTTGTGCTTTGGTTTACGTGTCTTTATATGTTCTATCTTCTATTTATATGTTCTGTGTGTGCGTTTTTTTTGTTATTGTGAATCTTTATGCACATGAAACAACTCGACAACCATATTATATAAAATAAAATCATATTTTTTTCATATTAATTCGGGTAACACTTAAAAGTAAGGTCTGCCGAAAAGGCATGAGGACATGAGAGTAGTTTGACAGCTAATGAATATAGTCTAATGTATAAATTGTTTCAAAAGTATATTTTCAATTATACCTTAACTACCTTATTCTATTTTTTTAATATATAAAGCGATTATCGTAGGCTATAGACATCTGCAACACCAGAAGTATCGCAAGAACGTTGCCGACCCTATCCCCAATCCCCCCCAGGAGCTCTGGTCACCTTACTCACCAACAGGAACACAACACTGCTTAAAACAATATTATTTAGCTGTGGTCTTCTGTAAGGTCGAGGTACTTCCCCAGTCGGGCGGCTCCATAATTTGAGCAGGAAATTTTCTGCTGTACCCTACCTCAGTGAAAGATTATGTTCAACTGATGAACTTTTTCGCCAAAATCATGGACATGTAGCGCTCTCAAGTTATTACAGTTTATATAATGTGTGTATAATTACACGATGTTATATCACGTTATTATATAAAACTAGGAATTGTTAACGTATATCCGTTCGATCTTGGCACACAATTATCATAATATACAATTTATGCGTCCCTGGTTTATAGTAAATAAGTTCTACAATTTAAAAAGGTTTGTTTATTTTTGTGTCTGTTTGATTGTCGGGTGATGAAACGTAATGTGTTAGTCTTCTACAGCTGATTAAGGCTTAATATTGAATTAATCGTAAATATCCATTAAATCGGTAAAATATCTCTGAAAATTACCGTGTAATATGTTTCGCTTATGTTTTCAAGGAATAACTATTTTACAAAATCATATAACCCTTTGAAGATAATTAATAAAGCCGGTATGTAGTTTTAGATATAAATAAATATAGTAGTATTATACAAATAGTATTTACATTAGTGTTTCGCTGAAAAACAAATATGATCTTATAAATCGTTTACTAGTGTGATAAAATATACTTAATTTCTTATTGTTTTTATATAAAAGTTTCAATACAATTTTATAATTATGTTTTAATTTGTTCATTATTTTATTAATAAAATGTTTACCTTGATTAGATGACGAGCCTAAACAGGACACCACAGTTTCATAAAACGAACACAACATACACACAACGTATGTGTTTCAAACACAACACAGAACAAAATGTGTTTGTTTACAACAGTCCACTCATCACTACACATAAACAATTAGTTTTTTATACATTGATATTTATTTATAAACCACTTACATTCATATAAAATAGTCACGTGTGTAATTATTTAAAAAGAAATCTGTCTTTCAGTCTTTAGTCTCAAACGTAAACATGCAGGCGTTATTTTCCTAACATCGCGAATACGTAAGGGCGCGTTGTGGCCATGTGTGCGTAACAACCTGACCATAGGCTTGCGTAGACGCAACTGAAATCACCTTGCAAGGCCCACTATACCTGTTTCACTCTAAACATCTGCTTGTCTCATTCTAGCGGGCATTGTGCTGAGTCCAGTGACTGGCTTGACAATAAATTACCTATAGGAATCTAATCAGTTTAATAGATGTGTGATTTTTTTTTAATTCGTCTCGTTTTTAATGGCACCATGGATCGATGGATAGGGGCATTAATTATGGAGACGGTTAGGTTTTGTAAAATTTGAAATTCGAAAATTATAACGTAATTTGATCAAATTTTTCATCGGTTTGTATTAATTGATTTAGATTTATGGTTGTTTGGCGGAATAAATATTATATCTTTTTGTTGAGCGTACATCATTTATCCTCTCAAAATCCGGGTGCTTAACTGGAGAAATATTTTTTCTTTGTGTTTTTATTTCCGGGTGTTGAAAAAGATAAATGGATAGATAATTAAGAAAACCCATGTGTATGTAATATATTTTACATATTGGTTAAAATAAGAAATAGTTTTATTGGTATATTTGAATGTAACTTTATTAAAATGATTTGATTTTTATATATAAAAGTAGTTTGTATTATTACATTATAAATAGATAGAGTCGAAAATATCAAAGAAACTAGATGGCCCGGTGGATAGAAATTTTACTTGGAAAAAACGTCTATGGATTCAAATCGGGGCTGGAATTCCGATACGAATCCTAAATAGGGTCATTGCGCCTGTTCGCGTCCACTTAGTGCAGTTGGCAAGTTTGAAGAAGAAAATAAAAATGTCCCCGCACTAATTTCTATGAAAAATTTATTTACTGTGTTCATTATATAGTCTATTTAAAGATTAATTTTCAGTTTTGTTCGAAACATCTTGTTATTATTTTATTTAAAGACAAACTTCAGAATTAGGCGATTTACCCAGTTTGCGTCCATAAAATCCAATTTGCGTCCACCCGTTGGACCACTTCGCGTCCACTCGCTTAGAAAAGGAATAAAGAGGTGATATTTTTATGATAATGTAAAGAGAGATTGGATTTTAATACTTTATTTATTGAAGAATTATAGTTATTTCAAAATCAACATATTAATATAAATAAATAACTATAAAGAAAATAAAACACCTATTTATTCTTCTAAACATTGATAGAACTTAAAATTAAAAAAACAAATTCGGTACCTATGTAGTAAGTAAATAGTAATTCCACCTATAAAATTCAACAATTATCTGTTCTGTGAATTTTAAAGGAATGTAAGCAAGCTAAAGATCAGCCTGCAATTACAATCACAGCAGCCTTTCGCAGTCCACTACTGGACATAGGCTTCGACAAGTTCACTCCTGTGTTTTGCCCATAGTCACCACGCTGGGCAGACGGGTTGGTGACCGCAGGGCTGGCATTGTCGTACCGAAGACGCTGCTGCCCGTCTTCGGCTTGTGTATTTCAAAGCCAGCAGTTGGATGGTTATCCCGCCATCGGTCGGCTTTTTAAGTTCCGAGGTAGTAGTGGAACTGTGTTATCCCTTAGTCACCTCTTACGACACCCATGGGAAGAGAGGGGGTGGCTATATTCTTTGATGCCGTCAGCACACAGCACCACAAAGATCAGCCTTGATTAATAATAATTATGGAAACAAAATACGAGGTGGACACATATCTCTATTCGCATTAAATATTAATAATACCGTTATGTTTTCTTCTTCGTTACTTGGTTTTATTTGATACTAGCTGTGCTCGCGACTTCATCCGCGTGGAATTAAAAAAGAATATTGTTCTGAACGTAGAATTACAAAATAAATAAATTTCTAAAATAAAAGTAGCCTAAGTTACTCCTTATTACATTAGCTATCTGCCAGTGAAAGTCCCGTCAAAATCAGTCCAGTCGTTTCAGTGATTAGCCGGAGCAAACAGACAGACAGACAGACAAAAATTCTAAAAAATGTTATTTTGGTATATGTACCGTGTATAAATCAATATACATTTAGTAAAAAGCTGTTACTTTAATATTACAAACAGACACTCCAATTTTATTTATTTGTGTAGACAAGTTTTGTACCCTCTTGGTCTGCACCCACTGATTTTGTCCAATATCGGAATAGCATATTTTTTGCATAGGTGCTTGTCTTACCGATTTCTTCTTCTCTTGAATGTCATGCAAAACTTCCCTTAAATCTTCCTCTGTGTATGTTCTTTTTTCCTTCTTCTTTATTATCTGCAAAGAACTCGTCTTAAACAGAAAAAAAAAATAAGAAAGAAATTACTTATTTTATTCAAAGTAGAATAGGTATTAAACTTGTAGTTATTCGTTTTATGTATTAAACTTATAGAATTAATTTAAGAAATGGACGCGATTTAGTTTTATTATTAATCCCTTTAGGTATAGTTTGCGTCCATTGCGGACGCAAAGTGGAAGTTTTATAAATTCGGTGTAGTAGTTCGCGTCCACCTTATTTTAACTGTTAACTATAAAAAAATAAGCAAATCCATAATTATTATAATTCCTTTTATCATAACCAACGCCTAGAAACAGCTATGTATCCAAAATAGACATAAAACAATAAAAGACTTACCTTCAAACGAACCGCTGCCCACTATTTTCTTCTCATTATTCCGTGCCTTCGCGCTCTCTTGTTGAACAGCCCTCACTAATTATTTTTTTTACCCAGGTTTGCTTGGACGCCCGGAACTTTTGTCTATGCGTGCGTGCCTCTTATACATTGAGGTATTGCCGATAATTACTTTTCGAATTATTGGTGTCTTAGTATTCCTAATTTCGAGACTTTTCAAAGTGAGATCCGTAAAATGGACGCGAATTGGGCGGTGGACGCGAACAGGCGCAATGACCCTAAATACTTTTTCTTGTTTGTTTCGAAATATTATTTTTTTTGGACCATAAATATGGCAAACAAGCGTAAGGTACGCCTAATGGTAAGCGGACTGCGTAGCCTTCAACGCCACGAGCATTGCCAGCACTTTGCTGACTATATCTCCAATCCTCCCAGGAGCTCTGACCTTACTCACCACAGGAATATAACACTATTTAAGGAAGTTTTATTTAGGTGTGATCTTCTGTAAGGTTGAGGTAGTTCCCCAGTCGGGCTGCTCCAAATTTGAGCAAAATGTTTCCTGCTGTGTCCTACCTACCTCAATCTTATATCTAATACATCTTAACATAATTTTGGGGATTTCGCTTATTTATTATTTATCTTATATTTTCACTTTTAATCATTAACGCATTTTCTACTTCAACAGTTAGAGAGCTTATAAGCATAACAGAGATAACTAAGTTAGTCTGAGTAATTTTTAAGAAGTAAAGTTTACGAACAAAATACAATATTTTTAAGGAAGAAGCCACAGCAGGGTATTTTTGAGGTAGGACGCTGCATTATGTCTGGCTCAAAATGTATAGCAACCCATCTGAAACCACAGCTAAATAACATAGCTCATAAGTAGTGTTATGTTGATGTGTTTTTGTAGTAGTAAGGTAGGCAGAGCTCCTGGGGTGGGTAGGGGGTAAAGTCGGCTACGCGCTTGCGATGTTTCTGATGTTCCAGGCATCTAACTAGTAGGTCTTAGCTATTTTTATCACTAATTCTACCACTGAAAAAGATATATAATATATATATATACATACATACATACATACACACACATACACATATACAACACACACACATATGTATATATTATATCGTTAATAACAATATGACTAGAAGGTTCAAGTTATATTTATAATATGTTTTAAGTAATAAGTTTACGTTCAGTTAAACTAATATAATCCCTTATTAGACCCTGTGTTCGGCTATCTATAACTTCCTCGGGTTAGAGGTCGTCATATCCTAAGAGGGATTTAAACGCACGCAATGCTAATAAAGTGTAAGCGGGTATATTTCATAGATTTGATACCTACGAGTGTGTACCACCAAGCGCGATATACACTTTTAATGTAGTGATTTGTAAAAATATACTTCTTATTTTGTATTGATAAAAACGAACAAAACAAAAAACGTGTAAAAATATCTATTTTTTTTTTACTTTTTCTACCTATGATTCTGAAGAAATTGAAGTAAATAATTTCGAATCTATTAATAATTACTTTATCTAATTACTCAAAAGCTTTATATTCTGGCATCAAATAAGTCCTCAGCGAGGTGAATTATTCACTCTAATTTCATATTTCATTTATTTGTATGTGAATAATTTGGAAATTTATTTTTATTTTATTATTTTTAGTTCAGTCATTTTTTTAAATAAAATCATTATGTATTTGTTTTAAATTTATATTAAACACAATGTAGTAATGATGGGTCGATATGAGACCTAAAAGTTTTGGTCTAAAATTCATTATCTTATCTTTTCATATCTATATTAATAGCTTAAGATTAAGGCGACAGATTTTATGTTTAAAGGTGACTGTTTATTTTCTACTAAATAAGAAAAAATATGTTTCAAGTCAGATTAAACGGTCAAAAAATACATATATAAATCATATTATATAATTATTTAGCAAGTTCTTTATGTAATTGTTAGAGAGTTTTTTTAACAGAAGATTTTAACTCTCATTAAATAACTAAATAAATATCTATGTTTCACATATACGTTCACGGTCGTCTGTTCCTAAAGTAAGCAACTTGATGCTTGTGCTATAAGTAACAGCCGATTGGTATAGATATTTTTCTTTTTGATAAATATACATATAAATTATACATCTATAAATAAATAAATAAATACAAATGTAACACTCAAACTCAGGCGGGAATCGTACCCGCAACCTGCGGAACAGGAAAAAGGACCAGTAGAACTGCGTCAACGGGCTTGGCATTTCTTATTTTCTTCTTTACTTTATATATTTTATTTATTATTTGTATAATATAAAATCATTATTAAATAATCTTTAGGCTATAATTTATTATTAAAAATTCAACTTTCCTTAATATAATAAATTAATTATTTTTAACAAAACTTAAACGAAACCATCGATATTTTACATCCCGATAAATTTTATATGGCGATATTTTTTGTTAACCACATAATAAATAAATCTCTGATCAATTTTCCGGTACAAAGGATAAACAAGAATCCATCACTGACATTTTTTACTTAGTAAAGGTATATAAAAGTGCTTGCAATAAAACTAACTATGTAAAAACCTAACTCAGACAGCTATGTTAGTATAAGGCAACACGACTCTAGACTTATTATCCAGCCTTACGCGGATAAAGACGGTATAATGCACGCGCACACTATCGACAACATTAGCGTAGTGTAATCAAAATATACTTAACACTGAAATATGCTCTTGCTAATTTTGAATCTCCTACTCATTCTTCTTTTTCATTTCAATCCTTATGGTACTTTTTTATTTTATTTATTTACTTTTTACTAAAAATACGTAACGATTAATTGAATTTAGAAACATGAACTTTATGTTTTATAAAAATAAATGACTAACAATATGAAAAACAACGTTTAATGTGCTTTCCCAATTACAGGCGAATATCGCTTAATTTTCTTTTATTACATTTTATAAAGATTGTGAACAACGAGCGGATTTATCGCTAATTAGCTGTTTCTTCCATAATATCAAAATGGCAAAAGAAAATTTTATATAAAATCCAAATAAATTATGTAGTTAATAGTTATATATTAAACTTACATAAAGATATTGTCTTAGTTACAAAATGAAATAAATTATTATAATCTGAATTATTATAACAATAGTGTGTTTACTTAAATACGAAGCTGGTCTTATTATTGTATTGTGATGATACATCCCGGAGTAGCATGAACCTTACAGAAGATCATAGCTAAACAATACTGCTTTGAAGGAGTGCTGTGTTCCGAACCGATAGTAGCTTCACTTTAAAAAATAATTAAAACTTTAAAATTTTAACAGCTTACTAAGCAATTATGACTTTTCATCGTACCTCAGAAATTATAAAGTTACATATTCAGGCACTAATAAAATCTAGTGAATAAATACTACATTTGGTATAAATACAAACGAAAAAAGAACTTTCACGTTCTGATTTTTCGTTATTTCAATAACTTTTATAAATAAATACAAAAGCAAATGAAGTTATCAGATTACACTAATAATGATTTGTGTAATCTGATGACTCCATCGACAAGTACTATAAGTCACTGCAACTGATTACCTAAAGATCATATGTTAAACCTTATATCTTAATTACAAACAGCATTTTTATGATAAAATTGTTAATCTAATCTATAATTAAAAAGAAAGCTAGGTAGTTAAGTATGTAACTATTTAATTAAGAAACAATTTTATCTATTTAACTTAAACGTGACTTGATATATATTATCAAAATAAAAAGAAAAAATACTTTGTTAATGTATACAAACAAATTTTAGATTGAATTCTAAAATATAATTTTAAAAAATTAGTTGATATTTCGTATACTAAATTAATTTTCATTTAAAAGGATTGCGTAAATTGTGATAAACGTTACAATTATGTAAAATATATATAGAAAATGTTTTTATCACCTGTTCAAATAGCTATTTCATTCATAAATCTCTTAATAACAGATTCGTTGTTTACCGATGACATCACGTCAGTCTTAAGACATTTTTGACGCAGACATGCAAACTCATTACGAAAAGATGCAACCGTAAAGAACAGCTTCGATTCCCGGGTCGGGTGAGCAATAGCTCTACGGCCAAGCGGTATGTTTTCCCTCATTACGTATTCTGAACGTATTTTCTCGACTCGCACAACTTGAAAAGTAGTAATGAGATAACACACGTAAGTTTTACTATGTGCTAATATTTGTACTCTTGTGTTATTTGCTTAGATTTTTTCTTATTATATTTTGAAATCATTTTCTATTATCACGTGCTCTTTGTAACTTTAAGGCTCTTTATTTAAGTAGGCTTCTAAAGCACTTTGGATTACTTCCCAGTCATAATTATAATAATATTTAATAAAATAATTATTTTATTTTTCAAGTGAAACTATCATTCATTTAAAATTTACGTGTTAGACACTGCAAGTCATAAGTTTATGTTTTAAAATTTGTAGTAAAAGCTTGACTGCCTTGTAATGACGACATGAAATTTCGCGGCTGCTTAAAATTGCTGTGTTTTTTTTTTATATGAATATTCCAGGAAAGCGAAACAACGCGTGACGAAATTTTGCAATCATGTGATTGTAAGAGACAGTTACTCGCTCGAGTACACCTAATTATCTGTCCGGTTTACCTTATAAGCGGATTATTACAATTTGTAATACAATGCGCTCGCGCACGCACGGCAGCGCGGTACAAAAACTAGGCGCGCCCGAAATGGTACCATCACAAGTTCACTCTTGAGAATAAATTGTCAACAGATTCCGTAATAAATGAAATGACGGCCTTAACGTTAATAAAATGAGTTTTTTTTAAATAATATAATTTTTTTCTTTTCTAGTTCGAAAAAGATCCAAATAAAGTTTAATTTACTGAATAGGATGTATTTAATTACGTAGTTTATATTACGCTAGCGTTTCTTTCAGATATATATTTTATTCATTTTTAATTTCTTTACGTAAATAAGTTATGTATAAAAATTAATATTACCAGATAAAAATATTTTTATTAATAGCCTAGTAAGATTTATATGTATATACTAGCTGTCCCCGCGATTTCGTCCGTGTGGAATTTAACGAAAAAGTAAAAGTATATAAAGTATTGTTCAGTTCGCAGAGTAATAAAATAAATAAAATTCTAAAACAAAAGGTAGCCTAAGTTACTCCTTATTACATCAGCTATCTGCTAGTGAAAGTCCCGTTAAAATCGACCCAGACGGTTTACAGATTAGCCGGAACAAACAGACAGACAGACAGACAAAAATTGTAAAAAATGTTATTTTGGTGTATGTACCACATATATACGACCGTATACATTTAGTAAAAAGCGGTTTTTTTAATATTATAAACAGACACTCCAATTTTATTTATTTGTATAGATATATGTATATGAGATACTATGTGTTTATTTATTTTTTACATAAAATAATGAACATAATAAAAACTCACCGTAGGTACCAAGCGGGGGCATCGGTCTATCATACAAACAAAGACAATTTATTCCCAATCAAACTTTAAGTCAATTAAGAAAATATAGCATTGCGAATTGTAAAAGGTAGCCATTGTAACTAATTGATTAAGAGTACTTCAGCCCATCCATTTCGTTACCAGCAGATTACAAACACGTAACAGCAAATCTCACTAATGACTGTTTAAATTTTATTGCCACTTACAGCCAGCCATCCAATGGGGGTAGCAAGAGATTTTGATGAGACTACTAGACGTTTAGCTAAATGGCGATCTAATATAAACAATTTCTCTTTAAATATCCGAATGCTGGGTAAAGATGTTTGCTTCAAATGTGACGAATTGAGAACTGAAATGAAAATGTTTAATATACCTAGTCGATATTATAATAGTTGATTTGTCATATATACCAAAACTAAACAACGATGTCAGATGAGTAAAAGGTATTTGTAGACATATCTCTAGCGCTTGGTGACATCTTCGTAGTGGACATCATTATTATAATTTTTTTTATACATTTTTTATGTAAATAAATAAATAAACTACTAATAATTTCTAAATATTTACATTTTAAAATGATTTCATAGCTTTAAAAGTATAAAAGCATGGGTAACAAAAAGAGGTCCAAATTAAGGTGTTTTTTTTGGACTAAACTTTATTCTATTTTTTATATTTATAAAACGAACCCGAAAGTGATAAGTTGTGGAATTCAACGATAAATTTTGGAATCGTTGACGTTGCTAACCGCAAATTAATCGCGACCGGATGTGACTGAATTTTTTAACTCCTAGACGAATGGACGTCATTAAATTTACATTTTTAGGACTATACTTACTTTATACATTTTAGAAATCCATTGTAATATGTTCTGAGAAATAGTTCTATAAATGTATTGAGTAAAAAAAAAAAACAGGAAAACTTTAATATTTTTTTTTTAAATTTACTTAAAAGTTAAATATTTATTTTTAATGCAAGCTCCCAAATAATACTTTCAATTGAACTCTTTATCAGTAGCTCTGTAGAAACATATATAGTTGTGCAAAGGAACGCCTCCGACGCAGCGATGGCGCAACGGTTACGGCCATGGATTGTACCTGTTGCGCTGGCGGTTACGGGTTCGATCCCCGTACATGACAAACATTTGTATTGGCCATACAGGTGTTTGCCGTGGTCTGGGTGCTTGTGCAGTAATTGTGGGTCTCCCCACCGTGCCTCGGAGAGCACGTTAAGCCATCGGTACCGGTTGTTATCATGTACATCTGATAGCGATCGTTATTCATAGTAGGGAATATATCCGCCAACCCGCATTGGATCTCATCTCTTAATCAAATCCAAAAACTTTAACACCAAGAAACAGTTTAATTTAAGCGTAAATATCATTAATCATATTTATAATAATTCTCAACAATGAGACATTAAATTCTCATTTCGTTTAAACCTTATCTCGTCATATAACAATTTTTCATATATGAACGCAACCTTTAAAGATACCTCCGAAAGTATGAAACAATAAAATTGCCTGTACTGCGAGCCCGATGCGTAAATCAATTGAGAACACAATTAAAACGAAATTACATACGCGGTGGTTAAACGCTTGTAATTCATAAATGTGTTGATTATTAATAATTTCGGACTGACCACCCAGATTTTGATAACGTGTTTTTATAATATAACAGTAGCTTTGAATAGAAACAATTACCATGTTCAATCGGAATAAAGTAATTATACAATATTGCCATTGTCTCTTTGCCTTACTCCTTCCTCGTCGCCTTTACTAAATGTATTGAAATAAATAAGAAATTAATAAAACTTAACGTAAATATATAACAATAATCAAATAGGAGTATAGCATCGCATTCTATTGTAATAAACGTGGCTTTAAAATAATTTATTATATAACTTTGAATTGTTTTTGTAAATATACTACCAGTTTCTACTAAGCTGTTTTGTTAGTGTAGTCGAATGACTAAACTCACATAACTGGTTAAAGTTAGATAATATAAAACAATAAATAATCTGGCTATTAATAGTATAACGTGTAAATGTTTTTTTTTTTTTTTTTTACTAGAATATTCCAAGGTTTTTTTCGGTACACATTTGCATTGCTAACAACAGTGCAAAAGAACGGAAATGAAACTATATATTATAAATAGCTGTGGAGTACGGTTCCGCGTTAATTTGAGGAAAATATAGCCCACAACCTTCCGCGTTAAATGGGCCATCGGAAAAATTTTTCAGAAAGAATTTTTCAATTCGAACCACAACTGCCTGAGATTAGCGCATCTAAACAAATAAGCTTTTCAGCTTCATAATATTAGTATAGATAATCAGATTTAATTGAGAGAAATAACCTTTGAGACGTCTAGTATATTTTCGAGAGTTTCCTTCGATTTCCCTGGGATCCCATCATCAGATCCCGGTTTCCTTATCATAGTACCAGAAATATCAGTTATCCCTGAACATACATAAATATAGACGAACATACATATATATATATATATATAGGAGGTTACTCAATTCGACCGTATATATATATACGGTCGAATTGAGTAACCTCCTCCTTTTTTTGAAGTCGGTTAAAAATAATGTCATGTCAATTTAATGTCATGTTACAATCACGATTTCTTAATTCAAAAACTCGTTAATAGAAATAATACATATACAATCAACACTATTAGTTTATTAATTTTTTCATAGATTAAACGTATTTTTCTTCTCCGTAACAAATAGGTGTAATTCAATACCGATTTGTATTGATAAATATCGTAATTTTTTGAATCGATAAAGCTGGCAGTTTATTAGATTGTAACGAAATTAGGAGCCGTATTGACTAATTACAGGCCGGAGGCAGTGGAGGCGATGCTTAGAGGACAACAGGGAAAGGGATTGTTGTCGTTAATCGTGATAAGTTACACCGTTATCATTATTTTCATTAGTTTCTTATTTAATATACTAGCTGTATAAAGTGTTATAAAGCATAAAGCCTTCTCGGGAAATGGACTACACAATACAATAAGATTTATTTTAATTCGAAGCAGTACTACCTGAGATTAGACAGCTTAAACAAACAAACAGACCTTTATAATATTAGTTTGTCAGTCAGTCACTCAGTCAGTCAGTCAGTCAGTCAGTTCAGCCTATTACAGTCCACTGCTAGATATAGGCCACCCTAAGTTCGCACCAGACATCCCGGTTTTCCGGTTTATAATATTAGTATAGATTACTTTATAAATGAATTTTATACAAAAATATTGAAAAGTTATATAATTTTATACAAAAATATTGAAAAGTATAGTATTCATAATACAGTTTTGTGTATTATGAATTCTTTGTGTGTGTGTTGCAGTGAACTGGTAACTTGTGTCGGAGGAACGAGGTGGCCGCTGGAGAAAAAGGTTCTCATAGTTTTGTCAAAGTTTCATATTACAATGAAAATCTTTGACAGGAGACGACACCATGCTATTTTTAATTTGTACGATTTTATTTTTGTGTTACCCACACATTAGGAAATTCAAAACATTTATCATATCAAAAATCGACCGTTCCAGCGGGGATCGAACCTGCAACTCCGACTGACCGTGTCGGTGCTCTAGCCAATTAAGCTATGGAACGATGTACTCGCTAGCTCGAAATTTTTGATATGATGATTTTATATTCGGTCTACGCGACCGTGGCGCCGTCGATAGTGACTTCTTTACAGAAACCCGTAACTATTCAAAGTTTCAACATCATCATATCAGCTCACGGACGCCCACTGCTGACTATAAGCCTCCCCTAATGCTTTCCACGACGGTCGGTACTGCGCAACACGCATCCAGTGGCAGCTACTACAAAATTTATGCTACATTTCTAACACCCGAAGCGTAGCTTTATATTAGTTATACTTATAGTACTGAAGTACAAATACAATGATTCTTTGACCACCTGATAGAGGTTAACATTGCGTTTTAGCTGTGAGTTATTCTTATCTTTTCGAAGACTTGTTTCTAGACAAGTACTAGAAGAAATCGTAGTACTTCTAGTACAAGAAGAAATCGTAGTCTGTAAGAAACTTCTCGAAAACAGACCTACTGGATTTTAAAAAGTATACCTCCTTAGTTCTTATCCTAGTCCTAGTCCTTTGTTATTGCAATCAAATATAATGGTCGATAATTGTGATGACAGAGTTGTTTATGTTTTGTAACAGTAAAGGGATTTTTATGCAATTACCTACGTGTGCGTGTGACATAGTTTTAAAAAATATTTCTAATTCAGTTTGTTACCCTTTTTTTAATATTTAGGTCAGTTTTTCATGAACGAGTATAATAAATGTGTAATTTAGTTCTTAAATATTTCATACACATTTAAATCACTAAGTTTTTTGAAACTATTAACATAATAATACGAGAACAAGCAACGTATTGTAATAAAATACAATCCATGACAATGTACGAAACTATCCACAGTAAATTTCCATTTTATTAATCTAAATTAGACGTTACCGAGCCGATAAATACAAAAATAAGTGGTCTAACAGTAAACACATGAAAATATACAGTAAAAAAAGAGCCGATACGTTCGAGACTCAATTATCTATACGACCAATTGTCCGTTCGGACCTATAAAGTTAATCTCGACACAACGCCATTACGTACGGGACCATATTAATCTCGAAGCGTTGATTAGTAAAACTATAAAAGCGGAAGTATCAGAAGAATGCGGTTAATGAGAGGCTGAAACCAGATTTTATGGTTGATCGTTAAAATGACCGGCAATTGTCTAATTGTTGCCTACTACAGAACTACCATCGTGGGAAGACGTCGGTGGACTGACGGTGAAAGTACAAAACAGACGTTTTTATAGACGTCACCTGAGTTCTAAATTCAAATTGTAATCGTAACAAGAAATCGCTATTAAATTCTATATTTGAAATCAAACGTTTTTTTTATTCGTGTAAAAATAATTCTCGGAGGAGCAAATAATTTTTATATACCAGTTTTATTAATAAAAAAAATAATTATATATTTTAAAATTAAATTCATCGTTATTAAATTGTAAATGTATGCATTAGTACTAGTAGTGACCAATTATAAAAATTCTTACAGCTGATAATTTTATCATGCAATTAATGTACCTAAGATAACTTAATACCGTTCTTTTAAGAGGTAATGAACGCTTAGTAGATATTTAGAATATGTATTAATATTATGGTGATTTCTTAGTAAATTAAATCAAATGTATTAATACAAACTTAAAGTTCGTTACATATTTATACTTTGCATTAACTTAAGAAGCAAACATAATTTTACCGTACTTAAAATAAACATTATTCTGATAGGTTTTAGATGTTTACGGATCTCGCTGTTTTTCCTTATGTTGAGTGATTGCATAACAGTAAATGTTAACAATAATCTTAGGCTCCAAACAACTAATCCTCCTGCAGTATATATTTAATATATAAATATATAATAAAACTGATAATTCATGGGACGAATGTCTTCATTAAACACATTTTGGGAAGCTTTGTTATACTGTTAGATACAGATTACTTAACGTTTTTATTTTAGTTACGTTCACAATTACGACAAACAAACAAGCAATGGCTGAAACGATTTATCAATTTAATGAATAATAATTATTAAGAGTTTTGTTGTAATTATGCTTAGAACGATTTTTGAAATGTATACTTCTAGCTCTCTTATTTTATTTTTCTCTTTTTTTTTTATTGTGAGAATGGGGGCAAACGAGCAGACGAAGCCATCTGATGTTAAACGGCTACCGTCGCCCATGGACATCTGCAACATAAGAGGAGTTGCAGGTGAACCCCCAAAACCCCCAAATTATAGCGCTCAGGGAAAACCTCAGGAGGAAGGTCATTCCACAGTTTGCAGGTACGCGGAAAGAATGCGCGTGAAGCTCGTACATTGGTCGCAAACCATGCATCCAAATGGTGTGGATGGAACTTAGTCCTTCGGCGAAGGGTACGATGGTAAAATCGTGACGGCGGTACCATATCAAATAGTTCGTCAGAACACTCACCGTTGTACAGACGATAAAAAACACACAGAGAGCCAACGTCTCCCCTTATATTAATATTTAGGCATACCATACATGTTGTTTGTTTGCTTACTTGTTTAGGCTCTGAACTATCGGATTACGACTTTCAGGCGAAAAGTAAGTCGATGTCTATAAAAAATTAAGGGCCTGTTTCACCAATTGTGTATAACGCTATTTGACGGATGACGATATCCAACAGATAAAGTTTTTGATATATTGTTATTTTTCACCATCAAATTTTTATGAGATATTTATATTCGCAAAAAGGTATCTAAAACTTTTACTGTGCTAATTAAGGAGAAACAGAGAAACATCCTGCTGTTGACTGTAGGTGGTATTAGAGCCTAGGCCTAGACCATTAAAACCAGAGTTTAATCGTAACTTATCTGCAGGATAACCTTTATCCGCAACTGGTGAAACAGGCCTTAATACATTTACTTATAGGAACGACTTACCCGTGATCATCACGTCTACGCCAAAATATCGGGAGTTTCAGAGTGACAATCGCGGTTTGTCCGGAATAAGTGAAAGTGTTCATAGTGACTACGTAAAATTAATTCGTACATAACTTTATTTTCATAACAATATAATTTATACTTACAAATTATGTCCATAAATTCATAGTTATACACAATCCGTTAATTAAATACACATTCATACAAAATATCATGTGAAATACAACTTTTTGTCGAATGGACAAGTATCATCGACTATTACATGCCTAGTTACCTTTGTATAATAAAAAATAAACACGTGGCTATTTCATTGTAATACGCATAATAATTAACGACTGTATTACAATAGTAATAAAGTATGTTTCAGATTGAATGCCTATGGTCGTCAAAGTGTGAAAACTAAGCGATTTTAGTACAGAGCGTGCCGTGTTAAATTACCCGGAAAATTGTATTCTTTTATCACTTAATTCGTCGTGTGGTCACGGTAGGCTGGTCGCGTGTGACGCCCCTTTATGTTTCAATTAAATTTAATTAAATGCGATACAAATTACACTAATATGAACACCAAGGAAAGCACTTCATTATTTACATCTTTGTTTAAATTGATAATTATATTTTTATCGCTTCAGCCTGTAATATCCCACTACTGGGCATAGGCCTCTTTCCCCATGTAGGAGAAGGATCAGAGCTTAATCCACAACGCTGCTCCAATGCGGGTTGGCGGATATATTCTCTACTATGAGTAACGATCGCTATCAGGTGTACATGATAACAACCGGGACCGACGGCTTAACGTGCTCTCCGAGGCACGGTGGGGAGATCCACTAGGACTACACAAACACCCAGACCACGGTAAACACCTGTATAACCAATAAAAATGTTTGTCATGTGCGGGGATCGAACCCGCAACCGCCAGCGCAACAGGTACAATCCATGGCTGTGAATCTGTTTGGGGTTTATTTTTATGAATTGTTGGTAATCGATAAACGCTAGTTACTTGATTACTGGATAGATTTTAATCTTTCTTTCTTCATTTTATAGGGCCATTACTAATAAATAGTAAAAGCATCATTAATAAAAAGAAATGTTACCCTATACACTCCTTAGGCATTTATACATTCTCTTGAGGATGTCACAAACCGTTTTACCGTGAAGATAATTTACAATCATTGGGGCAGGTTGGCGTTTTTTTTTTCTACTAAGAGATCTTTCTTCAATAAACAATCGAGAGATCAACCAGAACTGCACTTACAATAGACAAAGTACGGCTAACAAAGAACAAAGTAAACTCACAGACCTACCTCGGAGGACCCAGCGTCGCCTGCAGGCAGCTATATTCCGGACTCTGCCGTAGTATTGCGACGTACGGTGCCCCGGTTTGGGCGGGTCGCCTCACTGCGAGAAATAAAGCCGCGCTGCGGTCTGCGCAGTGGATCATCGTGGTGAGGGTGATCCGGGGGTACCGTACAGCATTGTGGGCTGCAGCTACTGCTCTAGCCGACAACCCCCCGTGGGAGCTCGTGGCGGAGGTCCTTGCCGAAACCTACTCATACGTCTCGGGTAGGAGGGATCTTGGTGAGAACCCCACGTTGGATGGAATCTTACGGGTGCGCTGGATGGGGCAAGAAGCACTAATGTGGAGGTGGGGGGAGGACCTGGCGGTGCAGCCGTATGGCACACGTAACAGCTGCCTTACGCCCGGTCCTTGAACGGTGGATTCGCCGTAAGCGCAAGCCCCCCACCTTCCGTCTGATGCAAGTTCTCACCGGGCTTTGGTGAATACTTGTGTCGGATGGCCTAAAGGGAGCCGACAACTGGATGTCACGATTGTGGCGCGGCGGTGGACTCGGCTCCGCACACCCTCGAGGTGTGCCCGAGATGGGCGGCACTGCGACGCGATCTGGCGACAGTCCTTGGAGGGAACTTGTCACTGCCGAGAGTCAACACCGCGATGCCATCGGCGACGACGAGTCCTGGAAGGCGTCTCCTTCTGCGAGACTGTAATGTCCCAAAAGGAGAATGACGAGTGGATGAGAGGTCTGTCATGGAGGAGAAGTCTGGCCTTTTCGCCGAGGCCAGCCTGTTGCTGGAGGGATCCTGTTGTCTGCAGATCCGGGACCCTGCAATTAAAACGGCTGAAGGCTCCCGCAGGGGTTTTGTCGGCATTGCACCCCTGAGTGCTAAAGCTGACTTACGGTCTAGGACTGCCTCCCCGAGCGTCCTGGATATCACCCGTAAATGGGTTCCCGTGCGACACCAAAAAAAAAAACTCACAGACCTGAAAGAAATTTTTGTATTAACTTAAATATCTTCCTTAAACGGAAAACTATCCATCGACTATCAGAGTTAGTTGAATTTTTGCCTCAGACTAATAGTAACTACAAACTTAGCATCATTTCTTCATCAGCTTTATGGCAAGCAGCTTCCGCGTTAGCTGTCGAAAGCAATCATCCCCAGGAGCTTTGCCTATCCAACTCATGACAAAACACAAAACTTTGAGAGAAGTGTTATTGGACTGTGTTGACTGAAGTGTTGTTGATCTTTTATCAGGTGGAGATTACCCAATCGATCTGTGCCTAGCTTATAAAGGACCACAAATTAAACTTTTACTGTATTTGAATGCATAAATATGTATAAATTACTATTAAAGCTACATTAACTTACGTATAATATTTTGTCAGTCTTTAAATTCGTCAATAATATTCGTAATAACATACAATATTATCAATACGATTCGTGATATTATTTGACATTTCCAGGCATTTCAAACTTTTCAATTGCTAAAACATTTCGTCTAGCCTCCTTTTTTATCCATGACGTAGCGACGAGATGAATCAATTAATTCTAAATGTCCAATTACTTAAAACCTACTCAATAAATTAGCGTCTTACTCGCAATTAATTACAAAAATATTCTTTGACATTAAACAGAATCGCCGACATTGACATCGTTATCATTTTAATAGAAATTAGGAAATATGTACTCGCATACTTTTATTTTTGTAATAAAATTGTAAAATCGAGGTTTGATTATTGAAAGTTGTATCAAAATCGCCAAAGGCGGTCATTGTGAATGTCAAATTGTTCTCAATTTAATTTTTTAGACAAGTTACAATAATTTCGGCTTCGTATAAAAAACTTGAATATTTATTTCATACTTTCATTTTTTTTCTTCATTGATTGTGATACCCTCTTACGTAGGAGTATGTGTAAATTAGGAAGTATTTAGATATGATTTTATATTATATATAATATGATTAAATAAGTAAAACTAACTCCACTGTTTTGAACCAATAAAACTTACTAAAAATAAAACTTCATCACTTAATTATAATATGATAAAATTTTATTCTTAATTAAAACAAAAATTGAAAAAAAAAGTAAGAGATTATAAAACTTGGTAACTAGTTAACCATATGAAAAACAAATACTTTAATTTAACATGTTTTTTTTTCGAAAGTGATATAACAATAACAAATGACTTGTGTCATTAGCTAACAAGGCAACAAGAGTAAGTAGCTTGTATACTTCGTAATAAACTACAAAACATTCTTGATACTATCAGTAGATTGCTAGCCGATCAAGAATCATCGGTAACTGTATACTATCGCAATCCGGTTACCAGTTTTTGCTATCATTCAACATTTAGATATGAAATCTTGATAAACTATGTTAATAATGAAAATATCTAGCCTAGATTTGAAGTCTATGAGCCTACTAGAAATAGCGTGTAATTTATCATTTTAGGTGGTATAAATCGATTTTATTATCGTTTTAAAATCGACTTTGCATAATGTTCTTTATAATCGATTAACGATTCGATTGAAATAGATCATAACGTCAATAAAACAAATGTGTACTTAATTTATACTAATAATACTAGAAGCTGATTTAAATAAGTAAATAATCATTGCTTTTGTATATACAATTTTAAAAATAGAATATAAACTTTTATTTTTAATGTAAACTTTTTACTGTCGACAGATAAAAAAAAAAACAAATTATGATAGCCAGATTTCGTACGTAAAACTCTGTATCAATAAATTTACCTATTTTTCATTACAACTATCATAAAAAATAAATTCCTTTTAAGCATATAAAATTTTAACAGTTATTACAGAAATCGCGTAATTTACGTACGTCTATTATGTTATCTTCTTTTTTTATTGTACCTACGAACATAATATAGTTTTGTATTTCGAATATATTTTATTTATTCTTTTTATTACTCGATATGTAGATTTGTAGAATGATAAATATTTATTAAAATTCTCGAACGTAATTTTTAGAAATTTTATAATTCATTCTTATTAACTTTAGAGAACTTAAAAAAATTGTTACAATTATAAAAAGTTGACTTTGAAATTATTTTTGAAGTATAATCGACTTACAATATTACTTGTTAACTAAATCTTATGTGAGTAACAACATATTGAAATAGATGAGACGACAAGAAATATTCGCGTTTTATTTAATTCTGAAAAAAATAATAATTTATATTTGTCTTCAGTTACTTTTTAATAGTATATAGTTTAATATATAACAATATGTATCTATGTTTGAAAGCATTCTTGTCTCAAAAACTTGAAATGAACAGTAATTTTAAGCTGTACCACAATAAAATCTCGACCCCTATTAAAACTGCGTGGGAAAAATTGTACAACATAATTATATAACTTATTTTTAACGTATAACAATTAATTAAATTATACAACTATATTAATCTAAGTGTGCATGTCGTAACATAGGTTTTCCTAGTGTGGAAGCAGAGGCATCTTAAATATAATTACTTTGAAATTGCTTTCTAACTACATCTAAGTACAAATATAAATATTTTTATTTGGAAAAATATATATAAAGTATATATGTATATATATTATATAATATTATTATTACATACAAAAAACTAAACTGTGTATTTCTCAAATTAAATAAGTAAATAGGTAAATAGATACGTTTGTTAATTAAGTACATAATATCCTTGAGATTTTGTGATCTATATTAGTTCGCAAAACCAATATTTTTATAGAATCCGTTTACAAATTAGTCCGTCGCGTCGCGTCGTTGCAATGTAATAGTGTATGATTATAAGTTATAAAAATAATTGTTGTAGGCACGTGTCTTGGCGCACCTTGAAATTAAATCGTGATTATGTTTTCATATACCGATTAAGGAATTATGTATAAAGTAGCACAATAATGTTATGCCTAAAGTACTTCCTTACATTGTCAGATCAATTATAAATATTCGGTGTATAATATTAGATGATAAGTGCGGTTCTAGCAATATTGCGACCATTTCCCAGTACCCTACTATTAAATAAGCTACCTAAAATAAAAACAATATTCAATATTATATTTTCCATAGATTCCGAGATAAGAATGTGTTCATACAAATTATAATAATATTTAGGCTTTATTTAGTTCACCTAATTAAGTAAACGTTACGTACTGCACGTTATTATATAGTTTTTGGATTGTATAGAATATTTTATTACGAGTATAACAAATAATTATAATTGATAATTATTACTTACAGCAAAAAATAGCGTAAAATTACAATATCTCATAATACATATAAAGTAACCTATATTGTAATACTAGCAGACCTGAAATGTGTGTGTATAATGTAAATTGATCTACCACTTAGTTTGCGTGCAAATTTGCCAATAAGGTATGACTAACAGTGACGATCTTTGTAAAGATGATGATGACAGGACTGACGGCTTTACGTGTCTTCGAAACAAGTAAAGTAGAAGACTACTGCAAAAAAAAACAGCAAAATTAGAATTAAATACATATTTATATTAAAAAAATATAAACTACTTATAGTAATAACTAAGCCAATATTATTAGGATCTACCATATCAGAATCAAATATATATAGTGTATATATATATATATATATATATTCCTACTCTGAGCGAAAACCTTACTAACAGTACTTACTAGGACTTAGAGGGAGAGAAATTTGCAAATTGAACTTATTCTATAATTTAATACTGATAGCTGAAAGATACAAATTTATAACGAGCAATCTCCAACACATGCGCCATTAAGATTCCGACTTCTCTAGCACATCTTAAAGGAACGTCCAACAAGCCGACAATACTAATACAGTGTCGATACAAGTCAACCTATGATCAAAGAGGTAGCGAAATTAGTGAATTTATAAAACATCACATTCCCATGTCTGCGAGCCATTTGTATAGTTCACAGCTTACGTAGTTAAATGGTACCCATTGATCCGTCCGTTCGTTCGGTCGACAATGCAATAGCCTTTGAAGCCTTGAGACCAACTGAGCAATATAATTGGGAAATATCTGGTAGAAATATCATGTAATTGTAAGTTTCTTAATGTTATTAATTGTGCTTGTGTAACGGCGGATGTGATACGTTATCCGTAAAAAATATTATTTTAATATCAATAATATTGTGAGTTAATTGTGAAATTTTATGTAAATCAATAAGAATATTTTTTATTAGTTTTGTAATAGAGGATAATAGATTTTGTAACAATGTGGTATTTCTAAATAAATAGCTCATGTATTTAGAAATTGAATGATATATTCAAAATAATCATTCATCCTGTCGAAAACTTTAGTAACATTCTGGGCTAAAGATATTTTTGACTTAGGTATATACTCAATTGTAATTTTAGGTACCTAATTACCAGTTATAGTGTAATTTTATAGCCAATGGTATTACTTAATAAACGAGATACCTAACATACGGATATGTAAACATTTTATTATTAGTTATGTAGTATCTTTAAGCAAAGAAACAAATAATGTGCCACACTACTGACACCAATACTAACCCTAAAATAATCATTATTTAGTGTGTGATATCTAAATCTTTTTAGAGTTGGCTGGAGTAAAATTGTATACACTGATTAAATAATTGACCACAAAAGCTTTCATTAAAATATTAACATTCATTGTTTTTAATTCATCTTTCCAGATATGTTACAATATATATACATATTGTATGATAAATACTTTAAAAAATATCATCATCATAATTTTTTATATTTTATCAACGTACAAAATAAATAACATAAATAAATGATAACCGAGAGCATAGTTGTAAATATAAAGCAGCTTATTAAAACAATTTCACACAAAGAAAACACATCGAACAATAAAAATATCTTAACAAGAGTACTATCGTATCAATGCTTTTAAATTCGATCCGTATAATATACTTATGTTCTATAAGTTCCTCCTCACTAAATAAGTACGAACATTAAATGTATGTCTTTTTGTTTATCAATTTGTATTTGTCTCCATATTATCGGCTACACACCGGTCGGCGTACTTCAGAAGATCACGACGGGATCTACATGGAACTGTTGCGATGATTTAAAAAGCTCATATTTTGTTTATATTTATTTTCTTATTGATACTGTATTATTTTATTTATATAATAAGTGAGTAATATGTAAGTCGAAAATACGTTTTTCGAACGAACGAAACGAAAACGAAACGAATTCGTTTTTCTGTTGTTATTTGTAATTGTCGTACTAATATTTTAATCAAAATATTATTGGGTATCAATCTATAAATATTTCGAAATGTAACGTAGAAAATTCTATTTGAAACATAAGTTGAAATTCACTTGGTTAGATTATTGTTTTTTTTTTTTGAAGCAACCGAGTTATAAGACAGTGGTAGAAAAGTCGAATACTAAGAGTGCTTTTTATACCGTGAGAATATCACTATATTTGACAATTTAGCGCATATCTTGTTTTAAAACAAGCTATTTCCTCTAAGTAATGATTATGAATCTACGTTTTGTTTAGTTGGATGATGTTAAGGTTTTCCGAAAACTTAAAAATTTCTTCCATATTATGGTGAAACAACTTTTTGGATTTAATCGCGGTTTACCGTGGTTACTGTAAAGTATCCGAAACGTCGGATATTTAAAAAACTTAATAAACCGCGATATAATTCGAAAAAGTTGTTTCATTATAATGAGTGAAATTCGCGTAAACATAAGAAAACGATTCTTTTTTCTTCACCACCCTTATATTGCGTGCACGTTAGCTTTCATAAAAAAATATAAACTTTCATGAAATAAAATGACCCGATAATATAATAAATTATATGTATACAATTTATGCTTTTAATAATATATCCGTTGCGGTTGTAACAGCTCTCTATATAAACGCGTAAAACATCAACATTTCTCATATGGGTTACTACCGTCGAGGTTCATCGCACCTTTTATTGAGCGACGTTTGTTAGCAGATAAGTTTTGTATTAGCTTTTATAATCCTATACGACTCTGAGTAAATGCAGAGACGTGTATCAAGTTTTTACTCTACCTATACGGAGTTTGAGTCTTTATATAAAGGAATTGTAGAATATTATGTAATGTTTACGACTGTTATTTCATATATAGTATACAACTTGAAAATTATTCGATTCTGTATAATACACATAAGTAAATACTTTACGATTATATCTTACAGAACTTCAATCTAATGTACGTTGCTGTTATGATTTATACAGTTACTGAAATGTTAACAATATTTCTTAAAATAATAAACATTCTTACATACCTTTAGATTTTAGTTATTTAATTGATAAAAACAAAATTAATTTTTTAAAATTTCGAGAACACAATCGAAGATCGTCAACTACGACAATAACAACCATATAAGCCACATACGTACTCATATATCTATATACACTTAAAACTCAATGAACATTGACAAGACAAAAAGAAGTCTCCTTAATGAGTTGCGTGAAGATAAAAACGCCGCTGCGGCGAGCACAAAGGCGAACAAATAAAAGATCACATCCGATGTGAAGAGCTTTGCGTATTGTTTTATATCAAAATGAAACAACAATAGGTAGCCCTTTCAATGGTCGGAGCCGCCACAATGAGAGTTGTAAGCGGAGGTTTATATGGGATGGGGTATGTTGATTATTTAGATCATTGTGAAAATCTATACTTAGTTCTATTTTAATTTTTTGAGTCTAATCTAATTTTAGAGTTGTGTATACAGGATATCAATCGAACTCTAGATTAGCACAAAACTTGTAATATGTCTTCTACTCACGTTTAAAACAAATACATAGTTAGGTTTTATTTGAGGTAACATAATGTTTTAAAAAAATATTAGCAACTTTTCTTTGTATGTTTATACCTACAAAAATGTTTTATCTAGTAAAATTGATATACATTAGCCTTTTCTTACTTTATCGATACTATTTTGACTTAGCTTTAAACCGATACTAACGTAGGTAGGTACTTAAGTTTTATTTTTAATTACTACAAAAACTTTCGAGGAATAATTATTGGAACAATGACACGGCTAATTTCACCCTATTTGGGTATTAAAATTCGTTAATAAATAAATAATTATAATTTAAAAGGACTATGTCATTAAAATTTCGCACGATCTACCATGTAGTACCAATATAATCGTACACCGAACATAAGTGGACAATAGCGGACAACGCTCACCTTGTGAACATAATGTTAATGTGAAATACTACATCACATTGTTCCGTCACCTCTCCGCCAGCTCACTGGCTCACCGGCTCACCGGCTCATCGGCGCAAGGAAAAGCGCGGTTGCATTAATGTCTCTAAAAAATTGATTTATCGCTTATGTCTCAGATTTAACATAGAAGTGTTATAACAAACTTTATTGTATTATAAGTATTATATAGCACATTTATTATTTTTTAAGTATTATATAACACATTTATTTTTGTAAAATTATTTTAACTTTACATGATTTATTATTATTCTATTTATTTCTTCTCCGTGAAAAAGGTTAGCTTTTAATTACCTTTAAAACATCATTTGTAGCTCGAATTTTTTTTGCACTGTTGCAGTGACATTGCTTATCTTAGACATAAACAAACGGGTCGGGTTAAACACAAAAAAAGGCTTGAAAGAGATGTTAACAAATGATTAAATTTCCGCAAGCCAAAATACTCGTATCAATCCACTTCGAATATTATCAATATCAAAACTTTCAATAAGATTATATTGCTTTTTGTGCACTTTTTAAAATAAATGAACCTACTTACTATTCATTTGGATCGTCTGTAAGCATCACTTGTCCTTGCTAAGCCGATTCCGATGTGACTGATTGCTAGACCGCTAATTACTCTTAATGGGTATCAGACAAATGGAGATCTAGACGGTCTGAACGACAAACTGTCGACATTGAGCAGTAATTAGCGACTATGATTATTTATTTACGTATAAAGAAAGATTAAAAATAACTTGTATATAATTTTATTTCTTTTGGTATGTTCATCTATAAATATAGTTTTAAATTGAAATATTATAATAGCTATGTGAGTAATATTTGCATTGTATAAAATGTAGTAAATTTAGTCGTAAAAAATAACGTCTATTTTTTTAAATTACACTATCCAGAAGTATGCACGTGATTAGGGAAATTTAATATATCAGAAATAATAGCATATTGTAAATATAGTTGAAATAATGTACCAATATCTACAAAATGTGAAAAATGTTTAACAATTAATTATCTGTCGTTACCTGCCAAACTTATTAAAGTCATCCTTCGTAAAAGATATTTTACAAAAAAAAAAAAACTTATTTGGATAACACGTGCGTAAATTAACTATTGGATTTGCTGTTATAACAAATGTACAAACTTAACAATAACATATTGACACACACAATAAGCGAAAAACAACTACAGTTTCACCAATTCGATAACTATAAAAATTCACAAAACAGAATTTTAATAAAGTGTCAGAGTTGATATTTTTAATACAGTTTACTGGAAACCTCACTTGAGTTTAGGGGCTGAGGTTGTTTTTTTCTTTGTTGTTGTCCACTTGCTTAGCAGACGGGTTATACTTATTTAGTCTGGATTGACAATAAAAACGAAATTTGATCATTGTGGTCAAGGCGTGGCGTTAAGGGTAAGGATAATTTTCTCACATTTATGAAAATTGTAATAATTTAATTATAATTTATTAATAATATGTTTTTCATATGTCGTTGCGGTAATTTAGGGATGACAAAATTTAATCTAGACAATATGTTAGGAGTATCTAAAATTCCATTGAAAAGTTTATACAAAAACAATTTATCATGCAGCTCCCTACAACGTCGAAGTGATTTAATGTTAAAGTGAGCTAGGCGATCACTGTAATTAGGAAAATTTTCAGCCATGTTGTAACTATAGGACGAGTGCCATAAAAATCGCTGCTTTACGTTCTCTAAGCGATTAATATATATACTGTAATATGGATTCCACACAACACTGCAATATTCCAGAGGCAGGTGTATAATGTAACTTTAGTTCTGGGATTCTTAAACTCCTTACAGTTGTGCAGAACGAAGCCCAACATCCGAAAAGCTCTATTTAACATATCGTCGAAGTGAAGGTTAAAACGTAATTCACTATCCAAGATCACTCCCAAATCACGAGTGTGGTCAAATCCATTTAGTGGAACATGATTAATGTGATAGGTTCTGGTTAGTGCATTTCTTTTCCTTCTGAATCGCACCACATGACATTTATTCGAATTCAAGCTCATTCCGTTCGCATCACACCACTCCACCAAATTGCTCAGTTGTAGAGTGATCAGAGGTATTCACAGTTCTGTATAGTTTCAAATCATCAGCGAACATCAAAAATTTTGAATCACCGAAGCATTTTCCAATGTCGTTGATGAAGGTGTTGAATAATAACCCAACCCAACCCAACAGTGAACCCTGAACAACAGTGAACCCAACAGTGAACCCTGAGGGACACCGGACGCAGCACCAAATTCGTCCGACGCGTGTCCACCAACAAAACTTTGGCAGGTCTGTTTGACAAGTACGATCTACACCAGCTCAAAAACGCACCAGAGACATCTATGAAAGAGAGTTTATGCAAGAGTATTCCATGACGCAGTTTTTCGAAGGCCTTGCTAAAGTCAGTGTATATTGGGTCGTATTTTTTTGAATTGCGTGTTATTTTTCGAGTAAGTCTAATTATCAAAACAAACACTAACAATTATATAAAATTCCCACAGCGTTTAATAGGTACATATTAAAATTCAACTACACGTTAATTGGTTTTGACTTAATAATATCTTGAAATACTGTAAAACTCAAATGAAACTAGTTTAGTAAATCACTGATTATTATCTGTTTTTATTAAAATCTTTCAAGTTTTCATCTCGACAATCAACTTAAATTTGCTTTTCACGTTACACATCTGGCGTCTAATCTATAATCACGTTCTAAAAAATCAAATGCTTTATCATATATGTACGGCATTTTATCCGTGATGTTAACTTAACGCGAACATAATTAATTAAGCTACGTTTTAAGTGAAGTGTAACTTTCCCACGATATATGGGTAATCACAATTATGGTATATTTATTTTTAATTGATACAACATTTTCGTTAATTATGTTTCAATTATTTTGCTTTCTCCACTTAAGAGATTTTTCTAATTTTTTAAAATGTGATAAAATGCGATAAAATTATAACTTTTGTGTTAATACAACTGTTGATAAAATAACTACAATATATATAAATATATATATTTTTATTAGGCATGTTTTAATGAAATTCTAGAATTAATTATTTTGTAATTAATTTTATTTTAATACCGTTTATAAGGACAACTAAAATGTATTCAACATATTACGCTATGTAGGCAAGGTTTTTTGTGATTCAGATTATATGATTTTAGTTTTTTTTACGTAAACAAACATTGGCCATATAATATTTTTTTCCAAATTCAAATTCTAAATTACGTTTACATTGAGTATGGTGTAGTAAAATGAATTTGAATCATTTATTTTTTCCATAACGTGACAATATGAATAATATTATTAAACTTTAGTTGTGCCCCGCGGTTCCATCCGCATTAATTTGAGAAACTTTCTAAATATTATATAGCTTATAGGATTCATCGATAAAAGAAATATCGAACACAAAAATAATTATTCAACTTGAACAAAGAGTTCCTGAGATTAGACCGTTCAAACAAACAAACAAACTCTTCAGTTTTATACCATTATAATAGATAATATACTCATTAACATATTAGTGTTTAATTTACTCACAAGTTTTCTTACTATTTTTTTTAAAGGTAGGTTGTGTATTCTGTCGGCTAATCAACAAACTCCCCCTTAACAGCATTAAAGTTATCTGAGCATCTCAACCCGACTCGAGTAAATAAATCGAATATTTTACTGCCCATCCGTTGTTATTCTCATTTACCCTTTGTCTCATTAGCCCGATTTCATATTACGTTATTTCTCCTTACCGATGACAGCTAAGATTAGATTCCATTTTTAACGTAAGGTTTTTTTTTCTGGATAGGATCAAGCTCCTTTATATCAAGTTTTTTATTACGATTCTTTTATTCTTCGACGACAATATTTTCTAAAGGATTGTTTTGTTTTTGTTTTTCTTCTTTTATTGTTTTGCGGCTTTTAATTGTTTGCGTTTTTTTTTTTTTGTACAATAAAACGATTTTGGCTGCGGCTTAAAGTATGGTTAAATCTTCTTAATATTAGAGGTTTCAGATATCTTGGTATAATATATAGTTTAAATGTCGTTCGTTTTTCTCGTCAATTAGTAGGAGATCCGAACTAGAGATAAACTTGACCCATCTGCTTAATTGATGAAAATTATTTCATATTTATTTTAGTATATTAAAATATTTAGTTTATTTAAAAATGCACCTCCGAGTCTAAAGAATAAATTTAATATCTACAGATAGTATGAAGCATGTAGAAAATGCAAACGTTGGGTTGTCTATTATTTTCCGGCCATAGCTTCTGGGTTGCCAGGTATAAACCGGTACGGGTAATATTAATACATATTGTTCTAGTTACTTTCACCCACGTTTTTAATAAATAAATCTTACATCAAAATTGGCGCTATTTTATTGCGAATACGATGACATAGGGCTATCTGCTAAAAGTCTCGTTTGAATGAGGGTTGTCGAATATATATGTAACCTGGCCTTTTGCTGTCAACTATTTCGCGATTTATTTTTTATGTTAAAGAAGATAATTATTTAATTTTTATCCACTAAGCAGATGGGTGAAGATCACGTCTAGTTCCTATCCTACACTAAATGTAATTTAAAGTACGGGGGTTTTTAGGTTTTTTTGTTTTTTAAACAAATTCACAGCCGCTTGCACCTTAAATAGACAATTCTTTTTTGACAAAAGCTGAAAGATATACAATTTTTTCTATAATAAATGTACATATAAATTATTGTGTTTGCTATCAAACGAAAAAACCGATTTCAATTGTATCAAAATCGGTTTATAAACGACGAAGCTATCCCCGAACATAAATAAAATTTATATATATAACATTCTCCTTTTTTGAAGTCGGTTAAAAATATGGTACTATAGAAATCAGTAAAAGTATTATATACCCAAACTCGAAGTGGAAATCAAATCCCATAGTGAAGTAGAGAACAGAGTCACTAACAAGTGTGCAAAGGCCCTATCTAAAAAGAAACAATAACATCGAAGCGCAAACTTCACATTCGATTTATTTAAAAAAATAAAATAAAGATTTTTAATTAAGTTTACTTAAATAATAAAATTAATGTTTAATTCTTTAATATCAGAAGTAAGGTATTTTTAATTGACGAAAATACATTAAAGCAATTAGCAAGATACCGGAATGTGAACGATAAAGTAAAACGCATTAAGAAAATTCCGATTAATTTGTAATGGAATTATTTTGACAAAGAAGTTTTGAGATAGTGTGACTTATATAAATAATGGCCAAAATAGTAATATTCAATATTTCAACCATCATATTACTTAGAAATAACTTAATATTTTTTTTTTATTCCTCGAACTATCATTTTGTAAATATCTAACCATCATTTATTTTTGAAATACTTCTAGAGTTGCATATCAGAAACAATTTACTCAAATTCTTTTTCAATTATTAAAAAAATCATTCATCTGTAATATTTTTATATGTATTTCGTCCTATTAAACCCGATGTACCATGTGACGGAGAGCACGTTAAGCTGTTGGTCCCGGGTGTTATCATATACACCTGATAGCGACCGTTACTCATAGTAGGGAATATATCCGCCAACCAGCAACGCAAAGGAACAGCGAGGTAGATTAAGCTCTGATCCTTCTTCCACATGTGGAAAGAATTACAGGTTTAATAACTAATAAACTAATAATAAAACCCATGCATAACCTTTAATTGAATATTAAAACCTGTACTATTAACTGCGCAAGTAATTTTTTTTTATTACAAAAACTTATTTATCTGAAGTTATAATTATTTTTTTAACTTTGAATGTGTGAATATATCATAATTTGAATGTGTGATAGGTAAAAGACTCCTTTACCTCCTCTATTCTGTTTCGTTTGCATTCCCATGGTGTAGGCTTCAGTGGTATTTGTTAGTGTCGTCGTTAATTTTGTTCTACTTTTAACAGCCGTGCAACAAACTAGGGGGAATTTTTTAATTTGCGGTAGACGTTAGCTGAGAGGATGTGGCTAGTGATTTTATGTAGAAGACAAACGGATTTTTTGTTTATGTTAAAATATTTATATTTTTTAATTCAATTACATCTATTTCATTAAAATATATATTTTCGTATCCAAATGCCTATTTGAAATATATTTTGAGATTCACTATTTTATGAATTATGTAATATTCTGTAATTAATTATATTTGAAACTACCGCCAATTCGGAAAGTAGATTTTGTTGATGATATCTACATTTATTTTATAAAATTATTGTGTAAGTATTATTAATAAAAAAAAATATCTTAATATTTAAATTAAGAAATCAACGAAAAATAAAATCTTTTTTCATACCTTTATTTACCTGTAACAAAATCATTAAATAAAAAGGCTCTGATTGCGTCGAGCATATATCAACCTTACGACAAATACAAACAACATTAAATAAAATACCTTCAAAAAATAAACAGTAGTACCATTATATTTCTTAAAAAGTAATTAAAATAAAACGAGTCCACGCAGTCTATAGTCAGTTATAAGATTGACAATGTCCGCGGCGAACGCAAAGGGCACTTTACAGGTGTAATCGCGCCGCGTTGTCCTTTATCCCGTCCCTCGGTTGTGAACATGGCGTTATAATGCTAACCCTTTCGCATTTCGAAAACATTTAGTGATGCTAATATGGAATATCGATATATCGACAAAGTGCTAAAAGAATATCGGACTTACATTACTTAAATGTCGATAATTTTGTTATGAGTTAAATAACAGTTATTATGATTATGATTTTATTTTCCTATTTAGACTATTTTTCCAATTAAAATTTGTAAAAAAAATCGGTCAATTTCATTAAAATTGTAATTTATTATAATAAAAATAATTAGGTTTGTTTTAAAAATAATCAATAATGAAACTGCCTAAACAACTCTTGACAATGTTTTGTCCTACTTCTTCAAAAATACTTGCACACCAGCACAGCCGTATTTGTATTTTTATAAACAAGAATGAATGCATTGAGGGAAATAAAAGCTTAAAGCTTTGTGTGTGACATTCTATGCTATGAAGCTATGGACATCTAAAACATTTTTGTACGAATGTGATTTCACCATCGTTTAACTAATCGTATTCTGTTAATGACCTACAATAACATCGATATACGTTTACTTCGTGCAGTTACCAAAAACTTTTAGTTCATTGTTAAGATGCATAGTTTATAACTTAAAAACGAACTAACAATGTTTTAGAAATAAGCTATCGATATAAGTCATCGATGATTGTGCCTATCCCTACACATGTTTGTGCACTTTTGAATTTACTCGTAATTAGCTGTGCCTGCGAGTGATATCATCTTGTTCATTAGAACACCATTCATACTTATTAAAGCATTGTTACATAATTTTCTTGTGTTTTTTGCGACAAAAACTATCAAAGTTATAGCAATATAACAAACAATATAACAAAATTATTATAACACACTTTTTTTTTTCAATTTTTAATATTGTTTTTTACTAGTTGTTATTAACTTAGCTTTTTACTAGTTGTTATAAGCTTAAAAGTATCAGTATACTTCTACTAATTCGACATACTATAAACGATGACGACCCTGTTGTGTATTGGTGCGTGTACTGTGCGCTAAAACACCGACAGTGGCGGGTTTGATTCCCGCTAAGAGTGTCTAGATATTTGTGTTTATACAAATATTTATTTCCGGTCTGGTTGTTAGTCCATGTTTCTGGTTGTTGTCTTGGGTCTCCACCGAGCCTCGGAGAGCACGTTAAGTTGTCAGTGCCGGTTGTTATCATGTACTCCTGATAGCAATCGTTACTCATAGTAGGGAATATATCCGCCAACCCGCTTTATAGCAGAGTGGTGGATTAATCCCTGATCCTTCTCCTACATGAAAGAGGCGTATGCCCAGTAGTGGTATATTATAGGCTGAAGCATAGCGCTTAGCGTATACTACAAATGCTTAAAACAGATTACATTAAGTTCTAGTATGTTAAGTTCCAATACAGTTGAATTGATACAAAACCGGTTATTTCATTCACTTTTTGTGCTGACCTAAAAACATTTAATTATTTAAAAATGAATTAATAATGTTTGAAAAGAAAAGTTGAAAACGAAAAAAAACGGACTTTAATTACATCGACCAGTAATTACAACGAAGGTAGTCGAAAAAATAGTCAAGTAAATTCGCATTATTAGACATAACACAAAATCAAAAAGTACTTGTCAGGTCTCGACGTGACAAGAATAATCGAAATCTTTCAAACAAATAAAAAGTTATAAGGTAGTAAGGTAGTAACAACACATAAGAAACAGTCGTAAGTTGGTTGAAATTGTATTTGAACGTGTGCACGATTTAAAAATCAATATTAAGGATTAAAAATTTGAATAAGAAGTGGTCAGAAACTTACAGTAATTTTTCTTTTAAAGAAGAAAAACTTTCCATCATCATAATTATTGAGATTAATTATGATTTATCAATGATTAGTAATTACTTGATAAAGATTTGTAATTGATGTAATAAGAGATGCAGCATCGCGTCATTTAAATATTTATCCAAAAATGGTCATTAAATTTATTTGAAAACCAATTTAAAATACGTACTTTGATAAAATAATTATTGTGATAATAATATCAGATAATTTTCTTAGTACCGAGAATTATACGGTTAAAAACTTGTAGAAGCACTCATATAAAAATGTAATGCAAAAAAACTCAATTCAATTGAAAGAAAAATTCCATAGCAATTACTATTAATTATGTTCTTTTTATTGTAAAATATTTGATATTACCTAAATCTGTAAAGACACCTTGTATTTTTATAACTATTCCAATATATTATGATAATAATAATAGAATTATTAGCAAGGAAAAACACATTTAATGGCTAGTGAACTTTAGTCACCTGCGAAGAAAAAGAGTTGGAACTTAATATCTCGTTGCTCAATATTTTCGAAAATTTACTAGACATGGTTTTCTTTGAAACGTAAAATCGTAAGACATTTTCTTAAAATTTATAAAAAAAATATTAGGTAGCTAGTAAATGTAGTTCCAGCGACTTGAATTTGGGGTTAGATATATCGGCCTGATTTTGACTGCTGTTGATTTTTTTATTACCATTCGTCACTTAGGTAGCTTATTATTACAATATAATAATTTCAAAGAAAATATTTCTTTAAATTTAAACACAATATTACTGGTAAAGTAAAAAAAAATCAATTTATTTTTCATAGGTATTATTATTTATATTATATATTTATATTATTTTTCATATTAAACAACGTGTAAAGTGTCAAAAAACCACCCGAGTGACACTCCCGAGCACACCTGGTTTTGATACGAACGTAACTGTAATAGAAAAGAAAAGAAAAAAAAGGAAAAAAAAGACAAAATTACACCAAAGAATTTCAACGTCTAATTAAGAAAGAATATATTAAGTGAATACAGAATTATAATAAAAATGTATATCAGTAGCCGAAAAAATTTTAATTTAGAATTGAAGTAATTATTAAAACACTAAAGTTACTATCGCCAGCTACCTCGCGTATCTTATCTCAAATCAAATCATTATCTCTATAAAAGCACGCCACCACGGTCATTTCAAAATGGAGATTACGAATCAATCGACATCAACTCCTAAATGTCCGATGCATCTCAAATTAGTAAATTTCTTAATTAAAAAATCTTTATATTCTCGGAACTGTATAATAAAATTAATTCAAGCTCAGTGATAATGTCAATCAAAGGCTTTAATTATTTCAACTTTCGACCTAAACGAAGTTTCGGACGAAAAATTAGGGTTCGTTTTGTGTGAGAGAGGAACTCCTCCTATTACTTTACTTTTACTCCTACTACCTTTGGACCTAATATCGCTTTGTTTCTTCCTTTGTGATAAATTATACCGTTACCAACTTAAATTGTATATAAATATCTATATCAAACTTTGTTTTATGAAGAATTAAACATAAACGAAATAGTGAAACTTTTAATATTACATTAGAATAAAAAAATATATAAATAAAGTAATACCAAATTCATCAAAACAATAAAAATGTACAGATATTGTTTTCTAATGTTTACGCGCATTCCACTCATTATAATGTAACAACTTTCTCGGATTTTATCGTGCCTTGTTAAGTTTTTAAATGCCCTAAGTTTCAGATACTTTACAGAAACCATGATCACGGGAGGATGTGATAAAATCCGAAAAAGTTGTTTCATTATTAAAAAAAATGTGCAGAATTCACATTTTTATTTTAAATCACGCTTAATACTGTTTTCTCGTGGATAGGACAAGTATTTTAATGACCCTAAAAAAATCTTAGAAGACCAAGATACCCGAATCGATTCTGATCGTAAGTAGTAAAATAAGATAATGTATATATTTCGCGTTTTATATGATATAAAAAACAAATAGCCTTACGGCAATAAAACATAACAATTATGTAAGCTGTTCATAAGAATTTTAATTAAATATAATGTTTAAAAACAGAATAGTTTACGTTTGTAAACTAATAAACGTGTCGTATTTGACGTTTTATTAAAAATATAATTAAATTTATTTTTATTAATGTTTATAATTAATTTAGTGACAGTGTCAGTGATGTCGTTGTAGTTATTGGTTTCAGTAGAAAAGACACTTTTAATAAACGTCAAAAACAATCTAAAAAACTTAGATACTCGTTTCTTATGTATACGACTACGTACTTTTATTATTAATAACAGGTGTAGCGAAATCATACTAGAGTTGATTTAATGACTTAGTTTAATGACTGAGCTATCGGTGGCAGTAGTTTCTATAATAATATATCCCAACTGATACGATCAATTCTAATGGACGACGTGAGGACATTGCAATTTACTATGTTGTGGCAATTCTTTTTGATCTTCTATCCATCCATCTTTATTATTTCAATTATCGTAACACTCTGTGTAACTGAAAAAAAAACGAGTGTGATTTACGACTGAAGTAAAACTTCTTTAGTTCCATCTAACTTATATCTCCTTCTCAACTTCAGTTCGCCTCGCCCGATCACACTTTTCGTAACGCCCTCGTCACGCATTCACCAGCTTACTCCCCAAGTCAAGCATGCGTAAAAAAGTTTTACTTCAAAACATATTAAACTTTCTTGTTAGATTGATTAGTTAAATTTTTACTTATGAGGTGTTAAAAGGGGTCGTTTATCTCCTTGTCTTTTATTTGCATCAAGATAAAATTATTCAATATACATCATGAAACGTAAATAAGTCGTAATTAAATTAAAATCAATAAAGTTTGATTTTCATGCTTCTCATTTGATTTATGTGTGTATTTCCTTCCTTTGGTATAAGGGCTTCAAATAGTGTCAAGACAGCACAAATGATTCCGCTAATGTCACGTGGAATAAAAAATACTCGTTCCCAAAGTAAAGCACGGCGCGGTTTAGGTTAAGAACTTCATTTAATTATTTAAAAAATGGTAAAGGAAATAACAGTAATTTAAGTAATATTTATCTATCTAAAAGAGATCAAGATTGACTTAATTAAAGCTTCAATTTTATCGTATTTAAAATCTCTGATAGAATAAATGAAAAAGCAAGCAACAATAGAATTGGTGACGCTTCAGTAAATAACCAACGAGATGTAGTAGTCGCTATCGTTCAACGATAAAACATTTTTAAGCACATAACTATTTGTATAATATATAGCTGGTACAATGAAACTTAAATTTAAATAGTCACAAGTCTTAATTTGTTCATGTTACAAAAAATATGTGTACAACAGCCAGCTTTTACCTAGAACAGGCATGAAGTTGCCTAACTTATAAATAGTATGTGTATGTTAAACACGTTTATTTATTACTATTTTAGATGAATCCAATTAAAGACGCAAGTACTCATATCTACTTGTTTTAATGAAATGAATCTAACAGACATGTCTTCAGTCCATTGTCGAGTAAAAGTATCACACGCATAAAACCTCCGTTTTATCGTCAGTTAAAAGAGTCAACTCTAATAATACTTAAAGATAAGACATTAGATCTTGTGTGCCACAGGCTTTCAACCTTTTTAATAATTAGTTAATAGAAAATTTATGTACAGTAGTTAAAATAAAATAAAAATCACTTCTAAAAATGGTTATAATAATTATGCTTTCATATCATCAATAACCTTGATAAATTGTGTTAAGATACGTTATGTCTATGTCACTAATGAAAGTAAATCTCCTGTAGTTGGGGGACACAGGTTGAGAACCAGTGTCGTGTATCGTTCTTTATCCAACCATATTTAACGATCTAAGATCTGATTACTATCACATAAAGGCCATTTTTGTATTTTGGTGATTCTAACTTCGATTGTCGTTGATAATTTTATAATGATCTAGAGATAAAAGATATTTATGTAAAATTCTAAAATTTTGTGGGAAAAATTAATCTTTTTGTTTTATAAATATTTTCATATTAAAATTATACAAAGCTGTAAACGTTAATTATTATGCTTCAACATATACAATACTAAACATTTCAAAAACACTATAAAAACCCTTGTTTTTATTTTATTTTATCAACTTTTATTTATAAAGGATTATTTATAAGTTTCAGACATTATATGAAAATGTATGTAACAAAGTTCGATTTTCACAGAAATTTTAGGCAGAGATGCTGGACAGGGCCTTTATGGTGGGAAACAAGTTTGAGATACTTCTGGTGTTTTAGTCTTCCAAACGCCGTAGCCTTACCGTAGTAAGCGTTTACGATCAGGTAGCCGTACGCTTGTTTGCGTACAAATAAAATTCATTAGACTAAATTTAACTTTTACACATACTTAAGCTATATATAAAAAATGTTAACCTAATTTAAGCATATTTAATTACTTAATCATAAAATCTCGAAGATATTGAAAATACAGGACAGCAACCATACTACAAAAGTCTAAATCTGAATGTAATCTCAAACACACACAATTATTATAACATACATACATACATACATTTCATTGTTACTCGTAAAAGTAATCGGCTGCCCAATTTCATAACACAGTAGAGGACAAAAATCTCAAATTATTATTTCACGACTCGATCGGAACGAAAAATGCAAAAAATTCGATTTCGAAAAATTTGTCCCTTACTGTGTTTTGAAATTAGGCAGCCGGATATTCCATACCATGAAGGTTTCATATATTTTGTCTTACTTAAACCGTTATTTCGGTAGTAAGTTAAGCAATAACGAGTGAGAATGCATATTCAGTACACTACTACTATAGCTACTATAGCTAAACTGTCTAAAGTCCGGGTGCAGTATTACAATGGATATAAGGCACCTGCGAAGTGCTGTGGCCGCCTCTGATTGCCGCATTGTGCCTCACAATAACTCGATTAGAACGGCCGACAGTGGCTAGCCGGACGCAGACAATCGGTTAGTGTAGACATACCTCTATTTTAACTTGCAAATGTTAATTAAAGTGTCTATTGTTAATTTTTATTTATTAATCTGAATGTTTTTGTACTTGTTCTCTTGTAATAATTGTATTGTTACGAAATGTGTCAATAACAAACGCATGAATTGTTTTTACAAATTACGTGTAAGCTATGTAATAGCATAATTAAAACGAATGATAACTCGTAATGATTGTCTAACGTTCGCTTTCAATAATATATCTATTTCTTGTTTTTGCCTACATTCGATAGATTTTTGACACATTTTAGTCGTTATTTAGCTTATGTCGAAATTCTATCTCTAAGCAAATCCAGAGAAAGATCGAAACTAGCTGTAAGCTTGTCTAAGATCTTTAGTCTTCCTGCAATACAAAAAGAAAATTAAGATGAAGAAAAAAAAAAAGAAAAATAAGATACTACACAGCATGATAAAATATCATTTGTAGTTTCTTAAGTCAATTTGTAATTGTTGATTTCTATATTTTAAACACATATATTTATTGATTTTTACGCCTTTTAACTAAAAAAGCTTAGATAATAAGAAGGTAAATTAAGAATAGAAGTCCTTAATTCAGTAAACCTTTTATTTTGTTATGATTTAGATTTTATTTACTTTATAAAGTTCATTGAAACAAATACCATTGTACTCGTAATGTAATAATTTTCTGTAATAACAAACACATGTTTCAAATATTTTTATGAAAAATATTTATAGACCACATCCCCTCTATCTTCTAATGCAGCAACCCCCAATTAGGAAAGTACGGAGCAACCACGGCACAAAGGCAAAGATAATGGTCAGTTAACTGAGTTCGGAAGATAGTTCACTTAGTCTAACTTTATCAAGTCGCAATTAAGTTTGTCGAGTAATAGAATATTCTCACGGTCCATATTACAATTACCCTCCTGAACTGGACACTTGGTATCGATCGGGACACCGACCGGTGCGTATGAACTTTCTAATTAATTGATGTGTCGAAATCGTTCGGGAACTTATTTTGTTACTGTAGAATAAAAAAATTGTATTTCTGCTAGGACTATTTTAGTTAACAGATTCGTAATTTCCATTGTTCTTGCCGATTCTTCTCAGCGAAGTCTACGTTTCAAATTGGTGGTAGCCTTCACATTAACTATTACTCTTAAAGCAGAAAATCCTATTTTTGTTTTGGAATTAATGGATATGAACATTAGAATAAAATTCGGTTAATATAAGTGATGGCTGATGTAAAATTGTTTCGTGTTTAGTCCCGAATAGATAGTTCCTCCATTTCTCCTTTCCCTCTTATCTGTTCTATTTCCAAGACTTCGGCTTAAGTGTAAGTGATCTAAGATTATTCTATTATTTAATGTTTTTTTTTTTATTTATTTAAATATTATCGGAACTCAATAAATTTCATTTCTTGCTATTAATTTTAGACACAACAAAATTTTAGGAACTCCCCTCTCCGTTTCTTTATTTATAATAAGTACAGTCATATATTAAATGGTTCTTTTAATTATGATCACAAACGTCAGATAACAATTCCAGTAATGAAGCTGCAACTGAATCGACAAAAACTATGCAAGAATATCGTAATCAATAAGGTTATAATTTAATTAGTGCTCCTGCAAAAGAAACAGAGTTGGCATTCAAGTTTGCAAAAAGTATTCTACCGTATTCTACAAATTAATTAGAAGTTGTCCGTGAGTGACATAAATAATAATTATGGCGAATCTTCCGTTATATTTAAAATTCAGACAAGCGAATAACAATGATAAATATCATTAATTCCGTATCCCAACGTAATTTGGCATGCACATTTTTGTTCTTTAATGAACGACATAATTTTATCGGTTAATTAATACGACAGAACAAAGTTAATCATCTTGTTTCGAAAGGTTCTTTTTTTTTCAACAACTTGTTTTAAAAAATAAACATTGTTGAGCGTATAACTTTATACGACTGAGCACTTACAGCACAGAACAATAAACAAACGATAAAATAATAAAAAGAAAAACTGGTTGCAAAACAATAGTTGCGGCGAGATTCTTGACGTTTTTATCATTTCGAGTGGAGAACAAAAGCTGAAGGCTTCCTGTTGAGACTGCATCACAATTCTCGCGAAGTAGGCGCGACACACGTTACACAAGATTAACTACGAAAGATTTTTAGAATCTTCTCGAACTATTTAAGAACTAAGTATATTAAAGTATTTCTAAAATAATCTATAACTATGTAAACTATGTAATAATGTAATGCGAAGCATAGTTAATACTTTTTGCTTGATAACTAAGAAAATTTTAAATGGATACTGAAAAAATGGATTTTTTTAAACACAACTTATTACATTTGTCTTTTCCTAATAATATAATTGAAAAATTAATTGATTTGCCGCCAAAGCCACGCTTAATGATATTTGTTAAAAGAAAAATACTTGTGAACTACTATCAAATTTTACTGAATTTTATACATTGAAATAAATATAGGATTATTGTATAATGGAATTGTCGTTAATTAATTACATAATTACGTGTAAGGACTTGCAACTAGTACGTATATTTTTTGAATTCATTAAATTAGTTCACAAAAAAAATCTATGACAAATTAATATCATAGAAGTATAGATCCATATCTTTTATGGTATACTCGTATTCTACTGCGTACATTTGTTCACAAAAACATTTGTATTTTAATGAGCTTCTATGACTGTCAATTTATTAATAAGTGCTAGTAGACTATTAATTTAATAACTGCGGATATAAACTGTCGCGTTCACTAGAATTTATTCCGTTAAATATGTCAGTAAATTGGAAATTTTTAAGCTTAAACTATATTAAATTTTAATAGTTCTTTCTTGAGGATATTATGATATCAACTTAATAATTCACAACTTACAGTCTAATCTTCTCAGAACCCATATATGAATCTATCCACTATGCTGTTATACTATGTCCTTTATCGGTTTTAACACACTTTCAGTACAAAATTTTCAATTTTGGCAATGAACAAGCGATGAGCAATCTGTAAGGACTCTACTGTCCGCACCACTATTGCAAATCAACAATTCTTGTTAAAAGCCCCAGTGAGAAATTCGGAAGTGTAATATTTCAATAAATTTACCAAGCAACGAGAAAGAAAAGTTAAGTTTTAAGTTTTTAAAATATCATTGTCTACGGATAATTAAAAGTAAAAAAGTTTGTATACAAATTTTCTAGATCGTTATTTACGTTCATACAACACTATACAATATTACACTTATTAAAATTAATTAAATTAATTATACAATCTAGAAAACGTAGCACAGAACAATTACCGTGTGGAAATTAATTCTTTCTTTTCCTTGACCAGATACTTGGTCCAACTTTTAGCTAACCTAAGTAAGAAGCTGTGTGTGCTCGTCCAGCATTAACTTACAATAGAGGTGGACGTTCTATTCATCGACACAATGCGACCCGATCCTTCGATCAGACGATTGCACGTGATACCAATGTGAAGCGTATGGTAATGACAGATATCATTTCTTACGCTTTTTGCTCTTCCTGGTAAATATTTCGTCGGATTTTCAATTATTATTAAATATTTTGTTGTTTATAACACTTAACTGACATTAATACTATAAATATTATGTCATTATATTAAGGAAATTCGGTACGCTTAAATGGCTGTGTTAATTTTGAACTATGATTTTTTTACAGAAGCAACGAAGGGGTTAACAAGCGGACAGCAGAACCTGATATTAAATGGTTTCTGCTGCCCATGGATATATGCAACATTAGAAAAGTTCGGTTTGCGTTAACAGCTTTTAGGGATAAGGGCACACGGCATTTGAAACGGCGGTTGTGCGAAAACTCCGAAAATTGTTTTGTATACGTTGATCGATCTTGGGTTGGATTACTGCTCACAATATGATTCATATTTTTAATATGATTTATTCAGACTGTAACGTCCATGTTTGGCTAAAGACCTCTTTTTCCACATGGAAGCAGCTAGATGGAGAATTACAAATACAAATATTTGCCACGAGCGGGAATCGTACCTGCTACAGAATTTTCATTAAAACAAATATCGATATCGGTGCCGACATCGCCGTGGGTCACTCGTGTTAAAAAAAACTACTTGGGCCCTCCTTCTCTACGCAGAAGAGTTTAAACTTAACTGTTATATTTCGATTTATTTTTTGATTCATGGTCTTAAAATATTTTTCAATTATATTCTTATATAAAAATGTTACTTCATGTAAATTTATTTACAGTAATATATTCAATACACATATTTAATAAGACTAGTATGAGCATATTTTTATTAATATCTTAAATGTCATTCAACAAATTAATTTGGAAAAATAAATTATTCAAAAATTATTTTTAAAATAAAACATAATGTACCATTTTAGAACTACTACATACTTGTACATATAGTATTTGAACTTATGTCTAATACCTAGTAGTTAATTTTTTTTAATTTTTTAATTACTATTTTATATTTAATACAGCAAAAAAGATTAAGTGTTTACAATAATAACAGTAATTTTTATCAAGAATCGTTTGAAAGAATCGTTTCAATTTCCAAGAATATTTTTATGTGTTGCTAGTATCGATAAAAATTATTGTAGAACGATCTCACTTTTGATAATAAATTACGGGAAAAAAACCTCCATCAACTTAATTAGCTATTACGTATAAAAAAAAAATCGAAAATTTGACATAGTTTTATCTCTCATCTACTTTAACATTCGGTACCTACTATTCTTTCGATGAATTTCAACGTCTTTTTTTTTAATTACATTGAAATTATCAATAAAATTGGTGTCGTTATACTGTTAGAGACACGTGCAGAAGCTTTTTTTTTATTTTTTTTTTTAAGAAATGTAATAAGTTATAACGTAATTTTCATTTTTAAATTAATAATGGTTTTCAAATATTTTATATAGGTAATACCTTGTTTTTAATGTAATTGCGTTTTTAATTACTGCTATAATTACTTTTCCCGGCTACTTAACATTTTAACACGTGTCACAACTCAATAAAATTAATAATAATTCAACCACATACAAATTTTGGATATTCACGAGTTACTGTTGCGCAAATGGTAGTAGGTTTGATTATCGTACATGACCGGTAATTATGTAGGCTATATTGTTGTTTGTCGCGTAATAGGCATTTCTGACTATGTTTTTTTGAAACATTATCCAAGTTTCAATAAAAGTATTTTTTTTCTATACATTATCTATTTGTTAAGCGTATTTTTAATCTACATTTCCAAAACAATGCAAGTAGCTTAAACATACAAACAAAAGATTTATAGAACGAAACACAAAACCAAGTATCAATTTACACTCTATCTAAGATCTTCATAAAAAACAATCTCACGATAAACGTGGCCTAAAACAAAACGATATAAAACAAAGAGAAATTATCGGCGCGTACGAAGCGTGTATTAACGAGGGATGCGCGTGCGCATTTGTCAAAAGAATACACAATAAGTGTTATGGATAACCGATAGTTTGTTGCTTAGTTAGGAGTGGGATCGTTTGAACATGACCGTGTTGAGATGGCAACACACAAAGAACTATTCATAGGTACATAATAATAATCTAAATATATCTTATCCTATAATACTAAATATATCTTTATTATCATGATAGAAGTTATAAAAAATGTTATATTAATTTTTAGTTACGGAGAAATAAAAATAAATTTTCGTTTATTTAGTTGCAAATTTAAATTACGCAAATTGTTTTAAATATCGTCTGTAAATAATCATAGGAAAATGACTACCTGGTAAACCAAACCTACATATTTAATGTAATGTGTGCAAAACCCGGGAGGAGGGTTACGCGTACTTACATATTATAAATGTGAAGAAAATATTTTAATCAAAATAATTCTTATTGCGTTAGGAAGCCCCTTAAGTATATAACGATAAGCCATATCAGACATATTATTGTAGAAGTGGAACCTAGGTACTATACGCCTTTGCAAAAAAGGTATGCAATTAGCGAAGTTTTCAATTTTCCTGTCAATATTTTCTTTATATTCTGGTTCTTTAGAAAATTTTCATTATCTTTTGTTTTATTTTTAACTAGCTGACCCGGCGAACTTCGTATCGCCTAACACAAACTTTATCGTATGGTATTAAAGTTCAAATTGACTTTTAAGTATTATCACAAATCTTTCGTATGGGAGTATAGAAAAGTGTTGTTTTTAGACTTATTCAGGAAATTTAATTTTTTTTTTTTGAATTTTTCTCTCCGTAAGAACCATCCTCGTACTTCAAGGAATATTTTAAAAAAAGAATTAGTGAAATCGATCCAACCGTTCTCGAGTTTTGCGCTTAGCAACACATTCAGCGACTCATTTTTATATTATAGATGTTACGTTTCTTTAACACTACATTTAATTCGAAATACACAATTTATTTCTTACAATTCTTGTTACATTTTTGAAACCAATTAAAAAGTATTTAAAAAGTAGTAAACAGATAATTTTAGTGCACTTTAAAGAACATTTAAAAAGTTCAAGACATTTTTAATCACTGCTCAAATATTTTCCGACACGGCGCTGGCCAGCGGGAGGTCCAGACGCATTGTTGTTTATTATTAGCAAGAAACTCCTTCGCTAATTGCATCCATATCAGGTTGAAATTCTTTTCAGCCATTCAATATCTGGTAAGTTATATGATGTCAGCTTGAATAATTCTTTATCTATAAAAATTAAGATAATTTAAATTTCTTTGTGAATTAATCGAAATAAAAGTTTGATTTGAAAAAATCCTGTTTTTTTAGAACTTTTTTTTTCTTCAATTTATACATTTTATTATTAGTCCTATATAATATATTGATGATAATATTGTGTGTTCGATATTAAGTTTTTGCTAACGTACTAATCACTAAATTATTAATAACTGGATTTTACTCAAACTGTATGACAAGCATAAATTAATTATATCGTTTTATATAATGCATTACCTATAGCACTCTACAGCTAGTTTTGCTAATGTAGCCTAATGCCATGGGTGTCGTAAGACGGTAAGAGGCGGCTAATAAGGGATAACCCAGTTCCACTATCACCTTGGAACTTAAAAACTGCCCGATGATAACCATCCAACTGCTGGTTTTGAAATACTCCGGCTGAAGACGGGTAGCAGCGTCTTTGGTGAGACAAAAACAACCCTGCGGTCACCAACCCGCCTGCCCAGCGTGGTGGCTATGAGCAACACATATGAGTTCATACCATTTTCGGCGCGAACTTGTGGAGGTCTATGTCCAGCAGCGGACTGCGATAGGCTGAAGTGATCGCACACATTTTTTTTTGTTATATCTTTTTTAATGCTTCACAAACCCTAATTCGTTTGTAAAAAAATATATTTGGTCTGCTCATAGTAAAAACCTGTGTCACAGTGGTCTATTCCTATTGTCTTCAATAAAAAAAAATTAAGTAGATGTAAGGCTTTAAGCCTACATTCCAAAACAACGGAACTATTATTCCCAGCTCAGTGTACCACAGTCACGCTAACAGCGCATATGCATGTACAAATGCGTGCAGCGGGGGGCTCGCGACCGTAACGCGTATTGTGCTTGTTACCGCGACAAATTGTCCGCGTCCAGACGATGCACCGTTAATTGCGACCTGAGACCTGAACCCGTATTATTTCTATGATATTTCAGGTTGAATCTATGTGGTTATGTGGGCAAATGTCAAGATGTTTAATGGTCGCAAATGCGAAACTGAGAAAGCATCTATGTTCTTTGAGTTCCTTTCGACACTCAGTTGCAATAAATATTAAAACATAACGAACTATTTTTTTTGCATAAAATTGGGTAACAAAGATTGTTAAAATTAGTAAGTTTTTATTTTTGTGGCGACATCTATCAAGCGACATGTAAAACTAGAGAAAACTGATGTATCCTACATCGCGCTATCAAAGTTCTCAAAAGCGATTGAGTACATATGCAAGAACCCAACAACAACCGTCGGGGCGTTAGCCCGCCAGACACAACATCCGTCTGGTCGGAGGATCCTCCCTTTGCGATGGAGGACGAAGAACATCAGAAACATGATTCTTCACACCTCCAAATATTTATATTTAGTTTCTATTTTAATTACTTTGTTATATCTCATCACATGTCAAAAATTAAAAAAACGTTACGAAACTAAAAACAATTAACAATGTCTTAATTATCGGACAAAATTCATAGCACACGACAATAAAACTTATCATTCGATAATTTATAAATCTAAACAGTTTAGAACAATATTAGAATAACTTGAAACACAAACGGAACATTTCCTCCATCGATAAAATATTAACTGCATTAATCAATTACCCTATGAATTACAGCGACCATAAATTTTACTAACACTTGTATCATTACCGTGACACAGAATACGAAACGTTTAATTCAATAAATATATATTAATAACGAATTTATGTTGCAAATAATCTGGAACGAATAACAATAGGGCTGAAGGCTGACACTAGGTTTTGCGAAACTCGGTGGCACTAGAAAGACAAATGATCGTAACAATCGTATAACTGGAACTAGTAACTGGACTAGATCTAAGCTGGGCGTATGTTGAGGCGGTGCAAGTCCTGAAGCGCTGCAGCGCGAAACAAAGCAAACTGTTAATAATGAACAAACAGAACTTAATGTTTGTGTATACAATAATGACACAATCGTAAAATACACACACCTACAAGTTTTGTACCCGTTTCACATTTTTTTTAAATTCTATCTATACTCCTATAGCGCTGCAAGACAGAACAGAGGCTCTACACACATAGACAGGGACTCTAGGAGTCGAGATAATGTCTACGCTGAGCTTAATGTAGGTGTGAATAATGACGATACAATCGTAACAAAAACACTTACACATTATACGCACGTTCGACAGGTTCTTTAAATTTGAGCTTCAGCCCTTCAGCGCAGAACAGAGCAGAACATGGATAAAGAACAGACAGAGCTTAATGTACTGTAAAAAAGCTGTATATCTGTGTCATAGACCTCTTTCTCCATGTAGGAGAACTATCATAGGTTAATCCACCACGCTGCTTCACTGCTGGTTGGCGGATTTATACCCTACTATGAGTAAAGATCGCTATCAGTTGTATATGATAACAACTCCTGTGCTCTCCGAGGTACGGTGGTGAAACCCACATAGAAAAACAACCAGACTAGTAATAAATATCCACTCCAAGCGGGAATCGAACCCGCGACCGCCAGTGTTTAGGTACCGCCGACATCATTACACCAGAACGGTAAAGGTAAACCATATAGGTAATTGTAACATATAAACACACACTACACGTATGCTATGATATAGGAACAGCTTGGATCGATATTTAACAGCTCATTGCTGTGAATTTTAAATTCACCAGCATAGTTGAAGTGAGTTCTACCAAAAAGCTTAGTATATTTTAAAATAGTTTAGGGTGTCCTACCACACATACCTGCCAATTTCGTGTTATTTTACTCTCAACATACGTTAAGTATTACACTTGCATTCCAGAAAACAATGTCCGAACTGACGCGATGCCCCGAGGCGAATGCATTAACGAAGCACCTCCTTTAATATTAAACTTTATTTTTTTTTTGCCTCACCACGGCGCTGGTAGCTCTCTCAGTCGCCCGAAGCAAATCGCGGTTTATTACCCACTGCCCGGTAATTTATTATTGCATTTTTTGTATTATCAATAGCGTATAGTCTTTTACTTATTTCGATATTAAAATGGCTATTGTTTATAAAAATTGCAAGCGAGATTCTGATCGCGGATCGACGGGTTTTACTCAACGTATAATAAAAATAACACGGCTCCTGTATTTTTATTGCTTTATGATTGTTATTTTTTTAAGTGAAGTTTGTTTTTGCGGTGTATTAAAAATTAAATTAGCAACAATTCATTTATCATCGACGACATCGTCTCTCCTGTGATTTATTAATCCAAATGTTTCGCCATGGTTATAAGAAAAAAAATAATAATAATTGTATTTACTATTTATTGATCAAATAAGAGAATAATTTCTGTGTTGAAAAATACCAAAGAGGTCGAACAAAGGAGTCTTCAACTCGACTACTGGTCTTCACAGTGACAAACCTCTTGCATGACTTAACTGGCCTAATTTGGGTGGTTAAAGAAAAAAAAAAGAAAAAGCAATTGCCATTGTACGTTCCAAATTCAAAATGAGGAAGACGCAGGAATAATGGCGTAAGTTTTTGAAACAGGATGGTCGAGTTTTATAAAAGGAATCGGTTAAACGGAGACCGTTCGCAGGTAATCACGGGAGACGTGCGCAGGGCCTAAGGTAAGGTCCAGTACTCATTAGACAATTTAAAAATTTACAAATAACATAAAGATACTTTTTTTTATACGATATAACTTTGCTTGATATTGTAAATGAAATGTTGTTCGTTTTTCAATAAACTTATGGAAACAGTCTCAAGTAATGACTTAATAGAATAGCAAAAGAAAATTAATAATAAAATAAATAAAGAATATGAACTAATTAAGCTGTGGTCGTAATATAGAACAAAAGAGCGGTGTATGTATGTTAATCTGTTCCGTCATATATCCCAAAGTACTTGTTATATTTAGACAAATGACGTATCATTAGAAGAGTTTTAATTGTCCACTGATTATAAACTATACGGTGTCACATTTTATTGAATGTGGCGGCCTCTAAAAGACCTAAAGCTCGTATTATTATTTTTTTGTCGTAGTCGGGTTTTATATTGTTCACGAATAACCTAAATATAAAAAAAAATAATAATTAAAGAGAATAAGAAATCGAAAAATAAGATGAATCGAGTGCTTTTTTCGTTATATCTGTTTTAATCTATTAAAATATGTACAAAATCAAATTCAGTTGTAATCACATAACCATATAATAATTATAAATAATAATAATAATAATAAATTTATATAAGTAGTTATTATAATATATGTATCTATTATGTATTGGGCGGGCGGAGTGACATTCAGTGAAATAATAATAAATAATATTAATATAATCTAGAGTCAGCTAAAATTACTTCATTTCATATTAATATTACGTAAACTTCCTTCAACGTATACCCGGTTTTAGATCGCGTGCACTGAGATACAGGTGCGCGCGCGGCTTGGTCTTCATTCATTCTTACATTAGCTGCGCAAACGCAGTTCATTAACATTTTGCATTTTGCTTGCGAAAAATTTATTTTGGAGATAAAAAAATTAGATAAAATTTGTCGTTAAGAGTTAAGAATGTATGGAACGATTGAGTATTTTTTTTATTATTTAAGTGACCTATATTTTGCATCCATATTTGATAGTTTGTGGCGTATTTCTTTTGTTAAGATTGTATGATAACATTTTTATACCGGGTCTAGCTGCCTAGTGATAATTTTAAAACAGATTTTAACGTCACAAGACATTTAGTATGTGGGACGATAACCTACGCAGACTTTTACTAAACAATAATTAACCTCAAATTTTAAAATTGAATTTTTTCAAGTGTGTATGTGAACATGTTTGAGTAAACTTTGCTATATGCGATATGAAGAATAATGGTACATTCTTTAAAATATAAACCTCATCATCATCATCATCATTTCAGCCTATCACAGTCCACTGCTGGACATAGGCCTCCATAAGTTCAAGCCAAAAATGGTGTGAACTCATGTGTGTTGCCCATAGTCACCACGCTGGGCAGGCGGGTTGGTGACTGCAGGGCTGGCTTTGTCGCACCGAAGACGCTGCTGCCCGTCTACGGCCTGTGCACTTCATTGCCAGTAGTTAGATGGTTATCCCGCCATCGATCGGCTTTTTAAGTTCCAAGGTGGTAGTTGAACTGTGTTATCTATCCCTTAGTCGCCTCTTACGACATCCACGGGAAGAGAGGGGGTGGCTATATTCTTCATTTTACCACACCACACAGCAAATATAAACCTAATTTATCTAATACTATTTAATAGTTGACTAATTAACAGTTAAGCCAATTCCCAAAAGCATTTATCGACACTGATTTACGAGAAGAAAAAATACATTTTTATAAATGTTTTTGATATATCAAAGAACACTCACTAAGTGTTGTCTAATATCGATGTAACGGTGTATCGATATCGATTCTTTTTTTTTTCAAGAACAATGATTAATAACAAGCAATAAACCTATAATTATAGTTATACGAAGCATAAATGACGTATAGTTCAATATTCTCGAGCATATTAAAAGTTATTATAAACCGGTAATTTTTCGTTGATGGATATATTCGAATAGATCATTTAACGACGTTACATATTTAATTTAATCGGGTAAATTTCTCTTTGTAAGTAACGTGTAATCGACGTGGACGTTGTATTATAAATTTGCGAGAGCGCATCGTTTTTTATAATTTAATGTAAAAGGAAACTATTTATAATATAAATAAAATAATTACACCGTCCGGCCGTCGCACGGGATGCTGTGAAATGTACCGATCAGTCATGCTGAGAGGTGGAGCGATTAAAGTTCAAAGCAAACGGGAGACAAAATAATTGCGATTAGAAATCCTTAATTGACGGACAATGTTTATGTTTTTGTTATTTTTTACTAAAATAGTAAAAAAAAAACGATTAACACCTCAGAATCAATGGACTTTAGTGGAATGTAGTAAATTCTGTATCGGGGGCACGGAAACACACTGTTTCCAGTCACAATCGTAACGTCCGTACCACGAAAAATATTTGTACCTACTAGTTCTTAAGTTTTCTAAAGTTCCAATGAAGTACCGATGCATGTTTAAAAAAAATTAAAAAATATGGAATAACAAAAGCACGGGCATTATAAGCCTGTGGACATATCAATTACATAAAAAAAAAAAACATTTTTGTACCTATGGCCTGTACTAAGATATGTCATACACGGAAATTGAATCCTCGCTAGTATTGCATCCAGAACAGCCAGTCGGCGTTGGATAAACGCTCCATTTTTAATTTTAACGTTATCTTGTACGATTTTCTAGGTAGATATATACCAAAGGTAGATTCAATGGTATCTTTTATATAATCTTTAAGTCTTCAAAAGATACTGAATTTAAATGAAGATAAGGATGAAAAATCTCTCTAATATAAAATTTCGCGGGTGCTAGACGTAACAATAAATTACGCACAATTTGTCTACTCAGTTTTAACGTTTCCGATGACGGCTTACTTTAAAAGCTAAAATATTTTAAATTTACAAAAAAGATCAGATTGATATAACTTTGATTTGATGTTACATTACCTATATATCATAGCATATTTTGTACACTTTAAAGTTACACAAAAGAAAATTACAATACTCAAACTTAGCGCAGTATTTATAGTTTTCTCCTACATGGGGAAAGAGGCCTATGCCCAGTAGTGGGATATTACAGGCTGAAGCGTTGCGTTGCGTTGCAATATTTACATTGTTTTATTTTCTATTTTTTTATTATTTATATTGATCTCTCAGTGGCAACCCTACCCTAATTTTGTTTATTTATTTGCTTATTTAATGAATAAATGACTGAAGTATTGATAGCAACTTGTTTAAGAAAAGTTACGTTTTAAGATAATTTGGGTATCATGTTTCTAAGACATTTTGTCGCAAGTTTGAGTCGTACTCGTGCCTCGTTTATACATTGAACTAGACTAGCTGGATTTAAACTTTCAATTGCCTGACTGTGTTCCTCAGGATTTAATGGGTGATAGTAAATATATTTTGTTGCTTACTTTATTGTAAGTAAAAGCAGTTATAATTGAATTTAACAACTTTAATATTTCATATTACAGGTATTTACATATATATTAAATTACTTTATAATTTTTAACCGACGTAAAACGAAAGCGGTTCTGAATGAAGCTATAATTTTATTTTCATTTGACTTTGATGACATTTAACATTGCCGAAATACAACCAATTAGTTCTCGCCAATGTCGGGTAAGAAAAATTTTACCATAAAAGACACACACAAGTACACGCATGCATACATACAAAATTTATTTTGTTAGGTGTTAAATTCGTAGCTGATATATATCAACCGATTAAATAATATTAAAAAAATATAAAAAATAGCCCTAAAGGTTATGTGATACGTTATAAAACAAATGCATTAATTATCGAGAGCTGTTAAAAAGAGGTTTAATAATAATTGAAGTACCATTATACCAGAGTCAAACCCTTATTGATTCAGTTTGCTAAAATTTTGTCGTAAATATATTTACTTATTAAGGAACATAATGGGTATAAAATATGACGATACTTCACACAAGCATAATACATTCACCATAGCAATCATCTTGTCTGACAAGAAGCAAAACAACTTTAAAAAAAATAGATAAAACGACGGCATGCAAGTGCATATATGCACATGCATATACTCTTAGTAAGAATCCCTTAGCTTAAGCTTTTTTATACATACTAGTGGTCGCCCAGTGGTCGAAATTCAACCACAATAAAAAAACCCAATTTAAAAAAATATTGAAATTAAAGAACCTGTTTTAAATTTTTCAATTTGACTAAGGACTTTGACAATCAACAAAAGAGTATATAATATGCATGTGTGTGTCAAATACATGGTAGTGTTTTTTTTTTATCAATTCAATATATTTTTATGCATAATTTAAAAAAAAAAATAGCATTCTACACTCCTAATCTATATCACTACATATACACACACACACACACACACACACACACCTCAACCTATCGTAGTCCAAAATATCAAAATGATGTACTAAGTATTGTACACATTGAAAAGGTCTACAATAAACTCTGCTATGGTATATGTCTATCTCTTATGGATATCCCACTATAACATTTTTTTGTCATTTACTTTTTATGACAAATAATGGCTAATTTTCGAAGCGATTTTAACCTTAATCCCTATCTAATTAAATACCTTAAATACATTGCTGATTTAATATAGATCTATATGGCCCTTTACAGAATATGATTAAAATGAATATTTTCGAAGATATTAAAGATTTAAAAATTGCGGGACGTAGCATTTGCGGCGGTTCCGGCCGACCGGGGCGGCCGGCGGGAGCGTGCCTATAAATATCATAAAATCATTTTGTCAGTGAATAACATAGGCTATATATTATATTTTATACGTAATATATAGATATCTTTATTATCACTTTTAATTAGATTATAACTTGTTTCTAAATCGAATATGTATAGATAAATCTAAGAATGTCTTACCAAGGGGTCGAACCAACAACCGTAATATTTCTACATACCTGTTACTCGTACGTATAATATATCAAATCGCTTACACGGCGAATGTAAAATTTATACCTGACGTTTCTACCGCAATTATGTCGTAGTGTGCACTAAGCTTTAACTATGAAACAGGCTGTATACCGATCAAGTTGTCTGCGTGAAAGCTTGACGGGCACGTGAGGGAAAGGTTAGTGTGAAACCTGAATAATCTCTATGATATGTGCCAATATTACTTTTTGTTTACTTTGTGTAATGGATGGACTCGATAGCTATTAAAACGGTTTTATTCAACTACTGACGTCTAAATAAGCGGTACTTGGAAATGGAAGTGTAGGAAGCATTCTTCAATAATACTTCACATTCATCCTCATCATCATTCATCATTACATTACATCCGCGAGAGAACGAAAGTAACCGACATAGCCCACAGAATTAGCAAGTTGAAGTGGCAGTGGGCTGGCCATCTGTGTCGCAGGACCGATGGTCGTTGGAGCAGACGGGTCCTGGAGTGGAGACCGCGTCTTGGCAAACGCAGTGTGAGACGTCCTCCGGCCCGTTGGACCGACGATCAACGTAAGATTGCCGGTGTAGGCTGGATGAGGATTGTGGAAAAGCGGGATGTGTGGCGCGAACTTGGGGAGGCCTATGTCCAGCAGTGGACTGCGATAGGCTGAATTGATGAACATAAGCATTAATTAACATCAAATAGTACAAGGAAGGAGATTTTGCGAAGAGAGACGAGACATTATTATATTAATAATATTATCATCGTGGGAAAGTATATAGTAGATAAAATGAATACCATTTCGAAAATTTAACAAAGCACATAAAATAATATTTTATGTAATTATTTCCAAATAAAATTAAAATTATTATAATAGTTCTTGTAAATATAATACTATAGAACGGTTTTAATTACTAGATAATATTCTTAGTATCCTGTTACTAGTAAATATCTGTAATATATTATATTTTTAAAGATCATTAAAAAACCAGAAGTATTTAATGCACTATAAAAATGTCCAAATCTACTCATATCACGATGGCTAAGATAATTTTTACGTTTATAAATCAGACTTTTATGAGAATATACAATTTCTTCTCAAATTTAAATTTAATTTGAACTAGCTAATAACTCCTGTCTTGCTAGCCGTGTGTGTATTGTAAATCGTCAGTCTAGTTTTCGTTTTATAGATAATAGAAATAAATAAACTACTACACACATACGGTCGTCTGTTCCTAAGGTAAGCAACTGAATACAGGTAAAAGCCGAGTGATATAGCTACATGTTTTTCGATCTGTAAATATAAAACTGAGGTACAATAGAAAGTTTTCTGCTCAAAATTTGGAGCAACCCGTATGGGACCTCGACCTTACGGAAGACCACAGCAAAATATTACTGTTTTCAAGCAGTGTTGTGTTCTTGTTAGTGAGTAAGGTGACCAAAGCTCTTGGGGGATAGGAGATAGGGTCGGCAACGCGCTTGCGATGCTTCTTGTGTTGCAGGCGTCTATAAGCTCCGGTAATCGCGCACCATCGGTTGAGCCGTACGCTTGTTTGCCGACCTAGTTGTATAAAAAAAAAACATATGCTTATATAAATAAATACAAATATCACGCCTAGACAGGAGGCGGAAATCGAACCCACAACCACCGAAGTAAAAAGCAATAATTTATATTATTGCTTTTTACTTCGGTTATACAATAATTTATTATAGCAATGTACCTGTCGTAAATTCATTTATTCGTTAAATTCAAATGTACATTAATTAAATTAAACTTTAAACAAGAAATTATCGTCAACGAGATAATTCACTAACATTCTAATTCGACAAATAAACCACATCGAGTCTCAGTGTTTCACCTCGGTACGACTCGATCAGATAAAATGGAAAATTGAATTGTCAATAATTATAGGCGTCAGGTACCCTAGGTCTTAAAGCTTGACCCTAAGTATTTCCTAGCTAGATAAACTAAAGCTCGGGGATAGACTTGATTTATGTAATGGCTACTTAATGGGTTATTTGATATGGCTATAAAACGTATTTCCGTTAAGCTTAATTGGTTTAAAAATTTAATATCATTTAAAATCGATTTTGTTGTAAAATGTGGTGGTATCTGGTATTGTAAATTTTTACCAGCAGTCAAGTGTAAAATATAACTTTTATTTAGTAGATAACTTTTGTAATTTGAAATACTTTTTAGATTTGTCTTGGAAAATCTAAATGTTATAAATCAGTTGACCGGGGATTTGTGTGTAGCATGAGAAAAGGCATGACATTTTAAAGTCTGGCTGTTTTCAGAATGTTTTCAATTAATTAAAAATCAACGGACAAAATTTTCCCCTTACGTAGATTCATTATTTCTCCATTACATTTTGATTAGCTGTATCACTCGTAACCCACTTCTAACTTTATTTTCATTCTAAGTATACACAAAGAAAATTTATCGTTATTACTTTTTTATACTTAACAATTATTTCAGGGTTTTTCCTATAATTTTGTTTGCTTGCAAATGACAAAAAACCGACTTCGAATTACAAAGACCAGTTAATACAATTCAACGTAGGTGGACGAAAAAATAGTCGTATTTATTATGTCCGATCACAATAAGTACAAATAATAATTTGTACAATTCTAATTAAAATCATATTTTTCCTATACTACTTTTATTAAAGGTTGTCTGGAAGAGATCGCTATAAGCGATAAGGCTGCCTTTGCATACATTATTTGGTTTTTGTATCTAATCGTTCTAAAATGTATCTTCTTTTTTGTGTGCAATAAAGTTTAATAAATAAATAAAAAAATCTGCAACTTTTTAATGTCTTAAAATTCTATAAAAATTATTAAAATTTACCTATTAATTTATTATCTTGAAACTATTATTAAATAGTTTAATGGGATTTGCTTGAAGTATAAGTTCACAAATGATTTAAATATAGAATTATTTTATATATCGTTGCACTTACGTACAAACGCCTTATATATTATTAATAAAATATGTGTGGCTATTATCATAAACACAGTCATGAGTTCTTTTAACAATTTACAATAAAAATAGAAGAAATCTTAAATTCATCAATTTACATAAATTTTAAAATTCCCATTTAACTTAACGGTTTTAGTGTTTTAACGTAAAATACTCAATCATTTTAATCAAATGAATTAAGTAATTCTATGGTTCAGTTCCCACAAGCAGCATTAAAGATGACCGGTGCGTACGCGCAACTAATACACGTCTAAATGATATGATATATTGACAGCAAGGGTTCGCATGTGTGCGTTGAGTTACTGTACTGTAGTGTGTTATTATTTAGTAATTTGTGATAGTAAAGTTTCGCGGTAATAAATCGTTTGTGTGCGTCTTTTTAATGTGTATATATTTGTATGAAAAATTGTGTATGTTTAATTGATGTTAAATATGTATGAAGGCTGTGTGTGTGATATGTAATGAGAGTGATGTATGTTATAATGATAGAAAAATATTGATACAGATAATTGTATGTGACGTTTGTTAACAGGTCACTTATGAAGAAAAGTCTGAAGTGTTTTAACGCAGTGGTGACTGCAACTGGTGGTGAGAGAACTAGGTAGTAGTCACAGAGTCGAACCCCGCATATCACACGTGTGTTTCCAGATCTCCGACACAGGATTTATATTCCAATGAGGTCTTTCTCTGTACCAATGTGTTTTTATAGTCTTAGAAATAGTATGAACTGAGGAAGGATACCTACAGCAGGAAATATTCTGCTCAAAATCTGGAGCAGCCCGACTGGGGAAGTACCTCGATATTACAGAAGGTCTCAACTAAATAGTACTAGGTACTTTCAAGCAGTGTTGAGTTTTTGCGGTGAGTGAGACCAGAGCTACTGGGGGGATAGGGTCGGCAACGTGCTTGCGATTCTTCTGGTGTTGCATACGTTTACATATAAATTGCTGTAATATTCTAAAGCGGTTTGTTTGCCAACCTAGTTCTATAAAAAAAGTCTGTTACCTCGTATCTGTTTATAATTAAAAATAAAAGTTAGTAATATCACATATACATATACTAATATTAAAATAGGTACTAAAACGACTGAGGTGTAACAAAGTTATTCGAAAGTACCCTATGTTACATCAATATTTTAATTAGTCTTCTCTACGCACAAAGTTCTAACTGATTCTTTAATCTATGGCATATTATGTTAAGTTTTTGTTTCAGAGAGCGAAAGGGATCTGAGAATAGCAACACCTGGAGACCGCACTTCGACATGTCAAGAAAATACTGCGAGACAACAAGCTTCGGATACCGCGGAGTTCGCGTAAACATTAGAAAACAATATAGGTACCTACTTAAAATTAAAATGAAATAAAAAGGCAGTTTTTGTATAGTAGGAAATCCACAATAATTATATTGTCGCCTTTATTATTTAATACACGAATATACAAAACTATAGGTAACTACAATATTTGAAACGATTGCCAGTTATATAAAATAGTTCCAGTAAGTCCCAAATATTATAAATATATGTAAATAGGCGTGTTTCCATATTCAATGCATATTTAATTTGATACAAATACTGCTGAACGATACTAGTCGGTCGGAGTAAGTAATAAATGGTACCACGCGAGTGACATCGCGTGAAATTTCTAGTATGTATGTACACGTAATCATAGATAAGCTCTTATATAAAATATAACATAAAATCATTTAAAATTGATTAAAAAAAATCACATAACAAACAGGTCCAATAAAACATACATAGAAAATAAAATTTAATTTATTCAACAATACGTCTTGTCACACCAATCTAAAATCTTAGCAGACATCACTATTTTGCATTCATTTGACGTCAGCCAATCACTTGACATATGGCGCCTCCCGCGGTTTTCTCGACCAATCAGAGACTGGCATTTGAAAAACAATAGAACATAAAAAATTCGTCACGAACTAGGCGCACGAGTCGACTGCTTAATTTGTTCTCAAATAAGTACTTCATAGTTGTTTGTTATTTCACGGTATTCAAGTTGTTATAACTTATATCTCGTTAAGATACTAATAGCACGAATATTTCACTTTATACATATTAGATATTCTTAATCGTAAATAACGTTTACGGTAAGGTTATTTCCGGTTTCTTACTATTTTATACGTTTGCTAAGTAATGTCTAAGAATATCAAAACATGTTCCCAATTAGGTACATTTTTTTTTGCAACATCAGGTTTTAAAATTAATTGGTACGTTTTTAAATTATTTGTGGAGAAATTTATAAATATAGTCTAAACTGAATATTTTGCAAATACCTAAGTTTAGTAACTCTTCATTTGTATGGCAGTAGCACTGTATGGTATATTTTCTCCTTATCTTTTTTTTTCAACTATATCTATTATATTTTCAACTGCGTCTATTTACCACAGCAAATTGTTTAAAAATATATTAATTAAACAAAATAAAATTACAAATAAAATACTAATACGTCTCTTATGAAAAATCAAGCATTTTGCATAAAGGAACATTTTTACTTTCTTTTAATCGCTAAAACTAAATAGTTTATTAATATTTATAATATTTATTCATCTTAATACACTAATGGATAGGTACAGTTTCTTATATCGGAGATATACAACAGTAAAAAAAATATTAAAACGCTAAAAGTATAGGATATAATTATGCTCAAATGTGAATAGGCTACGACAGAAGTGGCAAATATAAATAAGTGTATTTAATTAGTAGGTATACATATAATTAAAAACGATAAATGAGGAAAATCAATCGAATGTGGAAAGGTCTATATGTCTCTAGAAATTTTAAACTATATTATATATATGCACCAATTCACTATAAAACAACGTGGAGTATTTACTCCTATTTCTCGTTTATAATAGAAGAAGTATTTACTTTGGAATGGGTCATTTATTTATCTATTATAGGTAATATTTGTAAATTAGACACAGAGTCACTTGAGTATTTGTTCATCAAAACAATATCTTAGCAAAATTAAACAAATATCTTCAACTATGAATATTAAATCACTTCAATATGCAATATAAATAATAACAAAAAACAATAAAAGTCTAACAAAACGCCAAACGTCTAGTAATTAAATCTGGTATTAATTAAGAATATACAATGAACAGGTTGGTTTGTTCATTCCCGTGAGACAAAGGCCTCCAAGGTGAACCTTACATCTACACGGTAAAGGGACAGGCATACCAACACCTCGGTAGTCCTAATTAGGGAGTCAACAACACCTGCGGGACTCCTAACACCTAAACGATACTTAGGGTTGATATAAAGGTGTCTTAAATTAATACTTTTAATTATCTTTCGCTTTAACCTGTAATATACCACTGCTGGGCATAGGCATCTTTCCCCATGTAGGAGAAGGATCAGAGCTTAATCCACCACGCTGCGCCAACGCGGGTTTGCGAATTTTGCGGGTTAGTTATCTTAATTTATAACTGTATCATATCCGAAATTTCTTTTTATAAGAAAAATGTCTTGTTTATTATTATGTTTTAAATGAAGCTTAACATAAAACTGCATAATTTAGATGCAAATATTTTTCTTAGGTTTTGTAGCAAAAGAGTTGGTTACGTAATTTTTTTCCATACACATATTTTTTTATAACCCTTCTTAATCTAATATTCAAAATGCATTAAAGTTCATTTATGAATGGGTCTATTATAATTTTAATTCATTCTATTTTTAATGCTACTTCAAAATATGAGAAGCTGTATATATATTTTTTACTGGGATTTATTTCAAAATAAATGAAAAATCGCCAACCCTGTACACTCTAAGGCGTTGCGTGTAATTAGAGATTGTATACATTAGCTAATACAAATAAAGCACAATGCGAGTGGGTCCCGGCGCGAACATTAGTTTCGTAAGGTCGAAGATATAGCTAGGATGTTGTCGGCCAACGCCACGAGACGGCAATCTTAACTTAACTTCTTGACAGAGATTTAATTTTCATTTTTTTTTTTTGTGGCCAAATACATTTTCAACGAAACCACCTTTATGTACAATTATCTTCTAAATATACATAAGCGATAAGGGTTGATAGGATTAATTTATCATTATATTATTTTAAGTATTAAAATAACTAACGAGTAAGGACGGATACATTTTTACTTCTGAAGTGTCTTTTATTTTATACACTAGCCGTGCCTGCAAATTCATTCGCGTGGGATTCAACAAAAAAGTTATTGTCCAGAGTTATAAAAGAAATAAATATTCTAAAATGAAAGTAGCCTAAGTTACTCCTTACTACATAAGCGATCTCCCGGTGAAAGTCCCATCAAAATCGATCCAGCCGTTTCAGAGATAGCCGGAACAAACAGACAGACAGACAGACAGATAAAAATTATAAAAAATGTCATTCGGTATTTGCCGTGTGGTGTCGAGTAGAATAGCACCACCCCCTTTCTTCCCGTGGGGGTCGTAAAAGGTGACCGAGGAATAAACCTGGCTCAAAATCATCAGGGTACTGGAGAAGAAAAACTTCATTTGAAACCCGGAATGGCGTCTCCGTCAATCATTCGTGGCATAGCTCTAAAATGCGAAAGACTCCTGCAGCCGAACTGGCTCCAAACGTATCGACTCGTCGTTCCTGAGAGCCTAGCCAGTGAGTTCAAGAGGGTGGCGCAGAGCTTAGGCAACTCTGCGTTTTCCTAAAGAGTGTCCTAGGCGGAAAGGTGTCTGTCTGACACTGTCTAAATCGTCTACAATAGACGGACTAAGGCCAATGATGATGACCGTGTAAAGATCCATATGCATTTAGTAAAAAGCGGTTATTTTAATATTACAAACAGACACTTCAATTTTATTTATTTGTACAGATAACTGACTTACATACTGAAATTTAGAAGTAATAAAATTAGCCATTAATTTTTTTTTTCATTTTTTCAGACATTTTAAAAACGCCGTTAAAGGGGTGAAATGGAGGGGTGAAATGGAGAAGATGTGTATTGAAGTTCAAAAAAAATGATTCAGCGCACTTATAAACGTTACTACTGTGTCAATTAATCACTCCAGTTATAAAAACCAATTAATTCTACTTGAAACAAATAAAAATAAATTTCTTTATAAAAACACATACAACATTTAATTTTAAAACTCCCGTTTCAAGACACAGCGCCACTGGACCGCAACAGTGGCACGGTCCACTCCAATTAACATAAACACCACCTGTATTTATAACTATCTCTATACATTACTCGAAAACAACTGAGTGCGAAGTAATAATTCACGGGGGAAAATTGCCGGTAAGATCTAGATTTTATCTATCTCTGAGAGGAGATACCTGCTTTGTTTTATACGCATGAGTTAAGAAATCAACATCTACAAGTATTTATTAAGTTTAACCTAACTATATTTACGGTTGTTATGATAATTAACCAAGTGGCATAGTTGACAGTCACCGTACTTTTTGCTCCAGGGTTGTAGGATATAGGTTGTAGGTTTGACTCCCAAAACGAGCCTAAGCATGTTATAAATTTAATTTTAATATCACTAGAGTGGCAAACAAGGTTAGACTAGACTTAGACTAGGCAAACAAGCCGATCCACGGCCCACCTGATGGTCAGTGGTTACCGTTGCCGTTGCCTTTGCAGTGGTTATAGACGCCTGCGACACTAAAAGCATCGCAAGTGCATTGCCGACTTGTACTTGAGAGCAATGTTATATGTGATCTTTTGTAAGGTTGAGGTATTTCCCTAACCCAGGCTGCTCCAGATTTTGATCAGGATATATTCTGGTGTACCCTACCTCAATAACCCGATTACCGTTACCTGCTTTGTCCGGTAATGTGATTACTGTAGCCTATATTCGCTTGTGATATCAGGAGCATCACAAGCGCGTTACGTACCCTACTCCCGACGCACCCTAAAAGCGTTTACTACCCAGGTGATATCCTTCTATGAGGTACTTTTTTTTTAATATCACTAGTTCGGCAAACAAGCGTATGTCTCACCTGATGGTAAGCGATTACTGTAGCTTATAGAGGTCTACAACACCAAAAGCATCGCAAGTGCGTCACCGACCCTATCCCCTATTCGCCCTAGAATATCTGGTCACCTTACTCACCAACAGGAACACAACACTGCTTAAAAACTTTATTACTTAGCTGTGATGTTCTGTAAGATCAATTTACTTCACCAGTTAGGCTGCTTCAGATTTAGGATCTTCTACTGATTTGTCAATTACTTATCAAATAACAACTACAACCGGAATAACTTACGCGCTCTCCAGTGTAAGGTAAGCTGCTAAGAAATATAATTTCGTTTACTTTAATATGTAGATAAATAAGTTTGGTATCAAAAGCCCGTAGTTTTTAACACCGTATTATTCCCAACTTTTGTAAAGTGGTTTTTTCTTTATAATTTTCCTTATATAGTAATTTTAAAATACCCACTTTTACATATAATGGATATTACATTATTTATATTATAGGACAATCGAGTTTCAATTATACATTTATTTATTGTATTGAAATTTAAAGCTGTATTATAAAACAATACATGTTGCATCCCTCATGAGGATGCCGTAAAAAATGTAAGTAATCGATTTCTATAAAGAGCTTATAAAAAGTAAATTCTTAACGCAGAAAATGTATACGAAGAGCCATTTTTCAAAAACGAATTGTAATGCATCAAAATAAATCTCACTAACAGCAATTCCACATACATTGAAATAAAATTTACATACGTCGGTACTTAAACCTGACCCCGGGCGAAACGGTAGTTATTTTGAAACATGCAACTTATAAAATAACACATAAATTATGTTTGTACAATACTAAATATTGTAAAGGATGAAGTTATGGTAGACAATAACTATGAATTTGTTTAATAAATGTGAAATAAGCGAATGTTGGAATAAGCGAAAGCCTATTCACACCTTTTGATATTGCACAGCACTAAAGAATTATTATAGATGTACACATACATTGACAAATACTATGTAAAGTCTATTTTTTGGAACTGTCTTATTTAGTAAACAAACCGCTGTCAATATGTAATTCTCGCTTTTTTCGCATTTATCACTTAATTTCACAACACATTTGCTTACAAACATTTGTAAATCTCCATTTACTATTTCACTAAAAACAAATATCAGTTTATTATTTTAAACACTAAAACTAAAAACTATCAAAATACGAATTTCGAGAGTACAGATAATTAACATTTTTGAGTGGTACATTTCAATATATTTTTAAGGGCAAATAGGGATGTGGTCATAATATTTTTAGAGGTGAATGAGTACATATAAGTGAATGAACAGCATGAGCGATAAAATAGGCCGCGTTCTTTACTTATATTTTAAATTTTCACTTATTTTAACTTGTTTATAAGCTATATAAAACAATGTTACCGTAAAGTGATTTGTTATTAAGTTTTATGTATTGTATTTTTTTGTCTTTTTTTATGTTGATCGCAAAAAATGCTTACAAAATATTACAATTGTCAATCTTTTCTAGTAAAGTGTTTATTTTAAATGTTTTATTTTATAATATGAATATTTCTGAATATCAATTTGACCCTGAACGTTTTTAACGCTATCCCGTATAATATAAAAGTAGCCATAGCACTGGCATAAAAGTTTACTGTAGTTCACAGGAAGATTTTGTGGGACTTAAGGATGAGACTTAGGATTACCCAATGTGACCTTCGTGAAAAACAATGTTATTAGTCCTTTTGTTTAGATGTTAGAGAGAGTGTGTCACCGGCGCATGGTTTTTTATTCATAGTAAATACAAATAATGTGAAAAAAATACTAATGGGGTCGACTTTTTTTTCAAGACACAGGCCGCCCTATTGTGTTGTATATTTGTAACGTCCTTGATACCAATCATTTTACATAAACGAAATATTATTTTTTGTCTTAATTCTGTACCTCTAATAATTCTTAACAAAAATATTCAATGTATTATCAGGTTTTGAAATAATTTTAGTAATATGGTATTGTTAAATATTTCGACACCAACAATTTATACTACGCCAACTCGAATTTTCGATAAGTTGGTTTTCTTAATGCAACTTGAATAATTGTGTTTTTTTTTTGTAATAACAAAAATTGTGAAATTGCAATGAATAAATTAACTATTAAAGATACCAAATTTCAAATAAGTTTCTTAATTAATATAAAAGGTATCACGTTTTTCTCTTTTATAAGCCTCAATTGTAAAGTTCACTTTTATGAGTTAGCTTAGTATAAATTGCTGGTGTCGATTTGAGCATAAAATGAATTTTACTTTCGTCTATGGCTTATTAATATTGTTCATTCATTTGCTCTTTGTGTCACTTTACTAAACTTACAATATTACTCTATTGTCTGTGGTCGGTACGGCATATTTGTTTGCTAAATAAGACTGTTCCAAAAAAATAGAATATACTAATATTTACTTGATTTTTCTACTATATCTGTCTGGGTTCTTAAAGTGTATAATCTTTTTTTACCAAATAAGTTATCTAACATAAAAAAAAAATTATAACTATTAATTTTTCATAAATATTAACAATATTCACATATTTTTTATTATTTAATAGACCTTAGGTCTTGTCACTAACGAATAAAATACGGGTTGGCGGATATATTCCTTACTATGAGTAACGATCGCTGTCAGGTGTACATGATAACAACCGGGACCAACGGTTTAACGTGCTCTCCGAGGAACGGTGGGGAGACCCATAAGGACTACACAAATACCCAGAACACAGCAAGCATCTGTATGGCCAATACAAATGTTTGTCATGTGCGGGGATCGAACCCGCAAACGTCAGCGCAACAGCCACAAATCAGTACTGTGGCCGTTGCGCTAACGCGGCGTCATATTATGCCATAGAAATAAAATTATACTGCAAAAAACACAACTCCTAGAACGGAACAAAATATTCTTTAATATTTAGCTTATTTTTAGATTTGCTTATCTAAATGATAAAGTTAGATTTTCTATTCCAACCCAAATTAAAAATACAACCTTGTTAAATAAATAACTAAGATCTATAAGGCTTACATCAATTTGATTCAAACCTTAAATATCACTTACCAAAAACTAACAATAAGTATGAAAAGAGAACCGACGACTATTTAATACCTGAATATATTAACGAACTGCCCAGAGAACTGCGTGAAATGTATGTACGACGAAAAACAAATCACGTTTTAAAAATATTTTTTACAGAAACAAACGGAATTAACTGAGTGACTCTCTGTACCCAGATAAACCCGCGAGGTTGTCGTGGTACTTATATTGCAAACTATAATGTATTTGTTATGTATTGGCCAATAAATTGAAAAAAAAAACTAAGGAAACTTTACATAATGTAAGGAGGCACTTTGCTGTAAAGAAACAGTACCTAGCATGCAAAACGAATAAATAATAAAAACGGTCCAAAGTAATCAATTACGTACTACCATAATTACAATAACATGATTCGCAATTTTAGTAAAATTAAAAACAAAAATATTTTTGATATAAATTCTTCATCGCTACAAAGTTACAAACACCTGACAAAAACGCATTCTGCCAACCACCGAATTAAGCATTCGTACATTAAAAAAACCTTTGTGCGTGAAATGGCAGCTCTCGTTATACTTACAGTGTCAATACCTTTAAAGCAAGAATGAACGTCGACTACCTGTCTATAATGTTAACTTGTATATAATTGCTAATCTATTTAATTGTGTTTGCTCGCAAATGAAAAAAAAACCGACTTCAATTAAATCGACAAAGTAATACAACGTAAATAGACGAAAACAATTAACAAACGCACTAATCGTCACTACGATTTTTGAGGGTTTCCCTCGATTTCTCTGGGACTCCATCATCAGATCCTGGTTTCTTCATCATGGTACTACCCTTGGGATATCTCCTTTCCAACAAAAAAAGAATTATTAAAACCGGTTCATAAACGACGAAGTTATCCCCGAACATACATATAAAATAACCGCTTTTTACTAAATGCATATGGTATACACGGTACATAAACCAAAATAATTGTTTGCAGGCAAACGAAGAAAAACCGGTTTCAATTATACAAGTAATACAACGTCGGTAGACGCAAAAATAGTCAAGTAAATACGCATTATCAAAGATTACTCCAAAAGTTGTAATTAAATCTCGATGAAATTTAAATGTGACCACATGATAAACATGGGCTTTCTGTTAAATTAAAAATCATCAAAATCGGTACAGCCAGTACAAAGTTATGCGGATTTTCGGGTTTCCCTCGATTTCTCTAGGATCCCATCATCAGATCCTGGTTTCCTTAGCATGGTACCAAACTAGGGATATCTCCTTTCTAACGAACAAAATAATTATCAAAATCGGTTCATAAACGACGGAGCTATCTTCGAAAATACATTAAAAAAATATATATACGGTCAAATTGAGTAACCTCCTCCTTTTTTGAAGTAAGTTAATAATATATTTTTTTTAATTTTTATCTGTCTGTTTGTCTATTTGTTCCGGCTAATCTCTGAAACGGCTGGACTAATTTTGACGGGACTTTCACTGGCAGATAGCTGATGTAATAAGGCGTAGCTTAGGCTACTTTATTTTCTTTATACTTCGAATAAGAACTTGAAATAATTAATATTTTATAATAAGAAGCTTCGTTTTTTTTTTTTTTGTTCAATTACCACTATTAAAAATGTTACGTACCAACAACGACCACGAGTTGCTTACTGCAAGCTTATTCAACACTTAACCAAATAAACATAGTATGAAATACGACCGAGTTACCATTTTGTTATCTATTAAATACCAAAATCGTCACCAGACGGTATAAATTTCACCTACAAGGACTACTGCTAATCCCATGCAAGCACAGCCCCATGTAGACAAGGCTTGTAATACGAGACGTTTTATGCTCTATGGTAGCCTACACGTGTGTAAAAAACACCGCGCCGAGTATTTGGTTTCATTTAATTTCATTATTTACATATATTTAAATTTCTTTCGTCTACAGACTTGGAAATAAGATGTTTGACTTAATTTGGTTAGGTGGTTTTTTCTTTACATAAAGTTTTACGGGTAAGAACGAAAGGAATTTTTAAGCGTTTTGTATGTTAAGAAATTATCTTTGTAGGATGGTACCTCTGTCTGAGAAGAAGCACTAAAAAGAAAAAACCCACTGAATGATATTTCCACGCTTTAACAAATACAAGTAGTGATGCTTTTCTCAATAATAGATATTTTATATCAACTGACGTAAATATTATTTACGAGTATATGATATAATTTGATGATAAAGTCAACAACAGAAATAACAACAATAATAATAACAATATAAGATGTGAGTTATTGTACTATGAACGGCGTCCCGTATGTTTACAGCAGAACAACGCGTAACTTTGATTCAATCGCTAATAAATCGAAATGTACTCCATATTAATTAGCTTGCGTGCGCGCAACGCTACTGTACACTATCGATAATTTATTGTTCGTTTAACGAATAAAGTTTATTTATGAAAAATGCCATCGCTTGTTTCATGTCAGCTATATGCGTGCGATGCCACTTCGCAAATCTATTTTGTTTTATTTTGTATATGGACTATAGAATAACTTATAGCATGTCATAGGAACATCCCGTTAATTGTTTTAGTTAGAAGCTATAGATTTGTTTGTTGTAGTCACTTACACTGCTGATGTAATATTTTACACACATACATAAACATTTGTGTCCAAAAGTTTTATTTTTATTTTTTGTGTGCGATGTGTTTATGATGTTAAGTACTATTTTTTTTTTAATACATAGACTAGCGCTTGACTGCGATCTCACCTGATGTCAAGTGAAGAGGCAGCCTTAGTTGGTGCGCGCTTGCCTAGAAGATGCCTATTCACTCTTGATTTAAAGATACCCAAGTGCACTATGCACTAGTGTATCATATAGACCATATACCTTCTACAAAAAAAGATTGCACGGTTAATCAAGATGCAATTAAAAAAATTAGAAACGTTTATGGGTGAAATTAATTAATTTTGCTAGGAAGAGTAACATAAAATGGAAAAATATTTTTATTATGTAGAACAAAAAAAAAATACTTTGTTTATATTGATAACAAAGACACCTCATACTGAGCACCCGACAGCGTGGCGTTTGCAATAAACGTATCATAATTATGTAATGTAATATAATTGTCGTTATACCGGGAACTCAAAATGACCAAAAAGAAATGTGGTATATATCTCATTTTACATATAAATCACAGTGCCAGTAACTATAACACTTTAAAAACTAAGATGTTATTAAAAACCTAAAACAAAATTAAAAAGATGCCATTTTAAATTATTTCTACATTGCTTCTGCTGCCAATAAAAGTGAAATAAGCGTAACTTAAGATACAGAAGTGAATATTTCACATTTAAAAATAATATCAAGTGTGTGTCAAAGTATCATGTTCAATGGGACGGAGGGGCCATTTCTATCAATTTATCACCCTCTGGGTATTTAACGTGATCGGAAAACTGAGACATCTCGCTAATAAGGGATTTTTATCCAATTTATTTTAATATAATGCTGTAAAAATAATAAGCTTACATTGAATAAATAAAATTAATCGCTAAATGTGATGCTACGCTAAATCCGTGAATAGTGTGACCGATTTGGCAATTTTTTTATCAAGTTAGTTTTTATAAGACTGTAGTGGGTTCTTACGGCATGAGAAATTATAGAATGGCGTATTATAATTGAAAATTTTACAATTTAACTTCACGCTTTTGAGAGTTCGTATGACAGAACAACCTCTGCCGGGTTAGCTAGTATAGAATAAGAAATTTTTAAATTAAATGTAATTTTAGTATACATATAAAATATAAATACCCTACAAGATAAGCGTGAAGTATTTGTGTACCCCTAGTATAATAAGATAATAGGTAGGTATGTGTACAATAATGTAATGGTTTTAAAATTTGAGTGTATGACTTTAATGTACGTATTTTACTTGCAGGTTTTACTATCAAATATATCATACAGAATGTAAAACTATCACTCGTGGTAGAGAATATTATCGGCCAATCCGATGCGTAGCTTATAATGGCTTAAGGTTCAATCCTTTTTCTATATACACCAGAACACCGAATGCTGTGTGCACTCACTGCTGTAAACTATTTATAAAAATTTTAAATTTTGTTTCTTTGATAAGAAAATTATATTAATTTAAGTTAATATCACGAAATAAATAATACTAAATGTTTCAAAGACATTAAAACAGAGGCCTATTTTCGCTTACTCATAAAAAAGATACATCCTACGAGATGTTGATTAAATTTATACGAAGCACCCTAAGATCATTTTAGTAATTGGCTGACAGGCTTCCGAGCTATCAAAGAACCGTAACGGCTCCATCCCTTGATATTAATAAAAATATTAATAGATGAACCTACACAGAGACTCTGTCAGCTGCATTTTCTTAAAGCAGCCAAGAAAATGATGTCCGATCAGATGATAGTAATGTATGGATATACCTTTAGATTTAATTTATTAAAAGGAAATATATTTACAGTGCATTCAGTTTTTAATTGCAAATTAATTTCTAGTTTAATACAAAACAAGAGGTGTATTATTAACAGTGTATCTACTGGTTAATTTCGAAATTTGATCAATTTTTCCATGCCTCTATTTCTAATTATTGCACGTCAAAAGTAAATTAAATTACCGTTTGGTCTAAAATTTTCAAAATGATCAAATAATATCTACCTTAACCATAGACAAAATGAAAGTTGAATGATACTGCTCTGAAATAGTGTTGTGTTCCTTTGGTAAGCAAGGTAGCCAAAGCTCTTAGGGAGATTCGGGGGTAGGGTCACAATACGCTTGCGATGTTTCTGGTGTTGCAGGCGTCTACAAGCTACAGCAATCGCTTACCATTATGTGAGCTGTAAGCTTGTTTGCTGACCTGGTCTTATAAAAAATATCGCTCTAGGCTTTACCTATTTTCAAAGCATTTTATATTAAGAAGAAATTACTTTAAAAAAAGGAACTGTGCCTTAGACCACACGACTGAAGTAAAATTTACGAAATTGTAAATATCTCTCTTTCTATCTTCACTAACTTATATCTTCCTCTCAACTTCCGTTCGCTTTGGCCAATCACACTTTTCGTAACGCTCTCGTTACGCCCAGCTTACTCCCCAAATCAAGCGTGCGTAAAAAAGTTTTATGTCAAAAAGTATCTTGAAACACGATTAAAATATAATATCAGGATTGTGTAATAAAACAATTAATAATTATATGTGATAAATAGATTATCGTAAAAATAAAGGGTATGTCCATATTAATTCAAATATAGCAAGTTCATAACGGCAGTGCGGATAAAATTGCACGTAGTATAAAGGAAAGCGGGCGGATATAGAAAATCTCTCAATACCAGGCGGCTTTCAGCTCAAAGAGTCCATGTTGTAATAACCTGGGATGTTTCCATGTCTTATTCATTATTGAACTTATATTTTAAATTACGAAGATTTAAAAAAATGATTTAAGAAGTGTTAGAATTAAATATATATACATATATATAGTATTATTCATTCTTTATGACATCACGTTAACATTTTTATATTACATGTCCAAAATAAAAAAGTAAAATATACATGCGAATTGATGGTTGAAATCTCTTCCATACAATTTAACTGTTTGTTAAAAACTAAAGATTCGTATTATAAATATTTATTATATATTGTAATAGATTTTCATTTTGCTTATGTAAACTAACTTTAATCCTTTTCTTATTAATGTAATTTAGGATATCTCTATCTTACTGAAATTACAATAACTGCAAACAATTTTTTATCATCGATTAAGTACTTTTGTAAGTCTGAACTTTATTAAAAGCATTTAGGTTTCTTTAAAGCAATCTTTTTCCATAGGATGGTAAGGTATTTTCCCATGTCCTTTTGTCGCATCCTATAATTCAAAACCTGTTTTTGATATGATATTCAAAAATGTTTAGAATTCCTAATGTGTGGGTAACACAAAAATAAAATCGTACATATTAAAAATAGCATGGTGTCGTCTCCTGTCAAAGATTTTCATTGTAATATGAAACTTTGAATAGTTACGGGTCTCTGTAAAGAACTCACGGACTCTCGACAGCGCCACGGTTCGCTTAAACCGAAAATAAAAATCGTCATATCAAAAATTTCGATCTAGCGGGTACATCGTTTCATAGCTTAATTGGCTAGAGCGCCGACACGGTCAGTCGGAGACGCGGGTTCGATCCCCGCTGGAGCGGTCAATTTTTGATATGATATTCAAAAATGTTTAGAATTCCTAATGTGTGGGTAACACAAAAATAAAATCAAATTCATAACAAAATTACGTACATATTCAAAACCTGTGCTTTTGTTGACGATCTTTCAGTAGTAGCGAAATGTGATTGATAAGTCCATCGTCACAACACAACACAATGAAGTTAACATTCCTTCGCTTTGACAGAAGAGACTCAAATCATTTTTGAAAATTTTTATAGTTAAGTAAAACTATAAAAATGTGCTACGAGTATTATGCTAATTCTTTTAAGTATAGTAAGCGAGTAACCGTTGATATCGCTTTAGCCTGTAATATCCCACTACTGGGCGTAGGCCTCTTTCCCCATGTAGGAGAAGGAAGCTTAATCCACTACGCTGCTCCAATGCGAGTTGGCGGATTTATTCCCTACTATGATTAACGATCGCTATCAGGTGTACATGATAACGACCAGGACCGATGGCCAATACAAATGTTTGTCATGTGCGGGGATCGAACCCGCAACCGCTAGCGCTACAGGTACCTACAATCCATGGCTGTAACCGTTGCGTCAACGCGGCGTCACAACAAACAGTTGATATGTTCAACTGAAATTTTGTAACTTTGAGTGTCATTGAATTTGTATTTGTCCACTCTTCTTAATTTTTAAGTTTTCTCGTTTGATCTCAGTAACTTTGTCAAGGGCACTATCAACTAACCTTATTATGCTTATTGTGTTTAAAGTCTAAACTAACCTAAGACTTCTCATCAAACTCCTAGATAATTAACGATATATTTATAGAATTATTGTATATTATTTCAAGTTTTTTTATCGACTAAAAGAAAGGATCGAACAATTAGTTGATTTCATTGTTAGTGTCTGCATTATCCGTTCTATTGGTGAAAACATCTAGGACATATTAGCGCTATTGAATGCTGATTATCAAATAAATAAACGAATATAATTATTAATATAATCATAGCTAAAGACGAATAAATATCATGTCATCCTTAAAACAATAACGCTACGAAAGTGCGAAGTCACTGATTTCATTTTAAAATATAACTTACATTGAACGTAAATATTTGGAACAATCAATTACGAAGAAACTGTCGAAGTGAAAAGTCCTCCGGGGGAAACAGGTAAAACAAAATATAAAACTGAAGCGAAACCAACAAAACATTGATTAATGACAAAATGCACTCGAAAACAAACTGTCGAACTTCTTCAAATACGCGATACAAATGCCTCAAGTATAACCCCTCGGAAATAATGGTTTCCTCTATGGAGACGTTCATCCTAACTCCCATCGTCCTTACAACTGATTATCACTCTTATTTACGTCTACCAAAAGGTTGAGTTTCGATTAAAGAGTTTTTGTATGGTAAAAGCAACCAAAAGTTGGTACACAATTTTCTTTAGTTCTGTTTTTTCTTTCTCCTTGTCCCGCGGAAACGGTAGTAGCGTGTAGGGACGTGTGTTTCCTCTTTTTTTTTGTTGAGAAATTGTTTCGATGCCATTAAGCCGTTGACAGATCACCTCCTTTGAGTAATGCCTTCGATTGTTTGCCGAGGGTGAATGTATTGTGGGAGATTTGGAATCGAAAACGATTAACGTGTTTTATAGATCCTACGCGTTTGATAAATTACATTGCTATCGGTTTTAATAATACTGTTCTGTGTTTTATCGACATCAAAGGTCATACTGTGACGAGTACAATAAATCTTCCCCTAAATAAAAACTACAAAACCTATAAACAGGTGTGCGCATAATCGTTAAATATTTATAAGTCAATAAAAGCTAAGCGCGAGGTTACAAATTTATAATCAATTACGTTTATTTATAAACACCGTACACCAATGCTTAGATGCAATAATAAAATTGATCACCGCGACTATAATAAAGAATCTTCCAGAATAAATCAATCATTCTTTCGAATACCTCTGTGTCTCATTAATATATAATGTATCGATTACGCAAAAAATAATGATTATAGTATTACCTTAAATCTTCGTTTGGCTGCGGGACACTTGGGTTTTTGATAAAAAAAAATTACGTTCTCACGCATCTTTTACCAAATCAACTACGATGTATAGAAATAAGTACACAGAAAAGGCGACCTTATACTGTGCGCTTTGTGTGTTAATTTCGTATCATCGTATAAATATGGATGGAACGTCGAGGATGTTTGTACGTTAATGAAATGAAACTTGTAATATATCAAAAACCCTATGTCCACAAGTGCCGACTTTCGGTTCCGCTATAACTCTAACTGTGTTTGAACGTTGTTTTATTATGGTTCGGTTATATTGTGAAATGCTTAAGCATTAAAGATACACACTTTTTTTAATTTAAGCTTTCTTGTTAATTTCGGTTTAGTTAAACGCAGTGTGGTTTTGAAATTTCTATTAATAAGAATAAATAATTTTTTTTCTTGAAAACATAAGTATTGTTAAAGATTACTCTTGTGTATTTTCTTTAGCCAGCCACCCAGAGAAAAAAAGCGGGTCAAATCAATTTTATTACTTTCTGCTATCATAAAATATTTTGGCAATTTGGCTAAAATAATCAAATAAAGAAACATACATAACATAGTAAAATTTATTACGAGTATATTTATGGCCTTCTTTATTATAAGTATGTGTTAAGTTTCAAAGACTGAAACAGACAGCGCTTTTTAGTTAGATTTATATGTGTTACGTATTTGTTATCATATATCATTATTGAGGAGACAATATTGAAAAAAAATACAAAGATGCCATATCAGTGATCGTCCACTGGTCGTCTATTGTGACACAATCCAAAAAATTTTAGTCTTAGAACGTCAAAGTTCGATAAGCATCTGTCATACTCGTTGACTATACTCTTCATTATCAAATAGTCCTAAATAGTTTCTATTCACAAATTTTTGAGTCTAATTGACACAGTTTAAAGCCACATAACGATGAATATAAAAAATATTAAAAAAAATCGTTCGTAAAACACCAAAACAATATAAAATAAAGACCCATCGATTACCGCTTTCCGCGTTTCCCATGAACACAACCGAGGTATAAAGGTTAAGAGTCATCTCTTACACTCTGGTCGAATTTTATCTCAATTGTAATCTTGTCCGGTGACTGCTTTAAAGCCTACAAGATATACTGCACCATTGATATCAATTCCAATGCGTATAGTGATTAATTGGTTTCGAGTGCGTAAATGTTAGGCTTAAGTGATAACAATCACGGGTCAGAACCGCAGGTCATTCTAGAATGGACCGTATCATATTTCGATAAATATTATATTGAAATTTCAATTATTATTGTGGCTTTATTGAATAATAATTTGCTATCGTATGCTACTGTGTTGAATTTTAAAGGTCGTTTGAGTATTGTGTAATAAACTGTTGAAAGTCTCTGGATTTTGTGTTTTCGTGAAATATATGAGAATTATTATATTTTGAGTAATTTATTTATCTTATGTTTAATCGCAACATTATATTTGACTAAGCAAGTCTAGTTAGTATCCATTAAAACAGCTATTAATATCCATTTAACATATTTAGACTAAATTTAACCAAATATCGATAAAAGTCTAGTGCACTAAAATACGCTGCCTAAGAACGTGATGTTTTAATAAAATAAAGTAAACAGTACATTTTACAATTATAATTCGTTCATCTGTGCGCGTTGAATTATTTTTCGACATTTAATACTGGATAAGCTATATTCACTCAGATTGATTGCTATATTAAACATTTTAATTTAAGCAGAGATAGAATTTAAATACAAAAATACCTAAACAAAAAGATCACGCTTAGAATGCATAAATTAAATATGTAAATAACAGTTGAAAATGAAATATTGGTTAGAAATTGTAAACTCTTGTAAAACCTGCGGAAATATTATTGAAATAAAAATAGATCCCACCTAAGACTTAAGTTCAGAATGAATGCTCTAAGCTGTAACTTTTTGTTCCTTACCGTAATGAAAAGGTTTATAAAAAATTTAGAAATTTGTATAATCAATCTATAAATTCACAAAAAAAAAACGTGGCAATGTAAAATTACTATATAATAAATAGCCACATAATTGTTCTGTTAAAACATACTCCTGAACGGCATAGCTCTACATCTTTTTGACTTAAAAAAAACCTAAACTGCAAATAGGGTTGCCAACGCACAGACAAACGCGTGATCAGTTGTAATTGGCGTCTGCTGATGGATGAGGCTGACCGCTGCTCATTACAAATCAACCATATTATCTGTACCGTCAAACTATTCTTTATTTCTAGGCTATAGAGGTTCAAATCGGCTGTCGCAACTGTTAAAATATATGTGCCAAAATATGTTCGCCGTTGGTCATTACAAAGATAAATGAGATTTGCGAGTCTAAGAATCCTTATTGGCTACAATATATAGACTGAAATTGTTTGATTGAAATTTCAAGAGTCTATAAGGACCTATATATAAAGAATTATTATTTAGGACACATGAATTCTTAAATACTAACTACTTTTTACTGAAAAATGTCTGTCAGATTTCGAATTAAATTACGAAAAATTAACAAAACCTTAGCTTACCTTCGTTTAGACCGAATATAAAATCATCATATCAAAAATTTCGCTCTAGCGGTTACACAGTTCCATAGTTTAATTAGCTAAAGCATCGACATGGTAAGTCGGAGATGCAGGTTCGATCCCCGCTGGAACGGTCGATTTTTGATATGATATTAAAAATTGTTTAGAATTTCCTCATGTGTGGGTAACATAAAAATAAATCATACGAATAACAAAACCTTCTTAGGAAAAGTTACTTTCCTGTATATTATTCAAATAGAAACAAAAAACGACAGTGACGTCACATTTTACTTAATAATCGTAAATACGCATTGGATTATAGGATTGCATTGTAGGATTTCACCCTTCTGGGTTTTCATGCAATCTATTTTATTAAATTTTGTTAATAAGTATTTCTTAAGATTCTTCTATGAACCGAGATGGATCGGTGATTAAAAGGCGTAAACAGACAAGACTCCAACTTTTCTCCTTTAAATTTAGGTTGCTAAATACAAGACACTGTATAAAACGACTCGTTTCGTTATGCTGTGAAAAAACCCGGTTCCTATATTATAAAAACCACTTGGTTTTCTCACATTTTGAACCGTTCGATGGCAAAAAGTTTTAATATAGAAACTGCTTATGAGAAAATGTATTTTTCTAGTACTGATCAGAGCCATCAGAACCTAAGGCTGTTGGAATATAATATACCTAGTTAAACGTATGGTCGTTATATGCATAAAAACCAGCTCCAATAGTTTATGCCAAGTAATGATGAATCAGTTACACAGAATATGTTATTTTGTAAGTAATTATTTACTTTATAACTGCGTGAAAAAGTTCGTTAAGTGACAGATCTCAGTATTAAGTTATTCAATAAGGTGTTAAATATGGTATACCTCTGCATACTGTTTAGGCAACTTGATGTGGAAATATATTAAATATAAAGTACTTACGTTCTTTAGGTCAATTATATTAGATTTTAGATTTCATAAACTTAATGTTTGCTAGAAAGACTAAATACATACTCGTAATAATAATAAAGTATTGAACAAAATTAATTCAATAATAATTGTGTTTGCAAACGAAAAAAAACCGACTCCAATTACATCGACAAGTAATACGAGTACCACGTAGGTAGACGAAAAAATAGTCAAGTAAATACGCATTATCAAAGATTATACCAAAAGTTGTAATTAGATATCGATGAAATTTAAATGTGACCACCATGATAAACATCGGCTTTGGATTAAATTAAAAATCATCAAAAACGGTACACCCAGTAAAAAGTTATGCGGATTTTCGAGTGTTTTCCTCGATTTCTCTGGGATCCCATCATTAGATCCTGGTTTTTTTATCATGGTACTAAACACGTAAGATATCTACTTTCCAACAAAAAAAGAATTATCAAAATCGGTTCATAAACGACGAAGTTATCCCTGAACATACATTAAAAATTGAGTAACCTCCTCCTTTTTTAAAATCGCTAAAATAAATAATCATCAAAACACACCAAGTAAAAAGTTATGAGGTTGAACATAAAAAAAATACAGTCAAATTGAGGATTCCCTCCATTTTGGAAGTCGGTTAAAAATAAAGCCGAATGTAACATCGATAATCATTAAATCAATGAACATTTAAATAATATTATTTCGAATAGTAAGCTTTTGAAGTGTCCTACATTTTGCAGAACTTATCAAAGTAGGAGAAACAATTTTGATAACTATCAAGCCGGTAGCAGGAGGCCCGACAATAGCCGCGGGCAAAGGCTAGTTAAACTTAAATATAATACCATTAAGATTATCTGAGATCCATACAAGGAGAAAAGATAATGTTTTATAATATCGTCGGAAAGCTGACAGACCGGTCGATGAATTGTAAAACTTTCTATAATAGAATCATCGATACTTAAGGCATAGTTATTTTGTTTGGCAATTCACTTCTAATAGGAGCGATCGTAGGAAACAGCCGAGTAATACGTAATCAGCATCTAAAGTAGGCGATACAGAGCCTATTAAGTAGTTCTACACATGTGAAGGTGTGTTTTCATTGTGCGTTGAGGACATTTAAATATCTTGGATTTATGTAAATGCCTTATTTATTTTAATCACTGTATCAAGAAATGGGTTTGTAAATTTTTTGTATGTTGTAAAGACATTCGTCTTTATAAGTTTCCAAGAATTTTCCTCTGTCTATTCTGTTTTTTTTTTATTACACCTCAATGTTAAGTAGGAGTCCTTTCAATAGAAAATGTATAAAATTTATCTCGAAGGGTTGCCTTTTCGTAAAGAGCTTGTAATTTAAATATATGTTAAAAATACACATTACTTAAATAGGTTGTCACATGAAGTTTTTTAATCCAATATAATGAGTGAAAAATTACTAGCTAAATACCATCTTATTGAATTAAACCTTGCGGGTAGTTCTTCTTGATTACAGAAATTGTTCGTCTAAAAAACTGAAATACTAGTAAGCTGTAATTTTATTATTTAAACAATCAAATGTGACAAAATACGATTTAAAAATAGAAAGTAATATACAGACTGCTGCAGTTCAACGCTGTTTACGATAAATGTTAATCTTCCATCCGTTCCGAGAAATATTCGTAACAGCGTTATGAAAACGCACCCGAGGTGTGGCTAAAGTGGTTTTCACTTTCTTAAAATCTGCAGGAAATTAATTAGTCACTGTCTTTGCAATGGACAAGAGTGTTGCGTAAAATAAGGCTTGGTTATTTTAGATGAGATGACTTGTAAAGCAGTGCAGTAGATCGTTATACTAGGGACTAGTTTTACGTTTACGTTTGTTTATGTTATTTAGTTGAATGTGTTAAATCCTGTATTTTAAATCTCTTACATATATAATATATATATATATATAATTAAACATGTTTTTTATGTACAAATGTTTCATTTTATCTTATAAGCTGCTGAGGAGATGTGTTGTTGTTTTTTTTTATGCAATGATAGGCTTGCCTTTTATCACTGTTTCACCTGATGATAAGTAAAAATGCTGTCCAAGATGGAGCACGCTTGCCTAGAGGTAACCTATTCACTCGCGACTTAAAAATCCCCAGATCATAGTTTTCCGCAAACACAGACCTTAATATATATAAATCTCGTGTCACAATGTTTGTCCTCAATGGACTCCTAAACTACTTAACCGATTTTAGTCAAATTTGCACACCGTGTGCAGTTTGATCCAACTTAAAAGATAGGCTATATTTTATTTTGATATATTATGTTATTATTATATTTCAGAAAAAAATAAGGTGATACGAAGTTCGCCAGGTCAGCTAGTATTATATATGTTGTATTGTTATCGTGACGATTTAGCAAATTACGAAAATCATTTTGATTTATTAGATTTTGTTAATTTGATAGACAGCTCATTTCCTAAATATTAATTTATGAATATAACAATTAACTTGTAATTGGTCAAAGTTAAGCATCTGTATAGTTAAATAAATATGACGAGGATAACAGGTACTAATAGCATTAAAAACGTGAGTACATAACTTTTAGTAAAAGATAAGTTTTTCAAAGTTCCAATTAATTATTTTTGTCTAATCAAGGCAATACACTATACGCAAACGAAGTAAAGATTTTGAAGATCAGTAAGACCTAAAGAACAATTTATCTCACAGTAAACCACTACAACTGTTTCAAATAACACGTGACAAAATATCATATCTTATTTCAAGTAAACGATCTTAATTAAAAACAAATTAAACACTTGTTAAACTCACAAATACTTGTCAGGAATAAATTTACACGACAGTCACTCGAACAAGTACTTGAATACGATAAACAGATACTAAATACTTTTAATTTAAATTAATTTTATAGTACTTGCAAACATTTAATGTGAGAGCATTAAATATTTACTTATTCGCTTTCGTGTTTCTTTTAAATAATCATTTGGTCTGACTTTTATTTTAAGTAGGAAAACCTAATAAAATTAATTAGTTATAAAAGTTATGAGATGGTGATCAACGTGCATTCGGGCAAACAATTCAAGGCTAAAGCCTCATATATTATTAGAAGAAGGAGTTAAAGTTTCATCAATTTACAATGGGTAAATTTATTAGATATGTAAAACTTTAACAAAACAATTATTTAAATTCCAGGAGGTGTTCCGCTAAAGAAAATCTCCTAGAACCTATCTTGAGTCGATACACATCTTTCAATGAGGTTGTCATATGAGAGAAGGATTGAAACTTATGTTTAATCCACAACGATGTTCAATTATAGGTAAGTGCAAAATTTGCTTATCATGAGTAACGATTTTTATCAATCATTATAAAAACCGGAATTTACTAATCACAAGGAGATTACATATAGACGATTATTGCCTTAACACGCCTTGAACAAAATTTTACGTTAACCCGGGAAACTTAGTATCTAATGCAAAAACGAATAAGCCGTCAGTATATGTATAAGTACTTAAAACCCCAAGACTCATCTCTTCTCATATAAGTACACGGTTTTAATAGCAAAAGAAAAGATTTGATTTTCAATATAGAATATTATTATGGACTTATAAACACAAAAAAGATTATATTCTCATAATAGAATAAGCCATTCATCACAGTGTCGCCGTCAAGTCTGGTTAAAGTCTAGTTTCCTCCAGGTATTGTATTTGTTGCTATTTCTCCATACAGATAGATTCCGTTGGCCGAGCTGAATATAACGATACGGCCATATTAGTGGTGTCGTTGAAGAGCTCTTGTGTTATCGACACGACACCTTTTACCCCCTACTATTAACACCCCTTATTTGCAAGTAAAACGTTTATGCTTTGAAATTAGGCAAGCTTTGTTCTTAAGTGACATAAGCTTAATCTTGTAACTGAGATCGATTGATTTAGTTTTAGTCTAAAATGTCCCCACTACTGAGCAAAGATCACTGTTTCCATATAGGTAGAAGTGTTAGAACTTAATTCACTCCGCTATTCTACTGAGCCATGTAATTGAAATCAAAATTTGAAACGAGTTGCTGTAAAAACTTTAGTATTAATATAACAATAATATCCAGTTTTTAAAATAAAGCTCTTTAGTTCATAATCTTAGTTACTCATACAGCTCTGAGTAGTTGCAACTCTGTGTCCCATTGCTTTTCAATCAGGAAGCTCTCACATGTCAATCACCAATTACACCGCACTTTGTCCGCCGTCAATCGACGCGAGCCAATCCGGTAACTGCATTTTAAATTGTTTGAATTCCAAAAAAAATTGCAACATTTCTTTTATGGGATGGACAATAAAATTGTTTTGTGGACTTAGATTTTTTTTTTAATAATTTATATACGCTAAAAATATGTTTTATCTCAGTAGTTGCTTTTAGTTGTTGTTTTAGGCGTTGCGTGATTCCGCTGATAGACAGAGGCGTGCGTAAAGTTTTTAGACAGGGTAGGCAGTCAAAAAAAATATGAACAGCCACACTGCACCTACTATCTCGCAATTTTTTCCTAATTTATTTCAATTTTGTTGGGAATAGAGGCTTTTAGATAATTTCAAGAACAGACATTAATAATTTATCCGCAAAATCGAACGTGTTGAATTTGAATGCACTATTTCCTTTCATCAAACACACATCTTCGTTACATATTGCACAAGTAGACATTTTTATCACTAATATAATTATTAATATTTTCACTAATAACAAGAAACGCACAAACGAAAAATTCAAAGCGAATTACTACTATTACGAAATTACTCTGTGGAATGTTGTGATTATGCGACCGTGTCAAAAATCATAATTATTGGTAAAAACGGTATCGAATTCAAGACAATTTGATTTGACAGGTTATTCTTATATTCTTCTTCATTAGGCTGTGCCTACTGTAATTGTTAAACCGACCAATGCTAAAAACACAATACTTTGTTCGTATTCCATATGACGCGCGACATTATAAAATTGTAGGATTCTATAATACTGTCATTGGTAACATTTTGTTAGCGATTGTAGGCAGAAGTTTCATAAAAGGCCCGTCGTCGATTCGCGCGAAGCGCCGATATCATATATGACGGCGGGTTTTTCAATTGAAGCGGATTTAAATTGGATTCTGGTTTATGTCTTTTTCAAAAAAATGTAATGTTCATGTTTTATATATAATTTTTAGTGACATGACAAGGTAGGCAGTGCCTTTCTGCTTATATGGGATGCACGCTACGGCTGATAGCAAATATTTGTACTCACTTCACTCACTTCAGCCTATCGCAGTCCATTTTTGGACATAGGTTTTCACAAGTTCGCGCCAAAAAATGGCGTGAACTCATATTTTTTGCCCATAGTCACCACGCTGGGCAGGCGGGTTGGTGACCGCAAGGCTGGCTTTGTCGCACCAAAGACGAAGAGAATATTTGTACATTCAGATCATAAAGATATTTGAAATTTGAGTAAATGACTTTGAGTAAATGACCAGAATTATTTATAAAGGACTGTCGAGTTCCACACATGAGTACAACTGATTTTCGGAGTTTACCCCTTAAGAATCGATTTACATATAAGGCCCCGGTATAAAAAAAATATGAAGAGTAAAATCTACTGAACAAATAACCTCGTTAACGATTAGTAACGCTATATATCGGAACTGAATAAGGTTCCTATAGACGACGGCCATTTTGTGGTAACGCCATCTCCACTATCCGATAGATGGCGTTATTTTATTCGTTTATTTAACATTTGATAGGGTATTAATCTTTTTCTTAGACCTAGTAAGCCTTTTTTGTGCCTATTTAGACAGTCGATCTGAAGGAGTATAACTCCAGTCGTTCGTCAGAGCTGACACACACTTTTTGTTTTACCTTCACATTAAAAACGTTTAGACCAAATAAGGAAATAAAATGTGCAACTTCACTGTATAACAGACTAAGTGGGTTGTTTAAAACTGATTCTAATTTTAAAGTAGATGCACCTCGCAGTTTCACTCGTGTTTACACGACTTACTTTATGATTACAATTGCACTACTATATCGTAGCTAAATTTTCTTACTATGTAATTTTATATTGGTTATCCAAATTATAATAATTATTATATACCAAAATCAGTTCAGTAGTTTCATACTTAAACATTTCAATAAGAAATAAAACTAAATGTATATTATATATAATGTCAACATGAATAGACTCAAATATAAATATTAAGTGTGTCTCTATATTAATCAAATCAAAATAAAAACTCAATTCGAGCAGGTTTCAAAGCGCTTTTGAAACTTTCTTTTACAATTACATTTAAATTGGATTGTAATGTAGATTCTACAGAAAATAATTACCAAGAAATTTCTATAAATAACTACTACAATATGCAAAACATATTTTACAACAGAAGTTGGAAGGCTTAACTTAGCCACAGCCTAAGCCCGCTATCAGATAACTCACCTCGCAGTTGTACTGACAAAATCTAAGATTCAAATCTACTCATAGATTTTAATCTACAATGAAAGCACATGTCGACGACTCATCTATCATAAGATATACCACCAATAAACAATCTAAATCAAACCTTATTTCTTGTAACATAGAGTTAAAAGTACCACAAAATAATTCCACCCTATAATAAAATGCATTATTAAATAGTAATTCTGTGACCCTATTTGAAACGCATTAGCAAGCATTATGTCTAATTTGCTTGTTTTAATTCAGTTTTGATTTTAATAAAGTTGACTGCTTAATAATTCAGTTGAGCATCCGTATTCTTGAGGGTATACAATATGGTGTTTTGAAATGTCATGTCAAATTATAAATCTGTTTGAGAATTAAGATGATATCGCGTTTATGAAATTGTTTTAATGTACGAGATAAGACAATTTATTTTGTTTATTATGTTTTATATATTAATGATTTCGTTAAAAATAATAATTTCAGTTTCAAGCTTTGAAAGTATTTAAATTGTTCGTTACCATTTATTAGCATTTATAAAGGATTCGAAAATACAAAAATTTTTTGGTTATCTTATTCTTTGAATATGTATCAAAACTTATTTAAATTTTTCTTGTTATTAACGTAGCAATAAACGTGTAGTTTTACTTACGCTCCCTTTAATTTCGATGACGATATGCCTTTACACGTGGCTTAAGAGTGGAATTAGGTGGACATTAAAAATTTTCATACATATTTTTCATACAAAATACCAAAAATTCATATCATTTTCGACTTTTCGATCCTCATGCATACCTCGAGCAATATTCCATGTAACACGAGGGTCGTTACGTAATAACTCATAAATTGAGCCGATTAATTGATATCGGTGAAGGGTTGAGCTCCCCCGGGCGTTTGTTTTGACAAATGCGACGTTTGAGGGTTATTTGTTGAGAGCGGCTTGTTATGTCATGTTTAGTTTATAATGTTGTCATTATTGTAGCTTCTATGATACGATGAAGGTATGTTTTTAAAAAGATTTTTTAAAACTGCGTTCGAAGATTAAAAAAGCTAACTTATTGTAAAATTTTAAATTCTGGGGACCAGTTGTAATGGATATTGCTTAACTAACAGGCATGCTTGCACCTTACTACACCTTTTTGATTCACACTATTGAAATACAATTAAGACAACGTTGATTACTTTACCTGACAACTACTATCAAGTATTAGTTAATCTAATCAACAAATAAAATATAACTTGAACTTTTTAGTTTTCTTTTTTTAACTGGTAGTGGTTGAGAGTAAGATTAGTAATCTGGCAAAGAGAAGCTTATGATTTTTACTATCACTCCTAAAATCATTGTTCAAAAATTTAGTTTACTTTTAATATCTAATAATAAAGTAGAAGGTGTTACTGAATATTACACACTGGATCGAAAAAATACATAGTTTTGTTCGAGGTTTTATATTATTTTTAATTTTTTTATTTGTTTAAATTTTTTGATCCATTGGCTCAAAATGCCCGTGCCTTTTGTTAATCACGCATGCATTATAATAATACCACAGGCGATTTTTCTTTATTACTACAGATCAACAGTCCTGTGACTGCCTAGTAAAACTAGGACGTGGTCCGACGCTGACGGTCTTTTTTTTTCCTTACTAAATACTGTTTATGGAGTATACACATAATTTATTTCTAATTTCTAAACATTATTATTTTATTATTTTTAATTGGAACTGTACAGTTATTGAAAGCCTGAGAAAATACTATTTAAAATTAAAACAGATATTAAGATAAATGAATTTCATATTTAAGTTATTAACTAACGGACGTTTAAGTTGTAAAGTAATATTTTTGTCTTATTTCTTTTTTCACAAAAAAACGTGCATTTCATATCAAACACAACATATTAAATGATATAACTAATTATACCATTAATTTTCTCAAGCAAATCCGGGTTCATCGTTTCACGTCGACGGCTTAAATAAATTCGTTTGTTTTTATGAAAATCTCCCAAACGTAAATAAAGAAGCTAAGATCATTTGCATACATAAGTTGATGGAAATAAATCATGGCGGACAGCGATCCGCGGCCATTTTGATGTACAACAGCGCCATCTGTGTCAACTGAATGAGTTATTATGCTTGTATTTAACTGTAGGGCTGCCAGATACAATATTTTCTTCGTACTACAATGAAATAGACAAAAATAATAAAAATTTGATTTATAAAGTTGAGCGATATAAGAATTTTCAACCAAATAATAAAAGTAAGCATTACTAGGCGTTCTGCCAGTTATATAACTAGTAACTACTGAAATTCAGAAGGTATAAGTCCAAAGGTGATGATTTTCAAATAATGATGATGAGTTTTTCGACTACAAACAAGCAAGCAAGCCTTTCACTATATATCTGTATAAATTTTCCGAAAAAACTTAACTTTTGAAATATTTTACAGTATATTTATGTACTTACGAGTATATTGAAATATAGTTCTTTGAGTACAATTATTTAATATATATTTCGTATTTAAAAAGGTTGTTACGTTTATTACTTACACATGAAGGATAAAAAACAATAAATAACAAAAATCACGACTTGCAACAGTTAACAGTTGTTTCTCTAATATATGTGCGTCAAGTAATCTTGTCATCTATTTTCAATAAAAACAATAGAAAGTAAAACTTAGAATAAAAAAAAAAATTAAAAAGTTGAAATTGCCAACCCTAACGACTTCAAAAGTAACATGATTTATAGGCCAACCCTCGCTAAGATTAACCCTTTATCTCGGGTCACATGAAGGGTCACACTAGACCCCGACACTCATACTGTGCCGTAATTTATTGTTTTTGGTTACGCTTTTATACGACTAACTATTTATTGAACATGCATAAATTAATTACATACAAACTTTAATTACGTTTAATACTTGTTTAAATAAAACTTAACTTACCTTCATAAATTGCAAAAATTGAATTAAACAGTCCCTTTAATCCTGTTTAGGTAAACGGTATTTATATAATCTAATACTATTAAACGAGCAATTCTTGTATATATATATATATATATATATATATATATATATATATATATATATATATTAGAATTAGAAACTTATATCGTATATAATAAAGATTTTTCCCACTGAGATTTAAAAGGCATAGCTTAATACTTACGTGAGGATAATGAGATAGCTGACAGTTCACGTTTTATCACGCCATTTGTGTGTTTGCCCTGGTTTTCTAATTCTATATAGGTATGTACTCGTAAATAATACTTACAACATATTTTTTTAATAAAATTGATAATTTTTAAGTAATTTGGTGTTTATTGCATTTTCACGGAAAAGTATTATTAAATTAATACATTTTAAATTAATTTTAGTTATAATTTTTACTATATATTAATTCACTTACATTTCAATTAATGCAATGTCATTTTTGAAGGTCTAGCTTTTTTTAAAAATATGTTTATGCATTTGTTTAATACCTTACAACTCTGGTAAAATGTAAAAAAGTAAAAAAAAATATAACTAAACTGTTACTACTGTTGATGTACAATATAACTGAAAACATAGGATATCGATAGATATCCAGGCTTATTGTAACTTTGTTGTGTTTCTTTTTAATTCTAGAGTAAATAAAATTAAGTACTGCTACAACTGAACAATTTAGCATGTCTCAAGCATTTTTTTTTTATTTTCATATCCATTAAGTAAAGCAGGGTTGTCTTATGCAAAACTGAAATTTCTATATTCGTTTAGTAGTTTAAATAGTTCAAAGTGGCAACATTAAAAAATAACCGTAAACAAAAGAATGAGAGTCGCTTACAGATAATGTACGTCTCACGCTAACAGGCATCAATCTGCCAATGCCTAAAGGATAAACCGTGAGGCGTTTTCTTTTAATAACCATTTCCACTCACTGTGCTACACAAATAGCTAGAAAGATTAGCCTACCTGTACGGCCAGCAAATGAAGCTAATGTATGACATTTTTACAAATTTTTACAGTATAAGTTTTTATCTTTTATTGTCACACTATAATTTGAGTGTGATTCGGTGTATTTACTACATTTTTGGTCATTTACAGTTCACGATATTCCAATAATCGTTTAGTGTATAAAACTATAGTCATAATACTTAAGTTTATCATAATGGTATGATTTTATTTCTTGTCATTCTACAGTTGACCAAACACACACTCGAGGTTTTGGCTACACATAGAAGACCGCCGCCCAGCAGTGGTATTTATTATTTTCGAAGTGAAACTTATTTAGGCACATGAACGTAAAATTTTTACGTATGAAACGGTACAGTTTTTGTCGATGGCACTGGAACGGAAATCTAAAGCTTTAAATTTGTATAAATGTAAACGAGACTTAAAATTATTTTGACATAGAACTTTCACTTCTGACATGTGTACTTTCTACGCACGCACTATTATTTTTAATTTATTTATCAGGAAGCCCACGTAATATACTAAGGAGACATTTCTTAACTTATACTATAATCAATGTAAAAGTGTTACATACATGTTTAGTTCATTTTGTTTCAAAAATAATAATAGAAATTTGAAATAGCCATACTACGAAATGCAAATACATTACAGATTGTTACAAGTATATTTAAAAAACTTCTACAATATAATAATTATCTAATAAGACAAGTTTTCTTAGAACCTTAAAGGTACATTTCGACGGTTTTAATATTGTTATAATAATAAATGATCCCTTTAGCCGGTCGAAGTTGCACACAGGGAATATTTTACGCTGAGTAATTACAGCAATAAAGGAAGTTAGCTGCTTATAAGAGGAGAGAGAAACAATTAACAAACTGTTTATATATTCACTAAGAAGTGTTTTATGTGTTACAAAACATTTTCAAGTCTGAACGGAAAGAGTTTCAAATGAATTTCAACTTTGCTTATCTTTACCTCAATAAGATTTGTAAGTTTTGCAATAAAATTAAAAAGAAGTGTATGTAACGTGTATGGTGTAGTTACGTCTGGGAAAACGTAATAAATAAATAAAATAGAAAATAGATATTATTGTGATAGCTTTTCCTGAGTTCAATCTTAAATATATTTAAGCGACATCAAATTAAAAAAATATATATGAAGCTCTCAAATGCTATAGATTAAACTTACTCAATCTGTCAAGATTGTGGTAAAATTTTTATAATTCAACATAAAGTATAACCTAAGTAAACTTTAGTTAGCAAAACAAAAAAGAATGCTGGGTAAAAATTTATAACTAAATAAGGGTTACATTAAATTTTCATAAACACTCAACTAAAGAAAAGTTGAGTGTGAGGCGTATATTTATTATTTAATTTATTAAAATTAGAAGATAAAAATCAATAAAACTTACCTTGGTATTGTAATAATGTGGTTTGTTTATTTTAATTGGAAATCGAAATCGGAAAATAAGAATTATTCAATTATTAACAGCATCATTTATAGTAAACTGTTACTAAGTCATCTAAACTTTTTTTTAACAGCAACTACGAATAATTTTAACCCTAACCCTATCCACCAGATATCCACTTATTTGTTCTATGCTCATGGCAATTAAAGTGCTATTTAATTAGAAAATATCAAAATTACTCACACCTTTTTTACACGAACCAAATACTAAAATCATCCCTAATCACATAGAAATCCTAATGATTATAAAAACTATGAGACTTACATTTCGTTGGTGACTCTACCCCGCATAGAGACCGTTGCGCGGGCGCCTCTAAGCCAGCCTGATTTACTGCTGTCTTAATGAAACCTGTTATGTAACTGGAATTATTTATTATTTCGTACCAACGAGCCCATTGGAAATTGCAGCTACTGTGTTAGATAATAATTAACTTTGTATTACTATCACGACACTCTATGCTTTATGGACTAGTAAATTATATCGCTCATTACTATATGAATTATTAATTTGTAAATTATCAATTCGATTAAAAGGTACTGAATCGATTTAGGTAATCCTATAACTATTAGGAAGCTAAAGTTTGAATAAATGGCTAAACATGGAAGTATTTAAATCTTATATATAAAATTCTCCTGTCACAATGTTAGTTACCATACTCCTCCGAAACGACTAGACCGATTTTTATGAAATTGCATATCGGGTAGATATAAAAATCAGCCAACATCTGTTTTCCATACCCCTAAGTTACAAGGGGAAGGGGGGGGATTAAGGAGGGTAATAATGTATATGGCAAAACAAAGTTTGGTGTGTCAGTTAGTTTTCATATAATCGAGTTAATTTGATATTAAAGAAGAAAAGCTCGGCAAATGTATGTTTTTCGAAAATTTGTATGTTTGATCCTTTTAACGGTGGGTCTGTTTGTATGTGTGAGTAACTTGTGTGTGTGTGTATGTGTTTGTGTGTATGTGTGTGCGTGTGTTCGTGTGTGTCTGTTTGTGTTTGTGTGTGTGTGTGTGTGTGTGTATCTAATATATAAAATTCTCGTGTCGCGGTGTTTCTAGCTAAACTCGTCCGAAACGGGTTGACCGATTCTCATGAAATTTTGTGTGCATATTGGGTAGGTTTGAGAATCGGACAACATCTATTTTTATCCCCATAAATGTTAAGGGTTGTCCACACCTAGATTTTTTTTTAATTTTTAGATAAGTTATTAATTTTTTTATTTTTTTATGATTTGGCGTTGAAAAATACATATAACCCTAAATTTTCACCCTTCTACCACCAACCCCTATTTTAAAATAGCGTTTAGCGGCAAGACAACGTTTGCCGAGTCAGCTAGTATAAATATAATAAAAAAAGATCAAACTAATAATATACTGACAAAATATTTAATTGTGTTATTATAGAAGCAAAGGTGTGTTACTATAAATATTTGTCGACTTTGTTCTTAATGGGGGACATTAATAGGCGTATCTTGGAAAATCTACCGCTCCTATATATATCATAGGAACCCTAATTAATTTAGTGACAAAAAAAGACTTTAAAAATGTTAAGCATCCACGAGCTTTAGATTGTAGCCGTTTTGACTAATATTAGTATGGAGCTGCTGTTACCTCTATGGTATAGCCTAAATTTGTATTTTATCTGAATATTCTGTACAAATCTGTAAAATTTATTTACAAATGCGAAAAAAAATTATATGGCGAATATACTAAACTGATAAGTACATTTTCTTAAATATTAATTATTGATATTACATTAAAATTACTTTACAACAAAATTGTTAGTGCCCGTATGATGATAATTGAAATGTACTTTTTTAAGGGGTGGAGACCTGGTGTCCTGAAACACAGGCCTCGAGCCTAGCTTAGGCACCAGTCTCCCACAATATTAATGCTCATGTTATTTTGTACCTATCTAATGTCCTGTTAGCAATATTGTGGTGAGAAAATAAATAAATCTTATTATTATTATTAATTATTCGAAAAAAATATCAATTATCAAATTGCAGTATTTATTTATCCGTAAAAAATATCAATTATCAATAATGGATTGTAGTTTTGTGCAACTACAATAAATGCATTTTATTATTGCATGCAAAAACATTTAAAAGTTAAGACGTCATTAAAGACAAAAAATATATACATACCAAATAAAATTTAAGCACAAACAACCTAAGTCAATTTTATTTTATATCTTCAAAATACTTTCTCCAAAGTTACCCAAAAATTAAAAAAAAAGAATGTGCTTTGGACCACACGACTGAAGTTAAACTTCTTTAGCTCCTACAGTAATATACGAATCGTAACTCTCTCTTTCTATTTTCACTAACTTATATCTTCCTCTCATCTTCCGTTCACTTTGCCCGATCACACTTTTCGTAACGTTCTAGTCACTCATTCACCAGCTTACTCCCCAATTCAAGCATGTGTAAAGAAGTTTTACTTCAGTAAAAAATGTTAGTCAAATAAAAAATCAAACAACTATTAATACTTCTGAAACATTGTACCATACTCGTTATGGTTCAATTGTATTCAAGAATCTTAATTAGCGGTAGGTCCATTTCATTCAAAGCTGCATTGATTTTCCATTAGCATGCATAAGAGGCGTATAACGAACAAGGAAGAAGATAACAAAGGCGTATCTAAGATTGGCCTGACCGCAAAAACTCTCGGCCACAGTGTACCAAACGAGTTGAGAAGATCTAAGCGGGGACATTCCCACATTCAGCAAAAGTCGCGTTTTCCATTTGAGACAACACAGTTGCGGTTTTATTGAGCACTGAATGTTAGAAGCTGTCAAAAGTTAAGATGATTATTTGTGTGTACTATTTTATACGTTAGCAATTTTTGAACACAAGCAGAAAATTTAGCACTGTAGTAAATGAATTTATTTCAAATAAATTATTATTTATTTTATATAAAATTAACGAGACAAATTTTAGAGAAACTAATTTAACACATTCCTTATAACTATAATACACATTTACTTCATTTGAATAATTTAAATTAACAATTGAAAAGTATTAAGTTTTTTTTTTACTTGCAATGAGTTTTATTCCATCAACCTTGTCTGGTGGAAAGCAGAAGAGGTAAGATGATCTGACCTAGAAAGTTCAAAATCGCTCTTCTAAGGTTCCGACGTTTTAATTTAAAAAGTCCAATTACCATTGGAGAGATAGTTTTATACTTTTATTTTTAATACAATATATTATTTATAAATTGAGTCAATTTTGTGTCGGAACCATTGGATCAACGCAGCATCGTGCCCTTTCTGCCGTATCGGACAACCTCGCAGATCGATGTATGTAGATCTGAACACTATTTACATACGCCATGTCTATTATTCCGCAAATTCAGCGCACAACGGTCATGCCATCTAGCCTTGGTATGCGGTTTAATTAATGAAAAGTATGTATATATATATGATACCAGGCAATTGCCGTCACTTTATCTTATATTTCGATATTTACAAATCGAGATTTTAAAGTTTTAAATTAGCAAATACTCGTATAAAGAAAAAATATTTAATCCCTCTTTCTCTCTCTCTCTCTCTGTCTCTCCCGCTTTCTTTCTTATTTAAACCGTAATTATAAATAAATAATAATAAATAATAAATAAATATCTACACAATACACGGTCATCTGTTCCTAAAGTAAGCAACTTAATGCTTGTGTTATAGGTAACAGCCGACTGGTATAGCTACATATTTTTTTTTTTCGATACACATACTTATAAATAATACATATATGAATATATAAATAAATATTTATATTACACCCAGACTCGGGGTGGGAATCGAACCCACAACCCTCGGAGCAGAAAGCAGGTTCACTACACGATTAGAAGATATAGTCACATAAAAATGTATGTACGAAGAAATATATATTTTTCTTACTATTCTAACCAATATATATTAGCAAGCAAAGATAATCTATGTACTTGTTAACTGGTAATTCAAAATTAATTGGTTGCTCATTCATAAAATTATGATGCGTACACACGATACGGTTTACTGTGGAAAATGCATTAAATAGAATAGATAATAATTTTAATGGAGATATCTTTTGAATCTGTAGTGTAAACAAACTATACATGTATTCATCAGTAAAGTAAGTATAGGTATTTAATAAGATTTTTATTTGAAACTATTAAATATTAGTTTTAACTGAGGTAGGGCACAGCAGGAAATTTCCTGGGTATGGAGCAGCTCGATTGGGGTTATCTCGACTTTACAGAAGTTCACAGCTAAATAAAACTACTTTCAAGCAGTGTTGTGTTCCTGTTAGTGAGTAAGGTGACGAAAGCTCCTGCGGGGGGGATAGGGTCGGCAACACGCTTGCGATGCTTCTGCTGTTGCAGCCATTCATAAGCTACGATAATCGCTTACCATCAGGTGAGTCGTACGCGTGTTTGCCGACCTAGTTATATAAACAGTTACGCTTTTATAGAGATGCTTAGCATACATACGCAGTTGTTTGTGTTTTAGGTAATAGCTGATTGATTTTCATAAGTATATATATATACATAATATACATGTATTGCGAAAATTTCACACTAACAACCGCTGTGGTGTAGTGGTTGCCCGTGCCATGTCAACGCCTAAACACCGGAGGTTAGCGGAATCGATTCCCTCTTCGGATGGATAATTGTATTCGTACAAATATTTCCTTACGACTCGGAGAGCACGTTAAACTGTCGATACTATCGGCTGTCATCACCTGATAACCATCTTTACTCATATTAAGAAATATATTCGCCAACCCGCAGTGGAGCAGCGTGGTGGATTAAGCTCCGATCCTTCTTCTAGACGGAGAAAGAGGTTTGTGCCCAGCAGTGGGATGTTACAGGCTGAATCACAATGCTACTAAACATACAAAAACATGTTATTACATTATTTACATTTATTATATACATGTTATTGTGTTATAATTATCTTTGGTTATTATGCTACGTAATCAAAGCGATTATGAAATCAAGTCGGCTTATCATAAAATAAATCTAAGTAATATATTGCATATTATATTATAATTAGACTAAGCGTAAATGCGATTTACATAAGCCCTTATTTCTAAAGGAAATGTTATATGTCCAGATATCACAATATCATTCACGCTTGCAAGTTTTCCTATACAACCTGCCAAACTGTTTTGAATCATTTTCAACCTTAAGTCATACTAATATTGGTTATAGTTAATGCGCGTTGTAGACTGTACAGCATGTGTGGAAATTATAACGTAAATATAAAACGAGTTTCTGTAATTGTTCAGGAAGGGCTTAATAATTTGATAGAAATACCTACCTACGTTTGAAATATTATCCAGTCATTCCTCGTGCTGCTTAAGTGTGACATCGTAATCTTTGCTGTTTTATTAAGATTAAATGTATTAACGGACTACAGTAAATATAGATATGGAATAAATAACTTCACTCATAGTCGCTATAAGTGATTAATAATCTATACATCTATACAAATAAATAAAATTGGAGGGTATTAAAATAACCGCTTTTTACTAAATGCATATGGACACAATTTTTGTCTGTCTGTCTGTTTGTTCCGGCTAATGTCTAAATCGTCTGGACCGATTTTGACGGGACTTTCACTGGCAGGTAGCTGATGTAGTAAGGAGTTGCATAGGCTACTTTTGCTTTAGAAATTTATTTGTTTAGAAAATCTGCGATGTGAACAATACTTTACTACTTTTTTGTTAAATTCCACGCGAACGCGTCACAACTAGAAAGTCGCGTCACAACTAGAAAACTATATAATAATAACCAAATTAGTTTGAGTACTTTTTTATTTCAACGCAGTGCAAAATATGAGTAAGAACTTAAGCAAATTTAATTATGTCTTTTTCTACTGCAGCTGTACGTTGTCTACTAGTCTCTTCAAAAATTGACTAGTGAAGGATTTTTTGATGTTTTCTTTTTCGCTTTTAAAGTGACTTAAACAATATATTGGGGATAATTTTTAATAGTTCCATATTGTCTGAATATAATTTTGCTTCTAAGATTCAAATCGTTGCTCTATTCATTGCTACTAAAAAAAATCACATTTTCTCAGTAATAATGTTCAATTTCCCATAAAATATACTGCCATATTGCTAGTTTATTACGTTGACGTGTATACATTTATATTGTTGTATTTTACAGATGTTAAGTTGGTTCAGTTGACAGAACATTTAAATCGGTACGTGATTGTCGTGTAGTCAAATCTAAGGTAAAACGTTGTTCAACGCGATATAGAAAAACTTTAAAATCCGTTATAATTAAGTATATCAAAATATTATAAATTATGTGATCATCATTATATGAATCATCGAAATTCTAAGATATGTGTAAATATTTAATCAAACAGACAAAACACTTAACCAATTTAGTATAATGTTAATATCGACATCAGCCCAGACAAACTCAACACGAATATTCACTAACGATTACAATATAATTTACTCACAGCTGGCAACCCTGGCACCAGTCATCATAATGACTGCGCACGACATATAAACACTGTTTAAAACAAACGTTCAAATAACAACCTGATAAATCCACCGGATTGACAATCGGTGGGGAACAAGGCTTAACGACGAACGAAGTTGTATAGCACAATTGCAAACACTAATTTAAGTCGGTGCCATATAAAGTGCGCGAAGTGTTAAGATTCCGCACTTGATCGGCGTTTGTATGAGTGCAGCTTAAGTGTATCTCTTTGACGAACGCGTTAACCAAATAGGGTTGGCGGCGTGCTGAAAAATTTGCTCTTCAACCCCCCTTAATTGGGTGTCGTGCTGTTTTACATGAGACACACGGGCGCTGTCATCGATGAGCGTCAGTTTCGCTATCTATTTAAATATCCGTTTGTTGACATAACTGGCCTGGTAATGTATCTGTAAAAGCTAATAAGAATTTTACTTTAGTGTTTATTATATAAGTTTAAATCAATTTAATCATATTTAATAATGATTTAATGAAGTTTTAATGAAATAACTGATTTACTAAAAAACAACCATCCAATTTAACGTTAGCGGTCCAAGCGCAAATGTTAAATTGGAAGCCATCAACCAATTTAATATTAGCGGTCACGGGTTCAATTTTCGTTTTGAGCAGACACACTACTTATGTACATACAATACGTACTTCTATGTCTCGTCCTTAGCCTTGGAGGATATTAAAGCCGTCAGTCTCAGTTGTTATCATAAACACCTGAAAGTCCAAAATATATATAAAATCTACAGGTAGGGAAGCTATCAGTTAGCCTATAGTAGATGTGCAAGGTGGATAAATCTCCAGTCCTTTTGATTTATAGACTGATTAATTTACAACGAAATAGTAAAAAAAAAGCTATTTTATCACCGCAGTTCCCGTGTGTCCGCTCCAACAGGGCTGTCACTGATTTGTTGTCGCGACATTTCTTTTACCTGTGTCGTGACTTTGATTGGTATAGGTCGGCACGGATATTGAGCGTTCGGCGACAGAGTGGAGATCTTTTTGCGTATCGTGCAGGGTTCACAAAAAGAAATTTATATTGTTCAGTACAAAAATAAAATAAATGTAACAGTATTAAGCGCTCATTAAATATCTATATCCATCATTGAAAGGTTGAAATATATTAAAAGCTACAATTTCTTTGCCGAGAACTATAAACGTCGTTTGTTTGACTCTCCCGTTTGGACTGGGTGTCAATTTAAAACGATTTTATTATTTTCAAAACTATACATTAATAGATCTTCAAATTATAATATCACAATAAAATAACAAGTCACATCTGGGTAAAAGCATATTGTCATATAAACGTTATAGTGTAAAAAGTACTAAACTGTACTAAACTGTAGGTCAAATTTGAAGTAATTACCTTTCAATTATGATTTATTTTCTACACAAGCCATCGTGTATTTTTAATAGAATAAAAATTTAACATCATAGTCCATATTTAAAAATATACATATTACGATTTATACGTTTACTCACCTACTTTTTAAGGTTTTGTAAGTATCTTAAAATACTATCTACATTATGTATGTTGTTAATTTGTTGTTTAAACATAATTATATGGAAAACAGAAAATTCCATAATAAAGGGAACACGGTGAGAACGTTCAGTATCAGAACTGGATCTGGTCAGAGCTGTAATCCAGGATCATAATGACGGCAGATAACTGCTCAATATCCTGTGTGTTTAATTGAGGTACTTAGCTCGGTAAGGATAGAAAGATATTAGCTTTATACCGTCCAACACGTAACTTCATCATTAATTGTATATTCATAAATAAACGTTGGTGCTACAAAGTATATCTTTATAAATAAAAAATAATCACTGAAGTGTGTCTGCGCGTAATTTTTGCACCACCTTTGGTTTTTATCAGGACAAAAAAAATCAGTATATGGAAAAGGTGTTCCTTAGCTCCGACTTATGACTAGAGTTTTACAACTTATGAACAATTACCGTAATATTTGAAAGTATTAAAAATTAAATAATTAAATTATTAATATTTTAAAGTATTCTCTAAATTAATTAAATTATAATTGATTAAAGTACCAAAATTGTAAAATCAAAATACAAATTGACTCTGGCTATTCGTACCAGTACAGTAAAAGTTGGTATACTATTGTATACGTCTTACATAAACAACTAAAAGCGCTGTCAAATATCACTCTTTAAGCATCAGTTTCTTAATGAGTTAACTCCAAAAATATACGGCAGTAAGTAAGTTTGCCGGGTCATCCAGAAATTTGATATTTGCTAAACGTAATTAGGACTGCATAAGGTGATTATGATTTTTGTTCGATGTTATAATTATTTTATTTGTTATGATGATCGCGAGTTTACGTATGCGACTTGAAATTGTGTTGATAGTAAATATATTTATGTGTTGCATTTAAGCATAGTCACCTTAAGACCATTAGTCATAGCTTCGATTCCCGCTTGAAGCAGAATATACAAAGTGAATTATGTTAAAAAATAACAACAAGAAATTCAACAATTCCTCTGTTTAAAAATCCGCCAATTTACAATACCCAATTGATAAAGATTCAGTCATAATTATGACCTACGTCAAAGACACCACCAATAAACCCATATATCGTAATACTACCGCTGAATATGTTATGAATATATTGTTTCATTTGGAAAATTCATCTTACTCGTATTTTGGACTTACATATAAAACCTTTATTTACACCTTTTATTTGGAAAATTCATCTTACTCGTATTTTGGACTTACATATAAAACCTTTATTTAACCTATAAATAGCCCCAGTAGATATTTATAGACAAGCCTTTAAGGGATAGTTGGCATGGCATGGCTTTTTTAAACAATAATTTAGATAATCTGAAAGTATTGTGGATCTATAAATAGCGTAAACAAATACGAGTACCGAGCGATATCCGCTATAATCCGCTATCTCATAGAACAATCACGGTTCTAAATAGACGCGCGTTGATACGAACAAATTGGCGAGAACGATCACACCTACCGCGTACTGTGGTCTAATATTCTTGATATTTGAAAAAAAATATAGATATTTAAATATTATGAAAATCATTATAATCAATTTTACTAAGTTATCAAACGTCAATTAAACCCAGAACCCGAATTACCTATCAATATAGCAACATAATTTACATCGAATCCAATTAAAATACGCCTTCATAAAATCGATATAAACATCGTAACTAAAACAAAATGAACTTATCATCGCCCGCTGTCTTCAACAAAATGCATCGTTGCGCAATTTGCAACAACATGTACCCGAGGTATTTAGACATGATTTATACGTCTAAACGGTACGGCCACGCAATGTATCATACGGAGCAGCGGGCCAATATTCTTGTAAGCGACGGCCAAGGAAGCGCCTCAATGATGGATCGACTGACCGTACGTTTTCAATAACATTGAATAAATTTCCGCATAGAAAGTCATGTCATTTTGTTAGTGACAAGCTTGTATATTGATAGTTATTTTCAAATTATATTCATTCAGTTCGAAATTAGTTGTAAGCGGTTAACAGTAATCGGTTGTAATTGGTTTGTTAACATTTGTACTAATTTCTTACACGTGTAATTGGTTAAATGTTTATGTCGATGTAAACTTTATTTAATGGCGCGATTTTTTAAAGATTTGTAGATAAATATGACAGTTGAACTACTTTATGAGAAGTAATTTCACGCTTGTATTTATAGACACGTAGTTACGAAATGTAACACACACAATCTTGTAGTACTTCTTTCAAACAAAGTAACGTAATATTGTAATTAGAACTTGTTTCTTAGTAAGTCTAAATAACATGCATAAGTTTTGTATTTTATATTACTTAAATAGGTTACTTGTAACTTCAATCTAATAACTTTATGAGTAGGGTATGTTGGAGCTACAAATTAAATTAGTAACAATGAAAACTATATACCAAAATGCATTGCTTGTTCCATTATGAATGATTGTGTTTAAAATTATTTATTTGTATAATTTTTACACCACGTTGGCGCAACGGTCACAGCTATGGATGGTGTCTGTTGTGCTGGCGGTTGCGGGTTCGATCCCCGCACATGACAAATATTTTTATTGGCCATACAGGTGTTTGCCGTGGTCTGGGTGTTTGTGCAGTCCTTGTGGGTCTCCCCACCGTGCCTCGGAGAGCACGTTAAGCCGTCGGTCCCGGTTGTTATCATGTACACCTGATAGCGATCGTTACTCATAGTAGGGAATATATCCGATAACCCGCATTAGAGCAGCGTGGTGGATTAAGCTCTGATCCTTTTCCTACATGGGGAAAGAGGCCTATGCCCAGTTGTGGGATATTACAGGCTGAAGCGATAAATTTTATGCAAGCAATTTAAAAGTGAAACTTCAATAATACGCATTTAAACAGTCAGAAGAAAGCTAAACTACGATTTCATGATATTCCAATCCTTAAGTAATTAATAATATTTAATTTGTGGTTTACTTCAGGAAGCAATATATGTAAGGATATAAAGTAAAAAGTAAACCATTCAATATAAGACTACACACACCAATAAGTAAACAAATTTTATTCTTCTATATTATAAATATAGAATAAAATATTTAAAATGTATGCATTACAACTACCTACATACTAAAATATACATATTACAAGTATCTAATGTGTATTACGCAAATAATATTTTTGTCAGAGCATTTAAATTTAAAAAGTTTTAAACGTGGACTTTCAACCCCACTCTACCCCCACACCGGGTTCATAATAAAATAAATGTTCTCTCACTAGTAACATAAGTGTGACTAGATTAACATGTTACACTGTACAATATTATAGCAATCAAATAACACAATAAATTTCATAGGAAAAAAATAAATAAAAAATATACAAGTATCAAACGTTATCAAACGCAGTCCGAACGTGTGCGGAAACAATAGGGGATCACGGGCTCAATTGGCCGGTTGTAATTTGTTCCCATTGTCTATGGCCCCCTTCCTCTGACCCCAGTTCCTCTCGGGGGCCTTTATGAACGTAACTTATATATAATTGCGCATTAGTGATGTCCTAATTTGATACTTTTGTATGAAATATAGTATATTCTTATATATTTTATTATATCTCTTGACTTTGCGTAATTTATTAATTCAGCCTGTGATATCCCACTGGTGAGCATAGACCTCTTTCTTCATCTTTCTTCACAATTTTGTAAAGGTGAATGTACTTTTCACAAAATTTTCTCATACAAAACTGAGCTTTGTAGTTTATTTATATTATTCCCTTAAATCTCAGCTTCTATAATTGTTTCTATATAAAAAAAAAAACGGGCAGGTGCGAGTCGGACTCGCGCACCAAGGGTTCCGTACAAACAAAATTATTAAATAAATTGTTATTATATCATGTAACTAAAAATTTATGCCTTTCGCAATGTTTCCTTTATCTATGCTATAAGAAGTTGCTTCGGACTAAATTTCAAGATTCTGGGTTCACGGAAGTGTCGAAAATTTGCAGCATAAGCGGCTGTATCTTTTGATTGCGTTGGTTAAGAAGTTTGATTTTTTCACAGCTCCAAGGGAAAGTAGACCTGACTATTTGATATGAATTTCAGCTAGATACCTCTACGCGTTATTGATAAAAAGGGTCTTAAGAAACAGACGGACAACAAAGTGATCCTATAAGAGTTCCGTTTTTCCTTTTGCGGACGGAGCAAGGTGAATCATTTTTTTTTTTGAATGTAGGAACCAGGGTATAATAGCATTATTAGCATAATTCGATAAAACAGCATAGAAACAAAAAGAAATAGCCAAACTAAAAATAAGAACGCGACTCCTTCAAAGTAAATAAATAAAATAAATAAATAAAGCCCATATTCACTGACCATTTTGTTTAAACTTAATTATTACAATAGTAAAATGGATATAAAGTAAATACAATAATAAGTAGCACTACACAATTACAGTTTTTTACTATTTTAGTAACCGGTTCCTTTGTCGGGTTTTCCTTCACCATAGGCCTCCCCTAGTTGCTCCCACACTTTTCTTTCACGAGCTAATCTTCTCAGTACCAACCTTCAAAGAACCAATTTAAATTAAAATACCGCATAAAGTGTAAAACATTTAATGATTTTTTAAATTAGTCTACGATAAGTACACACGAGTATACAGCGGTATTTCATTATAACGAACGATTAATTAAAACAACGAACTTTAAATACCAACCGCTCCTCATCGACAATGACAAAACTATACACGCGACGCCTTTTAGCTGAGACAAAAAAATCGCTAAACAGTCGGAGACAAAAGTGCTTTTCAACAAGTAAGTCAGTTACTAATGGAGCGACGTACGATCTCGGGGACAGATCTAAGGGCAATTAAAGTTAAGATTCCGCCGGCCACCGGAGGCAATCAAAATAATCGCCACGATTTAACACTTTCCTACCTGAGGGTACACGATAAAAATGTTAGGATGTAAGCACACTAGCTTGTTATTTATCTATACTAGTATTAGGAAGCTACGTAGTTTATTTGTTTAAACGCTCTTTTCTCATGGCCAAAAAAAATGTTATTTAATATTTCTCCGTATTAGACTAATAACAACATTCACGATAATTGACATATATGTATGTTATAAGTACATTATAAGAACAAAACGTATTTTTTCCATTGGAAACCTTTTTTTGTTTTTTTCTAAGAAACAATTGTCACACAACATTAAAACTATTTTTATTCAGTGTTAGTCAGTTTGTTTTTAAGTTACACCTTACTTATCCAAATATAGTAGTAATCATTAAAGTTAGCAATCCATAGATAATACTAGTCAGACAAAAATATTTACGTCCTTATTCGTAGTGTTCATATTATCTTATGTAATCAAGTTAACCTGTACCTGCAATATTTTTTTTTGTTCTAGAACTATTAATAAAAATAAAATGTTACTTTAAGAACGTCGTGGACTATATATGCTATAAAATATAAGTATTAGAAATGTTATAGCATGCATAAAAAATATTTATTACCTAATCTAAATCATTTGTACACGTAAATTACGAATGAGTTGAAGAAAATTAAAATAAAAAAAACAATAATAAAAATGTAAAATCATTTTTTTATTAGTCAAAAATAAATATTGAGGTATATAAAAATGTATATTTAAAAACGTACAATATCAACTCGCCTTAATCAAATGTTCGTTTGTGAGTCATTACCAAAGTTCGTTTGGACATGCGTGTGACCTTTCACAAAGCGGTAGCCGAAATGCAAATGCGAATCAGGATCTTATGCAATTTTATTGTGCTTTTATTTATTTCGCTGGCCGAATTTAACCGGCCACATTCCCCAAGTCATTCGTTTATCTTCGGAAAGTAAAAACAAACTTCTGATTTTTTTTTGTTGCTGTTTGTTTTATTGTCAAGATTATTACAATTTTTATATTATTTTAACGTAGGAGTGAGTGTATATTAAAATCATATAATAATTTTCAAACATGTTTTACACTGTGTATAATACTCGCTTGATTTTGCGATTTCACCCACGTCATTTCTGATCTTAAAGGATTTCTGTATCAAAAGCCATATATGGTTTTAATTATCTTTTTCATACTTTTACCAAATATTTGTATATGTAGTATTAGTAGGATAGCTGAATCTGTTAGGATTTACATACTGTAAGTATATTAGTAGCTATTGTATTGTACTCGCCATTTTATTAGAGTGAGATTTAAGTTTTTTTCTTAGTAAAAATTTGACACTTTCATTTTTTTTATCGACTGCAAGGATCTTTAAATATTTCATTATTTGTGTTCGTGATACGAACTCACTTCAATTTATTATATTATGCATATATAACCTTATTTATCTCCGCGAGTGTCGTGCGTTGATTGGGTTCGTGAGTAGCGGAGATATTGTTCTTTTAAAATGCCGCTGATTGAAAGCTTTTAAAAGCACGTATTGTATTGTCTTGAGACATGCGATGGGAAAGTTTTAAGATATTTTATTTTTGTATTTTGTTCGAAAGTGTTTTAATTAAAACAAAATCTTTGTGATGTAATGGTATTTTTTTCGTATTAATGCGATTTTTTTTTTTTTTTAATTTAAAAAGTAATAATTACATTCAAAACATTCAACAGCCTTAATGATTTTATTTTGGGGAAAAAATTACTACATGACTTCAAGACTTCTACAACTTTAAGTATTTGATGTCGAAGATCGGTCACATAAATTACTAGTTTTTATGATTTAATTTATTAGTAACACAAAAAGGAGATAATAAATTTGCGAGACATCATAGTTGATAATTTTTACTCTTTTATTTAGACTTATTTGTAAAACTATCTCACTTTATAATACAATACCACAACTACTAGCTTGTAACTCTCCTAATTCTTCTTTATCTAGTCTTGGTTTATATTACATTGTTATATCATTATTTATCAAAGAAGAAATTATTTACTAGCACTCCAATAAATTAAATATTTAATACATTGTATCCATTTTTACAGTATCAGAAAATATTAGAAAATATTGTTTATTTTCGTTATCGATTATAATGTTCATACTAAATCATTTATATAATTTTAATATAAAATATTCTTAACAACAGCTAATAATTTTTGTTCCCGCTGTTTCATTGCCCATTATAAAACACGTTATTAAAAAGAACTCAAATAAAATTTTCCCCACCTCAGTAAATTCTCGGAAAAAATCAACTCAAACTAGCGACAAAGTATCAAACAATTGAAAATCCACTACATCAATTCATAAACCGTTCGCAATTAACCAATTAAACCTATGTCATAACCGACACAAAACCAGTCGAGCAAACAAATTATGCTCGGAATATATAATCTTAACAGTTTTGTGTACATATTACATACTAGATTCTAGGTCTTCTCCAGTTAGAATGCGTAAAACCAAACCGCCTACCGTTAAAGTAAAATGTCGCGTATTGCCAAACGCGAAAGTGCAACGACCTGCATACCGACAACCTGATCTATGTGATGACAGAGTAGTTGTTAGCTGGTTCGTGTGTGGTGCTAATTATATACTTCAGCGGGTATATGTTAAAAATGAAAAAAAAAATCAAGTACTAAATATAGCCTATTAGAAACAAGTACAGCTCAAATCTAAAAGCAGATTCGCCTTTATCTTGTTACAATTAGTAGTCTCACTAATTAGAATTATTTTAATCTTTTTCACGTAAAACATACGTAAACTCAGCTTACAAATTTAATAATGCACTATATCGATGACATTACCGCGTTTCATTTTCCTGAACATATATTACAACATTAGTAAAAGGTAAACATTTATTATGTTATATATCGAGAATTCAGTGAAACCAACTCATTCCGCTTGTTATTTTTTTTTAGATGTTTAACTATTTCTTTTTGAAATTTTATTTAAAAAAAATCAATACTTTAAAAAAAATGAGTAAATGTATTTACGTTTCTGGAATAGAGGTTCAAACATCGTATTTCTTATCAGGTCAATAATTTCATTTAGAGTTCCTGCGTAGCTTTCATTCTTTGAAGCTTACTATAATTAGCACGTAAAAACTACATAATTAAATGCTTATTAAAAACTTCAAGAATGCATTTGCTTAAGTAATAATCTAAAAATTTATGTAGAAATCGTATTGTATTCAGACTAATTTCTTATTTACATTGGAAATTTCATAAAAACTAAAACCTGTCTACACTTTACGTTATCTATATATTAAAATACGTGAAGCGAAAACTTTGTACCTTTTTTTACGAAAATTGCGCGGACGGAGGAGTATGAAATGTCGCACACTTATTGTTTATATAGAGAAGGAGTGCAGAATGCTAATATTTTTATTAAAATTATGCATAAAAAATACATTAAATCAATAAGAAAAAAAAAACACCACACACCATATATACTCTTTTGTTTATTGTTAATGTCTGTGGTTAAATTATGATCAAATTGCGACCAATAGGCGACCTCTAGTTTAAATAATGCATTGAAATATATCACAGGTTCTTAATAACAACCGCTCTGGTGTAGTGTTGCGTGTAGGCGCCTAAAACACCGACGATTTTCGATTTCAATTGCCGCTCGGAATATTTGTTTGTATTTGTACAAATATTTCTTTTCGGTTTAGATGTTTCACCTTATGGGTCTCCCCACCATGCCTCGGAGAGCACGTTGAGCCATCAGTCCCGGTTGCTATCATAAATACCTGATAGCGATCGTTAATCATCGTAGGAATAAATCCGTCAACCCGCATTGGAGCAGCGTGGTGGATTAAGCTCTGATCCTTCCCTACATGGGGAAGGAGGTCTTTGTTCAGCAGTGGCATATAACAGACTGAATCGTGATCGTTGTTAATAACACATAAAGCCTATAAAAATATTTCTCACTTATAGCATAATTTACATCCGCGCGAAGCGAGGCAAGTCTCTAGTTACTTTATAATTATTTCAATTTTTTAATTAGTGATATTACGTGGATATAATTTTACATGTCCTTAAATAAGTAATCAATAATTATTTTTAATTTTAATTAAATTAATAAATTTTTAAATTAATTACCACCATGAATATTATTAATATTACCACTTATGAATTGGCCCACAGATTATGTAACTGCTATGGTCCATTCATTTTCAAGATAGAATAAAAAGTATCGAGCTTATTTGCAAACTTGTTTTATTAGTCATTTTAAAAATATATGAAATACTTTTGATATCGTAATAATATTTGTTATTTTATTTCTACTTTTTTTGTATTTAAATAGTTACAGTTATGTATAATTAAATTTAATTTGCTACTTTCAAATTTATTTGTCAATTAATTTAATGTCAAATATTTCGCGGAAAAATCTGTTAATTAAATTTAAATGTTAACATTTAAAAAGTGATTATATTTTTTTCTTGTCTTAAATACAAATTTATATATTATTAAATTTCTATTCTTTATCATAGTGAAAACGTTTTTTAAATATTTACATGAATAATAAAGCATCGACAAAATGCGTGTACGCGATAACTTCCGAATGACTTCACCAAATTGGACCGTTCTTTTTTTGTATTCGTTATTAACAAGACAACGCTTGTATAAAAAATATTAAAAAAGTCGATACGTTCACAAAAAAAAATATGGCCGTACAAAATTCGCTGGGTTAATTAATTATACTATATTAAAACATAAGTAGCAAGAAACTGTCGACTACGTAAAATTAAAAAAATGAAACAATACGTGTTTTAATCAAACCTAAATTATAAAACCTCTTTAAACAAAAACCTTTTTTATTCAAAGTAATTAGCGCTAACAGAACCGTTCCCAAGCAATATTTACATGACACATTACAATAAATCACTCGATTCACTTTCGTAAATTGATATTGTAATCTACTGTTTTGTTCTTGTTTTCTTATATAAATGAAGACGTCGCATGAAGCTGCTTCGTTAAATTGCTACACCGTACACCGTGGAGTCGAGTTACTATTGTTCTGACATTTTTTAACAGATAATATACTACTATATACTTTTAATATAGTGACTGTCAATAACAAATATCTTATTATTACCGCAGATTAAATACTGTCACATTTAATTTAGAAAGTGTCAAATTTTGTTTGAATATGTAATGTAAGATGTTATTAAAGAAAAATATGTTTTAATTAATATACATATATGGGTAGTAATTTTGTGTAGGAAACTTAGGATAAATTTCTTGTACTAAGAGAATTTACTCAACTGAGGTAGGGCACAGTAGGTAGAACAAAAAACGCAGTTTAGATCCAGATCCAGTCTATCATAATCATCCTAACTTTTAACAAAACAATAAAAAATACACAAATAAATATTAAATACTTAAATCCAAAAAATATTAAGAATTTCAATCAACATACGACTCCACACCTCCAATATTCCCACTTATCGTATACCTCGATACAAAATGGAAAATCACGATGTTACAGAAGCTAACTTATGTCCCGGTATCATTCTCTTGATATGTTCATTTCAACAATAAATATTGGGGTCCAATTAAAAGCAATGACCCGCCCTTAGAGGTTATGATGAATAGCGTATGACACGTGAGTTGTGAGTTTACAATATCTATTGTTTTTAGAATAGATTTAATTAGAGAATGTCATGTTAGAATAATCGTAATTGAAGTATTTTTTAAATAAAAAAGTGTGTTAATCAAAAAATTTCATTTCAAGTGATGTTTAAGGAAGTATTATTAATTTCACACATATTTTTGATAGAAAATAATTTTTATGCAAAATTGTAGCGAAATTGGACATTTTCTTCGTCAAACTTTATTCTAATATAGTGGTACGTTACAATAGGTGTTTTTTTTTTCGTCTAATCAGAGGAAATTTTCAAATACAATTACAATCTAGACATATTAATTAGTAAATGCTCCTTTACATGCACCAAGACTCTTGTGTCTATACAACCAAGTATAAAGTTAAAATTAGTTAATATTTTGTGTTGGTGGTTCAGAAACACACAAACACAACTCCTAGATAGCAAAAAATAATATGTCATGAGAGTAAATTAAACTCACGAACGGTAGTCAAACGCCGACTTGCCATGCCTATTGTTATTAATTGGCAATGCATCGTGAAATATGCTCCATCAAAACTTTTTAACCGATTGCAAAAGAAAAGAATTTCCTAAGGGTCTTCAGAATCTGATTATGGCATCCCAGGGAAATCTAGGGGAATCTTCGAAAATTGTAGTGGCGACTAGTGTGTTTGTTAATTTTTTTCGTCAACTTACGTTGTATTACTTGTCGATGTAATTGAAGTCGGTTTTTTTCGTTTGCTAGCAAACAGAATTATAAACAGTTTTTTTTATTTATAATAATATGATATCGTTGACGAATACATATTGTTATACGGTTTCAAATAAAAGGAGGTTCTACGTTTGTTTGATGGTCTTTTTATCTCATACATACGTAAAGAAGTGGACCCATTAGCCCATTACAGTTCGCTGTATAGATATGTATGAACGTGTGCTACTCGTTTTACAATATCACTGAATCAATGTGAGAAATTCATCTGCATGTTACATGCGATTCGATTAAATTGTTTCGCGAATCGATTAACTTCTCAATCTCGTATCGATTCTATATCGATTATTTTTTATTATCGTTCCCGTTCCAAGTAGTCACCGCTCTATGTATCTCATTTTTTATTATTTTTTATAAAACGCGTTTAGAAATAATTTATAACGCTATAAATGTTACAAGTCCAATTGTAATTAGAACAAGTTTCTCTTTAGTATTGTAATTTATTAGTTATTTAGAGAGTATTATTTATTTATTTATTTAGTATACATTATGATATATAGATTCTGATATATAATGAGAATATATAGATATGATTATAAATATAGATTATGATATATATTTCCAATGTTATCTGTTATATCTATTGTAATCGTATTTTCTATATCTAAAACTGCTGATAAACCTTAAATAAAATTAAAAAAAAAAATATTTTCTCACTATTATATCATCACAATATTTAGTCAAGGTACACTAGTTATCATTTACAAGATAATAAAACCATTATCTTTGCAGAATCTACGCTCCGAATCGATGGTAGCTTACCCTTTACTAAAATTAATTTATTTCTGATGGTTAAATTATGTAATAATTGGTTTAAATTCATACATATAAATGTAAAAATAAAAGTTTAATGCATTTTATTTCTGTTATTAATTCCTAAATTAAAACATCCGTAAAGAAGATGTATCATCATAAATAACAATATATTACATGTGTAATAGATCGATCAATATTTTCGTTCGCGTCAAAACGAACCTCTTCTAAGCTATTAAAATGAAACAAATAGTCTTGCTTCAACTTCTTGACAAATTGATTGTTTCGTGTTGGAAGGGTCAAATTGTATCAAATGTTTGGACGATTTGGACCATATATTTGACTTGGTGGATAAGCCGTGATGATGAAACAGAACTAGGTATTGTACAATTTATATTTATTAAAGATTTGATAAATATCGACTAAGGTATCACAAAGTTCCACTACTACCTTGGAACTTAAAAAGTCGACCGACAGCAGGATAACCATTCTACTGCTGGCTTTGAACTACACGGGCCGAAGACGGGCAGTAGCATCTTTGGTGCGATAAAGCAAGCTCTGCGGTCACCAACCCAGCGTGGTGACTATGGGCAAAACACATCAGCTCACGCCATATTTGGTGCGAACTTGTGGAGGCCTATGTCCAGCAGTGGACTCTGGTAGGCTAAAATGAGTAAGTGAAATATACCTATGATAACATGCTTTGTCTCAAATGGAAAGAAATGCGTGTATTTTTTTATTTAACAACCACATTCGCTAATCACTCAGACGCAATATCAACAAATGCTCGACCGTCAACTGAACCGTCCCGTCCATAAACAAATTATAAAATGTTAATAGAATAGAACCTTTGACTTTAAGCCATAATACATCATTGTCAAGACGCAAACCAGCCGGTTTGGGATAAAGCGAAGCGGACGCTGATGCAACTTTCTCTCACAAAGGTTATTTCAACCGTTATATAATATTTTCCTTTTACTTGGTAATTAAACCACGACGTACGCTTGGACAAAGTCATTTTAAAATATAACGCGTAAATAACCGAACGTTTTATGTCTTTTTAATTTTTTTTATTTTTCGTGCGAAAAACAAGCGTAGAGATGTAGGTCGAACTGTCAACTGTCATTATGCGTACGGACTTCGTGAACGATCGTAATTACGTGTTCTGACATAATTAGATATATTAATTATATGAATCGGTGCTTTTAAACGAAATCAAGTATAATTAATATTAATAAAAAAAATACTCTTAAGATGTTTTTCATTACCGCGAAACACAAATCGAAAATTTAAGCTAGTACATACAAATTAAAGTTTTGGGATCCTTGGGGTAGAATTTACGAACAAAGTCCAATTACGGGTTCACTTGGAGAGCAAAACCAAATTGGCTACAAAAAGCTCGGGGTTCTGCACAGAGCAGGCCGATACTTCACGTTGGGACATCGGCTTCTACTTTATAAAGCTCAGGTCCGTCCCCATGTTTAATATTGTTCGCACTTTTGTGCAGGTGCTCAATACCAACTCCATCTCTCTCCATCCACGCCGGGCAGTTCACATTGTTGACAATCCAATACTCATGGACGGTCTAAAGTCTCTAAATATAAGGAAAGACACGGGCTCTCTTTGTGTCTTTTACTGTCTGTATAACGTTGAATGTTCTAAAGAACTCGTCGGTATAGTTCTACCGTCACGTTTCTATCATCGAACTCTTTGCCGAAGGACTAAGATTCATCCACACCACTTGTATGCTTGGTTTGCATCCAATGGACAAACAATGGCAAACTGTGGAATGACTTTCCTCCTAAGGTTTTTCTTGTGCGCTAGAATTGGGGGATTTTCAAACGTCGAATGTGAAGATATCTTTTTCTTAAGGCTGGTATAGCACCTGCAACTCGTCTTATGTTCAGATGTCCGGGCGACGGTAGTCATTTAACATCAGATGGCATCATTCGCTCGTTTGCCACCATCGTTTTAAAAAAAACGAATATGAAATATTTTTAATATACATAAATAAAGAATAATAGATGCATAAATACAAAACACGTGCGAAACTTCTTGTCATTCGGGTAGAAATATATTATTTAGTCTTATCTGCCAACCCACCATTAAGCTCTGATCCTTCTCCTACATGGGTAATGAAGCCTATGCCCAGCAGTGGGATGTTACAGACTGAAGCGTGTAGTCCCTTATTTCATATATAAAACAAATTCTTAATTAGCATAAATTAACAATTATTTTAATCAAATACCACCAGATAGACTAGAAAACCTCGCTGTTGGTGACAAATTGTCATCATAAATCCTTGATAGCGATCTACGACAACGATGATATTCGTCATAGCACAGTGAAACAACGCGGTACATACATGCTTTTGTTATGTAATGGGAGAAGAAAGGCGGATTAACTACCTAAACAAAGCGTACAATTTCACCCTTTTAATTTTAACTTGTATGTTTTCTCATCTGCTTTTTTAAGTCCAATGTATTTTTAATATTATTATTTTTGATATTCAATTAAATTTCTCTTACAGAAATAATATATTCGTATTGTATTGCACTTATAAAATTTTGTAGTATAATAATAGTTCGCTAAAATACTGTACGGTAATGAGCTAATTATCACTCTAGATCAGAGTTCCCCAAACTGTTTTGTGTCGTAGACCCCTTGCCGTGTTTTTCCGTGTTGGGTAGACTTACCTGATATTGATTTCCTGTAAATTTCTAACTGTATTGAAGTTTAGTGTTAAAAACTTAAAGTAAAAACACATGTTAATTTATACATTTATTAATTGAATTTAAATTAAAACTACTCAAAATAAAATTTTGTATCTGTTATGTAAAATATACGTAACATTAAATAAACATAAAATAAACTATAAATAAAATAACATAAGCAATAAATCAATATTTTTAGTGAGAAGGATGAACCTGATGCTTAAATAATAAATTATCAAAATGTATTCAAAATGTATTGCGACCACAAAGCGAATACCAAGATCCTACAACTTACACATTTTTATAAACATATATAATAAATTTTTTACTCCATAGGTACTTTTACAATATTGTAGGTTATTTTTGACAACTGTGCGTTGCTCGTAATTTTTCTATTAGTGCTTCTTAATCGACTAGTTCCCACATCGAGTGAGACATCACACTTAAACGAAACGCCCTTAAACTCATGACCTCCTTATAACCTGTCGGATAATGTATTATAACTATTAATTCATATAATTTAAGTAATGGCCGAATTTAGAAAAATTACCCATAAATATTAACTACCGTAATTGACTCAGCGGACAAAATGAACCTCTCTACTGTTACTCTCATATACATACACACTTACATACATTCGAACATACACACATACTTACATACATATATAAAAGTATATGTACGTATAATTTATGAATGTTCTAGAAATTATAATCGAAATGTTATGGCTTATAGTTAATCAATGTTTCTTCACTTTTACTGGTTAAAAATATAATTAGATACAATTTAAAAAAATAACCTTTGCTTAATTTCGGATTCGGAATAAAAATTCTACTAATAAAATCCAACAAAAACTCAGCATTTACTGTTTTAAAAATATAACTTCTTGCAATCAAGACTAGATTGGAAGACTGTGTTTGATAATCAAATCGTTACTTCCATGTATTATAAATTATAAATATACAAAAAAATTGCTTCAAATCATACAATATTCTAAAAGTACATTAAATTTAATGACCACCATAAACAGTTTCAACTATACAATAATTAATAAAACTAAAACCCCATAACCATTTATTAAAATATTAATAAGAGAAAAGATTAATAAACACGAGGCAGAACCGGAGTAGCAAGTTAGTTTAGAAAAGTAAATTAATGAATATAAGAATAATAGCTTCCGAATACCACTATGGTTTCCCATGGCTCATTATTTTTTTGATGGTGTAATGATGAAATTTATGATGCTTTAGTATGGGAAAACTCAACTTATTTGTAGTACAATAGACTTGATAGATAGATATCTGATATTATACTAAAAAACTATAATTGTATATATAGATGTATATATTTAATCAATACTAAATACTTTTACACATTAGCCTATCGCAGTCCACTGCTGGACATAGGCCAAAAGTTCGTGCCAAAAATGGAGTGAACTCATGTGTTTTGCCCATAGTCACAACGCTGGGCCGGCGGGGTTGGTTAGCGCAGGGCTTGCTTTGTCACACCGAAGACGCTGCTGCTCGTCTTCGGCCTGTGTATTAAAGCCAGCAGTGGGATGGATATCCCACCATCGGTCGGGCATTTTAAATTCCAAGGTGGTAGTGGAAATGTGCTATCCCTTAATCGCCTCTTACGACACCCACGGGAAGAGAGGGGTGGCTATATTCTTTACTGCCGTAACCACACAGCAAGCAACACTAAATAATTTAACTTTTTATTTATTTTTATTTTTGTGCTGAATAACACTATTTGCAGTTAGACGACGCATTAGCGCAGCGGTCACAGCACTGACTGTGACACATGACAAACACTTGTATTAGCCACATAGATTGTAGATGATATTGATAGTTTGTAGTGATCTGGTTGTTTGTGCTTGTGTATGTTGTGTATTTCCTGACCCCCGAAAAGTGAGGAAATCCTACAGAGGGACGTTGAGCATGAAGCTTAAATCATTTTATTTTCTGTTGACGACCCCTGCACGATACGCAAAGTCACAGTCTGTCGCCGAGGGCGCAATATCCGTGCCGGTAACTATATATAAAAGTGTTATGGGGGCTAATTGTTCATATTATGACGATAAGAAGGCGTAGTGGTAAATAGGGACAAGAAGGTAACTTGTTTAACTCAGCTCTTGTCAAATTACGAGTATAGGCTAGAATTTTTTTTGTCGTAGTTTGGATGTCTTTGTTGATTTTATTTTATGTATATCTTAGCATCGTAAACTGTTAAGTGCTATTCTTTATTATATAACACTCTAGCCTTAATTGAACTGCATTTATAATGTATTGTTCTTATAGTACTTTTAATTTATATACGCTTCAGCCTGTGAAGGCCCACTGCTGTGCATAGACCTTTTTCCCCATGTAGGAGAAAGATCAGAGCTTAATCGACCACGCTGCTTCAATACGGGTTGGCGGATATATTCCCGACAACGATCGCTATCAGGTGTACATGATAACAAGAAGGACCGACGCCTTAACGTGCTCTCCGATGCACGGTTGGAAGACCCATAAGGACTGCACAAATACCCAGACCATGGCAAACATCTGTATGACAAATACAAATGTTTGTCATGTGCGGGGATCGAACCCGCAACCACCAGCGCAACAGCCACAAACCAGAGCTGTGACCGTTGCGCCCACGCGTTGTCCGTTATTTTACATAATGAGTATTAAATTTTTTTTATTTCGTATTAAAGCAAAGGTTCGCTAGAATTTAACGAAGATTACATGAAACGTTTTCAAACATTTTTCTCTTAAGTGGTTTAAAAAACCATCTCAAAAATCATCTCAAAAGTTTAAGTAAAGCCGTAAATTTTAGTTGAATTTCTAACTACAAATAATTTACTCATATTTTATTTGTGTCGACAAATTAAATTTTTTAGACACTACGGTAATATAAGCGCGCTTTATCTACGAAACTAATTGGTTACACATTACCGGTGATTGTCATCTAACCTTAGTCGGTAATAAACAACGTAAAGCACTTAACACAAGTCTTACTGCTAAAATTAATCAAGAAATCCTTAGCAATTACTACTTTAAACCATCAATTATTGTAGTCAAAGACGTTTACTTTGTGTAGAAAGTAAACTCTTTGAAACAAATTCAAATTAAAAGATAGAACACAAGCACTGGTATTTTAATTCATTATAAAATTAACAAAACTTTATTACACTAATCTATATATAGTTTAGTTAATATATAATATGAAATATTAAACCATAACGACAAGTTTTCATTTTTATAATGCCCTTCACAGTACTAACCTACCCTGATAAAAAGTCTACTAAACGAAAAAAAGTATTTTTACCGTTTATCTAATACCTAAAATAAAAATGAACAAAAGTCTAATTACAAAACGATGTTATATATAACTAGCTGACCCGGCGAACTTCGTATCGCCTAACAGTCGATTCTTTAATTTTATTATTTTTTTTTTTTAGATTTTTTCTCTCCGTAAGAACCATCCTCGTACTTCAAGGAATATTTTAAAAAAAGAATTAGCGAAATCGGTCACACCGTTCTCGAGTTTTGCGCTTAGCAACACATTCAGCGACTCATTTTTATATTATAGAAGATTATGATGATTATGTTATACGAAGGTACTAAAAACTAAATTAATAGTTCAAATAACTTTCAACACTAAAAGAGCGAAGTGAAATATCAAAATTAAAATTAATTTAATAGCGTTAACCTGCGAATTAATTAATTGTAGCAAACATAAACATTTTACGACAGAAAATAACAGAGATACAAAGATTCATTTATGCATAAAACATATCCGGACAGTTTCGCGCTTTCCAGAATAAAATTATCTGAACAACTCGATAAGACTGTAAGATAATAGGTTTATAATACAAGTCTCTGTATTGCAATTGTTCGCACTTGGTCGGGAGCGAGAGCCTCGGGGTCCAGCTCTTTATAATTTGATCATATTTGTGCCTCGGACAATGCCGGCCCAAAGCGTAAGACGACAGATGGATACAGACAACTGTTGAATCGAATATATAGTTTTGAATCTGGTTTTGATTTTAAGTTAGATTTTGTTAATGAATTCGTTTTCTTACCGTAACATACATAAATTAAATATTTTTTTAAATGACCATTTATTTTTAATGCGCTAAAAACAATAAAGTAATCTTTTCTTTTAAAACTCATGTCATAACACAATTTACAATATATTTTTAATTACTTGTATTTACTTAATATGAAAATTATAAAAATTAAAATCAATTAGATCAAGTTATTTAATTTACTCTTTTGTCTACGTAGGTAAACTTATTACTTATACTTAGGTATTATATAATGACGTTATATGTTGATAGTAAAGATTTTAAGGGAAAAGTTCATTTAATTATTTTTAGCGTATTTAAATTAAAAGCTTGTTTTAAAAAGTTTTTTTCCTTTTTTAATTTTTAGTTCTCGCTGGACTGATTAATCAGTCTGGTATTCTCAGCAAGCGAGCAGCAAGCTGGTGAAAGCATAAAAACTTAGCCCGCTATTTTTTCAAAGCCGCCATATTGGATTTACAGTGACGTCACTTCGTGTTTCGAGCTATTCTCAGCAAGCCATGTCATTTGATACCCATATTTTAAAAGTTCATGAAATTTAACTACTTACTACTAATACGATTTAGAATGATGTCATATAGCTAAACATACGTTGTCCAAACTAAACGCTTATAAAAATTTTAGCTCAATCGGTTAAAAATATATGCTTCAAAATTGAGTCGCAAGAGTCCACCCTAACAAACACATATACTTACATACAGAGCAAGTTAATAGTTTAATAAAATCTTTGAAAATGTAAATAACACTCACACGCACACACGCACATGCTACACATAGCCTACCACAGTAGATCGCCGCATCAGCATGCTTGCATTTTCATCATTGCACACGGCACCTACGACCTACATAGGCTGCACGTTAAACACGCTCAGCAATTGCTAGCCAACATTGACGTCAATGGAAGTTTTCGTTCGAAGCCTAAAATGTGGAAGCATCACTCTTGGTACAAACATCGACCAATGTAATTTAGTTATAGTTTCTTTAATTAATTTAATAAATAAATTTTAAATTTAATTTGCATTTTTTGGATCCTCCGGCTGCACCCATCGTAATTCACACACAAACGGAAATTCATTTATGTAAACATTTTCTAAGCTTTTTTTCTTTTAATATTGGCATAAATGCAGATATTAATAAAATACAATTAAACCATATAGATCGAAGCTCTCTCCAAGCATTTCCCACGTCATTTCACGGCCACGACTCCTTCAGTGGAGTAGCTCGGGGCGACCACAATGCGCGCTACTTTTTCCTGCCATAATAAACATTTGTATTCGCCGCACGAGGCCCGACCGAGCAAATTTCGCTTCAGGCTAAGCGTGTGATACATTGATAGCTCATATTCGTTACAATTACCTTAATTTTGTCTGGATGGGGTGTGACGTCATAGCTATTGTGATTACCGTATTATTATGATACCACGCCATCAAAATAGGACTTACATATACTATAATGATACGTATAATGTGTTTAATACTTAACCATTTTTAAAATAATTTTTATATGAAATTACAAGTTTAGCAAAGACGTTTGCAAAATTTCGACTCCTTGTGCATGAATTTTGTTGTTTGTTACTGTAATCTTAACAACTTGTTATCAAGCTTAGATATAGCTGCTACGCTGTAGTTTTACAATTTTCAATAGCGTCTTTTTATTTTAAGATAATTTTTACCAGATATAATCACCGATTAAAGTCAAGTCGAAACGAAGTCTCTGATTAGTGTAGGTCGGGCTATATGGCGTTAGCATTTTTTTTCAATAGCAATATTCTCATAATATCCATAGTATTCATAATATAAATATAATATGAAAGAAATATCTACGACGCTTAACAATGAATACCTAATAAGTCAGATGTTACTGACTAGTCTGAGCATGATTTCGTAATGATTTGTAAACTCGTACAGTATCTTAGATATACAAGAATAGAAAGATAGTGGAGCCAAGTTTTTAAGAGAATATAATTATTATTTAAGACTTATTAATAACCACATTAAATATATTGAATATCTAACACCAATGACTTGTTGCGTAACCATATCATGATCATTATAAAACGGTTTTATTATGGGATACGAAGTAATAACGCCCCATGCTTTAATGGGTGGCTTTCTTTATGATATCGTCTGGTGATTGCAATTTATGTAATATCCCTTATAGTTCTCACCTCAGACGATTATGGTGTTATTATTGTTATGTAAATTAAATGAAAATTTAGTGCACCCTATCGTCTTTTTATTAGACCTCGATTGCTTACTTATAGATATTTTTTAATGTTCCATAGCTAATACGATGTATAAATTTTATATAAATTGATATTTTCATAAAATATAATATTAATATATATATATATTAATATATATCCAAATAAAAATAATAATTTTCCTTATTAATTGATAATATTAGCACCATTTTTAACCGACTTTAAAAAAGGAGGAGGTTACTCAATTCGACCGTATATATATATATATATATATATATATATATATATATATATATATATATATATATATACTAGCTGACCCGGCGAACTTCGTATCGCCTAACAGTAACTTTTAAGTATTATCACAAATCTTTTGTATGGGAGTATAGAAAAGTGTTGTTTTTAGACTTTTTCAGGAAATTAAATTTTTTTTTTTAGAATTTTTCTCTCCCTAAAAACCATCCTCGTACTTCAAGGAATATTTAAAAAAAGAATTAGCGAAATCGGTCCAACCGTTCTCGAGTTTTGCGCTTAGCAACACATTCAGCGACTCATTTTTATATTATAGATATTATGTATGTTCGGGGATAACTCCGTCGTTTATAAACCGATTTTGATAATTCTTTTTTATGTTGGAAAAGAGATATCCCTAGTTTGGTACCATGATAAGGAAACCGGGATCTGATGAAAGGATCCCAGAGAAATCGAGAGAAACTCTCAAAAATCCGCATAACTTTATACTGGCTGTACCGATTTTAATTATTTTTTTCAATGAATTTAATCAAAAGCCGATGTTTATCCTGTGGTCACATTTAAATTTCATCGATATTTAATTACAACTTTTGGAGTAATCTTTGATAATGTGTATTTACTTAAATATTTTTTTGTCTACCTAAGTTGTATTACTTGTCGATATAATTGAAGTCGGGTTTTTCTTCGTTTGCCTGACACAATTATTATTGTTTTAAACTTTTTGTTTAAATTTTATTGTTAATTAAAAAAAGAATATATATTTAGTTGTTTCTTGGAATGAGTATAATATTTTGTTTTATTTGTTAGGTTAAGATTTCAACATAGTATATTCAAAATTTTGTTTTAAATCTATATACATAAAAATAGATGTTGCTAAGCGCGTAACTCGAGAATGGCTCAACCATTTCGTCTAATTTATTTTTTGTATGTTCCTTAAGGCCACGATAGGAAAAAGGAAAAGGAAAGGAAAGGGCAGCTAGTAAATAATAAAGTTTGAATGTATAAACATTATTGAGATATTTTTTAAAATTTATTTCGATTCTACTTTTTTCTCTCTTTACGCCATTGTATTTTTACCAAATGTGTTCTTGTTCTGAGATAAACTGACATCTTATTATAGCGGTAAGTAACGGGAGCAAAGAACTTCAGTTACGGCTTTATTTTGAAGTTTTTTTTAATAATTAATGAAGTGTGTCATTCACGTCCATTCTCTTTGCTGGCAGTGTAAGAAAATTGAATTGACTTCGCGATTTATAATTAGCTGGATAACTTGTTTACACTGGTACTTTGTTCGTAATTAAAAATACATTATTAAAGTAATTTAAACTGTTTTGTCGTAATAAAATATTTCAATCTTTTGCTTATTATTTTATTAACTACTGTAGTTTATATACAAAAGGTATAAACAAAGTCTATTGCATCTATTTCTTTGCTTATAGTTTTACATATTATACGTTTCTTATGGCGTGTTCTGAAGCACTGTGGACTGTTTTATATATATTCTGAGTCCCATAATACGTCAAATTATGTTAAATTGTATATATATATATATATATATATATATATATATATATATATACTCAGAACATCGTATATAATATGTATTGTTTTCTAAAGTTTACGCGAATTTCACTCATTACAATGAAACGACTTTTTCGGATTTGTATGTATGTATTTATATTCTGACTACTACCCAAAATATAAAAATGTCAATGTGTCAAATGTTTCCAACTGGAAATTTGAAATTAACACCGAAAGTAAATTTAACATTTTGTTTGAGATATTTGAGAGTTTTTATTTAAAAATATCTTATTATAAACGCAGCTTTATAATAAGGTACATGTCAAATCAAAGTCTGTACAGCTCATTACGCAACACACGCCGCAAATTACTGAACCGTACGAAGTCGGTGCACTTAAAACAATAACAAAAATATAAATTACTTATAAATAAAAATTAAAATTAAATCTTTTAATTAAAATTGTTTTATTGAATAAAATATGTGAGACTTTTTTCATTATTTATCTGTATATTAATACGAGAAAAATAAAACTTCGTTCCCTTTTTTACGAAAATTGCGCGGACGGAGGAGTATGAAATGTCGCACACTTATATTTTACATAGAGAATGTCACTAGTCTGAGTAATTATTCTATTGTTCTTCACTGAACTATGGACTGACTCGAAACTGCTCTTCTTCCATTGAGGACATAGGCTTGAGATTAATCTGCCACAAATAACCTGGTGATAACCGGTATTATAGATGACGTTGAGAAAAAGAAATTGCGATGATTATCATAACCGAAACAAACATAGTTGTATTACTTGCTCAAATCTTAATTTGACCATTTCTGGAATTGAGGCATTTGTCACGAAAATTTCGTCCTAGGTGAATGTACCTAGGTGCGAATAGAAAACTAAAAATAAAGTTTCACGCTTTTAGCTTTAGTAATAACAAGAACTCTTACGCAAACCATTATCAAAAAAGAAGATTTCACAAAAGCCCATCATGAATTTGGATTACGAAATAATTCTTCTGTCATACTTTAGCAGTTTGCCGCTGTCTATAGTTTTGTAATATTTACCATGTTAAAAAAATATTAAAACGGCTGATCACACACGAACCCACGACATACCATTAGCGCTCTATATAACAACTGCTCATTACTGAACAAAGGGGCTTTGTCTGAATAAATTTACAATTTTATCTGAATTACGATTTTGACACCCGAGGCCAACGAGCAGGTTTATACCAAAAAGGCATGCAGTGAATTTTTTTTATATATATTGAGTTCATTCAAAACTTAGCTTGTTTTATATATATGTAATAAACTGGCCCATTGGTGCAGTTGACAATAAAAATAAATTAATCTATCATCAGCCTTTTACAGTCCACTGCTGGACGTAAACATCCCTAGAATACACCACAAGACCTGTACACCCGCTTTAGCCATCCGACTACTACCAGCTACCTGCCTCAAGTCGTCGGTCTTGTAAAAAATGATGCTTCGCACTAAATGGTCTAAAAACGATTACGAGCACAAATGTCCAGACTACGAAAAACATCTGGCCTAAACAGATATTATTTAGCATGGATCGAACCCTCGACCATTTATTTATATACCTACCAGTCTGTTGTTATAATCACTACGCCAAAGCAATTTTAAAAATTAAATAAGTATATCTGTAAAATTTTTAAAAACAAAAGCACATAAAATAAAAAGTATATTTTATATTTATCTTACGCAAAGATAAGACCATCAAGGTATGATCTGTACAACACAATTGCTTTCTGTTTAGCTACCGAGCAGCTTCCAGAGTTAGTCAACAATTTATAACAAAACGGTCTGGAATGACTTCATAGCCCCAAGCCATAGTAACTTACGACACGGTAGCTTTAGGGTTTACGTACACCTCTGAGATATAAAATTATTTTTTAGCAAAATACTTTTTTAAGAAAATACGCTATTTGTTATACTACAATTATTTTATTTACCATTTGTAGCTAGAATATAACAACTATAGTACATAACAACAATTTAGTCGATATTTTATACTAATAAATTACACATTCTTATTTACGTATATATATTATTTAAATGATTGAAAACAATGGTTTGAAATCTATCGATTGGAAATCATCACATTGTTAACTGGGATAATACTATATATTACATTAAATTGTTTTTATCAATCGGCATTTAAAATTTAGTACCCTATCTACAAACATAGTACATGTCTGTTGCTTACAATGGACGGCTCACAATAAAGAGTGACATTATTACGAGTCTATACATACGAGTACATATTTTTTGCTTTGCTTATTTTATATGTCGGCAACATAAATTAATAAGAGAACCATAATATCTAAAGCATTACCATAACAAGCAAAGCATATTATTGTTTTGAATATAAGTACAGGAGATTATATAATTAATTTTATATTAATTATCATAGAACATAATGCCTTCAAATGTAAACAATAACAACAGTTATTGTTGATATCGTCCTGACGTTTGTGTGCGCAGGCGCATGACAGGTTCACTATCGCTCCATCTGTACTGACGTGCTTTACAACCAGCCCTGAATTTCTGATTCCGTATAATGACATTTGATTTGTGCACTGGTTTGTTTATGGACGTATTCATTAATCTGACGGAAAAAATAACGAAGAAAGATCTTATCTATTTTATCGATTTTTAGGTTTTTCGAGATTGCTAAATTGCTGATGAAAAATCTTCTTTTTTGAATATTTAAAACTCAAAAATGTTTTGGTGATGTTCCGTAATATATAAGTATTTCATATACATGGCGTACTAAAACCATAAAAATAGGAGCTTTGATTAAAGCAAAAGCAATGAAAAGTATCTTCATACTACGAAAATTATTCGAAAACGGGATATTTACCATGTTTATTATTTTCTCCAGTTCATTCAGTCAGTCCATTCAGTCTCGTGATCAAGACATTCGAAGTCAATGTCGAAATATCGAGCTCCGCAAAGTGAAAATAATAAACATGGTAAATATCCCGTTTTCGAATAATTTTCGTAATAGAAGTAACCATGTTAATCTAAAATCTTATATTTTCATACTTTTAATAAATTAAAAATAATAACAGTTAGATTTTTAAAGCCATTTCATTACATCGTCATTTTAGCTCCGATGTTTCGATAATACTGTGTCGTCTCCACCCCACATGGCATTGGCGAAGTAATTTGTTTATAATTTAGTTCAAAACTATGAGTTTTTTTATTTCACTTTTTAATATCTATTCAGTACCAATGTATATATAACAACCACTCTGGTGTAGTCGATTAAATCACCTACGATTTGCGGGTCTGATTCCCGCTCGGGATAGATGTTTGTATTGATCACGTTAACCAGTCGGTCCCGGTTGTTATCATAAATATCTGTGATATTTTAATACTTGTGATCGTCACTCATAGTAAGGCACATATCCGCCAACCCGCAGTGGAGCAGCGTGGTGGATTAAACTTCAATCATTCATGCAGAACGAGGCCTATGTCCAGCAGTGGGATATTACAGGCTGAATTGTACTGATTAAAAAAACATAACCACATTAACAATACATGAAACTCCCAACAATAAATAAACCAATCGATACTATTTACTCAATTGTTAAGTCAATATTACACACATATCTTCAAGCGAGCTTATGTACCGTAAATTACCGTTTAGCACCCAATCCTACGCTCAAAGTAACATAAATATAGTTTAGTAGCAAACGCCGGTGATTTCCTGCATTGTGACTATCTGACAAAGTCGTAACTTTATGCAACGATTGATTTGCATAGCAGAGCGCTTATTAGATTTTATGCTAGTATGGAGCTACTTTAGTGATATAGTTTAGCGATTAAAGATAGATGTTCATTTATTTATTAACCAACTTCGTAATGGTGGAGATTCTCAATTCGATTGAATTTTTTTTTTGTCGAGTGCACATAGCTTTCTATTCCACGATTTTGATGTTTCTTTTTTTAAACGAAAGCTTGTGCTTATCATAAGATTCTTTAATATTTCCTGTATATATTTGACTAGTAATTTATTTATTTATTTAATCACGTACAGAGCAGATTACAGCCATTACAAGATACTGAAATAGTTCATACATAACATAATGTCTAGGTTGAAACCCTTAATGTGCACGACATACAGTAAAATAATACACTAAGCAGAACAGAAGTGGATGGAATGGAATATACATATATAAATTGAAACTTAAAAACTAAAATTGCTTAACCGGTTATAATATTAAAGGTAAAAGTTGAGTTATTCCAAACAATGCATATTTCTTTAAATATTTATTCGACTACCTCCGTTGTATTAACTTGTTGACGAAAATTGAAGTCGGTTTTTTTCGTTAGCGAGAAAACACAATAACTTAATACTTTATTGCACATTTAAAACTACATTAAACAAAATAACAATATTATAACCTACAAAAGTGCAAAGGTGGTCTCTATCGCCAATAGTGAGTTACAAATCATCCCTATCAATAGAGAAAATTTTATGTTTAATTCGTGTCTTCTGCATTTTTTTATCTTCGCTATTTAACATGACATTGGCGTAATCATCCGTGGTATTTTGCACAACAGAAAACCATCTAACCAAATAAATGAAATGATACATGTTTAAATAAAAACTAATATTGTCTTACGATTGTTTTATTTTTCTGTTATTATATTTAGTAAAACCTTTATTTCATTAATTTCCAAGAAAAATAACCTCACAAATTTACATTTACATTATACAATTAGCTTTAAAAATTGAAAATAAAATAGTTGTCAGTTTTTTAAAATGAATAAATTACTCCTTCAATTAACTTTTTAAATTTACGTAATAAATATATATTTTTCATTCCTATGAATATACTGCAACAAATATATCATTTCTATTACGTATTCTAATTAAAGATCGATGTACAATATTTGTCAAGAAAACTAAAACGCTATATCATTTGTAATATGAACGTACCTTCACGAGGAAATTGCGACAATAAGCCTCGGCAGTATTGTGACCAATACAATAAATTATGACAGGCAGAATTTATATAACAATAATTATTTGCTTGAGAAATTTTTTGGCTATAGGCGTTTTTGAGTAACACAAGTAAAGTGGTTATTGTATGTTGCAAAGTAATCATATTTGAATGTTGTTACTAGTTTAACAAGATAAATTTATCTAGGTTTTGTATCTATTAAATATTGTATTTTAGTATATTTTTTACCAACCTCAAAATAACTAAAGGTTTTTAAATCGATTGTATTTTTATGTGTGTTAAGTTTTAACTAGGTGTACCGAATTTGATGATTATTTTTATTAAAAAATAATGAGTACATTTTTTTGAGATTTGTCCTAAGACACATTATTAGGTATAATAAGTATTTTATTTTGTAATTGGCGATGTAATTTGTCGTGCGTTTTGTTTTTTTGTTTTGTTTTTTTTTTTTTGTTTAAGAAAAAACACATATATTTATTCTTTTATATACAGCAGTTTAGGTGTAAAAGTTATACACATTCGAGCACTAATAAATAATTAATAATTGCGCCGCGTATGCGCAACGTTCACAGCCATGAATTGTACCTGTTGCGCTGGCGGTTGCGGGTTCGATCCCCGCACATGACAAACATTTGTATTGGCCATACAGGTGTTTGCCGTGGTCTGGGTGTTTGTGCAGTCCTTGTCGGTCTCCCCACCGTGCCTCGGAGAGCTCGTTAAGCCGTCGGTCCCGGTTGTTATCATGTACACCTGATAGCGATCGTTACTCATAGTAAAAAATATATCTGCCAACCCGCAGTGCAGCAGCGTGGTGGATTACGCTCTGATCCTTCTCTTATATGGGGAAAGATTCCCATGCCCAGTAGTGGCTAAAGCGTATACTAATAAAATAATATTTTTTCCAGTAAAATTAAAGATCGATACATATTACAGGAAATTTTAGTACCCATGCTTAAGCATTACACTAACGCTTATAACGGTTACAGTATTTGAAATTTTTCTATGAAACAAACTATCACTAGTGACTCTAAACCAAACATAGATTTTATGGTATGGTTGTGATTTTTCTAACAGAAAGTTTCTAATAACATGTTAGAGGCCTAACCATATATCGCTATTGTACGTATATAAATGTAAAACACAAAATACATATTAATTACCTCCTGTAGGTACACTCACAGACCAACCACAGGAAACTTAACATTTATTAATATTTTTATCAAAGTAATATTAATATTAAATACACCGAGTAAGCCAATAACGATCGATGAGAGCTTAAATAATAAGTACTAATAGCAAGGACTCGAAATTCAAAACTTCTATAAAAAAATATTTAAAATTATACTTTTTGCGCAATAACATTAAATTCTGTTTATTTTTGCAAAGGTGGGTGGGGTGGTAAGATATGATAGCCATATCTGCTAACCATAAACTGTGCAGAAAAAATATTGTTTACAAAAGCGAAAAAAAATGAGAGTCAATACATATGAATTTATATCTAAATACAAATATATATTTTAATGCACAATGTGTTAAATATAACAACATTGACAATAAAATGATTTTGACTTATATAATTTATTAACGGTGATAAGTATCAATATTTTACAAACATTAATACATAATTTATAAAAGGGCCTCCAGGCAGTGTTAATATTTTAATAAAGTAACAATCTATTAACAGGTTACTTATTTATTGCAAACCAGTTATTATTACAGAAATGTTTGTAATAATGTGTTGTTTATTAATCTTAAAATTGCTTATTTCTTAATATCTACATTAGAAAGATTTATTTTGAAACTAATCTAATTACACAAAACTGTACTATTCTTGTGACGCCACGTTGGCGCAAGGGTCACAGCACTGGTTTGTACTGGCCATACAGATGTTTGCCGTGGTCTGGGTGTTTGTGCAGTTCTTCCCACCGTACCTCGGAGAACGCGTTAATCCGTCGGTCCCGGTTATTAACATGTAAATCTGATAGCGATCGTTACTCATAGTACGGAATATATCCACCAACTAGCATTGGAACAGCATGGTGGATTAAGCTCTGATCCTTCTCCTACATGGGGAAAAAGGCCTATACCCAGCAGTGGGATATTAGAGGCTGAAGCGTAGCGTATCACTATTCTTACCATTCAATTTACAAGTGTAATAATTTGCGAACTATAGTTAACCTTAGATAAGTTTATTAATTGTAATATCTAAATTATAAATTGATGTCTTTTAATTATTTTGGTTAATTTCTTATTTAATAAACCAACTTTAAAATTGTTTAATTTTGTTTGTGTTAATATCTAGTTATTTTAATAACTAATAATTATTTCTATCACACACGATACTTGCATAACAAATCAAAACTTTTTATTTTCGCTTATCATTATGACTTTCCATCGTGGTGGATCATTGAGGACTATCCATATACAAAATGAAATGGGATCACCTAAATCTGTTTGAATAATCTTAGGTATATGAGAAATACGTTTAAACACTAGTGTAATAATCATTAAGCTTTAATTAATTAAAGTTAATACGATATTAACAGTTAAACTTGTTATTGTGATTTTAGTCATCAATTCTTAAGGTTACCATTATTGGAACGAAGTTCCTTATGGCAGGCTTGACATTTGGCTGGGCGACTGAACTGAAAAAAATATAAGACTAAAACCGTACGAAAAATATATAACAGAAGTGACGTAATATCAGTCATACGACTGTATAATATGACGTTTGTAACTAAAATATTACTAGTAAACTTTTTTTTTAATTATTTATGTAATTTTATCCTGTCGACATAAATTAATAAAATATATATAATATTTTTTATTTTCAAATTGTGTTGCTTCTATGCTATCCGAAGGAACTTCATTTCTACCTGGTGTCCCATGACACCTCATAATTTTATTTCATTACAATTCTTTTATTTTTTCGTTGGCGACAATTATTGAATGACAACATCTTGTTTAATTAAAGTCTAGTACAGAATTGTATCATTCCATTTCGATTTTTATCGTCGTTTTCGATAAATATATTCCTATAAAAAATAACCGCGATATATAAAACGATTCCACGAAGTATCGATTAAAGGTATAACACATAAAATTGCTTTCAATAGATATTGAATGCCTCGACACACGCAACCGACTATTATGACGGCTCGCGTGTAAAGCTTTTGACACACTGAAGTTATCATTTCGAGATGTACGCGCTCATATTTTAAGTGACAATCACAAATATTTACTCATATTAGACAGATTAAACCTGTACCTACCTCTACTTAATATTAAAATTACTACCAAATTTTTACCTATTTTTTTTTTTTTGTATATAGCAAATGTTATTCTTAAAATTAGATCCAAAGAGAGATAAACTTATTCAACAAATGTAGTGCTATCGTTTCATATTATGTAATTTTAATAATCCAAAAACATGGTGAAGAAAAACAATGGTTAAATTTTGGTTTGATTTAAATAAAAGGATAATTATTTTCACTCTTAGAATTTTATCATTTTCTCAAAGCAAAATATAATTAAGAAATAAAACTTGAAATCTTTTATATTCGTAATATGCTTACGCTATCAACACAGTTGAATGTATTTTTGTTTCTTATTTGATACATTTATAGATCAAAAGAGTAAAAAGTATTGAACGTGTATTAAAGATAATAATTGTTCTATTCACAATTCGTTTTAAATTTGATAAGCATCAAGTTAACCTTTGAATAGCATATCGTTTGCGATATTTACGCACTTTTGATGTACTAAGTTCCTAACTGTATCGACTATAAGATCGTCAGAACCGAGTTACGTATTACGTATAAGCTATTTTGATTTAATTGATTCTATTAAAGCTTTTCACTGGACAATATTAATCTTAAACCTACTATGAATAGCCGGAGATTACATAGATTTCGTAATGATATAATAGATAGGTAGGCGAACTCGCCTACTTTGAATCAAGAACTTGTGTTTTAATCTAGGCATTAGGCTTGGCTATAAACACAACCTTACTTAATAAAACATTTTAAGATTAACAATATGAAAAACAGATAGTAACTATCAGTTAATTCTATATTTAAAAAAAATGAAAGAATTCTAAAACACATTAATGACGTCACGTATGATAATGCAAGAAATTTTGTTGATAAAAATTAAAAATATATATGTATTTTTTATTTATACTGACAAATTTATGCAAATGACTGAATCATATAACAGCGTTTAAAAAGAAAAAAAATCAAATAAATTCATAAAAAAATTAATCAAATTTTTCAATAAATAATTTAAGTAAATTACAATAATACAAACTGGTGCTCTATAGGAAGTAATGTCCCACGGTCCGACAAAGGTTTTGAGGGAGGAATATTAGGAAATCTTTGTCTGACTATTTTATGGATTAGGTCTTAGGAGACATACCTACACGTCTCAAAACTAAGTTAGATATGCCAGACTTTTTTTTTTCGTTTTTCTGCATAGTTTCGCAAGAGATTGTTTATAAGGAAACATAATTTTACATATTATATCTAAAAGCCTACTTCTTACCTTTCAAGTTTAAATGGCCGTGTATTTAACAAGAATATAATTACAAAACCCTACATACTTGCTTGGACATGATTGATTTTTTAAAACTAGTTTAAACAAAGTCCAATTGTCTAACGTCGTAAAAAACTGCATAATAATATAGTATTTACTGGCACGGCGCTTGCATCGTAAGCTGTACATAATAAGAGTGCTCGCTAAGACGGCGCCCGCGGCAACGGTAGCTAGGATGTGCCAATCTTTTCCTTACACTGTGTTAGTTTATATGACGCCGGTGACTATGTATTATTAAAATGAATTATTTTATTTTGTGTGTGTTGTATATAAATTAAATTATTTGATTTTTTCCTAGATACTCTGATTTTCGTGGGGTGCAGACAGAAATGTGCGCTGATCTCAGGCCTACGTTTAAAGAAAGTGCCTTAGCGTGTCTTGCCTTTGGACTACACCCAAGAAAGAGAAAAAACCCAGAAAAACGGTGGCTTGACATCATGGTAGGACCTAAAAAATAATAAGTTTTTCAATTTTTCAAATTTTTTCTAAATTCAATTTTAAGTCCTCGCGTCTTAAAACTAAATTTCTAGCAATTTGGATACACCAACATACTCGTAATTGACTTGTTAGTCTGTATTATTCTGTATTTTTAGTCTGTTGTTTTGTATTTTAGACTATTGTTTTCCTGGAATTTGGGCCTGTTTAGCGGTTTGCGAATAACACTGCTTGACAGATACTGACTGACATTTATGAGATATTTTTATTTGCAAATATGAATCTAAAAGTTGTACTTTGTTAATCGAGGAGAAAGTCCCAGTGGCCTTTTCTACCCTATAAAAGTCTACTGTCAATTATTTGTAAGATAAATTTTATCCACAAACAGTGACACTGGCCCTAAAAATATTCCAGATCCATGTAACCCGATCTCTAATAGTTCTCGTACGTAATATAGTATTAGACGGAGTCAACGCTCCCGTATACCGCGGCATGTATTAACAACGGCTACTGTTCTGAGCCGGCGAGACAACTCGCACGACAGTACATTACGTCAGAGTTGTGATTAAAGTACTAAATTATTGTCCCTATTACGTATACACAGGATATTTGTAATGCCAATTCTCCTCTGCAGAATCTATCTTTTATATCAGTTGAAGCTTCACTTTTAAATGTAATTAATTAAATAAAACAAATATATTCCTTTTTAAGACTCTTTTTAATCCTTGTTCTACTTTGTATCTGAGGGGCCGCTTTTCTTTCTCTCACGATGATGATACTCTGTGCAGATTTCCACGCGATATTGACGTAATCATCAGTATTATTCTGGCAAAATTAATGTACATTTCCTATCTATATTAAAAACCAGCAAATAATATCTAAAACAATAAACAAGCACAGTTCGAGTCCAGTGCCGTTAACGCGTCAAATGCAATACGAAAATACAATAATAACCGAAATAGCAGAAACATCAAGTTTATTTATCGCAAGCTAAATCAATTTCGTGCCGAGAACCTTTCAATACGACATTTTCACACAGTAGCGATTGTAACAGACCCGGAATAACAGAATCGACCATAAATCCCGAGAGTTTAACATTTTTCATAGACTCGATGTAACATTCACTAACAATACAGAACGATAAACGATTCCATTTGCTTTTATACTTTCACATATTTATCAAATAATAGTCGTTTATGTAGTTATTTTACAAATGCTAAATGTGCATGTCTGCGTATGTTAAAGATTAAATGTCTACATTTTTTTATATGATTGTGATTTAGTAACTATAATGGGTGTGTTTGCGTTTAATGCAGGTATGATGTGCCTCTAACGAGGTAGTCGTTTGTCTGCAGTAAACTATGAGTTAAGCGCGTTCTAAAAAAACAAACTCATTGAATTTAATATGCATGATAAATTAGATATTGTTTTTGAACATGAAATTATGTATCTAGTTATTGGCGAACTATCAAATTTATTTCCCTCTTCATTCTTACAAACTTAAGTACTTAGGTTTTTATTTTCAAAATTTGATACAGTGTAAGTAACTAAATAATTACATTTAAATTTTTTTAACTCTCCTTTGGCCAGTACCAGAGACTATTTAGTGATGATTTGGTAATAAGACTTAAAATTTTAAAACAACTTACAAATTCAATATTTAGTAAATCTGAACAGAATTTTAAAAACACCACGCTCAGCTGCACTTGCGTATTTAAAACATATTTTGGTTAAAGCAGTCTGCCTGTCACAAAAAATTTTAGGATATAATTAACGATAGTGTAGTAACGTATATAGTTTTAACGTAGTTAGTCTGTACTTATAACAAAGAAGCAGACCAGTTACCACAATTGTCAACCAATGTCAAATATATGTAAATGAAAACGAGCTGTTTTAATAGATAATATCATTACATAGTATAAAACAAAGTCGCTTCCCGCTGTCTGTATGCTTAGATCTTTAAAATTAGGCAATGTATTTTGATGCGGTTTTCTTTGGTAAATAGAGTGATACCAGAGGATAGTTTAAATAAATAAATAAATATCATATAACATACACAAACGGTCGTCTGTTCCTATGATAAGCAACTTAATGCTTGTGTTACAGGTAACAGCCGACTATTATAACTATATTTTTTTTATAAATATTCATAGAAATAATACATATATAAATATAAAATACAAATTTACACCCAGACTCGGGTGGGAATCGAAACCGCAACCCGTGGAACAGAAAGCAGGGCCACTACAAACTGCGCCAACGGGCTAGTTTATATGTATTATACATGCATAATATAGTAGAGTCAGAGTAGTAACACTGATAGTTGCAACCGTGCGAAGCCAGGGTGGGTCACTAGTAATTAATAAACATATAATATACAGTACATTTATTCACAGTAAACATTGTCTGTTAATAAGAAATCATAATACATAAATTTTATCAAATATTGTCAGTCAACAATATTCTTATAGTATTTAATTTAATGAGATGTTTTCCACGCTATGTTGGAATAAATCGATGCGAGGAAAGTTGCTAGTAAAGGTTATTATGAAGTAAGGCTCATAATCGTATGACCAGCGAGTGATGTAACAACAGGTTGTGTTTATTTGTCAGTTGTTGCCCGCACAATAACCGCTACTTGCGTGCATTTCTTACCGCTACGGAATTCTATTGAGCTGTTATAATAAATTATTAGTAAGGATTCGAAATATTCAAGAAAATATGAGTTACATAAGAAACAATAAAGTAGTAACAAAATATATGAAAACTATTTACTTTACAATAAAAGAATACATCCTACACAACTAACATACATCAGGACTTTGACTGCGTTTCATTTTAATACAATGTCACAACTCCTAGCATGATATTCTATGACATTTTTGTCCGATTTTAACGACAAAAATGAGCAAATTTTCCTACTTATTTTACTACCAGAGTTAAAATTATTTAAAGTTTTGGCGCAGTGGCTACAATTATCGACTAATGCACTTACAGTCCCAAGACAAATATTTGTATAGGACACACAGGTGATTTGTGTGGTTTGTATGTTTGTACATGTGTATTCCGTATGTTTCTGGTTACAATTGGTGTAAATAAACTACACATAATATACCTTATTTTTAACTTCAAGGTATAATAAGTACTTAGTTATTAATAAAATTGATTACAGTTCTGTCTTATTTTTTTTATATGATTAAGCTAACTAACAGCTCGATATAAATACGCAATTGCAATTAGATCGTCAATAGACAAGTGTCGCAGGACCCGTTCCGAGGCTGTGGTTATAACGTTACCGACTGTAGTCAGTCGATAATTATTGACCAGTTTTCTTCTGTTAATACTTTCTTTAATCTAGGGCCAATGACCGGGTACAAACTAATGTTATAACTCCCATTTAATATATGTATATTATATTTATTTTATTTTTAGTTGATGATATATGTGGGTTATGCTATTCGCGTGTATAATAAAATCCCATGAAATTTTTTGGAATTGTCTCAACATAAATTTAAAGTTTTTATTAAAAAGATAAAGCGTAGCATGTTAATAAATAAAGCGTATTATTCGGTGCAGGATTAGATAGTTGATAACGATGTATGGAATTAGTGACGCTGTATTTCATGCAAGATATTACTAATTTTGTACTAAAACATAGTTTATATATTATTTTCAAAAGAATAACTGCAGAGTTTCTTGCCAATTCTTCTCTGCAGAAACTACATTCCGAATCGGTGGTAGCTTTATTTATTTATTTTCATGGAAACAAACAGTATATAATATTTTTTTTATAACTAGCATATATTTAAAAAATCCTCACCAAAATAGTTTCCGAAGATTGATTATGATTATATATGATTGATTTTTACAAAAATAATGAACAACTTAAAATTTTAATTTGTAAAATGACGACTTAAAAGTGTCTTATGAAAATGGGCCTATTTGAATAAAGTTATTTTTGATTTTGATTTTGATTTTATATCGTATTTTAGGTATGAAGAAAATATTTTATATTATTATTATTAAGAGCTCCTAAAATTATTTTTTGAATCTTGCAATTCTCAACTATCGTAAGATGAGGAGATACTTAGTGTGTTCATTCTTAAAAAAAGAAGCCATTGGCGGTATTTATATTTTTTTAACGTCTTTGTAACTTACAATTTCGAAATAGTAGTAATGTTTAAAATTATTCTATGCACTATACACAATCTATATTAATAAAAATGCATCACTGAAATTCACGTCCGTGCATATCTTTCGAACGGTTACACTAAATTTATATTTTTGACTTCATTGTTAGAATTTCGAATGAAGACCGTGACTCAAACGTAGTGTTGGACCTTAGCCCTCCCGCCAGATGGACCAATGACATGCCATATTTCTTTCTTCCCATCTTCTCTCCCATATTTCTCTAATTTCTCTAAATGAAATTACCTCAAATTATACAACAATAATAAAATACAAAATTTTATAAGTTAATGAGGAATAAAATTATAAGAAAGTACAAGAAACAAAAAATAATTAGAAACCACATAAATTACATACAAAAAGGTCAATTAGAAGCCAGAAATGGTATGGTATTGAAAAAAAAATATTTATTTGCTTTCGAATGTAATGTAAATAAAGGCCCCCCCAGCGTGGTATCGAGTAATCTCTATAATGTAGAAGATTGCCGGGCGTGACGGACGGACCGACTATTGTTTTGTATATGCATTGTGAAATTGCATGTTTGTATTAAATCGGGTACGCGACTGAATTACGCATTTCGATTGCTCGGCGAAGAATAATGTGGATACTCCAATGTCGATTAATTTTAATGCCAAAAGTCTTAAATTTAGGGCCAGTTTCGCAGGCTATAGAAAAAGTTTATCCTGCACATGAATTACGAATAGACTTTAACAGCAGAAGGCAAAATAATCCATCAGAACCTGTTTCTCCTATATGAATTAACTACAACTTTTAAGACTCATATTCGCATACCTACGGAGCTATCCCAAAATATACCGGAATTCCATAGTAAAAAAGAATAATATATATCAAACATTTATCTATTTGATAACCTTATCCAACAAATAACGTTATCCACTACTGTTTTTTAATGGTAGGTTAAATTATCCTATTTTTGCAATAAATGTATTTTTTTATTTATTTCGATACTTAAATGTAAAATTATTTATTTAACAATAGTATTGGTATTTTTTATATTAATCAAATTTGCAACGTGATATGCATGTGATATATATAAATAAAAATCATATCCAAGTATGAAATGGACGACTTTTAGTCATCGAAAAGTCGCATAAAAGGCGATTAATGAAATTGTGATGTAATGTAATTTTTTTAAATAAAACTGTGTTTATTTACAATTAAATTTTCTTACAGTTTTATACTCATGATTTATTTTCCCATTCTTCCAATTTATATGTATTATTAAATTCTATATATATTTATAAAGCAGTTTCGTTTGAATGAATAGTAATACCGTTTAAAGTATTTTGCTAATATATATTTAGTAAAATATATTTATTTTATATAACATATGATCTACATTAATCCGTCGTCAATATAATCATCGTATTATTGGCCGGCTCCCGACGTTACAGACTAAAATTAGCCGTTTGATCAACAAATCATTCAATTTCACTGACATTACTATCATTTTGAATAGAATTTCCCTGCGCCGGATAACTTCATAATGATTAGGCTTTTGATTATTTAATATACCTACCTATATATGTATGTGTTTGATATGTAAATACACCAGGTAAGTCAGACAGAACAAAGTTTGATTTCTTAGTAATCAATTATGAATTTAACATTCATAACCGTCCAATTGCTGATTTTGAAATACACAGGCCGAAGACGGGCAGCAGCGTCTTACATACGACAAAGCCAGCCCAGCGGTCACCAACCCGCCTGCCCAGCGTGGTGACTATGGGCAAAATACACGAGTCACGCTATTTTTGGCGTGAACTTGTAGAGGCCTATGTCCAGCAGCATGAATTTAACAAACTAGAAAAAAAAAACAGTCGAATTGATAACCTCCTCCATTTTTTAAGTCTGTTAGCAATGAAATTCAAAACAATTCAATGTCGTTCTACTATTGGGCAACAAAATGATTTTCGTTAAACATGGCTATATAACAATGATCAAGGATGTTAGGCTACGAAGCTGCCAATTATAATTCATTTAAAAATATTTTTATGTTTAAATGAAAGACTATGGCCACAAGTTTTTAAGTGAAATTTTGTAGAACTATATTTAACTAGCTGACCCGGCGAACTTCGTATCGCTTAACAGTCGATTCTTTAATTTTTTATTTTTTTAAGTTAATAAGTCAACAATTACATTATGTCAAAAATTAAAAATTATAAAACTTACAAAATTCTTTTAATAGTCACTAAAAAATCACAATGAAAAAAAAATTTTTTTTTAATTTTTCTCTCCGTGAGAACCATCCTCGTACTTCAAGGAATATTTTAAAAAAAGAATTAGCGAAATCGGTCCAACCGTTCTCGAGTTTTGCGCTTAGCAACACATTCAGCGACTCATTTTTATATTATAGATAATATAGGAGAAAAAAAGATTTGACATCCAGATTGTCATAACAAAAGGCAAATATATAAAAAAATACTTCAATTGCATTGTTTTCTAATCCTTACGCGAATTTCCCTCATTATAATGAAACAAGTTTTTCGGAGTCCTCCCGTGACCATGATTGTTGTAAAGTATAAATTTCGGGAATGTAAAAAACAAACAAATAAACCGCGATAAAAAACAAAAAAGTTGTGTCATTATACTTTATACCTATTTAAAAAAAAATCGTTAATAAAATAATATAATTAGAGTATTTACTTCATATTTTTAATACTTATAATCTTGCAACTTAAACTCCTGTTTTTTTAAAGTAATTAATATCGAAAGTTTTTGAATCAATTAATCTATTTCATTAATTGCTTTTTAATTTGAAACGATAAAAAAACTGACTTATTTGCCGACAACTAACACATAGTGACGTGGATTGTTGGCGTAACTTACATTTTCACATATTAATTACCTTAGTTTGTAATATGTACTACTATAAAAAAATTAAAATTGTTCAAGAACTTAAAAGTACTCGAATTAATATACACTGGCACATTGATTGATCAATGTCGACTAGTATTTCAATTATTATTTTTTTATTGGAAAAAAAATTAACTCACTTCTAACGACTATTACGTTAGAAGGAAAATTGGAGCCTTAAAGAAATAACATCTTTTTTCACTTTTTTCATTTCTGGTTTTTTCACTCCTAAAAATAGACCTGTCAAAAATTATATGATTATTGAAAGCCTCTTTCTTCATAAGTCGGTGAAAAATACAACTTTTTTCAAGCCTATTGCATGATAGAGATGAAATACGAGGCTAATCAAAAAATCATTAAAGTGACAACCTTGTTACATAAGCCATATAAGTGACGTACATTATTCAAAATAACTAAATTGATTTTGAATCACATGCATAATCTTTTCACCCGTGACCAAAGGTTAAGTCCACTATTAGTAACTCTCTCGTACATAACTTAAAGAGAGAAGCATATGTGAGTTTAAATAACGAACGAGAATTTTTTTTAATGCTTAACATTACAAACTTTTTTTTAAACTTATTATTTATTATTTTTATTCTAAGTAAATATTTTTTTTTTATTATTATAAAACTAGTTAACAACGAAACATATTTTTCAGTACGAGCTTCATTTACATTTTTTTCTTTTTTTACTATTAGTCATTTTAGCACTCACAATAATAATATTTATATTGTAAAACTCTTTTAAAGCTTTCAAAGCGCTCTAGGTATCGATCTCTAACAGACAAATAAATTTAATGTTAGTCTTAATTCCTATGGAATGAGTTACTGTGTACTCCCCATGGAAACGAACTCTTAAAACGAATCCTATCTTCCCTTAATCTTTTATAATAGATGATATCTTTTAGAAAACTCATTTTCTCCTAACTGTTTTCTCGTAAAAGGGCTCATCCTTCCATACGGATGCAAATGTCCGCCATTGCTCACTAAATCGATCTCATTCGGTCATTCCGGTCTCTCGGCCATCAATCACCGGCAAGATTGAACGACTCGCAGAGCTGCTGGAATATTCTATTGAAACTGTCACGTCGTTATTACGTGTATTATATTTATGGGAAGTCAAATGATTATTATAAAAAAAAACTAATACAATAAAATTGTATTATACGTCGTAGTTATTTGAAAACTATACTTGTGTTATTTTCAAGCAAGCAAAGCAATTTTCATTTCAAGGCTATTAGCGATTTCATTGTTTGTGTTTTCAAATGTACAAAAAAAGTATTAATGGTTTATTCATACATTCAAAACAAAGAATCACCTGTACTATTAAATTATATAAAATTTCATTTTCAATTTGATTGAATTGGAATACAGTAGTAATAGTAGGAATACAGTAACTTTAAAATAACTAATAAAAAAAAAAACTTGTGCAACCTTATCTGTCTATAAAATCTAAAGAAAATACCACAAAATAATTTAACACTAACTATAGAATTCATCTCGAAATACCAGCTCACATTCCTTTAAAAATCCTAAGAATACAAACTAAACCAAAACTTAAAACAATAAAAATAAAAATCAACAGAAACTATTCCATTTCTATCGGAGATACTTGTAACAGTAAAATAGAAATTATCTCATGAAGGCGAGTGTTTATTTAATGTATGGTAATTCGATTCTGTAATATGGGGACTATGGAAAATATTCCCACATGTACGAGAGACATTATGTAAATTGTAATTAAGTAAGAATAGTCTTGAGAAAGACAGTACTTACACGTGATGACTGGAAATTGTAATAAATTTGATTTTTATTTCGATTGTAATGTATCGATCAATGTTTGAATCATGATAGCGTTTTGTTTTTGATAATGTCAGTCGTTTGACGGTATTTGAATCGATAGTTTGACAAATCTAATATTTTTCGCTGTGTAAAGTTTTCTCGTTTTTGCAATGCACAACTGAAAGCCATTAAACCAATCAATCAATCAATCAATCAATCGTTTTGCAGTGACAGAAATTATAACACACACAGACACCAACACAAGTTTTGTCACAAATTCACATTCAAAATATACTACAAATGAGTTTTTAAGTATTTTAATTTTGCAAAAAATATTTGTTCTAACGATAATGGTGATCATGCGACGTAATTATTTTGAACCACTGTTGAACGATGGTTTCTATAGAGTGTAGTCAAAAAGAAACTGAAGAGTTAATAATTTATAGTGTCAAAATGTAATAGGTACATTTTTATTTATATAATATGTTATATTAAATATTATTTTGATCATGCATCTATGTTAAATTGTGTCACAGTGCATTTTAAATCTCAAATATCTGACATAATTTTATATAGTTTTAAAAACAAACTAAATTTGGCAAGTACTTTCAGCTAACCACTGCAACCTTTCGAAGAGTTATGTTAATAATATATTTTATTTTTAGACACTGTTTCTAATTCCTTTAGAACGACAGATTTAAACCATTTTAATTTCGCGGTCACAGGCGACTCCTAATTTTCCGAAATATCGGAAATTTCAAAATAACAATCGTAGTAAGTTACATATATGTAAGTGTAAACAGAGACGGTAATAGCTTAAAATCTTAAATTGAGTACATTTTTATGTGACAAAAAAAATTATTCAGTCTTAACATAACAAGCAAATGAAACAGATGTGTGACTCCAGAAAATCCGCAGTACGATTGAGCAAACAAATACCACAGGCTTACTTCTTACCAATCCACTTCAACATAACTTAAAATATAATTTACTTTTAAGCTTTTATTACGTACTTATTTTTATTATTTTATTTCAATCATTTTATTGCTATTTATTCTCCCTATCTATTCGTTGTGTCTCCGTAGCGTCGTGTCGTCGTGTCTTCGTGGCGTCGTGTCGTCGCATCCATTTCATGTCGTCCCATCCTCATCGTGTCGTGTGTCTCTCCCCTTACTACATTTTGTTGACATTAGTTTTATATTGACGTGAGTCAATGTGGATGTGAATCTATTTTTATTTTCAGTAAATATTATATAACTTATATTATAACGTTTTGTATTTCTATAGAGGTAGGCTCTTAAATATCTTTTATTAACCAATTTAAGCCAGTGTCGTTATGATCAAATAAGGGATCTGTAATATCGATTATTTTGTAAATGATGTCTATTTGATGTTACGGTTGAGACCGAGATTTAAATCTCACGATTCTGTTTATCAGATTAGATTTCAATCGCTGAAGTGTGAGAACGTAATTAGTCGTACGCTATGTACGATTTTCTTAAGTTTTCGATATGTTACTTATAAATTCTTTAGTATTATGAAACTGAAAACATATCTAAGTAGGTACTTGATTATTTTAATAATGTTGAAAGTCTACTATAGACGGCGCGTTGGCGCAACGGTCACAGCCATGGATTGTGCCTGATGCGCTGGCGGATGTGGATTCGATCCCCGCACATGACAAACATTTGTATTTTCCATACAGGTGTTAGCCGTGATCTGGGTGTTTGTGCAGTCCTTGTGGATTTCCCCACCCTGCCTCGGAGAGCACGTTAAGCCGTCGGTACCTGATAGCGATCGTTACTCATAGTAGGGAATATATCCGGCAACCCGCATTGGAGCAGCGTGGTGGATTAAGCTCTGATCCTTCTCCTATATGGGGAAAGAGGCCTGCTCAGTAGTGGGATATTACAGGCTGAAGCGAAATGTCTACTTCAGGTAACGAATGTTTACTACACTAAAACTCAAATAAATTAATAAATATTTACTTCTAGCCCATAGAACACTCACAGTCAACGCGTAACTGCATAAATTTAATAAATCATAGAAAATAACTGTTTTAAGAAAAACTTAAATTCCACTCAATCTTCTTTACTAAAATATAAGAAACAAAAGCTTAAAATCTTTAGTAGCAATATTAAACTACCGTTAAAATTAAATTATGATATTATAATGTCAAAAATTAGAAAATTTCACTAATAATTTTACTACTTAATGTTTAATCGTCTGTTAAAATTCATTTTAAAACACGAATAACGTTTTAAAACTTTATATATTATAAATTATACCTATACTATAATATCATATACTATAATATCGTATATTATAATGAAAGCCAGTAACCTCTGTCAGTTTGTAACGATTACACTATAACAGTTTATTACTAATGGAACATCGAAAATACTGCGGTTAATGCGACGTAAGTAATTTAATTATAAGACGTTTATATATATTTCAATGTCATAATTGAGAAATAAAAAGTAAAATATATGCATAATTTTTAAATTAATAAAATCGTAGCGGGTGGCGTGTATCAGTGATAATAACGCTGATATCAACTGTTTTGGTTTAAATAACTGTTTAATTTTTTTTATAATCCAATAAAAAAACTGATATCTCGCACTATAAGCATATTAAGAAAGTTTTTGATGATGATTAAAAAATATGAATAAATATTACATAAACGTGCACAGAAACCATGCAATGATAGATTTATCAATATAATTTTAATCGATAGATAGTAGTAAGTTTGACCTCTTAATTCTAAACATTTGAAAGCTATTAATATTTCAAAACTGTAATTTACATGACTATTTCTACAGCTTATTGACTAACACATTACTTACTAAATGACCATTGATAGTACCTAAAAGTATATTAAAGTAACTAACACATCCGCTTTTAGCAGTAGGTACGTAAAATGTCAGATATATCGATCACAAACTCAAAATTTCTAATTAATAATATATAAATAAATAAGTAAAATAATATATATTATTAAAATAAAATTAGAGGCTATTTTATTTTAATTTAATTTACACTCGGACATGATTTGTACTATAACTATCTATGAATATTTAGTTCTCAAGTTGTGTATTGTAAATATGTATAATGTTTAATAAAATATATTATTTGAACTTAAACCTTTATATTTCTGTCACTATATTATGAGAACAGGAAATAAAATCTAACTTTTAATACATTTTTCTTTAACGTTTTTTTCTTACTTACATAAATTATAGATTAAATTTAACTATGCGAGAATCTTTATGATTTCAAGTGACAACGATAGTTACAGGCTTATAAATCTCTGAACATAATACAGCCTATTAAACGACTTTACATCTTAATGACAATATTTCCACACATTTACTTATATCAAATCTTTTCACACATGCTTTTATATATACGATCAAATTTAATCCTTATATATTAGATTTACAAGTAATCTAATGGTCGAAGTTCTTTGACATGTGTATTTTAAATAAACAATACGATACGTATAAATGTATTATTTCAGAAAATTTTGAACTTTAGCTCGACAGAAATAAAATTCAAATTTCTATGTGACTATATAGAATGCAAAAATAAAATGGATAGTTGGATAAACCACAGAAGCCTTTGTGTAGTTTTTGATGTAATATTGGATGCATTATCGGAAAATCGTTTCGAGTAATACGAGGAATCGATTGTGAATCCATAACTTCTCTTTACTAGTCTACTCGTATTCTTTACTATTTGTATTTCGTTTATACTTCGAACTTGGTAGTGTTTATCTAATAGAATATATTTAAGGGAGTGTAATAATACGTATTATAAAAATACAAATATGAATAAAAATTATAATGATAATTATATTTAATATGGAAATGTAAATTCAAATAAAATAAAAAAGTCAAAGAAAGTAAGTACATCATTTCCAAAAAAAGTCACATTACGTACAATTAGTAAAGATACTGATATAAGTAGGCGGAAAAATATTATTCGTTTAACCAAATAATAACTTAATCTCAACATGGTGAAACCGTATACATTGTCTATTAAAAACGAATATATTGTCATAACTTCCAGTTAGAGAAAGTCGGATAAGCGTTCGGTCCTGGCGGCCATGTATTCCACAATTACCCGCAATTTACAAAAAATTGTTTACGATGACGATGCTATTACTCTTTGTTTACTCACTGTTGTAAATTCCTTATTAAGTTGTTTGTATAGGTTTTTTTTTTTTAAGATTGACGACTGTTATTTTCCCATGGTAAATGGCAATGTAATAAATGTACCTTTACCGTATTACCTATATCTAATTTATAAATATATGTTAACTGTAATGCCCTTGTTTTTAATATCTGTACGCTGAAGAAGTCTGCAAATACTTAGTTAAAATAAAGAATTTATTATTTATTCACTTCTAAAATCATAAACATATATTTAGCGAAACTGCAGTCAATATTCGATTACCAATAATGAATATCACTTTGCTACAATCTATTAGTCATTTTTTATGTAAAGATAAAAATATATAATTAAAAGTTTTTAATAGCAACATTTATGCTCTTATAAACTGTTAATAGTGAAGTCATACACTTCCAGGAATATATAATCTCTAATATAATTTTATCTAGATAAATGATAATATTCCTTAACGAAAGCAGACAAGCGGACTCACTACATCTTCATACTAGGTACATTGTACCGCAAATGTTACAGTTAATGCGTCGTTTGAGAAAATCTTAATACAGTCTTTTTCATTTAATATTTATTGATTATATTTAGTACATCAAAAAATTTTCGCTAAAATGGTATAATTTTATTCTTCGTTCGTTAAATTGTGAAGCCCTCCAAAATGTATGCTAAATATTATAATGTTATTAATTTCAGGTACATAATTACATTAGCATTTGTAAATAATTTCCATTGATTAATATTCCTACAATTGCCAATTTTATTTCTTCAAATACTCCTAAAATATTTTTATATTATCTACATTTGGTTTATTACACATTATGTGCTTATTATTTTTCCAAATAAAGGTATCCTTGATCTTTTGAAGTATTATTTCTAAGCAACAACAAGTTGTTATTCAACAAAAAATTATTTTATTAAATGACTCTAAGGATAACTTTTAGGATGCAGTTTTCTTTAGTTTTGTTTAGTTAAATTGCTCGTTATCATATCGCTCTCCGCGCTCGAATACAAATTGTACGACCACGAATACCTCAGTCGAGATAATATATTCGATTTGGGGCTGGTCGATCGCATCGTTCACGCGAGCTTCGAATGTTAGCGGACGTTTGAAGTTCACTACCATGGGACATTTTTTTTTTTTTGATTCAATTTGAGATATTGTAATGTCTCACATTCTTAGTTAAAAGTTTGCTTTTTATTCTGTCACCATGTCGACAAATTGAATCTTGATCGAAAAAATAGTGTGTAAGCTATTCCATCTCTATAAGACTATGGAACTGAAAATGATTAGAAGTGTCAATTTTTTACACCTTTACCTCTTACCTCGTGTTAATAATTGAATTGTAAATGGAATAGAAAAAAAAATTAACTGACTGATAAAACGTTGTATACTGATTTTGTTATCTCATCTAAAACGTACTAATCAAATAAACTTAAAGAGTGTGTTTATGTGACTGCACTGACTTCAGAATCTACGAATTTCATTTTTTATTCTCTAGATAGCATTTATAGGCTGTAAAGTATCACATTTTGATAAATAAAATTAAATCAAAATAAAAACTAGAAACATGTTAGAAAGAACACACGATAATGATTAATTTAACTGAGGCACAACTGCACAGTAGGAATTTCCTGCTCAAAATATGGAGCAGCCCGACTGGTGTAGTAACCTCGACCTTACAAGATCACAGTCAAATAATACTGTTTTCAAGCAGTATTGTGTTCCTGTTAGTGAGTAAGGTAACCAGAGCTCCTGGGGATTGGGGATTGGGTAGCCAACGCACTCGCGATGCTTTTTTCTGGTGTTGCAGGCGTCTATAAGGTACGATAATGGTTTACCATCAGGTGAGCCGTACGCTTGTTTGCCGACCTAGTTCTAGAATAAAAATTATTAAAAACTCTGTGTATACTTACTAAAATAACCCACGATTTGACATCCACGACTTCACACAAAAAAGGGATGAGTTGCTAAACATCGTAGTATTTATTGTTAACAATAATTTTATTTTATTATAGCAATATAAATCAAAATTAAAACCAATGGTAGTACCACAAAGCGATCTGAACTCGATACTCCTCAGTACGTTCACGCGATCATATCGATACACGACGGCGAATATTTTGTATATTGAACGACGAACGTAGCGTCACCGCGGCCGAAACGATAAAATACCAATTTCGCTCTTACACCGTAGCATATTTGTAATATTTCTGTAATTAATCTGACGGTTTGTTTGTTATAAAATATAAATATAATTGTACTGTAATATGAAGTATGGAGCAATTAATTTGTAATATAACGTTTTAATTATACGTTTTCGAAGTTATTATTAAATAAAATATTTATTTTGATTAATTTATTACACATCTTGTGTTTTACAAACACATAATTATAAAATAAAATAAAATAAAATAAAAGTTGTAGGGTTAATCAATTGGTTTAATTAAGCGTATATAACGGCCTACTTATATCATTTTATGATATTTATAAAAGCTTGATTGAATGTTTTCTTCTCGGGCACACGTATTTGTTGTTATACATTCGTTTATTTATTTATTTTGATGTATTTATTTATTAATACACCACTAGCGATTTGAAATATAAAAAAATAATTAAGTAACACAAAATTTTAATTAGTGTATATGCAAGCTTGATGCACTAATTGATAAGATAATATATCTACACAAATGCGAAAGTAAAAGTTTAATTTTTGTACATCTATGTCCACAAAAGCCTATAAAATTTCAGGTGCATGAGATAAAATTAAAACAATTAACCCCACTGTACATAAATAAAGGGCGGCCATCGCGGCAGGCTAATGAGTTGTTAGAACCGCGCGGTGCACGATGAAAAACCGCATGTGGATGTGGAACTTTAGTAATGTGACATTACGGTAGTATTGTTATTATTATTATGTAAAAAAATGTCTTCTTTAAAAATAGTCACATACATTATTTTTCAATTGCAAGTTTTTTTTCTAAAATATTTTGGTTTCACGGCCGCAGTAGCCGAAGTAGTAAATGAATATTTAAAGCTTGAAAATTCTTAGATTCTATCTGTGTGAATTTTTAATTGGTTTATGTATTTTTTTAATATATATAAACTCTAATTATGTGTTATTATAACTGTAAGTTCGCCTTAAAAAAAATTGATATATTTATTAAAAAATCCATAATGAATCTGTATGGATCCTAAGTCATGATTTCGTATTAAGTTGTAATCCTCTTGCTTAACCTGATATTGTAGAAAACTTTCTACATTATCAGTTAAGCACACACATACACAATTTACAGTATGTTACATTTCATTACAGTACGCTATTATTCAAAATTATATTTTTTAATGACTACAATTCTGATATGGTATAATCTAGTAGGTAGTCTGTTACCTTCACGACAGTGGCACGACCATTTGTTTGATGTTTTTTTCTGAACATATCGACGCGAGAAAGCAAACACGTAGTAACCAACACCCATCGAAATATTTTTTTATTGCGTCATTAGAATAAGAAAAAAATTACGCGTCGAATGGTATATGTCAAGTAACTGTACGACTGATAATAAAAAATATAGGATTTTCAAAATTGCCATATTTTTTTCATTTTTGCACCAATAAAACGATGTAAATAACAAAAAAACAGGTATTATTTTTTACTCTGTTTCTTACGACAATTTGTTTTCTACAAAAAGAACTAATCTAAAAGTTACAACATCAATAATTCCATATCTAATGCGGGTTACTACAGTTTTGTTGCTCGTAAAATTATGGTCACTTGCGTTTAATACCTTTTAGTAGGTGATATTTTTTTATATTGTGATGCTTATAACGCTTTACACGGTTTATTTTATTTATTTTTTTCACTTTATTTACACCATTTACAAGGATCCAATGAAACAAGTAACTTTGTTTCACAACACTACTAATGATTTTAGGTTCAACACAACGCATATATCCTGAATAAGCTTGAGCGACTCCAGAATCTTTGTATAAGGTTCGTATTTGGGCTTCGCAAATACGACCACGTCTCCGATTTCCGCAAGAAACTCAAGTGGCTCCCGATTCGTTTTCGCAGGAATACTCATGTACTTTCCCTACTTTACTGTGTACTTTTCAATCCTGATGCCCCTCAATATCTTAAAGAACGGTTCACGTATCTTTGCAATTCCCATGAACGTTCCCTTAGATCTGATTCCAATTTACTTCTAAAAGTTCCTTCCCATAAATCCTCCCTCTATTTTAATTCCTTCACTGCTAAAGCTGTCCGCCTTTGGAATTCTCTTCCGCTTTCAATAAGACGTGCTTCTACTCCAGCCTGTTTTAAGCAACGTCTAAAGAAGTACTATATATGTCCCTTAATATATAATAATATTCAGAATTTTAACATGCATATTTTATATTTTTATTCATCCTTAAGAATATTGTACACTTCCTATCCGTCACTACTATATCATGTCCTGTGCCCAAAGGTTATCTGGAAGAAATCGCTCTTCAGCGATAAGATCGATTTTGTATATTGTGAACGTTCTGAATGGAGAAGACTTTTCAGGATTTGAAGATATTGTGGAACACACATTCAAAAAAAACCAGAACATACAAATCTCTAAAATATCAATTGTTACATTCCGGAAGAAACACCCCGAAAAAATGTTCGTGAAAACCTCCATGATGCCAGATGCAGACACCAATGAAGTTAAACTCAGTGCGTTGAGCAATGCGACCCCAAAACAGAAGTTGTACTCTTCAAAGTTGCCAATTTTTCAAAAGAAATATGCAGATTTAAAAAAAATAGTAGAAAAACTGGTAATTCCGAAAAGATTCGCTAAAGAATATTTAGATTTTAAGACCAGCGCAAAAGTCAAAGATTGTTTACCTGACACCGATGTTGAAGACGATTGTTAAAGTAATTATTTTCAGTTTATAGAAGCTAAAGAAAGTACTGATTATTTTTAAAGGTTTTTAGGGTTTATTATAACAAAAATTATTTTTTATTTATTTTTATATATTATGACAGAAACTGTTGATTGTTAATGTTTTATGGATAAATACGTAATAATGATTGTTTTAATTTAGATTAATGCAACAAGGTACATCATGTTTTGTTTAGGTCTAATTGTATTTTTTTTTAGATCGACGAAAAAATAGTCAAGCAACTACGCGTTATCAAAAGATTACTGAAAAAGTAGTCAAACCACATGATAAACATCAGCTTTCAATTAAATTAAAAATTATCAAAATCGGTACACCCAGTAAAAAGTTATTGCGAATTTTCGAGAGTTTCCTTTGATTTATCTAGGATCCCATCATCAGATCCTGGTTTCCTTATTATGGTACCAAACTAGGGATATCCCCTTTCCAACAAAAAAAGAATTATCAAAATCGGTATATCCAGTAGAAAGTTATGCGGTATAATACAACGTAGGTCGACGAAAAAAGCGTCAAGTAAAAACGCATTATTAGATATAACTCGAAAAGTAGTTGTTAGATCTCAAATAAATTTAAATGGGACCAATTGGCACACACCACCTTTCGATTAAAACAAAATTTGTCGAAATCGCTCTACCCGGTCAAAAGTTCTGATGTAACATACATTAAAAAAAAATAAAAAAAATATAGTCGAATTGAGAACCTCCTCCTTTTTTGGAAGTCGGTTAAAAAATACTTTTTGATTTTTTTAAATAAACCTATCAAAAATACATTTATTTCTAGTATATACGTTTTATTTCTTTGACTCTTACTGTAGGCTGTTTAGCAACCTCAGTTCAATTGATTTACCTTTACTACAATTAGATTTTTCGGATTATGCAAAAAAATGCTAGTTACTACATACTGATTACAACATATCAAACATTGTTCATTATTATGAGGTTTTTATATGTGATGTTACCTAAAGTAATGATGGTTACCAACTTTTTGCTTTCCAAAAAAAAGTGCGATTTTCGTCGTTCCATACGTTTACTTACTTCATTTACTACGTTTTAATGGATTGTAAAATATATTGTCAAATGTCGTAACCCACAAAATATTATTTTAAATAAACTTTAGGTTAAATCCATTTAAGATAAGCTATTTAGCAAATAATCATAAATATAGTGTCAAAAAATGGCAACTCTAGGTCCATAAATACGCAAGTTATGATTAAAATTAAAAAAAATAAAAAGTTTTTCGGCTCTGGTGAACAATTGTACTTTTGTGGGTTACTACCTGTTCGCTTTCTAGCGTCGATATATTTTTATTTGATTCTGATCTGGATGCATACCCCTGTGTGTTTCTATACCGTGCGTCTGAGAACACTTGAAGCCAACGGTCTCATTATTTTAAATTACATCAATATCAATAAAGCATCACCGTCACGGGTCAACATTACATTAGCAGAGTCAACTCCAACACAGCTATGTCACATCATGAGTGAAAAAAAAATTCCAGCCGCAAACTTTTTGCTAAAATTTTAACAGCACGAAAAAATGTATTTATTGAAATTATATCGACTTCGATAAACTATCACCGTCGTTGGGCAACACTAGACCAGCGGACGCGAGTCCATCGAGTGCCAGTCGCGGTCGGATGCGTAGTGCCACACTGCTAGTGCAGTAATTGGTTCTCTACCCGCTGATTTTTATCTCCAATTATTGAGTTTTCACGCCAATTAAATGTTATCTCTCTTCCGCAGGATGCTGTGTTTGTATGCCGATGGTATTGTTCGATAAATTAATGTTTAATATGAACTTTACCGGCAAAGTTTACTAGCTTGCCTACTTTAATAATTGCGTAGTAATATTTTGTACACATTACTTCCTTTAGTTACTTTATATGAAAACAAGTTTTTAGCTCGCGTCTCTACTCGCGTGGATTGCACAATTTGGCCTGTTTTCTCTTGTTGTAATATAGCCTATGTCGCTCAATGATAACATAGTATTATTCTGGTGAAAGAATTTTAAAATTGATGCATTTGTTTCTAGTTTATCTATTATTGACATACAAAATAACAAAAACAAAATTCAAATGATCCCTCTTTATAACATTGGAATAGAGAGACATCCTTTTAATTTAATATTTTAGTAATATTTTCTTACTAAATACACTAAAAAACAAAAACAAAACAACACCACAAAAGTAAATCGTATCGTTGTTTTTTAATTAAGACGCATGCTTCAACAACTAAATAAAACCAAAAAAAAACAACTAAAACAAAAACTCCTTACTTACATGCTAATGTAATAGTTTTACAAGACAATAAGGTAAGCTAAAAATGCACAAAATTCAAAAACCAAGTTGCGCATAGATTTGTGTTTACGTCTTTATATATACATATGTATATAGGTATTATCGGGAATTGCAAAACAAGAAGGTTGAGGTACACTTATATTGAGGGTAACTTAAGCTAACAAAATACAAACTCAATCTTAAGCACATTTCGAACACGCAAAGCTATAACGTAGCTTAATTAGCTTCGATTATATTGTCACACTTGCTAATGAGCTTGTTCGATTTAACGTAATTTATATTTAAGTTACGCAAAAGTATAACATATAATATTCAAATTAATCATTTCATGTACCCTGAAGGCTTTTTATTTTCTTTGATATCAACTTTACTTTTTGTTATTATAGGAAAAAAAATATTTACAATATTTTTTTTTTATATAACTAGGTCGGTAAACAAACGTACGGCTCACCTGATGGTACCGATTACCGTAGCTTATAGACAAGCGCATTGTCGACCCTATCCCAAATCCCCCTCGGGAGCTTTGGTCAACTTACCATCAGGAACACAACACTGCTTGAAAGCAGTATTATTTAGCTGTGATCTTCTGTAAGGTCGAGATACTACCCTAGTCGGGCTGCCCCATATATTGAGCAGGAAATTTCCAGCTGTGCCTTACCTCGGTTAAATGATATTTAAAAAACCAACGGTTGCTAATAGTTTAGTATCCATCAAGCAGAATAAGGTGCATAACATTGTTTTAACCAAATATTTTTTATTACTTAAAATAGTATTTAAAACAATAATTCCAGAATTAAAATAGAAGTAACTTAACTTGCAAAGCCTTGGCTTTGTCACTTTCCATGTTTGGCGATCCGAGCAGAATCGCATCAAACAACTAGTCTAGTAATAAATAAGGCATTATCTAGAATAATAACTCCGTTCAATCGGACGAAACAATAGCCGGGTAACGTGTGGGCGGCGGATAGTATCGGGCTATTGATGACAAATATATTTGAAGAGCTGTTACAACTGATTGATATTTAATAAAATACACCTAATATTTTTTATTGTATTTTAGTCTGTATGTACAGCACAGGTCGTATCTCCGACACAAAAATTTGACGATAGGTACTACTTTTAAACGTCTTTAAAAAAGGAGTATGTTGTATTTTAATATGTGCGTTTTCACAACATCTACATCATCTGTATATTAATTTAAAAAATCTTAAGTTTATGAGTGATAATTAGCATATGCTTCGTAATAACCACTTTTCATATGTACATATAGAAATACATCTCTTACCTTGCAATGTAATCTTCCTTTAAGAAGTAATTGACAATCCTAAAGTACACGACATCGTTGTGTAAGCAAGCTACAGTATATTTTAATGTGAAAATGTTTACTATGTAGTTCAACCCTGAATTTATTTTTTAATAAGTTAAATAAATTAAAATAATGTTCGCGTTATTTACATTATATTTTAAGTCTAAAAAAATAATTGTAAATTATTAACTTTTTTTTTAATAATAAAAAATATATACAGCTCGATACAAATCTCCGCTAAAAGTTTCTTTATAATAGCATTTCTGATTTAATTGTGGGTAGCGTTAATTGGCCATTGTCTGACAATATTGGCCTGCCCTTAGCTGCCCTACTAAGCCATTGTTCTGTAGTTTACTTTCCAAGCCAATGTTTTAATTTGTTGATTAATTTCAACTATACACATTGTGCCTGATAATGTAGACGTAGCCTAATATTTACTTATATGTATTTTTGAAGATATGAGAAACATTTTTAGTCTGTTGTCTTCTAAAAATGTACAATAATGTACATATTTATGATTATCAAGGCCAAATATCATCCGTATAATATAACAACAATCATTCAATAAATATAATTTATTGAAATGTTATTTATTCAAAAATTAATTATTATTCCTATTATATTCAATTTCATGTAAAACCAATGCCAATTGTTTGTTATAAAAACTAAAAGTGAAGAAAACAGAACAATACAAGCATCTAGTCAACTCGTAACAAAGATGCCTAGCCGACTACATGACCATATTTCTTGAAACTTTACCATAATCATAATAATTAAGTGTCGCAATAAGGAGCTCCTTATCAGCCGGACGTATGGATGAGGCTACTGACCAGAGCACGTCACTTAATAAAAAAACACTACCTCACGCTATCTTACGATCTAATCGCTTTACATTTCTGATTATGCCCAATGACAATACAGAAAAGTAGACGTAAAAGCCGCAATGGATATCGTTGTAAGGAAAATAGTTGTTATTGTAGAGTTTATTGGTAATATGTCAGAGTGAGAACCAGTTAGGCAAATTATCTGCGAAGAATCAGTGAGTCCACCTGCCGGTCGCCGTCTTCATATATTCATTTATTCAGGCAGGTTTAGTTCTCTGTGTGCGTGATTAGTGCATTGTCTTATTGTAATTATTTGTTGCATGTGTGCTGTTTACTTCTGCTGCTGGAATTCTTTAATGGGTTTTCTTGTGCAAATAGTATTTGAATGCAAAATGATAGTGCAACTAGTGGTTTGCCTGTAATGAGATTATTGTAAATGCAAACGTAAACCATAACTGCAGCTTTATTATTAATAGATATCTACATTCGCTGTAATACTTTTGTTATTAATTATATATGGGACACATAAAAGACACTCAATAAGCTATATTGATCAATTAGGTTAAAATTATAAATAAAAATTAGGACAAAGGATACTGAGGTAGGACACAGCAGAAAATATCCTGCTCAAAATCTGGAGCAGCCCGACTGGCGAAGTACCTACTTCGATCTTATAGAAGATCACTACTAGTGTACTAGCAGTGTTGTGTTCCTGTGGTGAGTAAGGTAACCAGAGCTCCTGGGGAGTGGGGGTAGGGTAACACGCTTGCAATGCTGCTTTTTTGTTGGAAAGGAGATATCCCTAGTTTGGAACCATGATAAGGAAACCAGAATCTGATGATGGGATCCTAGAGAAATCGAGGGAAACTCTCGAAAATCCGCAATAACTTTTTACTGGGTGTACCGATTTTGATAATTTTTAATTTAATCGAAAGCTGATGTTTAACATGTGGTCACGTATAAATTATATTAAGATCTGATAACTAATTTTTGAGTAATCTTTGATAACGCGTAGTTACTTGACTATTTTTTCGTTGATCTACGTTGTATTACTCGTCGATGTAATTGAAGTCGGTTTTTTTTTTCGTTTTCGAGCAAACACAATTATTAAAACTATAAAAGTATTTATAAACTTTATAAACATTGTTTTTATTTTCTAATGATCATCGGCTATGCATAACTTTACAAATACGTTACGCATAAACTTGCACTAAGATTTTTTCTATCTTCTCTAGCTTTAATTTGTGCCAGTGGAACTGAAAATATTATTCTGTTATAGTCGCGCTTGTCAACACTCGGTTCGAATACGTCCGCTGTCGTCTGCTGTAACAAACACCTCACATTCAATAGCATCCGTAAAAGTTCGCACCGTCACGTACCTAGTTTTATATTCCTGTGTTGAGTAAGGTAGCCAGAACGCCAAGAGAGGGTAGTGAGGTTAGGGTCGTCAACGCGGATGCAATTCTTTAGGTGTTGCAGGCGTCCATAGGCTGCGGTGTCCGCTTATCATCAGACATACCGTACGCTTGTTTGTCAACTAATATAATAAAAAAAATCGAGATCTGAAAGAACAACACAATTGCTCAAAAACAACAAACATCCTTTCCACGACAACTGCACTAACTGTCCGTAAAATAGTAACAACACAAAATCATCTGTGAAATCACACACCGTGGGACGCATTTACATTTCATTTACAAATGATACCTCACGTCGTGTTAACACAATTTCACCCTAACATAATAATAAATATGTTAATTTTATAAAAATACATAACTCATTAAATACTCGAAAGTTTAAATAATCAACGTGAATATAATCTATTTTCAAATTAACGAAGATAAAATTAATAATAATCATTACTCAATAACCAAGCGGAACAATATAAAATGGGCACTACTTCGAACAAACAAACCATATTTTAATGTTAGTGCTGTATGTCTGAGAAAGAGATTTTTCAATCGAATACGCAGCGTGAGGCCTAATTATATGTATAATGATTTGAATGCTATTATAATACAAATATGCATAACAAGTTCTTACAGCTTATGTCAGCCTAGTAAGTTGTAAAAAAGTAACCTTATAACAGATTTTAGTTTAATTTGACAATAACTGTACGTAGTTTAACTTTATCATATTTCAATAATATTAAGAAGGGAAAAAAACTTTAGTTTTTGGCAACGCAGGTTAATGTAACATAAATATTAGATTGGATTACTTTCATTAAAAAAAATAATTAATTATTTCAATTAATTACTAAAATTAAGATTAAATTCTGAAAATAAAGTAAACTTATATTAATTGTCTGCATATATAAGCGCATTAAAATATACTGCAGTATTATGAAATATTATTATTGTCATTATAATTAGACATGTACATTTTTTCATACTCCAAGGGTATCAAACAAGCATACGGCGAACCTGATGGTAAGCGGTTACTTTAGCCTATGACACCAGAAGCTTCGTAAGTTCATTTCCGGCCCTATCTTCGATCCTTTTAATTCAAATACAAAACTAAGTAATTACAATATTTACCCAAACTTGCAGTAAATAGCGGTAATAGTTTTAACTTTATGACCTCATGACTAACAGTAATTGAGGATTCAGTTCAGAATGGGCTGTTTAATACAAGCTTTTATCCTGGAAACTATAGGTAGATACACACTCACAGTTGTAAATTATAAATAAATAAAAGATTAAAAAAGTTTCTCGAAAATAATTATGTTTTTTTCGTATTTTGTATAATGTGGCCATTTTGGACAGTTTTGTTGCAATTAGTATTGTCATATACTAAAAAAAAGCTAACTAAAAATTTCTTAAATTATAGAAATATTTTTCTATGTGGTTACGGCAATAAAGAATATAGCCATCCCCTTTTGTCCCGTGGGTGTCGTACGAGGCGACTAAGGTATAGCACAGTTTTACTACCACCTTAGAACTTATAAAGCCGACTGATGGTGGGAAAACCATCCAACTGTAGGCTTTGAAATACGCAGGCCGAAGACGGGCAGCAGCGTCTTCGGTGCGACAAAGCCAGCCCTGCGGTCCCAACCAGCCTGCCCAGTGTGATGACTATGGGCAACACACATGAGTTCACGCCATTTTTGGGGTGAACTTGTGGAGGCCCATGTCCAGCAGTGGACTGCGATATGCTGAAATTATGATGATGATGATAGAAATATAACAATAAATAATTAATTAAGTATTATAAACTTAGTTCAATGGAAAAACTTACAATAAAATCAACTCGTAACAAGACCTCCATCTAGCCGCTATTCCGTCATTAAGGTAATAACGACAAAACAAAAACCATAAAAACATCAAGAATTTCTTTCACATAATAAATTACTAAATATCATTTAAAATAATCACGGGCTAATCACACGGTCACCGATATCTAATGAGGTGGTGGTAGCGCCAGGTGGTACAGTACCACGGTATCTCGTGATCCATAATACATACGAGAACGGTAAGAAATTATTCAAATCGGAGAATATATTCGATTCTCACGTAATTACAAAAACGCCTCGCATACATAATTTAGTAATTTGTTTACTAATTAAACATACATTTCATACAGTTTAAACGATTATACTGTTTTATAGCGATATTTCATTAAGATTGTGATCGTTTTAAGGTAATCGGAATATTCTATGTTAGCGATACACTAACATTTTTTAATGTAATTGAAATTAAAATTTCATATAGTTAATTATATTAGAAGTTTAGTTAACTGTATTGCATGTTTGAGGAAATTATTTTTTAATTTTATACCTAGTTATGCGGGGCTAAAGCTTTCGTTTATTCGATTTTCAAACCGAGTATAGTAAATAAAATACATGAATATTAAGAAAACAAGCCACATATTATATTTACATGGTTGAATTTGTTTAAAAATTGATATTTTTAATTCTCGATCTTGGATGAAAATCTGAGATATATACTCTCAGAATAACAGTGAGGTGGATAAGACATTCACGTTTCACGGAAATATTCTTTGTTCTTATAAGAAGGTATATAGGTATTTATACACTCTATAATTTGAACACTGTACATGTCTTATAAAGTTATAATCAACAAGTTTATGCAATGTCTAAGAAGCAAAAGATAAAAAAGTCTATTTATAATCTGAGTTGGGAAGAGAGTATGGGGAATAGAAATAGAATTTGACTTAAAAGATAAGTTAATTGAATCAATTATCCATTATAATTAAGTATTATCCTTACAATTAAGTAATGGACAGCTATTGAAATTGGTTTTAATCTGTTTTTATTTTTTCGTCAAATCTATTATCTATCAAGTGAATTAAGACTTTTATTTATTTAAATCGATAGTCCAAATGAATATTAATATGGAAGAAAAGTATAGATTAAAGATCTAATGCAAGTTTATTTAAAATTTAAAGTAAAAAGTTCGTTGTACCAGATGTTTTTATCTTTTGAACATCTGAAACTGTGTGAAGAGTTTATGTAGAATAAATTACCTGCCCCAATGTTGCGTTTTACTTTTGAGTTATGTCCAATACTCTTATTTAATACTATCTGTAACCCCCGGTTTCGCTGTTAATTTGAGGAAGAAAAATAGCCTATAACCTTCGTCGGTAAATGGGCTATCGAACACAAAAATAGTTTCTTAATTCGAACAAATAGTTCCTGATATTAGCGTCTAAACCATCAAACAATCTTTTCAGTTTTATAATATTAATAAAGATAATAACATCAAAGAGTTTGCGTTTTATATTCTTTGATATCACAAACGTTAATAATAACAAGTCAAATAATATTTGTTCTTATATTCGATAGATCGAATTTAAGAATCTTTCAACAGTTTTAATAAATTTTTAGGCTATAATATATTATAACAAAGGCTAATAATACTAATAAATATAAGTGATCTTTAAAGTAACCGTAACGTAAATCTTGTAGTTTCTTGCTGATTCTTCTCTGCAGAATCTACATTCCGAATCGGTGGTAGCTTTACTTCTACAAATATAATAATTTATTTTTAAAGTTGTAATTTGTAAAATGACGACTCGAAAGTGCTCTTGGAGCCTATTTGAATAAAGCTGTTTTTGATTTTAATTTTGATTTTGAAATATATTAATTAGCATAACGATTATCGAAATTTAAATTACATCTAATCATAAATCAGGTTTGTTTTTAAATTTTTATTTTCAAAAACTAATAATTTATCAGGATTTTATCGTAATTACCATGGATAACATTCAATGAAACATTTTGGATAAAAACCTTAAAACAATGTTTTTTTTTAACAAACACTGTTTTGTTTGTTTGGAACAAAATGTTTATTAAAGTAAATCTTTTACACATTGATATTTGTGTTTTATTTATTAAAAGATAAAAGTTATGTTCTAAATGTCAATAGATAGTCATAAATATCGGTTTCTCCACAATCCTTTAGCTATCAAACCAAAATATATGAAAAAAGGTAAAAATATCAAAACGTTGAAAATAACAAGAGTCCAAGGTTCCATTTGTGCACGTAATAAAGGGTACAAATGAAATCGCACACTTAGCTCTATCTCAGTTAAGATGATGCGAGACAAAGTGGGAAGGTAAGGTCTAGTGTTCATATTTCTTTTTACAAGAAATACACACAAATTAAATATTAAAAAAAACATATAAGAATATGTACAGAAATAACACATTATTACAATTGTATGAAAAATGGTATTATCTCTGAAAGAAATTCTTCCAGTCAATCCATAGTTATTAGAAAGAATTTCGTATATCGGGCAAATATTGCACTAAGTATCGATTTAAATATATATTTAAAAAAATAAGAAATTAATAACATTATTCGAAGGACAAAGCACAACAATAATATTGCTGTATTAAACGTATTCAACATTTTTAACGTATAAACTTTTTTTTTTTTAAATATGATATGGGCTTACTCTTGACCTCAGTCTAGCTCTAGAGCACAGACGAGGTCGAAGATGGAGCGAGTTCGCCCAGAAGAAGCCTGTTCACTCGCGCTTTAAACATGTTCGGGTTGTATGAACTCGGAACTGATTCGATTAAACATTTTGATGTTCACTCCCCCTTCGTATGAAGTTATTAAGTTACCATTTTATTGATTTTATAATATGAACATAAATTATATCAACTGTCGAATGACAGAAAGACGTAAATAAAAAAATTAGAGTTTTGTCTTCAGTTGGTATCGATTATAGAACACTTTTTCACGAATCTACTTAAATTTTTCTTCAAGTACTAACTTTAAAATAATATAAGCTTGAAACATAAAAAAAAAATAATAAAAAGGCAATTAAATAATATAAAAAATGTAGGTACCTTACAAAAACCTACTTACACAAAAATGATTTGTAATCAAAATGACTTATGTTGTTAAAGTCCCAGCTACCATACTGTGTGTACCGAGCTCACAAAGTATGAAAGCTAGATCTGACCAGTATCGTAATATTCGCGAATAATCCGCAAACAGGTAATAGTATCCAGGGAGAACACTGAGAAGTCCGAGATAAAGAAAATATCAAGACTATTAAAGCCCGTCGCACGCACGTCGCTCTGAGGTTCGACTTAATGAGGACATTCTATTTATTTTATTGTAACAAAAAAGTAAGCTCTTAATCTCAGGGGAGCTTTCTAAAACTAAGCAGTAATTATTTTAATATCTTAATACCATGTACTAATGACCGAGCTTATTATATGTAATTATTGTATTTGTTACAATACTCTTATATTATGATCTGCCAGTTTCGTTTTACCGTATGTTACTGATATGTCGTTGGAATAGACGGCTCCTGGAGTGGAGACCGCGTCTTGGCAAACGCAGTGTGGGACGTCCTCCGGCCCGTTAGACCGACGATCTACGTTAGATTGCCGGTGTTGGCTGGATGAGGATTGCGGAAAACTGGGATGTCTGGCGCAAACTTGGAGAGGCCTATGTCCAGCAGTGGACTGCTATGAAGTGACTGATACGAAGAAGCTTACGAGCCTGTTTCATCACACTCTTTAAGTGTAATATTTATCGCTACTCTGGAGGTTTATTTGCTATAAGCTTTGTCAATATCTGAAGATTACATTTTTTGTCTACTTAATGACAAATTTATCAATCCGCGTTCTCTTTTATGCCAAATCATTTAAAATTATTATTCCTACGTAGATAGTTGCTTCGAAATGAAAATGCTAAATCAGACTTTAAAATCAAACCATGTAATAAAGATACAACAAATATTAAAATACCAAAGAAGCAGGAAAGTAAAAAAATAATAATATTTAAGATACAGGGATAAAATTATTATTTGACTGAATATTATATTCAATTATTATTTTTTAATTGAATTCAATTAGAATGATTAGTAGTATAATTTGTTAAATTCAATGCTACAATTACTCAGATGCCTTCAAAATAAAAATTGAAAAGTCACAATTCCCTTGATGTTGCAGATGTCCATGAGCGACAGTAACCATGTAACTTCAAACGACCCACTTCGTTGCTCCACTTGCTATAGAAAAAAAGTTTTTGTGCAAACAAACTCTAATCTAGAACTCTGCATTTTTAATCATCCAAGATTGTAAACCAGACTATCTAGTACAAAAAAAAATATGTAGCAAATTTTCGTCTTATCCACCCTAATCCTACGCCTTCACCCCGCCATATCTTTTGTAGTTTCGCATGCAGCGCTGTCACGCGGCAGGTCTTAGCGAATTAACACCAGAGTGAAGTTGCATTACAGAACGCTTTACAATCTTACTTTCGTTATTCTATAATTGTTCCTCGAATTAGAATGTCGGGAAATACCTTGCGATGTAACATGACAATTTATCCTAACATATATTTTTTGCATTTAGTGTTGCGGAAAGGTTACGTATTACTTGCTAAAAGTTAAATTAGTTTAGACCATTATGGTTAGATTCATACCTTTAATATATTATACTAAATAAAGATGACTCGGTATTAAGAATGTAAATTATGAATTTTATTATAATGGCCATACGATATTTGTGTTTCACAAAACTAAATATATATGTATTGTGGTATCGATATTTATACAATAAAATATTTTAAAATAATATGACTGTAACAGAGTTCATTGCTCTGTTTTTACACAGTTTCCATTTCAGCCATCTTCGTCATCCACAGCTGAATGTAGGCCGAAGGTTCGAAGCAGCTTTTATCCATCGGCTACCGGCGACTCACTTCAAAATGTCATAATCTACTTTTAAAATTAATTTATGGAGACAAAAAAAAGCTTTTATTCTAACCATTCAATATGCTCACGAAATAAACTGTACACTGAATATATGATCAAGTCAATATAAATATACAATTTAGAAAATCTTTCACTATATCCAGCGCAAAGAGAAATTAGTGTATCTTAATCTAGTTCCTGATTTTCAAAATAATTTTCTATATATATATATATATATATATATATATATATATATATATATATATATATATATTTCAATTATTCATATCACAATAAATAAAATCTTTTATTATCGGCGTTTGGTAGGCTTCTTCGAGTTTTCACTTCGAAGATTCCGCGATGCTTGAAGACAAAAGTCTTCGAGCAATGCGTCCTGCCTGTGTTAACATACGGAGCCGAGACGTGGACACTAACGAAGGGACTGGACCACAAAATTAAAGTCGCGCAACGTGCAATGGAACGGGCTATGCTTGGGGTTTCTCTCAAAGATAGGATTAGAAATAAGACTATCCGCGAGAGAACGAAAGTAAGCGACATAGTCCACAGAATTAGCAAGTTCAAGTGGCAGTGGGCTGGTCATCTGTGTCACAGGACCGATGGCCGTTGGAGTAGACGGGTCCTGGAGTGGAGACCGCGTCTTGGCAAACGCAGTGTGGGACGTCCTCCAGGCCCGTTGGACCGACGATCTACGTAAGATTGCCGGTGAAGGCTGGATGAGGATTGCGGAAAACTGGGATGTCTCTCGCGAACTTGGGGAAGCCTATGTCCAGCAGTGGACTGCCATAGGCTGAAGTGAATAAATAAAATCGTAAAATAACTTAAGCAATATCAAAACGCAATAAATGTCCGTGTCGGTAAACGTTTATGATAACAAAAAAATCTCCTTACGTATCGCCTTATCATAAATAAAACGAGTTAATATTAAATACCCTATTAAGTTCAGTAGGGATTAATTAAGTAGGCAATTAAAATGCTACTCCCTTCCTCATTTCTGTTTAGTGCTAATAATGGTAATAAATCAGGATATCGTATTTGTGACCGACGGACAGACAATCTATATAGCTCTTTCAATTGTCGGTTTATTTATCTAAAAACTTCTAGTTCCTGTGACCCTGACTTTGTTCGGGATGTAGTATTTATGATCTTTAATTACCGTGAGAACTGTTAAATTTATTCACAAAATATATTGTTATATCAGTCCAAAGGGATATAAAGGTCAATTTTTTATGTTTATATGTATAAGTCGCTTCAGCCTGTAATATCCCACTGCCGGACATAGGCCTCTTTCCCCGTGTAGGAGAAATATCACAGCTTAATCTATCACACTGCTCCAATGCGGGTTGGCGGATATATTCCCTAATATGAGTAACGATCGCTATCAGGTGTACATGATAACAAGCGGGATCGACGGCTTAACGTGCTCTCCGATGTACGGTGGGGAGACTTACAAGGACTGCACAAGCACTCAGACCACGGTAAACATCTGTATGGCCAATACAAATGTTGATTGAACACAAACCAGTGCTGTGACCGTTGCGCCAACACGTGAGCCGTTTTTTAATCGTATATCATTAAAACATTACGTTGTCTAGAAACTCGAGAAATTTTCTAAGCCTCTACTTTATCACTACACACCCATATAAATAAAATTGGTCACTATTTTTATTTTATTGCAAAAAAAAATACCACTTGAATATAATCATTAACTAAATACACTAAGTACAGGAAGCATTTATATATTAAATGCGTCATATCAAAGGTAAATACAAGACATTAACCAGAGATATAAACTAATCTCTATCGTCATCGTAATGTCACGGAACCTATAAGGGACGTACAGTTAACCCGCGGCACAATGCGAATAGTATCGTATAAAAATATCAAGCCGCTTCGTTGAGCCTTATATGCAGTACAATGGCAGACGTGCTTGCGGGACCCTGGGTTTACTACGTAAATGTACTTGTATGTTTATTATATTATTATTATTTATTTAAATTTAAAACGAATTAAAGAGTTCATCTATGAACTATGTATTAATTTCGGCAAATAAGTATTTGATACATAAATAATTTAAATATATCTATGGCTATACATGTGTTTATAAAACGCTAATTGCAGGAAAAAAAATTGGCTATAAGCCTTCCTCGGTAAGTGGGTTATCCAACACATAAAGAATTGTTCAATTTGAACCAGCAGGAAATTTCCTGCTCAAAATAAGAAACAGCTTACTGGGGTAAAACCTAAACCTTACAGATCACAGCTAAATAATACTGTTTTCAAGCAGTGTTGTGTTCCCTTGGTGAATAAGGTGACCAGAGCTCCTGGAGGGAATAGGGGTTGCCGAAGTCTATAAGCTACGGTAATCGTCTACCATCGGGTGAGCCGTACGCTTGTTTACCGACCTAGTTATATAAAAAAGAGATTATCGCTTTTAAAAAACACAGAAACAAACTTTTCAGCTTTATAATATATATATTATATCGTATATAATAATCTAATGGTTATTATTATATACGCCAATGTACATATTATATATATGTATGTTTTCAAATAAAAATCAAACCTTAAATTAGATACTAAGTATTTTATATTGTCAATATTACAACTCTAAATCCCTCTGAATAATAGAAAATATATCTTCAATGAAGTAGCATACTAGAACTATTTTTGATATAGGATATGAAATAGAATACTTTTGTCACTAATCAACTTAACATGACATTTTTATTCTATCACAGAAAACGTTTAAACAGAAAACCGACACAAACATTTACGTCCTACGGCTATGCGTGTCCCGGAACGCGAAAATATATATTTATTGTTTAAGTGACGAGCTATAAATCTCGGCGACAAGAACCTGACGGCGGGCTATTGTGTCTATTGTGATTTTATAGGATGCTTATTGAAAGTTGGCCTGTTGAGGTAATGGTCTATGGCCTGAGACTTGTTCCTTGTCTTGTATTCCGTACGAACTTGTATAGAAAGTCATCTGTTATGATGTAAGTATGTGTATAATGTGGTAGTTTTACAGTAATGGCCAATAGACATAACACGTAAATGGTAACCAAAGGGTCACGATGTCAAATCGTATTATTTTTTAAATGAATTTCAAACGGAATTCTCTTTCGGGATTGTCATAAAATATACGTTGAAAAAGAAATTATTAGCAGAGAGATTAAGTTACTAAATTTTATTATTTTGTTGAAGAAAAAAGACGACTTCTGTACTTATTATTATTCGGCGTTAAGATAATGACGGAAAAAAAGAAAACTGTTTTATGAAGAACTGAACAGTCACAAGTTTTACTACGATCAGGGCTAAAAAAAATGCAATTCAAGTTTAATCAATTATTAAATGTAAAATTAAAATAATTATTAAAAAGTATAATTATATAAATGGTGAATATCAAAAATTTACAATATACGTAAAAAATAAGAGTTGAAGCGCCATAATTATGTGGGTACTTTAATAAAACCTAAAACAGAAAAATAAATAAATAAATTCACAGGAGCGCAGAAGCTAGCAAGATGTAAACAAATACGTTTTATTTAACTAAAGATAGATGCCCATTGCCAGTTTGAATAATTCGCGGGCATAAGCTCCGTTCTTTCGCATAAATTAAACTTAAGATATGCGTGACATTTTCGTTATTTACTTTGTTTTAATGAAATTTTATTGCCAGCGTTAAAACCTCTTTGTTGTTACAACGTGTTCGCAAATCATTCAACGTCACCACTTCGCTCGCATAAACAATTGCTGAACATAAATTTCTCTGTTATGATAAATGATCCAATGAAGGAACTTCGTGTTATAACTGTTTTTATACTGTTAACTTATGTTATTTGTAACTTAGCTAACTGTAATAATACATAACCTATTATTAGAAACTATATTAGTATATGAAAGGAAAAAGAAAGACATAGCTTCGTACAGTCGGACCAACCGAACTACGTACCGCTAAATTTTTTTAAATGAATATCCATTTTTTTTAAGTACAAATGTTGATATGACAATAACAAACTAAAAATATCATCAATGTTACCAAATTCGGTACAGTCATGTGAAAATTATGTGTGTAGATAATTATCTTGAATCTATCTTGCAATTAAGTAATTTAACACAAAAAAAGCTAAAGTAAAAACAGTTAAATTGTTGCGACTAGAACAAGATGTATACAATTTATATTACTTTGTCTATCTTTTCAAGAAAATAAAGATTTCCAAAGCAAATAGAAACCGCGCTGACTACTGCATGATAACAATTTCTTTGCAAGGTTACACAAGGTCATAACCACGATGACATCTTGCGATCGCTATCGAAGGAACAGGATTTTTATAACGATAATTAGTCGCTATCATAACTGCGGAGAGTTCAGGACAATAATTTAATCATAGTCTAGGACATGGCTCCCTATAATTATATTCTATATTTAATATCCTACGTTGCCTTTAACAAGAACGTTTGAAATTTTATTGAAATTTTTTCTAGTGATCTGTTTAATTATTTTTCGGTTTAAAACATTACCTAAAAAAAAAAATATTTTGCACATTAAGTAATGTTTATCTAAAAACAAGCGCAATTCCAAATTTTTTTAATCGTTAACTATCCATTTTTAGCAAACGCATACCACAATAACTTACATAAATATATCACTCTAGGAAAAAATATACATACTGTACAGGCGATAAAATATAAGCATAGTATGTTTGAAAAAAAAAATAATGAGAAATACGTTAAATGATATTAGTACATACACCTCTGACGAAAAAATCCGTATTGATACAATTTATAGTGCACTGTAAAAGATAAAGCTTATTTTAATCATAACGAACTTTGAAGCAATGTCTCTTTTTTATTAGCTTTTTTTCATATAGACAAATATATATAAAACTATAAAATTTTCTATTTAAATAATTTAGTGTATAAATCGAGTCGCTGCCTCTTAGACTCTATCATAAAACTATAAATAGGACTAAATAGTGTACCTACCTCTAGACGAAAGTGCGTTTCGAAATTAATGGTCAATAAATACTACGAACAAAAACAATAAAGTACAATTTTTATGTCGCCTTTGTCGGTAACAACCCATTTTATGGATAAATAAAAATATCCCGTATCATCGTAATAATTATTATATTGCTGGAGGCTTTTGTATACAAATTAAGAAATAGTCTTAAAATGAGCTAATCCAAAGTAAAGTAGTGAATGTATTTAGTGAATGAATCAGACCTCTCTGTGTGCCTTTGCTGGGCAGAGGTCTCTTTTTAACTAAAACTGTAACTTAGGAACGTAATGCATTTACTACTTATCATGATGGATTAATTGATTCAACCTGTAACATCTGGGAACTGGTTTCTTCCACTAGCCACTTCTGAGTATAGGCCTCTTTCTCAATATAGGGGTAGGGTCAAACCTAATCCTTTTCGCTATTTTCTACTATGAGTGACGATCGCTGTAGACACTTATGATAAAAACCAGAATTAACAGCATTTCGTGCTATCCAACGCACACGGAGAATATTTTTTTACTAAATCGCGGTATGTCCCGTATAAGAAAGAGTGTTGGTAGTTACTGAGAAAGCTTAATGACTTCGCTCGCTCGCTTCTGTCTGTGATATCCCACCGCTGGGCATAGGCCTCTTTCCCCATGTAGGAGAAGGATCAGAGCTACTATCTATCCACTTAACATAACTTAAACTTTTAAAGGACGATTTACAAAAGTTATTATTAAAAGCTCGTTTTCTTTCGTAATCTATCAACGGCATTTTAATCCCCGTTTCCTCCTTAACGATGCTTTTTCTAACGACGTTCCACAGTAATGAATAGATTCTAGAAACAGGTCTAACAAAAATTCATTTAAATGCCTAGGAAATTGTGCAGCAGTTATAATGTTATGTAATATCTGGTACTAAATGACACTTCCCATTGTCAATTTTATAATACTAACGAGAATTTTATATTTAAGATATTATTCACATTTTTGTCTATATTAATAAAGAAGTAGAAGTAAGTTAGAAAGATTTGTTTGTTTTTCATTTCTAAATGATGTCAGAAAATGCTGTTCGAATTGAGAGCATAATTTTTATTTTTTATACATAGTTATTTCAATAAGAAAGATAGGCTAAAATGCTTTGAGAGAAAATAAAGCAAAATTTCTTACATTTAAACATTCATGCATGAAATTTTAGGAAATGACTTGATTTTAAAATATTACCATATAACCGAAATATATAACTAATATAAGAATTCTACTCTCTATGTTTTTGTTACCTAATTCTTCGGTGCAACAAAATCGAAGCGATTATTACTAATTTACTGTTAGAAAGCTACAATATCCTAACTTACATAGGCTATTTAACATCCCGCTATGGCTTATAATAGCAAAATAACGCTATACGTATCACAGGTTTGATTACGAGATATACCTACATTTATCGCTAGCTATTACAATAAATATCTTTTATGTATTTATTGTAAAACTGTCGTACCTTTTATTACGCTTTAAGTATAACTATTTCTATAAATCTTAAAGCCCGGTAGCCAAAACAGTTAACAAATATTATAATAATAAGCAATTAATAAACACATTCAGCTGAGTAATAATTGTAATGAGTTTAAAATTATTTTGAATACAAACACAAAGTGCCAGTAGTTGACAGGAGCGTGGCTGGCGGCCATGCGCCCGCGTAGGCTTATTACCGCGCCCGGGGGAAGGTATGATAGACGCTAATTGTCTAACGTAGAACAGGCTCGGTAATTATACCTGTGAGAACTATTTTTTATAATTTATTAAGAAAAATAAGTTTTAAAAATATTTACCTGTTGTAATATTTTACTATTAACCAACATTTTTAACCGACTTACAAAAAGGAGAAGGTTCTTAATTCGACTGTTTTTTTTTATGTATGTTACATCAGAACTTTTGACCGTGTGGACCGATTTCGACAATTTTTTTTTTAATCGAAAGGTGGTGTGTGCAAATTGGTCCCATTTAAATTTATTTGAGATCTAACAACTACTTTTCGAGTTATATCTAATAATGCGTTTTTACTTGACGCTTTTTTCGTCGATCTACGTTGTGTTATACCGCACAACTTTCTACTGGACGTACTGATTTTGATAATTCTTTTTTATTAGAAAGAAAATATCCCTAGTTTGGTACCATGATAAGGAAACCAGGATCTGATGATGGGATCCCAGAGAAATCGAGGGAAACTCTCGAAAATCCGCAATAACTTTTTACTGGGTGTACCGATTTTGATAATTTTTCATTTAATCAAAAGCTGATGTTTACCATGTGGTCACATATAAATTTTATCGATATCTGATAACTACTTTTTGAGTAATCTTTGATAACGCGTAGTTAGTTGATTATTTTTTCGTCGATCTACGTTGTATTACTCGTCGATGTAATTGAAGTCGGTTTTATTTCGTTTGCGAGCAAACACAATTATTTTACACTAACCTCATTCAGAATATTTATAAATGTCATTCCACAATCCACATTAGTGTACTGTTCAGTTTTCAGGGCATCAATTAATTACATACAGTAAAGTCTCCACTGAATTAAAAGTATTTTTATCATTAGTTTTCAAAGTATTTGAGTGTCAGGTTATTTAAGGAATGTGATGGCTATATAAATGTACTATACTTTTATAAAGCCGACCGATAGCGGGATAACCATCCAACTGCCGGCTTTGAAATACACAGGCCGAAAACTCTATTACTCCATTTTTGGCGCGAACTTGTAGAGGTCTATGTCCAGCAGTGGACTGTAATATGAGCCGTGTGATGACTAAACTCATCGATGTGATTCACATATACGTTTGCTGTTATTACCAGTAAAATGCGTGTATTTGATTACTTTATAAGACGAATACGCCAGCGCGCGCAGCAATTTTACTAAAAACGAGAATACACAAAATGACAGAGTACAAAATACCTAATTTATTCCGACAATTATTGTAACAGCGTGGTAATGATATCTTTAAAAAAAATAGTATCATAACAGTGAAAATATCGGAAGGTCCAGTTTTTTTAACCGCTTAATTTACCAAATTACACGTCCACGATGTAAATAAGCGCTCGCCGATGTTAAAAAAAATATCCGTTAATTTATGAATATGTAACATAATGTCTTACAAAAACCGAACTGAATTCGCGTTCTCGGAACAAAATTTTAATTAAACAAGAGGCATGTTTCCTTTTATCTGCCGGGAGAACAATGAGTGCAACAATTACAATCGACTCGTGCGCACGTATTACGGGACTTGACGGGGAAAAAAGGCGAAAACCTGACCCGAATTGCTCTTTTTGCGAATGTGCTTTCGACCATAGTTTATAAGGTTCAGTCAGCCCTATTAACTTGAAGACAAATTATTCATAATTCTGTTACGTTTATAGAAACACGATCTCTTCGCAAAATGTTACTATCTTTTGTAATCAATAGTACCTAGATTATATTCAAAAGTTGTAAAATCTGCAAATTGTGATATACATATGTATAAAGAAACAAGAAATCTAAAGTAAGTTTTAAATCATTTAGCAAATATCTTTAAGACTATTTCAGTCTTGTGATCTAACGTTATATAAAAATGTGATAGTTTAATTGTAGTTTCATCTGATTTTAAACTAATATATATATTTTAGAAGTAGATAAAAATGTAAAAATCTATCACTTGATGTATTTATTTTAACGGTATGACTTTGAATGTGTGAACGTGAGTACGTACAATCGCGAAAGGGCTATGTGTGGGTAGCCGGTCACTTGATGTTGCTGCCCGTTTCACATAAGCTGTGGTATAATGACCGAAATATGCTGAAAGCAAAACATTTCGGGGTCAATTTGATTTATATACGGTTTGATACAGTTCCACGGCTTTCTTGTCCGACAATACGAAATTGATGGTTGAAATGAACTCAGGAGAAATTGTCTTAAACTGGTTTTCGTACATAATTCGGTGCTTTTATTAAAATTACTATAATTTTTCGATTATTTTAAACGCTGTCGATTACTATCTCAGATGTTTTGAGTTGTGTCTCGCTCTGGATTCTACCGCTTTTTTTCTTGTACGGTAAAACAAACGTTAATTAAATTGTATGGCGAAAAAGAATGATCAATACTAAGAAATTGCTAAATCGCATTCAAAACTGTATATCGTAACGTGTTTTGTACTAAGAATTATAACTGTCCTTTTAAATCGAAGACACATTGACATTTATGTTTGTCTGTTTTGCTGATGAGATCCACGTGTAACTTATTATTAAAATTTCTTTTGAATACTAAAGCTTTCTAAAAGGAGAAAAATAGTTAAAACAAGTTTCTGTAATTGTAAAGTTTTTAGTAAGTTGAAAAAAACTTGTATAAAATAAAATACTTTTATGATGCTTATATTGTTAGCCAGGAAATCATAATTCCTAGGAGTTTGTAGTCTTTCTATAAATTATTCAAAGGACACTGTAAAATTTACAGTCACTTAATATCGTCATAGTCTGGTCATAGTTTGTTCATAATTAGTAATATATTTTACAGTTTTATTCCAAGCTAAACTACTAACCTTCTAAAGAACAGCTTCAGTTTCGTAAATGAATAGCAAAACATATTCTATCCTGCTTAATGATTACTTGCCACTTACCTCAGATAAACACTGGAGTAGTCAAGCATACTATGACTCTATCAAACTTAGTCATTTTTTTATAAAGTTCAAAAAAAGTATATCATTCAATAATTATTAATTTCTTTTATAATTAATCCTATTCACATTCACGTATTTTAAATTTTTAAATTTTAAAATGTGAATCAATATACAAAAAAAAAAGTTTAATTTCATTCAGTTTAGTGTCTACCTTATTCATTATACTATACTGTATCTATAATATTTTAGTTATTATAGTATTATAGTATTTTAGTTACATTAATTTCTAATAACAGATTTGAATTTGAATCCTGAAGTATGTAGGCTTAAATTGTCATATAAAATCTATTTAAGCTTTCGCATTTCAAATTAGAGTGCTGGTTTTTCCTTATATTAATGAAATTATAAATGGAAACTTATCCTTTATACTGTAGCAAATTTTTTCCTAAGATGTAAATAATTGTCATAGTCGATCTATTTACTGGAGATGCAACTGTGACTCACTTTAACTACTAAACCTGTTACACGACTTATAAACTAATTTAAACCTCGTTTCATTGACTTAGAGATAAGTTTAGATTAAAAATAACTAAGTCTTTCACTCTAAATCGAGGTTTAGATTTAAGTGTTCTTATTTATTGCAATTTGTCAGCGAAACGAGATTTTAAACTTGTTTTAATTGCAGGTAACTAGACATTAGGGTTGTGCAAAAATAGATTTATAATATTAATTCTTAAAACAAGTGGTGCCGGTGGCTTTGCTTGTAGTTATTTTAGTTTAGAAGACAGGTACAAATTTTTGACAATTGTCAAATATGCTGTAGAAAAAATATTTATTAGTATTTATTTCGTGCCGTTTAAAATATCGTATTTCTATTTAAAAAAAATTATAATGTATGTCAAACCTTGGTATATACCTACGTATGAGCTACAGTCGTGTGATAAAAATATAAGTAAAGATATATGTAAAAACTATATTTTCTAATGTAATACTGAACACTTGTAAATATTTTTATTAAGTTAAACCTCTTAAACAATATTCTATTTACATATACAGAAAATGTGACTATACAGTTAAATGTTATTTATTTACATGATTAATATGTCGATAAAATTTATGTTAGTACATAAATGGTAAATATATTAGGTAATTTTCGATTATATGATTAGATAATTATGTGATTATAAATTCAATAAATAAATCATGAATTGAAGTAACTGAATATCAATAAATACTAAATTAAAAAGGAGACGTAAACTAAAAATACAGACTGTATCGCAGTATGGTATTTGTAATTGACTTCAAAAAAAGGAGGAGGCTCTCAATTCGACAGTGTTTTTTATGTGTGCTAAACTCTTAACTTTTTACTGGGTCTATGGTTTTACTGGTATCAAAATCGATGTACCCAGTAAGCTCTCGTCTCTATTCTTTTTTGTTCGAAGCTGATGCTTGTCGTATACTTTGCGTGTATAATAGTAATGCGTATTTCTCGTTTAATTGTCGATTTTATCTATTTTTTTATTTTTTCGAGAACAAACACACTTATAACAAGATCATGATAATCACGCTTTAGAAATTGTGATAAAATATTCATTTTTTCTAATGTAACATAACCCTGTATTGGTGATTGTTGTGCCATCCGCCATTTTGTTTTGTTTCCCGTGCTTCGCATGATGGTTTGGGCGCCTTACCATCAATAAAGATGTCTAGCTTAATTTATGATGAGAACTCAACGATCTTTTATCTCATTAAAGTAATGGAAAGAAGAGTCTTATTCTTATTATTAAATTATCTGCAGTTGGTCTAAAAAGCGTAAATTGAGCTAATTGTAAAGGACCATTTATATCTATTTGAAACTGAGGTAGGGCACAGCAGGAATTTCCTGCTCAAAATATGGAGCAGCCCGACTGGGGTAGTACCTCGACCTTACAGAAGACCACAGCTAAATAATACTGTTTTCAAGCAGTGCTATATTCCTGTTGGTGAGTAAGGTGACCACAGCTCCTGGGGGGATTGGGGATTAGGTCGGCATCGCGGTTGCGATGCTTCTGGTGTTGCAGTTGTCTATAAGCTACGGTAATCGCTTACCATCGGGTGAGCCGTACGCCTGTTTGCCGACCTAGTTATATAAAAAAAATTAAACAATATATCACTATACCTTAATGGTATTTCCAAGTAAATATTATTTTCTGTTACTGAGGGGTAGTATAATCGTAGAGACATCTTGCTCAAAATTTCTTTGCAGCCCGCCCGCTTAATTTTAAACTAATCAACCATTTAGTCAAACCGTTTTCTAATATTGTGTAACACTGAGAAATATTTCGATAGATAGTCCTAATGAAGATTTAAAGTCTTTATAAAATGCTAAGCTCACTTAGTTTCACCTGTCATTTTTGTTTCTCTTGAGATCACGATCTGATTTACTTTTATCTTTATTATTGCTTCATCATTACAGCCTATACAGTCCACTGCTGGACATAGGCCTCCACAAGTTAACGCCAAAAATAACGTGAACTCATGTGTTTTGCCCATAGTCACCACGCTGGGCAGGCGGGTTGGTGACCGCAGTACTGGCTTTGTCGCACCGAAGACGCTGCTGCCCGTTTTCGGCCTGTGTATTTCAAAGCCAGCAGTTGGATGGTTATCCCGCCATCGGTCGGCTTCTTAAGTTCCAAGGTGGTTGTGGAACCTTGTTATCCCTTAGTCGCCTCTTACGACACCCACGGGAAGAGAGGGGGTGGCTAAATTCTTTAGTGCCGTAGCCACACAGCACTTATTATTGCTTAAAATGTCAAAAACAGCAACCGATCAAGACAGGCGCGTTCTTTCAAACTTTGAAGATATTATTTTAATTCATTTTAAAATTTTGTTTTATTACAATAAAACTTTTAAATTGAATGCCATTGCAATTGGTTTGTTATAAAAAAAAAAAAAAGTTTTGAATTAAATCAAGAAGCAAAAAAAACAACAACGTAAAAAATGATAACTCAAAACTTACTCGTCAGATCTCAAATGAAAATGAGATCATATGACAATCACCAGCTTCCGCACAAAACAAAAATATTAAAATCAATACACCCGGTAAAAAGTTATGAGGTAGCACATATAAAAACGTCAATTCTAATCGAAAACCTCCTGCTTTTTTTGAAGTCGGTTAAAAAATATGAAAGTCTATAAAACATTTTTCTCATAGAGGGTCTATGGATTTATTAGATGTCAATCAAAGGTAAAACATATTGACAATTTTCTTACCCCTCTGTTGGGGAGGGTGTTTTAAAAACGGATGTTATTTCAATCTAATAAAAATGTGACGGAATTGGGTTATTTTAAATTTAGTCATATTTTTATTTTGTTTATATTACATGTAAATGGTTTTTGAACATGTTATAATTGTGATATTTTACTATTGACAGAATCACGATGCTATGGTTGATAGATTGATTGGTTTAATGATCCTATGATTATCCAAAATTAGTGAATGTTTAGTTTTTTTTAATACGTTAACGAGTAATCTACTTTTAAGACCAAGCTGTGTGCCTTGGTCTGTTTTAAAAAAAAATACAATTATTCGCGTCACACTGCAAGCTGCTTTCCTACTGCAGCTCAACATTAACAATAAAAAAAAATTACCAAAGTGTTCACTCTTTATTTTAAATTTTAAGGAAACGCTTATCTTCTGAAGCCATATTTAAGATGCATCTACTCGTATATGTAACTGGTAGGTATATAAAATTATATTGTTGGTAAAATTATCATTTGAATACTGAATTTAAAAAATTAAAAGTCTCTATGTATTTAGAAAAGAGAATATTAATTCCTTATAATCACGATAAAACTAGTAATAATACATACTTCACACAGAAATAAAAAAAAAAAACTAACAAATAGCTAACATTATTACAAACGATAACTTAGTAAGTGCCAATATTTAACAAGGATTGTTATCACCGCATGCCGCTAGAGGGCGTTGTAACAAGCCGGGGGACAATTCCGCGTATTTCCGCAGCGCCGCCACAATCAGTCGTCGATCAAGGAATTTCCGTGCACTGATTGACAGTCGATGAAAATTGACGGACTGATTGTTTTGCCAGCGAATTAGTGGCACGGTGCATTCTAGGTGACGAGATTAGGGTGATGTGACTATTTCAAATATCGAACGGGGATTTGTGTTTACGTATTTCGGCATTGGTAAACAGCCTTTGTTTCGTCAAAGAATTCGCGGCAACGGCGCTTTATAGGATTGTAAGTGACGATATTATTGTTTGAAGAGACTATTCCAAATATCGATAATCTGTTTACATATTTCAACGTTGCATCTGTATTTCAAACACGTGAAGTTTAATGATACGTTATAATTTCTAACTTACTAAGCGATACCCATTAGCAAGCATATCATTCCATAACGAACTACTACTAAGTGTAAGAAAACTAAAAAAGGAACAGATTTGTTTTAGCCGATTTCGAGTTTTACGCTTGATTACGCGAGACGATGATCGATCGCTGATTCGATCTCGTACATGACAAACATTTCTATTGGCCATATAGATATAGAGTTTTGTCGTAGTGTGGGCATTTGTGCTTGTGTATTGTGTATATTTCCGGACCCCCGACACAGAAGAAACTCCTACTGAGGGCCGTTAAGTGTGAAACGTTTATTAATTTATTTTTTGTATTGTTTTCTGTACAAAAGTTGATCTATTCATACAAATTTACTTACACACATTATTTCATCACAATTAAAATTCCACCACATATAAAAAATAATAGGCTTAAATAAAATCATCGATGGTACAGTAAACTTAATAGTCGTAAATGAAATTAATTAATAGTATAAATAACTCGCGTAAATTATGATTATAGAATGGTCTCTTAAAATTAAATTCACATAAAAAGTCGTTCGAGCCATACTCTTACGATACTTTGTATTAATAAGTAGTAAAATAGTTAATTATCACATATTTTTAGGCGTTTTCATTATAAAATTAACAATATATTTGGTTTATTACGACTAACACATTCAAAGGACTTTTATGGACACTTCGAAGTGATTGGAGTTGGTACATAGCCAGGAAAATTTGCTGTGTTAAAATCACGCGCAAGCTTGAGTGTTATTCGCTAACTAACCATAAAATTTGATGTGAATAAAAACTTATTCATATAATTCGACTTGTTCCGAAACATACGATTATTTTTCGCTTACAACTCCTTGATACGACTCTACAAATAATAGTAAAAATATATTAAGATATTCCATGTTATGTTATTAAATACTTTCATTAACTTTATCAAAAAACTTGTTTTTGTCAATAATGGTTATTTATTTTATGATTGTAAAATGTATTATACGTTTTTTGTACCAAATATAGTTATTATTACGTTTAAAAAAAACAATCTGTTATAATATTGTATTTTAGCTGGTAAAATAACATTTTTTTCTGACTTTCTTGACAATTAAGAGCAAAATATAAAATAGATTTTTATTTTCAAGAAAAGAAGTGCTTGTGTACGTACGCCTATGTTAATTGTGCAAGAAATACTCAGGTCTTATGTAATAGCTTAAAAATCGAGGCAATTTTACCATATTAAAATTAGTATAATCAGAAAAAATATTTAATTGTATAACTTTTTTTTTATACAAACTATAATGCGATACAAACTAAACATTATTTGTCTTAGCATATCATAAATAATGTCATTTACGATGTTCTAGATTCTGGTTATTTAACGTCATATTAACGAAATTATTTTCCTGAACAAACAACAAATCATACAATTTGGATTTATATATACCTACTTTACAAATGTTAGTGATGTGATTCTGTACAAACTCTGGTATTTCGATCGAAATGGTCATGTTCCAGTTCTTGCGGACGGGTGTCAACGCGTATCGAATTGAGTCGTCTAAGCCGTAATAAATTTATATTTTATATTGATATTAGCTGCACCAATAGATATTGTTCTGTTTTGCGACTTGTTAAAAGCTGAAATGCTCGTAATTGTTACGTTTGGAAATTTCCCATTTTTTTACAAAGTATAAAACTGGAAAAGCGATAACAAATTCAGTGACTCATTTTTATTTATAAACGCCTTACTAAGAATCTAGTCTCTTTACTTAGTATTATTATAAAGTTGAAAATTAATGTTTAAAAAAACATTTTTAGAGTACTGTAACCAAGAAGTAATCAAAAGACAAAAAACAATACGAATTATGAATAAGGATTCGTAGGTCTTCAGCTTATATGCCTAAAATATATCCCAGTATCTAAAAATAATATTACTACAAGTTTTTATTTTCTTATATTAAGCAACTTGCTCAGTTTCGCAGCTTTATCGTTTAACTTCTAATGAGTGGAACTACACTCGCGTGCAACTGAATCGACTCAAGCCTTATATTGGTATATATGTTCGATTTTTCGGAAAATGGCGTATCCGATTTTTGTAAAAGTTTTTTTTATTCCAAAGACATATATTTTTTTTCATAAATATAGCCATTTTCAAATAAACAATGAAAAAACTTTTTAAATAAATACGGTCAAACATGAGCGTTACAGAAATTACCCGTTGCGGTACCCATGAGTTGCGAGACTAAATCATGTATAAGAGCTCACGTGACCCATATTTCTTATCAGTCACTCGTCAGATGTTGACAGGTACACATCTCCTTAAACTCCCAGTATTTTAATCGCGATCCAATGGACAATACCTCAGATGCAGCGGTCCAAGTTGTAGGTTTGTTGCAAGCGGGCCATAATCAAAGGCAAGTCGCTCGTAAACTTAACATGAGCCAATCAGCTGTTTCATGAGTATACAGAAGGTTTCAAGAGACCGGTAGCTCCGTTCGGAGACCACAAACCAATAGACACCGGAGCACATCTGAGACGGACGATCGCTTCATTATCTCAACTTCGTTGAGAAATCGTTATCTCACGGGCGTTGATGTGCAACAGGAGCTCAGAAGGGTTCGAGGAGTGGCTGTCAGTCAGTGGCCAATTAGAAGACGGCTGAAGAAATCTAATTTAACTCCTAAACGGCCGGCCAGAGGCCCGAAACTGACCGCAGGTCACCGTCAAGCCCGACTTTAATTTGCTCGTGAACACCTCAATTGGACTATTGAGCAATGGAGCTCCATCCTGTTCACTGATGAGAGCAGAATGTGTCTCCATGGCAATGACAGAAGAGACCGAGTATACAGGCGTCCAGGGGAACAGTTCTCGCAATGCTGTTTCGCTGAAACAGTATCATATGGCGGTGGTTCAGTCACGATGTGGGCTGGAATATCTTATGAAGGGAAGGCCGAGCTTGTTTTCGTGCCTGGTGGTGGTCGGAGTGGTGGTCTAACAGCTCAAAAGTACGTGGAAAACATTCTCCTCGATCATGTTGTACCTTATGCAGGGTACATATGAGAAGATTTTCTATTGATGCATGATAATGCTCGGTGCCATACAGCAAGTGTTACTCGCCAGTATCTTCAAGAAAAGCAAATTAGGACGATGATGTGGCCAGCCCTCAGTCCTGACCTGAATTACATTGAGCATTTATGGGATGAGCTCAAACGGAGGGTGCGAGCTAGAGATACGGCTCCATCAAGCATCGTCGAGCTCAAAACTACGCTAGAGGAAGAATGGAATACGATACCTCAAGATTTTATCAAAAAAGTGATAAAATCAATGAAAAATCGCATGCAAGCCATTATAAAAGCTAGGGGAGGCAATAAAAAGTATTGAAAATTTTAATTTTCTTTACTTCTATCAAAAATAATTTTTTTATTCATTATGTTGTTGTTTTCATTTTTCTTCGTTTTTTATGCATTTCTGTCAAATTAAATTTTATCAATAAATACTCAACCGATTTTTCTCATTAGGATAACATTTTTTAAGAGAAAAGATTAGGCTTTCAAACAAAAAAAAGAACAAGAAAATCGGATAAGCCATTTTTCTAAAAATCGAACTTTTATACCAATATACGGCTTGAGTCGATTCAGTTGCACGCGAGTGTATATGTATATATATTACAAATAGACTATCGGTAATTCTGAAGCTATTAGTATCTACATTCAAAGTTTTTTTTTGGGTTTGGTTACGTATATATTTGTAAGACTAAAAATATTTGTCTAAAGTTTCGCATTTACTGTTTTATGTATGATAACTATAAATAGAAAATTAATCAAAGAAAAAATGCACTTATCGGACCTGTGTTCAGGACTTGTAATGTGCAAATCAAAAACACTACGTTTAAATATTCCTCATTACGGTAAAGAACCAGTTGAGCATATGCGCTTGCCCGATTATCGATGTATCGATAAAAAGTCGATAACAAGTCTAAATTATGACACCTCTGTTGTGTTCTCATCACCTCAATCAATGGTTTTAACGTAATGAAATATTTAGAAGTGACCAAATATCAAACATTTCTTTTAATATATACATTTACTATTTATTTATGTATTTATTTATTCAGATACCAACAGCTTAGATATACAAACTTTATCATATAGCGTACAACTACTATTTATTACCTACTATTATTTTTATTAATACTATACACTTAGCACTTTTTCGTGCATATTTACCATGGTAAATTTTACCTTAATAATATATATTTTTGTAATATACGTTTTCGTACAAATATACCAAAATATGTAGGAAAAAACTTAATTCTTCAAGTTATGAATTCAAAAAGAATCTTGAAATGTTGTAGTATAATATATGTTATCATTCTTTTTTCATTCATCTTAACTGGAAAATTCTAGAATCTTCTGTGACGTTCTATTCTTCGTTTTGTGAAGACTAGTTTATTTTTCGGCAAGAAATAAAATTGTCCACGGTTTGTCACACTACTTATACAGTCAGTAATAAGTTGGAAACAATTATTTTATTACGCTATGATTCATCTCACAATTTATAGTAAAATCTTGAATAAAATTCCCGTAAACTTGTAAGGATACAAGCTCTATGGTTGCGTTGTATGCAAATTTTTGAAATGGAAGATATTTATTGTGTTCTCGCGTCGCTGCCTCGCAAATCCGTCGCTCCGGCCATCTCCTGTTACTTATTGACAATTCGTTTGTTTCAATATATTCTTGTACAACTCACGTACTAAAATAATTCATTTTTGTAATCGTTATTTTGTTATTTATAGCTATGAAAAAAATAATTGCGTAAAAATGCAAACGAGAATAAAGTGTGTGCAGACACAGCGTTCGGAAATATATTACTTGAAATATTTTATTATTAACAGACTAGTCTTATATGGATAATTCATCATCATCATCATCATCATCATCATCATCATCATCATCATCATCATCACCATTTCAGCCTATTACAGTCCACTGCTGAACATAGGCCTCCACAAGTTCGCGCCAAAAATGAAGTGAACTCATGTATTTTGCCCATAGTCACCACGCTGGGCAGGCGGGTTGATGACCGCAGGGTTGGCTTTGTCGCACCGACGACGCTGCTGCCCGTCTTCGACCTGTATATTTCAAAGCCAGCAGTTGAATGGTTATCCCGCCATCGGTCGGCTTTTTAAGTTTCAAGGGTGGTAGTGTAACTTTGTTATCCCTTAGTCGCCTCTTACGACACCCATATATACCCATATATATGGATAATTATTTTCAACAAAATAAATTAAATTAAATCTTTATTTTTGTATATTTTACACGTTTTCATATTTAGCACGTTTTTTGTTGGTCACTTTGAGTCACGGATAACACATACAGCAAGGCTGAATTCTCCAGATTCTCTAGATTTTGAGCAGAATATTTCCTGCCGTGTCCTACTCCTAATAAATAATTTATAAAAAAATGCTAACTGAACATGAATTTATAAATATTTTGAATTTTGAGTTTTATTATACTCAATTTGAATACTCGACCTTTTAATTTAACCCACCTATCCTATCAACGCGTCTATCTCACACTTGACCTTATAAACTAAAACCTAGAGCCTCTAACAGCCAACATCATAACAATCATAGACTCAATCAATAAACGTAATGATGTCTAATGGAAATTAATCATCGATATCGATTTCGATTAATATATATTTACCGATATATCAAAACAACCGTTTAGCCAAATCGCTAGACATAGCAATCTCAGCAGATGTACCGCCTAAGGGTAATCAAATTTTCTCTAAGTCTTCAAATATAAATCTTGCAAAACGCTTAATAAACCACTTTACCGTTAAAACTAATGTCATATAATGCCCACCTCATGTGTTACCCACATATTTATATTCTCTCTGAGCTTCAAATGAACACCACCTGCTAGCGTTAAGTTTTTTCACACTTAAAACTAAGCTATGCCTAATATGTATTATTCATTTTTTTTGTAATTTTAAAAAAGATTTCTTAGAAGATATTCTCGAGAAAAAATGATTCTATATAAAATTAGTATAGACTCAATATTTATGCATACATATATTTGGCCAAACCTACCTAATTGATTAGTTAACCGACTTCCAAAAAAGGAGGAGGTTCTCAATTCGACTGTATTTTTTTTTCTTTTTTTATGTTACTTCAGAACTTTTGACTGGGTGGGACGATTTCGAAAAAAAATTTTACTGAAAGGTTTTGCGTGCCATTTGGTCCCATTTCAATTTATTTGAGATCTAACTACTATTTTTCGAGTTATATCTTATAATGCGTTTTTACTTGACTATTTTTTCGTCGACCTACGTTGTATTATACCGCATAACTTTTTACTGGGTATACCGATTTTGATGATTTTTAATTTAATCGAAAGCTGATGTTTATCACGTTATCACAAATACTTTCTTCGAGATCTGATTACAAGTTTTTGAGTAATCTTTGATAAGGCGTATTTACTTGACTTTTTTCTTCTTACATTGTATTACTTGTCGGATGTAATTGATGTCGATTTTTTTTCGTTTGAGAGCAAATACAATTATTTTTATTATTACGTTTTGTTTGGATTTGTCTTATGTAACATTTACGCCTTTTAACCGTGTTTCGCAGACATATTTTCCACCAGTTCCTAAACACCATATTTTTATTTACAATAGATTCTGTAATTATATATTTCAAAATTATTTAAGACCTGCGGAAAATTATACCTCAAAAGAATGTAGAATATTTGCTATATTATTAAGTGAAGATATTTACAAGATATATAATAATAAAAATTGCAGAAATTCCTTATTTTGATTTTATTTTACATTTTACATCTTATATTTTAATGATATAGCTTTCGCCTATCTTAAGTTGTAGATACACATCCTTATCGGCCACCCGATTAGTTTGACTCATAAATATTTTTTTAAATATGATTTATGTGAGGCAGCTCTAATTATTTGGGCCGTGCCTTTTGAGATCAAATTCTATTTTGATTTATTTTAAAACATATTTGTTAAAACAGCGATGTTGCTGATTCTATTTTTAATTAATTACGAAAATAACTGTCGTTGACGTCCATGTATAATAAAAAATACATATTTATATCTATACTTCGTTTATATAAGGTATTAAGAATTTATATTTTATAAAAATCAATTGCAACAAAAACTTTTAAAAAAGCTGTAATTGTATTTTTTTTCTTATAAACTGTTTTGGTATCCAGTTTGAATTTTTGTGTAGATAACTAAACCTCAATTGGACTTTATTGTGCCACACGGCTGATCAATAATACTTAATAAATATTTCGTTTGAAATACAAAATAGTAAAACAAAATCTATATCAAATATATATAATGCATTCAAACCTAAATAAAGAAAAGGTGCGTAGTTACACCCTGATATTTAAAAACTAAAATATTCGATTAAATGAGTCAAATAATAATCAATGAAAATAAATAAATAATAAATTCTAAAATTGAAATATAAATTGACGCTTACTATTCACATTGGTACACTAAATGCTGATAATATACTATGTACTATACTAATATCGTGCCGCTGCTAAAAGCGCTGTAAAGCGTCAATCTTCAGCGTTACTGCTGTTTTGTTGTATCACACGACTTCACTCCCCATATTTCTTTATACCGTAAGCCTTATATCGTTTATTAAGGATTAAAATCCAATAAAGAACAAGAAATATCTACTTTATGTTCCGCAAAGCCATGTGAATCCCTCGTGAAATACCAACTTGTTATAATCTCCTCAAACATATTCAAGTCCAATTACTTAGTTATTATAATACATTGTCTATCAAACAATGTATATATTACACATATCTCAAAGCTATTATACGGCGGTTCACGTCTCAATCTAAAGGTTAACCGTGTGTCTGTTACTGTCAGATCGCGCCCCGCTGTGTTGCGCCCGCGCATCCTTTACTACGTACCGGTCTGAGTGTTAAGTATTAGCGATTAACACAAAGTATAACAGTCTATAAAAAAGAAATTAAAAGCTTCATTTTGTTCACTATTAGTTACGTTATGGTAACGTATACAATTTTTGTTGATTTTTTTATGATTTCGAATAATTATATAATAATAATGGGGAATGAAAGTCATCATACGAAAGATCTTTGATCAGTCTACCTATTACGTGTAAGTTACACGACATTACACATTGGTAAATGTCACATTTTGTAAGTAAACTAGCACACATGTATTGTTGAGTGTGTCTTGTGTGAGTAATCCTAACAAAGGATTATTTACTCAATATATATAATATATAAATCCTAATCGAAATAACCATAAACATCGCATCCACATACACACTCATTTTCATACAGGAGAAGTGCTTGAGCTCAATCCATCACACTGTCACATTTTTTTTCCAAAAATTTCACTATTATGAATTACAATTGCTATCTCGTGCCTGTAATAACCGATGACTTTAAGGTTGACTTGTAAATCAAATTAATCCAGAATACGTTTTAAAAAAATATACATCGCCTCAACTAGCAACTTGGACGCTACGTATATAATTTGTTCAAGTAAATTATGTGTAAAACTTGCGCTTACAACTTTGTGTTTATTAACCACTGCCACGGGTGGTTGATTCGTGATTGTGGACGTGAGACTAGAACAAACAACGTTCTATGACACCTAAATATCTCAAGAGCGGATAGACAAAACAGTCGTGATACCCTTTTAGAGCGCGCTCGTACCTACGGCGCTTGTGATAATTTCGGAATATCGGAAACTCAAAATGACCAACTATTTGTTAGGCATCTTATATAAAATATTTGCACGCTACTATAACTTTACACCATCTACTTTCCAAAACACCAGCTACTTTCTACCTTAGTTATCATTTCTTTTTTCACGTCAAAATTCTACCTCTAATAAGCGAAACCAGAGATAGGTAGATTATTGAAACCGGAATGTTTTAAAATCTTTTTAATATCGGTTCAGTATTTATTTTACCAAATTATATCTATTATTATTTATTTATAAACACTGGGTACACCGGTACATACACGTTCACAATGGTTAGAGGCTGATAAAAAAAAACAATTTAGGTGTTACGATTTATACTTTAAGCTTCCTAGTTTATAATTTTTAATAAGGATAACATCACGGTCATAACTGACCATAAATGTGAGATGTATCACAATCGAATCACAGAACATCAAGCGATCACGTCTACGAATCGATTCGTACACGTCCGTCGCTCTGATTGACGCCATTTCTATAATCATGTGCAATATGACATATTTTCACGGTATTATTGAACTAGAAGTACTGAAAGTAGGGTTTCCATAAGGTCTCACTTTTTGTAATATTTCTAATTGTAGACCAAAAGACATAGAAATACTGTAAATATACCACAAAAGGCGTCGAAAAGGAATTTAATCGCTAAAAAAGATGATTTCTAGCAAAGAATTTTTGGAAATAGGATACAATATAGCGATTAGGAATTTAACAAAAGATAAAATGATAACTCATTTTGTATGTCTTATTAAAAAAAACTACAGAATGCTTGTTTCAGCTAATTTCATACATATTATTATTTTACGTTTGAGTCAATTGTTTAAATAATATAAAGAAAGCTTCACACATTTCTTAAGTTATTTTTTTTATTATTTTTTTATATGAGTAGTAATTAGATGTGGACAGCAGAGGATCTGATATCACAGACACGATATAACTACATCATAACAGCGATATACTAATAGATAGAAATTAAATTGTTATAGATAGGTATGAAAAACAGTCCATGCCACGGTCTAACCTACACGAAACTTAATTTAAGTGCAAGAAAAAATCACCTTCAAGAATAACGTGATTTTTTGTGGCAGCTGAAAATTAATCCATAGACCTCTTAGGTTTTTATTTTGCCTATTAATAAGTGCTACTAAAGAAGTCTTTCAATAAAATACAGCTATTTCTTTCATAAAAACTATAAATAGAAATATTTATATCCGACATAATTTTGATGGCTGGTAAACCTAAGTGAAACTGCTGCATCCATTGCAATATATTCCTTATTTTGTTGACAATAAGGTCTCAAGTTTATAGAACGAGTTCACAATAAATAGCGGAACGTACGGTAACGATAATCGCATTGGGATCGTTCCGATAACTAGACCGAATGGCCGTCGATATGCGAAGAGTGTTATGCGAGATTAAACCAAGACACTCTAGAAAATGTAACAAAATGTATTTTTTTTTTTTTGTTTTCTTATTTCTTGCAGTACACTTATCAAAAGTAACAAATGCTTTTAGTTTTACGACTTTACTCGTACAGTGATAGCCATTCGCATAATTATGTTCAAATACTTTACAATGTCATATATTACAAATATTTTAGACTGTATCTAGCCTTAGAGTATGCATATTTAAAAGTTTAATGCATTGTGGTGTTTTATTTATGACTTATACTCATTATGTGATTATAATATATAATTATAATTAGTATAAGCCATAAATAAAACACCACAATGCTTTAAATTTAACATATATGTTACATATAAACAAATTATAATTTATAACAAACCTTTTAGTATACCTGTCAAATTATTACTATATGCTCAAAGTGCATAAAACCCTCCGCAATAAGCAGAAAGATACTTATTCAGAAAATTGTAAAGTGTGTGGGACAGAATTATTGTTAGCCGCGTATAATGGTGTATGTGACTATTTCTCATAAAATACGACTACACTCAATTGCAAAATATCTATAAACAATAATGTATCACTCGTTTAACGTTCATTGCTAACACTTGCAATTTAAAGATAGACAGTTCCCAGACAATTAGTAATAAGCTATGAATATCGTGAACTTGTATCCTTATTACAATTTATCTATTATTTAAATTTATTATATAACACTCACCATTCAATGTGGTATAATATTAAAAAAAAAAGCACTTTGTTTGTCTAAGATATTAAAGTTGGCAAAATTATAATAACCTAGTCTTAACTAGACAAAAAAGGATTTTTTTTTGATTTTTTTCTTTTTTTTATATTAGGTGCATTAAATTATATAAAGTCTTAACCTTCTTATAACATAATCTTTTTTACTTGCACAAAATTTGTATTTCAGAATATAAATAAAATTGTATTAATGATGAGATTAAATAATTATCTTACTTATGTTTTTCTTTTTTTTTTAATTATAGGAACTATAGTTTATATTTTACTATGCCATTTCTTGTACCTCACTCGTCACCGAATCTCACGCACGCGTATTATTCGCTCGTGACGTCATCAACGGCCATCTTGTGCTGTCATTTGTCAAACTCTACAACCTGGGAAGTCGAGAATGAATTCCAATTGGTTCTTCTTAGGTGATTTAGAGAGTTATTTAGTTATAAACAATAGAAATATAATAATAATAATAATATAATAGATAATGACCTAGATAGAATAATGACCTAGGACAGGCCTCCACAAGTTCGCGCCAAAAAGGGTGTGAACTCGTGTGTGTTGCCCATAGTCACCACGCTGGGCAGGCGGGTTGGTGACCGCAGTGCTTTGCAGTTTTGTCCCACCGAAGATTTATTATAGTAGGTACTTAGTAGTAATATTTAAAGGCATAATTATCATCCCCTCCTTTAATAATCACTAAATAAGCAATAAAGATCTATTTTCAACAAGTAACACAGACTGAATTTCAAATATAAAATACTCTACATCTTTTGAAACTATAATAAAATGTAAAAACCGATTCTACATCAGAATTAACAAAACTATATCAAACTGTAATGAGAAACACATGGAACACCACAAATTAAACTAATATTTTGTGATAATTACGGTTAGTGTTTGTATTTAGCGTAAGGTAGTTATAACTATAGGTTCTGTACAATTTCTTTTTAAATATTTTTATCGGTATTATGATAGTGATATTAATTGAATAACTAATATTAAGAAATGTGTCTACCAAATATTTCTAGAAAAAAAAATGTTTCAGGTAATGTAACAACATTAAAAATTGTGTTTTTTTTTTCTTAATTGAAATAAATAATAATAATACTTGAGCAAAAAAAGTTTTATGAATCTTTATAAAATACTTTATAATACAAAATTAGAAAATTCTATCTTTAAAATTGACTGAGTTAAAGACTTTTGAGCCGATACGGAAATTTTCCAAAATTTCCACTAAGCGCCCATAGGATGGGCTAGAAAATAACTTGACATGAATCATGACTAAAAATCAATATTCACAAACAAGAATACCATTTGAATAAAGTCATAAGTAACACAAAGTTCCCATAAACTTCGCAGCGTATTTCAAAAACAACTAAAACAATCTCAAAATTACCATCTCGGTTCCTTGTCAAATTTATCAAAACGTAAGTATCTTTTTGTAGTGCAAGGCAGGCGATCCATTATAGGCCGCTAGGGACGCATTCCCTATCTGCTAATCACAAAACCTAAACTGGTACTTATCTAGCGCCTGGGCCGTCAAATAGAAGAAGATCGAGTGTGCTCAGTTCTTTGATGTGAATCCTGGTTACTTGTTTAGTTAAATATATCATACATGAACGTCTCGAACTATCTCGTGCTAATCTATAGTTAGTAATTGTATTGAGTGTTCTGAAGCAAGCTGGTCAATAATCAGTAAGTAAATGAATCCTAGTAAACAAATAAAACTTCGTCGTAGGTAAGAAAATAATATTATACTAGCAATTTATACCCGAGCGAATAATTCGCACTAAATAAGTAAAAAATTTACCGACCGTCAATTATAATGACGTTGTTTCAAAATTAAAGCCGTCATATATATAATTTTAATAATTAATTAATTTACAAAAATTTATTTTATATATAAAATAATTGTCTGTTTCCGGACCCCCGACACGGGAGTAAATCCTACTGGGGGCTGTTGAGTGTGAAGCGTTTATATAAGTAAGTTTTATTTATTAAACATAAACATGTCTGTGAAAATAACTAGAACACTATTTATTTAGATACCGTTTATATTTGCCAACCCAGTAGTTATGCCAGGAAAATAATAAACAGTAGCCCAACGTTTGTATTTTCTACAGGCTTCATACTGTCAGTAAGTATTAAATCACGTTATGTCAACACGTTCGCAATTATTTTTCTAATATACTAAAATACATATAAAATAATTTTCATCCATTAAGCAGATGGGTGAAGATCTGGTTTTCTGAATTTTTTTAAATTTTCGCGCAATTCATCTATTTTTTATATCATAAAATACTTTTACAAAGTAATAGAAATTTTTGATGTGATAACGTCTAATAAATTGATGAACGCCGGCGGCATACACGAAAATGGATGATTCATTGCGTTACGCTAACTGTCCCGTTACGCTCAGTATATCTATATTTAGTACCTATATATCGTATCTATATTCATCTATCTATATTCCATACAATATCTCTCGATTGGCCTATACGTCCGAGGACATGTTTTTTTTATAACGTTGTCACGTTAAACTATCGTCCGTAAACCAATTTTACAGAGAACCAATTGTATGTAATAAATTAGCCGTAGTTGGACAGCCACTATACAGAAAGTTATTAAACTTTCGTCCTTCCCTTTAGCGAAAAATATCGCAACATTTTGGTATACCATATCGAAATTATAATTGAAAAAAAAATGAAGCACTAGTAAGTTGCACCTCCATTACTAGCTATTTCTAAAAATGAACACATTAAAAAAATTCTGTAGTCCTTGGAAAATTGGATATAAATAGCTGACATAAACATGCCTATCTGTAAAACTCAGGTGACTCGGTCATTAACACGACACCCAATGAAACCGACAATTCTGACGTCAGAGGTATTTTAGCGATGTTGCAGTATCGATTTTATTGTCAATTTTTGTTAATATCGCTTCAATATTTTACTTATCTAATAGTTAAAAAGTTTGGTTAGTTTAGTTAAAAAATCATTCACATTGGTGTTATACTTCAATGTTTATTTGACTCGGATATTGATATCAGTATTGTTTAAATAATAACAAAAAATTGTTCGGATATAATTTTTTTTCGTTTGGTGTTCCTTTATAAGCAAATTAGTGTTTATTTCAGGTAACTAATGAATGACCCAACACATGTTTTTGCAACAAAAATTAAATTCCACAGTAAAATTACGATTGCAAAATAATAAATAATAATAACAATACAAATTAATAATCGTGTGCTTAATACAGTGCAGTGGTAATTTTATAAATAACTAGCTGTGCCCACGACTTTGTCCGCATGGAATTTAACAAAAAAGTTAGTGTTCAGTTCGCAGAGTTATGAATAAAATAAATTTCTAAAATAAAAGTAACCCAAGCTATTCTTTATTTTATCTGCTACTGGAAGTCCAGAATCAAATCAAAGGAAGACAAAATCGGTCCAGCCGTTTCAGAGGTTAACAGACAGACAGACAGACAAAAATTGTAAAAAATATTATTTTGTTAGGTATATGTACCGTGTATGCATTCATATGCATTTAGTAAAAAGTCGTTATTTTGATATTACAAACAGACACTCCAATTTTATTTATTTGTATAGATAATTATTTAATATTTAATTTTATTATTTTTATTAAGGCTTTAGGGCAAGTATACTACTTATACTTAGGTTATAATATCGATCCCGATAACACAATTAAATGGAAGGACATGAGTTTAATAACATTCTGTATAACTTATTATCTAGGTATCTGGCTATCACATTTAACGATTTATTTTCCATTTATATTTTTAAATGTCCGTAAACTAAACAACAAAATGATTTTGTAGGTGGACATTGGAGACGTCACTGGCGACGGCTGATTACTATTCTGAGTACCTATATCTTATTTTGCTTATTGGAGATATAATATTTGAATAATGTTTGCATAAATGTGTCATAAGCCTATCATTAGTAAACTAGATAATTGCAAGTCTAGTGCAGTACCTACATAAGTTTCTTGCCGATTCTTTTCTGCAGAATTTATATTCCGTATCCGGTGGTAGGCTCATTTTAAACGATAATTAAAATTTCAATTTATAAGATGACGACAACTTTGCTTTTGGGGTCCATTTGAATCATGTTATTTTCGAATTTGGCAGTTATAAAATAAATTATTTGTTGCAAATTAAAAATATATATATTTATAGAACACCACACAACTAAGTGAAAAGAGATGTAACTATGTACATTATCATTAGTTTCAATTCATCTATGTTACCTTTAATTAAATAACGGTTTAGATTATCTGGACCGCTAAACATCGCCAGCTACGCTTACGTTATTATAGGTACCTACATACACAAATTCCAGAGAAAAAATTACGATAAAACGTTTCTACAAGCAGCAGCAATTTTTTACATTGCTTAATTCTTTGAAACACAAGAAAATTACCTCTAGTTTTTCAAATAAACGAACGTAACATAAATAAATATTTTAAATTAGACAAATACAATAAATTACTTAGTTAATTATAAAAAAATATATGAATAGCGCCATCTATCAAATTTAGTAGAAAGTACATTGAATCATATGTTTTATTGTGATGCATTACTGCCATCTATTGGATTTTTGCAAAACTACGTATTAAATACGTCAGAGCATGTGGTCGTAGAGAAGCAGTTAGATAACTGAAGCTTAATAGTTCGTAGTAGTATCACAAGGTGACACTGTTCATAACATTTTATTCTTTTTAATTTCAAATTGAAAAATATTAACACAAAATAAAACGTCTCAATTTTTGTTAAAAGGGTAGGTATTGTAATGGCCACCGACATATAACAAATAATTAATTTTTTTTAGTAAGTGACCAGGATTTTCTGCTACATTATGATATCTGAATCTATGCAAATAAATAAAATTAATTGAATTGTGTTTGTAATAATTAAATAACCGCTTTTTACTAAATGTATATGGATGTATAAGCGGTACATAGGTATATCAAAATAACATTTTTTACAATTTTTGTCTGTGTGTCTGTCTGCACTGACAGATAGCTGTTGTAATAATGAATAACTTAGCTACTTTTATTTAAGAAATTTATTTATTTTGCGAACTGAACAATAATTCATTTTAAATTCCACGCGGATGAAGTCGCGGGCACAGCTAGTACCTAAATAAATCTCTATTACTTTATTATATCATATATGAAATAATAATAAAAACGTACGTATGGCGTAAAAATTTATTATAGAAGTATTGTCTCCATATGTAATGAGCATATGTAACGTTGGTATTAAATTCAGTTTTTATCAAGTATTTTTCTATACTATAATATTATAAAGAGGAAAGATTTGATTGTTTATTTGCATTGAATAGGCTCCGAAACTACTGAACCGATTTGAATAATTACTAGTAAGTAATTTAATAAATGCATAAGCTATTTTTTATCCTTGTATTACTCATTGCTACTTTACGAACTAGGGACACGAATATAACCACGGTATAGGTTAGGTAGGTAAATGTAATATGGTCCCTACACATGTAAGGTACTTCACAGAAGTAACCGAATCATCACGAGAGAGTGAATCACAGGCATTTCAATCAATTTAAGATACCTTTTGTCGCAAAGGGATTGCTATTGTCAATAATCTCGCACTAGAAGCGTGGACACGCGTTCCATTGTACTTGTATCACTTACTAAAGAGATATATAAATACATTGTGAGCTGTTAAGAGCTACTTGTGTACGAAAATTAGCTGACCCGGCAAACTTTTTATTGCCAATTTTTTTTTGTGGATATGTTGGAATCGATATAGGATTTTTTTTAATTCAAACCATGTCCTGACAATAACGAACACAGAAAAATAATTAGGAGTCCAATGTCATGCACTCGAATTCGATTTTTATATATTTTTATGAATTTCACTGTCTGTATTCGCACCTATCAAAACAATGAATAACAATCAAAAACAACTCAAGAAACAGCTCAAATTGCATAAGTCCAGTTACCCATTAATTGATAACTATTGAATGAAAATTAATATAATAATAATTAAATAAAACCCCAACAAAATCTGTCCATATGTTCGAGAGCTGCTACGGGCTTAATAAGCAACTTAAACTCACCTATAACTTTATGGAATGCAAGATTAAAAACATCGTTATATAATGTACATAAAGTTTAAGATGAGACTTATTTATTTTTACAATTCCGTCAAACAGTGGCAAGTTTGAGCGCCCTCGACCTTCAAGTGCGCTGGAAATGAGCAACCACTTAGACGTTAACAAACCACTTTCGAATATACTCAAAGATTCGCTTTTTTCCTTTCGCCCAGACTGAGTCAATAATTCTTCATAAAAACAGATTTAGATGAGTGGGAAGATAGGATGGAGATAGTCTCTTATTATTTTTATACAGGTTATTAAGATCGTGTTCTATAATTATTTTGATGTTTTGCGTCGATTCTAGTAATACTTTAATGAGTTGTAATATACGGTACGTGGCGCTGAATATTTTTTCTTATAAAGACGAAGTATTGAGGTCGATGTTATAATAGATACCTACACATATACCAGAAAGTAAACGCTTAATCCTCAGACCGAAGGATCATATAGAAGAATCTTACGAATTAGTGAATATACCTACATGTCAAATATTTGTATATGTATGGTGTACAGTTTATATGGGAGCGACAGACGGATTGTGAGGGTGATAAACCAAACCAAAATATTTTTTTATGATGATAATTTTAAGTATTGAGGCAGAATTACAGATGTTATATGTGCAGTACGAAAGTCTAAGCTATAAATAAAACTTGAATGAAAAATATTGAATGATGCGTACTACTGGAATTAAACCTACAATAGCTCAGTTAAAATACTTATTTACATCATTCACACATATTCACACTGTCTTCGCTATAAGTTACTATACAAATTTTGCTATAAATTTTTTTGCTTTTATTTATTTTATTTTTTTTAATAAATAAATTGGGTACAAATATTTCACTTTAATCTTCTGTTACAAGTTCTAATCACCGTTGAATCCACTCTACGAAAAGTCATCCATGTGATATCGTAAAGTTAGTACCTATGTGTTGACTATTCGCGACTGAAAAGATATATTTATCTTTAATAGATAAATGTTAATTGTTTGTTATATAACTTTTCACAAACAGACAGTTAAGTATGTTTTTTCATTGTTCATGAATTTCATGTCGAAAACATTTATACATATTATATTTATGACTTTTTAACGGTACTAAAAATAAACAATTACGACATAAGTTCTTAGTATAAACATTTTTACACAGTAAAATGAAAGCATACATTTTATGTTTTTGAATTAATGTGACATGTAAAAAAAAGCAAATGTAATAAACAGATTAAAAAAATCACAATGTATTGTTAAGTTCATTGACCTGCTAAGAAAACGAATTAAATAAATGAGGTTGTACGTCATATTTTACTGGCGGTCAGTAACCATTTAATAATAATAAAAAAATAAATAAACAAATTTCGAATCCGTGGCCATAGAGACGATATAACAATAGACTGCGTTGCGGAAAAACGACGGTTTGACGTGTATCGTGTGTTTTTTGTCGAAAAAATAATTGAATTGAAATAAAATAAAAGATGTTCTCTGATGAGGAAATAAAAGAAAGCAGCCTCATGCGTCCTGGAGACGAGATAATAAGGTCCGATATTTGATCATTTTTGTTGAAAATAATTAAAAATCGATTTTTTACTTTTATGTATATTTTTTATTTCCTTTTATGCCTTTACCAAATTGGATTCTTACTTATATACCATGTATACTAAAATAATTTTTAACAATTTCATCAAATGCAATATTTTGTATTATAAATATAAATTCGTTGCATATTAATTTGTTATTTTAGTAGTTTGTAAATCATAAAAAGTATTAAAATTAATCGAAATATCTATACATTAGGTTACACATGGGCGATGCCTGAAATGAATAAATTAAGTCTGAAGTAACATTTTTATTTTTTATGTATTTCAGCATTCGAGAAGTATGTTTAACTGACAAATACGATAAGAAATATTTGGGAAGCGAGCCTTTGCTGTCAAATTCGAGTCGCAATGAAGTATGTAACATGTTAATTTAATAAGGTTTACGTTGCTAAACATATCATGTCAAATATTATATAATAAATAAGCACCAATTGTTTTTGTTAAAAACATTATTTAACATTTTTACATTATTATGACAACTTTTAATTCATTTAACTTAGTAATTTTATCTTTTTTAAACTCTCAATTTCGACTCTATTATTTTTTTTAATAAATATATTTTTTAGCTTTGTGGCTACGGCATTAAAGAATATAGCCACCCCCTCTCTTCCCGTGGGTGTCGTAGGAGGCGACTAAGGGTTAACAGAGTTCCACTATCACCTTGGAACTTATAAGACCGACGGATGGCGGGATAACCATCCAACTGCTGGCTTTGAAATACACAGGTCGAAGACGGGCAGCAGCGTCTTCGGTGCGACAAAGCCAGCCCTGCGGTTACCGACCCGCCTGCACAGCGTGGTGACTACGGGCGAAACACATCAGTTCACGCCATTTTGGCGCGAACTTGTGGAGGCCTTTGTCCAGTAGTGAACTGCGATAGGCTGAAGTGATGATAATGATATTTTTTTTTTCTTCAAATAGTCTTCTATACTTAACATGATATTATTCATAAAATAAGCGAATATTTTTTCTACTCTCACACTAATATAATAATGAAAAAATATTTTCGATTTCTACAACAAATAACAATTCAAAAATCACAAACAGTTTGAGATACCTCGTCTGTTTCGCGATGGCTTGTTCTCCGACACTCTGGACCCTCAAGCCAGGTTTGCATGGACTGATGAGGATGGTAACATTGCATCACTCGTCTCCGAGCCAGGGTTTGGTACCACTGGAACAACCTTCGGAAAGGATCTGGATGTAGAGTTGCACACCAAGGTAAGTATTGCGTACGTACGCGAGTTGTATACGTGTAGTACCCGAACACACCTACTATATTATATAAAATATACATACATAATATTTATTATAACTATTATAATAAACAACATTAATTCTACTGGCACTTATGCTTTTTTTTAAAAACATAGATTTTTAAATATAGGTATAGAGTTTATTTATTTCACATGAATATCAACTTAACTAAGTTTATCTTAAAACTGACATATCGTAGCACTGTCTCTGTACAAAATGATCGTACAGGTACAGACTGTTTTAATTACTCATCATATATTTTTATGCGTGTTTTTACGTTTATATTGTATTTTATATATGATTAAATATTTTAAATTGTTTATACAGAATGCACATACATACTCGTATATCTGTAAAAGTTCAGTTTTGCTAACGCAATAAGCATATAGCTTTAGTTTAAGTGAGAAGTTACTTAGATGACAATTTATAAGTCTGGATATCAATATGGAATCTTTAAATAATGTAATACAAAATTATTGTGTTTTTGTGAGTTTTTTTTTTCTTGATATTTTTTAACTATAAAAATGAATAAAGCAGTACATAATACTAATTTTTTCATACTACGTACCAAAACGATTACTTACAAATAATTTCAATGTAACTTATATTTACAACTTTAATTTTTAGGACGACTCGTCTAATTCTGGATTCGAAATTTCTAGAAATAGAATAACACTGCAGAGTAAAACTCCAATCGAGACCAATACCGTAACTTCTACATCGACCTCTACCTCCAGTACATCAAGTAAATATTAAATATATCTTATTACGGGTTTGGTTCAACGGTTGCAAATAAAGCTGTTAATAGACTGTATCCAACTGATAAAATTTTTGGATACATTATTCTCTTTTACCGTTGATGGAGAGTTGGACACTACAGTTTTGATATGTTTCTATCAACAAATACTCCAAACAGCCTATTCTATCTCCTGCTACTAAAATCTATTCGTAACTTATTTGCAGGATAATTGCTTTCCACAACCAGTGAAGCTAGTCCTAACACTTACTTATACGGAACTTACGAGTATTATATCGCACCCTTAATAAAACAAAGATGTAACTCAAAAATCGCAATTTGTGGGAATTGGCGTTTGAAGTTTAGCACTTTTTCCGCATTGTGTTTGATTAAAAATTACCAATTATTTGTAATGCTTTTAATGACTTTTACTATTGATATCAGTAGTTTAAAGTACAGAGATTAATAGAATAATAGAAAAACAACTGTGTTAAAATCTATAATAGCTGTAAAATGGAGATGAAAAAAAAGTTCCGACTTAAATCTCTTTATGCCAAAAATTACTTAATAATTTAGGTAGTATTTCAAAAAAAATCTCTTTAGTATTAAAACATAACAAAAGGTTTTAAAAATAAATCACAATGTTTCGTTTTATGATTATTTAATTGTAATTATGATGTTGTATGTACTAATGCATCATTTTTTTATAAAACGAAAACTGAAATTTATCACCTTTTTTTTAAATTAAACAAATTTTTATTAATCATCCGATATTTATATATCTCTTTATGGCTACAAATATTGTTTTTTAAACAAAACAAAAACTATACACTATTATAAGAATTAGGTACAATTAGTCTCTAGTACTGTGTGGCTACGGGTACTGTGTGGCTACGGGTACTGTGTGGCTACGGTACCAAAGAATATAGCCACCCCCTCTCTTCCCGTGGGTGTCGTAAGAGGCGACTAAGGGATAACACAGTTCCACTACCACCTTGGAACTTAAAAAGCCGACCGGTGGCGGGATAACCACCCAACTGCTGGCTTTGAAATACACAGGCCGAAGACGGGCAGCAGCGTCTTCGGTGCGACAAAGCCAGTACTGCGGTCACCAACCCGCCTGCCCAGCGTGGTGACTATGGGCAAAACACATGAGTTCACGCTATTTTTGGTGTAAACTTGTGGAGGCCTATGTCCAGCAGTGGACTGTATAGGCTGTAATGATGATGATGAGTCTCTAGTAAATATCTCCTAAAATCACAAATAATTACTAACCACAAATAATCTAATATATAAAATTCTCGTGTCGCGGTGTTTGTAGTTAAACTCCTCCGAAACGGCTAGACCGATTCACACGAAATTTTGTGTGCATATCGGGTAGGTCTGAGAATCGAACAACATCTATTTTTCATACCCCTAAGTTATCATATATGGCAAAACAACGTTTGCGGGGTCAGCTAGTAAATAGTATAAAAATCAGCAGTCTCTTCTTTCTTATATTGTCTATCATCTTGTTTTTGCTCATTGTTTGAATTATCATATGATACACATATATCACACTGACCTTTTTTTGGTTGGTGAAACCCTAAGTTAAATACCGTCGGAATGAATATTTTCTGCACATTTGAATCGTCTCGCCATAAGACTCGACAAATTCCAACCACCAGAGCAGGTTGGGTTTCGAAATGACTACAACACCGTAGACCACATCCATACTGTTCGACAGATTATTCAAAAGACAGAGACATATAATCAGCCGCTGTGTATGGAATTTGTGGACTGCGAGAAAGCCTTCAACTGTGTCGAGACCTGGGCTGTCCTGGACTCTCTGCAGAGATGTCATATCGACTGGCGATATATCGTGGTACTTGTTGCGTTTATACTTTTAAATAAAACTGCTGATGACTTCGGATTCCTTTTATTGTAACGTGGACGCGACATTTACTATTAAAGGTCTGACAGTTAAGTGTGGGAGAGGGACGGCGGACAGTTGACAAGACATAGACTATATACAATATTTTTATACTATGTAACATCTCCCTTTTTAAAGAAAACAAACATAGGTAAGTACATTTTTTTTTTTTTTTTTTTTAACATCTCCCTTTTTAAAGAAAACAAACTTAGGTAAGTACATTTTTTTTTAAACATCTCCCTTTTTAAAGAAAACAAACTTAAGTACATTTTTTTTTTAACATCTCCCTTTTTAAAGAACACAAACTTAGGTAAGTACATTTTTTTTTTTTTTTTTAACAATTTTACAAACACATTTAAGGCTACTTTAATTTTCAAAAGTTGTCGTTTCCGAACGCTATTACATGACTTACACTATTTTGTGACATCTGTCATATGTCATGTGACAATTTTCCTGTCAATGTCAAATGATCAAAATGAAATGTAAACAACTTCAGGACATATGAAAAATACAATTAAACAAATTAACCTATTTTAAACTACATTAATTAAAATTACACTTACACACAAATATTTCACTAAATACAATAAACAACAAGTTTATGTTACAAACCCATACCTATTGACTGGTTTATAAACACGTCCATATCGAGATCGTGCCTTTGAATGCTGATGTATTTGTGGATCTGATACAGTGTTTCCATTTTTAGATACTGGCTGAGACTGTGTTGTGTGCTGATAAGACTGTGTTGTGTGCTGTTCAGAGTTTGGTGTATGCACCGACTGTTTCAGGATAAACTGACGGTTTCTCCTGAACCTACCTTTTTCACTATCAATGATATAGCTTCTAGGTGTGGGACCTACTTGAGAAATCACTCCGGGCAACCAATTTTTATCTTCAGGTTTGTGTTTGAAGAAGACTTTTTCACCTATAGCTAATGGTTTTAATATTTTTGTATGTTTATTGTAATAAAATTTAGAATAAGACTTCTGTCTTTCATTTCTTTCCTGTACCTTTTTAACATCACAAAGCCTAGGTTTTAAATTATATTTTACTGTAGGAATGATTGTACGTAGCTTTCTAGACATACTTAACTCAGCAGGTGAGTATTGACTTAGTTTAGGGGTATTTCTGTATAGTAATAATGCTAAATACATATCTGACATATCTGTTTTACACTTTCTTAACATGTTTTTAATGGTTCCAATAGACCTTTCAACTAGACCATTGGACCTACTTAAATATGGACTTGTAGTTATATGTTCTATATCCCATTCCTTAGTAAATAAACTAAATTCCTTACTATTGTACGGAGGACCGTTGTCCGAGATCAAAATCCGGCAGATACCATGTCTTGCCAGTATTGACTTTATTTGTGTTATCACTATACTAGCTGTGTAACCTGACTTTAACATGGCCAGCTCTATATATTTTGAGTAATAGTCTACGACAATTAGGTATTTTGTTCTTTCAAACTCAAAAATATCTACACCAACTTTGTACCATGGTATGTTTTCATACTCATGTTGGATAATAGGCTCTTTACTATTATTTCTACGATAAGATAGACAAATATTACATTGACTTACATACTTTTCTATATCAGTATGCATATTTGGCCAGTAAACTGTAGTTTTAGCTAGACGAATAGATGCATTCACTCCTTGATGACCAGAATGAATTATTTGTAATATATAATCTCTCATTGACTCGGGTATTATAATGCAATTAGACTTGAATACTATATTATCAATTACATATAATTGATCTTTTAGATTAAAATAACATTTGACTGACTGACTGACTGATCTTTTATGCTCAGGCCACCCATTTAAACAATATTGTATAATTTTACTCAAAGTTTGGTCTTTGACAGTATGCTCTTGTAACTCTTTTAACTTTTCAGGACTGACTGTTAAATTTGACATTATTAAATTGATATGTAGATCTATGTCTTGATCTACTTCTGACAAACAAGTTTCATTCAACGCTGCTCGGGACAGTGTATCTGCAATGTATAGGTACTTGCCTGGTTTATATACTACATTTAAATCATATGGCTGCAATCTTAACATAATTCTTTGCAATCTTGGAGGTATATCATATAATGATTTTTTGAATAATGTTATAAGGGGTTTGTGGTCGGTTTCCACTGTTACCCACTGACCATATATGTACTGATGGTACTTGGTACAACCAAAAAGTACTGCAAGCAATTCTTTTTCTATTTGTGAGTATGATTGCTGACATTTTGTTAGTGATGCTGATGCATATGTAATTGGTTGCTTGTCATGTGACAAAACTGCACCCATAGCATCTTTTGATGAATCTACAGACAAAATTAGTTCTCTGTTCGGATCATAATATGTTAAGACTGGCGTAGAACTAATTATCTTTTTAATGTTATTAAATTGGGCTTCATGGTGATCTGACCAACACCATACAGTATCTTTCGACAAAAGAGCTCTTAAATGACTAATTTCCTGTGACAAATTTTTTATAAACGGACCAAGATAGTTGACCATACCTAGAAATCTTTGTAACTCTGTAATATTCTTTGGACTCTGCATATTGCAAATAGCTTCTACTTTTGACTTATCGACTTGTACTCCTGCCTTACTGAATATATGACCTAAATATTTTACTTGTTCTTGACAAAAAACTGATTTTTCTTTGTTAAATCTTAAATTAATTTGACGTGCCCTTTGTAAAACTTTTTGTAACCGTTCATTATGCTCTTCTATAGTCCTACCATAAATAAGAAAATCATCCATCATAATTTTGACACCATCAATATCACCAAATCTTTTTACCATTTCTCTGTGAAATATCTCTGGAGCTGCATTGATACCGAAAGGTAATCTAGTGAACCTATACCGTCCAAAGGGTGTAATAAATGTACATAGCTTTGAAGAAGCTTCTGTTAATTTTAACATCCAATACCCTTTATTGGCATCTAATGTTGTGAAATATTGAGCTCCGGCAAGACTTGATTTAATTTCATCTAGAGTTGGAAATTGAAAATGAGATCTTAATATTGACTGATTAAGTTTTCTAGGGTCAATACACAAACGTAATTTACCATTCCTTTTTGAAGTTAAGACTAATGCACTTACCCATTCCGTAGGCTCTTCGACTCTTTGAATAACTCCACTCTGCTCCATGGCTTCCAGCTCTTGCTTTAGTGGTTGTTGTAGTTGGAATGGTACCCTTCTACACGCCTCTATAAACGGGGTTGCATTGGGTTTCAAGGTTAACTCACAGTAAAAATCTGTAAGACAACCTAGCCCTTCAAATAAGTCTGCATTTGACTCAACTATGTCTTGACAGTTTATCTGGAAGGACACACTATTAACTTTTTTTACTAGATTTAATGACCTACATGTGTCTCTGCCTATTATATTTTGGCATTTTATGTCTACTATATGAAATTTAACTGTATAACATTTATTTTTGAATGTAATTGGCAACTGACATTGACCTACTAGAGGTATAACCTCTCCACTGAATGTAGATAGTTTATTGGGACTTCTGCAAATAGTATCATGCGACATGTTTAGTGTGTTAAATGTGTGTATAGATATTATGTTTGTGTCTGCACCTGTATCTAGGATAAAATTCACATTAACATGGTTAATCAATATATCAACATTCCATGGCTTTGACTCATTATTTTGAATACAATAAATATACCCGACATACAAAGAATTATTATTATTATTTTCTAACATATTTGTCTCTTCAAATTGGACACGTTTAATTAGTTTAGACCTACAGAAATTAGCAAAATGGTTGAATTTTTTACATTTTCGACACTGAGCACCTTTTGCAGGACACTTGTACCTGTGCACTTGTCCACACCTATCACATGTGTTCCTTGATCTTGATGTATTTGATGCTGAACGTCGGTACCTTGTTGTGCTCCTTGGTATTGCTGCTTCACGACGGGATGGGGATCTCGAGACTCTTCCTATAAAGTGTAGTGATGCATCCTCCAATGCTTTAGTTTGCTGCTTGGTTGCTTCACACCTTTTGGCTATATTGACAGCATCATCTAGCGTCTTGGGTTTCTCTATCAAAATTCTTTCTTTATAGTATGGATTGTTACAGTTCCAGCTGAAAATATCTTTTAATAAATCCTCCCTGAGTGCTCCAAACTCACAAGAGTGACTGATGTTCTTTATATCTGTGACATATGCGTCGATTGACTCATTTGGTGCCTGTTTCCTACTAAAAAGTTTGTGACGCTCGACTGTAATGTTAATCTTAGGTGTGAAATAATTGTCAAATTTATTGCATAGCTCATCGAAAGACAAGTTGTCCAGGTCTAGGTCAAAAGAATAATAGATCTCGAGTGCATCCGACCCTATGAAATTAAGGAGAATCGCTACCTTTCTACCGTCTGATTCATTGTCTAAATTGTTGGCTCTTAGGTAGACTTTTAGCTTAGTAAGCCACTTCCTCCAAGCTAAAGGTAAGTTATTGGATGTTAAGTCGATCGGCGTAAATGTACTTGTTATCGGCAACATGTCTGACTTACTTGTTTTAATTCGCGGCTGCGTGTTGACAAATTTTCCTGTTTTCGACATATTCTATTCTCACAGCACTTCTGACACCATGTTGCGTTTATACTTTTAAATAAAACTGCTGATGACTTCGGATTCCTTTTATTGTAACGTGGACGCGACATTTACTATTAAAGGTCTGACAGTTAAGTGTGGGAGAGGGACGGCGGACAGTTGACAAGACATAGACTATATACAATATTTTTATACTATGTAACAGTACTGAGATGTATGTACGACGCAACGACGATGACCATTCATGTCCAGGACCAGAGAACAAGACCTATTTCCCTGTGGCGTGGGGTAAGACAGCAAGATGTAATATCACCGAAACTGTTTACCACTGCGCTGGAGGATATCTTTAAGACCTTGAACAAGGCATCAATGTCAACGGTGAATACATCTCACCTTCATTTCGCCGACGATATCGTCATCTTTGTGGACACGTTAGATGAGTTAGGCCAAATGCTAGCCGGTCTCAACGAGTCCTCCCGACGTGTCGTTCTCTGTATGAACTTGGACAAAACGAAAGTTATGTCTAACAACCAAGTCATACCGAGACAGGTATCGGTCGATGGTACCCTTCTCTAAGTTGTTTTAGATTATATTTACTTAGGCCATACTATCCAACTAGGCCGCAACAACTTTGAGAAGGAGGCGATAGGAGAATTCGGTGGGGCTGGGCGGCATTTGGCAGGCTTCGTCGAGTCTTCACTTCGAAGATTCCGCAATGCTTGAAAACAAAAATCTTCGAGCAATACGTCCTGCCTGTGTTAACATTACCGAGCCGAGACATGGACACTGACGAAGGGACTGGTCCACAAATATAAAGTCCCTCAACGTGCAATGGAACTGGCCATGCTTGGGGTTTCCCTCAAAGATAGGATTAGAAACGAGACTACCGCGAGAGAACGAAAGTAACCGATATAGCCCACAGAATTAGCAAGTTGTAGTGGCAGTGGGCTGGTCATCTGTGGCGCAGGACCGGTGGCTGTTGGAGCAGACGCATCCTGGAGAAGAGATCGCGTCTTGGCAAACACAGTGTGTGACGTCCTCTGGCCCGTTGGACCGACGATCTACCTAAGATTGCCGGTGTAAGCTGGATGAGGATTGCGGAAAACCGGGATGTCTAGCGCGAACTTGGGGAGGCCTATGTCCAGCAGTGCATTGCAATAGGCTGAACTGACTGACAAATATTTGGTTTATTATTGCAGTCAGAGTCAGAAGAACTTTGATTTTCAAACATAAAATTTCTTCTGTTGACAGGCTTATTAAACAACGTATTAAAATCTACAGTGCATCGTCGTCACTCAGGTCGACGTCACTTAGATCTGTGTATATATATAGTATTATACTGGAGAAATATTGTAACTGGCCACACTATTGTAATTTCGTCGCTCTCTCAGCTGAATTTGCTCATATTTTGCTCAGTATTTTGTGGTTAATTGGTGTAAGACGTCTTTTCTTCACAATCCGTTGTAAAGTTTTGTGGCGCAGGGTTTTGGGTAGGCATTGAACTATTGGAGCTTGAAAAACTGGATGAAGATGAGCTAGAAGAGCTTGACGATGATGAGCTAGATGAATCGGAACTAGATTAAGATGATCTTGAAGACGAACCAGAGGACTGTAAATGGCTAGTATTATTTAGGTGGCATTTTTCTCGTCAACTCATAAGTGACAGTAAAATATTGAGTCGGTGTCATCATTTTTGTCAGCTCTGCAGTTACATTTTTGGCCTCTGGAGATATATGTATTTTGTTGATTTTCCTCTTCAACCTGCATAACTTCTTTAGTCTAATATAACAATAATTGATAAAACTGTAGTATATTTTAAGGATGAATAATAATCATAATTATTTAATGTCAAAATAGCAGCATTGTTGAATGACAATGATCTATTCAGTCGTATTGCCATAAAAGAGTAACAATCATCCATCCATACGTCATCCTCATAAACTTTCACATTTATTACAGTAATCAGATGAAAAATTTTTTATAACTTATTACACTATTATTATATTACTTAAAAAGCCGACCGGTGGCGGGATAACCATCCAACTGCTGGCTTTGAAATACACAGGCCGAAGACGGGCAGCAGCGTCTTCGGAGCGACAAAGCCAGCCCTGCGGTCACCAACCCGCCTGCCCAGCGTGGTGACTATGGGCAAAACACATAAGTTCACGCTATTTTTGGCGAAAGCTTATGGAGGCCTATGTCCAGCAGTGGACTGTATAGGTTGTAATGATACACTATTATGTTTATCTTATAACTTTTACGCTCGATACGCTGAAACTTAACAAAAATTGTGAGCTCTAAGACGACTCCGTTTTCAAAACCTATACAAATAAGCACAACAGTTACAAGTTATTCTTAACTTTTACACGAAAAGGGAATTAATGTTTAAAGTTTTTACTTATCTTTCGTCATTCTAAATAATAAAAAGAAGTAAACAAAAGTGACTTTTATAAATAGCCTTATTTATTACAATAAAGTGATACTTAACCAATTACTCCAACAACTAAGGCATATATTTCAATATAAAACTGAAGTGTTAGGCGTTAACTTTGTAAAATTTGTCAGTTTTTAAAACAAAACCGAAGTAAATCCAAATGTTACACATCATTATCAAATGTGTTTTCTGAGAGAATGAAGTATAACAAAAATCATCTTTTTATTTTAAATCCCTTTTAATCTAATATCGAATTATTTGATATTACTCAAAACGGCAGCACTTTAATCTGCGATCACTGCCGGTGCATCTCTGAATCACGCCACTTTATAAGAACTGACTTGTCAGTTCCAGTTCATAGAAAAGAGAGCAACAGTCGCGTATCTCTCTGTATCTTATAGTTAAAACGCCGGAGTCGAAGTCTACCTATTCTTTATGCGACGAAGACGGGTTTTCTTGTAAAATCTCCAAATCCACAAATTTTGAGTTACATCTTTGTTTTATTAAAGGTGCGATATTGTCATATTGAAACACCCAATACGTTATGCGTTACGAGCTAACAGAATACAAAATTAATATATTGAAAATTTATTTAACTCTATAAAACTTTCAAATGAAGTTTCGTATCTCATAATCATTCCTTTCAGATCTTAAAGTAATTACTTTATTAATAATTTTCAGATATCTCTATGAACCAATCAAAAGGTCGAAATATTCACAAGGTTGATAAGACAGACCCCCGCTCCAGATATCATTACGTCAAGTATGTCAAGAGACATGGGCGGACTGTTAAATTATGGGAATGTGGTATATGTAAGTGCACTCTTTATATTATATATGTATAAGAGTTAGGCTTGTAGGTAATGTAAAAGATCTGGTAAAGTAATAAATTAATGAAAAAGCCAAAGTGAAAATACGATTATAATAATTATATGCTTAGATTGGCCTATGGAGAAAGTAAAAAAGAAATGTAAGAATGAAAATGTAAAGTGTAACCTAAGTATTTTTTATACGACAAGGTCGGCAAACAAGCGTACGGCTCACCGGATGGTAAGTCGTTACCGTAGCTTATAGATGCCTGATACACCAGAAGTATCGCAAGCGCATTGCCGACCCTACCCTCAATCCCCCCAGGAGCTCTTGTACTTTACTCACCACAGGAACGCAACACTGCTTGAATGCAGTATTATTTAGCTGTGGTATTCTGTAAGGTCGAGGTACTTCCCCAATCGGTCTGCTAAAGATTTTAAGCAGGATATTTCCTCAGTTACTCCTACTTCAGTTAAAGTATATCTAATATATAAAATTCTCGTGTCACAGTTTTCGTTGCCATACTCCTCCGAAACGGCTTGACCGATTTTGATGAAATTTTTTGTGCTTATCCGGTATCTATGAAAATCGGCCAACATCTATTTTTCACCCCCCTAAATGTTAGGGGTAGTCCACCCCTAAATTTGTATTTTTTATTTTTTAGACAATATTTTTAATTTCTATTTTTTTATGATACAACATTAAAAAATACATACAACCCTAAATTTTCACCCTTCTACCACCAACCCCTATTTCTTAATAGCGTTTAGCGGCAAGACAACGTTTGCCGGGTCAGCTAGTGATATATATATATATATATATCTGAGTATATTAGTGTATGTTGTCTAACACTAAAATCTCTTTAAACTGGGTAGTAAGTGTAATGAGATATTGATAAAAAAGCTTTCAATCTAGAAGTAAAGCAAAATCAACGGTATTTTTAATCATTTAATTGGTTGCTAGCTGGTAGATATAGCTATTAAGCGAGAAGAATGCCAATTGTAAGTTGTACAGTAAATAATGCTCACTTTTTTCTTAGTAATTTTAATTTTTGTAATACTTGCAGATTTGTTATAATTAGAAATCAAAATTTTAATAGCATAAATTTTTTCAACCAGGCAGTCGTGAGTTCCAACACCAGTACACTCTGATGCGACATCTACCAACTCACACCGACGAGAGAAATTTCCACTGTGACGAATGCTCCAAGAGCTTTCGTCAACTTTCCACTCTGAGCCAACATCGGGCCATACATTCAGCTGAAAGACCTTATGCTTGCGAGGTATAAAATTTTTACATAGTTTCATGTTGCCTCTGCAATAGAAGACAATTTTGTCCAGCCTTGGGCAATATTTAGCTGATGATATTTTGTAAATATACTGGGCTATTATAATTTAAGTTCTAATTATTTAACGTAATCTTTTGTCCGTTAACCATAACTCGAATTGCCTTGTAATCAAAGTTATCCAGAAATTTCCCTAAAATAGACAATCGAAAGCTTGACAAAAATGACAAAAAACCAGCATAACTTCAACTTCTGATTCTCTTACAAAACAAGTAGAAAATTAACCTTTATTTTGTTCTGGGACTTTATTTGTCTCCATTATTTTTAATACAATAAGAAATAGGTTCAGAATTTTTGGTGAAAGAGAGTTAAAATATCCACCCAAACCTTTGCATCTATAATTTGAATTAGGATTTGTTTTACATAAATTTTTAAGTTTATAATCTTCTAAATTTTTGACCAACTTGACATAATTATGTTAGACAAATTTTTAAATTAATTATGGTCGAATTTCGACCACTGGGCGACCACTAGTATTCATAATTATGCTTAGCAGAAGAAAAAACACCTAACTATAATTATTTAATATTCATGAAACTAAATTGTTTAGGTCTGCAACAAAACCTTTAACCGCGTATCCACCCTCATCTCCCACCGCAAGACTCACTCCGACGAGAAGCCTTACAAGTGTCATATCTGTCCAAAAGGCTTTCATCAGAAAGGTTTACCTGTTACTTTCCTATCCTCATCCATGTCCTTCTAGTAACCTCTAATAGAAACCTACCTGTAGTTAGGGTAGTAGTCTAACGTGTCATATTTCTGTTAGAAATTATCAATGTATAGTTATGAAACTTTTCTAAATAAACTTAACTGACAAGAAAGGGGTCGTCCATTAATCACGTGTTTTTTTTGTGGGATCAATTGTATTTTTTTGTGCAAAGTATATTACAATTTTCAAAATATAATTTTAAGTTTTAAAGTTAGGCATTGTGATACAAATTTCCAGACAAGCATCAAAGTTACAAGGTGTTAGTTGGTTGTTTTTTGGTTAAGAAATCGCGCATTCAACTTAAAATAAATACTCCCCACCCCTCCTAGTGATATTTCGTAATTTTTTTCCCTTGATCCTCACACGGTGAATGGATGATCCCAAACAGATAAAAGTGATAGACTTGAAAAGAAAATTGTTTTATAACAAATTCTAATAAACTTATTGGTAAATTTATCTCAAAATGATACCTTATTAATAATAATTTTGAAACAATAAGAGTGCTAGGGGCACCTCAAATTCTGGAAATATAGTATTTTCAAGTTTAATTCATCCCGTGGGTGTCGTAAGAGGCGACTAAGGGATAACAAGGTTCCACTACCACCTTGTAACTTAAGAAGCCGACCGATGGCGGGATAACCCTCTAACCGCTGGCTTTGAAACATACAGGCCGAAGACGGGCAGCAGTGTCTTCGGTGCGACAAAGCCAACCCTGCGGTCACCAACCCGCCCGCCCAGCGTGGTGACTATGGGCAACACACTTGAGTTCACGCATTTTTGGCGCGAACTTGTGGAGGCCTATGTCCAGCAGTGGACTGCAATAGGCTGGAATGATGATGATGAATGATGAAGTTTTAATTTGTTCTATTTTAGTGTAGTTTTTCTAATTTTTGATTTTTCCGTACTAAATACGTTGAGGCGTTTAAAGAATGGGATGGGAACTTTCGACGGTTAATAAAATTAAATTAGTGCTTTATTAGTAAATTTTACAGGTAACCTTCGGAACCATCTTTATGCGCACACGAACGAGAGGCCATATCGCTGTAATATTTGCTTGAAAGGCTTCAATCAACAGTCCAATCTTGTTTGTCACAAAAATAAAGTAAGTGTCCCAATTTTGACTACTATAGTTTCCGTCTACCACATAGCCTAAGTTAATAGAATATAAGAAGTTTACCTCCTATGGTCTTGGTGATAAAGTTACTTTTGTCGCTTTAGAAACTAAAAGATAAGATATTATAACTTTACGACCTGACCAAGCAAACGTTGCTCCGTCATGCGGCTAGAAAGACCATCATCACCTAGGGGTATATAAAAATATATAAAGACTTTATCAAACACCTACGCCGTTTTGAAAAATCGGCAACAAACACTGTAAAACCAAAGATTTCTATATATTAGATACTAAAAAAAATATTTAAAATAATTTTAATACGATAAGTATATATTACTAAGAGAAGAAAAACTATAATTTATTTGAACAGGCCCATCCCGATGAAGGCAACGTAAATAAAGCTAAGAGTAGAAACGCACCACGCGGTCCAATTATATCTGCTAATAAGACAAAAACTGATACAGCAAGGTGAGCTGAAATTTGATGAATAACTTTAAATTTAAGTAACAGTATAAAAAATGTTTTATTGTTGTAGTTGATCTTCTGGTGAAAATTTACCTAGCGCCAAACATTGTAATAACAAACTAGTTTTTTTTTATTTTTTTATTTAAAGAAGATATTGTTTAGTTTAGTTTTCTTTGTAAAGGCACTGGTTTAAGATACTTCTAATACTATCGTAGCGAATAGTTTCACAAGATTGTTTAAAAAGCAGATTTTCTTTTAATTAAAAAGTAATTAAATCGTTCAAATATTTGTCAATTTTAGACCACAAACAGATCAATGTGAAGTGACGTCATCTGTCGGTCCTTACCTACCATCAGTAGAACGACCTACACAAATATGGCCTAAACCGATCCAGCTGGATGGTATAAAGTCTGAATTATTCTCCACCGATTTATGGAACGCATCACCGTGGGGTGGAGTGATAGTAGACCCTATCAATACTTACCATATGGGAGTAGCTTTGGCTACGAGACAAACACCTTTTGCTTTGCTGAAATCGGATAATGGTACTCCAGTGCTTGTAAAAATCGTTGATACGCAACTTCCTGGTGGTAAACAGGTAAGATTTTTTTAGTACTATGGTGGCAAGCAAGCGTACTGTCCGCCTGATGCTAAGCGGATACCGTAGCTTATGGACGTCCTCTATACCACAAGCATTTTAAGCATGTTGCCGACCCTAATTCCTTACTCACCACAGGAACACAACACCATTTGACAACAGTGTTATTTATCTGTAGTCTACTATAAGGTACTTCTCCAGTCGGGTCACTCCAAATTTTGCGCAAGATATTTCCTACTGTGTCCTATCTCGATCACATACCATCACAGCAGCCTTTCGCAGTCCACTACTGGACATAGGCGTCCACAAGTTCACGCCAAAAATGGCGTGAACTCATGTGTCCTATCTCGATAATATAAACAAAATATCCCTAATGATTTAAAATATATGAAATCACGAGAAGAAATGAAATTTCGATAAATAATATTCGTAGATGTTGGTACCCGCAACAGCAGAAGATTTGAAAATTGGCGGTAAGGTTGTTCTTAACAATGAGAGTCTGTCGACTGAGAGTCAGGTAAGTTTATTTCTAAAAGGAAACAATTTGATAAAAAGACGGAGAGTATATCAGTCATGTATTTTAAGTTTCAATAAACAACTACGACTAATTTTGATTAAGGTTTTGGTAGGGCACAGCAGGAAATATCCTGTTCAAAATCTGGAGCAGCCCGACTGGGTTAGTACCTCGACCTTACAGAAGATCACAGCTAAATAATACTTGTTTTCAAGCAGTATTGTGTTCCTGTTGGTGAGTAAGGTGACCAGAGCTCCTGGGGGATTGGGGATAGAGTCGGCAACGTGCTTGCGATACTCTTGATATTGCAGGCATCTACGAATATAAGCTATAGTAATCGCTTACCATAAGGTGCGCTTGTATGCCGACCTAATTGTATAAAAAGTACTACACATATAGATCGGCTCCTAAAGCGCCCTGTTTTATAACAAATATATGTTTAAACTCTTTTGCTCATTATTATTTCGTAACAGAAACTGCTGTACAATATTATCTTACTGTAAAATAAAATCTAGCTCGTTGGCGTAATTTGTAGTATCCTGCTTTCCGTGGGTTGCGGGTTCGATTCCCGCCTGAATCTGGGTGTAATATTTGTATTTATGTATTTATATATGTATTATTTCTATTTATTTTTATAAAAAAAAATATAGTTATTACAGCCGGCTGTTACCTGTAACACAAGCATTAAGTTGCTTAACATAGGAACAGGCGACCGCATATGTATGTTATAAAAAATAAATAAAGAAATAAATAATTTTAGTTAAAAAGCTGAACATTTTTATTCGAGATACGCAGATTTATATTGACGACGGTTTTTTCAGTAACATTACTTTGCTCTGGGTCGTCTTTAAGTATTAAATCAAAGCAATATAGCTCCTACCTTTTGATGTGTTCGAATTTGCTTCTTCAAAATCCGCATTAACTGATAAGTTATTAGTAAATCTAGAGTCCATATATTTAATAATATTAGTAATACTTTTAAGTAATGATAAGGTAAGAATAATATTATCGACGAAGCTCAAATTCATAAATCGACTAAAGTCACAGCAAACTTTTACTTTAAGACGGTAGCTTGGTCCAGTATATCAGAAAGAAAGAGCGCTGTTTAAATACGGTTTTTAGTCGTTAATGACAGTTCTTCCCAAGATTTAGCCTGGGCTTAAACTATTACTTACTTTAAATTATTAATAATTTTAGAAGTGATAAAACTTCAGGCAATAATATTTTAGACAAAGCATAAATATCCAAATCTAATAGAGTCATGCCTACATTTTAACTTCAGGAGGTAGCGTTAGCAAGTCCATCTGAAGGAAATAGCGCTGTTCAAATTCGTGTACCAGTAGTAGCCACTGTAGTTCCCAAAATGAACCCTGGAGGAAAACTTCAGTTGTCAGTTGAGGAACCACACCACGTCTATCACAGTGCGTTGTCATCTAATGGTAAAAACGTGAATTATTTCATAAACTTGTTGTATTACCTTGATTGATAAAAATAGTTATTTTCAAAATTTTAATGACCTAAACTACAATATCTTATATACAAACATTTTCCGTTGCATTGCAAAGGTCTTCTACACTTTTTAAAAAATAACATTGTAGCATTATTGGTTAAACAACTAACATTTGACTCATAAGCAAAAAATCATATTTTTTTATATAGACGGGCAAAACGGTTAAAACTTTAGCAATCTCAATTAGACAAATTTATGTAATTAAATTCAGTCCTAAGGAATATTGTGTATTTTTCAAATTTAAATCAATGCCGATAAACTTTCAGATGGTACAAACAAAGTGAACCCATGCACTGCTCCCGTCTCTTCTCCACCCTCTGCCCTTCCTCCTTTGGAACCGATGCGACGTCTCGACCTAAATACCTATAATGAGCAGAGTCTACGATCTGGTGAGAAATTGTACATCTATAATATAAAAATGAGTCGCTGAATGTGTTGCTAAGCGCAAAACTCGAGAACGGTTGGACCGATTTCGCTAATTCTTTTTTTAAAATGTTCCTCGAAGTACGAGGATGGTTCTTACGGAGAGAAAAATTCTAAAAAAAAAAAATTAAATTTCCTGAAAAAGTCTAAAAACAACACTTTTCTATACTCCCATACAAAAGATTTGTGATAATAGTTAAAAGTCAATTTGAACTTTAATACCATACGATAAAGTTTGTGTTAGGCGATACGAAGCTCGCCGGGTCAGCTAGTAATTAATAATTATTTCATTTATAAAATATTATAACAAGCATATCCGCACGATATCCATAGTATGCGGCGATTTTGACATTAACTTACTTGACTTAAATTTTCTAATTTTGCGCGCAATGCTCTTAATTTTTTTTTTTTGTTGATAATAACCTTCACCAAACAAAGAAAAACAAAGAAAACAAAAAAGAATTAGCAAAATCGGTTCAGCCGTTAACACGTGATGGCGTGACCAAGGGAAATAGAAGATTCATTTTTATATAATATAGACTTGTTTTGTCATAACATGTATATAGAGGAACGATCTAGAAAGACTACCGCGCATGATCGAGAATTATTCTGACAAGACTGTATGGACTTAATTTATGATAAAAAAGATTTAATTATGAATAGCTAAACTATTATTTAATAACTAAAAAATAATTATAAGGTAATAGTGTTTCCTCAACAACCGCTTTGATCTAGTGGTGCGCGTGCCCAATGTATGCCCGTGTATGTGCCCAAATACCGGCGGTTTGTAGGTTCGATTCCCGCTCGAAATGAATACTTGTATTTGAACAAATATTTCTTTCCGGTTTTGATGTCTGTTATCCTACATAGAGAAAGAGACCTATGCCCAGCAGTGGGATATTAGAAGCTGAATCAAACTAATATTATTTTACAGTTTGTTTATCTTCTCCTGTGTCCTCATCACCTCTCGACCTCATTTCCTTGGACCTCTTCGACCCTATAGGATGCATTCCATTGGGTAAGGTTTGCCTTTAATAAATATATCCTGTAACGTGTTCTACTTCTAACTGCGTTCTTTTAAGATTTCCATTTGAAGGACACAGTTAGAAGTCGAACACCTTATGTTTAAAAATTGTTACTTTTAAACGTGTACTTGCAGAGTTTTTATGTTGACTAGCCATAATTTACATTTATTGTCGAATTATAAGATTTTTCTTATAAAGTATGCGCTTAATGTGGAGATACTTTAAAAAAATCTGTATCAGTTCTTAGTAAGTTGACCTAACAGCATTAGGATTTTTAAAATCGCCTACATAGTTTCTACTAAAATATAATGCCATAACTTTATTATATCAGAAAAAATTAAACAGAAGTATTCAATATTATTACATTAAATAAAAGTTACTAATTTATATGATTGGCCTTTTACCAAAATTTTTGTTTTCTTTAAGGTCCACAAATAACATCGGTAGACAATATCGAAAACCGACCTCCGTCTGAAGACTCGGATATATTTATTGAAAAATTTGAAGTGAGAATCTTAATTGTGTCATAGTATCTATACACTTACATGGTTTATTTATTCATTTCATTAAAACATAATTGTAATATCATCACAGCTTACACTAATGCTATGTTAGAAGTAATAACGTTCATTGGTGTTCAAACTGTTTATCAGTATTATCCAGAGCTTTCAAAAAATAATTTTTGAGACTGATTTATGTTAAGCAGCTGTAAAATCGAAACTAATGAATTTTTTACAAATTCAACAACAACAAAATTACAAATTAACGAAATTCGACATATTTTTAACCGACTTCCAAAAAAGGAGGAGGTTCTCAATTCGACTGTATTTTTTTTTTTTTTTTTTTTTATGTATGTTACATCAGAACTTTTGACCGGGTGGACCGATTTCGACAAATTTTGTTTTAATCGAAAGGTGGTGTGTGTCAATTGGTCCCATTTAAATTTATTTGAGATCTAACAACTACTTTTCGAGTTATATCTAATAATGTGTTTTTACTTGACGCTTTTTTCGTCGACCTACGTTGTATTATACCGCATAACTTTCTACTATATGTATCGATTTTGATAATTCTTTTTTTGTTGGAAAGAGGATATCTTTAGTTTGGTACCGTGATAAGGAAACCAGGGTCTGATGATGGGATCCCAGAGGAATCGAGGGAAACTCTCGAAAATCCGTAATAACTTTTTAATGGGTGTACCGAATTTGATAATTTTTAATTTAATCGAAAGCTGATGTTTATCATGTGGTCACATATAAATTTTATCGAGATCTGATAACTACTTTTTGAGTAATCTTTGATAACGCGTAGTTGCTTGACTATTTTTTCGTCGATCTACGTTGTATTACTTGTCGATGTAATTGAAGTCGTTTTTTTTTTTCGTTTGCGAGCAAACACAATTATGTAAATACATTTTTACCAACAAAGCGTAATAATGATTTTGACATTCGTTAGTCAAGATTAAGCCTTATTTTTATTAGTAACTAGTTTGAAAGTTTTATATACGTATAGCTTAAACTGGATTATCTTTTTAGTTTGTAATACATTGTTACTATTTTTTTAATTGCTTATTAGTTCGTATAGTTTACATTAACTTACAAAAACATAATTTAATAAAAATGATTAATAAATAAATAAATATTTACAACATACACACACGGTCATCTGTTCCTAAAGTAAGCAACTTAATGCTTGTGTTATAGGTAACAGCCGCCTGTATTGCTACATATATTTTTTATAAACTTACATATAAATACTATATATAGAAATAAATATATATTACGCCCAGACTCGGGGTGGGAATCGAACCCACAACCCCCGGAGTAGAAAGCAGGGTCACAACAAACTGCGCCAACAGGCTAGTCAATGAAAATAGAAGCAATCGCATGCAACTTAACAAATAAAATAACCAATAATTGTGTTTGCTCGCAAACGAAAAAAAAACCGACTTCAATTACATCGACAAGTAATAGGACGTAGATCGACGAAAAAATAGTCAAGCAACTACGCGTTATCAAAGATTACTCAAAAAGTAGTTATCAGATCTCGATAAAATTTATATGTGACCACATGATAAACATCAGCTTTCGATTAAATCAAAAATTATTAAAATCGGTACACCCAGTAAAAAGTTATTGCGGATATTCGAGAGTTTCCCTTGATGTCTCTGGGATCCCATCATCAGATCCTGGTTTCCTTATCATGGTACCAAACTAGGGACATCTTCTTCCCAACAAAAAAAGAGTTATCAAAATCGGTACATATAGTAGAAAGCTATGCGGTATAAATACAACGTAAGTCGACGAAAAAAGCGTCAAGTAAAAACACATTATTAGATATAACTCGAAAAGTAGTTGTTAGATCTCAAATAAATTTAAATGGGACCAATTGGCACACACCACCTTTCGATTAAAACAAAATTTGTCGAAATCGGTCCACCCGGTCAAAAGTTCTGATGTAACATACATAAAAAAAAAAAAAATACAGTCGAATTGAGAACCTCCTCCTTTTTTGGAAGTCGGTTAAAAAGAATATAGTCCGATGTGTTTTGTTTCAATTTTTTTCTTTTTCAGGAAATCATTCCCTTGTCTGATTCGGACTGATACGGGCTAATGAAACGTATACGTTTAAAAGAAAAGTAGCTTAGTTTTAAGTCATAATTTGTTTATTATTAGTAATAATATATTATTTTTATAATACAGTCTTTTATTACTGACGAAATGTCGATTAAGGTTTATATGTAAAATGGTATATTTAAGCCAGTTTTCTTAAACAACTTCAATTATATGAAGTAATATAACGTAGGTAGACGAATATATGAAAATAGTCAAGTAAATACGCGTTATCAGAGATAACTCTGAGAAGACTGACCAGATCTCAATTTTATTTAAATGGGATCAAATGACAATTAGCTTTCGATTACAAAAATAATAATAAAAATCGACACACCTAGTAAAAAGTAACACACCGCACACTGCTCCTTTTTTGAAGCCGGTTAACAAAACGGTAACATTCCCGTTTGACACACAAATGCTAATGACCCTTAAAGTTTAAAAACAAATTATACCCGTAATCTAATATATAAAATTCTCGTGTTTGTAGTTAAACTCGTCCGAAACGGCTTGACCGATTCTCATGAAATTTTGTGTTCATATTGGGTAGGTCTGAGAATCGAATAACATCTATTTAAGGATTTTTATTAAGGAGCTTTATAGCATATATGGCAAAACAACGTTTGCGCGGTCAGCTAGTCTTATATGTATATAAAATTCTCGTGTCACAGTGTTAGTTACCATACTCCTCCTAAACGGCTGGACCGATTTTTATGATGTGTTCATATAAATTAATGTTTGCGGGGTCGGCTAGTAAGTCTATAATCGTCTCAATAATCGAATGTATGTTTTCCTAATTCATATACGATATTTGACAATATTTTCTGCCATTACTTTTACTGTTCTACTCTTGTTATGTTTCCAACAGACCTCTTCAGAACTAACGACATTTATTGTATGGTAAGGTCATAAGCAATGTAAATGTCAGATGTTATTGTCAAAATGTGTCTAGTTTTGAACACTTGCATCGTAATATTTAAAAAGTAGGTAGGTAGGTATATGTAGATAAAACTTTTTTGATGTTATGTGAAAAGTAGACAAATTTCTAATTTACCTTTTAAATGGTTCAGTTATAAATTTAGTAATCTATGATCAACAATTTATTTATTACTATATCATCGGATTACAAAAAAAAAAAAAAATAAACATATTACTATAATAAGTAGTTATAAATAACTATTTTTGTATGGCATATTTTTAAATGTCCCCCTACAGTATGCGTAGGAGGCAATTTCCTGATCGTAGTGTAAATAATCCGATATTATGATATAACGATGACGTGCCTATTATATCGTTTTAATATCGCTCTCGTATCGCATTGTGATCGACACGTGGACGGAAATAGGCCCTTTAGGGGTGACTTTTCATAGTTTGAATTCGTAGCAATAGATGGCGTTGGATGTTTCAAGTAGTATGGAATAAAGGTTTACATAAAGTTAGAGAGTTTTAAATTGCTTTTATATTCTAATAAAATTATATAATACTTTTCACTTTCTTTATTAAGTGATGATTGATTCAATATCAAAATTAAAAGTTAGTTTATTTAAGTAGGCTTCAAAAAAAGTTTTGAATCGTCATTTTACAAATTAAAATTATATTTATTTTAGTAAATGAATTAAAGTTAAAAGTTAATCATCCAATTATTTAGAATATAGATTCTGTAGAGAAAAATCGCCAAGATACTCAGCTTGAACTCCGTAAAACAACTCGGTTACCTGATAGTGGTAAGGCTATGAGCTCACACTATAGTGATAAGGCTGTTTAAAAATTATAGTCGTTTGTATCTCTAATAGTTATTGCAATTAATATAAAATAATTTACTCTTCACGTGATTTTATTCTACAAACGAAAAAGTGAGGGTTCATGAAATTTTCAACAGATGTCAGTAGTAGGACATAATACTACATAGTTAGTAAACATAAATTATCATGTCATGAAATCAGTTAGTACTGCTAAAAATAATAATGCTGAAAATGTTATTTTTATTTTATTTTTTTACTTTTACTTGAGAAACATACAATTTTATATTACATTATTATATTATGACTAATTACAGTAACTGAAATCAGTAGTTTCAATTATTATTATTATTATTCATTATTTTTTATTTTAAAATGAACTTCCTATATAGTTAATAACAACTAGGAACTTTATTATACGGCTTAGTATATTTTTATATAGTGTTTTTATAGAGTTATAATAGATAATATTAAGTAATTATTATTTAAAAAAAATTATTATTATTCAGAATTTGAAAGATAGCCAAATTATATTTTATAATTTATATGGATAAAATATAGATGTCTCATATTTTAACCGTTCATCCACAGATGGCGTTAGTAGATACAAATAATAATAAAAACATTTTTACTTAATTTTGTTCATATTTTACTAAATTATAAGCTAAAATAATTTAAATGCTAACTTTTTTTTATTTTACTAAATTTTAAGTTATAATAATTTAAATGCTAAATTTTCATGATTGATGAAGTTATATATTGTTGATGTAGATTTGTGGTATGTATCTCTAAGTTATTTTAATTTACTATTACATGGAAGATATTTTAAGAAGGTTTTAGCAGAAAAGGCGAACAAAATTGTTTCGTTAAATAGCAGAAACCAGAGTTACTGTAACTAAGTGATGGAATTTGCAAATACTCTTTTTTTCGTTAAAAAAAGTAGTATTTTTGAAATACTTGTTAAAATAAGTAGTAGGTAGGTATATAACTGATTATACAATTGATTAACTGATTGGACAATTTTATTTCTGATTAGTAATTTTCTACTAATTACTTTCAGGGCTACTACCAACAAAAAACGTAAAAGACAATCAATTTAAGGTAAAATTTCGTTTCAATGATGCATTCATCGAACGCCAATTTAAAATTTTATAAATTCCACATCGTTAGTTCTTCATTCGAAATCATTCAATTTCCAACTAATTACATACAATCCATTCAAACCATTAACCGCAAAAAATATCGACCAGTAACGCAATAACATTAACAAGTTGAATGCGACAATAAAATGCGTATTACGTACGTACAGTTTTTTACCAAAGGCGCGCGCGTGCCGGTCACGTGATCGAAAATATTAAAACTGGTGTTAGATCTGACACGCGGCCTTTCCCACCAATAAATAGAGAAATCTTCTGGCAGCCCTATATTGAAAAACCAACCGACAAACTTTGAACCAAATAAAACTCTATCAAAAACACAAAAAGCTTAAATTTCAACCAGACTACAACGACTGGTCAAAACTATTGTTATCGAACGCTATAGAACTTTACTGCTTTAAAAATACGGTTGAGATTTTATTGTACTAATGGATAGTAAAATTAGGGTTGTCGCCAATGATCTAAATACCGCCCCCGACGGTTATCGAATAATGCAACGGCACGTGTTAGCCGCGTTTTTTATCGAATTTTTATTTCGGCGTGCGAATGTCTAAGTGGCGTCTGGTGCGGACTTGCGTTGAATGGAAACCATTGTGGGAACGACTTAAAGGATTCCAAATAGGAATCGAAAAATATATAAAAGAATTTTTATCTGTGAAATATGATATATTTTGAAAAGTACTTATCTCCACCTCTATGTACTCAAATAAATATATTTTAGTCTGGTGTATAGATTATAAGTATCCCATTGCTGAGAAAAATATTTTATATCTATCGAAGCAAAAGTCTTGGACTTAAACGCCAAAATTACGTAAAAAAGGCATATTATGAAAGCATCATACTTCAACGACATATTATCCCTCATAATATTAAGATTTTAATTCAAAGAAATAAAAATTTCAACACTTCAAAAACAAAATCCCTCAATTGCAATAAAGTATCAATTTCATAAAATATCATTCGTAAACAAACAATGGCGAACAAATCCCCATTGAAAGTCCCCTAATATCATATTTTGATTATGACATCAACGTCCCATGGCAGTTTTTTATATTCTTTGTCCTTTAATACACGTATTAAATCATTAAAAGTCGCGTGCCGACACAATATAATATTTCGATTGTATAATAGAGTCGTTTTATTATAATAAATATTAGGTTATATGAGAAAATGTTTTTTTATTTGTTTTACTATGACGAATAAGTAATTTGTATGATTTATATTTTGCTTGTCTTATTAAAATACTTTTATGTTATATGTTATTTTTTCTTTTTCAAATATATCAGTCCAGGATTTTCTTAGGCAACCCATTTTTTTATATATTATCTGTTATACTAAATTTATTATAAAGTATGTTTAATTCTATTATCAGCTCGGTGAATATCGACTTTAGTTCGAATCTTCTACCAAAGATAGAATTTAGAATTAATAGCTTTTACTAGTATCAAATGACTTATAGTTGTCAATTTGACATTAACTGACACATACATCGACATTATGAGTCACCTAAATAATTTAATAATAACGGATACTATGTATTGGATTAGTATTCCTTATGAATACAATTGGACAATAGACACTAAAATTTAGAAAAAAAAAACTTTTTTAGAAAATCTATTTCACAGTTAGATTATACGTATGCCAAGCGATACATACAAACATTCCTTTAAAACTCTTACTATTTATATAATATTATTATTATATTTTATTAACTATTTTCTATTTTTATTACACACGATGTGTATCACTAATTATCTTTTAAGTATTTCAAAGTGTAATTATTCCATACTAAAATTTACTGTAGTTACATAAATATATATTTTTCTTCTTATTAATTACACAAATTAAAAAGAGGTGTATATTAGTTACTGTAGTCTTATGAAAAACATGAAACCATATTTACAATAGTTTACTTTCTTTTTTTATACAACAAGGTCGGCAATCAAGCGTACGGCTCACCTGATTGTAAGCGATTACCGTAGCTTATACACTTCGGCCTGTAATATCCTGCTACACCGCATAGGACTCTTTCCCCATGTAGAAGAAAGATCAGAGCTTAATGCGCCACGCTGCTCCAATGCGGGTTGGCGGATATACTTCATACTAATATGAGAAACGATCGATATCAGGTGAACATGATAACAACCGGGATCGACGCCTTAACGCGCTCACCGAGGCATGGTGGGAAGAACCACAAGGGCTGTACAAACATCCAGATCACGGCACCACGCAACCACCGTAGTTTATAATACCAATACCGCCTGTAATACCAGAATCATCGCAAACGCATTGCCTACCCTATCCCCGAACCCCCTTAGAGCTCTGGTCACCTTACTCACTATACTCACCACAGAAATACAACACTGATTGAAAGTAGTAGGTATTATTTAGCTGTGATATTCTTTGTACCTACTTCCCCAGTTGGGCTGCTCCAGATTTTAAGCAGGGTATTTGCTGCTGTGTACCTGCCTTAGTTAATAAGTTAAAAGACAATTACGATTCTGAAAATATTAAGATGAATTGGAATAGAACATTTTTAGTTTGTATCGGTTCTTCGCAGCATGATCTCCATACTGAAAAGATTGTTTTTTTTTATAATTTGAATAGAATTACCTTAAAAATACTAATAAAAGTCTACTCAAATTAAGTATTAAGATTTTGATTTATCATCGCCAGTTTGTCAGAACATGTATAACCGATTCTGACTAAGTCAGAAATCTGTCATTAAAAAAATAACAATGTCACAGCTCGTTACCGGGCGACTGTTGCAAATCTCTTTCGATAGAGACGTCAGTGACGAACGCGTGTAATCCGAGGCGCGTGCTGGTCACGTGACCGAGCCGCGTTAATTATTGTTAATATATCTGTTCAGAGCAGAGCTTGAGAATCATCTTGCTGTTTAATATATTTCTTTGATAAGCACAATGTTTGTATGAATTATTTTAAGCGTTCACAGTTTTATATAAACGTATATTATTTGCATATAATTGTGATAAGCTCCCTAGTCTTAATATTTTTTGTTGTGTTCATTTCAGCATTTCATTGTATGTGACATGATTAAATCGAAATACAATTTTAAAATTAAACGATCAAAATAAAAAACACGCTTATTTACTTTGATTGTTTTAATTTTATTACCAAGTTCATGAAAATTATAAAATTATCTTTATTGTCGAAATGCGTTCATTCCAAAAAATATCTACCTATTAGCCAAAATATGTGTAAAACTTTGAAAAATAATTTATATTTTCTTTAATATGTTAAACTTAATAATTAAATGAAAGGCCTTTCTTTCTCTCAGGACTTTACTCAAAGTTTTTTTTTTGTATATAATAATAATACTTAGAATATATATACAACCAAATTTAGACATGAGTTCATAAGATTATTGTAAGCCGAAAAGATTGATTAATAATAAAATTTTATAAAACACCTTTAAGTAAGAAGTTACGAGAAGAAAGAATGCTGGTATATACAATTGTGCATGTACGTATAACAGATTAAATTAATATTAATCACAAAACGTAAATTTAAAATGTTCATAGTATTAAAATATTTTAAATTGAATATTTTATAATTTTCAATCAAAACACTCAACCCAAAACTACAAGCGGACTTTAAAAATCAATCCGAGAGAAGCGGGGTCGGTTGTACCGTCATATATCACGCATGGGTTGAGAGGCAAATTGTTCGCTAACCTGATTACAACTGCTAGTTCCACATTGTCTTTCTCCCTCCTTGTACCCCCCATTTACAATTCAATTTTAATCTAGATGTGTTATATTGTTGAATTTTAAAAGTCACAAATGTTATGAATTATTATAAGATATATTTAATGACATAATATAATTATTTGAAGATATGATACAAATTAAGACACACTTTAATTTAGGATATAGAACAAAAACGTATTAAAAGTATTTTTAGACTTTAAATGCTGCTGGCTTTGAAATACACAGGTCGAAGACGGGCAGCAGCGTCTTCGGTGCGACAAAGCCAGCCCTGCGGTCACCAACCCGCCTGCCCAGCGTGGTGACTATGGGCAACACACATGAGTTCGCACCATTTTTGGCGCGAACTGGTGTAGGCCTATGTCCAGCAGTGGACTGCGATGGGCTGAAACGATTAGACTTTAAATGTATATACAGTTATTTTAAAATGGCGTAACTTAAATTACAGACAACGCTAAAATTCTTAAACATATATTTACTACTGTGACAAGATTGTAAAGAAACGAATACACACGATTTTAATGTAATATTTACCATTTGTATGTTATTAAAAAACTGGGTAAAAATAAATGTAAATACTTCACGTACAAAGATTTATATTAGTTGAATATACATTCTGAAGAATGTAACCAATTAAAAAATGAAACACGCACAACATAAAAAAAAACATTAATATATTTAAAAAAAATAACAATACATTGACGCTTGCAAATAACCTATCATAGACATGAAGTCCAATATCAATGTCGAAGAAAGCATTTTTTGTGTTTGTACACATAGCAATTACTATACGAATATTTTATTAAATAAAAATGTCACGATTTTTAATGATTAATATTATTAACAGAGCTCTTTGTCCATCCGTCGTTCCTTCGTGTGTTAGTGTCGTCGTGTCGCCGCATCCAAATCGTGTCGTCGCATCCCTATCGTATCGTACCCGTGACTCTGTGTCTTCAGGTCGCACCTGCATGACTGACGTCTATCCCTGACTAATAAGTTTTTTTGTTAAATCACAAGTTTTAAATATGCTATACTTAGATAATCTTTTAAATAGTCGTTACTATATTTTATACATAAACCTAAAATTAATGGTTATGACAAATATATTTAAACAATATTCCTTATAAAAATTTTGTAAAGTTTTTATTTATTTAATTCCAATATTCAGTAGATACTATAGGTACGACATATCTACAAGTGTAGGTATTGACAAAAAAATAATTGTGTTTGCTCGCAAACGAAAAAAAACCGACTCCAATTACATCGACGAGTAATACAACGTAGATCGACGAAAAAGTAGTCAAGTAACTACGCGTTATCAAAGATTACTCAAAAAGTAGTTATCAGATCTCGATAAAATTTATATGTGACCACATGATAAACATCAGCTTTCGATTAAATCAAAAATTATTAAAATCGGTACACCCAGTAAAAAGTTATTGCGGATATTCGAGAGTTTCCCTTGATGTCTCTGGGATCCCATCATCAGATCCTGGTTTCCTTATCATGGTACCAAACTAGGGACATCTTCTTCCCAACAAAAAAAGAGTTATCAAAATCGGTACATATAGTAGAAAGCTATGCGGTATAAATACAACGTAGGTCGACGAAAAAAGCGTCAAGTAAAAACGCATTACGAAAAGTAGTTGTTAGATCTCAAATAAATTTAAATGGGACCAATTGACACACACCACCTTTCGATTAAAACAAAATTTGTCGAAATCAGTCCACCCGGTCAAAAGTTCTGATGTAATATACATAAAAAAAAAATACAGTCGAATTGAGAACCTCCTCCTTTTTTGGAAGTCGGTTAAAAATACTTATTGGACTTTTAGACCGTTATAGGAATACTCAGCAGGATATAACAAGACAACATAGAACACATTAAAATTATTTAACTAACATAAGCTGTTTATTTTAAAGTCATATCCAGTAAACGATGCAACGTTTGATAGATTTCTCTATAAATTCATTACGGCTCCACAATAGGGTAGCGATTGTTGTAATTTCATTCCGTGGCTGGAAGTCGAATTGAATTTGCTTTTTATGGGAATGAGATGAGATTTGGTATAAAATAATTGAATATTAATGTAGTTATTATTTTTTTATTATTTTGATATATATTGTACGGTATAGTCTAGAATATGTGTTTTATTGAAATTTTCTTGAATTTATATAAAACGAAACGCTCTCTTTTTTGGTAATATATAGATAGATGAAAGCTGTAGGCAGTGGAAGTAAAAAGATCTTTTTATTTATTTATTTATTTTTGCAAGAGAAGATAATAATTATGTGAGATAAATGTAAATATCGACGTTTCATGAGCTCTACCTAATATAGAATTAACAAAAAAGTAAAAAGCAAAATGTATTGCAATGTATGCAAAATTTTTATATTTGAATAAGGAAAAAAAAAATATTCTTTACTTTAATGCTTGTATAATAGTGAAAAACATATATTTAAAACCATATTTTTCAATATTTACTCTGAAAGAGTGAAAAATTTATCAATTCAATATGTCATTCAATTAATTAGGATTTATTTGAGTGCTAACTTTGTGGATTCAAATTATGTTTTTAAATAATAATAATAAACTAATTAAATTTAATTATTTACTAATATACCTAATATTAAATATTGGACATTCCTCTAGTTAATTCTGGAAAACATAATGATAACTACACAAAGCTCTCATAAATCGAAGTTGGGATATAGTCGATTACATTAGCGACCCTCAGACGCAAGGGAGAGTCTTTATGCAATAACTGCCTAATTTGATTTTTATTTTGATCTCGTTTGTACATTCGTACCCTTGATTGTCCCGCGGGTAGCGGTAACGGTAGCATTCTGATTGTATTATTGTTACGACTAGTTGACAAGAGCGACTTTGCACGAATATTTTTAACTTTACTCGTAGTAAAAATCTCATTAATATTAAAATAATAATTTGTACCATAATATTTTTTTTTTTAATATTGTTTAAGTATTCACTACTAGTTTTTGCATTAATTGAATGTAAATTATAATTGTAATTAAAATGTTATGAACAATGTTTTTTCCTTATTCATTTATTTGAAACTCCACGCCATCTTAGAAATGGACGACCCATTTCTAAGATGGCAAAATAATGCGTGTTTTAGGTAAGCTGACTGATATAGCCACATATCGACCGTTGCCGTCGTTCCAGATAGATTCGTTTGAATCGTTTGAGCGGTAGGTTTAATTATCTCGCAAAGGTCACCTTGAATTATCTATTAAACCAGTACAAAGATATGTCACATTTAATAAGCAGATTTCCATCAAAAATAATAAAAAAAGCATATTAAATTCATAAAACAAAGCTTAATAGCGTGCTTTGAAATATATAATTTGAAACAATACAGACCGTTGTGTTACAAAAACACTCAGCGGTATACAAATCTAAATGTAATATTTGATTCGTCAATAAACATATATACAAAATTAACCCTTCAAGAAATAGAAATAGAAGCGTAAATTGCTTGAATAAATTTTGAAAATATGTAAAGTTGTGTTCAAAAGTATGTAAATACAGAATAATTTAATGCGATGTGCAAAAGGCACTTGACTGTATTTTTTTGCTTGTTTTAAAAAATCTTTCTTTTACACGATGTTTTAAATATTCTGTATGTCCTAATTAATTTCAGGTTCAAGGCTCGCGAATGCGAATTTTATATTTCATATAAAAAGTATGATATACCGTATATAGTTGGCACCATATGAACCGTATATGGTTGGCACCTTATATTTAGTGTTAACTAGCGAACCGCCCCGGCTTCGCACGGTTGCAATGCTGATCTATCTATACAAATAAATAAAATTGGTGTCTGTTTGTAATATTAAAAGATTGCGCTGGCGGATTAGATCCCCGCACATAGTACGTACATTTTTCTTGTCCATACAGATCCTTGACGTGCTCGTATTTCCGAACCCCAAAACAGAAGTATATCCTAATGGACCGTTGAATGTAAGAAATTCATGTATTTATTTATTTTTCATATGTAAAAATCAACTGAAGTTGACTAATTCCAGTTGATCAAAAGAAATCAAATGAAAGAATAAGTAGGAACCTTAGTTCTTACATCTTTTATACTTATATCATTAGGTACCTACATATTTATAATATCGCTGAAGCGATTAGTTGATTAAATCGTCTAGTCTTAAGACCTTTGAGAGAGCTTTAAAATTAAAACTAACTTCGCTTGAAACTTATTTCTTATTACTCTTTTTGCGTTATTCTTATTTATAAAAAATTCTCGTGTTAGTTACAATATTCCTCCGAAACGCCTGGACCGATTTTTATTAAATTTTGGGTGCATATCTGGTAAATCTGAGAATCAACCAACATCTATTTTTCATACCCCTAAGTTATAAGGGAGGGGGAGGGGTTAGGGGCTTAACAACATATATGGCAAACCAAAGTTTGCGGGGTCAGTAGTAATTTATAAGTGTTGAGTAGCACCTAAATTATCGACTAACATGTACATATAAACCTACACAGTAAGAGTATGTTAAAATATATAGTACTTAAAAGTTGAAGTTGTAAGGAAGAAATTGACAATGACAACGTATAAAACTTATCCAATATTAAGTGAGACTATAGAACTATATCTAACAAAATATAAATGTCTGATATATTGTTTTCTTTTCCTCCATTAAACTCCGCTTATGTTACTATTATAAAAATTATAAATAATTCTCTTATTGATTTACCATCTCCATCTAATATTTCATCATGATGAAATTTTGGATCTATTCTAGCTTTATGTTTAATTGTATTTCTATTCATCAAACTGTAAAAATAAAAGTTGTAGTTTACTCGAACGTATGTTACTGATAAACTATTGTATACTTTATCAGCAGATGATGAAATTGTAGATTCTTACACTTGTAACGTACAAAAAATTAATTTTAATATTTGAACATAAATCACTGTAAACTTGTTTTATAGCTTATTTTTTATAGTTATACTAGCTGACCCCGCAACGTTGTTTTGCGATATATGTTATTAACCCCTTAATCCCCGCCCTCCGTTATAACTTAGGGGTTTGAAAAATAGATGTTGGCCGATTCTTAGACCTACCCGATATGCGCACAAAATTTCATAAAAATCGGTCCAGCCATTTCAGAGGAGTATTGTAACTAACATTGTGACACCGCGTGAACAGACGCGTGACCGCGTCTTGGCACACGCAGTGTGGGACGTCCTCCGGCCCGTTGGACCGACGATCTACGTAAGATTGTCGGTGTAGCCTGGATGAGGATTGCGGAAAACCGGGATGTCTGGCGCGAACTTTGGCAGTGGACTGCCATAGGCTGAAGTGATGGTGATGTGATGATTGTGAGAAGAATTTTATGCATAAGAAGATTATACAAATTAAGTAAAGTATATATTTGTTTTGTGACATTTAATATTCAACTTAGTGAAACATTCGAATCGTAGTTACGTAAACGAAAAAAAAATATCCAGATTTAGACTGTCAGAGATTAAAACCTTGTAGAAATCTATCATAAACTAAATACGAGTGTGTCGTGAATTTTAGTATACTTGAATTGTAACTATTATATAATAAATGTTTGTGATTGCTTTTATTACATACTTACTCTTAATTAAGTTAGGTATATATCAATAATGAATAAATATGATAGTCATAGAATATACCAATGAATAGAAGAGATTTCGTGATTATAAATTTTGAATTTCACCCCTTCTCTCAGAAATACATTGAAACTTAGACTAAATAAATTTATCTTAGCGCGTAATATGAACTCAAATCGTACCATAAGTTTCATTCAAATTCATTTAAAAGTGTCGGTTTGATGCGTAGCTAAAGTATGAAAAAATACACTTTTAGACTTCAGTAAGTTAAATAAAAAGTGTGGGTGTTTTTTGTAATTTCTTTAGTGTACAGAATTTTCGTTTTCGGTGCGACAAAGCCAACCCTGCGGTCACCAACGTCCCGCCAGCCCAGCGTGGTGACTATGGGCAAAACACATGAGTTCGCGCCGTTTTTAACTCGAACTTGGGAAGGCCTATGTCCAGCCTTGGACTGTGATAGGCTGAAGTGATGACAGAATTTAACTTTTCACAGTTGTATAGCAACAATTATAAGTACATACAAATATAGGTGTATCTAACTATTGAAACATTTTTTTTAACATGAATCTTCTTTGTTGAAAATCAATTAATTTATTTGACAAAACAACAAAAGTATATAGCAATCAATATAAACATATTATATTTTACTTAAATTATACATCACTTTAGAATGTTAAATATTTTAAAATTATTCTTTGACAGACGACTCTTAGAGCAAAAGTAAATCAGTTCGAACCTAAGGTTTAGTAAATTTACTAAATTTTAAGTCTGTTGGTTTCTTGGAGAACGCTATGTAAATTTTAGATTTTAACGCACTTACTGGAAAAAACGTCGCGTTCTGTAGATTGTTTCTGTCGTTTTTTGTAATAAGAAATTCTAATATATTACAACTTGGTTTTACGTTTCCCTAATGAATTTTATAAAACATTTAATAGGTTTATATTACACGTATTTAAAAAAATTTGTAGAACTAATTTTAAATAACTAACGCTATTTCAAAAGACTATGATTATTGTATATTCCAGATTCTATTCGATTCTATTCTATACTATTTTATTCGATTTTATTTGATTCTATTCGAATCTATTCGATTCTACTCTATTTGATATTACTCGATTATATTATATTTTATTCGATTCTATTTGATTTTCTTCGATTCTATTCGATTCTATTCTATACTATTTTATTCGATTTTATTTGATTATATTCGAATCTATTCGATTCTACTCTATTTGATATTATTCAATTATATTATATTTTATTCCATTCTATTTGATTTTCTTTGATTCTATTCGATTCTATTTTATTCGATTTTATTTGATTCTATTCGAATCTATTCGATTCTACTCTATTTGATATTATTCGATTATATTATGTATATTTTATTCCATTCTATTTGATTTTCTTTGATTCTATTCGATTCTATTCTATTTGATATAATTCGATTATATTATATTTTATTCGATTCTATTTGATTTTTTTTTTGATTATATTCTATTCTATTCGTTTTTATTCAATTCTATTTATCTGAGATCATCTAGAAATCGTGGCACTCAGCTTGTAATAAAGAAAAGGTCCTAAATTTATAAAATTAGTGTTATCTAGTTTATTGAGAAACTTTACTGTAATATATTAAAAAGCTTTATAATACGACAAATAAACGTAAAACGTAGTCATAAACGTCAAAACGGTCAAAATCATACGAATCCGATAACTTTAATTTTAGACCAAAAACGCAGCGTTTTCACCGCGCAGTGTATTATTTCCGCATCGACGGCGCTCGCGACTGAATTTCCAACGAAGCAGCCAGAAGGGTACGCTTGCTCGTGGCAGCTTGTTTGAACAAAAGGGTTTTTTGAAAATACGCCTCCGTCCAACGGATCGTCTCGTTGACGTTCTGATTGGATTACGCGTTCCGAATCTAGATAACTTTGATTCGGTTGTTATTGGGAAATATTTTTCTCTCATTTTTTTTTTATTAATTTGAATGTCTTTATTTTGTCTGGTATTTTCAGAAATAGCTTCGTGTAAAACTTTTTTTAATTTTAGCGTATTGTTTTGGTTTTAAACTACAATGATATAATTGTGTTTACTGCCAAACGATAAAAAACCGACTTCAATTACATCGACAAGTAATACAACGTAGGTAGACGAAAAATCAAAGATCCACACTCCAAAGTTATACTCAAATCTCGATGAAATTTAAATGTAATCACATTAAAAACATCGGCTTTCGATTAAATTGAAAATTGTCAAAATCGGTGCACCCTGTAAAAAGTTATGCGGATTTGAGAGTTTCCCTCGATTTCTCTGTGATCTCATCATCAGATCCTGGTTACCTTATCATGGTACCACACTTAAGATATCCCCTTTCAAAAAATAAATAAATATTAAAATCGGTTCATAAACGACGAAGTTATCGACGAGATTAGTCGAATTGAGTGACTTTCTCCTTTTTTGAAGTCTGTTAAAAAGAACAAAAAGAAAAGCAATTTCTGATTCTTTTTTAAAAATTCTTCTTTAATGATTCTGGCCCTCTACTCTGTAATTTATAACAAATAAAATAACAGAACTACATTAGTAGGTATTATATTATTAGGAAATATAAATAATAATTATTATTATATAAGAAGAAAATATTATAGTTGTTATAATATTTTGCTTGACGAGATTAATAAAACTATTACATAGATAATATATTTTTCAATTATTTCATTACTAACTATTTCATTACTATTTAAAGTTATAAATTAATAACTATTTCATTACTATTTAAAGTTCAATTAATAGTGTCTTAAGGTGTTATCATGTAATTGTATTAACATAAATTTATAATAACAGAGCGAAATAATCGTAGTAGCGGCAAAGCTCTTTAATAAAGAAAAAAAAAAATAACATTATAATTCTTAAGCCACCATAAATTTAATAACTATTAAACTTCCTATTTCATTTGTTATATTAACTAAAATTATATAAATTTATGGATGTCATAATTTAAAAATCGAAATATAACCGAAATTTAAAGCGACATCATTGCCAGAAATCTAAATTATGACGCAGAATGCAACAATTTCACGTAACCGTTGCTCGCATCCGAATATTACTTCCACTATGTATTTAAATACGAAATTGCCACTGAATAATGCGAACAATAGTCGTTACGTGTAACACAATGAAGGGTCCCGGAGACCTATTCTGAAAATTAAAAACGAAATTCGCATCGGAATCGAATTCCGCACGAGTGACCGTCGAAAATGGAAACTTAACAACCGCGGTAAATAACCACAAATCACCGCTTCCTAACACCCGAGGCGAGATTTAAATTCACGCGAATGTTGCCATCGGTTTTTATTATGAGTTTCCATTTTGTTCTACGTCTTTACTGTCGGATTAGGTGAGACTAATTAATATAGAAAACATTTCGTTTAATTTCTTAGGGTATTATATATTTTATCAATGCTTGTCTTAACAAATAAAAAATTGCACTTAAGTACGGTTTATTTATTTATTGATTAATAAAATTTCAAATATTTACGATATAAATCATGTCCAGTTCAAATGTTTGTCATGTGCGGGGATCGAACCTGCAACCGTCAGCGCAACAGCCCTAAACCAGTGCTGCGACCGTTGCGCCAACGCCGTCATACAAATATGCAAAAAATATGCAGTCAGCATATTTCACAATGAAATCCTAGGCATTCGTTGCATCAAAAAATGAATATAATGCTATATAAGTCAAGAAAGTTTTTTTGAAATTAAAATTTGAATTGAATACAAAGACAAATAATTTTTCTTCAACTCTTCAACTCACGCTTATAAGAACTAAGCAAAAAAAATATTATTCAATAATTCCAGACTGTCGACAAAATGTCAGCGGATCACTCTTGAGATTTTATCACAATTGAACTTCTTTTTAATATAAGTTAATAGGTATTCGTGTTAAAAGTTAAACATATATATGTGTAAGCTACGACCATCTGAAGAAGGTAATGGAAACAATACATATATACTCATCAAATTCAACATACGACCGTAACATGCATTACGGTACACTGAATCAAAAAGACAGAGGGACGGAGCAATGATGTGTTATTATTTTTAAATTCATACACCGTGCGTTTTTGGCCAGGAATATTTTCCTTTTTTTTAATCTACAACGAAACAAAACCTTTATGGTTTTAAAAATATAGATTATATTCGCATTTAAGTTAGAATGTCTGTGCTAATGACGTCATTGTTGCACTTGATCGTGAGTATCGCGCGGTCGGCGCGTATCGAATTAGTGGTTTTTAGAATTTGAATTATGAAACGAATTCTCTTTAGGCCGTAACGAATTGACATCTTTTGTGATGACTGAATAAGCATTGAGTATTAAAGAGCTGTGGATAATTTAGTTTATTTTATTATCTTGTAGGAATTAAATTATTATTTTAATATTTATAAATCGTATTTTGAATATAAGTAAGTATGTTTGTTATAAAATACGATGTATGGAATGTATAAAAGTGTGTATTAAAATTATACTACTATTTTAATAGTATAATATGTTCTTTATACATATACAAATTTTATTTTATTGCTGATTTTTTTTTTGTCGTACTTACTACTTCTTGACTTTTGTAGAATCTACACTTCTTATAGATCTGCATATCTGTTTTTCTTTACTCCAATAACGTGAAATGATTACTGCACTACGACATAAATAAAAATTAAATAATAATAAGAATTCTAAAAAAAGCGTTGTTGTGCACACACACACATCTTGTTTTACATTACCATTTTCTTATGCAAATGGGACATAACAATACCTGTATATTTTCCGAAACTGAACTCCAGACCCCCGCGGTGCTGGTCTATGGCTGTGCGGATGTGACGTCAATGGATGGGACCTATCTTCCGGCGCGCGCGCTTCCGCTGTCTAATGTCGCTCACATCCGAATGTGATTTGGCGGCTATTTGGAAAATATTGCGGTTAATGGACGCCTGTAATGTGTTTTTCGTTATGTTTTTGATAGAATAATTATCTACTAGATAACGTTGAAGAACATGACTTTACACATGACGTCACTGTGAACACTTTTGATTCTATGATTCTACGGGACTTATTACGCTATTTTTAGCGTCGTTTTAGGCACTATGGCCACCATCGGGAGTTCCAAAATAAAAATAATAAGTCCCGTGGAATACAAAGGCTACTAATGATTTATACCTGAAAAGGGATATTAATCACATGTGTCGTTGGTTATTATAAGTTCCCAATATTTTGCAAGCATCATGGTCACATAGCTGAGTGACTTTACAGTCAATTTTGGTCGTACAATTGATAATTCAGTGTCAATATTTATTTTATACTAGCTGACCCGGCGAACTTCGTATCGCCTAACAGTCGATTCTTTAATTTTATTATTTTTTTTTTTGAATTTTTTTCTCCGTAAAAACCATCCTCGTATTTCAAGGAATATTTTAAAAAAAGAATTAGCGAAATCGGTCCAACCGTTCTCGAGTTTTGCGCTTAGCAACACATTCAGCGAATCATTTTTATATTATAGATAAATTAATGATCCTTATATTATGTATATAAAAACGATTAAATGAAGTTAGTAGTACATAACTAAGAAAAATTCGTCAAAATGAGTCATCGAGATGGGTGGTCGTAACTCATATCAAAATTGTGCATAAATATGTTAAGAAATTTCCAAAAAAAGTATGTTGTAAGGTGAGGAGGCACGGCAGGATATATCTTGCTCAAAATCTGATGCAGCCCGTCTGGGGAAGTATCTCAAACATACAGAACATCACAGCTAAACAGCACTACTCTTAAGTAACCAGGTGTTCCTGAGGTGAGGAAGGTATGCTTCTAGTGATGCAGGCGTCATGTGGCTCACCATTATGGGTCGCTTATTTCCCGATCTAGTTGTATAAAATATTCTTGTCTTATGAACTAATGGTTAACTACAATAACATATCATATCGAACTCATTGCATATTAATATAATATTGTTTGTATAATTAATTTACGATATAACATAACAAAAGACATCACACATAACACAGACATAATGGGATGAACTTGTCAACAAACAGGCTTAGCTGTTCGACGTAGTTCATTAAGCAACAGTTTAAGATGTTAAATAAACATAGGAAATATTATTGAATAAATGGTCGGTTTCATGCGGTATATACCAAATATATAGTTTTTTTTTTGTATAAAAAATATAATAAGACTGAAGAAGAGAATATTTAATTTCAATCGAAATTGGATTTGCATCGAAAATTGATTAGTTAAAAAATATACTTATCTTTTATTCTTTTACTCTCACTCATATAATTATTAATGTTTTTAGTGGCCAAAAGGAGAAAACATTTCATTTTCTAAGCTTTTCAATTTATTCATAAATTATGGATGAGATATATATCCAAAACAAAACCGCTACAAAAACGAGGCAAAATTATAAAATAAAATTTCAAACAATATTCAGTACCTAATCTTTTGTATAAAACTATCCAAACAACCCTAGTAGATTAAGAACGCTAATCAGCGAGGGTGCAAAATATCCCGAACCCTACCCGGCCGGCCCAGCCGAGGGCCAAGTGTTAAAAACGCAATGAGATTCAACTTTTCATATCGTGCACGTACATAAATGAATATTGTGGAAAAATCTACCTTAATGTTTTAACAACAAGTCGTTAAGTAAATTTTTGAGCAGTAAAATAAAGTTTGTCGTGTAAAATAATTCGTAACGCCTTCAATGTGTTATATCATTCATACAGAATATAAATACATATTTTCATTTGCGTCATTATAGCGATGTGTAAGGGGTACAGGAACATTTATGACAGCGTTTTAAGAGTTATAAATAATCGAGGGTGGGTTTAACAATTGCTAACGTTCATTTATGAATTTTTAAACATATATTACTTACTCGTAATTGAAATTTATAGGAGTTAAGTGGATTTTTTAAGCAAATCGCAGCAGTATAATTAAATGACGTTGTATCAAATAAAATAAAAAAAATAATAAACTATTTCTATAAAACTTGTGACAAATTTTTAAATACGAAATTTTAAATTAAAAATATTTTTAATTCCACATAATCACAAAAGTATCTTTTAATTACTTATTTTATTTTCGTAGTTTATTTGTATTGAATGTAATTTTTAATATCCAGAAGTAGCAGCTTAAAAGATATTATAATTATTTTACCATATCTACTATCTAATGACGACTACCAATCGGATTAGATGATACAGGTATCAATGAATGACACGAAGTGATTTTGAAGTATTTTTAACAACCATATTTGTAGTTATTAAAGTAATTGTAGTTATTACATTACATTGTATTTCATATCATTCATTTTTTTAGTTGAAAAAGTGCCAAAAATATCAATAGTTTTCATTTTTGAAGTGAAACATCTTTAGGCGCATGAGGGTGAAATTTTTACGGATGAAACACAGTAATAATAATATTAGCGTCACGAAGTGGTGCAACGTTTTTGTCGAATAACAGAGCCACCTAGCGTGTACTATAGAAACTACAAAGGTTGTTACATTAATATCGATAGTAATATATTGCAAACTAACCAAATGGCGCTGGAACGGAAATCTAAAGCTTTAGATTTGTATAAATATAAACGGGACTTTAAAATTAGTTTGAAAAAAGAAGTTTCACCTCTGACATGTGTACTTTGTACGCACGCTCTTTTTTATTTTATGACGAGTACAAATAAATATTTAACAAGTTATACTGTATTTTAAAATCTACTACTACTGGTAGAACCTGCCAGTTACTACAGTACCTTCATGTTTATTTAAATTTAAAATATACATTTATACATATTTCGGTAATAATTTAAATTCTTCCCAGTCGGGATGTCTAGTCTATTTGAATGACAATGCCAAGGGGTAGGCGAGTTAGATTGTATGTATGTACTTATGTATGTCATGAACATCCGAAGGGTGAGTTTTAGAAATGTAGCGTGAAGTATTTTGAGAACTTTTCAAGAGGGGTCATTAGGGTTGAAAATTTGGATATAAAGTTTTTATATGCGTATTTAAGGATTTTTTTATTAGTTATTTCTTTCACTTCCCTAAGTTGCTTAATTACGATCCCTATAGTTGTATAATACTATATTATATATTATAGGATCTTACTCCACTTTGATATTTGCTTTATCTACACTAACAACCCTGCTGTTTCACCGATGTTGATTTAAGGAAAAAAATAGGCTTTTTTCTTCTTAAAGCATAACCTTCCTTTCTAAATGGGCTATCCGACTCAGACGAATTTTTCAATTGAAACCAGTAGATCCAAAGCTTAGCGCGCTTATACAAACCTTTTCAGGTTTATTATATTAATATATGTAGATTAGTATAGATTAATAAATATAAAACATACAAATAAGATAAATTAAGTAACTGTTTGTAATGTTAAAATAACTGCTTTTTACTAAATGTATATTGATTACACGTTACATATACCAAAATAACACTTTTTACGATTTTTGTCTATCTGTTTGTTCGAGCTAATCTCTGAAACGGCTGGACCAATTTTGACGGAAATGTTACTGACAGATAGCTGATGTAGTAAGACGTAACTTAGGCTACTTTTATTTTAGAAATTTATATTTTATAACTCTGCGAGCTTTACAATAACTTTTTTGTTAAATTCCACATGGACGAAGTCGCGGGCACAGCTAGTATTTATATAATATACTAATTCTGACTAGATTGACAGAATAATCTGGAATGATTCAGTAAGACCAATTGTATGGGCGTTTTTTTTTGTTCATTTGTCACTTGTTCTACGTTTAAGTAGCTTGATATTTTTTCCTTAGTTTACACAACATAAATTTCTGAACGCAAGCGTAAATATTTGACAACCAATATATAATAATCTTTTTTCACTACTGACATTATTCTACTTTTTCAAAGTCTAAAATATGCCATTATCCGAATATTGTGGATATGTATCTTATTGATACGACACCTTTATTTAAATACATTCTTTAATTTGAGGGCAGAGTTTACCGTATCGACGAGATGAAATGTTTGACAGTTATGAAACCCATGAACATTTTGTGTTGGAATTTCTTTTTTTTCTGCTAATTTACCAATGTTTTTAAATAGTTATTCTGCTCGGGATGGAGACAAATACAAAAAATAATAAACCATGAAAAACAGTACAGCCGTCCTCGAGTTACAAGTGTTTGAACAAATCTGACTTTTTTATATATTACAAAGCTTCACAAACTTATTTTGCCTACTGCCCACTTAGAGAATAAATTATTTTATAGTGCCCTCATTTTTTCACTGACTTAAAAACCACTATAACTTCAAATTAAATTAATTATTGCGAGCTATATTAGCGGAAATTAAACATTAATTCTAAACGAGACTTTTACTATAACCCGCAAGAGTTAACTTGAAACCTGAGAGCAGTAGGTAGTACACAGCGGCGCTCAGGTCTCATGTCAACTCTTACGTGCTAGACCTCCCAACGAGAATGATTATTGAAACGCAACTTTATAGTATTTAGACAGAGTATATTTTATTCAAAATTATACAAACATCATCGATTCTAATATAAAAACTAATATGAAATATGATTAAATCCCAAGCCTCTACACAACGCCACCATTTTTTTTCTGAGTCTCTTACCGCCCCCTTTTAGGCCTGCAGCGCCCACAAGGGGGCTTTATCGCTCACTTTGGGAAAGGCTGATATATTAAGATATTACAAAGCTAAAGAGTTTGTTAGGCTATACAATATTTTAGTTACTTCCTTAAATAAAAACGGGTGAAACCAAGTACAAAGTACAGCTAGTATTAAAAACAAAGTTACTTGATAGTATCTACATTATTATGATAGTACCATGTAGAGCCTCTACGAACTAACAGCTAACGGGTTAAACGTTTCATTATAACTTTTTACTTTGAAATGTCTGGAAAAACATAACTCTAATAGAAACTTCTACTCTAGTAGTAGATAAATCTATCATCAGACGGACATTTGAACCCCTCTTGACACAAAAGTTCATCAAAAGCAGAAGAGATGACTGGCCGTTAGCGCGGGTTCGTTTCCGTATTGCCACGTGGCCGTTTTAAAATATACTTTAACAAGGGTTCCATTTTATTTAATCTGCTTGAAAATCGATTTGTTCATTATAAATAACGATAGGCGGAAGTAATTTAAATGAAGGAAAAATTCATTAAAAAGCACTGCATATGTTACTGGTAACTAGCACTAAAATGACTGCAGCAATGTGTGTCTTACTTCTAAACAAATCCATATCACTGTGTTTAAGAAAGTGATGGAAGAATGATTGATTTATTTATTCAGCATGATGCAATTTACTGCTGGACATAGGGATATATACACATACACATATCCTGCTCAACGTTTCAAGGGGTATCTTGACCTTAAAGAAGATCACAGCTAAATAATACTACTTTCGAGCAGTGTTGTGCTCCTGTGGTGAGTGAGGTGACCAGAAATCCTTGGAAGTGTTGGCAACGCGCTTGCGATGCTTCTGGCATAGCGCGGGTCCATATGCTACGGTAATCATCATCAAGTTCGCCGTATGCTTTTTGCAAATATATTTTGATCGCCATCAGATGTATATAATAGCTACCGCAATCGACAGCTTTACTTGCTCTTCGAGGCACGGTTGAAGAATGATCCAATGACTATTCTGGATTCTAGAACTTTTATCGAAATATGTAGATCACTACCTAGCAAGACAAGAATTTTACGCAAATTATCATTTAAAAAGTAAATAGTCCTCGCGTAGGTTTTAATTTGCTACCGTCGGCTGTGTGCTCACGTATCGTAGGTATTTAGTATTATTTGGTATTTCTAAGACACATTAAAAATTTATAACTTTTTCGTTCTATACGACAACATTTATAACGTTGTTTGTATATTTTATTGGATATCTATACTAATATTATAAAGAGGTAGAGTTAGAGTTCTTCTGAGAGGTAAACTTTGTTTGTATTTTTTTTTTATGTCACTAGGTCGGCAAACAAGCGTACGGCTCACCTGATGGTAAGCGATTACCGTAGCTTATATATATCTGCAACACCAGAAGCATCGCAAGCGCGTTACCGACCCAATCCCCAATACCCCCAGTAGCTTGTAGAGGGTAGTCTTCGCAAATACTGATCCGATCATAAAAATTCTTTCATTAACAGAAAGCTAGTACCTTAATATCTATGATGAGTAAAAGCAAAATAAAACCTTGGTATTAGCCTTATACTGGACTAAGAAATAAATAATCCATGCTGAGAAAACCCGTATTATTTCTATTGTGAATAATAACCTTGAAATAAGGTGTAACTATTACGATAATAAATAATAATTCTTCCAAATTTAAGACTTTTACCACTTTAGTTCTAAAATATTATTTTGTAATTACCTACATTAAATACATTATATGCGTAAATATCGTAAATAAGTATATACTTGTATATAAAAATTATAAAATATAATCACGTAATCCTAGAATAGTTTGGGTCCTCAAAGCGACCCTAGTAAGTACACCTATACTAAGTTCCTGCTGTCCGTTTCTCAATCTCTCTGAAATGACGTGTTACTTTTGAACCGTATTAATACCACATTTGTCAAATATTATACTTGGCCCAAGCTCGTTATTAGGTTATGGTATTTGCATATTCCATATCCCACGAACGATTTTACAAATTGGATAGAAATATGAAGGCTTAATACCTAAATTATGATTCGAACGTACTTCTTGGAGCCTACTTGAATAAATCAATTTATCGATTTTGTTTTTAATGGACTACGAGAAAAGATGGAGGTCTTCAATCCGATTGTATATTTTTTAAGCTAACAGTATTATCGTAGAAGTACTAAAACAATTAGAAACCCCAATCAAAAGTCGTAGATACTATCCTTCTAGATAGGTTAGTAAAATTCGATTTCTGATACGTAGTTCACTTTGTTGTTACCTAAATGTGACTTGTAAAATTCCTTTATTTTAGAATATCATCATCTACATTGAATTAAATTATATTTCGTTTGTCATTTGTTATGACTTTGTTTGTTACAATTGATTTATTGATTATTGTTTTTTTTTTTTTTAATCAAGTTTAAGGGCTTTATCGCAAGAGGGATTATGTCGCCCTGGTTAAGAGACGTAGTTTAATTATTACATATTCACAACTTAAGTTCTCCTATCCACTAACTTATATAAAATTCGGGCCAAGTCTGAGAGTGGGTCAGCCAGGATGGTATTACATTTTCCCAACTCATTAATAAAAGGACATGTATCTCTGATGTCCTTGTTCCGGGTACATTCCATCAATATGTGGTAAAAGTCGATTATTGAATTGTCTTCAATAAAAACCTCGTTTCAACAATAATGCACATATCAATAAAGCTTTTGTCGAAATGTTCACAGTTTATTTATATAGCCAAAAAATGACACCTTGTGTATTCCCTAACAAAACTACACGAAAACAATTGTACCCTTTTTACTGTGGGTAGATTACATAAAACATTTCGTGCTACAACACTAGCTTTTCAATAAAATATTAAAACAAAAATTAAAAAAAAATGTACTGAGTTCTTACAGACTAATCCGTCGCTAAAAAATGGACAAGAAATCTTTTCATTTCGTACAATAATACCGGAGTGGAAACAGAATGGAAAAAAAAGTACAATGCGATTGAAAAGCAGTGGAGCGAGCGACGCCGCGCGATGAGCATTGTATTATACAGGCATTATGACTATTCTTTGTTATTAAAATGGTAGTATTATAGGGCAATGATGGAAAATGACGGAATTTACTATGTGAAAATTGTGAAGAATTGTTGTGGGGGCATGGGTTCTTTTTATAATAACCAACGTACTAGGCTTTTAGTTTTAGTTAGATTTATGTATTTTGTTATGTAGCATGTTTGCTTTTGATGATTAAAACTTTAGTTATATATAATATTTAGATGATTGTTTTAAGCTAATCGCGCAAAATGATGTTTCTTACTAAATATATAAATGTATTTACGTGTATCTGCATGATTTAGCCAAATTATTCTAAAAGTCATTCAACTAGATAAAATTTTGATACGCAATGTTTAATCAATCAAATCTAAAACTTATAAAATAAACAAAAATAATAAATGACTGAATGATATACTAGTTTTAATGATATACTAATAATTTGTACTTTTTATTTGCAATTTACATTAACAAATATATTCTAAAAACGAATCTAACACAGACATAATGTTACATCCTATAACATTTTCACCATCAGAGTGAATGTGCGTGTATTATTTATAACACATCAATATGGCTTGTGTGTAATAAAATAATTAAGTCAATACCACACACTGCTGTCAACGGAATCGAAGCAGATGCGCGTTACGATGATCCGATTTGTGTACACACTTCATTGCACTTGTGCGCAATTATTCACAGAACTTACGAAATGTATAATAAATTTATAAATGCACAAGTTGCTCTATGCGGTTTTGTCCATGTTTATTGTTCTGTCTTACGAGTTGCAGTTTTCGCAATGATTTTATAAGTACAAAAGTGTTTGAACTAATTTCAATATTAACTACATAACAATAAATACTACTTGCTTTATATTCCTTATATAGATGTTTTTCGTCATTATTTCATACAAATCTTAGTACTTTTTTATGTTTTTAAAGAGTATACAAATACAATAAATTAATCGATTTGTCTATTGTATTTTTTATTATTTAAGTGATAAAAAACTAAAGTCCATCTCGTCAATCATCGGCTACCATAGCCTACGGCCGCCAACAACACCAGAACACATTCGCGTTCATAGTGTACTATAACCTACACAGAAATAAAATTACTTATTAGATGGGTTTCGTCAATGACTTCAAATAATAATGCGTAATAATTTTCTTTAAAATATGTTTATATTTTAAATCATATAGGTATAGTCTCATAGTCAGTATGTATGCATTGACTAAAATAAGAGTAATAAATAGACAGAGCGTGTCTTTTGAAACCAACGGTTATGGATTGAAATCAGAAGAAGAAAAAAAAGTGTAAGTAATGAAGTATCTTGCAGGAAAAATACTTACACGTATATATTAATCTGTAATGAGCATGGTAAACTAAGATGCTAGGAGAACCTTCACGGTTTGTTATACCGTATACTAAGTACCTAAAGTGTAAAAAAACTGACTGCATTCAATAAAAATTATGGTCATCCATATCCTATACCTATCCTTTCCTTTGTAGTTATAATAAAAATAATAATAACTATAAAAACATATTTAAAAAATTCTTTTTAGACCAACTTAAAGAGAGAGATTGACATGACCGCATTTATTATTTTTATTATGATTATTACTATTTTTTAACCACTTAATGTAATTTTTTTTCTTTCCAATTATATTCACATGTATAATAATCTATATTTGTATAGCTTTATATCATATTTTTATGTTAGTATATAATATCGTATGTACTTTAGTATTATTACGTTAGAAACACAGTGCACTGTTAAAGTATTCATTGTTTTTGCAGCACTGTTTAACACATAAATTGTATCTTTTTTTTCTTCTGTAAATAAATAAATAAATAGTTAAAGTACATTTTAATTACCAAAATTAAATAACTTAACGCATATTACTATCGCATGCTAAACGTTATAATTATATGAAAAGAAAAACAGGAAAATATGTATAAACTAACAACTGCGCCCGTGACTTAGTCCACGTGGAATTTAAAAATCATTATTGTTCAGTTACAAAATAAATAAATTTCTAAAATAAAAGTAGCCTATGTTACTTCTTATTATATCAGCTATTTGTCAGTAAAAGTCCCGTCAAAATCGGTACTGCCATTTCGGAGATTAGCCGGAACAAACAGACAGACAGACAGACTAAAATTGTAAAAAATGATATTTTGGTATATATACCGTGTATACATCCATTTGCAATTACTAAAAAGCGGTTATTTTAATAAATAATAACAGACACTCTAATTTTATTTATTTGTATAGATATAAAATTTGATCATTTTAACTTTAGTATGCTAAACGCTAATTTATAGTAAGTGCTACGAAACCACCCTATAATTAAGTTAAAAACATGCGTTCCTTATCCGCATTACTATCCATGAAATATCCCTAACCTCCATATCCGAATAAGAGAAAAAGTGATGTTTACATTATTTTATTTATTTAAAGTTATCGGTTAAAGTCATTTGATTATCTCTGTAAATGAATGCCTTCGACATTGAGTTTAAGCTTACGACTCATACAAAACAAAATAATAATATGCAAAAACTAATGAACAAAGTAATCACTCATTCACTTCAGCCTATCGTAGTGCCCTGCTGGACATAGGCCTCCCCGAGTTCGCGCCAGACATCCCAGTTTTCCGCAATCCTCATCCAGCCTACACCGGCAATCATACGTAGATCGTCAGTCTAATATAATAAGCAATTATCACAGTATCTAAATGTAATTTGTACGATTTTTTTTGTTACTCACACATTAGGAAATTCTAAACATTTTTTTTTAAATTCATATTAAAAATCGACCGAATCGATATTTCGATCTAGCGGATACATCGTCCTATAGCTTAATTGGCTAGAGCGCCGACACGGTCAGTCGGAGATGCAGCAGGTTCGATCCCCGCTGGAACGGTCGATCTTTGATATGATGTTAAAAAATGTTTAGAATCTAAATGTACTCTACATTAGTTTGACCTGTATCAATTCAAACCACCCATGAATGACACAAAATGATGCCATATAACAAAGAATTGAATCTAATACAAAATGAACTTTAATATAACTTACTTTTTTACACAACTACGTCGACAAACAAGCATACGGATCACCTGATTGTAAGCGATTACCGTAGCTTATAGATGCCTGCAACATCAGAAGCATCAGAGGCGCGTTGCCGACCCAACCCCCAATCCCCCAGGAGCTCTGGTCACCTTACTCGCCGCAGGAACACAACACTGCTTGAAGGCAGTATTATTTAGCTGTGATCTTCTGTAAGGTCGAGATACTTCCCCAGTCGGGTAGCTCCAGATTATGAGCAGAATATATCCTGCTTTGCCCTACTTCAGTTAAGTTGTAAATCGTAATACTTAAAGCTCTATTTATGTATATTAAAAAGTCTATTTCCTTAGAAAGACTAAATAATAACTATCACTGTTTTTATAAAACTATATGTAAAAACAAAGCGTCATTAATTTAAACAATAAATTGATGAACCTATTAATTTAAATATTGATCTTTATTAATTATACGACATGGTTGTAAAAAAGGTGCACAGAGATAAAAAGCAAAAACACTCTTTCCCAAGAGTACTAACAAGCATCCTTAATTAGGAGCTGAAGTACCTAATTAACATACTTCATTATTAATTAAATTATTTAAAAAGTAACGAAATATGAAAATAGTAATTTGTATCACATGTACCTACAATAACTAACCTACAATATATTGTTTTGTAATACTTCAAACAAATTTAGAAATTATGTTTTAAATAATAACGTCTCAGTAATTATGTTACAATGATTTTTTTTTTGGGTTGAAATCAATGAATTTCTCTTGAGTTAATAGTAATTAATTTCTAGAAAGTTCTAAGTATGAATGCAGGATTCAAAGTGCTCTATACCCGCCCTCGATTCCAGACTCTATCCAGATTCTGCTATTAACCTAAAATCTCGCAAGGGCCTTTCATCCGAACTCCAGAGTCTTACCGAATACCATCTGCATAGCAATCTTGAAAATGCATTTCCTCTGGGCGTGGTTTGATTCAGCCAATGTGCAGTCAGGCGATATATAGTGCATCCACTTTACTAGGATCTTCCACGTTTCCCTCTGTCCAGATAAAAATAGATGTAAAAGGAAAGTCGTCTCGTGTTTCCAAGGGCCAAGTTAAAATGGTTAGGTTTATAACTCCGCCCATCGGCACGCTTGGCCGATTTTCCCGCACGTTAGACAGAGATAGTATATTGAATTAGAAAGGAATAAAATCAGATTTTCTTAAAGATAGTTACGAGAAATACCATTGTTGGTATATAAGAAAGTTGACAATGTGTTTGTATGTAAATGAGACGGTTATTTACGATTGGTTCGCTGATTCCTCACGCAAATTGGTGTCGTCGTTGAAATATGTGAAAAGTTAGGCGGTTGAAGTGAAATTATTGTTCGTTACGAGCATTGAAAATAGCAAATATGTCGGCTTTTTTGGATTCGCAATTTATAATGAATTATGTAGCCATGCCTAGCAAATTATGTTCACATCGACACATTTGTTTACGTCATTACGTCACGCAATAGTGATTTCTTTACGTTCTTCAGTTGTTTCTAAAATTTAAATTGTATAATGTCTTTCAATAGACTATAATTTAATATTGGTGTGGATGAATAAAATATTAAATGATTTGTTTCAATGCAATGTAGACTTTTCAAACGTCTAAAGCTTATTGGTGACGTTATTTATAATTTAACACTACTTATTAGATTTTAAAAACTGCAAAACCTCTAACAATTTCACCAACTAACTTTTCTTGTAAAATGTAGAAAAGCTGAAAAAGAGTAATTGTTTATTTAACATAGTGAACATTAATATAATAACATATCATATACAATTTAAAAAAAACTGAGAAAAAAGTTTATATATAGCTTCATCATCATCATTACAGCCTATACGGTCCACTGCTGGACATAGGCCTTCACAAATTTCCGCCAAAAAATAGCTTAGCATATATAGCTTAGTAGCCCTATATATGTAGAGTTTAAAAATAAAAATAAAACTGGCAACTATATATTTATATATAAACTAATTTTACTTTGTTTTAATGTGTTATGTTGGGCACATACCTTTGCATATATATAAAATATGGAAAGAAATTAGTTATATACGTATAAAATTTTCAGACGTAGATGAGAGCACTCTCTCCATATATAAAACCATCGTAACTTGATGTAGGTTAGGCAGGAACACAAGCGATTTATAGTTTTAATAATCTACCTATATAGACTGTAATTAATTTAGTCTTTTTTTTTTATCCAATTAGGTCGGCAAACAAGCGTATGGTTCATCTGATGGTAAGCTATTACCGTAGTTTATAGACGCCTGCGACACCAAAAAAATCGCAAGCGCGTTGCCGACACAACCCCCTATCCCCCCTCCCCCAGGAGCTATGGTTACCTTACTCACCACTGGAAAACAAAACTGTTTGAAAGAAGTTCTATTCAGCTCTGATCTTCTGTAAGGTTTTTTAATTAATAATAATATTATTTATTTAGCAATATTGCAAAATTTCTGAGGAACACACACAGAAGGAAATATCCTGCTCAAAATCTGGAGCAGCCCGACTACTCGACCTTACAGAAGATCACAGCTAAATAATACTGTTTTCAAGCAATGTTGTGTTCCTGTTGGTGAGCAAGGTGACCAGCTCATTGGGGGAATTGGGGATAGGGTGGGCCATGCACTTGCGATGCTTCTATTGTTGCAGACGTCTATAAGCTACGGTAATCGCTTACCATCAGGTGAGCCGTACGCTTGTTTGCCGACCTAGTTATTTAAGTAAAAAAAGGTGCTGCCATTTTTAAAATATCTTCCCATTCTTAACACAAAGCCAAGCCTTTGGAATGCTTTAGCAGTGATAAAATTGATATGTGACTTAAAATTTAATTTGTTGTGGATGTAAAAACACAAGGTAGCTCGTGTTAATGTCTCTTGAACAAGTCGGTAATTAGTTGGTAAATAGGGCGAGATTTTCTTATACTAAGATCAATTGGATAAAATTTCCTGAGGAGTTTTCCCATAATTTTTTTCAGTTGCTCTGAAGTAAGTATGCAGTCACAGCTATCTGATATGCGTCTAAAAATCTTCATGTCATCAGCATAAAGAAGTATATATTCTCAAATACAATGTACACTTATATCATTCATAAAATTATTGAAAAGAACATAATTTTATTGGATTCTTACTTTATATTTATACTTTACTCGTATGTCATATTTTTAATAAAGCTTTACCAATTAACGTCGTTTATTTTGTTTCCTTTTTGTAACAATCAGTTGCATATAGCTATGAAAACTAAATAAAAATTTCGAAATATACTTTGTACGATGCTTTTGTGGTAAAATGTTTCTCAGTTTTTACGACGCGAGTGAAATACGGTTATGGGTATCACCCCATTCGCCCCCTTAAGGGACGTATGGAGATTTCGACCCTCTTAAATTGTAATATTTTAGTTGTAAAAATTGGGGAGTCACTGCTGTCTTATTCGCAAAGATCTGATTCTAAAAGAATTTTGAAATAAGGATTGTATACCAACTATCATAACTTCAAAATAAGCAAAAAACAACAGTCATAGATGGAGACGGTAACATTTTAAAACTAACTAGTTTATAGTACAATCTTTTCTTTTTAATTTAAACCACACTGAGTAACATTTTGAAGTAATTTACAATTTGACACTGTTTTTTTTTTTTAATTGTCGTTCTCTAAAACTCATGAATATTTTAGATCCTAATAAATAAATAAAATCGTTCAATAAACGTTTAAGAATCTTATGTAAAATCAAATAAAGTATTTCTTTATTCAAGAAGCTTCAAAAGCACTCTTGAATGATAATTTTACAAGGTATATAGTTTAACAATAATAGTTAAATGTCGATTCCAAATATAGATTCTGCTGAGAGGAATCAGCGAGAAACTCAGCAATCACTATTTTAAAAGTCGTACAATATATAAATTAGGTCATATCTCTTGCATGGAATCCAACTCTATAAAAGTCATACATGTTCTCGAAGTATAGAAGTTAATATTTTTATTTATATATAGCTTATCTTAACCAAAAAATTTTAAATTTTATTTTCATTTAATTAATTTTACATATAAATTTGAAACTAAATCTATAAAATCAAAATCATAAGTTTTTCATAATCGACAAACTAAAAGTATTACTTGAATACATCTATAATTCTATTTCTATTAGAAAAACCGTAAAGTTCAAGCGAATATTAACTTAGTATCTATAAACTTAATAGTACATAGATGCCAATATTCTTTGGAGTACATAAGAGCATGTATACGGATAACCGCACTAAATCTGACGGCGTGCTGGATCAGCCATTACTGCTAATGACTTCGCCACGGTACCTGCTTCCACTGCGATAGGGCTGAAATCATACGGAAAAATAATTTAAACTATATTTACAACTATTATCAAATATTTTTAAAACAAAATGTTAAAACTAAAATCAAACACGTTTGATCTATATACATTTATTTATTCTGTGTCAATCATAAAATTTTGTCGAATTTAGTAACATATTTATACATCGGAATCTATTCACTAACTTTGCATACAGGAAATTGCAAAGTCAATACTAGCACACACACATATACAAAAAAAAACAGTGTAGAATGGAAAATCAACTCTACATTAACAAAATAAACTAAAAAGCTTGATGCATGTATATAAACGCCTCACGCACCAACTTTCCTACCTGTATCGAAGTTTAAAAAACAAACAAAACACAAGCACAAGCTTACATATATATAATATATAATATATATAATTACAAATGTATATATTATTTGCTATGAGCGGGGATCGTCAAAAATTAAAGATATATATATTACTTTCAAAGGTCTCTCAACCCTAAGTTGGAAGTCACTGCATCAATGCATTCAACATATTGCGAGCAAAACACTCACATAGAGTCTGATATGAATATCACTACGAAAGGTCTCCAGCATGTACATCTGATGTACTGTAACAGAATTTGCGTTACTATTTTGAATATTTACTACTAAATTGAATTAAATTTCGAATCCAGAGAGCTTAAGCGAAATTATTTAGGAGCTGACAAATTGACTTTAAAAAACAATGAGAAATACGTTTCTATTTTTGTAAATTTTGACGTAATAAAAATGAAATAATCAGTCTATAAATCATTTGTGACTTTTAGTAAATTTATATTAACATAACATAATAATTTGTAACTAGTATCACCAGTTTAACATAGGCGTAATACATTGAATAAAATATAATACATGGAATTAAGCTTAAGTGTATGAATAAAAAAAGAACAGGAATTGATAGGATATTTTTATTTTAATAATAATCGGATATATATTAAAATATACATAAACTACAAAAAAAAAATTCGTATCGTATAGCAGTTGCCGTTTTTCGAATTGAATACGACGTCCCGTAGACTGGCAGGCATTATCATTGCTATGTGCTACGAACTACGATACAGGTATTGCCTACATTAAGAAAAGACGACTGTGTGTGTAAATTAAAGATATTTGTTAATTTTAAAAGTGCATACATAAATTAATCATATATCAATACTCTATCCACCAGCCCTACGGCCACGATACTGCATCAATGCATTCGGCATATTGCGAGCAACACACAAACACGTAGAGGCTGGCATAAACATCGCTACGAGCTACGTCCTCGGCCGATGCCGTTGATTGGATTTATGCGCGCTGACGGGCTGATTTCGTCATCGTCTACCTACTTGTATAATTGAGTCCTCTCATATAAATTCTGATGCTTAATCGTGAAATGGACTTTGATATACATACAGACACATATTATACACACATACACATATTATGTAAGAAATACTTGTTAATTATAATTATGTCTAAGTACTTAGTTGTTCATACGTTGTATGAGTATCTAATGTATCCTCTCTCTAACTCTCTAAATCATTTTAAAATAGTTTTTATGAATGCTGTGCTAAATTTGAATTTTTGCACATTACTGATCGACGAACATTTTTTAAAGAACATATTATATCGAAATATGGCTAAAATTATTTAAAAACCGTCCGATATACCGTTATACATGGATACATTTTAAAAATACGGTTTTTTTAAAAAAAAGCCGATGCCCTCACAAAGGGTGTTCATAGGCCTAATGGGCGTAAAGTGTAAAATTCCGTGATCATATGCGCTTAGTTGGCGTGAAACGTGCCCACTGGGGGATAAGTGATGACCAGGAACCGGATATAAATTGGCTCCATTATTGTTACTATATTATCTACAACCATACCTGTTATATTACCGACGGTAGTCATTTTGAATAATTGTTATCATGCTTTAATTAGATGACTAAAAATTATTCGGTTGAATGGTTAATTATGTCAATATATATTGACATACTTTTTCGTATATTTATAATGTAAATACCTTCTTACGCTTATAAAGTATAGGTAATAAATTAAGCTTAACGAAATAAATATCTTATATTTCGAAAGAGAATGTCTTTTTTAGATTACCAAATGTTTGATAAAATAAATTATATAACTCAAATTGCTAGTTTAAAACTATATAATATGATCGGCAGGCAGATACGTTATATTATGATTAAATACTTTTCAATCCCGTTAGTCATTTGAAAAGAAAAACATATTATAAGTAAGGTACAAGATTAAAACAATAACAATATCAGTTATAATCCCCTGATAAGTAACGTTTACATAAAATATTTTTTTAATTAGTATAATACTAAAATGAAGGGATTTTAAGAAATGACATAACTTACTTTCATACTACCAAATATTTTATTAGTCTTATCGTCACATAAAGAAATGTTTTTTCCAGCTATACCAAAGTGGTTTTGCACTCTCAGGAAAAATGACCTAGTAATAAGTGTCTTAAACATATGTTGCTGGTATAGGTATTATAGACATTTTATGATTATGACAAAATAAACTTAAAACTGTTAACTCTGTAAATATCTTAATAGCAATTATTAGATTTAAATGAGTCATTATAATAATAAAATAATAGTGGTATTCCACGATAGGTAGTATTTGACTCAAAAACCTTCATTTTCAAACAAAATTATCTCAATCGTTTCCAGTGAAACGTCCACTCTTATTGACATAACCATTCTATTTATATCGGTTCATCCATACTTTATCAATTAGATAATAACAATCACACGAACACATGAAACAATATTTCTGTACAGATATTTGGCTTTCACTGCGTATTCAACATAAACGATGATTCGATGATTGAAGTCAACTCACGGTTGAGGCTTTTATTAATATAAGCGAGCTCCAATCTTTGTTATAGCATCTAACCACCGGTGCGTTACAACTTGCCAGTTGGATGCATATACAAAACATACACATAACAAAATATCTCAACTACCAACACACCGCGATCAAACTTCAACTTTATTGCTATAAAATTGGGTTTGAATTTGTTTGAAATTGTGTAGGATATATTAAATGATGCCAGTATAAGGTCGTGCCTCTGTGCTTGACAATAATGCATGGCTGAGCTAATGTTTGCTTTGTATCAGGCAACACTAGGTATGTTGACCGCGGCTCGCTTCGGGCGTGAATGTATAATTTGAACGATCAGAATAGCCAATTAAAGAGGTGCATACATTTTGCATTAAGATAGAGGCTATACGTTTTCTATTAATTCTATATAGTATCGGTTACTGATTTGTAACTTGTTACTTATGATGTTTTACAATCAAGATTAGTAAACGCGTATTTTGTTTTGTGTTGTCAATCTTTTATTTTACAGTAGTTATTTAAAATATAGTATATATAAAGAGAGTTTTAGTCTCGGAGTATTATTCTTTATTTATGATTTTTGAGTTTAACAAATTCAGTTTGTCAAGAGTAACGATCTTTATTAAATGTCTATGATAACAATCGGAACCGACTTGGTTTACCTGTATTGAAACGCACGTATACGAACATCTGCCATACAAACCAAAAAGTACATATATATTAAAATACCCACATATTAAATACAAATTATAATAACATATTGTACAGAATCCAATATAATTGACATCAATAGTTGATTACCTCAGGATTAGCATAGCTTACAGGCTTTCCTATCAGGGTCTAAAAGCCACGGCACAATGGCTCTTGTGGGTGCACAATGCCATAAAATACACGTCCTGCGGTCAACAGATTGATTGTTGATCTACGAAATGTATAGAATCGGTATTTTGAGATTTATACGAAATAATGAAATTTTAAATGTAATATTAAATGTTATTTTCATCATTAATCATAGAGCCTGTTTCACTAGCTGTGGATAATGTATTTTGAGGGATGGATGTTTTGATGTATTATTCTTTTTTATCATTGAATTCTACTGTATGTATGACGTATTTCTATTTGCCAATATATATCTAAAACTTGTACTTTATTAATTAAGGTGAAACAAGACCTAATGGCCTATACTTTCTGGTGTTAAAGTTTAATTAAAACTTAGTTATAGGATGCCCTTTATCCATAACCTTTATAATCTAATTATCATGAATATTGAAAGAAGTGTTTTTAATGAATTTCCAAATGATATTTGACATTATAGAAAATGAATTATTATGTAATCAGTCACAAAAATCTTTCATTAAACTACTAACTGACAATTTACGTTGTATCAAATCGACACCAGCAATTAGTACTAAGCTAACTCATAAACGTGAACTTTACAATAGAGGCTTATAAAATGGAAAAAAGTGATACCTTTTATATCAATTAAGAAACTTATCTGAAATTTGGTATCTTTATTAGTTAATTTTAGAATTATCATCATTTCATCATTTTAGCCTATCACAGTCCACTGCTGGACATAGGCCTCCACAAGTTCACGCCAAAAATGGTGTGAACGCTGGGCAGGTGGGTCGGTGACCGCAGGGCTGGCTTTGCAGCACCGAAGACGCTGCTGGCCGTCTACGGCCTGTTTATATCATTGCTAGTAGTTGGATGGCTATCCCGTCATCGGTCGGCTTTTTAAGTTCCAAGGTGGTAGTGTTGGTGGGTAGTCTTAGTTATCCCTTAGTCGCCTCTTATGACACCCACGGGAAGAGAGGGGGTGGCTATATTCTTCATTGCCGTAACCACACAGCAATATTTTAATAATTTAGAATTATAATAATATTCACTTTTTATGTTATGTTATGTGTTAATATCGTATAAAACTAGTTTTGACCAGTTCAAAGAGATTACGGCATGTCTTTATATACTAAAGTCTATCTAGGTACAGTGCTGATTCATTCGACAGGCGTTGCACGTCCACTGCGGACTCTAACAGACAGCATCCCATTCCACACCCATCTATCTATTATACTTCTAGTGAGTTGCAGTTGATATAAAAATTCAAAGGCAGTATTTTAGTATACACTTTAAATTCAAGTTACTTCTTTGTTTTGTTGTTTTATAAGTTATTTTCTAAGAAACATTGTGAATGTTATTTTAGAATTTGAACAGTTCGTTTATCAAATTCAAAGTTAAAAGCTTAACTTAAAGCATCATTACAAAAACACTTGATAAGCTCATAATTTTTAGAATTATAAAGAGCTAGTTAGTAAATTTCTTGTTGGTTTTTTTTAGAACTAGTATTTCCATTCTTAGCAGACAGCGTAACTGCTTAAAAATCTTACTAATACTATAAAAACACATTGTATTATTTGTCTACGTCGTATTTTGTGTCGGTGTAATATAATTTTTTGTTTACTACATTTTTCAATTAATATTATCAATCATGTTGATCATTTTTTTATTTTGTTTTCAAATTATCAACTTAGGAAATAAATAAATTAAAATAATAAAACTAGGATTGCTTATACTGTCATTCTGTATCTTAATACATTTGTAGTTGTAGTACTTAATTGTATAGTACTTGAGGCACGGTTCATATATTACGGAAGCAGTCAACTAATTTTTTGAACTGAACAAAATTAGTAAATCTTTAAGCCTTTACAAACATTTAAAAAATATATTAATTAGTTATAGTATATTAATTAAAACGTGTGTAAAATACCGACTGTGTTTTACATACACTTGAAACTATATGAGTGCTATTATATACATATGTAGACGCCAGTATCGGGCCGCGGGCTAGCATATTTTTTCCGCACTTTGCTCACGGTACTACGGGTCGACTATGAAAGATTTTTTTTTTTTAAATTTTACCTGAGTATATTTGCAATAGAGATTTTTTTTTTCAATACAATTATTTTAATCTTATGAAGTACTTATGAAGTAAGCCCTGTGGTTGATTTAATGTATATGTACGAGTGAGTAGTGTAATAATTGGTAGTATTTTAATAGGTTTTAGAAGTAAAATACTTATTTATTATTACCCATAAATGATCGTAATAAATACAGAAGCGTTGTATATTAAGTACGATCCTTCTCCTATATGCAGAAAGCAGTCTATCAATACTAATCAATGAGATATTACAGGCTAAAGTAATCATTCAATCATATTATAATATGCAAGAAATCCATCAAGTATGCTATTTTTAAAATTTGAAATAAATAAACAAACACAATATAATTATACCTATTCCATAAGCCAATCTCTTTCATGTGCCAATATATACCTTGTAGATATTAATACATAATGTACGAAAGTAAATAGAATTAATTAAATAACCCCTCAGTAAGATTTTATTGAACATAGTTTAACCACATCAAGAAAATTATACTCCACGTGATGTCAGTAATACTACATATTAAACAGAAGTTTAATTAAGAGTCAAAGGATAGGCCTTTTAAAATATTGTAACTGGGGTAACTTATGTGTATTTAATGATAAATTAATGATAATTTCGGGTGATTATCTATCGGAACAACTGGTAGTTTTGTAGGTTATTAGTTCTTTATATTAATTGTTTTTTGTAATTGTAATTTACTTTACTCTTTATGAATATTTATATTTGTATTAATAGATCTTTTCTAATCTTCTTCATAATTTATACACATTTAACATTAACTAAATAACTTACGCCTTGTTTTAATATTTCAAATGTATTTTAGTCCCTATGTTGTTTACTTATATAAGTCAATTTCCAATCATTTATTTTAAATAATTAAACGTAAAGTAACGTAATGTAATATAACACATTAATTGGAAAAAAATTGCCATATATGCATAATTAAGTATTACAAAACAAAATTTTCATGTCAGATTAAAATATTACAGCTGCATTACAGCAGCATATATACAGCTGTTAGTCCATATATATCTTGTCAATTAAGGAAACTGTGTTATACAAAAGCCTTTAGTCATACCGATATTATATAATAAGTTATCTAGCAGTTAGGTCCACAGTATCACCGGCCTCGTCTATTAGTTCGTCAGGTAAATATCAACGCAGATATGTTAAGAGCGTCTTTGATCTCAGTTGCACGTCAAATTGGCGGTTTTGCGGTGAGCTGACATTCGCGTATCTGTCACAATATGTCACCTTCTAAGTATTTGCTCGTCAGAGTGATATTAGTTATAAGTATGTTGTAGAATATTCTAGAATTTGTGTTTTAAAATAGTGATATTATATAGCTAGTTCACTTTAATAACAATAGTAGATGCAGTAAATGCTGTTATTTATTAAATCTTTTCAAATAATCAGATTAAATATTTATCTCGTCAACATAATTATGTAATAATGTTGACACGAACGAAGCAAAATAACAAATTCTAAATATCTGTATTTATATCAGCTTCTCCTAAAATTTACTAAAATATATTTCGATTTTTCCCAACTGGAGAAGATATTAATTACACAATAATAAGTAGACATGCATATTAAAGATGTAAAGGGTTATTTGCAAATTAAATGAATTTGCAATACATGTGCAATGATAATAATTTTGCAATTATTGCTAACAAATTGTAATTCTATAAATTAAGTCGACGTTAAACGACTTCTTTGCCATTTCTACTACAAGAAATGTATTTGAATTAGTGAGTGATCAGTATTAACTTGTTTTTAAATTATGTATTAGTTTGAGTTATATAAATTTTGTCTCCTGTTTAAACACAAAAATCGCATCAGTGAACAGCAGATGACTGGCGATGTATGTCGGTGTGCGTTTGACGTTACCCGTGTTATTACGTATGATGTTGATTACGCATCAAAGACAGAGTACGGGCAATGGCGTGAAAGTAATATTTATTTTAACGTAGCTACTAAATATAGTATAAGAATTAAACTAGATAATATTAATTGATAATAAAGATGCTAAATAAAACTTATGCGATTATTAAATATTACATCTATATACATAAAAATCGAATACTTTGGTTACGACGAGAATAGAATGATTGAAAATCAAAAAATTTAATTGTATAGAAATTACTCCCTACATGTCCTACCTAACAAAACCAAAACGGGTCCCTAGAAAAGTTACTTATGAAATCCCTTACATCAGTTCTACTTGAAGCTACCACCTCGGAATGAATATTATTTCGATATAAACCAACGAGAACTAAGTAGTGGCTATTTTACTATATTTCTAACACAAAGTTTTTGTGTAAAAGTAGAATAAATCTTGCAAAAATTACAATGATTGTGTGTAGAAATTATGAAGTAACAAAGCTGATACTGTTTTCACGATATATAATATGATGGTTCCTTTCCCGAGAACATAAATGAAATCTTTTGCATATTATAAAATTGAATTGAATTGTAAATGTGTGTACTATTGTAAAAATTTTATAGAGTTTATGATTTGCTTAAAAAATGATAAGAAGTTACAAAAATAAAATAAAAATAATATAACTACAAAACATTTGAAATAATGCCTATTGTCAATAAATTTATATCTAATCTTCTTTATAAGTTTGTTTTAAGTTTCAAAAACTTTTAAAACATACATCAAAGGTATTTCATTTATCAATGAAATATGCTACATAAAATAAGAATTATTCTTAAATTTTAACAAAGCAATTAAAAACTGCAAAATATTGCAGTATTCGTTTAAAATTCACGGAATTCGACAAAAGTGTTTTCGTAAAGTTGATCTGCATCGGACGCGTGTCGGCAGTCACCGGCCGTCAGTTGGAGCGGACCTCGCTTCAATGATTCAGATCACACGCAAATCCTATTTGTTCATCCCTTTGTTTTCTCATTTTTGTCAGATTTTAGACTACTGCAGTTTTAAGTTATTTATTAAATAAGTACCTGGGTGACCGAGCTTAGCTCGGTAACTAAAAAATAAATTTTTAAATACGAATTATACATATTGATAAAATATGAATGATATTTTCCGATTTTACCGACATAATAATAAAAATATGAACTGGTTATTAAATAAAAAATCATGAGTGCAATTAGAAAAAAAAGGATAAAAATAATCGATCTGGAGACATGGGAATTTGAACCGTGGTCTTCGGTCTCGGTCGATCCCGACCGGCCAGTGTCCCTCTTCAGCTATTACAACTATATTGGCAGTGGCGAAATTTACCTTCGTATTCTAACAATATTGTAGCCATTTTTTCATTGCCTAAAAACAGGGATAAAATATCCATATCGATTTATCGCCCCCGAAATCCACTGGATACCACATTTCATGAAAATCGTTAGAGCCGTTTCCGAGATTCAGATTATATACAATATATATATACAAGAATTGCTCGTATAAAAGTATTAGATTCATTTATGCTTCGTTACACAGTAAATTATTACATTGAACAAAAACATGGATCAGCCAATTATAGTATGTACATTGAAAGACGTTTATAGACGCAAAGTAAATATATATATATATATATATATATACTTACATTCATAACAAGCAGACGACTATGATAAACAACTATCAATATAATTATATTACAAATACATACTATATTTGTTATCTATCTTTAAGACATTCTCAATATTTTCTTAAAGAAAAGAAGAGAATACTTCAGAAATCAATCAATTTTTATCCATTGTGGTTTGCTAAGTAACATATTATTTTCAATTTACTGCACAGTTATTTATTAAACATTCTATACATTAGTCCTACATTATACTTAGGTCTCTGTACACTACAGACAAACAGCATTACCAAATCGAACATAACCTTATCGTCAATTGGCATTACTATCAACGTCACTATTACTCAGCTGTTGAAAAAAAAATTGAAAGCGCCCTCCGTCCGTACCAATCAATATTCGATTAATCAGACGCAGGCAGGAGCGGCGCGCGCGCATCCGCGCGGAAAATCTTACAAAAAATCAAGGGGTGCGGGGCAACGCACTGCCGGACTTGCGATTTAGGCTTAGCACTAGAAATCTATTGAGAGGCTTTGTTAGTTTTATTTTTAATTCTTTTTTGTGTTAGTCGAAATAAAATTTAATATTGATCGGCTAGTTTTGATTGAGATTGTGTGAACTCGTTAACCTTATTTTTAAAAAAGTAAGAGAAAGTAATTGATTATTACAGACCGAAAATACAAAGCCAGCCCTGCGGTCCCCAACCCGCCTGCCCAGCGTGGTGACTATGGGCAGCACAAATGAGTTCACGCCATTTTTGGCGCGAACTTGTGGAGACCTTTGTCCGGCAGTGTCACACGCCTGTCATCATGCTGACGCCACGAGTCACCACGCTGGGCAGGCGGGTTGGTGACCGCAGCGCTGGCTTTGTCGCACCAAAGACGCTGCTACCCGTCTCCGGCCTGTGTATTTCAAAGCCTGTTGGGTGGCTATCCTGCCATCGGTTGGCTTTTTAAGTTTCAAGGTGGTAGTGGAACTGTGTTATCCCTTAGTCGCCTCTTACGACACCCACGGGAAGAGAAGGGATGGCTATATTCTTTAATACCGTAATCACACAGCCAACATAAAACAAAACAAAACATATTAAGTTTATAGATGCTAAAATAATCTACATCAAAAGTCTACTCCACGGATGAGCACAGTACCGAGAAGGGTACCGCGGCGTGTCGATAACAGCGCTCCATAAATCATTGCCGGCAAATGTTTCGTAGTTGGTCGAAGATTTGATTGCCCCGCCCACGTCGCCACGATAATGGACCAATGTTTACAGCTAAATTGTGCTAATTATTGATAAAACTTTGTATATTACTGTTAGACGAAAGATTTAGACACTGTGTTCTTAGTCTAGAAGATGTGGATTCTACATCCGCTTCCAACAAATGTCTGTCGTGGTCTAGGCGTTTGTTTGCGTCAATTTCATCAGATTGAGTCTTATATGACAGCCATTATTAAAATATTTAAGGTTTCATACAATATAGCATTACATAGTATAAAACAAAGTCGCTTCCCGCTGTCTGTATGCCTAGATCTTAAAAACTACGCAGCGGATTTTGATGCGGTTTTCTTTAGTAAATAGAGTGATTGATAGTGGAGGAACACGAATAGTCTTTGCAACTATGCGAAGCTGGGTGAATCGCTAGTTTATAATATGTTACGTACATCTCGGCGCGAGACACTCTCTGATGTCAAAAAGCTGTTCCTACGAGTTCCTTCTACTTTATTAATTCTTAATTATGTCAACGCACCATTAAATTGCTATCAAATTAATTATTACGTACCATTCAACTCAAAATAAATATAAAAGACCTATTAATAATAGTAATAAATTATCAATCGAAAACTCCATTTTGTAAGGTAATAATTGTAAATTACCACCAACCCGTAGTGATAAAAAAGCTACAACAAGCTTCGATTATGCTGCACTACGCTACGATTTTACGGTATATTTTTTACTTTATATTACATAGAAAATTGTTGCAGTTAATTATGTCATCTTACATAATTGAAATATCTCAAATTTTCGATATAGATTTGTCTTCTAATCACATTTTTCAATTTAACTAAATAAATTAAAACTGAAATTTAAAATCAAAGCCTAAATAAAATTAAACTACATCGTAAAGCGTAATATCTTTCGTTCCTTCACTTGACATCTCAACCGTTCGGCAGCAAATAATTTAATATGTTACAGAGTGACGTCACGCGTGCCGGCATGTCTGTCTGTTACACGCGAGCCCGTAAATCCTTACGCCCTGTTGGAACATTTAATTAATTCTCAAATAACAGCATTCGTAACATATTCCGCTACTGTTTTACACCTGTTTCGTGTGTATATAGTAAACAAGGGAACCCATGTAGTTACGCCTATGTTAATATTTATGAGTGCTGCATCCTTTGAGTCGTGGCGTTATATTTTATAGCCTATAAAGCTGACAAGCCAACCCACGTAGTTATGCTTACGTTAACAATTACGATTACTTAACCTTTATAAGACATTTTAACTATTATAGCCTATAAATCTCTTAAATCACCAGGCTTATATTGAATGCTCTATATTTTAAGTTATATCAATAATTTTACATATTTCAAAAGTAATACATACCGAAAACAACATACAAACTTTGAATATAGTAATATAGAGACTTACAGTATTCGTATGTACGTAATTTAGTAATTATGGCGTTGTTAATTAATAATAATAATTGATGATGAATTAAAAATGTTTATATTTTATTGCGAATCAAAAGAAATTTTCATTAATTTGTTTTATAATTAATGAAGATATCAAATTTGAAATAATTATTATATTTATATTATTATATTTATATTATTATATTTATATATAATTATTAATTAGTAATGTTTTAATAATATTGAATAGCTGGGTAGCATATTTAAGCTTATATTATTTTAGATATTAAATTTAGAGTACATAATTATATCTAAAGCTTAATAACCTCTTGAGAGAAATATACTAAGAGTAGTTGTAATTTTGTGCCCGCTTGAATTACATTATTTTGGCTATTCCTTTATATCACGGTAAAAAATATGTTACAAAATGATAACGTCGCACTCTCCTAACATATGATCTAAAATCGATCCAATAGTTTTTAACTTTAATCATAGCAAACAAATAAATCAAATCTTTCTTCTTTTGAATATTGGTACAGATGCGTATATTATATGTTATGTTTATTATTTTCCTTTTAACTTTTTTGTTGTATCGTTTTTAGTGTCCATTAGTTTAAACAAGATTTCATAAAATAAAAAAATAATATATATATATATAGTCAAAATACATGGTTTAGCCGTTTTGTGAAAAATTCATTCACTATTCGTAACTTTTTTATATATAATAGTTCTTGAAGTAACGAAACGACCTTACACTGACTGAATATATACTTCAGTTTTTGCTCACATTTCTGCATTTTAAAACTGAAAAATGAACACTTTTTTATATGGATGAAATATTTAGAGCGAATCTGATTTAGAAAAAAATCATCAAAAGTCAAAGCATACATTTTGTATTCATAAAAAAAATCTCCAATTTGTAGGGCGGAGGAAATACAAGATCATTTCGAAATGAGATCTTTCTCTTTATAGTTATTTTTTCACTCATTACTATAGCGGTTTCCCGTTTTTTTGCCTTTTCCGGTGAACGAGATAAAAAATGAAGATGAACTGCGAGGTGCAGAGTAAATAAGGGGTCAGATAGTCGTGTATCAGAAATTATTGTCGATATCGATAGATTCAAAAAAGTAGAAAAAAGCTAATTAAAAAATGTAAGAAAATCGTCTTCGCTAATATAAAACAGAAATACAAAAATGTTTATCCTGAATTATATTTATTGTTGAAATATAATTTTACAGGTTTCTTTACAAAAGTCAAGTAATATATTTGAAATTAAGTGTTCACAAATTAACTTGACATTTAAAAATAAAGCCTAAAGCAAAATACCCTTACAAATTATAAAGCAACAACGTCAACGCTCTACAAATTACTAGAAGAAAAATTTTAACGATAGATTACTATTTTTATTTATTATATGTGTAGTTACTCTTATTATCGATATACATATTATCGATAGGAAGCCATCCCTACAGCTGGCCGCAGACCGCACGGGCCGATGGGCACGAAAAGTCACTCCCAGCAAATATATTAGAATATACATTACCCTACGTGACTTTAGCGAAATGAATAGCCTTACCTTCTACGGTACCCTTATACATATAATGTAGCCTTTTTACGTGAGCCATGTAAATTGAATAGCTGGCCCACATACGATATTTAATATTTTATGGGCTTTTTAAATTGAATGCCTGCTCGGATTTTCAACACGGGTTTGGTCTATCTGGTTTTGTCCGTGCTAGTATTTGGTAGTATTGCTTGGTATGTGTAAGTTTTGTATACGATTGCAATTTTAATTTTACTATTAGTAAGTTAAGTAGCAATATGGTTTATTTAAAATATTATATTATCTATAATATATATAAAAGCGAAAGGTCACTCACTCATCACGAAATCTCCGAAACTATAACACCTACAAACTTGAAATTTGGCAAGTAGGTTCCTTATAATACGTAAGCATCCGCTAAGAACGGATTTTACGAAACTCGCCCCCTAAGGGGGTAAAACGGGGGATGGAAGTTTGTATGAAAGTCCTATGTTTTTGAAGTAAGAGACTTGAAATTTAAAATGTAAGCTCTATAGATGGTGAAAAGGTGTCCAAATAATGTATCTTTAGAAATTAACTCCCTTTTGGGGTTAAAACGGGGCATGATAGGCTGACTCACTCATCGCGAAATCTCCGAAACTATAATAGCTACAAACTTAAAATTTGGCAGGTAGGCTCTTTATAGGACATAAACATCCGATAAGAACGGATTTTACGAAACTCGACCCCTAAGGGGGTAAAACGGGGGTTGGAAGTTTGTATGAAAGTCCTATAATTTTGAAGTAAGAGACTTGAAATTTTAAATGTATGCTCTATAGATGGTGAGAAGGTGTCCAAATAATATATCTTTAGAAATCAACCCCCTTTTGGGGTTAAAACGGGGGATGGTACGCTGACTCACTCATCGCGAAATCTCCGAAACTATAATAGCTACAAACTTGAAATTTAGCAGGTAGGCTCCTTATAGGTTGTAGACATTCGCTAAGAACGGATTTTACGAAACTCGACCCCTAAGGGGGTAAAACGGGGGTTGGAAGTTTGTGTGAAAGTCCCATGTTTTTGAAGTAAGAGACTTGAAATTTAAAATGTATGCCTTACAGATGATGAGAAGGTGTCCAAATAATGTGTCTTTAGAAATCAACTCTCTTTTGGAGTTAAAACGGGGGATGGTAGGTTGACTCACTCATCACGAAACCTCCGAAACTATAACAGCTACAAACTTGAAATTTGGCAGGTAAGTTCCTTATGGGGCGTAAACATCCGCTAAGAATTGATTTTATGAAACTCGACCCTTAAAGGGATAAAACGGGGGTTGGAAGTTTGTATGAAAGTCCTATGTTTTTGAAGTAAGGGACTTAAAATTTAAAATGTATGCTCTATAGATGGTAGAAAGGTGACCAAATAATGTATCTTTAGAAATCAACTCTCTTTTGGAGTTAAAACGGGGGATGGTAGGTTGACACACTCATCACGAAACCTCCGAAACTATAACAGCTACAAACTTGGAATTTGGCAGGTAGGTTTGTTATGGGGTATAAACATCCGCTAAGAACTAATTTTACGAAAATCGACCCCTAAGGGGATAAAACGGGGGTCGGGAGTTTGAATGAAAGTCTTATGTTTTTGAAGTAAGAGACTTGAAATTTAAAATATATGCTCTATAGATGGTGAGGAAGTGTCCAAATAATGCATCGTAATCTATATATATAAAAGAGAAAGGTCAAAGACTCACTCATCACGAGAACTCAAAAACCGCTGGATGGTCTATCCATCCAGGTTGGACAAAGATAAAGTTTGGCAGGGATGTAGATTATAGTTAGCAGACGTCCGCTAAGAACGAATTTTACGATATTCCATCGCTAAGGGGGTTTAATTGGGGTTGATAGTTTGTATGAAACATATACAGCCTGAAAATAAAACCAAAAATGTGGTGTATGAGGTGAGATGTGGTGAGGGGTTTTATAAAAATAACTATTAAATTATACTAAATTGTGCCTTTTAAAAAGTTACTCAGTTTGATAAGCATTTCAAGTGACTGAAATAAAAAAATAATTTGCGTTAAACATCTTAATAGTAATACATATCTTCATAACCACGAGGACGTAATCGCGGGCAACAGTTAGTGTATTATAAGTCCCCAAAAGTGTATGTGATCGATTCGCTCAAAATTTACTGAACGGATTTTCATGCGGTTTCAACATTGTAGAGAGGGCTCCACCATTGGCAAGAGGAAGGTTTACGGAACGGCTAAGCCGATTTTGTTGTTTGTCGAAGTTTGCCGGCAAAACTTTGTGACACACTAATTTCAACGCGGGCGAAGCCGCAGGCACAGCTAGTAATATATAAATATTTTAAATATTTGTTTCGCGAAAGGTTGATCATGTGTAATAGAATTTCGTAATTTAGAAAATTTTACTTGTGTTTATGTACTACTCAGATACCTAACAATAATATATTTTATATTGGTATAAATAATCACATGTCAATTTTAATGGATACAAATAATACATAAAATGAGCTACATATTTTGATTTATATTTTGGCTATATAATTTTTACAGACACTCATACTTTAACACTTTACACTAAATATTTAATAATAGATACATACTCCCAAAAAAAAAGGAAAGAAATATAAACATCAAAATTATTTAAATTACGTCGCCTAATTAATGCACGAAAATGACATACGCACATTTTCTAATAGAAATAACTTTTAGGTGAAAATTTTAACATTGATACGAGTACAATAGATGTGTACACTTATTTCAAAATACACATTTACGTACATCATTCTGTTTCATTAAATCTCTTTGTTATTAAGTAGTTATCCATATTATAACATGTTTAAATAATGAAAGCCAATGCGTTCGGTACTATGTTAGCATAAAGGAATTAAAAAAAAGGGTTCAAAGTATATTTTTCTTCTCATCACGCCATTTTTTTTTTTTTTTTTTTTATAATTGAACTTGCTCAAGACTTGACTTGTTTTTTGCTGCTAGTTACAAGATTATTATTGATTATACAATATTTATTGCAAACGAACAGAAACACCATTTACAAAACGAAATTAGTAAAGAATAAAACCTATTTAATAGACACAATAAAACGTTTTTATCTATAAACAGCGATCTCGTCGAGACAAATTAAGACATTACACATTTATATCATATACACTCAGAGATAATTTAGCTTCTCACACTGATACAAGTACACATAAAAATTCTGACACATAACACACAAAAATCACTGAAGACGCCAGATGTTCAAATGAAACTGATAAGTTTTCTTCAGTCATCCCTTATATAAGGAAGATCCTCAGTGGAGCCTAAAGTTCCACTGGAGCCGAAACCCCGCATCAGTGAGTGCTCCAAGGCATGGTTATGTGCCCACAATCGACATTTATCAATTGATGGAAAACCCGAATTGACCGAGGGAAAATAATATGTTTTTTGCTTCACGCATTTTATTTGTTTCACGTGTTCTTTTTTGCTTTATGTAAGAAATTTTAGAATTTTTTTTATAAACAATTTATTATAAATGTAAATTAGAGATAAGACAAACTTTACCGGAAAGTGAGGCATACATTCTAATCAAGAGAAAATTAGTTAAAAATTAAATAATTATCAAATGTACTTAAAAATAGATTATATCCTATCTAGACACTTAACGTCAAAACGTTATACATAAATGAATTCCAGATTTTTTTTAACAAACCAGTCGACAAACAGTGTTGAGTGTGAAGCATTTATTTATTAAAAATAATTGTGTTTGCTCGCAAACGAAAAAAAAAAACTAACTTCAATTACATCGACGAGTAATACAACGTAGATCGACGAAAAAATAGTTAAGTAACTACGCGTTATCAAAGATTACTCAAAAAGTAGTTATCAGATCTCAATAAAATTTATATGTGACCACATGACAAACATCAGCTTTCGATTAAATTAAAAATTATTGAAATCAGTACACCCATTAAAAAGTTATTGCGGATTTTCATGAGTTTCCCTCGATTTATCTGGGATTCCATCATCAAATTCTGGTTTCCTTATCATGGTACTAAACTAGGGATATCTTCTTTCTAACAAAAAAAGAATTATCAAAATCGGTACATCCAGTAGAAAGTTATGCGGTATAATACAACGTAGGTCGACGAAAAAGCGTCAAGTAAAAACGCATTATTAGATATAACTCGAGAAGTAGTTGTTAGATCTCAAATAAATTTAAATAGGACCAATTGACACACACCACCTTTCGAAATCAATGAAATTAATAATAAGTCCACCACCTTTCGAACCACGAAATCGGTCCACACGGTTAAAAGTTCTGATGTAACATACATAAAAATAAAAAAAAAATACAGTCGAATTGAAAACCTCCTCCTTTTTTGGAAGTCGGTTAAAAAAAGTAACAAAAATAAAAAGTCAATAAGTAAATTTAGTCATATCGATGCCTATTAATATTATCGATATCGATATTATTATTATCGATATATTTTATCAGAAGAAAATATATATAAAAGAATTCAATCTACACAAAACAATTACGACTAATACCAATGTTTTATACAGACCGTAAACAGAATCGTTAACAGCGAAATCTTTGTAATTCCTTGCATTTGAATTCATATTAAGATTTCATTCAATTACAAAACCCACATATCCTGCCAGCTAAAATAATAACAGTAATATATTTCTCATCAGACTAACGTTATATTCGTAATAATGTTTAAATGTACCGGACCGTGAGGAACATAGTCTACGCCGACAATGAACTCATCAAGAGCTAGTTTGCAAATACTTGAGCAGTTAGCTCGAATTAGTACACTAGACAACGGAGAAACACAACATACAACAATATGACCTCTATTTATGTTAACTTTAAAGCTATATTGGCGTGAAAATGTTGTGCCGTTGGGTTGTACGGGTCGATTATGCACTGGGCGTGAGGTAACCGTCTCCAGAACTTTACCCTTTCTTAAGGGATTATGTCAAGACTGTTCGATCTCATATAGTATGTTGCAAGTTACTTTATACGAAGACATAATAATAAAATATTAAATAAAATAGTCTTATAGGCTTATATGTTGCTATTATCTAATTATTATTATTTTTTTGTAGAGTTAGTGCATACATTATTTTTGATGTCCGAAATGAAGATATTCTTTATGTTTGTTTTTTGTCTAGTTCAAAACCATTTATGTATTTACAGCATTTGTATATCCACACACCATAAGATTCGCATTTGTAATTATATTTATGGCACGATGGTAGTAAATGATAGAACCTCATTTTCTCAGGACAAAGTTTCAAGTATTATTTATTATATTAGGCCAGATTGTCTTTTATTGTCACTGTTTAGGGCATATTGAGACCAAACTATTTTTTTTTAATAAACAGACTTCCTAAATAGATAATATTTTGCAGTTACACACATCATTAGGTTATCTATACAAATAAATAAAATTGGAGTGTCTGTTTGTAGTATTAAAATAATCGCTTTATACTAATGGCATAGGAATGTATAAACGGTATATGTACCAAAATAACACTTTTTACAATTTTTGTCTGTCTGTCTGTTTATTCCGGCTAATCTATGAAACGGCTGATCTATGAAAAAGCTACTTTTTAATTTACTTTTTAATTTAAAAAATGTATGTATTTTAAAACTCTGCGAACTGAACAATACCCTTTTTTGTTCAATTCCGCACACGAAAATGTTTATTACTACTTACTTTTGTTCATAGAATCCAAAACTATACATTTGATCATGTCATGCTGCATCTTCAGCAAAGTGCTGTGCATGATGAGCTCACAAAGGTTTCTGAGTAGGTACGACTAAAAATAAAAAATAAAAAAGCGTAACAACGTGCGCAGGGTAGTTAATATTTTTTATTTTGTTAATATATTATGCACTTGCTGTGGCCGCGTCTTCGTCCACGTGGAATTTAACAATAAGTTATTGTTCAGTTCGCAGAGTTATGAAATATATCAATTTATAAAATAAATGTAGCCTACGTTACTCCTTATTACATAAGCAATCTGCCGGTGAAGGTCCCGTTGTAATCGGTCCAGCCGCCATTCAAAGATTAGCTGGAAAGAACAGACAGACAGACAGACGAAAATTGTAAAAAATGTTATTTTCGTATATGCATGTGTACATCCATATGAATTTAGTAAGAAGCGGTTATTTTAATATTACAAACAGACATTTTAATTATATTTATATATATTCATCTATAGATGAAGAATTAAATTCGTACAAATTATTTGATCCATACTTTTCAAGTGTTAATGCATTTTCCTTTTTAATATCTATAAAACAAAATTATGTTCTCCTTTTTTCTAACAAGAGATTTACAAGCAGAACAGTTTTATATAAGAAAAAGTTGGTTACCATTAAATTTCGTAACAAACAGCCTATATTTTTTCTGGTTTCCGCTTATCGTCGCAGATTAAATTTTCACCTTCAGCTAACTGAAAAAAAATCCATTACTTCCGCCAGATGTCACCAAAATCAAATGTCGTCGGGATATAGATGGGCGAGAGAAACGTTGAACGCTGTGAACAAATAAAATTAATAGAAAATTCATAAAAGTACGAACATTATTAATTGTATATACATTACTTTAAACATTTTATCAATGCTATTCTTACAAATATTTATAATACCTAATGAATGAAATATTTTCAGAGAGTAAACACTAAAATAATATATATATTTAACAGTTTTTATTCAAAAACAAAGTAGAACAATACTATTGTGTTTATACTTTGACGGTATTTTTTATGTATATATATAAACTCTATTCATTCTCTTCTTCCCTTTCCGTATCACAAAAACACAAAGTTTTTTAATCCATCTAGACAGACAGACAAACATTAATCAACGTCGATCAGCAGCAGACATCGAGAAAAAATTGAAAATCACGATACGAAACCTCGTCCCATCTCCATTGTCTTCGAAAATAATCAAGTGTTATCCCATTGATTGGTTTTTGAGATTGATTTTATTTTATTTTTCTCTCGTGTATTCGATTTGCATGTAATGAAAATATGTCAATAGCAGATATTGAATAGAACGTTGCTTATTAATTTTAATTGGGTCGTTTGAATATTATGATTAACTTAAAAGTATATTTTTTTTTGCTATAACTATCATCAAAAAACGTGAAATATTTAGAAATACATTCACTACAACATATATGTCTCTAATAATAAAATTAATGTTAATTTATTTTATTGAGAAAGCAAGTAAAAAAATCAGAAATTAACACTTAAACGTTGTAGAAATTAATAACCCCGTATAAATAAAAAACCCCGTATAAAAGCTCTTACACGTAAAAATTAAAGAAATGTAATTTTTTTTTCAGTTTAAATTATTAAATTAACATAAAACAATAAAATCAACTAAATTCAATATTTATAACGTAAAAATTCATCCAGATAATTCGACAGGCGTTGTTCCCCTTCAGGGCGCAAGTTTTCGAAGCTTAAAATCGGAATAAATTACATTTGCCGGTATAGAGGATCCCTAATTATTAATAGCGAAATATGCAAAGTTTGTTTGTCTCTTATTTTGTTGATTTATCTCGGGAACCGCGGTTCAGTTTTAAATTCGTTGCCACGAGGGTAATTAGAATTTTAGATTGAGAATCCTTGTTCGTTATAGAGTTGTGTTCGGTCCGTGTCGATTTGTATTATATATACAATACTTAGAATTGTAATGTTCATATTAATTTTAATATGTACGAAATCTTTTCTATTAACATTTTTTTTTTTTTGTAGATATGAAAAGTATCAATTAGTAAAGGCAGAAAGGTATGAATGTACACGATTTACTATAAATTAACAACAAAAAATATTTTTAAAATAAAATTATAAAGATTGCATATAGAGGATTGCATATACAGGTATACTTGTGAACTTAACTTGTAAGATGTGCTTGAAAATTTGTTTCTAAATTAATAATGAATTAAAATCAAACATTTCAAATAAGCTAAAATCATAACAGTGATGTTACATAATAAACTCGTAAAATAATAACAAAAGTGTTATACTTTAACATTATTATATTTCAACATGAAAACAATGCTTTTGAAATAAATTAATGAAATTTCATATTCATAAATAATAAAATTATATAAGATTATTATCTTAAGAACCAAAAGTTAGAGCTACGTGGCGTAAAGTCGCTACGGAGACGTCTACGTCAGTAGGTGAGTCGATTGACCTTTCGTGATCCCAAGTACTTACCATCTAAAATATTTAAATATAATCTTATACATTATGAAATTTTGTGTATATATCGAGTAGATCTGAGAATCGGCTAACATCTATTTTTCATACCCCTAAGTTACAAGGGGGGGGGGGGGGGGGGTTAATAGGCTTAATAATATATATAGCAAAACAAATTTTACTGGGTCGGCTTTTCTTAGCTGTACTTAATATACGTAAACGTATCTATAAACATAAATTATTACGATCTTAATTTTGTTATTATTTACTTAAGTTTCATTTCATATGACCTGTGATTTTTAAAAATGTAATTATTACGAATTTTATTACTTAAGACTGCCTCGTATTAATATGTCATAATTTCTTATTTATTAGTTTTGTTTTCAGCTTAAGTTGTTTCTATTATTTGGTTTAAGGTTGTCGATTTATTGTACGTTAATGTAACAGCTGCTGCAGATTGGCCTTAAGTATTCAAATAGAAGTAACTAATAACAAAGTACAAAAATATCAGTTGCGAGTCATCACAATTTTATTTTTCGTTTATTTTCTATTTTATTTTATAAGTAATTTCAACAAAATCACCACGGATGAAAAATATACATCTATAACTTATAGACTCTAAGTATTAAAATTAAATTAAACTATTCAAACTCAACGGCCCCCAAATAGGATTTTCTCTTGTGTCGGGGGTCCGGAAATACACACAATACATAAGCACAATACAAGCAAGCAAATGTTTGTAGTGGCCGGGGATCGAACCCGTGACCGCCAGCGAAACAGCCACTGCTGTGACTGTGACTCATTTATACAGTTTTCTACAAACATTAAGATTCTTCTTAAATAAAACTTTAAAAAAGACTAAGCAGAAAACTGAAACACTTATAAGGTAAAAAAGGCAACTAAACTTCCCAAGTATTGGTCTAAATTACACCTGTTTGACAGTTCGCTAGACAGGTCTGATATATCAGCCCGTTCAAAAAACAGGTTAAATGTAACTTTTAACAAAATTCGTAAAATAGAATCACGAATAGCTAGTCCGCCGTCAGCTACGACTTACGTATTCGGTATTTCTCGGTCGAGGAGCGCCGCGACTTGTTGGCGCTCGCACGCTCTACTGCGCGCGCGCAGATCGCATTATGAGATTTACTAAAGGATCGCTGGGGAACCTCCTTGATTTTATTAGACTACACCTTTCATATCGAATTGTTATAAATGCTTTATGATATTATAATTTCTCAACAACTGATTACTGATTATTTGAGTGCAATTTATTTTTTGATTTACAGTTTATTACTTAGTTCAAGTAAAGAGTTAAAAACGTAGCTGTGTTTAATTAGTTGTGTTGTCTACTTTGGTAGACTTCAAAATTAAATTGAGTTTGTAATCTCAACCATACGAAAATAAGTTTTTAAAGTTCACGTCACTACGAACACTTTTTAATTTGTTTGTTTTTTATTTGTTGGTCCCGATTGTTATTTTGAAACTTGATATTTCGACGACGTCAACGGTGCAGACGCCATGGTTGTGAGTGACACCATATCGGGAGTTTCAAAATACTAATCGTGGTAACTCCCGTAGAATCAACAGTATTGTAATAATCATGTCTATTTATTCTTCTTCTAGTGATATAATCTAATCTTAATTATTATTATATTAAAAAGTAAAAAAATAATTTAATCATAATTGTTATTAAATTAAAGTATAAAAATTGGTATTAACTTATTTAGGCTCTTAAATGGTTACTTTTTTAATAATAGAACAGTAAAACACATCTATTTGCCTTATTTGATCAATTACAAATAATAAGAGCTAGAAAGTCGCTGTTTCCTATTTTAACATAGATATGTACAAAGGAGGTAATATCCCTGAAAGTTTAGTAAATACATTTTGCGGGGTGTAAACTAGTCAAAGAATTTTCGAACAGCCGCGCCGTGTGAGGAGTTAAGGACTGGCGCAGACTGACACGCACCACCGACTCGCACGGATTGCGAATATTTTATTACGTATCTTTAAGAGTTATTATTACCGCCAATATAGGAAGCTAATTTAAATTTAACTTTGTAAAAATAAATATCTTTTAACATACACACATGGTCGTTTGTTCCTATGGTAAGCAACTTAATGCTTGTTACAGGTAACAGCCGACTGTTATAACAATTTTTTTTATAATTATACTTAGAATTAGTATATATAAATACACATATACACCCAGACTCAGGCGGGAGTCGTACCCGCAATACGCGGAACAGAAAGCAAGGCGAAACAAACTTCGCCAACGGGCTAGTCGAATCATAGAATCACTAGCGCTGTGCGGTACTGTTTTAAGTTTACATAGAGTCATAGATTATTTGTAGGTTCATAGTTAGAATAGCTATAAAGCTAGCAGAAATTACAAAAAAAAATACCACTATTAATTTTTTTAATTGAGCATGATGTATAATATATTTAACAACTGATTACTTATTGAAACAGTAAGATGTATCTAATCTAAATATTAAATCAAATAATCTCAGAAAATGGCAAATATTTATAATGTTCTCGTATTATGTGACTGTCTCTGTGATGTCTCTGTCCGCCATTATTTATTTCTAGTATATTTATATCTAAAAGACCGCTACATAATAAATTACGCATTAGAAAATTTCATCAAATTTTTATAAAGCTTTATGCGTTTAATTTAAATTACAATTTTCTTGGTTTTCTAACTTTCCGTACAAGACAAATTTGTTGCTATTTGCGGTTACTGTTTAATGAGTATAAAATTATAGGTACATAGAATTATATGTAGGCCTTAAACGGACAGATACTTTAAATTTAATTATTTTTAATATATATAAATAAAAATGAATGTTGTTAAGCGCATAACTCGAAAATGGCATGACCAATTCGGCTAATTTATTTTTTTGTATGTTCCTCTTAAGGCTCACGAAAGGTTTTTATATTTAAAAAAAAAACTTAAAATTTTTACTATTAACTATTGAAAGAACGAAGTCTGCCCGGGCAGCTAGCTTAAAATAAATATAAGTTGCTGTAATAAACAACTCTATATAGGTTTAAAATCAAATCGTTCAAGCAGCGACGCGGAGGGCGCGACGTGACGACTTCCGCCCTTCGAACCGCGCTTGCCATTTCATTTATATTATATACTGCAAACGTATAATACATAACTCGTATAGCTTTAAAAGTTGTGCAGATTTGGTCTTGAACTTTATTAGAAAACTACAGGAACAACTGACTGACATGCTTTTAGGAGAATTAAGTTGGATTGAACTTTTTCAAAGTTCATTTATATGACTAAATGTACATCTAAATCTTAGTATAAATATTTCAACGATAGAGCATATTTAATTTACAGATTTAACTATGTTCATTCATTAACATTTTAAAATGATTTTACAATACTTACAGTCGCAACCCGTTTATATGAGCCTCATAATTGTACATATAACTTAAAATTGTAATGAACTTTAAATATTTTAATATTTAAATTAAATTTTAAAAAACGTAAAATTTAAATTAAATTTTTACGTTTTATAAAATTTCACAGCAAAAAAATGATAAATTCCTTTTACAAAAACAAATAACTCCGCAAACTTTTAAAACACTATCATCCCAAAAAATAATATTCCTATACCAACAGAAATTCTAATATTATCGTAACAAATAGCAGTATCATATACTCTATTATATTCCGAGTTAAAAAACCAATCAACTTCATCCGAGCATTCCTAACAACGTTGATAAAGAACCACAATGGAGCGTACTCCTAGTGGTAGCGGGAGTTATCTCGCCGTGACGAGAATTGGAGGCAAATCAAGCGACCACGCGAAAATCTGAACCTCATTTTTCCTTAACAGCCTTTAACGGTGACACCACGTAAACTTACGACTAAAAGATTAATAAATATTGATTTAATTATACCTAATTTTGTTGACGAGCTAGCCTAGCATTTACAGCACACCTTTGTATAGGCTGGCATACAGATGTTGGCCATGGCCAGGGCGTTTATGTTTGTCTTGTGTGTGTTTCTGAAATTGTTAATCCCAGTAGCACAGATTACTAAATAATTACTATAACCACTAGGGACAGTTAAGTGTGACAAGTTTTATTATTAAATAAGCGAAGCGTAATTCGTAAGCACTGATAGACAACAGTCGATTTTAAAATAGTCACAAAAAGATGCTTTTCACTGAAATGATAGGATAATGATGGCATCCCTCCGTTAGTGCTACGAACTTGTGCTCCTGAGTTGGCACCCGTCCTTACGCGTCTTTTCCGGCACTCTTATTCGTTAGGCGTTGTCCCACGCTCGTGGAAGATGGCCTTGGTGCACCCGATCCCTAAGAAAGGGGACCGCTCAGATCCGTCCAATTATAGACCAATTGCTATAACTTCCTTGTTTTCAAAGATTATGGAATCCATAATCAACTGCCAGCTCCGGCGGTATTTGGAGGATCACTAGCTGATTAGCGATCGCCAATATGGCTTTCAACGGAGTCGCTCGGCTGGTGATCTTCTAGTATTCTTAACTCAGCGATGGGCGGAGGCAGTCGAGAGCAAGGGAGAAGCGCTGGCGGTTAGTTTGGACATAGCTTCTAACAAAGCTACCATCCTATGGGCTTCCCGAGAAATTATGTAAATGGATCACCAGTTTTTTGGCAGACAGGAACATCAAGGTCGTTGTTGATGGTGCATGCTCGGACCTCAAGTCTGTCAATGCTGGCGTTCCCCAAGGCTGTGTACTATCACCTACCTTGTTCCTTCTGCATATCAATGACCTGTTACAAACTAGTGGCATTCATTGTTATGCGGACGACAGCACCGGGGACGCGTTATACAGAGGCCGTCCTAATATTTCTCGGGAACGAGTCGATGAGTGTCGGAACAAACTTGTGTCTGAAATCGAGTCTCTTTTAGCCAAAGTCTCGCAATGGGGACGACATAATCTAGTCCAGTTTAACTCTAATAAGATACAAGTTTGCGCGTTTACCGCAAAAAAATCACCCTTCGTCGTTCCTCTTAAATTTGAAGGCACTCCCTTAACAGCCTCGGCCAGTATTGGGATACTTGGCGTCGACATATCGAGCAATGTGCAATTTCGTGGTAATCTGGAAGGAAAGGCTAAACTAGCCTCGAAGAAACTTAGTGTGCTCAGTAGGGCGAAGCAGTATTTCATGCCTTGCCACCGCCTACAATTATATAAGGTATAGATCCGGCCCCACATGGAATACTGCTCTCACCTATGGGCTAGAGCGCCCCAGTACCAGCTCCTTCCATTTGACCGTGTTCAACGCCGAGCGGCTCGAATCGTTGGCGACAAGATTCTCTCCGATCGGCTAGATTCTTTGGCACTGCGTAGAGATGTCGGGTCACTCTGCATCTTCTACCGTATTTACCACGGGGAGTGTTCTGAGGAATTGTTCGGACTAATGCCTGCAGCAGAATTCCACCACCGGACATCGCGTCGAAATTCAAAATTTCACCCACATCACCTCGATGTCTGGAAGTCTACGACAGCTCGATTTTTGCGCCATTTTCTGCCACGCACGACCCCTCTGTGGAACCAGCTGCCACCTACGGTATTTCCGAAACAATACGACCTAGGGACCTTCAAATGAAGAGCATATTCCTTTTTGAAAGGCCGGCAACGCGCCTGCTAATACTTTGATGTAGCGAGTGTCTGTGGATGTTGTTTTTCACTTACCATCAGGTGAGACAACTGTCCGTTTGCCCCCTCTTCTATAAAAAAAAAAAAAAAAAAATATGAAATACCAATTTTTTGGTAGTAAACTAAATATTTTAAAAAACGGAATTGATTCTGAAAGGCAGCGCTTTATCTTTAAAAAGGTCTAGCTAGCTATACCCGTGCGAATAATTCGCACTTAATAAGTATAATGATTAAAGTAATAAAATTTACAAAATTGTAACAGCAAAGTATTTATATGCGAGTTGATTTGAAATCGAACAAAATATTTACCCACCGTCAATCATTATGATGTTGTTTCAAAATTAAAACCGTCATATTTGTAATTTTTATAATTAATTAATTTACAAAAATAAAAGCAATCATAATTTTTTTAGTTGTCAATGCAGGTAGAGCAAGCAATTAAATATATAATTGTGTTTGCTGGCAAACGAAAAAACCGACTTCAATTACATCGACAAGTAATACAACGTAGGTAGACGAAAAAATTGTCGAGTAAGTACGCATTATCAAAGATTACTCCAAAAGTTGTAATCAGATCTAAATGAAATTTAAATGTGACCACATGATAAACATCGGCTTTCGATTAAATTAAAAATCATCAAAATCGGCACACCCAGTAAAAAGTTGTGCCGATTTTCAAGAGTTTCCCTCGATTTCTCTGAGACTCCATCACCAGATCCTTCTTTCCTTATCATGGTACCACACCTGGGATATCTTCTTTCCAACAAAAAAAGAATGATCAAAATCGGTTCATAAACGACGAAGTTATCCCAGAACATACATAAAAAAATACATTTAAAAAATATACGGTCGAATTGAGTAACCTCCTCCTTTTTTGAAGTGAGTTAATAATCTACTCCTTTTTTGAAGTTGGTTAAAAATGATATATTTTTTATGTGGAGTATTTGTGAGGATTTTTTTAAAAAGGGAGGCAGACGTCTTAACCTTAGCGTATTAATACATATGATCTTTGTTCAGTTATGGAAGATATACCTACATCCCTTGGCCATAATATACATATATCCCTAACTCTCTATTTTCAGTGGTCTTAGGAAACAATTTCCTCGACGTAAGAATATTCCAAAGAAATATAATTTAATCCACATACAATAGTCGCATGAGGACGTGAGTCGCGTGACTGCACACGCAAAAATAGATCCTGGTCAAAGATTTGATTATTATGGAGAAAAGATGACGAGATATTCCTCTTTATATTTATTAAGATTTTGGCTGTATCTATTTTAATATATAGAAGCTTAAAATTATTTTTAAATGCATATGGAATTTAAGCAGTATTTTAAAATTAGGAATCGAGTAAATTATTTAACGTACCTAAATGAAACCAACAAAAGATTGAAACATCGCGTGACACTGGTAGCGGTTGTAAATCTATAAAACAGAAGATTATAATATATAATAATATCATATCATATCAAATCATATCATGATATCAATTTCAATAATGCTTTCAAACCGTATGCAATCTTGCAAACATCGATACAATGGTCATGTATTCTATCTCTCAGATAGGTTAGACATAACTATAGATAGATTAGACCACTATCAACATGTCTATTGATTTACTTTCTAAATGGAAATCTCTTCAACGAGTAATCGGAAGTAAGCTAGTGGATACAAATCTGTGGTTTACACCAAACCAAAACGTGAGTCACCTGTGGACATAGACTAAACAAACAGTGATCGGACAGCACATTGCGAAACCTTGTTTCAAGCGATTGTGTGACTGCTATTCACACATTCATCAAAGATATTCCCACCACATTTACTAGAATCTAGACTCAAAAATACTACATGATAATTTTTAATTTATTGATCAAAATCTTTAATTGTTTTATATCATAAAAGATTAAAATTTTTATTTGTAAAGTAATATTTTATGTGTAACTCAAACATAACAGTTATTTAATATACTCGTATTATTCACATTAACATAGCCCAGTTTCTTAGAAAAGAATTGTTATTGTATTAAAAATTGGGTGTGAGCAATTTGTACTATTTTTTATACGATTTCTAAAAAGGAGGACGTTCTCAATTCGACCCGTATTTTTTTTTATTTATGTGACTTCAGAACTTTTGATTAGGTGGACCGATTTCGACAAAATTTTTTTAATATATCTAATAATGCGTTTTTACTTGACGCTTTTTTCATCGACCGACGTTGTATTAGGATACCACATAACTTTTTACTTGATGCACCGATTTCGATCATTCTTTTTTTGTTGGAAAGGAGATATCTCTAGTTTAGTAGCATGATAAGGAAACTAAGATTTGATGATGGAATCCTAAAGAAATCGAGGGAAACTCTCGACTATCCGCATAACTTTTTACTGGGTGTACCGATTTGATAATTTTTAACTTAATCGAAAGCTGGTGTTTATCATGTGGTCACATTTAAATTTTATCGAGATCTGATAACTACTTTTTGAGTAATCTTTGATAACGCGTAGTTACTTGACTATTTTTTTGTCGATCTACGTTGTATTACTTGTCGATGTAATTGAAGTCGTTTTTTTTTTCGTTTGCGAGCAAATACAATTATTATCTTTTAAATTTTGATGCTAAATGTACATAATATTTGATTGTATATTAATCTACACACTTACATCTTAGTAAGTTATAAGTAGTAAAAGATTACATTATAATAGCAAGCGGAAAAACAAATTGAACATGTACACAGAAATAAAATTTATAATATTACAAAAATCGTGATTTAACTTCTGGTTGTCTGCAGGAGGCGCAGTAGAATTTGAGATCACCACAGTTTGTATTCAGTCGACTCGCCAGACCTCGGCAAGATGTCGAGATGTGTGGAAAATGGATAATCCAAAGAAATGAATCCTTTAACCTAAAGTGTGTTATTATACCTTCTAGAGACTTGTATTTTATAAAAACTACTTGACGGTGTCTGAAGGAAAAAAAGATGCAGGTTTTGAGAAAAAAGTATTAGAGATATAGGAAAAAGTATGTAAGGCGCGCTCAATAAGATCAATTATGGCCTGTTTAGTTATGAAATTTTGTTTAATAATAAGTTTTTCCCAATGTGAGTTAACAATTTATCGGCTTACTACTACACTAAGAGGTCTCTAAATAAGGTTTTAATGATTAATAACACTAAAAAATGATGAGTAAAAAAAAAATATTATAATCCCGTTCCGCCCCACATATTCAATATGAAAATTGGTGGTGCAAAGCAGGGTATGTCAATGGAGTCAGCTTACCCATATGTCAAAGCAATTATAATAACTATAGCAATACTTGATCCTACGGGACTTGTTGCAGAAGCCCACAAGCGATCCTGATCGCGAAAATATCGAAAGTTTCAAAATAACAATCGTGGTAAGTTCTGTAGAATCAAAAGAGCTCGCATTGATCGTGAGTTTTAATAGCAATGATATCGCTTTGTTAGCGGCTGCGGTGCAGCTGTCATTGGTTAAATTAATACCTACCAGCTTCATTTGTATTGCTACTAAACTTTATTTATAGTGTTTCTCAGTAAGTGAATGATTGTCCTAATAAGAAATAAGAAATAAAGTGTCTTTACCCGTTACGGAATAGAAGGTTATTATAAAAGCCTCATCCGAGATCTTCTTACGTCACGATAGAAACCGAGCACGTGCCGTTATCACGCTTCTTTGGTTCGAGATCACGTTATATACCTCCAGTATATAATAACCGTATGTGACGGACCCATTGTTGCCGCACAATGGAAGATTATATTTTTACTATAGATTCATATAAACGACATCTTTAATTCTTTGGGTGGTTTTATTCAATAGCTCTAATCTGTATTTAAAGGGTAGACTTGTTATAGATTTGTTCAGTAGTTTGTATTCAGTCCACTATGAGAATAGTGACGTTAAGAAATCATTTCAAGATAAGGAATGCTATATAATTTAAAAGTTATATAGGTAATTTAAAACTCTTAAGTCATGATTTTTATATTTAATCGTATAATCATATCATAATAAAATCACTATGACGCAATTGAAATAGCGGAAACGTAATAAATAGTCGCCCAGAAACAAAATTAATTACATTGAGGTAGGTCATAGCAAGAGTTGGGTACAGGACACATCACAGGTAAATAACACTACTCTCTAGTATTATTGTCTTCCAGTGCTAAGTAAGGAGGCCCCTGGTATAAAGACGGTCCCATGCGCTAGCAATGTTTTTGGTGTTGCAGGCGTCTATAGGCTACGGTAGCCGCTATAGTGAAAGGGGATAAATATCTTAAGATATGAATCACATGTACATTTAATAAACAGCGTTATATTTGGACCTAAATAACCTTCTAGAAAAATCACCTAAATTAAATATAAAATACTCACATTCAATACAAAAACAATATCTCCACATCGAAATGAAGTCGCTACACAGCACGTATATGACAAACTATTTTAATATTAAACGACCTATTCCTATTAAACGGAATACATTTTCAAAGACACGACACGTCAAAGAGTTCTCGCAATAAACTTAATTACACAAACCCCGATACGAAATGTATGTATGTATATGTATGTAATTTACTATTGAGACTATTGAGTATGATACTAAATATTGAGATAGACTTCGAGAAATTTCTACGCTTTAATTTTTAGTTTTCGAAAATTATTTGGTTTTTTCTGCGTACATTCACCCTCGTGCATTATTATACATACATTCACCCAGTTACTGTAGCCTGAAGACACTTGCTATACTAAAAACATCGTAATCGCGTTGCCGACCCTACCTAAACAGAAGTTTTGACCACCGTACTCAACACAGGAACACAACAATACTTTAGAGCGGTATTTTTTGGCTACAAAATGATGAAACTTTGCGGTACTTCCCCAGTCGCGCTGCTGCATATTTAAGGCAGGATATTTCCTTCTGAAACATTTCTTCTTGGTGTATCTTATTTGATATTTATATACATAATGTAATAAAAATAACTGAACTATTAAAAACCTACTTGTGCACTAAATATACCACAACAGCTGTTACTAACAGTTGAAATCCTTTAGAATTTACATCACACCAAAGTAAGCAAGCAAAGTCACGAATTAAACATATAGTATGGGATATTTGAATAGCGATTTATAATGTACTTACATTCCCACCTTAGCAGATTTTGACACGAGTGATTAAAGACACGAGTCTTAATTACTTGCTTATTACACACTTCAGACGTTTGTGTTTTGTGACGCAGCTCCTATCGCTTATATGTATAAAATTGGTCTATTGTAAGTTATATGTTGACAGCAATAAATTTATTTTCTTTAAAGGAGCCTATATTCAAACAAAATTTCTTAGCAACTTTCTATCGCTATACTTCTTTGGCACTTAGAATTATTAGAGTAACTGAGGTAGGGCACAGCAGGAATTTCCTGCTCAAAATATGGAGCAGCCCGACTGGGGTAGTACCTCGACCTTACAGAAGACCACAGCTAAATAATACTGTTTTCAAGCAGTATTGTGTTCCTGTTGATGAGTAAGGTGACCAGCGCTCCTGGGAGGGATTGGGTCGGCACGCGCTTGCGATGCTTCTGGTGTTACAGGCGTCTATAAGCTACGGTAATCTCTTATCATCAGGTGAGCCGTACGCTTGTTTGCCGAAATAGTGATATAAAAAAATAAAAAAAAGTAAATTTTTACAATACGCGCGCACACCGTCACGAAAAAATCAACACCCTGAAGTTTGCTAATCAACGAAAAACAAGTTAGCAACGTGAAGCTTGCTAGCTAATGAAGTATTACTTCTTACGTGTCTACATAAGTATACATACACTTTTTTATTAGTACGTCTACGGATTTTTAGTTGCAGGTGCCTTATTTTGTACCATATCTTTTTTTTTGCTATTCTGTAAGTAACCATTTCGATATCGAGCTTCCCTGAGAGACAGCGCTCACTTCGAAAGCGAACCCACTTGACCTTGGTTTGGAATTCTGTAAAAATTCAGTACGCACAAGTAAAGTGAAGTGAGTGTCGAATCGAAGAGCAGCAATCTAGAGTTGTGTTTGTTTTATCGATATTCTTTTCTTATGACTTTATTTTAGAATATGTGCATTAGGTCGTGTCGAATCAAGTGCCGAATTGTGATGAGTGAAGCATTAACACGCTTCAGCCTGTAATATCCCACTACTGGGCATAGGCCTCTTTCTCCATGTAGGAGAAGGATTAGAGCTTAATCCACCACGCTGCTCCAATGCGGGTTGGCGGAAGAAGCAGTAAATTCCTTACAGAATACCGAATTCATACTATTAAGTCAACGTTATCACGCAACAGGGTTCTATTCGTCGCCGCACTCACAAGTGTGGCGCTACGGGACTGTCGAGTTTTAATGAATACGATTTGATATCTCACCGCGAATTCCGCTGTCGAGACACGAAAATGTTATTACAGAATAGCACTACTGCAGTTTTAAAACCGGGGTTTCACCTTTTAAACTCAATTAAAATTATACAAACAAAAAAAAATCATGCCAATCTGCATTCAGAAGAACAGTTTTTTTAAATAGTAGTTCTGCTGTAGTGCTATTCTGTAAGAACATTTTCGTGTCTCGACAGCGGAATCCGCGGTGAGATATCAAATTCGTATTCATTAAAACTAGACAGTCCCGTAGCGCCACACTTGTGAGTGCGGTGACGAGTCGAACCCTGTTGCGTGAGAACGTTGACATTTAATAGTATGAATTCGGTATTCTGTAAGGGGATTTACCGCTTCACACATCACAATTCGAGACTTGATTCGACACTTGACTTCATGCACATATTCTAAAATAAAGTCATAAGAAAAGAATATGGATAAAATAAACACAGCTCTAAATTGCCGCTCTTCGATTCGACACTCACTTCACATCGCTTGTGCGTACGGAATGTTTACAGAATTCCAAACCAAGGTAAAGTGGATTCGCTTTCGAAGTGAGCGCTGTCACTCAGGTGAAGCTCGATATCGAAATGATTATTTACAGAATAGCCCTGCTGGTCCCATTGTTGTACTCCAAGTTCACGAGTTCCAACTGAAAAAGCCTTTAAGATAGATTGGGACACATGGCAAATATTAGATCGTTAATTATATACAGGTGTCCCAGGAAAGACTGTCAAGCGGAAGTCCTGAGCAAGAACACCCCTTGGGGATTTCAAATCACCCCTATGTATATGATCCGATTTTTATAGTTTAGGAGATATGATTTTTTTAGTGTTTTTCGACCTTAGCGCTATTTTGATCACAACTTCGTAAATAATTGCGATAAATGCCTGATTTTTTTTTTTGTAATTTAGCTAAACCCTGGGTCCTAACTAATACATACACAAATAAACCCTAAAATTAAAATCATGCGCTTAAACATAAAAGAAGTATTTAAAAAAGAAAAGTGCAAAAAAAATCATAACTTCGAAGATTAAAAAAAAATAATTGCAACAAAATAATTTATTTAAAAGAATCTCAAAAACTTCCTTAGTTTATCTAGTTTCTACCATAAACAATAATAAGTTAACTTTGTTAATTGTAATAAATTTGGTTGTGTTTACTGGGAGTATGACTTTGCACAGATAAAAAACACTTCCTATCTGAATCTTTTGTATTCTAAGCAATAGTTAAACGGTATGATAGCCACGCCAGTTGTTCGGAAAGTGAAAAATAGAGTTAATGAACTAGTGTTAGAGTGAGATAGGGGAATTGTCTAAATTTGTTGCTTCTTTTGCATACACGATTTATTATTTTATTAAAAAAAATCAAAACATATTAAGTAATCTACTAATAAACTGACCTATAATAAAACTAAATTTCTTATAACCATAAATTTAAACATCGTTTAACGGGTATATTATTTTCTCATCGGCAATATTTCCGTGTCGGCGCGCGGCAAATTTCTCATTAGAGGCATGGCGATCATCCCGACCGCTCGCTCGTGATGCATCTCCGTGCAACGTAATTGCACTGATATCTCGAACATTTATAGGAATATCGATTTTATAAATCTAAGAAGTCTTTCGATTGCATATCTTTTTAAAATTACTTTTTAAACGAGCTAAGAGATGGAATTTAAAAGCTACGTCCGATAGAAGATTTTGTCGATGGTTTAAGTAAATTTTAATCGTTTTTACTTTCAATATTTTTTTGTTAATTCCATTGTTCTTGCCTGCTACGTTACAATAGATATTGTCTAACAGGTTTGCTTGATATGGTTGCGGATTTAAATCCGAACTGGTATTACTAAGATTTTAATGCTATAATATTCATTCAAACTCTTTATCGGCAGTATAAGGCAATAAAAAGTATCGTCTTTAGGAAACTTAAATATTTCGCTGCGATCTACCTGTCAGTTCAGCGATATGCCATCCTTACTTGGAATATTACGGTATTTTACACCACAGTTTTTGACTGTAGTCAGAAATGACCATTCATTCTTTGGCCTTCTCGTATACTACTGCTGCTGCTTGCAGTAGTACAGAAATACTGTTAAAATAAAACATTTGATTAGTCTTAAACAGTTGATTAGTCTTAAATATACACTTTATTTCATTTTATTACTCATATACTGACATACTGGCGATACTATACTTAAGTTAATTACTCTTATATTGTCTACTGACGATGATGATACAAATTTACAAAAAATAATTAAGACTGCCGTAGGATCACTCCAAAGAGTCTCCGACACTGTGAAAGTGGCCTATGCTCAGCAGTAAGATGTTACAGACTGAAAAATTAAAAAAAAAACCATCAGATAGTAAAATTTATGTTTATCTTCAAGTATGTATAATGAAAGATACAGTACTTTCTCAACATGTATTATTAACATAAAAAACAACAGTAAAGCCGAGGCTTCGTTAATAGGAGAGTTATTCTCATCGGAGCAACGTTTCCGAGTCGGAGTGGAAATTTTTCATCAGGCGCAATATAACAGTGATCATCTCGACCACTCGCTCGTGTGATCAGCCTGCACTCGGTAATTGTACCGATTTACTGGCAATTTATAAGAAATCTATTTTAAATTTGATTTACTTTTTTAGTCTGCGAGAACGTATCTTGGCTATAAAAGAATTTTATTGTAGAACGACTTTTTTAAACGCTCAATTGATAATTTATGTAACAAATAAAACCATGGTATGGGATTCTCGACAGACCTGAATTTTTTTTATCATAATATTTGTTATTATATGTCTTTGGTATTTATTATTCTTTTTTTAAATAAATCTGATCCTCCATATTTTAATCTCTCTAATCGTCTGCGTTCTAATGATTCTAATATTTCACATATCATTTAACACTTTCCCTCAATGTTTCAACAGTAAATACCTTAAAATTTACACATACATTTTCCCGATTCGGGACTTTTTAAAAGACTAAAACCAAGCTTTAACTTAGCTTGGATTTCGCTAAATTGAATTTAAATTAGCAAATAAAACCATTTGCATTTTAACTGAAACTTGAGAATGGCTAGATTTGGTAAATTTTAGAAACAAGAATGTACTAGGCTGGCTTTTTTCGCATCGAAGACGCTGCTGCCCGTCTTCGGCCTGTGTATTTCGAAGCCAACAGTTGGATGGTTATCCGGCCATTGGTCGGCTTTTTAAATTCCAAGATTTTAGTGGAACTGTGTTATCCCTTAGTCGTCTCTTACGACACCCACGGGATGAGGGGTGGCTATATTCTTTGCTACCGTAACCACATAGCAATTTTTAATATAGTAAGTGTTAATTATCAGTTTTATTATTTTTTATAACTCAATGTATGAAAGGCTCTACTTTATTTGAATATAATCGCAATTACAATTGTTTAAAAAATTCTGCCTCATTTCTCGTAACAGGAACTCCATTCCGAACACTTTCAATACAATTTATCTTCTAAAAACTCCTTCAATAAAATCACGTCAATTAATTAAGGCAATACATTGAGGCCGGGAGCAGACCAGCAGCGCCATCTATCCTGTAAGTGAAATCGTCCGTGAACAAGCGCGATTAATAAATGACGCTTAAAACTCAACCTTTTTTCGGCTAAGCTAATGGCCCACGAATAAATAGCTGCTTTTTTATAGCCGCTAAATGTTCCCCAAGATTTATCGTTGGATATTTTAGCCGGCTTTTAAATAAATTATTAAGATACCGATGTAAGTAACTAATTGATTCTTTGATAAGAGGTATTATTTGGTATGCTGGTATAGGAAATGTAGAAATGTATGTATCTACTCCTACCAACCAGTAGTTTATCATTTTAATAACAAAAAATAAATATCTACCTAGAATTTTGTGAGAGTTCTGGTAAAATTTAGTTACAAATTTTCATTACAATACTGCTCTTGCAAATAATTTTCCGATTCTGTTGTAGTAAAGTTTCTGATGAACTGGAATACAGTTTTTATGACTTATATTATTCTTATTTTTAAACGACTACAAAAAAAGGAAGAAGAGGTTACTCAATTCGACCGTATATATGTATATTTTTTTATGTGTGTATGTTCGCGGATAACTACGTCGTTTATTAACTGATTTTGATGATTCTTTTTTTGTTGGTAAGGAGATATGCCAAGGATGGTACCATAATAAGGAAACCAGGATCTGGCGATGGCATCCTAGAGAAATCGAGGGGAACATTCGAAAATTGTAGTGGTGACTAGTGCTTTTGTTATTTCTTTTCGTCTACTTACGTTGTATTACTTGTCGGTATAATTAAAGTCGGTTTTTTTCATTTACTAGCAAACACAATTATTATACTAAAAATACTCTTTATTAAATTAAATTACCGTATAATTTTTCAAAGTAAAGAAAATTTTAATTAATTTATTTATTAATTAACACGTTCTGCTACATAAGTAATATTCGTTTATGTCATTATTGTTGTAACGGAAAGTAGTTAATTAATATTCTGTCTTGGGAGTTGGTAAAATGAAAATATATAAAATATATATAGTAGTAATATTGGTATCATAGATCACATGGTCGTCGTAAATAGACGCATTATATCGTAATTCTGAAGCAAGCAGAATGAATACTGAATAGGATATTATCAAAGTGGAAATTTAAATATAACAGAGACAGAAAAGGAGCACGCCAAACTTGTTGTTTATGGATATTAGAAAGAACATGTGTTTACTAAAAAATCGAAAAATTCTTTTAATACTTATATAAAACTGATCTATCACTAGTACAGAGGCAAAATTAAGTAATGTTTTAGCGACTGAAAAAACGTAAAAATAACAAATGGGTAAAAAAATAACATTACGATAAATAGAATTAAGGCATATAGAAGTTACACAAATACTAGAAGAAATGCAAATCACCCACACACACAAATCACGCATAATAATACTTCAAATAGATATTTAATCGTTTATTATGAGCTTGTTTATTTACAATAGATACTCATTTAGATAATTTCGGCTACCATAGTGTAGAATAGTAGATCTACTATAAATAAAAGATAGTTAGGTACACAACCAATATATAATTTTTTTTATTAATATATAATATATCAAGGTACTTAAAAGCGAGTTTTAAAGATGAATAGTTAAAATATTAAAAAGCATGCGACTTGTAGAGTATACGATTTCGTGAAAAATTATAATATAGCTGATATATTTTATATTTTATTTAAATAATTGTTATTTATGAAATAATATTTACACAATATAAATATATAAAAAGTATACATAAACTACTTAATGAGAAAAACGTTCGTTTTGACGGCAGTGTTTCAATTGCAAATTACAACAGTATAACAAACCATATTTAATGCGTTCAATATTCACTAATTATCGTATAATGTATTCTATAAATCTTTGGTATACATTTTTTTTTCAATAAAATATCTACTAAAATTATTTCTACGTTATTATTAAATGTATATTATGAGCTATTACAATCATAAGTACACAATATTTATTCATAATCGAACACAATAAAAGTTATTGTTGTTCCGGATATATTCGTTATCTATCAAAAACTTCTGTCAATAAATAACTGTTAATTTCATTTGCCTACTATAAAAAAAAATAAAGAATATTGTTATCTAAACTGATACCAAAAAAAACTATTTCCAAATTATTAATTTTAATTCCATGCATTTAGAAATATTAACATTCTATAAAAAAAAACTTAATTTTTTTAACGTCCGTACTATTTCATAAAAAAATAACTGTCAATTGAATATTGGCGTCTTACCTGTATTATTGCATTTTGGCACAATTCGTTTTTGCATTATTAATATCATATAATATTACTATAAGATAAATATCATATTCTACATTATAACCAACATCGATAGATACAATTTATAAATTATATATCAATACAATGAAAACCTTAAATACCATTTTAATTTTTTTAAATATAAAAAAGCTGAGCTACATATAAACTTAAATATATAAGCGAAGGACAAAGAGTTCGCAATGAAAAAACTTAGTTAGTTTTTTTTAAATATTTCTTTTACTATGCCATATCACATCGAGTATAAGATAACTTGAACTTAAATCAGAATAAACAAAATTACATCATTAAAATGACAACAACTTTACCAAAACGTTATTCCCAATTTTATAAAACAAAATCAATATTTTGAGCAAAGAGTTGCAATAATTGATTAAAACATTGAAAATTTAAAGACAATTTTATTTGTCATTTATAAGACAATACGCAACGTACTATAACCTCACAATATAACTAGAAGTACGTAGAAGTAACATAACATTACCTAGAAGTATGATTGATAAACTTATCATAACTCAGAAGTAGTGATAATTGCCTCAATCATAATTCTAGAAGATGTTCTATTAATATATGCTCCACATATTAGAGTTTCGCTTGTTTACTGAATTATATAACAATGGTATGATATGTTTCATGTACTATACGTTAGATGAACATTTTATGGTCTATTGATGTGTACAAACAAACCACTGTTTAGTTTCACACACGATTAGGTACTAGTAATTATATACAAGAATTTGAATTATTGGTAACATTATTAAGATTAATAGATGATTATAATAGGCCAATATTAATTACTAAAAAATTATTAAGTTTCATTTTGTAATATCTCTGGCTATATTTGAAGTAGTTTGGGATATAAATCTAAGTTGACAGATTTATATCCATCGGTATGATAAGTGTCACCCAGTTCGGGTTATATAACCGTAGGATACATTATAAAATTAGACTAGGTTACGAAGTAACGCCCACAAATCGCCCAGTTTATATGAAGAATCTAGATAAGACTTTCTAGCTAAAACATTTTAAAACTCGATTATAACATTTGTGCATTTTCAGACAATTTATTTTTTATAGATATTAATACATTTACGACTAAAATTATAGCCAATATAATAACAAAGCCGATAATGTTTACTGATATACCCTTAAATACTAAAACACAAATATTAATACTAACTTTACTTGGACCAAATAACGTTGAAATAGCTGCACTTAATGAACCAATTCCTCAACTAGAAAAAAAGTTTAATAAAACAAAAATATACAATAAAAAAACTACTATAAATATAACAGCCGCAAGAATTTCACTATTCGATAGTAAAAATTCCCATTGATTTACCTAATATAGTTCATAATACAAAAATGTCAATAAATAAGGATAAGGTTCATAAAAGCAGTGTAGAAATCCAAACTTACATTTACAATTAAATACTACAACAATAAAAAACCAGTACCTATTTAATAATAATGAATCACCGTTATATATTCGAGAATTTTATCGATATCGAATCGAATCGAACAAAAGCGGAAGACTAATTAGTGTCGAAAAATTTTTTAAGGCTCTTTTATTTAGGCCCAATATTACTCGCAATTAATTATTTAACCTTATTCAAATTTTCTGCTCTTGCATTTTCTTTTATAGCTGATTATATGATATCGATACCATTATTCAATTCGAAATTTCCAGGAAATCTATATCAATCAATCTATCATTCACTTCAACACAATCACTACCATATACAACTTTAGTTTTAACATTAACAGACAATTCATTCTCATAATTTTCAACAACAGCTAAATAAGCTACAGGGACCGAAACGGTGCCAATATTTTTGGTAAATATTCGTTATTAAAGAGTTTTTCACTTTAATAACCTACTAATACTAGTAAACATTACCTTTCCTTTCACAACTCTTCAGTGGACGCTATTGGAGCTTTAAGAATAGTTCTTGGACTTCTAGTACCATCTGAATTCTTTGTAGATTGGAAATCTTCGTTAGATAATGACGCTGGAATTGGAGCTACTTTGAGTTGATGTCCATTTAATTTAATTTCTGTTATGGAATGTGATCTACCATGGTTGTTAGGTTTTTCTTTATTTGTTACAGGATCGTGTGTAGGAGTTTTGACTGTTGTTGGAGGTATTCTGACTCTATTTGCTTGTTCTCGTAACGCCATTTGATACGCAACTTCGAAAGCTTCACCAAGTGTTAGTATTACTTCTGTCGCTTGATCCTGGAAAAGAACGTTGTAATTAAATTCTATATATTTTTCTTAGTCAATTCTGTAATTTATAATAACTAATGGTATTTTATTACATACATTATCAATGGATAATTTGTTTTTTGTTGTGATTAAAATTCAGACGCAATCAAAAATACTTTTTTTTCTACTGGGAAGATATCTTCTCCTCAAATCATATCCAAAAAAGTTTAATAGATTTTGTCTAAAACACATTTCATCTTTTATGCTAGAAAAATTAATTTAATACTAATTATTAATGCAAATGATGCTTACCATAGTAGCGACTCTAAAGACGTGGCAGTAATGACTCCTAGTGGTGTGATCTTTAGTGATGTAAGCGAAGTGAGTGAGATCGTCAGCGTCTTGACAAGCGCAGTGGATGTTACGTATTTCATGTTCACAGACTAGTTCCTAGAGGAAAAAGTAATTTTTTATTAACTGGATAGGTTTAAAACTACATATATTAGTAATATTAAATACCATCAATTATATTTCAATATGCGGTAGATTGTTTGATTTCTAGTTTTCTATTCTGATAAGAAAGAAGATATCATTATTATAAGCTAAAGGCTATTCAAATCAAATATCCGGAAGAGGCTACATGGGGTATAAGTGCTGGGTCTCTATTTAAATTAAGAAGAAAATTTAGAACTTCATCAATCATACTGTTTTATAATAGATTAGGGTAAATAAATGTCTAAAAATGGTTCCCAATATAATATAAAATCAGTCTTTATTTTCTTCAATTGAAAATATTTTTTACACCTTCAAGTCTTCTCGTTATAAGTCTATATATTCAGATAGTTTTATAAAAACCAAAATTTTCGAAGTACTGTTTCTAAAATATCTATAACAATTAGCAATTTCATCAATTACGTAAGTAAACATTAGTAACAAACAATTCTGTTTTTATAAAACAACATTAACTGGGGTAGGGCACAGCCTATTCTGCTCAAAATCTGGAGCAGCTCGACTAGGGAAGTAGCTCGACCTTACAGAAGGTCACAGCTAATTAATGGTGCTTTATTGTGCTGTGTTCCTGTTGGTAAGGTGACCAGAGCAGAGGGTTATTGGGGGTAGGTTTGGCAACGCGCTTGCGATGGTTCTGATGTTGTAAGCGTCTATAAGCTACGATAATCACGTAACATCAGGTGAGCCGTCGTTTGTTTGCCGAAATGATTATTATTTTTTTGTATAAAACAATTTTTAAAAGGAAAATAAATATTTACGTAAAATATTTTAATAAATTTTCAATTTATGTTTCGCGGGTACAACAGCGAGAAAAACACTAATTATCCAGCCTAACTAACCGTAAAGCCTTCTAACATAAAAATCATCCTCGAACAAAAAAAAATAAACAATCCTTTTCTGTAAGAAACACAAAGGTTAGACGAGTCGACCGATCAAGTGTGAACCTTGTTCCATAATTAAAAATCAAATGGGCAAAGTCAGGGGTTTCGTTTAGCTCCCCCGGGGAGTCACTACGGATTTACCCTTTGTACGCTTGGTTACTTTTCAAAGAAAGTTTCTTTACACAAAGAATTTCTCAACGTAAATAAAGCTGAGTTTGATTATTTGTACCAGTTGGGAGATGTTAAATATAAAATCTGAGATAAATTTTCAGTCATGAATATTAATAAATCGGTATTTTAGAATCGAGCTGATTATTTTCGTGGAATTCGGATAATAACAAACAATTTAAGAGTGTATGCTACCTCAAATTGCTTATTTTCCACTCGGCAGGATGTCCATATCTTGAATATTTAAGTTTGAAGTTTATGTGTGATAAAGTTCAGGACATAAACTATCTTTCATATGTTTCGAAAACATGATTCCATAAAATTTTCTCAATACAAAAAAATCGCAAACTCACCGCACGCACGCGCACCTCTATTTTTGTATTAAAACCTTAATATCTCAGTAAATATAGAAGTTATGGACTTGAGATTAAGCATGGTAATTGGAATAAGTATGAAGAACATTTCATATGTTGCGTTTTTTAAAAAATAACTATTGGTAATGTTTATGGAGAGAAAATAGATTAGGAGATTCTCATGTGTATTTAGTACGGGTAAAATCTGAATTCGAGCTGAGGTAGTGTAGCCCCGTAAGTAATATATAAAACTGAAAAGTTACGCGATACTATAGTTATGCAGAATTTTAAAAATACTTACTCTAGTAATAGTGTTTAGGAACTTGACTCCTCGATAACTTATCGAGAGGATAATATCAGGAGAATCACGTGGCTCTTTGGTAGATTTCTTCAGCTTCTGAATGGACTTCTTTGTAGACTCAGTTCCTCGAAGTTCTTTTACAACTGTCGATCCTAGGTACTGTATGACAAAGAAAAAAAAAATTTGTTCGTATTTTTAAGGAAAGTAACACCGAATAACTTCTGATATTAACTTATTAGAAAAATTTATAATTTGGAAAATTCGAATATACCATAAATTAAATTTTTAGTGATTTTAGAACCATAAAAAATACATAAACTAAAACATTTATGTACATATGTGTACGTGCGTCGATATGTCGCTTTACTGTTTCATAGAAATAAATGAGTGAAGAACAAAAATAAATATTTGTTATCATTATACTTACATTAGCGACATACGTCACAGCACCGGTAACTAAAACAAATGGCTGATGTTTCCATTGCGTTTTCAATGCCCCTGGGACCCCCACGAGGAGTTCTGATGGAGCCCTGATCTCCAGGTCCGAGGGTCGAGGGGGTTGAGGAGCTGGTCTGTTTTTCTTACTCCTCTTCAAAGTCTCACCCCCAGGTGGAGCTAGTGTTGGAACCACGGGAGGCGGGACAGGTTTTAAGTTATCCGACGGCGGTAACTTTTCTTTTATTTCTTCTTTCAATTGTTGAATATTGTTTTTCTAAAACAAAACATACATACAACGTGAAATATAACTTCCTAATTAATCATTGAAACACAACGTTCCCAACTCCAATAGTGAGCAAACAAAAGAGTTTCGCGAAAACGGAATGAAACGAATTGTTCCTCACAAAAGAAATACCTTAATTAACTCGAAATGTGATATACAATCGGGAAACTCATTACCTAGCAGATGTTAAGGCAACGTAATAACCAATCGACAACCTGAATAAAAAAAACACAACGCGCGAAAGAGTGCTAATTAAATCAAAAAGTGCCCAACAAAGCCTGAAACAAAAAGGAAAACTGAATCAAACAGTTCACACTTCAGAAGTGTAAAACAAAAATGTTCCAACGTAAAAACGCGTAGTAGACAAGCGTGAAATTTTAATTAAGCCTCTACAAGCGTAAGGCACAAAAGGATATAATTGACAGTGTCAACCATCTAATTTGACGAGTGTCATTTGATGGTAATAAAAAATGGTAGAGCAATGTAGTTGGGCTTTGAATAGAATGTTCTTCCGTTGCAGTGAACATCAATGGTTAGGGAGATAGGGCGCCATTTGGGCCTTCGTGAGTACAGGTTGCGGGTTCATCGATTTTCCAAAAAAGCTGATGAAAGATAATGTCCACGCTTAATTCGACTTCGCTTGAGCTTAAATTGTCGTGTAACGTTTTTATGGCTCACAGAATACCGACTAAACTACTGCTGGTTTTTTTTTATTACATCTGAGTTGTCGTATTTTTTAATTTAATTAAGAAAATTTGCTTTTTCAACATTGCATTTTACGGATATAAATATAAGCGAACCAAAGTGTCACCCAAAGAATACATTTTTTGTGTCAAAGTAACGGAATATAGTTGTTTATCATACAAACAATAAAAAATATTTCATGAGACTGTAATTAGAAAATACAAATCTATATAACGAATCAAATTTAAACTTTATCTTTATCTATCTTTTACGTAGCAGCTGTATTAAAAATTATCCAGCAAACAGTATTCATTAGCACTAATAAAACACTCAACATTTCTACATATTCAGAGGCCCAAGTAAATGCACATAGATTTTTTCTTTCTATGAAACCTATGTATTTTCACCGTTTTTACGTCATACCAGTAGTTAGGGCTGCGTAGAGTGGCTCACTCGGCGAATGAATAGCGGTCTGAATAGACGAATTGAACACTAATTACCCATACAGGGTTGGCGACGTGTGAAATTAAAAAAAAGGTCTCGGCTATACCTTTTAAAAACATACGTATAGAGATATATACAAGTATGAGTCATGTATACGTTAGTGTACATGAAAAATATAGATTTAGATTTTATGATTTAATAATAATAATAATAACATTCATTTATTTCAGACAAAACGCTTGACGACGCGGGACGCGTTGGCGCAGCGGTCAGAGCACTGGCTGTTGCGATGGCGGTCGCGGGTTTGATTCCCACTCACGACAGCATTTGTATCGGCCATATATTTGTTTGTCGTGGTCTGGGCGTTGTGCTTGTGTATTGTGTGTTTCCGGACCCCAACACAGGAGAAAAGTCTACTGGGGACCATTGAGTATGAAGCGTTTATTTATTTATTTATAAAAGTTGTCCATAAAAAAGGCTTAAGTAAAGTAGTGCTATTTAATTTAATATTATCTGAATGAATAAAAAGTATACATATACAAATATATATATATATATATATATATATATATATATATATATATATATATATATATATATATATATATATATATATGTATATAATATTTCGATGGTTTGTTCTTATGTTCTGTGAAGATTATTGATATTTTTAACCGACTTCCAAAAAGGGGTTCTCAATCCGATTATATTTTTTTACGTATGCTACTTCAGAAAATTTGACTGTATGGACCGATTTCGATGATTCTTTCTATTTTTTTAATCGAAAGGTGGTGCTTGTCATTTGGTCTCATTTAAATTTAATCGAGATTTGATGAATAATTTTAGAGTGATGTCTAATAATGCGTTATTTGACTATTTTTTCGACCTACGTTGTATTATATATCTCATAACTTTTTACCGGGTATAATGATTTTCATGATTCTTATTTAAATCAAGAGCTTATCTTGTGGATCCATTTAAATTAATTTGATCAAGATCTGATGACTACTTTTGGAGTAATCTTCGATAACGTGTATTTACTTGACTATTTTTTCGTCTACTGACGTTTATTACTTATTGATGTAATTGAAGTCGGTTTTTTTTGCGAGAAAACACAATATTATTATTTGTGTAATTCATCTACACAATATTTGCTTTTGCAGTAATTTCGAATTTCTGAAAGAAATATCATGCTCAAATTCACACTAATAGAATTGAAAAATTGACTCCTTACATCAATAATTATTATGTTCGATATACGTATTTGTATCTTAACACATACAACATATGTCAAACTAAAAACAAATGCATATATTACGATATGTTTTATCCCAAGAAATGTCAAAAACGATAAATTGTACACTATTTATAAATGAATATATGTTTTAACACACTAAAGAGCTTTGAGTTTGAGCTTTGCAAGTAACACACAATTTTAATATTTCGATCACCTCCGCGTAACATAAAGTGTTACAAATTAGCGCCATATTAAACGTAACACGTGTCCAATTTGCCGACGATGTAACCTGTCATTACAATTTTCTACACCACTTTCAGTCACCTGGGGTGTTGCTGGGTAACACACGTGTTTAATTAGCAGGAGATGAGCAATTTGAGGGATTACCTTTAACACCCTTTGGATTTTACGCTGATGGCTTTTTAATAAACTTCGAGTGACGTGATAGAGAGATTAAGGGTGATAACGCACTGAGGTTAATATTAAATGAACATTCGAACTTTATTTAATGGTATTTATAGCATGTGTATTTAATTACTTTTTAAAACTATTTTAGTCGAATAGATACATACATGTTAAATTTGTTGTTACTTGTCTGGGTTTAATGACATTTGTGACGATATAGATATAAAAAAAATATGTTCTTTAGCCGTAGCTTGATTGCTTTTATTTATATTACCCAGGTTTCATAATAAATGGGTATTCAATAATTGATTTTACAAAGGACTTAGAATTTAAACATAATAAGAGGAAATATTTATTGAAATACGTTTTAGTGAAGATTCGAATGAAGATTGGAAGTTCCTACTTCCACTTTCTTTACCATTATGAAAACAGCTATATGCATGTGTGGTTATAGTTATTACAACCACCCGTCATCAAATGTAATTTTGACACTGATCTTAAAAAAATATTTAGCAAATTCGAAATTGACGAATAATTTTGTATAAAATATCATACAAAATACAAGGGCTTCAATTGTATCTACGATAAAATATAAATCTAACTTTATTAATACGAAGCGGATATTACGATAATATCGATATCATGATACGTCATACAGATGCAATAACGTATATGGCGAAGGGATGTCCTGCTTTGAATTAATTCGATAGTTGTGTCCTTATGGACGTTAAGTGATTTATAAGTGTTGTATAACTTAATTGAATATTAAGTGAAAGTTTTATATTGATTTTTAATGTTTATTTAGAATCCTATAATGTATATTAATTGTTTTATTTTATTTGAAACAATTAGATCAAAATATATTTTAATATTTTTTTTAGAACTAGGAGTCTGAAACAACATAAGTCTGAAATAACAGTTGAGAGATACTTTTCAACTTCTTATTTATTTTATTTTGTTCTTAAATCAAACTTGAAAAATAATGCGGTAATTGAAAATTTATTCTTTTTTTGAAAATAGTTAACAAATAATTGACTACGTAAAGAACGAACAATTTACTAATGCCAATCCCTTTTTTTATTATTTAACTAGGTCAGCAAACAAGCGTACGGCTCGACTGATGGTAAGCGATTACCGTAGCTTATAGACGTCTGCAAGACTGCTGCATCGCAAGCGCGTTGCTGACCCTATCCCCGATCCCCAGGAGCTCTGGTCACCTCACTCGCCAACAGCAACGCAACACTGCTTGAAAACAGTATTATTTAGCTGTGATCATCTGTAAGGTCGAGGTACTTCCCCAGTCGGGCTGCTCCATATTTTGAGCAGGAAATTTCCTGCTGTGTCCAACCTCAGTTGAAAAAACTTAAATCGTAAAACATTTTACAACTAAAATCTTACAGTCTCACAAAGCTACATTAAAAGATAGTAATAAATACGTCAAGTATGAATATTTATTTAACAAAATATTTTTAGCAACGTTTGAAGTATTTACTTAATATATCTTAGAAGTAATTAATAGAAGTAATAAATTAATTCTTTATAGTAATTCAAGAAGTCAATTTAAAAACAATCAATTTCTCACAATAACTCTTTCAACGATGTACACAAGTATCGTAGCAACTCCCTCGATATTACGGCTCGTCATCGGATATCCTTTTTACGATGTTTTAATTTAAATCATTGCATATAATTTATATGTAATGAACGCCGTTAAGCTTCGAGGCTATTTATGATTTCAAATTAATTTACTATTATAATATTTTAAAAGGATATTACTAAAGACTTGTGAAATATCCAACATGAGGTATATTTTATTCTTTATTGAAGGTCTTTTATAAAAAGAAATTATTTGGAAAGCATATAAAAGACCATATAATAGAAGCAACGGAAAAAAATATTTGCAAAAATGCAATTATTCCTTGCCGGAACCAAACCCAGTCGCCGATGTTTAGGCCACCTTCACGCACCACTACAGCAGAGCGGTTGTCATGATATTCAGTTTTCTTTTATGAGTTATATTCTCAGTATAACATTGACTCATTACTTTTTGCGATAAAAAACGCATACCTCTATATAATCAGTTAAACGAATAAGGATAATACATAAAAATTATTATATTTAAAATTGTAACGGTTTTCTCTTATTGCTCAACATGTCTGGGAAACAGTATTAATATGCGTGATAGGCATTGTCGAGTCCGTCTGTACGTGCAGACTACAACATGTTTGGAATATGTATATATGGTTTAAATTGGCGAATGGACAGGATCAAGGACGTGTTGTTAACACGCTGTCTTACATGTACTACGAGTAGGTACTAAAATGATTGAAATTGGTGTACCAATAGAATTTGTCGTGATTGTCGAAAATTGATTGATATTTTGATAATTTTTTTCTGTTAATTTTTTATTTTTTTATTTTCGCTTTTTGCGAGTTTTTATTAAACACTAGTAGTCTACAATTTCCTTCAAAGCTCTGGCTAACTAACAGAATAAAAAATGTTTAATCAATCTGAATATATTATGACTTTCACGCTGATAAGTAAAAAATACCAATTGAGTAATTAGATTCTGAAGACTATGTAAGGAATTAAATTATGTTTATGGAAATAATTATTAAATAATTATTTTCCACTGGCTACCTTTTCACACAATAATGATATGAATAAGCACCAATCACGTACCTACCTAAGATAATGACTTAATTCCAATAGCTACCTACAATGGAAAATATACACATCATAAGTAAAAGTATTCATTTTCCCCCAAAATAAATGATCGTTATATACACTTGTTTTTATAATTCGATTAAAACTTTAAATGTCGAGAAATCAAATATAATCAGACATAATACTTCAATTAACTATAGCAGTTCACTTCTCAAATTACTTACGAACATTCGCCTTAATCGACAAACAATATATTTTATCGATTACTTAGTAAAAACAAACAGACGAAAGAGCCCGCAAACGCGCTAGTTAAGTTAAGCCACTTAAACATGTTTAAGCTAGAAACCTTAGAAACTGAAGCCTAGTAATCCGTGTCATTCATGTTTAGCAAACGATTTGTCACTACCAATTAATTGAAACGAACATTCTAGAACCCAATGAGATGGTAAAAGCTTAGTGTATGCAAGATTTTTTAAATATTTTTTTTATGTAAGTGCTGCAACCACCCAAGTTTAACCCACTGTTAATGTTATAAAAAATGTTCTCAAATCCAAAAGAAAACTTTTCAGCCTTAAAATTAAATGAGGTTCCCAAAATGTACTTAACTGTAAAGTATATCACATTTCACTTACATAAGTACAGACTTCGTAACAAAGTCTTCGAGTATATCAAAGAATGGCAGCATTATTACAATACAACAAAGTATAGGAGAAGACAAAATGATAATGAAATATTTTTAAAGAAAATTCGTTTAAACAGGTGTAGCTGAAAGATAGAAAGATAAATAAAACTTACCAAATTCTTGAGATCAGTATTAATTTCTTCAATATTATTAGCAGGTCCATTTTGTTCACCAGACACCGAACACAATATCCTCTTCCTGTGTCCAGGTTTATTTATTTCTAATACTGCAGTCAATTCCACCTCCCATATTCTCCTAACTCTGTCCATATCAACATACAAATGTTTCCTAAACGTATCACTATATTGTTCTAAATTAATAGTCCTTAGCCAATCATCCACTGATTCGTTTTGGTTTTTACTTATATTATTATTGTTATGATTATTGCTTATTTCGGTTATTTTAAGAGGTAATTGTTTAGCTGACTCGAGTATTTTCTGCCTATCGTTTTCTTCTATACCCATTTCACGTAGGTCATTATCGTTTAAGATTCCATTCTGAAAATAAATGGGAAACTCAGTGATCAGAACGTAAACAAAGATTTGAAAGCTTAAGATAAAATTTTATTATGTTTTACGGTAAATGAATTTAAGATTACGCTGATTGACAAATGCTACATAATAAAACACAAGAGTGATAATGGAATTAATCTTCAATTAAAATATCAAAACAAGTCAGAACTAAATTTATAATTTAAAAACCACTCACTAATTTATAAGATAAATATTACTCACAATAAAATCAATATCATCATAACCGCTCTCCACAAACAAAGGTTCGTAGTCGTGCATCCCAAGTCCAGACAACCAGACACCTAAATTCGAAGCAACAGATGGACTAAGACTAGATTCAGAACAGCTTAGCCCTAGTCTCGAAGTGAACTCTTGCTCCAATTCTGACACGAACACTGATTCTCTGACAAGTTTGCTTCCAAACGAAGCCATTATCTCGGATATCTTTGCCCACTCCTCCTGTTGGCAAAAAACGAAATATAAAGATCATCAATAGATCAGTAGCAGGATTGACTTATTTTTTAAGTTATATTGTTAATTAAATTAATTTATTTATAATTAATAATATAATACTTAATAATATTGTTAAAAGACTAAAAATACAATATAACCATCGAACTGAAGTCTATAAAAATTAAAATGTATCGCCGAAATGTATGTACGAATATAAGTATCTAAGGACTGCACCAATTTGGATTGGATTAGAGATTATTTTAGATTGGACTTTTTTATGTCTTACTGTCAGTACAATATTTTTATACAAATAAATAAATCAATGGTCAATTATAATCAATATTTACTAAAATGGCGTACCAAGTTTGCCGGGTCACCTAGTATTTAGCACGTGAGTCAGTATTTGAATTTAAATTAAAAATAATTCTATACGTCTTTCTTACAACGGTGATGCTTGTTTAACTAACCGCTCCCGAATGCCTCTAAATCGTTACGTTTTCCACGCTCGTTGACTCACAACTCTTATGAAGGCACCAAGCCATTGATGGTTTCCGGTATATTGTTGTGGTCTTTTCGTTCAATCGCAAAATTATTTACTTAACGACGTTACGTATGTGAATTGAATAAATTAAACAAATTAACTCGTAATAAATATAAAAATTGGATTATTATAAATATTATAATAATAGTTTTTTTTTAAATAACAATTTTAAATGAACCATATTTTTTTCACACAGCAACGTCAAAATTATAGTCACAAAATTCTAATTGAATCAGGCTTTATTAGGTTGTGAATGTTGTTTATAAAAACTCTCAGATCACGCGAAACACCTTTTCATTATTTAAAAATTAAATAAAAACTTAACATGTTTATCTACTCCATTCAAAGAAATATCAATAATGTACCACTACTACTATTAAATACAACTGTTTTTAGCTAATTACATTAATGAAAATTTCAAAAAGTATATGTATAATATACAACACAACACCTTGCAACAGTAACCTCTCCTTTGAAACGTAAAAAAAATGTAAATTATTTCACGTTCAACAAATCGATATTATCATCACAATAAAAACGTTCAAACGAATATTAGCATATTACAGCACCTGCTGCAAAAACGTTCAAAACCACCTGCCTGGCATGTGCATGTTGCAGAAAAAAGTTATAAATATCATGTAGGCATAAAATAAGGATCTGATCAAATTGACTTGTAAATCTGCTTGGCAATAACTGTTAAGCCTATAATTTTATGACATACAATATTATTTATATCACGATTAATTTTTTCCATGATATCATAAGATAAATATAACTCAGACTTATCGTATAAACAAAACTAAGATTAATTAAAACCGTATGCGAAATACTTTATTCGTATAGACATTTTAAGAGCACTTAATAATTACATAGTATATAATTAATATTATTGTGTATTATTATTATATTGTATTCTGAACTGTTTAGAATACAGTGACATATACAAACTAAAAACTAGCATCTTATAATCTACGAGATAGATTTCAAAGTATTTTTTCATTAAGTGGTCTATATAATAATATAGACTACTTAATGAAGAAGTTAGGAAATTAGTAATGCTGAAGCTATTATACATAATACTATGAATTCTTAAGTGGCAGCAATATAAACAAAAAGTAATATTTTGTTTAACATAAGTGTGTTCATTTTAAAACTTTTAGAATATTTAAATATTTTTATGGTTGAAAAAGCTTTTAATGCAACATATATTTCAGGCGGAATTCAACGTAGGTATATAGAATGTTTCTACGGGAAAGACATTTTATCTAATAAAATACACGATGATATTTTAAAACTGTTTTTCTTATTTTTTTTTTTTTTTTTTTATGTCACTAGGTCGGCAAACAAGCGTACGGCTCACCTGATGGTAAGCGATTACCGTAGCTTATAGACGCCTGCAACACCAGAAGCATCGCAAGCGCGTTGCCGACCCAATCCCCAATCCCCCCGGGAGCTCTGGTCACCTTACTCACCAACAGGAACACAATACTGCTTGAAAACAGTATTATTTAGCTGTGATCTTCTGTAAGGTCGAGGTACTACCCCAGTCGGACTGCTCCATATTTTGAGCAGGAAATTCCTGCTGTGCCCTACCTCAGTTAAGATTATATTATACTTATATATATTTAAGTTTGCTTTGTTTTTTTATACCTAATTTGACAGCGTCTCCTAGTCTGATTATAAAAAATAATTTTGGTTTCCTTTTTAAGAATCAATTTTTATACAAGGCCCCCGGTAATGTCAAGAGTAAAATCTAGTCAATGAATGACCTCGTTATATTTCTCGTATCGATGGCGTGACGACGTGTTCTACCTTAACTAACTAACCGTATTGGGTTCCGATAGTCTAAGTCGTCTAAACCGAAATCTATAAAAAGAACGTCTCTACTGACGTGAGTATGTAGAAGTCAGTGTAGATGTTGTGACGAATTAGAGTAAAACATTTACATTATAAAGAAAACAAGAATTATGTAAGTCTATACAGAAGCAAGGTTTAAGGTAAATATTATCTGTTAAGCATGTGTTAATGTTAATGACGCAACTCAAGTGAGATTTTGATTGTTTATGTCTACGAGGCTAGTTGTTTATGACTTCGTCCAACAGGGTATTATATTTCACAACATCCACGGGCTCTTAGTTACCCATTGTCCTACATAAAATATTTGTTTTATTATCTACGTGCGTGTTTTACATAGGTTTAACTTTAGACCATCAGTTCTAAGACCGTCTAGAATCGCTAGGATGGTCCAACTCTGACAGCTAAATATATACTAAATACCTATATAAAGCATAAATATATACTCGTAATACAATACATATTATTTATTTGTATATTTTCTTTTTAGTTTATCCACATATGTCTCAAATTTTTTTTTCGCTTCAGCCTATTATATCCCACCTGCTGGGTAAAATAGACCTCTTTTCCCATGTAGGAAAGGTATCAAAGCTTAATTCACCACGCTGCTCAAATACGGGTTGGCGGATAAAATCCCAGCTATGAGTAACGATCGCTATCAGGTGTACATGATAACAACCGGGTCCAACGGCCTAACGTGCTCTCCGAGGTACGGTGGAGAGCCACTTTGTTGGAGTAAAATTACTTAGCTTTTCGACTTATTAGCGCGTATAGGATACTAAGATGAAAGTTTGATAACAGCCAGTTTCAATACTCTATCTATTTCTGAATTTGCTTACTTGAGATACAATTTTGACGTAAACTTCATATAAATTGTGTCAAAACCTATTGATGGTAAGCAAAACCGGAGATTACTGAAGCTGGGCATAAGTCATTTATTTAAATAATTTTTGACTTGACTTAAGATTTGATTTAAGATTATATGCCTTAGTCTTGAACATAAAACAATAAATAAATTCTCCTATAAAAATCTACACTTAAAAACTAATTTTATTATTAAAAAAATTATTAATATAACCTTAATAGTAAAACGATACCGATATAAGTTACAAATATTTCACATAATTTAAAAATGTTTCGGGTAATCTGGAACTTTTTAGATGGCACCACAATTTCGATAATCAGTCTTTTTTTTGTCGATTTCATCATTATAATTACTCAAACACCTAATTGACAAAATTTCATTATTTCGACGTTAAGCATAAATATAAAACAAAGTATATAACCGCGAACAATTATTGGAAATGACGATATGCAAACGTTTTTGTGTCATGGCGACACTATCATTGCTTGGCATTGAATTTAAAACTACCAGATAGTGTTTCCGACATAGCTTTTTATTTAAATTTAATTGACAATATGTTTTCTCTTTGAGTTTAGTATTTCATATTGTATGACTATATCTTATCACCAGTACCAACTGATAAATAAGTCGATACATAATGAATAAATACAAATTTAACTAAGCCGTTGGAGCTGTTTGCAGCGACCCTGCTTTCTGTTCCGGGGTTTGTAAATTCGATTCCCACCCCGAGTCTGGGTGTATTTATCAAAAACAAATATACAGATATATCAGCCGTCTATTACTTAAAAATCAGAGACTTACTTTTTATACATTTATTTTATTTATTAAATGTTTACTACTCTATAATAGTATTAAAATTATTATAGCAATAAATTTTCTTAGCGTATATTAAGACCTAGACAGCCTATACTTTATGGTTACTGTTCTATGAGTCGTAACGTGGTGTTTTATTGCCTATAAACTTTCTAGATAAACAGGCTTCAACGCAAAAAGACCATCACAAAATAAAACAGTACTTCCTAACCTCAGCTCATCGAAGTAAGCAGATTTTTCAGTTATATCAATGGTATAAATATGGCTTCGTTTTATGACTACCATAATTGGTCGAAAATTTGACTGTTCTATTTCCACCCTGTCTGTTTTTGTTTCTTCCTAAGTAACAGACATAATTGTGTTTGCTCGCAAACGAAAAAAAAAACCGACTTCAATTACATCGACAAGTAATACAACGTAGATCGACGAAAAAATAGTCAAGCAACTACGCGTTATCAACGATTACTCAAAAAGTAGTTATCAGATCTCGATAAAATTTATATGTGACCACATGATAAACACCAGCTTTCGATTAAATTAAAAATTATCAAAATCGGTACACCCAGTAAAAAGTCATTGCGGATTTTCGAGAGATTCCCTCGATTTCTCTGGGATCCCATCATCAGATCTTGGTTTCCTTATCATGTACCAAACTAGTGATATCCCCTTTCTAACAAAAAAAGAATTATCAAAATCGGTACATCCAGTAGAAAGTTATGCGGTATAATACAACGTAGGTCGACGAAAAATGCGTCAAGTAAAAACGGATTATTAGATATAGCTCGAAAAGTAGTTGTTAGATCTCAAATAAATTTAAATGGGACCAAATGACACACACCACCTTTCGATCAAAAGAAAATTTGTCGAAATCGCTCTACCCAGTCAAAAGTTCTGAAGTAACATACATAAAAAAAAAAATACAGTCGAATTGAGAACCTCCTCCTTTTTTGGATGTCGGTTAAAAAACCATTCTACTTTATAATTTTAGTATAGAAAACACATGATATGTCATGTAATGACGTAACTTTGAAACCATAAATTTTAACATGAAACTAAATCATCTGTCTTTTTAATTTTGCAAAGGCTGTGTGAGTCTGGCTGATTACAACCGTAATAAGTACATACTTTGAGTTCCATGGCTGGTAGCACATGATGATGAGTGACGTACATACCTTGTGCCCCATAATTGTGGAACAAGGAAAAATTTAAAAAATTCAGAACCCGTCACAAGTCTTTGTAACAAACCTTAATTGTAGTGCAGGTGTACTTATTTAAACTTCCTGTTTTTGTTTCTTATATAACATAAAAAATTGCTTATAATAGTTTGGCGTATATCTATAGATATACGCCAAACTATTATAAGCAATTTTGTATACTTTGGCATCTACGTCTAGGAGTCGCTACGCGGAGTTGTAAGGAAGGTTAAGATAATATTTCATAATATAACTCCTCCATTTAACTCCTTAATTATAAATTGTTAATAATGATAATGAAATGGTAAATAAATTAATAATTAAATTATAATTCACATTAATATAATATTTAAAAAAAGGAATGCACCTTTTTAATTGTTTTAAAATTGTAGTTATTATTAAGAAATATTATTATAGTTATTGTTAATTCAAAATTTATTAAAATGTAATTATTTAATTATTTAAATGTAATTGTACTAACATTAGATTATAAGCATCATTGTTACTAACACTATATGGGCTAGTCCCGAAATAAAGATTATTATTATTATTATTATTAATACATTTTGGAACGAAGTTCCTTATGGGGCGTTGCGGAAGGGTACACCAGCCGGCAAAAAAGTCCGTAACGTTAAAAAAAAACGTAAGATTTTAAACGTATAGTATATGTATGGTGGCTATATAATGTCTAATGTATAGTCAACGTGATGACTGTAATTATTATTGCAGTTTGTTATTATTTATTTTATTATTTTTATTCAAAATACCTTATCTACCAATTTAACCTCATAGAAAGACAAAGGTTTACGTGTGACAAAAAGAAATTATAAATTACTACTTTATTATCTTTAAAACTTTTAACGTATGATAATTTAAAAATTTTATTTATTATTGAAAATAACGTCTTGATTTCGCAAAAAGAAAAATTCAAATCGATTATAAGACGCACAGCCTTAACGGCAGGTGTTCTTATAACCGCTAATTTCAATAGTTTCCTACCTTTGTGCTTCACGGACATACGAACAAATTGCACATCTGCATAATAATACTGGACGAGGATGATTGTACGAAAAATAAGAAATATGATTGCTTTGTTGACTGTCTTGTATGACTAATATTGACTATAAAATACTAAGTTGTAAATATAAACCATTTGGGTCTAAGACATTTGTAACTCCAAACAACTTATATGACATTTAAAACAACCGCTTTATATGTAATAAAAGATACGATTTATTTTCTTACTATTTATCAACTATTTCACAAGTACTAAATATAATTTTAAAAAAATCACTTTTTTAGTAAAACATTATAAACAAAATAATAAATGTTTTGTTTACTAATGATTTGTGGATACTGACGAGACTTTTCCCATTTAAGTATAAGATTAACACTTAGTCTTTTATAGTCTACTATCTTTTACACACGGATTCGCTCGAATTGAATTTTTTAAATAAAAAATTTTCCTATGTTACTTCTAATACCTCCAAGAATATGTGTACAAAGGTTCATAATGATCGGTTAAGTAGTTTTCGCGTGAAAGCGTAACAAACAAACTTACATTCACATTTATAATATTAGTAGTAAGGACTCGCAAAATGTGTTACAAAGATAGATATAGAGTTACTTAATTTAAAGACTAATTTGCAAGCACTAGGTTTTTCAAAAATAATCAACAGGATTCACAAACACCTAAAGAAGGATCATTGGATAACTTAGGCACGTTAACTTATGATATTTTTTTTTCAGTAAACAATATTGTTACCTGTTCATCAAACGGGCTGAGAATCGAAAGCGACTTGTCTCCACTCTGAGTCGAACTGGTTGTATTACTCCTCCGTCTGACCTCCTCTTCCACTCCATTGGTTCTGTCAGCAGTTCCATTGCTGCTCAAGCTGTTCACGTTCTGATCGGTCGGCGACGCGTCGTAGACCGACTTGAGTTTTCGCAACGTTTTCGGTCGCTCGGCCGGCATCGGCCGGAGACCTATCCCGTCGAGGGTTGTTGTTGAGCCTTTGAAGAGGCCTGTTGACAAGTTTTTTTTAAATTAGTCACTGTATGGGATGATTTGAATTTTATTGCGTTACCAGCTGACCCGACAGCGAACAGAAGTTGTTTTGTGATCTGTTAATCACGTGAAATATATGTATAATCAATTTTCTTAATATTTCATTCGGTAAGAACCTTCTAGTAGAAAACAAAACAAAAATATGGGAAATTTGGACTAAGCAACACACAAAGCGATTTATTTTAATTTATTTTGATTCATCATTACAGCCTATACAGTCCACTGCTGGACATAGGCCTCCACAAGTCTACGCCAAAAATAGCGTGAACTCATGTGTGTTATTTTGATTATTATATAGATATTATATTAATAACGCGCAAAAATATATATGAGCAACGGTTTCAAAAGTGTAAACTCAAAATCATATGAAACACAAAGTTAACATAGCTATGTTTTGGTCAAGCGTCTATTGGTGACATAATTATTGAATTGTACGACAGTAAAAAAAAGATTAGATAAAATGCTGCTTGTTTTACTAATTAATTACAGTAATTTTTTCTTCGTTACGTAATATAGGTCGACGATAATTTTGTCATTAAAATTATCAAAATGGAATCTAGGGCAAGACGGTCTTGAGGGCAAAGTACGAAACTATTTTCTATTTAATTATTATTTCTATTGAAAATAAACGATAGGCGCATATCTATATATATATAGACGATCCACGTGGTTTCTCCCGTACTAATGCTTACTACTCTACTCCATTTATTGGAAACGTGATATTTTAAAGCCTATCTTTCCTCGATTGACAAGCTTTTTAGCAATAAACATTTGTTACTTAAAAAAAAATTATTGAATCAGGCTTGATATCCAATACACATATCTCTTTATAATATTAGTATAGTTTGATAAATTAGGCAATTACTAGAAAATGATAATTTTGATAAGATCGCAATGACAAATAGTAAAAATTGAATTATGTTAAAAGTATTTTTCTGACTGTCTATAAATAATTCTTTAAAAAATGTTACAATTATATTACCAAACTCAATATCTCCTGTCATATAGACAAGAAATAAAGTAAAACTTCACAATCGCGATATTGATAATATTTGATAAGACACGTTTGGGTTATGACAATGAGAAACATGATTTATCTCTTTCAGATAGAGGCTTATACTGTCTCAGAACTGGCAACAAAACAAGTAGCACATTTTATTTATAAAAACATTTCCTGTAGATACGGAGAGATCTTAGATTTCAATATTAAATTCTTATAACAATTTTTATACATTTTATCATGTATTTATAGTTTCACTGGCTTTTACCCGCGGCTTCGGTCGCATTGGAATTTGAAAAAAGTATCCTATGTCACTTCTAATACCTTCAAGAATAAATGTACAAAGTTTCATGATGATCGGTTAAGTAGTTTTCGCGTGAAAGCGTAACAAACAAACTTACATTCACAATTATAATTATATTAGATGAGATTAGATTAGATTGATATTTTAGTGAAATAACTTTTTTGTTTCTTATTCTAGTGATACAAAAAGAGAGATCAGTGTGCTGATTTTCAACATATATATTTTAACTTATCTACTGTGTCCTATGTGGATCTACCCACCGTGCCTCGGTGAGCACGTTAAGCTGTCTGTCCAGGTTGTTATCATATACACCTGACAGCGATTGTTACTTATAGTAGGTTCTATACCCGCCAACCCGCAGTGGATCAGCGTGGTGGAATAAGCGTCGACGCTTCTACATGGATAAAGAGGCCTATGCCCAGCAGTGGAATGTTACAGGCTGAACCGTAATCGTAAGTTCTTCATACTACTAAGAATAAAATTAGATGCGTCTTTCAGATTCGCTAAAAAATATTAGTTTATTTTTTCAAAACCCTGATCATCATCATCATCATTATCATCATCATCATCATTTCAGCCTATTACAGTCCACTACTGCTGCAAGTGAATGAGTGAAATTAAACATCGATATCTAGACAATTACCTACTTTTTTTCAGGTGTTCTTAAGTTACTAAGGATATCGCCAACATCGAAATAAGACATATTAAAAATTGTCTATGTCCGAAAATTCTCCATCCTATTAAATTTAGTACAAATCACCTATACAATAATTATATCAAAATTCTATCGCTAAACAAGATAAGATAACATTCAATCGGGTTGTAAACGATAGTTGTAAGTGCTTAGAAACTATAAACATAATTACATTATTGATTGATATGGCGATCGCTGTATCATTAAAAATTTAGATAGCGAGACGTTATAAAAAAATTATAAAAAAACTATGCCGAACCTATCTCGTTTAATTGACAGGCAGACTCACCTTGATCGAGTTACAAATACGTAACACCAGTTGAATGAACAATTTATGCACACAAAAAATATATGTAACTTTATAGTTATCGTAGAGACGAGTCTTTAATAATAAATAATAATTTAACTCTTATTAAATTATGAATTATTATAATAAATGAAAATAGTCGAAACTATTTTTTGAATCGATTTTTATACAATCAGTTTTTCTATGCCAGTTTGCTGTCGTAAGTTTCCATGGTAGGTACCTAATACTATGGATAAATAATATACGCTTAATTTTATTGACGGCGTATGATTTTATCTATCAGATATTAAACAAAACGGACAAATTCGTCTGTTTGAAACGAACTAGTTCAGTAGTAGCCACAGCTGTGGCTATTAGGTACTTTAGCAGTCGCGGGTTTCAAGTTCATTACATGATAAATGTTTGTATGGTTAATACATTTATTTATTCTGGGCGTTTAAATCTGTATTGACTGTACGTGTTTGTGTTTTAAAGCTCAGGTATAGGATTTTCATTAAACTTATGTGGCAGTAGAATATGAAGTATTTATTATATACTAGTGGTCGCCTAGTGGTCGAATATCGACCATAATTAAAAAATTAAATTAAAAAAAATGAAAATAAAGAACCTTTTTAAAAAAAAATCAATCTGACTATAGACACAATGAACAATAGAGTATAATATGCGTATGTTTGTCAAATACATGGTAGTGTCTGTAATGTTTTTTTCATTGATTTAATATATTTTTAAACATAATTTAAAAAAAGAATATAAGCATTCTTCGCTCCTTCGTCCGCGCAAAAAGGGGTACAAAGTTTTTGCTTCACGTATTCATACATGGATTTCTTTAAAGTCTGTATTAATATTTAAGACACTGATAGCAACGTAAATAGATAAAAAGGGCGTAAGGGGTCTTAGGACCCCCGGTAAGAACGAAGTTCCTTTCGCTTTTTGATAAACATTCAACATACAAGTCATAAATTAAGTATATTGTAAAATATCCAGTTGACAAAGTTAAATATCGAAAAGGCATTTCGTTCTAATATAACATAAGATTTTCCGTTCTTTAAATCTATTGCTATAAATTTAATAATTACGTATAATGGTGATAATTGAATAATACTTGTATAGTTGATTTGTAAATTAGATCAACATACTCATGCAGGAATGCTTTGTGTGGAGTTCGTAAGCGGAAGCACATACAATTTGAGTCAATTCTAGTCTAATAAAGCGTGTGATACCGACAATAGTGGGATTGTGTTTATGTTTCAAAAAATATATCTATTTTAATTATTACAAGGTTATTGTTATTCATGACAGTCTTCAAAAGAAAGCCAATCAGGAAAAAAAATTTCAGTTCTACCTGAGCATAATAAAAAAAAATGTTTCGGTTATTGCTAAAGTTTAAACAAAACGTAAAAAACCAAAATTAAAATGTTTTCTCTAATAATTAAAATATGATATTATAAGTATTATTATTTACAATTAAATAACAAAGTTTAAAGTTCACGTGTATTTCTAAAATATTTTGTCCCAACACCGATTGACAAAAATAAACTAAATAACAAATAAATATAAAGTTTATCATAAATAAATAAATAAATATCTCATAACATACACACACGGTCGTCTGTTCCTACGGTAAGCAACTTAATGCTTGCGTTATACATAGGTAACAGCCGACTGTTAAAGCAAATTTTTTGATGAATCTACATAGTAATAATACATATATAAATATTTAAATACAAATATTACACACAGACTCAGGCGGGAATCGAACCCGCAACCCGCGGAACAGAAAGCAGGGCCCTACTACAAACTACGCCAACGGGCTAGTCAAAAATTGTTTATGTTAGTACTACATATTTACATAATAAGCTAGCTGCGCCACACGGTTTTATAAGTTTAATTTCTGATCCCGTAAGAATGTCGGGATAAAAAATAGCCTATGTGTTGTTCTAGATCTCCAGCTATCTACGTACCAAATTCCATTAAAATCGGTCCAGTAGTTTTTACGAGAAAGAGTAACAAATATTCATACATACACATACATACAAACATACACAGCCATTCTCAGAAACTTTTGCATTTATAATATTAGTAAAAGCAAATCCAATCTTTGTCTAGAATACAATGTAGGAAATACCAAATTCTTTACTTGATAAACCTAGTTAACAACTTAGAAAAAGAAATTCAACCGAATTTTATTAATCGTAAAAGTTACAATTCAATGCCATAACAAATAAGGCTATGGAAATGTTAAATATCCTCAAAGGTATTAGGTAAAGGTATTAACGGACATAAAGGCTTCATTCACGAGTTAAAGATCAGAACACGACTAACGTCAAAGGTTAAATTCCGATATTTATCGGATTCGGAGGGTAAAGATCGATGCATAAAACATGATACAGACTAACATCACTGTTCGATATTTAACGGTGAAAAGAAGGTTAAATACTTAAATCTTTGTGCTTGTAAACAAATAATATGATTTGATTGATTGTAAATAGTTTTTTTTTTTTTATTATTTTTTTATTTATTTTACTTAAATAGTGTTGATTTGAAATATGGTTTAAATCTAATGATATACACTACAGATAGAATACATTACGTACGCTTCAGCCTGCAATATCCCACTACTGGGCATAGTCCTCTTTCTCCATGTAGGAGAAGGATCAGAGCTTAATCCACCACGCTGCTCCAATGCGGGCTGGCGGATATATTCCCTACTATGAGTAACGACCACTATCAAGTGTAAATGAAAACAACCGGGACCGACAGCTTAACGTGCTCTCCGAGACACGGTGGGAGATCCACAATAACGTAAAAGCAAAACGTTTTCGATCAAAAACTATTTTGCCTAATGAAGTAAAAGCAATGAAAATCAGTTTCATTTGTTATCAACGATGTTATCGTTAGTGGCGCACATGGCGACCATCGGGTGAGCGACCACAATGGTCTATTGTTTCAAGTCGTGGTAACTGTCACTTGTTCTTACGTGAACCGAGCTTCACGACTTAACTGTTTTTATTTATACATCAGGGTATTTCAAACCGTGGGTTATTTTTTTGAAAGGTCACGACTGTCCTAATATAATGCATTTGTGAAAGTTTCTTGCATTACTTATATTATAAAGTTTAGACAATACAAGTATTTTTTTTTAGAATTGTTTTGATGATGGTTTTATGGCATATGGCATTATGGAACCAAATGATTCGGAATAACAATAACTTCAAACGGGCTCCCCTTGGGTCAAGTCTTATTTATATGTCACTTTTTATTCTACTAAAGCGATCGAGCTACAATGTGCAAAAATCGAGGACGATGGCAAATTACTCTATAACCAGAGAGATAAATTAGTTCTAAAAAGCTACAAAATGCTACTTTGTGAATTATTTTTTTTTTTTTGACTCAATCAAGACTGTAAAATAAGTTGGATTTCTCTTTCAGACAACTTATATTTTTGCAGTCAGTTTAAAATTAAACGGATTAATACGATGTGTTTTTATGCATCGGAACTTAAAAAGTGAACTAAAACAATGACTTTGCATAATAATATCGAATGCGGCCGGGATTAAACGCTATTCTGTCAGTTAGATATATGTATGTAACTATGTATGTGTATGAATTCAAGGAATCTGATAAGTAACTGATTGATAGACAATTATAAAACATAACACGACCAATTTCATCTGTGTATATTTAGGTATATATCCTTATAATACTTGCTCCGCGCCTCTGAGCTGTAACGTGAAATCTTATACTTTCTGACCTTCCTCAACATCTTAAAGACATTTAGGGCTCACCCCGATTGTTCTATGCAAAATTATTGGATAGAATTTTTTTTTTTAATAACCTTAATAACAATAACTAAAATAGTTTATAAGTAAATATTTTTACTAACACACTTATACTCCAAGGATGCTTAATCTGAAATAAACTATTTTTATTTAATTTATTTATTGATTAAACTCATTTTTAACGCATTTTTTTTTCAACCGGACCTTTAGATAGTAAGTTTAAATGAACAAACTAATCCATCAGATTTGCAATATTAATTTATAAGTTGAACTTTCACTTACATCCATTTATTAAAGTTTCTTATACGCAAACCAGGTTCTGCCAATAACGACCACAAAAGAGATATCCAATTTGGTCCAGTCATTCGGAAATTAATTCCCATACACACATTTCGGCGATACATTTTTATTAATATTATGATGCTTGGACGTGTAACGACGTGGACGAGTAATTATTAAAAAAAAATATTAGGGACATTACAATTTCCAAGACGTTATTATAACTTAACCTATGTCTAATGTCAAACAATACTTATTGACATTACTTAAAGTTGGTCGCTGGACAACCGTTATGCAACTGTGTGATTCATACGAATAATATGTCTAAGATGTCGTTGTGAATAATTTAAGTAATAGTGACATTATGGAATGACAAACAATATCATTTGTATAATTACCATTCAGTTTGGAACTGACAATAATGGATAATGTCAATTAGAATACTTTCATCCACAAATTCTAAACACTACAAATCATAATATACTTTTACTGTATTAAAATTATTTTACCACTTTCTCTTAGATATAATCTCAAACATAATTAAACTCATTTCTAAGAATTCCAATTAGTCACAAAAAGTTATTATTTTTAATAAAAGTGTTTCAAGCATTATTAAATATCAATGTCTGATAATGCATTTTCATCTACTATAAACATACACATATTTACATAAACAATAGGAATTTCCGATTTGAATTACTGCACCCTTATCTTGTTTCCACTGTGTACGACCTACAATATTTCTTTTTTGCGGTTAAAAGTACTTTTTTCAATTATTTAAAACCGTAATATTGTAATATTTTATTCATTCTAATACTTTAGGAACTGTTTTAACTGTTTATTAAAAGGCGTTTTGAAATAGTAGTAACAGCAAATAATTAAAAGTAGTTAGAGACATTTATAAAAGCATTATACCAATTGACTCAAACATGGTTGATGGAAACATAACAAAGATCCAAACGAACATGTTTAAACAAGTGACTGAACAAAAGATTTTATTTAGGACACACATTAGGTAACGGTAGTGCAGATAAAACTCACAGTTTCCCATCGGTATGGCGATGGCGATCATTAAATATCACGGAGCGTTTAACAGCCGTCATCTCTACATTAGTCAGATTTATTTTGAGAAACACCGATAATCACATGCTCACACCACGAACTGATTTACAACATTTAATTCCATAATTCACTGCCTCGAGACGATTAATCGTAGCCGTATAGTGGTTGTTAATTTTAACCTGTCACCGTTTCCTGATAATGTTGAACGTTCTATCACAGATGTTATTACTTTAAACACTCGTACCGGAGTGACCGATGACACATATAATAACGTAGACAATAAAGAGTGCGTTCGATTAGACGAACGAAGGAAGACTGTCGACGCAAAATTGCAAGTGAAACAATATTGATAAGAAAACCGTATGTCGGAACGTCACTTATCGACCACTTTATTAATCTGAATCAATTTATTCATGTAGACAATTGTTGAGACACTTTCAGCTGGGACGCGGGGTTTACAATTGGTGCGTGCTTGACGTTGGGCGACCAAGTGCTGACCTTGCTTGTTAGCTTTCAAATTTAAAGGGCACTGTGGTTTGTATCACTTTTTTTTGTTTAGCGTGAAAATGCAGGTAATAACCACGCAATGTTGTTATTAGAAATCGATCAATGTTAAGTAGATCAATCAATAAACTGAATTGTATTAGCATTAGCCTATTAACATCCAGCCGCTGGGCACACGCTGTCTGTTTTCTTATAAAAGAAAACGGGTTAATTGGGCAATAAACTTTTTTTTCTATAATGACAAAAGGCTTTCATGTTAAACTCTACAAAAAAATCAAGTGTTATCAACTACTTATGTACGACGGGGAGACGTACAAGAACAAATATCTAGACTAAATATTTACATAAATACAAATATATACTCTGTGGGAATCGAAACCACAAAAATCGTTAATGGAACTTTTGACACCTCTATAAGAAATGACTTAGATCCAAGCCATGTTTTGCACACCGACTTTTAAAGACGATTTATATCGTAAAGAAGAAACGAACCGTCGAAACTATATAAACATTTCTCCGGTATACAATATCATCAAGATCAGGTTTCAAGTCCGATTGACAATCTCATTCTTTCTAAAAATAGCCAAGACTTACATAACGTTAATATACCGAGTTGATGATATCATAATTTATAAAAACGAGTTCATTACGATACAGATGCAGTTCCATGATAGCCTTAAACTATAATCATCTTAACACAGACTAAAACAAGCCTTATTAATACTGAATAGAGTCTTGAATGTACTTATTAAACTTCAAGATATTTAAACTACAAAGTTGCATCCAAACGTGTTTGGGAAACTAGTAAATGTTGTTCGGGGAACAAAATTGTCGGACTGATAATATTATTACAATCATTAATCAAATGCCGTCGGTTATCGTGTGATTTAGATAGTTTTTACCGTACAAACTAATTTTTATAATAGTCTAACATGGTTTCGTAGCAGTGATTTATTTAGATGCTTTAATAAAGAACTTTCTACTTTTGACTAGAGAGGCTATCTGCTAGAGTTTCTCGTGGAATAATCATAATAGTTTGAAGAGTGTCTGAGGAGTTTTCAGGATTTTTTTTTCTTTGCAGATCGGACTGAATTCATCATAATAATACTCGCCGTTCGGGTTCTCGCCAATTATTAGTTTGAAAAATATGTAAGTGTTGTAGTTGTAATATTGCGTTGCTTAAAATTAAAATAAAGTAACACGATCACATGTTTTGTTTACTATGAAATTCAATTTTTAATAGTTTATTTAAATAGAATATAATTCAATTTACTTTTATGAGGGCTTACTATTTTTGTTAGTATCTATATGTATCAATTTAAATGTCTGAAAATCATAATTTGTCCCGAAGTATTGATTGTCAACATGGTATCCCTACTGTTTACTATCACTAGTTGATCTTTGAACTACAGAATTGTTTTTTAAATTTTAATGATCTGCGCTTAGAAAAAATATTAGCGTGAGAAAACTTTCTTATTACTTCTTTTCTTCATACCATCAATTTGATTACTTCAAAAATGTTTTGCATTCAAGCATTTCAATGCAGACAAGTATCTCGATACTTGCTGTGTGGTGATGGCAGTAAAGAATGTAGCCACCCCGTCTTCCCGTGGGTGTCGTAAGAGGCGACTAATAGGGAGGGATAAAACAGTTCCACTACCACCTTGGAATTTAAAAAGTCGACCGATGGCCGGATAACCATCCAAATGCTGGCCTCGAAATACACAGACCGAAGACGATGATGATGATGATGAAGTGATGATGGTGATGATGATGAAGTACCTCGAAAGTGCTTCTAATAATAAGAAGTATGCAAAATTTATTGCACGGTTTCAACATAAATATCTCATTTTTCCATTAAAATCTACACATATGCCTATCCACTGTGCCATTTCACTTTATCTAAACCATATGTTACTAATTAATATGTTTTCATCGCCCCACACCGGATACAGATATTAGTTGATATTGAGAGATTGAATACAGAAGGGTTCAATATTTGTTAGCAGTTACTATAAACTATAAATGATTGAGTTAAGAGTTTATATTTTAGGTATAACTTGCAACTGAGAGGTAGAATTATTATTTAAGTAGAGTATTATTTATACTTAAATATAAAGCGGATAAAAACATTAATAATAATAGAAATAAATCAAATATAAAAAATTCGCGCGCGTAAAATGCGTTTATAAAAATATCAATAATATAGCATTAAAATTTATATATCATATATGTATTATATTTAAGTCATTAAAGGTAATATTTTATCATAGGAACAGAGATACGATACGGTGTAGACGTGTTTGTATTATGGTCGGTAGTGGCTACGCAAGGTCAATGTCGCTAAGCTCTGATAAAGGTTAAGAATTTATTTTTATCATAGATTGGACATACGCCTATAGCTTATAAATATAATTCTACTACTTTTGGTAGCCAGGTATACACGAGTTTGGAGTTTACATAACCTTTTTGAAATATCGAAAAAATTACAACAAAACTAGCAGTGTTTGCAAAAATTTTACAAAAAAAAATCACAATTATTTCAATGAATTAATTTCAATGAATCTATAACGAAACTGTTAATACTAATGTAGCACCACATATGAATACAATAAAACGATTATAAAGCAAACCACAAGCCGAAGGAAATGCCGTTAAAAACCGATCCTTTAAGATAACCACAGTAACATTACACGGGGTTTTTGTGAAGGAAAAAATTCGTTACAAGATAAAAATAAGTCATAAACTTGTATTGCATTTTATACCTTATTGCATAAGTATAAAATTCATGTTAACAATGAAAAATTTAGCTGACTTAAATTTTGTAACTCGAACTATCGAGTGGTGTGTGGTTCTACATACTTTTTTTTTTAATGTTGGCCACATATGGTATCAGTATTCGAACCTTACGTAAAAATGTTAATTGAAAATATATTATTACGCCTTGCGGCTTAACACTTTAAAACTAAATAAACGCGTCACACTAACAGCCCATATGATAATATGATTATAAATCCCTTATCAAAAGTAGATAAAAGAATGAGATATATATAATTATACATATATATGTGTGTGTGTGTATGAGCAATGATCGAACTCACGACAGCTAATGTATTAAGTAACCAGTTGACAACTGCGTCAACTCGTGGTCAGTATTTGATTGACACTTACGATTACCGCTCTACTCTGCTCTTAATGACCGAAAATTCATGTTTTATTACCTATCAATTTCTTCAATAAACTAACAATCTAAGACACATAGTATTTTAATTCAGCCTATAAATATTGCTAAAGACAGAGGAAATTTCCTAAGAATAGTAGGTTCATACAAAAACGTATGTGTAACATACTTATAAATAAATAGTTTTAATTTAAGTGCGTATGTGTATATGATACAGATACATATGAATTTATATTTTTAACCAAGCAAACTATATTTTACAATTTATATAACAATTACAATTAAAATTTAATTCTAACCACGTCATGAAAAAAAACCGCATTATATTTATTTTTACATTTGGGTATTTTTTACACGTAATTTTATTTACGTATTTATTTCTTTGAAAACGCAGTCATATATCCTTAAAGGGAAAGAAGATGCGCCATTTGTAAATATTGATTGCACTGGGTTACGATTTTTGATAAACGGAATGGAGTTGATGATAGCATAGGGAAAATTTTATAATATATTTAGGTTAAAATATTTTAACAATAATTTTTTTAATAAATTTAGTAGCATTAAAATATGAAAAACAAAAAACTTTTTGTTTGTAAAAAATCTATTAATATGTATGTACAAATTGTACATACTGCAAATTTTGATATTTTTGAAGTTAATAAAAAATAAAATCTAAACGATTTTAAGCAGTCACAAAAAAGAGTAATTAAAATACAGTGAGGAAATATTTTTAATTTAAATTAATTAGGAAATAACTTAAATATTATAAATACTTTTTTAGTTACAAAACCTGTTAAATAAATTAGGAATTTTTGTCTTAAATATCTAAACTATTAAACCATTGCAAAGGAACTTTACAAATGTTTTAAAAAGGTTAAAATATTACAAATACTTTAGTTTTAGTAATAAAATTTCCAGTTAGTGTTACCTGTATCTTAAAATCTGTGTAGAATCATCAGAACGATCCCATGACGCTGACTCAAGTAACATATTATCAATGTATGAGTCACCGACATTATTCACACGCGGAAAAACTGCTAAACATTTGATAAATACACATTTTATCGTCATTAAAAAATTACAACGACCTTGCCATGATCAATAATTATGACTGTTGCGTAATACGTAATAAATTTTTTTTCGCGCGCTTTAATATACGTGTTCATGTTTCAATGTTCTCTAAAAACAATATGATAGTGGTTACGCGGGAATTTGTATTTTTTCTACAGTTTTTAATACCGGCAACATTTTGAACAGTGAAAGCCTTTAATTAACTTACATTTAATAGCTTAATTATTTATTTCATTTCATTAAAGTTGTACACCTAAAGTTATAAATATTAGATGTATTTTATTATGTAATTTTTTTTTATGGATTAAAATAATTATTTGGAATTACTCTCTTTGAATTCTTGGAAATGTTATCTTAATACCATATCCAAAGAACCTGTTTTTAGTTTATATCCGAGTTACTTAGGTACTTCTAAAAGCGAATTTCGTTTATGAATATTAATATATCATAATAATTAGTTCTTATAAAGTTATCATTTTAAAGCAAAGATATGGTTTGCAATAACTTAAGTATTAAAAAATATACTTAACTATTACTATACTAACATAAATATATAAAAACTATATAATTACATACTTTTATTCAAATGTATATTTTAATGTGAACGCTATAAATATGAGACGCTAGCACTAAAATTATGTTCCACCATAAACGGTGGACAAAGAAGGTTCGACGACTTTATGATCCAAAGGTTCCATTATAAATAACGACACTATAAACATATCGTAAAACAAAAAAACACGTTTTATAGCTACAATTGTTTGAGTGAAACATTCAGTGTATCTCATTGCTTAGTAAACATTCTTTTAATGTTAATAAAACTTTATTGATTTTTATGTTTTTCATTTTAGGCAACATTACGTCAAAACACGTTGGATTAATTAATCTCAATTTTTATACAAATATAAGGTTTAAAAAGCAAGTATGTAATTGATTTAAATGTGTAATGAGCATTATCATTAAAATGATGAGTTTGTATCCTTAATTAATACTTTTCAGGTTTTGAACATTATTTTGAAGTTTTATAAAATCCATCCAGCAGATTTCTTTGTTAAAAAGTTACAAATCGATCATTTCTAAATAACTTAACTGTGTCTCACTGTTTTACTCTAGGAACTTTCAATATCGTGCTTTGTCAGCGGACTAAATGTGTAATATGTACCTAAATTACGTACATTGACAACGGGTTATATACGAGTATGTGATAGTGCAATGATGCATTAAGTTGAGTGTGTTACTGCTAATGTCGAGTACTCTGATGTCCGGCTACAGCTCGAATGGGTTTATTTGGCATCTTCATCTTCTAAAAAATGCGCATTAATAAATAGCATAATAATCACGATATACCTTTTTAAAATCCTTGTATTGTGCCCTTCAATTTGATACCCATATTGTAGTATTCGAGAAAAAAAATTTTTTTTCATTAACTACAATGGCTTCGCGCAGCCGCCATGTTTGATTTTTTTTAATGTCACCTATCTAAGAACACTTGGGCAGCTAAGACGAACCTAACGATACCTCAATTATGTAAATCCGTTCAGTGGTTCTGGAAATATAAGGTAGTAAAGAATATTACATACAAACATACATACACACATACATACAAGATACGCGCGAAAGACATAACCCTTCCTTGGCAGTCGGGATATAAAGTCGTTATATAATGAAAACGTGTTTTCAAGTCGTTGCACCACAGAACCACCTGCTAACCTTGCACTGCCTTAACTCGCTTGCAGTTTGCGCATGTCTAAAACCTAACTTTGTTTATAAACGATACATCTTTAGTTTTTTTTATAATTTTCCTTAAACATTTAATTATTTTATGCTATTCAAAAATATTATATTTTTTGTTTTTAATGAATAAATACCTTCTTGTTATACTCAGACATAGAGTCAATAAAAAATATATAAAAATTTTGCGTAAAAAATTCAACTAATTAAAATCGTACGATCCACTTAAAATTTGTCGGTGTTAATAATCTTCAAACCAAATTTAAAAAACGGTGTCTAAAGTATTATATAAACTTTTTGTTATAAAACCTCGAGATCCTATTGTTGTTTATTACTATATTGAAGTCTTAACAGCGTGCTTATTATAACATACAATGTGTATTTTTATATTGAGTATTTGAGTGCCTTGAAAGAGGTTCAAGTAACGTAATCTTTTGTATAGCGTTAGTTATTTTATATAAAAAGATTTAATTCTGACAATGTTTTGGGATATACCTATTTAATGGCTACTCAAACGAATAGGACTTTATAACATGATACCAGCTTAGGTCGTTGCATTACGTGTTACATGTTTATTATTATTTTACTACGTAAAGCATTTTCCGATAAATATATAACAATAACAAAAAGCATAAATATAGATCAAGCACGTTTACATAATTCATAACTTTAAGTATTAGAATCACGTATTATGTGTTGAAGGGAAGTGGAAAATTACAAATTATTGTTTTAGATAAATAATAATAAAAATGACAGTTGACTTATTTCTTATATATATTACAAAATAGACTTGCTATATTAATACGCTTAAGCTAGTGTGCCTACTAATGTACATCTACAGCCTCAGATAATAATTCATAGATATAACGATTGACCGAATGAGAAACTGTCACCACATAGTGCACAAGTTGTGGATAAAGTTTATCCTGCAAATAAGTTACGATTAGACTTTAACAGTAGGATGTAGAATAAGTCATTAGGATCTGTTTTAAATCAATTAATAAACTATAGCTTTAGATTTACCATTGCGTATAGAAATATGCCAAAAAATATAGTGGAATTCAATGGCGAAAAATAGTATACATCAAAAAAAAAAAAATCTTTTGGATATCGTTATCTGTCAAATAGCGTTATCCACAACTGGTGAAACAGGCAAATAATCTTAGAAAGAAACTGCTTATAATGTACTGAATCAATACACTGTCAAACAGGTTTGGCCTAAATATAATGATACAAAAGATAGTATAGTCAATGATGATATCCCAATAAGAAGAGGCATAATTTATAGGTTGATACTAGACTTATAGGTATATATGTAAGAGCCGTATTACTCAACAAACGTACTATTTTTGACTCATCATCATCATCATCATCATCATTCCAGCCTATTGCAGTCCACTGCTGGACATAGGCCTGCACAAGTTCGCGCCAAAAATGCGTGAGCTTATGTGTTTTGCCCATAGTCACCACGCTGGGCAGGCGGGTTGGTGACCGCAGGGCTGGCTTTGTCGCACCGAAGACGATGCTGCCCGTTTTCGGCCTGTGTGTTTCAAAGCCAGCGGTTAGATGGTTATCCCGCCATCGGTCGGCTTCTTAAGTTCCAAGGTGGTTGTTATCCCTTAGTCGCCTCTTACGACACCCATGGGAAGAGGGGTGGCTATATTCTTTGGTGCCGTAGCCATACAGCACCTATTTTTGACTAGTATTGCTCAATTTTTTACAAAAGATTAATGACAAACCCGTACAGAAGAATTTTTATGACGTATGGACGGAATATTATGTTTGCTATGAATACCATACCAAGTTAATTTGTTACAATAATCATTAACAAACATACAGCAATTATTACGATCGTGCTTTTAATTACATATTTGTTCGTAACACAAAAAAAGTACACATCAATCATTCTCTGAGAACTAAGCCACACCCTGCACACGTAAGTTTCTAAAGACCTTATAACTGAAGTACTTCGCTTCGGAAAGGGCCATCTCAATATTATTATAATCAAGAGAAATCTTCGGTATACTACAAAAATGTTACTTAATAAAATCTTTATCAATCTACTTTCGTCCGTAACCAGAGGTTATAAAGTCCATTTTCGTACTGATATATTTCTTGCAGAGTAACTATGATATTATGAATGTGAAATAAGGTACAATTTTTATAGCCTATACCGCGTATTATTATAATATTTAAATAGAAATTGTGTTCATAAACGTGAGAATATTTATAGTTAGTAGTCGAGTGCTCAATCGACATCTATAACTAGCAACTACCATAGATAAATCCTTAAAAACCTTAATTAAGTATATAATTTTAGTTTAAAAATGAAATCGACTTGTATGACAATATAATTACGTATTTCATGACAATTATAGATTATTTGTGTATTTTTTTTTTTTTTTAGATTTAGTTTTGACGATACTGTGTTAAATAAATTTATCCATATTACTAAAAACCAATTTCAAAATTACGTAATATTTAGTTTAGATTTTTAAGATTTTGCGATTTCAATTCATTTAAAATTTTAAATACTTTTTTTTCTTAATGAGATAGTGTGCTGTTACTTTGAAATAAAATTAACGTGTATATAATTTGAATATAACAGTAATATAAAATAATTACGTATTTTTAACTAAATGAAATCACGGCGAATGTAACACGCCTAATTATAAATAAAAATAATTATAATAATGAATAACACAATTTTAGCTCCGTTAAAAAATAAAAGTAATATGATACGTGTGTTTGTAGAAAACTAGCGAAATTAACAAAAGTACATAATTAAAAAGAGAAACTTTCACATATGAATGCAGGAAACAAAAGTTACACATTAGATATTTTTTATTACATTAGTTTTAATACCGTATTCGGAGAAAGTTAAGATAAAAGTTTAACATACTACGTGAAATAAATGATGTTAATTCTTTATCGGACTGTTGTAGAATAATAAATAGACATTAAAAAAGTTTCACAATTAACGAACTTTACAAAAATATGCTGAGTTGGGTAATATGCAAATTTACATAATACACATGCACAATACTAGAAACATGTATGACAAATATAAAATTATATCATCAGCTGAGATTAAACTCGCAACCATTTCAACAGGTATTTAATCACTGATCCAAAGCTTCGTTAATAATGCATGCACGCGTGTGTGTGTGTGTGTGTGTGTCCGTGTGTGTATGTGCAACACGCAATTTTACAATTAACGCACAATACCATATGACAAATAAAATAAAGACATAAATGACAAAACAAAGTTTTATTATGCATTTGTGCATAAAGAATTATAAAAAAGCAATTTATTTTAACATCCTTTTACTATTCAATTGCGGACGTTGCAGGTACCCTACTTCCGGTAAATTCATTCAAATCTGGCGCGGCCGGAAACACGTCTAGAGTACTTTTTGTGATTTATTACTTTTGGTTAGATTTATGTTGAAGATGAAAGGCGTATTTTGTACTAACGAGGAGTTGGAAGAAATTAACCCATATTTTGAAGTAATTTGAGATAACATACTTGATAAAATGCACAAAAATAAAATAAATAAACATATTTGGGTAAGTTCCAACGTACATTTATAGTATAAGACCGAAATTAACGTACTACAATTGGTGATATTTTTAAGACAAGCTTTACAAAACATTAATAACAAAATACCTACATTGAAAATGGTAATGCTAAGTTAAAAAAAAAGTTATGTTTTTTTTTCAAACCATTGTTCTCAAAAGGACGAAGCACGCCTAAAGAAAGTTCAAAACTCATATGTAATTCGATTCATGTCCTTTTTAGATTAAAGTTACAATACATAATAAACAAACAAAATCATTCTTTATTTATATAATAATAAAACATAGGTTCATTTGCCGTAATAAAACTAAAGAAACATGATCACAAAACGCCATATAAGTGAAAAATCACTCTAAAATAGACCTTACAAGTATATGGTTAAACATTTTTTGTTATTTTCTTTATTTTAAATTTATTCGCGGAAAAATAAACTTTATTTCTACGATAATAAGGATAGTACATTTTTGTTCTTCTGAGTCAAAGTCAACCCGTAAATGGATCTCATAATTTAGTTGCTACCTTTTGAAAGCATTTTAATTTTATTGTCCTCCACAAGGTGTGCTGCGTTGAGAATAATGTATAGTAATGTTCATAACGGAGAATAATTTAATGTACCTATATAGGAATATCTACGTTAAAAATCCTTAGTATTAAAATTTTATAAATTTTCTTGGTTACAAACTCTGATGTATATTGAAATTTACGACTGTGAAAATTATATTTGTTCGTAATTTTGACTTCTAGATAATTCCGCAATATTGCCAGATCAAGGTGCACTTATAAAAACAAAAAACAAAAACATGGCAAATATCCCATTATATTTAAATTAAATTTTTTTTTTAACAAAGGTTTTAACGAGAAAGAGTCAGAGAAATAGATCAATAATCATAAATACGATGCTTTTAGTCATTTTAAGTTTAAACCATTTTTGATTTATTAAAAATTAATACAGTTTTATTTTATAAAATAACGGTTAAAAAGTATTTTTAAAGTATGCTCCAATAAAAAAATCTGGTTTTCAATATAATTTATAAAAAAAACAAATAAAAGGTAACTTTCTTACCCATTTGGCCCTCGGTACCCACGTAGTCCGGAATTGTTAGGCCGTTTCACTCTACTGTTCACAAAAATCCATAAGACGATTTACTTATAAGCTAATTAAAAATCACTTGCTCAATCATTACTTAATATTAATTTGTTTCTATTTAATTAATTTAAATATGCTTAAAACAAAATTCGTTATTGATGGTTTCAATTGTTTAACAAATTTAACTTTCAAGGTAACCAACGGTAATAGCAGGATTACTGATACAAAAGAAAAAAAGAATGATACCGTACATCACGAGTTTTCTAATGATTTAGAAAATGGTCATAAAATAATTATATTATATAAACTTAAAGAACAAAAAAATATGTAAAAAAATTAACATGACTTCAAGTGGCTTATACAGTAGCTAGTTTTTTTAAATCACTTTTTAATAAGTATTTCAAGGAGTGAGCAAGTAAAGTCCTCATAACTTTTGGTCCGTGAAAGCGGAGCGCAAAGTGTCACTACTCATTTTTTTTCTGGTCATTTGTTTGTGTTATCTACTACTTTATAGTTATTGTAATAAATAACTAAGTACTCCAGATTTTATGACCAAAAATTTGGTATTCCGTGGAAAAACAGACGTTTTGTCATGATTATGGTCCTATATCCCTAAAAGGTTAACAGCCACTGTCCTTAATCCTTGTGCATTCGAGCAAAAACAATAACGAAGCCATCCCGGAGTTCACTGTTCGAGAATAGAACTCGTTCTAAATTTAAACCGGCCGTTAGCGATGAGCTGCGGCGCGACTGACGAACGAACTGGCTTAATTTAAATTTATTTTTAATTTTCGAATCCTGTCGTTTCGTCACGTTCAAGGTCGGATCTCAGTCAACGAATGAATTTAAAATAAGTCGAATGCTTTTTTTCATTTTTTTAAACCGTAACATCTGGTGCTCGTATTAATTCACAAAGCCCTAACATTTAAAAGACTGGTTTACTACTAAAATAGTGAATTGGGTTTAATCGGTTTAAGAAAATGACTGTTTAGTTTACTTTAGTGTTTATAGTGTTTATGTTCTGATACAACCTTGAGGGACTATTACAGCATATGTAGGATGGTAAATTAAATTACAGCAAGAACTTAGCAGCAATTGCTTGATTGCTGCTAAACTCATTATAAATACTTCTGGTAATTTTCCTCGTACGTTTAAAATTTACTTATTAATTGAATTTACTCATATTATTTTCTAAGTAAAATTGTATAATATAAAATATATAGTAACAATACGTAGTCTTAATATAGAAGAGTCAAATGTCCTCTAATCCTTAACGAAAACTTACAACCCAAATATATCTTTACCCCGATGATAGACAGACAAATTAGTTGTCTAACTCCACACTCGTTTATAAATGCTCTAACATTCGTGCAAGTATTTTAATTTCACCCCAAAAACTTTAATAAGCTTTCTTCGTAGTAGTTTAAAATTACCTTCTGTAGTAATTTATAAAAATAGAAAATAAAGATCAATAATTTAATACCTTGCGCATGAAAAAAAAAATAGCTATACATTTCTTTTAATAACAGCTATTATATTATCTGTGACATATGTAAACAAAACAGACGTCCGTTAAATTATGAAAGGACGGACACGTGTGGACTTTTTGTTGCTCCTGAGCGGTAGCAGCTGGTTAGTGTCTAATAAATTATATTTTATCAGCCCGTATGCAGGTCAACGAGTTCTACCTTTTCAAATTATAAAAACTTTGGAAGTTTATTTTGCAGGATTTAAAATAAAACCATAAATTTGATAGCTGGTAACATTGTGCGCCATTTTAAAGTTATAAAATGACCTGAAACCGTAAATAACAATCACTACAATGGCAATAGTTGACCAGAGACAGGGTTGGTACCATTGTAATAAGATTCAATATTTAACCAGGTGTGACAATATGTTAAAATGAACTTGAGATACCCGCATTTAACATCCAACGTTATAATGACTTATTAGGGATAATTACCCAGTCTTATTGTGAGATTTACCCCTTTAAGCAAAACATCATTTTAAATCTATCTTTTCGTACCTATTTAAAAATCTTTATTAAATACTTTATTTAAATCACTTGCTGACTTAACTTTATCACATTTCTCTACCTAAAGTGCCGTCAAAAATATAGTATGTATAAGGTCAAATAGACAGACCATTGTTTTATTTAAATTAGAAATAATCGTGACAGTTTAAAACGAATTCCAAATCATACACATATTCATACTATAGTATATAAGTAGCTAGTATATTCACTTGAAATTGCTTGATTCCCGCCCATGAAGCGTCAAAGTGTTCGTCTACGCCACTTATATTACAGACACCTGGTATTATTTTTTCCAAGTTCCCAGACGGGTAAAATTATCAAATTAAATTATTGTCGTTTGTATAACAAATTAGATATTAATTTATTTTTAACAATTCAATAATAAATTATCAATACTTAAACTTCTATTTCTATTTATTTTATAATCTACCTATGTATATATCTCTTGCATATTTTGTATTTAGAACTTCAGGGTAAATTTTTTTACTCATGCTTTCAAAAACGGTTCTTCCGAGAAAACATAACTAAATTTTTAAAATTAAAAAGGCGTACTGCTACATACATAATTATGTACATACGGAAGTAAGAACATAAAGTTACTAGATAACCGTTGCTCCACAATGATACAGTATATTGAGTTTAGCTCCGTATCTTTCTTCTTAACAGATACAGAGGTCTTTGTCCGCAAAGACATTTACAAGCTGAAAGTTACGTAATAGATACGTGCTTAATAGACCGAGAGCCCAGAAGGACTTTCGTCATTTCATAAAAGCTGAAAATTTCTCAGTGCATGCTCCAAACACCGATAGAAGCAATGGCCAAATATGAAGTTTAGAACTCATAGTTACTTTTGTAGATTCCAGGTATCAAAGGCGTAATACAACATAACATACACACGTTTACATATAACTATTTTATATACTTATGAATATAAATGCATATAAAACCTTCAATATAAACAGTCCCAGATGTAAGTAATTTGTAAGTTTCATAGCATAAAAATACTATTTACACAACAACTACTAACACTAGTTAACTAAATATACTTTTATTTTCTATATAAGTAAACGGTATATAAACGATGTCCAGTTACAAACACTTAACCTTTATTGACGTCGTGTCCGCGAGTGGCCGCGAACCCGAAATAAAACCAAAACACAGAAGGATAATAAAAAGAGATCTTCCGTTACGTACGGACAGCAGAAAATAAATATCAAATAATCAATTATAATTAGGAAACTAACGGTGCAAAACGGTTTTAATCATACATATGCATTTTTTTAATCTTTTAATTTAATTAAGGGATTTTTATCCCACACACGTCACCCCCTAATGCCGTCCTAGATACATCAATTTCATAATTTAAATACGTGTTAACAATATATTAATAGTCACCTGCTCTTTATGGAATGATTGACATATAGCGCCATTATAAAAAAACATTTTGTTAATAAATAACCAAAACTGTTAATCATAATATATTAATAGGTCAATGTTAATGTTCACCCACTAACTTTCTAATCAAACCTGAAAAACTATTTGTATAATAATATAAAGTACTATGTACCTATCATAACGAAACAAGACCAGTACGAGTAATAAAAGTTTTCTTTAATTAGTAGGATACTTTGATTGCTATGTTCATCCTACAATAGTAGGTATTTTTTTTATATTATCTAAATGTCTAAGCATCGAATTTTATTTATATGATCTCATTAGATAGATAGGTTGTTACTTTTATTTACTGTAAGCAGAATTTTGCAAGACGTTTTGATTCGATAATGTAATTATTTTATAAATAAACAGAACTTAGATAGCATTTATAACTAATTTTTACGTAGCTATATTTTAAGTGTTATTTGTTATCCGTGCGTTAAATTGGTCAGGAGTTATTAACGGGACGCCTGCGCGGGCGCACGATTCTCATTAGCATGTTACGTAAACCGGACTCTGTACACTCATACGGTTTTTAGATCTCTAAAACGATGGTTTACTTTCTTCCAATGTCGGTAAAATATCCTTTACATTTACTATGTGCCCACATATTACTTTTCATTTTCTTTTACTACACATAAAACTATTTTTCATCTTACTTTGTACCTACTTAATGAAGCTTATTCAGATTTTAATCTTAATCTATACTTAATTTGTAAGTTATTGGAAATACAATGCCTACATTATGTATGTTTATATACACGTGTTTGCTCGCAAATCGAAAAAACCGACTTCATTTATATCGACCAGTAGTGTAACGTCGGTAGACGAACAAATGAGGGGTTTAGTATCAAAAACAGCAAAGTCCATTTTTTTAGGGTAGCCACATTTTTATACATATACTAACTTCATATCTTTTCCTACTAATTCGTTCTTACCAATCAAAGCAACATCAGCTTTGTGCAATAGAAATTAGAGGTCAAAGAATGAAGAATGCAACAAAAACAGCAATGTCCTAATGCGGTTAAATCAAAAACAGCATTGTCCATTCGGCCAATGAGAGGCCGGCGTGTTATGCCTAAACAGTATGGCGGGTGCAAACGCAGAGAGTAATACGGTGTGACTTTTGTACCCAATAAAACAACTTTTAGAAATAGTAAATAATTGTATTTTGTTGGTAGACTATTCAATTGTTAATTATGGATAACTCACCAATAGTTGTCGATAATAACAAATCTAGAAAACGAATCAGAGATCCCACAAAATGGAAAAGAAATTTGGAGAAATTTGAGCAGTTAGTTTAGTTTCATTTACTAATTTTGATCCTTTAACTCTGGGAAATATTATTATACCTAAAATTATTGTTTATATATATTTTATTTTTAAATAAATCTAGATATTTTATAATATTTATGTCGATGTATGTAATTATATGTAAGAAGTAGTACAATGCTGCTTTGCAGCCGAATTGGGCTTGCACGACCGGGGTGGTACTTCTCGCTCACATAATACCGGCGTAAAGTGACAGCTATGCTGTCGCGTTTCGTACGGTTTGTAAATTTCCGGTGACCTATTAGAAGAGGAGGAGTGAAGGTAGGCAACGTATTTACATAACCTCTGGTTGTGTTGATGTTTATGGGCGTCGATAGTCACCAAAAGGCTTCGACTGCTCGCTTGCCCTCCTATACCAAAAAAAATTTATCTATTTATAATTTTAGTATGGTAGTAGTATTTTTTAGCTATCGTCATAACCAATATTATAAATACGAAAGTGTGTTTGTTTTTATTCAGTTACGCCTAAAGAAAATTATATATTCACAGCGCCACGGTTCGCTTAAACCGAAAATAAAAATCATCATATCAAAAATTTTGATCTAGCGGGTACATCGTTCCATAGTTAAATTGGCTAGAGCGCCGACAAGGTCTGTCGGAGACGCGGGTTTGATCCCCGCTGGAGCGGTCAATTTTTGATATGATATTCAATTGACACAGGATTTTATAGAAGTGTTTGCAAAAAAGGTAAAAAAGCGGCTGATATTACTCCTCTGAGTATACCCAATATAGGACGTATAAAAACAGTAAAAATCAAAGACTTGAATAAGCTGTTGACACCGCATTTTGGTGATGCATGGAGAGAATTACCCACATTGTCCTATTATGATAAGCTCATACCTCAAAATATAGATAGCGGAAGATGCGAACTACATGAAGAAGAAGACGAAGAAGCATCTTGTCAAGAAAATTTTGATCTACCTGATGTTCGAATTTGATTAAATAATCGCAATACAGATATTTTCTTTCTAGATCCTTTATTACTTATTTCCAAAGAAAATCGTTTGACGTTCTATTGTTTTTTTTTTTTTTTTTTTTTTTTTATAAAATTTAAATTGATAAATTAGTAAAAGTTTTTGTTTAACAATAAATTACATCATACTTAATATTTTTATTTATATCAATTTGAACATGCCAATTGCCCCTTCATATTCATGTAATTTATAGATACTTATGTATTTTTTTTAAAAAATTCGTTAAGTATCAAACTATCTATAGAAGTTGCACTATACTAAAATAGTATAATCAATATCAGCAATGTCCATCAAAGTTTGATTCAAAACCTGCATTGTCCTCAGATTAGTTTCAAAAAACGCAAAGTCCATTGGTTTTTAGTGTTTTATTTATATTTAGGACAATAAATACGTTGTTTTATAATAATTATGACTTGTATTTTATTGTTTGGTTTATTATTTAATAAATTTGTAAAGTCTACTTTATGATGAAGGGAGGAAAACGTTTATTTCATTTTATTTAAAATCATTAACATTGGACTTAGCTGTTTTTGAAACTATACCCCTCAAATAGTCAAGTAAATACGCGTTATTAGATATTAGATAGCTCAAAAAGTCGTCATCAAATCTCGACTAAATTTCAATACCTTACGACTAAAAATATCGGTCCACCAAGTAAAAAGTTATGATGTAACATACAAAAAAATACAGTCAAATTGAGAACCTCCTCCTTTTTAAAAATAATAGAAGAATTTTTTTATATAAAAAATCCAAAAAAAAAAATTAATTAAAAAAATAAAGAAGTTGAGTGTGAGGCGTTTATTTATTAAAAAATAATATTATAGTGGACTATAACAACGTTAACGCGTTTATTAGTTATAAAGGGAAAAAAATCGTTAACATATGAAAACGCTCCTTTTAACGTTCGTGTACAATATTTGAATGCAATATGCAATCAATAAATTATTTCATGATTACTCACGAAGAAAGGTCTGAAATGTTTGGCGCCAGTACTTGAGTAATGTTCTAGAACCGCCTACTATCTACTCTACGTGTAACAACAACAATGGTAACGAAACATAGTAAATTTGTAACAGATAGGTTCTTTTTCATAGCTTGATCAATAAAAAAAATCGCAAGTATCTTTACTAAACAGAACTTTTAATAGTAATTTTACAAATTACAATTAGATTTGATTTGATCGTGGATTACTTATGCACCTAGAATTAGTTTAATTTAGCTGAATGATTTAAAATTTTGCAGAAAAAAACTTGGCAATGAACTCTAAGCTACTGATAAATTTTATTAGACATATATCATGAACTTTAATACGTTATCGTTGTACTTCCGTAGTTTAATTAGTAACCAATTAATATACAATGTCCTTAATATTGAAAATTTCATTACATAATGTCTGTTTTTATGATACGCATATGGATTACTTTTTTTATGTATAATTAGATGTAAAACTGTATTTAAAGTTTAGAAATGAATGTGTTTCTCAATTAATGTTTGTCTTATGTATTAAAGGTAACTAAAATTGAAAGAGAATGCAGAGTTAACAATTTTTTACCGTTAGCCGCGCATCACTTCGAAACTATTGCATTTACTTGTAAGAAACTTGATACGGTTGAAGTACTTGTATACTTTTGTTCCCAAAATTCAGTAAAACCTTGGAAAACAAGAGCATAGTTACGATATACATATATGTATATCTGTGAAACTGCGGGTACACCAAGTACATAAATAAATGATAAAGTCCATCTGTATATTTACAGTTACGTTTTTATGGCTAAACAGTGGGTTAGCGAAACTTTTTACAACTCCAGTAAAGCAGATTACATACCTATTATATGATTATAAGTATAATGTAAAATAAAGGTTTTATTATAAGTTTTCAGGAAAAAAAAAATTGCCAATTTACCTTAATACATATATAAACATTCTCCAGAATAATAATGACACAATTATAAAATACATCGAATATTCATCGCAAATTTTATTAGTATAATTCATTCTCCAAAATGATAATGACACAATTATAAAATACATCTAATATTCATCGAAAATTTTATTAGTATAATTCATTCTCCAAAATAATAATGACACAATTATAAAATACACCGAATATTCATCGAAAATTTTATTAGTATAATTCATTCTCCAAAATCATAATGACACAATTATAAAATACATCGAATATTCATCGAAAATTTTATTAGTATAATTCATTCTCCAAAATGATAAAGACACAATTATAAAATACATCGAATATTCATCGATAAATTTTATTAGTATAATTCATTCTCCAAAATTATAATGACACAATTATAAAATTATTTTTAAACACCACCATGTATTGGAGATTATGTAAATTTAATTAAAGCTTACTAAGAAAGCTGCCCTAATTCGAGACGCGTGTTCAGAGATCTCGCATGTAACAAAGTAAAAAAGAAAAGACGGAACCTGCGCAGGCGCCGACGCCACGCTTATTTATCTTAGCTGGAATCCGCGTAAATCACGTAATGTTGTACGGTCAATCACGGGTTTAAGAGATTTATTGTTTAATTGCTTTCCTTATAAACGTTATGTTAAAAATAACCTTAATAGGTAAAGTTACGATGAAAAAGTCAAATAGAACGAATGAAACAAATTTGCTTTCAGAAGCCCTAACTACCAAGTCCAAGTCCAAGTCTACCACTGTCCAAGATTCCCCATCCCCATCACCAGAACGGTAGTAAAAAATATAGCCACCCTCTCTTTTCCCATAGGTGTCGTAAGAGGCGACCAAGGGATAACACAGATTCACTACCACCTTGGAACTTAAAAAGCCGACCGATGGCGGGATAACCATCCAACTGCTGGCTTTGAAATACTCAGGCCTATGACGGGCAGCAGCGTTTTCGGTGCGACAAAGCCAGCCCTGCGGTCACCAACCCGCCTGCCCAGCGTGGTGACTATGGGCAAAACACGTGAGTTCACGTCATTTTTGACGTGAACTTGAGGAGGCCTTTGTCCAGCAGTGGACTGTGATAGGCTGAAATGATGATAATGATGATGATGGAATCTTACTCTATTATTTTCCTACCAAAGCTTCCTACCAAAAAAAAAGCTTCAAAATGTAGACATCGCATGCTCTATAATTTCAAGTACACACACATATCGATCTAAATTAATTTTTAACTAGAGAACGAAAATGTTATCTTTGCTAAAAGTATAAAATTAAGATAATTTAGCAGTCGTAAGAAACTAATTTTATTCAAATAATTTTGTTATATTTCGTTATATAAGCTTTTTGGAATATTTTTTGCGAGTTTTTATTAAATGTTTTAAACACAGCCAATTTTTATTACCAAATATTTAAAAAAAAGTATCCCGCAAAGTCTTATCATTAAATCTTATTTAAAACTTTATATAACATTCAACTTACGTTAGATATAAGATTATTGATTTTACTAGTAATATTATTTAATTAGATTTATAAAGATAAGATATCCCTATTAAATTATTAAGATAATAAAAATAATAAGCGTTTTAAAAATACAAATATTTTTGTAAGGTAAAAGCTTATAATTAAACTATAAATATAGGTGTGTATTTTGGTTGATATATTTTCAATTAATTAAAGATATAAACTCCAAATAAAACAAATAACCTAAAAATAACGTTTGGCTCGTGGCAGCTTGCGCACGAACATACGTCATATGCTAGAATTGCATTACAAGCGTTACTATTTGCATAACAATCATACATACTAACCAACTGTTAAGAGTTTCGTTCACTGAGAAGTCGGATTAAGACCATAAAATTAAGACTAGACTAACTTTGAAATACACATAACATTAACTGAACTAAGGCACAGCAGGAGATTTCCTGCTCAAAATATGGAGCAGCCTAACTGGGGTAGTGCCCTAACCTTAGAGATGATCACAGTTAAATAATACTGTTTCCAAGCAGTATTATGTACCTGGCGAGTAAAGTGACCAGAGCTCTTGGGGAGAATTGGGGATAGGGTCAGCATCGCTTTCACATCGTTTGCGATGCTTCTGGTGTTGCAGACGTCAATAAGCTACGGTAATCACTTATTATCAGGTGAGCCGTACGCTAATTTGCCGACCTTAAAAAAATTGTTTTTTTTGTTGTGTTGCATTTATTTGTTTAAATTACTTTAACTAATAAAATTACTTATCCTACTGATAAAAATTCTTTGAGCGATAGACTGTTTTTGAACAAGACATATATGACTTGATATATTTAATGTCTAACGTTTTATTAACATCAACTAACGACAAATGAATCATAAAACTTTGTCATATTATTATTTATTGATGAATTTTTATTGTAAACCAAACAATTACAGTAAAAAAGCACATAAAAAACGTACAAAGGCGTTTTTATCGCTAAAAGAGCGATTTCTTCCAAATAACATTTGGGCATTGGATACGATAAAATAGCAGCAGACATGATACAGTAGCAGAGTAAGTATTCTATATCTTAATATATATAAATCTCGTGTCACAATGTTTGTCCTCAATGGACTCCTAAACTACTTAACCGATTTTAATCAAATTTGAACACCGTGTGCAGTTTGATCCAACTTAAAAGATAGGCTATATTTTATTTTGATATATTATGTTATTATTATATTTCAGAAAAAAATAAGGTGATACGAAGTTCGCCAGGTCAGCTAGTTATGTACATATATATCTACATACTATATACATAAGTGTACTATATACTTGTGATATAACAGCTATAATAGTCCATTTAAAGTGTCGGCACCGCAACATGCATTCCACTCAATTGTCTTTAATTGTCGTAATCAAGCAATTGTCAGCAGGATTACATTGATACTAACGAACATTATAAAACGTATAACATTGCAAACGAAAATAGAACTAAAGTTAGTGACTCGTCTCCTAGTTAGCGGTAGCTTGTAAATAAATCCTACACATGACATATATGTGAACTAAATGGTCCAATCATTTTAAAGTAACTAGGTATACACACAGAATAGACTACAGAGAATAGAATACAGAAAAGACACGGACTATAAAAACATGTCGCTAAATAGAAAAGGGATAAGAATATATTATTTTACTGAGGTAAGGCACAGCAGGAATTCCCTGCTCAAAATATGGAGCAGCCCGACTGGGGTAGTACCTCGACCTTACAGAAGATCACAGCTAAATAATACTGTTTTCAAACAGTATTGTGTTCCTGTTGGTGAGTAAGGTGACCAGAGCTCCTGGGGGGGATTGGGGATTGGGTCGGCAACGCGCTTGCGATGCCTCCGGTGTTGCAGGCGTCTATAAGCTACGGTAACCGCTTACCATCAGGTGAGCCGTACGCTTGTTTGCCGACCTAGTGATATAAAAAAAAAATCCAATAGATATGTTCAAGCAAGTGGACCACAAATGAAATCTAGTCATATATTTATAACAATATTTTCGATTCTAAGATGCTTTTGAAGCCTATTTGAATAAAGTTATTTTTGATTTTGATTTTATAATGACTACAAGGGTAATCGAAGTACAAGCGTATGACTAAAATGGTAGAACGATTGGTCAGAGTTATTTTAAAAAGAAGACTTAAGAATTCCTTGGTTATTTCACGTGATTGATGATATTGTATTTATTATACTATTGACGACGCGTTAACTTTACTATGATTTAGAGAAGTTACTTCGACAATTTAAAGATCATCAATTCTTTTATATTTGAGAAATCTATTAATATAATTGTTTTCCTGCTATTGCTGAAAACGATATCCCGCTAATTCAAAAAAGAACACCATGACCTTGACCTTTTGCTATAGCACCACCCGGAATTTGCATGATTTATACTCCACACCTCTGCTGTTAATTACTGAAAAAGCATTGTTTTTGAGCTCATTAGAATGCGGAGTAGGAAAAAATGCGGTTAATTTTGTGTTAATTACTTTAAAAAGCGTATTATGAAAATGAGAATGAAAATTTAAACAACACAGAAATATTTTTAGAAAGTAAGTAATAAGATGTAGAAACTCAATAAGTTTAATATAATATGCAGTAATATTTTTAGTTCATGATAACGATCTTTACTACAAAAGAATACTTTTATACGAGATCAGGTGACATCTACTGGTACCATAATTGCCAAAATCGGCCAGCACATATTCGAAAAACAACTATCCGTTAGGGTAACAAATCGTTTTCTGAATATAGAAACTGGGCAATTAACTTAAATGTTAGTTTCTTTATTGTATTTTTGTTTATGTCGTGACCCCCGGGAACCCATATATAGTATTTTGAATTCTAACCAAGGTACGTCTAAATAACAATTGAATCAAATTAAAGATAATTTAAAACAAATTCAAACAACGAACCGTGACTAATTCAATTTCACGAACGAATTCTTTATTGTTCCCGTGACATAGAAATCGGACACGAAGGTCACATTATATCTCATTATTTTAAAGAGAAATCACGTCACTGTCACGAAGGACCGTTACATTAAACTATTTGGGGATAAACATACACACCTTTATTTTAACACGAACTTAATGCGTTTGTTTTATTGTGTATATCTTTTATAATATAATACTGTACGGAAAATCAAACTGTCGCAAAATAAACCAACTCCCAAGTCTGATAGATATGCAGATAGCTTTCAGGTTAACTTTGTATTATCTATTAATAAAGAATATAATAGTAAAAGTGACAAATACCTACCAACCAAACGAAACATAAAGCAAAAAGTAGTTAAAATCCTATCTATATCTATATCATATACCAATTCGTAGAGACTTCTTAAATCTACACTCGAATGTAAAAAGTAGAAAACATTTAGAAAACTATATCTCTCGCACTTGATTTTTTTTTAACAATTTTGCAAAAATATTTTTATAGATTATGGCATAGCAAGCATCATTACAAGCCACACGGACTAAGAAGTAATCATATCAAACAATCTGATAAGTATATCAACAACACGCGGGTGAAACCGTTATAATCAACTAGTAAATGTCACTATAACCTGCTGATAAGCAGGTTATAGTTACGTAACATTCACTCTCATCACAATTAAAAAAAATGTAATAAATAGTTATAAAGAAATAAAGCACGTACAATAGCGAAAATCTCGTTTCTTACATGAATATATAAATCATGACAAACATCTTTAATGACGACATATTAGATTTCTATTGACGTCATAATTCGACGAAACTAATGAATTTTTAGAAATATCCACTCAATGGTAGACATATTTGCATTGTTGGTTAAATGGCATAATAATACGAGTATTCTTAAAAATAGCGATTGCTTTGCATGTAATTTCCAGATATATTGTTATAACACAAGTTTCTTGTACTAATTAATATACAGGCTAAAATCTGCTAGTATGAAGCCTGAATTCGGTAGTTTATACTTTTTTAAACAGAGTGATTGTAATCTGATCTAGTCGACGTATTTAAATTGGCAATTTCTACTAATATTATGAATGTAATTTAATATTATTTTTAAATACGGATGGATGATTGTCACTCATTATCTTATTGTAATGAAACTCGTTACGTAAGAGGTTGAGATCCTGAATAACAGATATGCAAACGGGATCAGCAATTACGCGGGCGAATCCGCGAGACGCAGCTTTACTAGCTGTTTAAAGTAATAGTGGAACTCATTCAAGTATACGATTCCTTAATGTTACTGAAACCACAAGCAGAAAAACTGAACGGATAATTTTTGACAATGGTAACTATAGTTTGTACAGTTGACTCACGGGAGTTCAAACGAGATTGATGAATGAAGTGAATCATTGTAAACGTGTGCTAATGACGCTATTATTCCCGCTTGCATTGTTAAGTTCGACGAAATGTAACAGCATCGGGAATTATAAGCTTACTCCTTGTTATGAATATAAAGTGAAGTAAATGAAGGTTATACGTATTTAAAAAGTGATTTTGTAAGGCTAGTTTTATTTCAAGATTATTTTCACCTCAGGAACTACCATCTCCTTATCTCTTTCCACATCTTCTTATCTCTTTTCTCTAAGTTTATTAACACTGTTTTAGCGATAATGCTGCCTCTTATATGACGTTTTTTTAATTTATTTGTATGTTAATCTATGTAATGAGTTTGCATTGCATTGTATTTTACCACTACCCTCAACGTGTCCCACTTTTGGATCAATGACGTTTATTATCTAGAATTTTGGTAACGTTTTATTTTTACTAGTACGCTATTGGATACTTCACCATTAGAGTACTAAATCACAGTTAGAATTGGACCTGTCATTAAAATATAAAAAAGTAGAAAACTAAACCTGCCAAAAATAATTAGTAGGAAATTATTGCTTAGATTTCTCTTCTACTTAGTGCTTTAACGAATATTTGTGTCACTATAAATTTTGATTTCTTGAAAAGTTACTGATAATTACTAAATCGTTTTGTCCAAAAACGCGTCTAATATGAGTTTACAGGTGCAGAGAACTGTTACAACGTTGGAAGTATAAGTCAAATACATATGTTCTTAACAATACCAACACACATTCATATATCATGAGTTAATAAATACACAATGAGAGTCGGGGACATATTTTTTTATCATCAGATTAACAGGTAAATGATAGATTACAATAATCTTGACAAGGGTCGAGATGAACCGAGTTTCACCTTCTCTCTCTTTTTGACATTATTCAAATAAAAAATCGTCAACAATAAAAAAAATATTCAAAGGAAAACATGTCGTAATTACATGTGCGGAAATGTAAAAATGGGATGTTACAAATTGAAGTAGAATGAGCGTCGAACAGTGCGTCCTCGTTCGGATGTTTGCTCGCTACCTGGCGATGCATGTGTTAGCATCCGCTGGCGAAACTGATAACGAAGTTGCTTCATGTCTAGGAAATAATGTAAACACTGCGACGAATATATTGTGAAACACATGGCGACGTTACCGACATCAACGTTTTCCTTACAATGTAACATTGTGATATATTGCCTTACGAAACACAAACTTATTCTCTAGCTGCAACAACCTTTTCAATATTAATAAATTCAACGATGAAAACTTTTTATAATATACATATTTAATATAATTGCTATATTGTAATTTAAGTAATATATTTGAAGTTATACTCCTGTTGACGCGTTAGGGAAAAAATGATGAGAAGAAAATTTTACGATACGCACACCGTCACGATAAACCGACACCCTGAAATTAGTAGTCAACGAAGAGGAAGTTAGCAACGTGAATTTAGCTAGTCAATGAAGTATAACTACTTAAAGGCGTACACAAGTAGACACACGCTTTTTTTACGATGATAATGATATTGATACACGGCGTGATCATTTAAGTGTGATTAAGGAATAAATTCAAATCAAGATAAAAGTTTGTATCGAAAATGACATTGAAATCATACTAACAACGCAGTGCATAGATAACACTCATACATGTGCTCTAGTATGTGGGTGTGACCATACACACAGCAAAACACGATATAAATGTAAATGCGCAGTAAGCAGACAATGCTTTATAGAAATGGGTCTACATAAAAATGGACAAGGACAACACAATGGTTTTATTCAAATTTGAGCAGATGCGACGACTCAAGAAGACAACAGTAATAATAACACAAACAATAGAAATAGAATTATGATAATACTTATAATCAACGAAAGTAAGAAGGAGAAAGTTATATAAGACACAGAGACTAAATACCATTAGCTTTAACACGAGAGGATTAAGCTCTGATCCTTCTCCTATATGGGGAAACAGGCCTATGCCCAGTAGTGGGATATTACAGGCTGAAGCATAACATCAGAGGTACTACTGTTAAATTTAGTATATAAATAGTCATTTTTTATGGATTGATTGATTCATCCTTAAACATCCCACAACTGGGTATAATTTCTTCTTCATGTAGAAGAAGGGTCGCACTATAACACAAAACGCTGCTCCGCTTCGGATTGAATATACTCGTATAGGTTAAACATATCGTAGTGATTGTCAAACTAATTTGAAATGAGTTAATTCAAAACAGATAAAACATTAATATCCATAATCCAGTAGTGGACTGCGATAGGCTGAAATGATGAAAACGTCAATATAAAAAATTTGATACTTTTAAATAATTAAAAAATTTTGGAATATAATTTAAAAAGCATTAACATCGCGAAGAGTGAAGAAAAAAAAACGGCAACAAAATCAATTCAATGGAAACTCTCTCGGACAACTTGGTATCCAACTAGTGCATGGTGAGCAACTGAAATTAAATCATAAAATCATTATAAACGAACATTGAAGATAATTCGGATTGGACATTATCGCAATATTTCACCCTTATAAGTAATATGAGTAAAATATTAAATATCATAACCCAATCAATAAACGTGTTGTGTAAGTTTATATATAAACTTGTCACGACTTTATAGGAAACGCGAGAATTATTCGCGGAATACTTTACCCAATACTTAATTCTTATCTCGAGTACAATATAAGGATTACGACATTAAGATACGCTTACTGACGTATTTATTGATGAAATTAATATTTTTCGATTTAATGAAGAGCAATTTATGCATCGGTGTGAAAATAAAATTGCAAAAGCATATAATTTTAAATTTAATCTTTTGCCATGTATCACTGCTTTTAATTTTAAGCATTTTATACTTTACATAGTTAAGTCAATTACCTTTTTGTTGACAAACTATGGATTTAATCTTAAATCAAATATTTATATCAATCTTGATCTGACTGATGATGACGATATGTGTAAAATCGTAACCTGTACATTTAATACTTTAAGACAAAAAAGAAGCTAAAAATTTACTTAATTCGTACAAAATTACGTTAAAAAAGACACCTAGTAACGCAAACACTACCTCAATACACTAACAATAAGTCAGCCACACAGACTAAAACCGCGCCTAAGCTTGATGCTTTCCAAACTATAATACTACTCCGAATTAAAAAAAATATTAGAAAAATGAAAGAGGTTTTATATTTTATTACACGAGTAAGCAATACTAACAAAACTGTGACCAGAACAATCTTCGTTCATAAACGTTTCCGCATGAACGTTTTTGCTCAAAAATGTAGTTTTTAAAATTAATCGTTCCCATCCGGTTGCTCTCGAGTGCCGGAAGTCTTCAGGACTGATAAAGAAAGCGAAGCATCATTCACACTGTTTTTCTTAGGTGTAACGATGAATGCACGTCATTATGTCAGGGCGTCGTATAATAATCACAACAGATGTTCTGTTCGATCTCTATTCATATTTATATGTACACATATTTATAACTTAGCAGTAAAATAGATTACGATATGTCGACCAAAATGTCTGTTGCTTTTTGCTCATTTTTATCTCGTGTAAATAGTATAAAAGTGGTATTACAATTTTTGTTATATTTCAGTTTAAAGGTTTTCATGATTAATAAAAAAAACTACTCCCATATTATTTAGCACAATTGGCTTCGATACAATACTAAATAGCCATACAAGCAACGTAAGTAGATCATTCGAAGGTCAACCCTACTGTGTGAAAAAGTTTAATTACAAATTAACAGCTAAACCATATTCTCATAGACGTTACCACAAGAACGATATAGTCAATTATGATTAAATAGTGAATCTATTGTATTACAATTGGTCTAAATTAGTACATTATATATGTATCTATTATGTCATATAAAATAAAAACTGAAATTACGTAACCAATTTCGTCAATCGTCAAAATTTTTCTACTACTACTAAAAATCCATAATACCTAAAAAACGAAATATTTTCTGTTTTAAACTTCACAGTTTTAGATATTGTAGTACCTAGTTAAAATATATGCTAAAATTTTGCATATGACACACCGTAACAGTAGCTAAAACAACAGTAGAAAAGGAAAAACAGCGACGAATTTAGTTGTAAATAAAACCGGCGATGCCTTCTTATACAAATATTATTTCAGAGTATCTACGAGTAAAGCTCAGCATCGCTGTCTACAACAATGCTGATTCATTCACTTGAAACGTATTCTGACTTCATAAAATGATTCAAAATTCTAAGTTTTATTAATAAATATTTTGATAAATTCACACAAATATCATAGAAGTTTATTTTTATATTTGCGAAATGAATAATTGTAGTCGACGGTCTATTGATTCCGCTTTACTCTTCTGAAAATTAACGAAATCCTAATAAAAAACATGTATATTTTCAAAGATGAAAGAAGACATAAATTTATCATTAAAAAAATAATATATGTAAACACACGGATAATTTGACAGGAAAATTATTTTATTCGAATATCTACAAATAATCTAGTCTAACAAGAAGGGAACTTTTATAGCATAAATATACGTAACATTTAGAAAAATATTAAAATCATCACATCATACTATAATAGTATCAAAGAAAAAAAAAACAAATAAAACAATGTTAAACAGACAGTACATGCCCACCGGTGGGCAACGCCTTATTCGTTAAGCTTAAGCAAGTAAGCAAAAACAATCATTGACTTTTAAACCCATAACTTTGGACAGCGCCTTGTACTCGTAATTACGGAAGTACACATACAAGACGATTAATAATTAACTGTAATTAAAAATAATAATGGAACGGTATTTAAGTGACACGGTTGCTTTAATTAATTAAAGCTTAATAATTGTATTACTTTTCTTAATTTTAATTCATTTTAATTAAATTGACGATCTATAAAAATAACTTAAAAGGTTTAACGTAATAACCTTTAGGTCTAGATTTATTTCACAGTAGTACGATAAACTTCTAGTCCTTAATTACCTATAATGAAACAACTTTTTCGAATTTTATCGCGGTTTATTAGGTTTTTACATGTCCGACGTTTCGGATACTTTACAGCAATCATGGTCACGAGTAGGGTCACGAAAAGGGGGTTCTAGTCCTAAATAAAATTTGTGATAAATGTAACTCTTAAGTTAATCTAGTAAGAATATCATATTTGGTTATCGAGTTAGGTAATAAGAATAATTTTTATAGCAATCAATTTGTCAGTTTTTACTTGAAAAACTTAAAAGCATCAATCGTATGTTGGAAATTGAATACTATGATATCTTTGAAATTTCCAAAGTGAAATCTATCTTTCTAGCTTTTAATACAACAAATTATGCGCTTTGGATATTAATAGATGCAGGTTTGATTACCATTTGAGAACAAGCAATTTGTCGAAACTGATACTTTAGCTTGTAATTTTACGTATTTACTATTTTTTTTTTTTTTTAGGAATATTGAGATAGATAGAACTTTAAACAGACCCTTAGTTTAAGAACACGTATGAAGGTGGCTCAATCTTCTACTGCATCTCAATTCACTTACATCTATTTAGTTCTACTATCGTAAAACTATTTGATAATAACATAGCTGGTAAACAAACTGTTTAGAGTTTAAGCATTACTAGCGACTCCTCAAGGTATATCTCTTAAGGTCAAACGGTATTCATTAGGTGTTAAAATTAGTACTCCGTCCTAACCGAGCTAGAATATAAAGGGATCCTTGAAAAAAATACTCTGTAGCTAGACTTCCAGAGCTCCTGGGGCGGGGGATAGGGTCGGCAATGCGCTTGCGATACTTCTGTTGTTGCAGACGTCTATAAGCTACGGTAATCGCTTACCATGAGGTAAGCCGTACGCTTGTTTAATGACCTAGTTATACATACATATATTATATAAAAAGAAAGCAATTTTTTTATTCAAATATACTATAACATTTTATCAAAGGATTATATCCCCTCATATTTATAAGATAAAAATATTAAGGTTAATAGAATACGAAATGCTCTATAGCGTATTTGCGGATTATTTATTGGCAGATTGCGGATCTATTATGCAAATTGTAGTAACATTAAATAAATTAAATTTGATAAAAATTGGTTTAAATTCGTCATTTTTTTAACATTTGTATTCTCCATACAGGTTATTGCCGTGGTCTGTGTTTTTTTTGCAGTCCTAGTGGTCTTCCCACTGTGCCTCGGAGAGCACGTTAAGTCGTCGGTCCCGGTTGTTATCATGTACACCTAATAGCGATCGTTACTCATAGTAAGGAATATATCCGCCAACCCGCATTGGAGCAGCGTGGTGGATTAAGCTCTAATCCTTCTCCTACATGGGGAAAGAGGCCTATGCCCAGTAGTGGGATATTATAGGCTGAAGCGTAGCGTCAATTTTTATTTTCCTTACAAAGTTTTTAAAAGTTTAATAATGTGAATTACAAATACTGTTAAAAATAGTTTATTAATTTTTAATTTACGGCCTTTATTAATATTCATGCAAAAATAACTCGTAAAATATAATTTAAAAATGCAAATATTTTATTATTAATTACTATCAATTTCCATAAATTTCATGTTTGATACCTTTGACCTTTCATTTGTAATAAAACATAATTTAATACCTAACATGCAAACACGTTGTGATGACATAAGTTATTAACAATAAATCGCAAAACGAAACATTATTACATGAAACATGTTATTGATACGATAATAATAAATAATAAACGAATTAACACCGACGAAGACGCTAAATACCTATCGATGTCAAAAATTTACGAATATTGGTTTGTACTTCGTTATAAATAAATACTTTGTTATTAAATCTAAGTTTTATTTATATAAATAATATTAAAAAACCATGGATTACCTTTAGGTTAAGAATGTCAAACAAACCACGATCACTCTTATCTGTACAGATAATACGTAATTTTAACGACTACCAACAATGATAAGAAATAGCTTTCAAACAAATCTTCAAACGCGTTAAACACTAATAGTTTCAACTATTTAATTGATAACACCAGTAAAACAATCACCGAGTTAAATAACAAACGATCAACGATCTATGCGATCCACATACAACAGCGATCGATGCGCGAGAGCAACTGACAGAGAAAATCATCGGGCCATGCGCCGGCGCACGTATAACCCGCCCGAGCGTAATGTTTCCTATTTCTGCGGTTTTTAAGATAGGCTGTAGTACATTTAAATCGGTCGGTTTATAATGTGTTTATTCATCGTGTAACCAGTGTATTTTTAGTAAATACAGGGGCAGGTAACGTCTTCTAGGGCCAAGGGCTTCAATTATTTATGAGTCGTGCTCGACGTTTTTTTTTGTCATATTTATTTTTGAAGCAAGTAAACAACGAAATCTGTGCCCTACTATTATGATTCTTTCATCGTACGTTACAATATTGACTTTTTTTATTTTAAAATCTTATTTTTTTTTTTAAATTATGGTTAGATAACAGTTAACAAAAAGTTATAGAGACAAGCATATAAGACAAAAACGCAATTAACGAATATATTAATATTAAATAATTATAAATATTTTATAAATACTTAGATTTAGAAAATAACAAGTTTTTACTGAAATACTTAAGAGATAATATTTATACAACAATTTTGTTAGGAATTCGTATAAAAAAGTTAATTACTGCAAATAATGTAACGGACAAAAAAATTACGAATACATTTTTAATAAAATAAAAACAAGACATTAAAAATCTAGTCTTTTTTATCAATTCAGAGGTAAATTAGGAAGTTTATTGCAAAAAGTAACTCTAACTGGAAACACAATCAATATTAAATAACAAACACTCTTGTGTAGTGGTGTGTAGGCGCCTAAAACACCGATGGTTTGTGAGTTCGATTCGCGCTCGGGCTGGATATTTGTATTTTTACAGATATTTCATTACGGTTTGAATGTCTGTCCTTATTGGTCTTCCCACCGTGCCTCGGAGAGCACGTTTTTGGTTAGGTTGTTATAATAACATAACAGCGTTCATTACTTATAGTAGGGCATATATATCTGCCAACCCGCAGTGGAGCAGCATGATGGATTAAACTCCAATCTTTCTCCTACATGGATAGATTTACCCAGCTGTGATATGCTACAGACTAAATCGTTTTGTGATTAAAGAGGCCTAATAGATGTATTTCATGCTTCTAGCGTCAATAGTTTAAACCGATATTGGATCAGTGGGTAAGTCATATTATATTTTGTAAATTAATATAAACGTATTATTATATTTTTTGCAGAGCGGGGGAACAGTGAATTAAAAAAAAATACTTCAGTCTGTCATATCAAAACATAGTTCATATAATTTATAATTTTGATAATAAAGATATTTATAATGTTGCATATCAACGTAATATACATATTATTATTAACAAAAAAGACAGAGTATTTAAAAGCTTTACATATTGATTACATTTTAGGCAAATTATGGTCTTTCAAATTCTCATGTTGGTACATACATCTGCATACATAAAACAATTTATTTCATCACACATTATAGATGTCATTAAAACAGGTATTATGATTAATCGTGACATTAATTTCAGCATAAAAAATAAATTACGTCTATCTCAGGTCAATGTTTTATCCTAACGACAAGTTGTTCGCATTGAATCCAATTGATTGAATAATATATACATATTAAATATATACAACGGTTGTAAAAATTACGATATTTATTGTTTGACCTCTCTTGGACTACTTTTTGCAACACCATCGTCTTAGATTGGTATCTGGTACATCGTGTGGAGAGCGAGAGTGTTGAGTTAATGAAAACAAACTGTTATTGGCACATTTTGAACAAATCTTACGATGTGCTTAATAGTACAGTAGAGCTACACGAGAGAGTTAAATTTATTATTTTTTTACGTACGTTTGTGTGTTTGTTTGTGTGTGGGGAGAGGGGGGTGTTGTAGTTGTTGTAGTTTTTGTTGTGTGTGTGTTTGTTGTGTTGTTTCTTATTTTGGTTTTTATATCATAGAAAATAATAATTTAGATCATTTATTCAACTCTTCCCTCATCTGACAACTTTTTTGTCAAAAATAAACAGCTCACACGAAGAATAGAACTTTACCAAACGAACGTAGTAGTAAAGAGTTACTATTCCTTACAAATTTAAAAATAATCATATAGCAAATTGTATGAATTACATCTTTTCATAATAAATTAAATTATCTATCTCTATATCTGTATCTGTTGCGAGTACCAGCCAGTAAGTAAAGAAAATGCGTAAATAACTTGTTTTTTTTTTTTTTTTTTACAATATATTACTACACACCGAAGTAGATCAAACAATCAAACCATATGTACCCTACATGAACTAAAAACGTCAAAAGATCTAATTCGAGATGGATTGATTCGGATCAATAACACGGAAGGCGGTGTCAACGCACTGCGCGCGCGCACAGCCAAACGTGTCAAAGTAATTGACCTAGCAATATTATTTGAGAATAGACATCGTTACTCATCGCTCTTCATAGATGTGACAAATTTTTAAATTAAGTAACCAATCAATAAATTTTAGATATGACACTTTTACAAAAAAAAAAAAAAAAAGAAATAAAAAAATAAACCAATCCAGATGACAAATCTTGTTTAAATTTTTAACCAGTTATTGTTGAAGTGAAACTTTTTTAGGAGCATGAGGGTATAATTTTTACGGACGAAACGGCAACGTTTTGATGAAACGGCAACGTTTTTGTCGATAGCGCTGGAACGGAAATCTAAAGCTTTAGATTTCTATAAATATAAACGAGACTTAAAAATTAGTTTACCAAAGAAGTGTCACTTCTGACATGTGTACTTTGTACGCACGCACTTTTTTTATATCTTTGTATTTCCCATTACAAACTGAAGGCGTCATCTTGATTTTTCTAATTAGTTGTTCGGCTCATTATTATCAAATTTTATTAAGATCATCTAGTTTATCGTGTACGCCTTTTCGTTTGGCGACTTCCAGTAATTATAATACTTACTTACCGTGTGCCAACTAGTAGGCTTACTCTTGACTTCAATCCCAATCTCACAAAAACACGAATTCAATACAGTTCCAGTTCCACTCTGTAATATTTTGGTACTCTTGACAAAATCGAGCTTTCAATTGAATTGAAATTGGAATCGAATTGACGATCGGTTTCCGGTGTAGCCATTATAATTAAAAATAATAAAAAAATAAAATTTAACTTATGAAATTTTATGTTTTTTAAATTATAATGTGTCTCCAATAATTAATTATTATCTATTATATTGTAATTCCTTAAATTAAACCTAAAACTGATTTTTTTTAAGCATAAAAACGCAAGATATATTATACATTCTGGGATAATGTGTGTTGTTGTTAAAATAAAAGTTCACGACTGGTGCAATTTTGAGACTTCTAAATTTCAAACTATCTCAATTACGTATTTATAATAATAAATAAATAATAAATATCTACACAATACACACACGGTCGTCTGTTCGTAAAGTAAGCAACTTAATGCTTGTGTCATAGGTAACAGCCGACTGATATAGCGACAATTTTTTTTTTTCGATAAATATACTTATAAATAATACATAGATAAATAAATATTTATATTACACCCAGACTTGGGGTGGGAATCGAACCCACAACGCTCGGAGCAGAAAGCAAGGTCACTACAAACTAAGCACGGCAAGGTCACTACAAACTACAACGGGCTAGTCAGCGGGCTTAGTAGAGATTAGTAGAAATGAATGGGCGAAATGTATGTACTCGAATAACATTTGAATATTTGTTAATAATAATTCTTTTTTATTGTCTTTTAAAATTTTTATCTTGTCAGGATAAGGTTATAAAAGAAAAAAAAATTGACACATGTATTTACAAATATATAATATCGATACGAAGATTAAGAGATTTGTGAAAAATATAAAACTTCTATAACAAGAAAAAAAACCCACACATATACAACATACACCATGCATTTAACGAGGAAAGTTGTTATTTTTTTAAGCAGTTTAAAACCAACCACGTGAATAATACCGGCCCGTTCAAGACAATGGTTTGGTTTCGGCGACGAACTTTGACGAGACGGCGACAAAGGGATGGCGCCGATGCGTCAACGATTATAACACAACCAATGGTTTACATGTAAACACATACAAGACACATAGTTACATGTTAATTTTATGCGCATGAAAGCTTTTAACATAATCAAAAGTTCACTATTTATAAAAATAAAAATTAATGTTGCTAAGAGCATATCTCGAGAATGGCTCGACCAATTCGGCTAATTTGTTTTTTTTTTATTTGTTCCTAACAGCCCACGGAAGGTATAAATAATAATAAAAAAACTTAAAAATAAATAATTTTTTTACTATTAATTATTTTCAGAACGAAGTCTGTCCGGGCAGCTAGTTTCACTTTTTAGTGAATTTTTTTGGACACACATATTTTTTAATTTTATACTGACAATTTTTAATTTTGATTTAATAAAAAAAAACTTCTTCTACAAGCTGAAACTAAAACTAGTTATCGAGTTATAAAAGTGTAAAACGAGTTATTAAAGGAATCCTACGCGTGTACGCGTGTTATGTAACTGGAAAGATTACTACATATCCTTTAATCATATAATAAACATGATACCAAAATTAGGAAATTAGCCTTTATATTTAGTTGTATTGTAAAAAATAAGTACCTCTGTATATATGTATAAATTTTTATTAAACCAAAATACATTTAATTTAAAGAGATTTGACACAGCGAGCGTAGCGTGGAGCTTTTGAACTTAATGAGTACTCAGCCCTATAACAGCGAGGCTAGACAGATACCGGCTTTTATACCATTTTTAGCGAACGATATGCAATGCCTGTAAGTAATAAAAATAATCACTGTCGGGGATCTTAACAACAGCATCAACATTTGATTGGTTAAATGTATTTTAATATTCAATTTATTGCAACAAAAATTTTGTGGCTATGCGAGTAATGTGTACTATTTTTCGGTTATTAAAATGTTAAAAATCATTTTAAAAGGCTACAATTTTCGTAACTACCAAGTACAATTAAATAATCTTTTATGCAATGAACTATACGTTATCACGAGTGTTAAAAATTAAAGGGATAAATTTAAATACTTTTCAAATTGATTTATTACATTTCTTACGAAATGAATATGATTAATTAAAAGTCAACATCGTGAAGCAAAAGAAATATCAATCAATGACATAAGTTAGTGTAATTAAATTACGTAAAACCAATAATTATCTGAAAATATAATTGGATAATAAAACATATTTCTGAAAGATTAAACGTGATTTATGAATGTTTGCTTAGTAATTAACAAAAAAAAAATATGGCTAAGTGTTATATTGTTGCAATTTTGATAAAGCCATGTAAAAAAATATTTACAGTTTATTAAATTTTAAAAAACTTAATAAAGCGCGATAAAATCCGAAAAAACTAGTTTCATTAAATAAGGCATTTAAACATATTTAGTTGTGCGTTTGCGTCTCATTTAGATCGGCGTGACTGTACTTATTTATACTTGATTTTATTCGACAGTTTTGCACGGGTGTAGGCAGCACACGAGACATACTATCCAGAATTTAAGATATCTATACGATACGATTACGGGTAAGTTCGTTGGTTTCTTTGTTGCCTGTTGAAAGCTCTGAACTTTAATAATTTTTTCACTACTTGAAACGCACTTAACCTAGAAAAAATATAGGCTATAAGAACACCATGCTACGATATAAAGACGCCAAGCAGAAACACATTATAATATGAAATATTAATCATGTCTGTTGAGCTCTTTTTAGAATGTCTATTGAGGATTTCTTTCTATAAAACATCAAGCTGTGACACACGACACACGGGTGCAAACGCGAATACATCATTCAATTAACTCCATTGTTATATTAACGTGGTTAGTAGGTAACGAAATTGTAATATGTGTACATCGTTTTATACACAAATAATCCAATGAAAAATACCAAAATTTGTATGTAATCAATAAATATTGATGGATTTTAAATACATCACTTTACTCATCATCACTTCAGCCTATGGCAGTCCACTGCTGGACATAGGCCTCCCCAAGTTCGCGCCGGACATCCCGGTTTTCCGCAATCCTCATCCAGCCTACACCGGCAATCTTACGTAGATCGTCGGTCCAACGGGCCGGAGGACGTCTCACACTGCGTTTGGCAAGACGCGGTCTCCACTCCAGGACCCGTCTGCTCCAACGACCATCGGTCCTGCAACACAGATGGCCAGCCCACTGCCATTTCAACTTGCTAATTCTGTGGGCTATGTCGGTTACTTTCGTTCTCTCGCGGATAGTCTATTCGCGGTAGTCATTTCTAATCCTATCTTTGAGAGAAACCCCAAGCATAGCCCATTCCATTGCACGTTGAGCGACTTTAGATTTGTGGACCAGTCCCTTCGTCAGTGTCCACGTCTCGGCTCCGTATGTTAACACAGGCAGGACGCATTGCTCGAACACTTTTATCTTTAAGCATTGCGGAATCTTCGAAGTGAAGACTCGACGAAGCCTGCCAAACGCCGCCCAGCCCAACCGAATCCTCCTGTCGGCCTCCTTCTCGAAGTTGTTGCGGCCTAGTTGGATAGTATGGCCTAGGTAAATAAAATCCTGAACAACCTCGAGAAGAGTACCATCGACCGATACCGGTCTCGGTATGACTTGGTTGTTATACATAACTTTCGTTTTGTCCAAGTTCATACAGAGACCGACACGCTGGGAGGACTTGTTTAGGCCGGCCAGCATGTGGTCTAACTTTAAATACACAAACATCAAATAGGCATAACATTTAAAGATATGTTTTAATTTTGAATTTAAAGCGTAGATAAATCGACTGATAAGTACCGATAAACTTGTAGTAATAAAACCTTACTGATATTTCCCGAACATAAATTCACGCACTTCAGCGCTGTAATAAAACCGCAATCAATTTAAACTGCAATAATACCAAAAGCGTTAATTAATAAAAAACGCGGCAAAAACGCCAGCCTCCGTCCCGCTGTGCATTAAATTAATTGTTTGAGCAAAGAATCCAAAAAGTCAGAGGTGTCGTTTATTTTTGTATTTACTGTACATTGCTCAGTAGTCTTATTATCTTTTTTTTGAAATTTTAAAGAAAATACAATACAAGTTACAAAAACCACTTGTTGATAAAGGACATCTGTATGTGTAAAATAAACTTTAACAGTAACAATTAAAAGTGACTACATAATAAGGCTACTAATGGGTAATAATATGGCTACAAATAATGTGCAATCAAAGGATCGTAGTTCTAGTAATATCATATTTCTTGGCCACTAAATGTATTTTAGTGACAAAAATACTACTAAACTAAATATATTAGGTATTACCTAACAGGTACTAATATTACGGGGGAGGGACATACTTATTTATTACTTCGTATTTGATTTGAACTGAAACTATTGAACTTTAATTTTTTTTTATATCATAATATGATATAAAAAAATTAAGCATATGAAGCAGTGAAAGATATTACGTTCGTAATAAATTGACATATCGCAGAAATTGTGCTGATAAATGTACAACATACGATACTCATCCAAAGCTAGTATAGAGACCAGGAATTCTTGTTTGATAGAAATTGATAACCCGATACGAAAATTGCATATTCATTCATGAAGCCTCTGTCCAGCAGTAAACAACCATGACAAAGGCCACATGTAAAGACAAAATTCAAAAAAAAATACCAAACATTTGTTTTTATAAAATATCAATGTATTGAGTTTTTATTTTTTTGTTTCTCGTCTCATAATACCATGACCTAGCACACAGCAGTCGTCACGCGGCGACGTCGGCGCCGACATTATCGTAAGCACGTTTGTCACCTAATAACTGACCTTATTGCTTTTATCTTAAGGTCGTTTGGACAATAAAGGCACTTTATACGCCTGTTTTAAGAAGGATTACGAGTACAATGTCATACCGAGTGACCTGATAACAATATTTTATTTTGTAATCATTGCGTTTGTAGATAATACTTGTAATTAATACTTTATTATAATATTTAATAATTAAGTATACAAAAATGTTTATATTTATTTGGGCTTTAAAATCTAAAATTCTATTTAATATGTTTAATATAACCCTGCAACAATTTATTATTACGCTTACGGTTCAGCCTGTAATATCCCATTACTGGACATGGGCTTCTTTCCCCATGTAGGAGAAGGATCAGAGCTTAATCCACCACGCTGCTCGAATGCGGGTTGGCGGATACATATTCCTTACTATGAGTAACGATCGCTATCAGGTGTACATGATAACAACCGGGACAGACGGCTTAACGTGTAATCCTTTTAATTAGCATGAAATAAGCTAATATTATTACTTTGTAAAATGAGTAATTAATTTATTCAGTTTACAACAAAAGTACTTTATTATCGTAAAAATTATAAGAAATTAATTTAAAAACGATTTTCGAACGAAGTATCAAAGATGTATTCTGAAATACGAGTACAACACATTGTGTCACCGAAAGTCACATTCGTGCCATCGTATAACGTTACACAACTTAATATATATATACCTACTTACACTGATAGATGAAGAGATTAAACAATTTTTCTCTTATAGAAAGGATTAAATATTAGTCCATCAATCACACAGCTCTACTCCACTTTAATCAGGCAACATCTCCTTATATACAACAAGTTTACATACCGTTTTTCTTTTACCATCGTTCTCCAAATAAAACTCGACGCTACGAGTACCAGCCTGGATTCGATCCTTATACCCTTGATCTGATTGATTTTGATCCTTTATTTCTATTTACTAGACTATTTTATTATATTTACAACATTGGTATTACTGTATATCTGTAAATATTTCTCATTAATGAATATTATGATGAAGTCACTTCAAAATTCTACTGATTTCTCCTTCGTGACTTCTCTCTTCAACGCGACTCTGGCGAAATCCTGCTACATATTTTATCACTATTATAAGTCATTAATTGATTTGAAATGAAGGATTTACAATTGAGTATAGTTTAACCGGTACCTCATGCCCCGGGCGCTACTCACAAAGGGGCGCTAAATGATCCGCAAAACAAAAATTGCTTTTCTAGGTATAAATAATAAAACTGTATTCAAATATAATAAATTGTAAACACATTAAAGGCGATAATTATGTTCTATTACTCACACATCTGTTTATCTCAAACAACTTCCGGTACTAGTTATATTAACAAACGATAAACCTTCTACAATACGATCCCATTCTATACATATCGATATTTTAAAACTTGAGTTCTAAGCTTGTTAATTAAAATTGTAGCGATCTTATAAAAAAAATATATAAACATTACATAACCATTAATAGCGGAACAGTTACACATATTCTTCATGTTAATAAACTAACTACTTTGTAGTTTTACTTGAATTATATCTTTCGATTCTCTACATTGAAGATACATATACAATTCGTTATAGATTATTCTAAAATTGATATTGAAGCCAAGAAGTTTTTTTTTTTGTTCACTATTTTATTTTTAACTGAATTTGACTGAAACTTGGCAGAATTTAAGTTCATGTTATGTTAGAATACTTTTTACCCCCAAATTATGGTACGGTTCTCTTGATAGAGGGGATGAAAATCAAACGTGTAATCATCGTCGGATGGAACGCTAAGGGCCTTTTTCACCAGTCATGGTAATCATACACCAAGAAGTAAAATAAGCCATTAGGACCTCTTTCGCTTCAATTAAGAAACTACAACTTTTCGATTCTCACTTGCGAATAGAAAAATGCCATAAATATATTATGCAATAAATATAAATTATGAAACTCGAAGGTGAAAAAGAATAATATATCACAAAATTTAATCCTGTGGATACTATCTGTAAAAAGCGTTAACGGCAACCGGTGATACACGCACATAATATAACACTAATTCCTTAACTTTTGAACATATCAAATTTTTTGCACTGCATCAAATTCGTAGTCCACCTCACCTGTGACCAAAATTAGTAGATACTTGTTTGTCAAGATTATTGTGAGAAATACTGAAACACTAAAAAGGCTAATCATCAATCATAAAATACACGTATCTAGGCAGGCTGCTTGCTTAACCTGTGACCTGCGCAGCAAACACATTCATATTTGCTTATCTGTCAAGGAAACAAACCAACATTGCTTAGTACCGTAAGTTTGAATAAGTTTTGCTAGAGTGTATGCAAATGTGTGCTCTAAAACCTAAATAATGCTTTATTTTAAGCAATTATACGCATATTTTATTACGAAACCTTGTCTTAAGCTAGTACCATTTTTAACACTAAATATTTATACCTACTTATGTTATAAAGCTGAAGTGTTTTTGTTTCTTTAACCGCGCTAATCTCAGTTTCTGAGCACTTAAACATGTACTTCTTGGTGTTTGATTACCACGACTGGTGAAAAAGGCCCTTAGCGTTCCATCCGACGATGATTACACGTTTGATTTTCATCCCCTCTAGAGAACCGTACCATAATTTGGGGATAAAAAGCATTCTAACATAACATGAACTTAAACAAAATAATAAACAAAAAAAACTTCTTGGCTTCAATATCACTTCACATCACTTCGGCCTAACGCAGTCCACTGTTGGACATAGACCTCCACAAGTTCACGCCAAAAATAACGTGAACTCATGTGTTTTGCCCATAGTCACCACGCTGGGCAGGCGGGTTAGTGACCGCAGGGCTAGCTTTATCGCATCGAAGACGCTGCTGCCCGTCTTCGGCCGATTATTTCAAAGCCAGCAGTTGGATGGTTATCCCGCCATCGGTCGGCTGTACAAGTACAAGATAGTGCACGATTTTTCTAGGTTCAAAATAATTCCTCGCTCAATTACGTCATCTATTCTAATCTGTGCTAATATTATAAAACTAGAGAGGTTTAGAGAGAGACATCCCGGTATTAAAAGAACGGTGATTTCACGGTCCTTTAGTCAGTCAAAAGGAACTGTAAATCAAATTTCAGTACCAATTTTTTCCATGTAATAAAATTAATAACGTGTTCTGAATAGAAGACTGCTATGGAAACATTATGATGATGGAAGTGAGGAAACATCATGAGCGTGGAACTATGTCAACGTCACTTCAGAATTCTCTCAATTGTGTAGATGGTTAAAATTTAGAATGTCATGTAGAATCAACATTTCTATGGAGAAATGAAAGGATACCTACTGGTCATATAAGACATTACGAACTGCCCGTCGTTGATGGAGTCTAGGAGTTGCAGCTTATAATGGATGATATCTGCTAAGGTGCAAACAATATTCGAAATAGGGATGGATCTGTGAAGAAGAAGCCAATGTCCCTGGCTGGCAATTGTCTGACCCTGTTCAGTATCCTAAGTTTTTTAGTAGCCAGATCGGCATAACTCTTCAATTGACCTCGAAATAGGCCTTCATTTGCAATGTAAGTCTCAAGGATCAAGGTGGTGTTCAAGAAATATCGGAGCTACAATGAAGGGGAGTTTGGAAGCGATAACCGCTCAAATTTGTATCGTCTTTTTCCCTTCCATCTCAGAGGTAATATGCCTGCCAGTATATAAACCATTATCTGAGCTATAACAAATTGTAAAACTCCAGCATTAATGAGCTTTTCGAGCACACTCATTCGATAACAACTTTATTCTGCGCTCATTAAGAAAACTGGTTATCAGAGTGTACGATCTTCAGAGAGATCATATAATGGGTTATCTGTGAAAAAAGCGTTTGAAAGTACCGAAATAATCGGAAAATCCTAATTCCGTTAAGGAAATGTACCGAAGTTACCGGATTTCAAAAACAAACCGGTTCCGGGAATCCTAGTTATCACTAATTATAAGTGATATAGGCCATATAAAAACCGAAAAGTAGTCCACGCAGGCGATGTTGCGGCAAAAAGCTAGTACGTATAAACAACAATCTTTCAGGTGTATTTATTAACTAAATTAATGCCACTTTTTGTATCAATAACACATTTATTCAGGGCATTTTATAGTAAATAATTTCACTAATATTATTATTTTATTTTTAATAATCATTTGCGTAACTCGATGCAACGTATTACATCAGATTAAATTAACGGCTTAAAAGCACGACCTTTGCTGTTGAAAGCGGCGCCATAAAGTATCCTTTGAGCTTAATGTCGCTTCGACACGTAGTGGCTGTTTGACACAATTGTATTTATATAATAATAACACTGAAAGTTTGAATTTGATTTCGTTGATATTTTATCGAGATAAATACATTATTTTTAAGTAAGTACGCTTCAGTTAGAACAGAATTCTAAATTAAAATTTTTCTTTAAAATAAGAGAAATTAAATTACGTTATGTATCTACTCGTTTTAACATTTCGTATATTGTGATAATTTTATGTCTATTCCAATACTTAAATCAAAACAATTATTCGTGACAAAACTATTTTATTAACAAACAATGTATAATTTACGCGTCTTCATCAGTTAAAGCATAATTTTGCAATTAATTCAACTGCTGGTACCCACGTGTAGTCGTGTCTACGCTGGAGACAACAAAATAAAATAAAAAGGACAAAGATGGCGACGCGTCGGCGCCTGCGCATTGCTTTGCACTTTTTGGTCTGTTATTGAAATCGTGGTTATGAGTTCGTTTCCTGGCTAATTATACTAGTAAGTACTATTTGCGTTAGATATTCATATGAATATCTTTAATATTTTACTGTACTACATTGTTTTATAAATGAAAGTTCTTTGGAATAGTTGTGATTTGATGCTCGATAAAACGAAAATACGTCTCGTTAAGGAAACAAACGCATAAATGTATAGAACAGAATGGAATGGAGCACTAGAATTTTATATTCTAGATGCAAAAAATCTCTCGTAGGATATTTTTCAGATGTTTCACTTCTGAATTGCACACACACACACACACACACACACACACACACACACACACACACACACTTTTACTTAATACTCATATCAAATATATTTACGACTGAAATATATAATACTAAAATATTTTGACGTTCATTCATACGTAAAATATGTATTAAAAAATGCAAATTTTGTATTTCGTACATTAAATTAATATTCTAAAAATAAAAAAAATTATGTTCTTCTTCTTCTTCAGGTTAAAATGGCTTTCGCCAATGTCACGATTCATATAATGTTTCGTACATTCTATACTTATGAATTGTGATTCATAACTTTGAGCTTAGAAAGTTTTACTTTATGTTCATCGAAATATTTTATTTTTTGTTCACAATTATACAGTGGATCAAAAAATATAATATTATTTATGGCAATGGTATATCTGTGGTTCTTTCCAACTTGCCTTCATCAATACAGCCTATACAGTCCACTGCTGGACATAGGCCTCCACAAGTTTACGCCAAAAATAACGTGAACTCATGTGTTTTGCCCCAACTTGCATTGCAGAGCAATTATTCACGATATTCTTACAAACTTAATTTATTTTACTTATTATCCGAGCGGTCTGTCATCACGAGGTAAGATAATACGATCTGAGTGGATAGAGGCGTTGCGGTTGAACTGCTAATGAGTTTCAACAAGTAAATCTGCTCTATGAGGAAACTGCGGCAGAGCTGCGGTTTCCATATCTCGTGACCATATTTTTTACATATATATTTTTGTATAGCAAAGCTTAGCCTAACACGCTGATCCACGACATATTTTGACTATATTTGTACGTACTGTACCAATGTAACACTTAATACTTAATTCATCAAGCTACTCCAATATAGTTTGGAGGAAATAAATGTTCCAAATTTCTGATGAATATACTTATCAAATTTTTTCATAAATTATGAAGAGATAAGTTTTAAACATTAATTTAGCACTTGGAAAACAACTTATCTGAACGAATCAATTAACAGAAAAGCAAAATAACATAACACATTACCTAAAAGTTCGAATACCATTGATTGAGAAAATAATTTGAATAGCCATTCATAATTTTTTACACAAAGTAAGTTGTATCCAAATAAAGTTATCACTCATAATTTTTTACAATATTTCGTTAGCTAGGCCAATCTATGAGGCCAATAATACAAGAAAACTAAATATAACTTCTATCATCTAATCTCGGTTTAATCTTAATTATATCTTAGTTAACAGTATGTTACTAAGCAGAACAGGTCATGTGAATTAAACTTTCATCTTTATAACCACAGAGGCACAAATTTAACAATTTCATTAAATCAAATTTAGCTACAGTAAATTATCCCCATTAGAGTACAGTAAATTTATACCCATATAGTAAAATGTAAAATATTAATAATGAAACAGGGAAGTGAGTACTTTCAGTTTTTTGTTTATTTGTAAGATGTTTATTCAATGACTTTTTAGTTGATATAGTTTTATATACTAATGGTCGCCCAGTGGTCAAAATTCGACCATAATTAAAAATATAAGTTAAAAAAAAACAATAAATAATGAAAATAAAGAACCTTTTTTTTAAAATTTCATTTTGACTACAGACTGACAATCAACAAAAGAGCGTAATAATAATTATGCGCGTGTGTGTCAAATACATGGTAGTGTGTGTAATGTTTTTTTATTGATTTAATATATTTTTATGCATAATTTTTAAAAAATATTAGCATCCTGCACTCATTCTCAAAATAAACTAAGAAGTGTATGAAATTTCATAGCCCTCCGTCCGCGCAATTTTCTTAAAAAGGAGTACAAAATTTTTGCTTCACGTATTAATATATAGATAAAATAGCTTAGTAGTTCAAACGCAAAAAGTAGATAATAAAGTACATTTGGCTTTGCTTAAAAAAATTTAAACAGTCTATAATTGTTTACAGATGAGCAAAAAAAAACTCTTTTTCCAATATGAAGAACTTCAAGCTACTTCATAATGACTTGGCGGATAATTTTCTTATTAAGAGAATTTTCTACAGCATAATTTTGCATAATAGTCTAATGACACAAAATGTCTATATGTGTTTTTTTTTCTAATTATGCATTTATTTTTCTTCAACACTACAACATATTTTTACCTCCGTTCTAATGACTGTAACTCACATATTATGGCTTATGTCGTAAACTCATTACACTTGTTTATAGTTAATGGCAGTTAATATGAAAACTGAGATTGATTGCTAATAAAACGCGTAATAGCCTTCTTACGTTAGAACTTAATAGCAATTTCGTAAGAATAAAATAAGGCCTGGCCATTGACCCTTGGTATTTATAAAATTATAGTTATTATTTTATCGGGAATGTGATTGGAGAATATTACGCAATGCTTTTTATAATAAACTGTTTGGATTGTGTAAATTATGTTGCTGGCATTGATTTTGACGTCTATTGGAGTGAATTGTGTATCACGTTTCGTGGTTTATCAGAAAAAAATGTTTAGTATCAATCTTAGACTATCACTTACACGACCTCTACTAGGTACCTAATCGACCATTCCGAGTTTCATTCAAAACTAATTTAACTCTTATGTTTCTTATGTTGAGACGATTTATCAAAGTTGGCTGAAAAGAGCTTACAAAGTAAAATATATACCTATATGAATAAAGATATGCATAAAATTTTTACTACATTTTATGTATAAAAGTATAAATACTTGGTATAATCATTTTCCCTTCACATCTTTAGGTTTTCAAATTCTGTACTCTATGAATTTTTCTGATGTCAAGACATCCCCTTTACTTTAATAGAGTGTCAGCACTCACTCAAGTTTTCAAAGTTGTTACGAATTTCAAAAACAACTCTATTCGTTTTCTGTTTGTCAAACTTTTGGACCAAACATTTATTTCTGAAATTGAAACAAACCTTTTAAATTTAACTTTAAATATCTTAGTACAGATATGATTTTAAATTCAAAACATCTTACTCTCATCATCTATACGATTCGAAATCAATTACAAAAATACACGGGAAACAACATTGTAAGTATGTATATTATAATGTAAACTCATACATACATGCCATATTAACAAGTTCAAATAAGTATATTGTTGCGTGTCTGGCCGACATTAATATTAATAAAAGTTAAATTTTATTGGTTATTAAAGAATAAAATGTAGGCTATAAAAGATATTACACATTAACATGAGTCGACGTTTCATCGTTCGTGTCTTCTATAAAAATAAGATTCGAATATTTTATATAGGACAGTAATTTTTATGTAATAAAGAGTTCCTACATATTAAAGCTATCAACAAATTTATTAAAATGTAAATATCGCATGTTTCTCTTTTTAAACAACATTTTTTAAAACTAAGGTAGTAAATAATTAAAATACTTATGTAGATTCTATACTAATCTTTTTGAAGGACCTATCTCTTGACGAAGAGTCCTCAAGAAAAGATTCTTTCTTCGCAAAAGTTAATCTAAAGTGTCCTTGATGATTATATCCATAAATAAAACCATCTTTATAGTAATCGTATAACTTTTCTTGTATCAATGTATAAGATTAATTTTTAATTAAAAACTTATTTTAAACCAATTCTTAAATATCATATTTTTTAATATCGACGCCATAAAATAAAATGAAATTATTTATACTATAAATACGGTGATACGTAAACATAGGCGGAATCGGAAAAGCGAAAAACAATCCGGCCACACGCCAAAAATTGCTTTGTGAAAACGTCGAAATAAAATCCCGCCGAGTTACGAATTCGTCAAATATTGGCAATATATTTCACTGCGGAATTTTTGGCTGGGAACTGTTTTCTGTTTACAGTCTGGCTGTTCGATGTTACCATATTTACAAGGTAAACAGAGAGAAATCTGGAAAATTGGGAATTCACGCCTCAAATATGCACTTGCCTATATTACATTTGAAACAAAAATGTTTCTATGCCGCTATTTCATGCTAACGTTTTTAGTAAATGAACTTTTCCAATTTTGTTTGATGGTAAAATTTGCTTTAAATCATATTGGGCATTAAAATTGAAACTACCCATTTTATTTTTTAGGTAATGGCTTTTCAAAACAGAAATGAAATAGCCTTTCAAGTTATGAAATAAAACTATTTTGCACAGATTAAATTAAAAACTCCTGACAAATTTTCTTAGCAATGAGTTTCAATAAATTAATTGCAGTGCCGTAAAGTCATATGTCATTGTTACTTAACTTTGGTTCCGCTTATGTTTTTATTTATTTCTTCCACTTGACGATGACGTTAAGTTAGACAAAAACCCAACCTCCTCAATAGTATAACTCAGGTAACAATCATCAAAACCTGCACTTACCTGCAAAAGGAACGTCGCATACATATTCCTCAACACAGTTGTCTGTATTCCCGCTTCGGTCAGTAGCGCCACTCGCGACCGACACGGCGGACGGCGCTCGCAATAAAATGACTTCAGTTTCAGTTTGACTGTCGCGTAGCATAGACCTCCTCTTGTATTCCTGTAAAAGAAAACTTTAATAAAACTACAGAAACACTAACTACTTTATTATATGATGTACACTTCATGTAATCGTTTGTAATGAATAATTAAACATATGTTGATAAGTTCCATAACTATTTATTAAAGTAAAATTATTTATTTTGAGAAACATACATTTTATTTAAGATGTTTTATAGGCTAAGGTGGCATCAATTAATTACGTGAGAGAATCCTTCAATAGAAAATGATTAGTGCATCGTATCTTTATCATACTATTCACCTAGGCCGCAACAACTTTGAGAAGGAGGCCGACAGGAGGATTCGGTTGGGCTGGGCGGCGTTTACCAGGCTTCGTCGAGTCTTCACTTAGAAGGTTCCGCAATGCTTGAAGACAAGTCTTCGAGCAATGCGTCCTGCCCGTGTTAACATACGGAGCCGAGACGTGGACCCTGACGAAGGGACTGGTCCACAAGTTTAAAGTCGCTCAACGTGCAGTGGAACGGGCTATGCTTAGGGTTTCTCTCAAAGATAGGATTAGAAATGAGACTATCTGCGAGAGAACGAAAGTAACCGACATAGCCCACAGAATTAGCAAGTTGAAGTGCCAATGGGCTGGTCATCTGTGTCGCAGGCTGAAGTGATGTTTATCATAAAAGGTTGACATTATTTTTTTACGAATAAGAAATATTAATGTTAGAAAAATACTTGTTCATATTTCGTAAATCAATAAATTGTTTCCAAACAAATTAATTTATTTATAATTAGTTACTAAATTCTTCTGTCAATGCATAATTATAGTGATGAATATGATTATGTATGATTTAGCTATATTTTAGTGGAGAAAGAATTTTTACTTAATTTAACCCAGCTTTTCCCCCTCTCCCACGTGTTATTTTGCTCGACAAAAATATATCACGTAATTAATGGATACCCCTAATTGTTGCTTAGCTATGAAAATAAAACATACAAACAAACAATTTCATACTCCTTTATTAGTCACAGATGTATGATATATTATATGCCAACCTATAATTACATTATAATATGATATTAATCGCTTCATTTCTTACAATTAATATAAGGCTTAGAAGTATACTTATAGGTACTATACTGCCTTATAATTAAAAGCCAAAAGTGAATCTTTGCATACATATTTCATAGCATACATATACAAAACAGCGGAGATAATAAAAAGTAAATAAAAATCTTACCATTTCAGTCGCGTCTTCAAATCTTCATTTTAAAATATAGTCGTACATTGACATCGTTAGACCAAAATATAAAACAATAGTAGTGTAATTTCGTACATATACTTTATAATTTTTTTTTTAATCAAAGTAAAGTTATCCACAAATAAAATTTGTTGTCTTTTTATCAGAATAGTACCACGCAGAGATACCAACATTACACGCACATTCTATCTATTTAATAAACTATGTTCGCGTTGTTACTTAAGAATGTTAGGTAGAGTACGATACATGTTCTGCCTTCATCTGACACGTGTAAAGAGCCTACGAGTCTTTAGAATAAATGAAATACAGCTCATGCCCTAGCAGTCACAGGTTCGATCGCCAAAAATGACAACAATGATGAATTTGTATAGACTAAATAGGTGCTTGTCTGGGCGTTTGTGTTTGTGGTGTGTATGTTTCCCAATCACCCACGCAAGGTTGACTTCGTATTGTGAGCCGTTCAATTAGTTTTAAGAATGTGTGTTTCAAATGTTAGTTAAAGTTTGAAAATTTTATAAAAAAAGCATTAAAAAGTATAATAAAAATCGGTTCAGCACCAAAAATATGTAACATACAAACAATAAATAATATATGGATATTAAAATATATGTAATGCGGAAATTTATTGAGGGCTGGGCGATTTTACTTGTGTGGTTTTGGACCCCCCCCCCCCCAGAACCGAAGTAATTTCTAGGGGACCTTAGAGTGTGAGGCATTTACTTATTGCCTTTAGTCCGGTTTTAAAACGTCAAATTGAATAATTGCCTACACATTTTCTAAGGCGTTTGTTCTTTCAATAGTTTGTGCACTCTGTATTATAAATGTATATTTTTCTAAACCTAGTTTAAAACATAATTTTACTGAATATGCCATTGCTTTCAAAGTCAAGTTGTTTTGTAGGTATTGCTTCTTCGCTTACTGCCTGTGAGAAGGTAAAGTTCTTTAAATTTTCCATTTTTGTTTCTATAACTTTTTTAATTTATCCACATAAGCGTATATTATTATTATATAATAGTATATAGTCGTGGATATCAGTGACTATAGAAAAGTAAGTTTGTTTTGTGAAGTAATAAGAATGTGCCGATAAAAAAATAAAGTATCTACATTTTTGAAAAATAAAAAAAAATCATATGATTTTTATTTTTGTGAAGTTTTAGTTAGACGAAAAAGTCTTGTTAACAAAGCTATATAATATTAACGAAATTATAGTAAAACAAATTCCAAACTTAAAAAAAGGATAAAAAAAAAACAAATAAAATTACAATAAAAATGTTTATTTTATAAACGAAATAAAATTGGAAATAATACAAGATGTCTTATAATAATAAAAAATGGTAAATTATATGAATTAAACTATATTTAGTATTTATTATATTAAAATAACATCAGTAATTTATTCAAATAATTTTGAATAACTTAATACTCCATTGGGTATGTCAAGTGTTGGCTGAGTCAGCGTAGACTTCAGACAAGACTTTATACACGTACAAATTAGCTACAAAATAATAGAACTACGTCAAGTCTAATTTATATTGCTTATCACATTTTGATCAGTCGTACAATCATTTAATTTTAATTAACACATGCGCCTGTACAATTTTTTATTAATTCTGTAGCTAACTTATTACAACCATGTTTGATAATTTTCTTTAACAGAATAAGTTCTTTGAATTGAACTAAACACTAATTATTATTAGTTTGTGATAATAAATTATAGTTCAATCTAAGATCCGATTCCAATGTGGAATAAAAATTGTGATATAATGTTTCGTTGTTTTTATTTATTATTCACGCAGTGTCGTAAGACTGTCTTATGTCTACCTTACTCTAAGCACTAAAGTATCTAGTCTATACCTATTCGCGATACTGTCATGTCGGTAATAGAATAAAAAATATAACTACGTGTAAAAACTGAAATTGTTTTGTAAATTTTTAACATCTATATTAAAATATACTTTTAAATGCAATTTACATAACAATTTCTAACTACAATAACATTAAATATAATAAACATTTACTTAAAATCTATTTTCAGCACCTTAAAACGTTTACAAGGAAATTTATAAAAAAAAAAAAAAATGTCTATGTACAGAAAATAAAATCATAATTATTAATATTTCATTCAATATAGCACCATAGACTAAAACACTCACATCATTTTCTTAATTCATTTTTAAGTTTTATAAAAATACTAAAAAAGCATCAGCTATTTGAATCGCCTTGCGATTTTTTCATAATTCGTATTTCTTCTACAACTTCCATTATTAGCTGAAATTTTCAAATGTACAAATATATTTATAGAAATACCATCTTTTCTATTTTAATAAAAACATGCCCATGCAAATTTACTTTTTTATATAATAAATATTGTGTATTAATATATGACCTTTGTGACCTTGTGACCTTTTCTAAGTGTCTCACTAATTAGGGTTAGCGTAATTAGTGTGCAACGATAGAAAAATTCAGCAAATATCAAATTGTTAAATACATCATCGTCGTTAAAAATATTCTATCTAATAAGTTAAATCAGCTAAATTATAAAAATAATTGATAAATATTAGTCACAAAGTATTTTAGAATCTAAAGTTTAATCGATTTTTGCTGTGAGAGTAGATAATATTAGTAATGAAAACTAAATGTTATGTCACGTTAGTATTTCTAGGAAAATAACAATCACTAGCGGGAAATAAAAATTAAAAATAAAATCTAAATATAATCATCATTCTCGGTAGGAAAATAAAAAGATACAATCTACAAATATTAAGAAACAAAATGAACTAATAGTATGCGACAAGGACTTTGTGTGCTAGATATCTTTACTCAGGACTAACCTGACTCAAGGGCCTTATCCTTTCGTGTATGCTATTTTCCGCTTGTTTTGCTGAAGGAGGTGGATGGTCAGGAGTCGGCGGCTGTTCATAGTGAGTCGGTGACAATGGAATATCAACCCTCGACCCATCAGAATACCGTTCACATTCGCTCGGACTATTCATTGATTGATCGTCTAATAGACTTTCAAGAGAAGACCTTTCCTGATTCGAGTACTTTCTCACTCTCTTATCTGCCATTCTGACTTCGAAGTTCTCGTACTGAGGACCGAAAGTGTTTCTCCTTAATTTTCGCCTAGGATTCTGTTCCTTTATGACAACATTTTCGTACATAGCCGTGATGGCTACGGGTTGCGTGCGATTTCTAAGACTAGGCCGAGGGTTTGGCACTGGGATTGCTCGCGGTGAATTGTGGTTTTCTTCGTACTCCGAGTAGGATAGCTTACTGTCGACGTACTGGTCGACAGATCTACCGTGTTTGAGGTAATGTTTAGCACCCTGTAACAATGACATTTTATTGCAAAAACCATCCTGACAAACACTCATACACTAAAGCTATAAAAAGAACACATGGTAATACCAAATCTATTATTCTATGGTCTTTTAGATATTTGCTACTTCTATTTAGAGTTTGGTGAGTACATAAATCAAATAATTTACGACTGTTTCCTACGGATGTCTCACCTGTATTTCATCCAAGTCATCCTGACTCCTCGCGTGGGCTCTCAGTTCATAGCTGTACCCAGAGGATGGAGAATTTACGTGGGTAGGGGACACTGACAAGTTCCTTCTGGGGGGCTTCTTAGGAGGGGTGGGCTGTAGAAGTTATATGAGGATAATCATTTGTACTTGGGATAGAGGGATTATATGTTAACCAAAACGACCCATCCATGACGTCATTCAGTATATTTTTAAAATACTAAAATACCTCTAGTAAAAAAGCCTCAAATTTAAAAAAGAATATTTTAATTCTTAATCTTTAATTAATTCATACTCAATAAAATTCTTAATCTTTAATCTTATCACTTAATTTTTAACTTAATCAGCAAATATATTCTGTCTCTAATTCAGAGTATGATGAAAACAACCTGTTCTAAGCACTCTTAACGATGATACTAGTACGTAAGGTGACCTGAATCTAGGTCTATTAATCCTAATGGTTTCCGAGCAAGGACCACAAATAGATAAGCGAGAACAAAGTATTCAATGAAAATAGACGGGAACCATCTCTATATAGAGCGGACCTCGTTGACATCGTGGATAAAGATAAGTGATCACAATTGCGTAATTGTAAATTTCAAATTGTGAGGAACGCTTAGGTACGGTTTAAAACACTATACTTGTATGACAAATGAAGCAAAATTGAATAGAAAATTATTTCCGTTGTTCCATATTTTGATTACACGTTTATTGTGTGTAACTTTTTCAAAGTACTCGTATAATGGAATAATGATAAAATACAACGCACTTTTGTAGACACTATCAATTGAAATTTGATGTATTCTTATGTTATATACATATGTACATATATGTACAAGTCATTGACTTAATAAATACTTTATCCTATTAAAATATTTATATTGTATGCAGATAATATATAAAAGTACAAGTTAAATCACAAAATTTATATTGATACAAATCACATAGAAAAACTACTACAAAATTTTATTTTTAATATTAGGTGCTATAAAGACCCGACTAGTTTATGATTAGGATGCGTGTTTAGTATGAATTAGTAATAATAATTATTCTCAATAGAATACTTTTCTTGTATCTTATAACAGCGTAACGAAAGGTCCGAGTAATTTAATACTGAGCCACGGATAAGGGTTAAATTGGTAGCAGCCGGCCGTTGAATGGACAATTTTCAACATAATAGCCTGTTAGACATGATAGCTGGCTCTCGGCAAATTTCTCTCCAATTCATTCTAACGAGATATTAAGCTCCTAAATAACGATTTATTAGTGGGTTGTGATATTTTAAAACAAGTGCAAACAACCTCTGAGCCTGCAACGTCTATAAAGGCAAACCAATATTTATAAAATAATTATATTTATACTATTTAGAATTTTAGATCATTGACGTACCCAGAATTTAGAAGGGTGAACAAAAACAAATAAATGTAGAAGTCAGTAACTAGTAGAAAATTAAATTCTTTTTATTTACTGCAACATTTATTGATTTTCACTATCTGTACTATTTTAATAATAGCTTGCGGCGGTTTTGACAAAGCTAAAAAACTTCTTTATTAAAATATAAATTAACAATTATTAGTTTCGAGCCAGAGTGGATCAAATGCCCCAAGTTGCCCCACCGTGGATACACCCATAACTTAGATGAAACATTTCTAGTACCTACCTAGATTTACTATAATTTTTTACCTACTATGGGCGGTATGACAGAGTATTAGAAAGATGTTAAATGACAATTTACCTTCAATATTCAATTTAAAGTCAATCTTATTCAGTTAAGAATAATATAGAAATTTTTGAATATTTAATAACTTATAAGGTAAAATATATCTATTTTCTATGTACTTAATGATTCTGACATAAGTATTTGTAAGACAAGTATAAAGCTTTTACTTTTACTTTTTTTTCGAACTAATAAATATTATTTACTAAATTTAAATTCATGTACCTATAACAAGTTTTTACATTATGTAGATATTTCATAGATGTTTACAAATAGTTCTTAATTACGATATCTTTAGCACTCACGGATGACATCCCAATAAATTTCTAATTATCTAGCGCATCCCAATAAATTTCTAATTATCTAGCGGATATTGTAAAAAATTTTGACGCACAAAAACATTAAATGTAGATGGAAATAAAAAAGTAACAAAAAGTTATAGTAGAATTTTTAATTTACTTATCCGGTCGTTTCTAGCTTTCGAAATACTTGAACGTATTTACGCTAAGATATTTTACTTAAGTAACAAACAGAATCATTTGTAAGCAATAAATTTGTTACAAGTGCTAATATTTCAACACTCGACCTAATTCCAATTGAATTCTGTATAATGTCAGAGAATCTAACCGAGTGATTTCATTAAGACTATGGTTGGTTAATTTTTCTGAAGATAACAAAACTAACCTCAGCGGCATTTAGGTTAATGATTGTTTATAAAGCTTCTTTTTAAACCTCCTCTTTTGTGTGGAATAAGCAAGACTGGTAGAGAATCATTTAAACAACAACTCTTTTATGAATGGACGCCGATTATAGCCGAGCTAGTTCATCAATTCTCATCGACATTTTTCATAAGCGCCTGAGGTTTCTATAAGAATTTTCCGTATACTTGCTACCTAAATAGATTATTTCCATACCAACTAGTAACAAACGGTTAAAAGTTTGGGCAGATTTAGAAACAAGTATTATAAGTAACTTTGATCAAACCTTGATCAAATTTTAAGTATATCTGTTTGCTCATAGCAGACAATACTTAATAAAATAATTATAAAATTGTATTAAGAACCCACTATATATAATTGTGTTTGCAGGCAAACGAAGGAAAATCGACTTCAATTATATCGACAAGTAATGTGATAAACATCGGCTTTCGATTAAATTATAAATCATTAAAATCGGTACACCCAGCAAAAAGTTATGCGGATTTTCGAGAGTTTCCCTCGATTTCTCTGGGATCCCATCATCAGATCCTGGTTTCCTTATCATGGTACCAAACTAGGGATATCCCCTTTCCAACAAAAAAAGAATTATCAAAATCGGTTCATAAACGACGGAGTTACCCCCGAACATACATTATATATATATATAATGTATGCCGTGTATATATATATATATATATATACACGATAACCGGTAACGGTAACCTCCTCCTTTTTTTGAAGTCGGTTAAAAATAAAAACATGGATAGGAAAATATGCTAGCTTATTATTTATTATGACTGATTCATCAGATTTTATTTAAATCTAAAATAGTATATTAATTAAATCAGTTTCGTTACTCCAGTTGTTATATTTAGAAAGCAAATTTTCCTTATGCGTTTCCGCGAACATTTGAACGTTTTGGAATCAAAGTACCTACATCAAAGGGAATTATATTAATCGTCGTGGTTCCGACAAGCTCACTAATACGTCGCCAATATAATCGCCAGTGTTTTGTGTTACGGCTGTTACTTTATTAAGCGTAACATATATTAATTATGAAATATAAAAAAAAATTGTATAGGTCATATTATTATTTTTAGGATTCCGTACCTCAAAAGGAAAAACGGATTATTATCCCTTATAAGATCACTTTATTGTCCGTCTGTCTGTCAAGACCCTTTTTATCAGACACGCGTGGAGGTATAAAGCTGAAATTCCTATCAAATACACAGGTCTACTGATCCTTGGATCTGCGAAAAAATCAAACTTCTAAGCCAACGCAAGCAAAAGATACAGCTGTTTATGCTGCAAATTTTAGACACTAGCAAGGGAATCAAAACTTACTGGGTACTTCCCGTGAACTCAGAATCTTGAAATTTGGTAGGTACGAATCAACACCTTATAATAAATAAAGGAAAAATCAATAAAGCATACATCTTTAAACATTTTTGAATATCATATCAAAAATTGACCGCTCCAGCGGGGTTCGAACCCGCGTCTCCGACTGACCGTGTCGGCGCTCTAGCCAATTAAGCTATGGAACGATGTACCCGCTAGAGCGAAATTTTTGATATGATGATTTTTATTTTCGGTTTAAGCGAACCGTGGCGCCGTCTATAGTGAGTTCTTTACAGAGACCCGTAACTATTCAAAGTTTCATATTACAATGAAAATCTTTGACAGGAGACGACACCATACATTTTTAGTTACGTCATATAATAAAATTATTTTTTATAATTTTATTTGTACAACCCTCGGTGCGCGAGTCCAACTAGCACTTGGCCGGTTTTTTTTATAAACCTTACCCTAACTATATAACACAAAGACTGATTAAAGAACAAAAAGAAAACAAGTATTAGCCGAATTGTTGTAGCCCTTCGGAAATTAAGCGCGGACATAGATATCGGAGAGTCATTTTATTTATAAACTAGACGTGCCCGCGACTTCGTCCGCTTGGAATTTAACAAAAAAGTTATTGTTCAGTTCACAGAGTTATAAAATACATACATTTTTAAAACTGCTGTGTGACTACGGCACTAAAGAATTTAGCCACCCCCTCTCTTCCCGTGGGTGTCGTAAGAGGCGACAAAGGGATAACAAGGTTCCACAACCACCTTGGAACTTAAGAAGCCGACCGATGGCGGGATAACCATCCAACTGCTGGCTTTGAAATACACAGGCCGAAGACGGGCAGCAGCGTCTTCGGTACGACAAAGCCAGTACTGCGGTCACCAACCCGCCTGCCCAGCGTGGTGAATATGGGCATAACACATGAGTTCACGTTATTTTTGGCGTAAACTTGTGGAGGCCTACGTCCAACAGTGGACTGTATAGGCTGTAATGATGATGATAATGATGATTTTTAAAACAAAAGTAGCCAAGTTACTCCTTATTATACTCGTATCAGCTATTTGCCAGTAAAAGTCCCGTCAAAATCGGTCCATCTGTTTCAGAGTTTAGCCGGAACAAGCAGACAGACAGACAGACAGACACAGAAGAAAATTGTAAGAAATGTTATTTTTGTATATATACCGTGTATAGGGTACATCCATATGCATTTAGTAAAAAGCGGTTATTTTAATATTACAAACAAACGCTCCAGTTATATTTATTTGTATAGATATAATTAATACTATTTTTCTCCAAATGTATTCAAAATGTGTTCAACAAGTGATTCTATATCAAAAGAAGAATTTAATAACAATAAAAATTCACGTTAACACAAACGTAACACATATAATCCTATCATATAAAAAAATGTCTTAAGGCAACATAAATAATCAAAAATTTCGATTCGATTGCTTTACAAAACAATCCAATCGTTTCAATTTAAGATTCATTGTAATCGTATAAACGTACTATCGAGGCCCACTGACCTAAATTCGGACGCTGAAATAGTTTACTAATAAACACAAACATTAGGAACGCGATCGCTATCGCATGTGGTCAGATTAACTGAATGTCTTTCGGATTTCATTTCGTTGTTGGATTGCGGTTCAACTATTTAACCTACATCAATTCACTATCTTTATTAACACTATCTATATAAGAGGAAAATATGGAGCTTTTCAAATACCAAGCGTTTCCACACTAAGCATAAAAGTGGTTACAAAGTTTACAGTTTTACTATTAATATATGTATAATATAAATCCTAAACTGCTCTTTAATAGCAACAGAATCATATCCCGTAGTTTCCATTGTAATTTAAAGAAAAAAATCAGCAAATCAAATCTTATACATAAAATTCTCCTCCAATACTCCTTCGAAACGGCCGGACCGATTTTTATAAAATTTTGTGTGCATATCGGGTAGGTATGAGAATCGGCCAACATCTATTTTTCATAACCCTAAATTATGAGGAAGTGAGGTGGGGATTAAGAGGGTTAATAACATATATGGCAAAATAACGTTTGCGTGGTCAGCAAGTTAAAATTCTAAAAATATATTTCCAGTTCTTAAATTGAAACAAATACCAAATACCGTTCCAACGTTCCGAATACAAAGCTATACTATGAGCTATACACCTCTCTATCAGGTCTGGCAATTCGCCAAACGCCAGTCCGCGAAATCCTATTTCCGTAGATTTCGACCGTTTTGCAAGCAAAGAATAATAATTTGGAGACCAGTCTTTTAAACTGCTATTACACTATCTTAAAGTGACAGCGTTGTCAGTATGGCATCGAGCTAGTCTATAGGTAATGGGGCGCCGATTTATGGGGTTTCGGTTTTGGAGCTCTAAGCTCTGATCCTTCCCCTGTATGGGGAAAGAGGCCTATGCCCAACAGTGGGATATTACAGGTTGAAGCGCAAGAGCGCGGTTTTGGGGGTTAGGTGGGGGAGAAGGCGGAGGAGTGAGTTACCCTCTGGTACCACTCCCACCGTGTGAAACCACATGGTTATGGAAATATCATGGTTAAAGTTTTGAGAGTAGAATTGTGTTATTTAGAGCTATCAAAATACTTCAGAGCTCCGCGTCTGAATCCATCTTAGCTCTGGCGCTGCGGGAAGTGCACTTATGCTCCGTTTCGTAACTTTCACACGTTATTTTCAAACAGGAGTACGTAAAAACGATCTCGACTGCAAGATCAACAAACGATATATAAATCGTCGCCCGACTGTCTGTAGCCTTACCTAGCATTGTGAAATCCGTAGAAGCAAACCGTAAACTTGAGCTGATACATATTGCTTTTAGTAAAACAAATCCCTGCATTTTTGTTTGTTTTTTAGAAAATTGACTTAAAAAATTATCAAAGGCCAATATTAATTTTTACCGACGATCTACGTAAGATTGCGGATGGAGGCTGGATGAGGATTGCGGAAAACCGGAATGTTTGGCGCGAAATTAGGGAGGCCTACGTCCAGCAGTGGACTGCAATAGGCTAATGTGTATGGATGTATTTAATATTAATTTCTTTATCCAAACACACCCTCACACATACTGCAAACACACAAAGACGGATGTAATTTTCCAGAAATTGGCGGGTATACAAATATTTACTGCATAAATCACGAATGAGGGAAAAAATTAATATTATTTTACATTCGAATATAAGTAACTGACTAAACTGCTATACAAGGTAACGCAATATGAATATTTTTGTTGATTCGGAGATAAACTGTCGCCGCAGACATACGTTGAGAAAAAAGGCAGCAAAAGAGTAGGGTTAGCTGATTAATAATTAAAAAAATTGATATAATTTCTCTTACACATACGAATTATACAATTTTCTGTGCAATCTGAGAGAGGTTACAAGCCTCTCCACAGTTAAACAGCTTTGAACAGCATTCTTCAATACATTTTTTAAAGAAGCACAAACAATATTGAATATTTAATCTTAGATTCGTTAAATTTTATAATAATTGAATAATAGTTACGAGTACTCGTAATAGCAGTCAATAATGAGTTACGTATTTCTATTTTCTATTTTTATCTGTTAGATCATTTGTCAACTCTCCCCCCTACTATGGCTTAAATTATGTTTTTTATATCTATATTAAATAAAACTGTTACGACAATCTAAATCTACCAGCTTTAACTTATTTATACATTAATTTATAGCTCATCTGTAAGTGTATGTATCCTTAATCTTTGACACATTGTTGCATGTATAGCCGCCATATGGGAAATTACGAAACATGAAATTAGGTTATGGAGTCCTTGACATGGGGATATATAATTTTGTTTAGTATATTTTATTTTGGCATCGATTTCAATCGCTATGACGTAGTTTCAAATTTAATCAGATTATTGGTATAATCTAATTTGAATTTTTAACTGACCATAAAAAATAATATGTTTACACCCAACATTTATAAACCACGGTTTAAGTAAATTTTTGGGGATAAATAAGAGAAAAGAATATCATTATATAATATTAATCAGGAATATCAAGTGAGGGCATCGTTTCCTTAAAATCTTTGACCACCGCTCAAATACATAATAAAATGAAACTTACATTTATTCACAAAAACAATATCCTCACAAATAACATCACTACACATAAAAACTCACATAAAATATTCGACCACTACACAATTGTAACAAACTAACAAAGTGCGACTCTACCGCACGCTACCATCGCACTCGACGCGCGACTGACATTCTAATTCTTACGATGCTAAAAAATTCCTGTGCCCATGTGGGTACGCTGTTATGATTACGGTTAATCGGATCTTGCATATACATAATTCGCTTGTATATGGAACGGATGCGTCTATGTTTATACGTAAGACATATTTGAGCCGCTGGATTAACTGAACTCGTAGATAAATATTGCTTGTGAGAAATAACAGAAAAAAAGTTTTGAAATAAATCTTCTAACTAAATCGCCGAAATATATATTTCTTACGAATAACAGAAAACGATCAACAGAGTTATTTAGACTTCCAAACGACGCAACATATTTTCTTTCACATTTTATTTTTATTTTTAATATTATCATTATTATTATTAACAATATTTGTTAAATCACAATCTTATATATTAGGTATAAAAAATAATCGCCAAAATGTATTTACGTCCGTAAGAACGACTCGACTACGGAAAAATAAATTTTTATTTTTGTGATCGTTAGAGTCAGGACAAGGTTTGGTCTAAAGAAAATTTAAAAATAAATTGATATATTCACGAAATAAAAAACAGTCGTACAAAGGTCGCCAGGTCAGCTAGTTTGATAAATACTAAGTTGGATGTATTTCTTAAGAAATACTAAACTTGTGTGTAATTTCAGAACCTGTTATGAGGCTTTTTTATTACATTACATGAAAATGAAGGATAACACGATCTTTTTACTTTTCTACTTGTCAATTAAAAAAATATGTTCATATTTATCTATTTCAACAAAGACATAAACGGTTTCCATTAGAACTATTATAAAAATCGATTTGTAAAAGGATATATCCGGAAAGAATGGACCATTTCATATTTCAAGCTAACTAATTGTACAGTTTTAATTTATGGTCATACGACATCCGTATCCACAAGTGACAACTGGCAACAGACGACATGTGTGAATCAACCAAATGACGCTTATTACATTTCTCACGCCATTTTAATCTTCTGTTATCAAAAGCCACTTTCCTACATTTGTTTTAACGCCTCTATAATTAGTGACGACGATCACGTCACATTTCGTGACACCACATTAAGCGCAAACTTCATTAGAGACGCGTTACAGTTTCAGTCATGGGTAGGTCGTTAAGTTTTCAATTTAAAAAAAAATTCAGAATCGAATTTTTAAAGTAATAAATTTACTATAAAGCATCATTATAGTGAATTTGTTATTTATTTATTTTGTCGGTTATACTTGCTCAAATCAAATCAATTGATCAAATTGCAAGACAAAACACTATTTAAAAATTTCAATGAAACAATTTATTTAGTTTTCCAGAACAAAACAAAAATGTACCGTTACAAATAAAGTACCGTGTTTTTCAAAAAATATACCATACTCATAAAACAGTACGCAACGAAAACTTACCGAAACCTTGCTGTATTCATGATGATGTGCTAGATGCAGCGGTGCACAGCTAGACGCAGCGCTAGACACGCTGAGCGCGTCGCCTTCACTGGTTCCCTCCCCTTCGTCCCACCGCCTTCGCCCCGACCCGCTGCGAACACCCCCGACCACCCCCGAACCCCGCTCAAGCGAAGCATCAAGCGACACATAACCCTCCCCCGGAACACCACTGTCACCCTCGCATTCGGACGAGGAACTTTCCGAATCGACACTAATACCACTTTCAAATTTAGAAGACGAAGATTCAAATTTTGCCGACACATTGTCGTCTTCGTCTATGGTATCGTGGTCTTTAGTATTCGGTCTAACGTTACCGAATCTGAATGAACTACTATGAACCCACGGTCTTTTTGACGTGCTAACGTCAGATTTAACGGTCTCCGCGTCCGAACTTTCCCCGTCCGAATGTAAGGTACCGTCGGAATCGTCAGATGATTCCTCTAAGCACGTCTTAAATGATGCGTCCGAAATTACTGTCATGTTAGAATTACATGATTGTAATGACCAATGCCCAGAGTGTTCCGAGGAACTCGATTTACGTAGGAATGACTGCATAGTATCAGAAGCACAAGATATGTTAGCGTCGGTCGATGTTGAATTAGTACCTAGTGATATAACTTCTGCTATATCTTTTACAGAATAAGGTCGGTCCGTAGATGATAGGGAAGAATGTGGGGACATCGCTACATAACCATATTCCTTTAATTCATTATTGCAAGTACTTTCATTTTTCTTAACAATGTCTTGTATATTAACGACAGCATATGGTTCTTCTAAATTAGAAGGAACAGATTTGTTCTTTATTAATCCAGTTTTTGATACTGTCGAAGAAGGAGTTAATTCTAAGGTGATATCAGGTGTCGAAATACTCTTTTTTATTGCTGAAAATTTAACAACTAACTCCATGGATGATCGTCGTTTATTGTCATGTAAAGAACACGTACCGGAATCACAAAAACACCGAAACGACGAAGAGACAAACTCAGATTTATTTTTTAAAGCATGCATGTCGATTGAGACCTTAGCTTCTTCTTCTTCTTGAGTTGGTATATCTAATAAATCCTCAGCACTGCTATGGAACTTTGGAGGTCCTGGTTTACAAAAGCATATGCCGGTTTCAAAATAACTATCTCTTTTATCATTAGGAACTTTTGTAAATGGTTCGACATCAGTGTATAGAGTTTCTCTATTAAAAATATATATAAATTCTTGAACTGTTGGAGCCTTATAGATACAATGTCCGGTACCACGGATGTGATATTTACCCAAAGTTTCTTTTAAAAAAGAATTCTCCCGTTTTATCGTATTTTTGGCATTGATAGAGTTTCTATCTACCTCGATATTTGTAAATGTTTTATGTCTGAATAGAACCTGTTTCTTAACTTTATCTGTCTTCTTATTTGGCAATGTACCCGTCATAGTAAGATATATTGATTTTTCTTGTACATCATCACTACAGTCTACATTTTCTAATGCGCTGACTTCAGTTATGTCAGAAATATCCGATGCATTTGATTGTGTCCTATTAATGCTCGATTTACTCGATTCTTTACGCAGTGGAATTTGTCCATGGCGAAATGATCTCGACTTTTCCGACAGTAAAATATCTTCTAAGTTGGATTCATCGATCATAGAATCGGAAGATAAGGTAGATGATCGGCTATCGTTTGGCGATGAATAGTTTGATATGTTATTTAACGGCATGAAAGATCTTTTTGGCGGTTCTGGTGCTTTTCTTCCAGGTTTAATAGAAACATTTTCATACAAAATTTTACTTTCATTTTTATCAACTGTTGTCGAAATATGAGTTCTAACAGCGGGAGTTGGGAAACTTATATTATTTTTTTGAGGATTCAAATTTTCATAGATATTGTGTTCTTCACTTTCTACAACCGGTCCCAAGTTCGATCTTGGGGGTGGTTTTGGAATGCATATTTCTCTTTCTTCATTTAATTCTAGTTTTGTAGAAGACTTAGAAGAAAATTCATACGACTCATAGCATTCATTCACTAAATTGGCAGAATCTGAAGAAACATTTGATATAATAGATATTCTATTTTGCTTTTGTCTAGGTTCAAATATATTTAGTGTTGTATTAGGGTTAATCGCTTCTATTACTTGCGTTTTATCGTCTACCATGTCGTCTTTATCAATACTTTCGACAATCGTTTCACGAGAATCACTAAGTTCGTTGTTTTCAGATATATTTGGTAACGACGTCTTAAAACCTGGACAACTCCTATTACTTCTATTAACAGCAGAATCTCTATTCAAAGTACCTAGTCTATCAAGAGAAATCGTATCGAATTCATCGGTACAAATAATATCACCCGATTCCTCCTTCTTTGACAGTATTTTGAAAAATTTGCTATTACCTATGTGGTGCGTGTTCGTACTTAGTTTAGTATCTGACTGTTTTAGTTTCCCATCGACATTCGACTCTAACCCTGGATTAGATATGTTAGGAGCAGAGTTAAACTTTGCTTTAAGGCCCAAGCATTTTGAAGCAAGCTTTTTAACAAAACTTTGAGATGAGCTTTTTGTTAGAAAAGATGAAGATGGTGTTAAAAGGCTCAGATCAGAGAAGTTATTATTTTTCTGGGTCTCGGGAGCTTTCCTGTAAATCACATAAAGCAACAAAAATTACAAAATACATATTTATAATCTTCAAAAAAATTAATTAAGCATATATCTAAATTACCGCTCCCAAAGCTCTACTTTAATGGAGTTTTAAGTTAGTTGGAATGCTCCAGTCACGTATAAATGTCGTTAAATGTTTAAATTTATTTTTTAAAATATTTTTTGGTTTGTTTTCAAGTTTTACAGGTGAGCTCGGCCCTGGCATTATATCCGACCTATTTTCATCAAATGGTTCAAAAACCATGTCTTCCAAAGCCGTATGTTCGTTATATAGGGTAGGCTCCTCGTGTTTACTTCTAACATTTGGTGCATCTATGGTATTGATTTGGTTCATATCTTCACAACTATAGTAAATTTCACAGGAAACTGTTTTTTTAAGTTTCTCGTGCCTACTATCTGGATATTCATTGCAAAAACAAGGTAAACGTTCAAACTGCTCCTTGTTCTTCGTAAATGGATATACATGGTTTCGAAAAGTTTCCGGATTTAAGTCATAGTGCTTGTAAGATTGACTATTTTCATAAATACATCCAATATCACCTCGATTGTGGCAATAAGTAACTAAATTTAGATCTGGTGTTGATGATTTTCGAGAATTTAAAGATTTTCTAAATCGCTTTTCACTATTAATATTATTACTGGAATTTGTTATACAAATATTAGCATTTAAATTAAAAATAATTTGATTATTATTATTTAATTTTGTTTGGCCAGCCATATTTACATACGGCTTACTATTGTTTAAATCTACGTAAACGTAATCACTCATGTCTACGTAATGCTCGTTATAAACGTTAACATCATTACAATGACTAAATTCTATTTTACTTTCATTTGAAAAATTTGCATAAGTAGCCGAGACATCATCACTATTGACATAAATGGGCTCAGTTACTACTTTAGCTATATTTTTTTTTCTTTTAGGTTTTGGCACTAAGATTGGCTTTTTCTTTAGGGGCTTTTCGTTAACACGTACGTGTGGAGGTTTTACATTTATTAGTTCGGGAGTTGATAAATTCTCATAAAAATTAGTTACTTGTTGTGTTTCTAACAATTTGCTCAAATCATTACGAAGTAAATTGTACTTTTGCAATTTCGTATTTTGCTCAACTGTATAGTCTGCTCGTTGCTGGTACGAAATAGTATTTCTACGAGGAATTTTACTATAAAGATTTTTATTGCTAATGTCAGACACATTTTTTTGATGGGGATTAGGATTTTGGTTAGTCGAAGCATGATTTTTAGCAGTAGCTTGTAAATTAAGTAAGGCCTTAGAAGAGGCGGGCATCCTGGAATTAAAATATTTTATGATGGGGTACTTCCTTCTAAGTAACATTTTGTAATTTAAACAGTTGTGCTGGCTCTTGAAATTCAGTAAAATAAAAAAAAAAACAACATTTTTAGACCAAAACAAATTTAAGCTTCATATTATATTAATTTAGTTTGAATGTGCTCATTGCAGTCATTTCTTGGCAACCCTCAAAGGACGGTCTTTTTCTCGTATCATACAAACTTGTACCTGACCGTTTCTAGACAAAACCAAAGGAACGGAAGATTTTAATGAGGCTGGCATTGACAGTTTTTGTTTTGCATCCCCCTATTAAGGAAGCTTTTTTCTTTAACGTGAAACGGTGCTATTGTATATTTGTAGACGAGTAACAATCGTTCAGAAGAATTTAAAATAATATTAATATCTATTTTATATACACTAATAGTACAAATGCTTATTGTAAACGTTAAACTATTAAATAAATTTAAATTCAAACCATCTACTTGTTATTTTTGACCGCTCATACACGTGTTATACGTATATCAGTTTCGCGTAGAAATCATAATCGAACACCGAGCGATCACGAAGCAGTCGTTTGAAAAATACCAAAAAGGGAATTCTCCAAGATAGCAATCAAAAGTTCAAAGGTAGAGCGTCGTGTGTCATAATTGAGCCGGCTCTCCAATTAAAAGCGAATGTTTAGAGCCTCTTCTGAAGAGCACCTTTGAGTAATTACAGAGAGAGATTCCTTTGCGAACCCCTAGACGACACGGACGTTTAGATAAACCGCAAGCCGTCTAGTTATCTGAACGCGTTTAAATATCAAAGAGAATACACGATTTAATGTTGAGTGAAATGTTGCATGCAATGTTAGTGGGTTAAAAGCGAACAAAAAAAAAAACATGCAATGTAAAGTGTCGTACCCATTCCCATACTAAATTGCTAAGCCTTATTTAACATTAACATTTTCATCTTAACTATTCAGTTATTTATAATGGGGTTTTTAATATCAATTCAAACAGTGAGGGATTTACATAATGAAACTTCATATACTTGTTATCTGAAAAAAGTCTTCTATCAAAAAATGTATACAAATTTGCGGATTTGAAAATGATACTTAAAGAAGATATATGAACCCTTGATACGATTACTGGCGCGGATATTGGGTATTGACCTTCAACTTTACATCAGCAGTTTATTGACAGATTTAAACACATAATGAGTATAATTATCTTTTTTTGTGCTGAAAACTTCCATTTATTACCGCCGTACGGTACGCAAAACGATTCCTACTGTCTATCGCTCAATATCCGTGCCGATAACCACATTTCATATTTAAAGAAAAATATACGAAAATTTTATCTTTAAAATAACAAATTTGTTTGAAGATATATATTATATATATTATAAACGGCGCTTACATGACTGGTATGCGGGGGTAACCGGTGGGACTGTCTTGTACGGGGAAGGGCGGTACGTCGTCTTCGCTTTCGTAATTATTTCTTGTTCTTTTCCTAAAATCTGCGGATGAAAATCTTATTTTAGTTTTTTGTTTTTCGGTTATCAATAATATTCTATATGAGCAAACATCATGTTTTCTAAGATATAGAATAATTTTATAAATAATTTATCAAGTAAACACTGCGTGATCTTTAAGTAAAACTATACAAATCTTATACAACACGAGTCACTTCAAAATTAACCTACAAATATAAATTTCAGAACCCAAAACTTTAGAAATCAGGTAGGTATATATAATACGTATACGGGAACAAAAAAAAAAAAACGACGCTTGGTAATTGTTTTAGAAGTTTTCGCGCCAAATACTAAAAAACATCTATTGAAAACCCTAACACCAAATGAAGTTTGCTAGGCCAATAAATTATTACCTCTTATAACTCTCCTGACCTTCCACGTAGCCTCCTCCGGATAATCAGCTAGAACCCCTTCAACGGTTTTATCTCTACCGTCGACCGCGTTTAAATCTGCTCCCGCTTCGAGTAATATCCGAACTACGTCAGCTTTACCAAAGCAAGCTGCTTGGTGTAAAGCAGTGCCTGAGTTTGTCCGGACGTTGGGATCGATTCCCGCTTCGAGGAGTACTTGGACCACTTCTCTGTTAGATAAGAATAAATATTAAGAATTAATAAACGCTTCACACTCAACGAATCCCCCAGTAGGATTTTCACCAGTGTTGGGGGTCCGGAAACATACAACACCCAGACCACGACTAACGTCTTCATGGTCGATACAAATGTCTGTCGTGAGCGGGAATCGAACCCACGACCGCCAGCGCAACAGCCTGTGCTATTACCGCTGCGCCAACGGGTCGTCAAAGGATAAGATAAGGAAAAAGGAAGATAAGGAAAAAGGAAGATAAGGAAAGATGTTTGTCATTTATCTTTAATCTATATAATAATACGTAAAGCAAAAACTTTGTACCCTTTTTACGACAATTTCGCGGACGGAGGAGTATGAAATTTCGCATACTTATTATACTTTACTTAGAGAAAGAGTGCAGAATGCTAATATTTTTTTAATTATGCATAAAAAACATATTAAATCAATAAAAAACATGACACACACTACCATGTATTTGACACACACACACGGATATATATACTCTTATAGTATTATAGGCATTCACAACAGAACCTTAATAATATTCATATTTATAATTTAAATTAATTATGGTCGAATTTCGACCACTAGACTACTAGTAATAATTTAAACGGCATTAGTTTTTTTAAGAAGAACTGCTCGTACTCGATTAGTAAAAATACTTTTTGAACTATCTTAAATGTAAATAGTTTCTTGCTGATACTTTTCAGCAGAATCTACTTTCATAATCAGATGTAACTTCACAATAACCATACCAATGTTACTAAAGACTATAATTATTTTTTGTAAATAACTATCATAAAGAAATTTGTTATTTGTTTTGATTACTGAGAAACTTAAGCATACAGTTGTGTCAATTCGATAAGAAAATCTATGAGACAATATGAAAAGAATAAATATATGTTATGTTACATACGCCCTTTAAACTGAAAAAACCGATGTCAATCAAGAGCAGGCCGTCACCAAACATCTATATATCACGAATCAAACTATTGAATATTCATGATTTCCTGGTAGTAACGAATCGAAACTGTTTATTAATTTTTATCCTTCACACACGTCACACTAAATACATTAAATTTAAAAATTTAAGAGTTTACATATCACACAGTTACACTGGACTCGCTCTAATAATTCTTGTTGTGTGATTCATGTCATTTCGGGCCATGTTATCTTTAGTTATTTTATCGAAATAAGTGATAGCCTACGTCAATAGAAAAGCTATAATATAATTTCAAATAAAATTTTCAACCAGTTAGTGATAAAGCTATCTAAAAGAAAAATATATACACATATGCTTTTATCTTTTACTAGTGGTCGGTCGAAATTCGACCATAATTAATTTAAATTATAAGTTTGAACATTATTAAGGTTCTGTTGTCAAAGACTATACTTCTGTATTAATAAAAAAACCAGTATTAATAAAAAAACAGTGTATATGCGTGTTGTGTCATGACTCATGGTAGTGTGTGTAATTCTTTTTTTTATTGATTTAATTTATTTTTATGCATAATTATAAGAATATTAGCATTCTGCACTCCTCTATATAATCTATAAGTGTGCGACATTTCATACTCCCCCGTTCGTAAATTTTTCGTAAAAAGAGGTACAAAGTTTTTGCTTCGCGTATAATATATAGAAGATATGGTGTAGTACCTATATTTGTTGAGATAAAACAGGCCCTCAGGGTTTGTTAAAAATTCTATAGAAGTAAAGAATCTCTAAATATGATGATATGATGCTAAGCGCGTTATTTTTTAGTTCTCTAACACTCTGTTGAAGGTTTTTTATGAAATCATAAAATTTCAGAACACAGTATTTAAGCTTAATGCGTTTAAGAGTTCTCAAGACAAGACAACGACTGTTGGGTCAGTTAATTAACAATAAAATAAAATTCAAGTCTCGTGTTTTCCTTTTCTTTAAAACAGAAGATAACATTAAACTAAATCAATTTATGAAAAATATTTAACGTCAATTAATACTCCTGGTTCAAATTATAGATAATTAAAGCCATGTTCATAAGGCCAAAGTCAACAATACACCAAAACGCTATTGAAGTAACTGACAATAACTGACATCCCCATACAGGGGTATACCCATACGAGATAAATTCTTGCGAAGCCGATTGAAGCGTTATAACGAACGAATGAATATGAATAACCCGAATGTGTACACACCTTTACATTAGCATATATTAATATTCAACAATAAATAGTTACAGCTTGTTACGTTACAACGCAGCGTTAGATATAGACTTATATGTACCTATGGTATATTATTATGTAATTTTACATTTTTTTTCAGTAATTAAATGCAATAGATGTAACATTAACTTGATAATCGCTTAGTCTGTTTAGATTATCTCCGATTTTGTTTATTTTTGATACAATACTAGCTGACCCCGCAAACGTTGTTTTTCCATAAATGTTATTAACCCCCTAATCCCCTAATAACTTAGGGGTATGAAAAAAAGATGTTGGCCGATTCTCAGACCTAAGAATCGGTCCAGTTGTTACGGAGGAGTATGATACCTAACATGACTAACATAACACGAGAATTTTGTATATAAGATTAAGATTACTATAACCGATAAAGATAACGGCAGCAAACAATTTTTTTCTTTTTATATTTGTATGATTCTTTAATATACATTAACTCCTAACTTGCGAAGTAGAAAATTAAGCAAACAGGAAAAAAATTACACTTTTGAGACTCAGCTTAAAAAAAGAACAGGCCATAATGATCGATTAATTTAAAACTTGATTGTAGTCTATAAGCTGTGCTGTTGGTAAGTAGTGTAAGTTTTTCAGAAAACATTTTTATTAAAAATTTTAAATATACAGACTATGATTACGTGTGTATATTGCTTAAAATAACTATCGGATATAACGTCCGAAATTATATGGTATCTTCAAAATGTCGTTATATCCGAATTTGACTGTAATTTTTGTCTATTTTAAAATATATATAGACTCGTATGTAATATACTCACATGTGTCCATTCATGCTAGCTCTGTGGAGTGGTGTCGAAGAAAACTTCCGAACCCTCCAATTGGGAAATTTGTAGGGATGCACCAACATTGGATGGTATTTGATCAAATGTTTTACTGTTTGCAACCTGGTGACAAGTACATAACAAATTAATATTCTAGTAATTCCTAATAGGGTTTTTCATGTGTCGCGGATTTAGAAACACAATACAAAAACGGTCAGTCCGAAACAAACATGATAGACCATGCCATTATTGTAGACAATACCCATCGCCCAACGCCAGAAATAAAACTTTTGGCCCAAAGACGATGGCGAGTTGGATGAAAATTTGGATATGATCGTTACTTGATAGGGAATTAATCCCAACTCAGATGCAAATTGCTCTCTGACAAAATTCATTACCAACCTTGATATATCTTAGATTAGAAGAAGTGAATACACCTTGACTAAAATATTAGGTTAAGGGTAGAATTTTCGATGACTTTTTAGTGAGAAAATTAGAATATTTTAAGTTTTTACCCATTTGGTCTCCCTAAAAGGGTAAAAATACAACGAGTATATTGATTTCACGCTTCTGTCATTTAAAAAAATCATTTGTTATTTATTGCTAAATAGCGGCTTTTTTCAGTTTATGAAAATATTCAAATCTTAAGTTCAAGCGAAGTTTTAATTTCGAAAATAAGTACTTAGTGAAACTGATATTAGTATATCCTGTTATGTGTCATCAGTTCCTATTTTAAAAGCAATAATTGTTTATTTGACAGTAAAACACAAACTCCAGTCAAGAAAACTAAATACACAAACCGCATTACCTTTTGAACTTCTAGGAACGTAACCACATAAAGAGTTGACAAAGTTCTTCGCCAAGTTAAGCAAAGTTGGAAAACCTAATTTATAGAGTCGACCGTAGTTTCAAAAGATATTAACGTAAGATAGTTTCCGACATAAATACAAATTTTCACACGTTACCGACTGATTCAATTTTAAATGTTCAGAATTTATATGTACGATTTTATTTTTGTGTTACCCACACATTAGCATCTAGCGGGATCTAGCGGGTACATCGTTCTATAGCTTAATTGGCTAGAGCGCCGACACGGTCAGTCGGAGACGCAGGTTCGATCCCCGCTGGAACGGTCAATTTTTGATATGATATTCAAAAATGTTCAGAATGTATATGTTTTGTAGTGAACATGAAGATTATTTACTGTACAGAGCTGAGCGGGCAGACCAAAGAGACCTGATTCAGTACAATAAAAACTTCACTATGATATTGCTATTAATATAAATCAGAAGGAAAGTACGCAATATCTTGAAAACACTGAAAGCATGGTAATCTAAACTAAAGGAAGACACAACAGGAAATATCCTGCTCAAGATCTGGAGCTGCCCGACTGGGGAAATGCCTCGACCTTACAGAAGATCACAGCTAAATAATACTGCTTCTAGCAGTGTTGTATGCCTGTGGTGGTTAAGGTAACCAGAGCTATTGAGAGGGATTGGGGTAGGATCGGCCACGCACTGGCGATGCTTCTGGTGTTGCAGGCATCTATAAGTTGCGGGTAACCGCTTACCATCAGGTGAGCCGTACGCTTGTTTCCCGACCCACTTGTATATTAAAAAAAATCTTGGATTAATATTTAAAAAAAATTAATAAAAATCTTAAATTAATATTTAAAAATAATAATAATAGAAATTAAATTTTATTACCATTACATTTCCACTAACACAACACCATGAAGAGCCATTACCTGCCATATTGAGCTGCGAGGTCCAAGGCACTCTCGTCTTTAAGGTTCTGAATGGTGACGTCAGCTCCCCTCGCTATGAGTTGGGCGACGACATCTACTGAACCGAACTGTGCTGCTAAGAGAAGTGCCGTCTCGTTTTCTAGGGTCTATTAACAAACAATTACGTAGACCATTAGTAAACCATAATATTACGATAGTATTGATGACCTGTAACGTGCCGTCAGTCCCCTATCATAAAATGACTATTTTTTATTATTTTATTATTTAATTAATGAAATAATAGTATTCAAATCAATAACACTTTAAGTTTAACATTTAGATAACTGTTACAAACACTTTATAAGGCTAACAATCACCTATCAAAATTTACAAAGTGTTTACTATTACTGATAAATAATTTATTAATTAGGAAAAAAAAAACATTTTATTTTATTGTAGCCTATTAATAGTAGAATCACTTTTGACATCCGTACAATTAAATTACAATTAAAAACTTATACTTTATGAAACAGGAATACATGAACAAATAAGTACTGTCAGGGGCGTATTGTAAGATAATACCATACATACACAGCGTAACACGCTTATCTCTTATTTGTATCAATAAAATAATATAGAAAGAGCATTATATATTGGAATTCTCACTTTATATTACAAACATTAGGACTAAAGATTAAAACTTAATATTCTTGTTTAGTTCCACCAAAACTAGAGCAACGATAGAACTTGCACCAACGCCATATAACAAACGATTTGGAACTCTACTTTCTTTCTAAATTTCTTCAATTAATATTATTTCGCTCTTAACTGGTGTAAGTAGCAAGTTGTACCCTTTGTGTATGTACCAAGAGAACTTATGATCAAAATGCTCTTACCACTTGATTCACGTTGACCGGTGGGTTGTTGTGAGCAAGTAGCATTGCCACGATAGCGGAGTCTCCTTTGAACGCGGCAAGGTGAAGGGGCGTAGCCCCCTTGTCGTTCGTCACGCATGGAGAAGCGTCCACTGACAGTAGCAGGTGAACTATTCCTCTATAACAATCGGTTATTCTGTCAGTAAATAATTTATGAAATAAATATATAAATAATTAACAGTCAACGACCTTGTGCTGTTATGTGTGTGCTTTCGCTGTGTGGCTACGGTAGTAAAGAATATAGCCACCCCCTTTCTTTCCGTGGGTGTCGTAAGAGGCGACTAAGGGATAACACAGTTCCACTACCACCTTGGAACTTAAAAGCCGACGAATGGCGGGATAACCATCCAACTGCTGGCTTTGAAATACACAGGCCAAAGACGGGCAGCAGCGTTTTCGGTACGACAAAGCCAACCCTGCAGTCACCAACCTGCCTGCCCAGCGTGGTGACTATGGGCAAAACACATGAGTTCACGCCATTTTTGGCTTGAACTTGTGGAGGCCTATGTCCAGCACTGGACTGTGACAGGCTGAAATGATGCAACGACCTTGAGTAGGACCGAAATCCTGTGTCAAACCTCCAGACCTACAGATTAGAATATTTTTTATATGTATGTATGATCGAGTATCGAACCCGCAACTGCTAGTACAGCAGAGAAAGCGCTGTGAGCATTATTGTCTCATATACTAAGTTTAATAATCCATGACTCTCCAGTCCTGTATTTTTGTTATGAAAAAATAATTGCATTTTCCAAGCCTGGAAAAAGATTTGTCTCTATACAAAAGAAGGGCTCGAGTGTAAACCACCAAATAAAAAAAAATCTAAATAACTCAGTAAAAGTGCTACAAAATAGTTTGCTAGATAGAAATAGATGATCTTAAGTATTAATTCACGAAAGTTAAATTATTTCAGGTACAAATATTTAAAACTAAGTTAAACTACAAAAAATAAATTCTGTACTAAGTATTATTTATTTAATATGACAAAGTTGTAGAAAATAAATATTTTTATACATTTTTGATAAAAGTAAACACAAATTTATACATATATTGCATAAGGATAAGTACAAAAGCAATATTTTAAAGATAAAATACTTTTACATATGTGCAAACTAGATGGCGCTGGCAGTCTTTTAAATCGCGCTATCAAGAACACAACTCGGAAAGCTGAATTGTAATGCTACATCTACCTACGATCAACAGACATCCAGACCGGAATTAAAAATTTTTGAAGGTAATATAAAGGAAATTTATATTACTTATAAATCGTATAATATTACTTACTACATTGACAACTAAGAAAGTGTACAAAATTCTAGTAAAATACTAATAAAACACATTTTCCATAATACATAAACGGAACAAATCTATTTCTGAGGTCAGATAAGTATTGTTATCATGTTAATATTATGAAACCAAATTGAAACCAAAATTGAAAATTGAAATAATTTCAATTTGACATTGTGCTAAAAAAAATTAACTTATATTCATACTATCTTATACTTTAAATGCCCAAAATAAACATATAATTGAAATTGATAGCCATCTTTATCTCCAATAGTAATACATATTAATATTATACTCATATAAAATTTAGATTCTCACTTGTGACCCTGTAAACAAGCGTGATGAAGTGGCGTGTACCCGCTGTCATCTTGAACGTTGACGCCAGCGCCTCTTCTTAAACTGAAAAAGAACAAAAAAATAAATATCCAAAATGATATCAAAATCTGTTCGCAGTCGGTAGGATTCGAACCTACGCTCCCAGAGGGAATCTGATTTCTAGTCAGACGCCTTAACCGCTCGGCCACGACTGCTCATAACATGTGTACCGAATTAGCAATCGGAATACGCAACTTTACGAACTGCAGTAAAACAATTCAATATTAAGAGAAGTTTTAATTCCAGTTTTTTTTTTTACTATCACAAGTAATTTTAATTTTAGTAATAAAATCTTAACATTTTTTTTTAATCTTTGGAAAAAAGTCTTCTGGAAGGAAATTTGATTGATGCCAACTTTTTCTATCGGCCTTGACACGCTCTCAGCTCATTAAACAAAGGGTCAACGAACTACTCGACAGAATTATCGAAGAAATTAGTAATCGACGATAAATCTAATCTCCTGTACACTAGAGACGAAATTGTTACAACAATCGCGATCACAAGTAACAGTTATTTGTTCGATATACAACTGTATCAACAATAATTAATTACAAATAAAGATAACCATACACAATAAATTTTTTGTACAGTCGTTTTGTGGCAAGCGTCTTCGACACGTTCGAAATTGCAGAGATTATAGAGCAAAAATATAAAGGCAAAATTGGTTATAAAATAATTGATCTAGATTAAGTTCAAGCATATTTTTGCGACCATTAAAATTATGAGATTTATTGCTTAGTTTTGTTTAGGATTTCTTCGCAACTGGTGGTTGCCTTTTTTGTCTAAGAGCACACTGCTTTATTACCTAAGTTAGGCCTGGGATCTATAATACATTTTCTTACTATTATTTATTTAAAAAAAAATTACACACAGGTACAGGCAATTTCAGAGTTCAACATACATAGAACCAAGTAGTAAGACATACAGAAAAAGTGCTTTTATAGTTGTTAGACACCTATTAATTAAAGTCAAACTATACAAAGTACCTTTGGAGAAAGTGTAAATCTTTAATCAATCGAATTTCAAGTTCTTCGACCGTTCGAGTAGCAAAACAATGTAAATGTTGCTTACAAGCGCCCATTGTTAATTTAAACAACAGTTTCAACTGTACTACGAATAATATTGTTATTGGAAGTGTGTCAACAGAACCTTCTAAGTTATCTGTAAGTAAACTACTCTTTAAATTTAAAATACAAATAAAGTTAGTCATGCTAACATAGTATGACTATTTCTTTCTTTCTCTAATATTTCTCTAACACACCAAACTTTTTATAACAAGTAAAGACAATATATAAGTATACCTTATATATAAAAATAAATCGTAAAATGTGTTCGTAAGCGTATAACTCAACAACGCCTGGACCAATTTTACCAATTCTTTTTTTTAAATGTTCGTTGAAGTCCAAGGATGGTCCGAGAAAAATTCGAATAATTTCCGTGAAAACCCTAAAAACAGCCATTTTCTTTTTCCCATACAAACGTTTTCTAACTAAAATGTAGAGTCAATTTGAACTTTTTTGCTATTAAATAAAGTTCATGTTAAATAATATATTAGGGCGCATTTCACGTAAGTTATTATTGATTAAATTGATCTTATTCGTAGACCGCTATTTAATTTAATTTACATACAGAAAAAATGGTATTTACTAGCTATTTCACATTATTATATTGTTGCGGGGAACAATGGAAAATTCCCGCTTCTAAACTATAGCTCCTATCGATTCCAAATTTGGTTCGAATCTCCTATATGTGATGTAAAAATGATCGATGAGCGGATTTTCGGATAACTCATACCCGTAACTTCGAAAATCCGAAACTCCGAACTGTGTAACTCCGAAACTACTGAACCAATTTTTTACAAATATTGTAAGTATCCTTAATTTGGTCCAACTTGGGAGATAGGGTAATTTTTATCTCAATCGGACCTGCTAGGTGGCGCTGCTATCAGTATGTAACTCCGAAACTACTGAACCAATTTTTATCAAATTTTGTAAGCATCTGTAATTTTGTCTAACTTGGAAGATATGGTAGTTTTTATCTTAATTGGACTCGGTAGGTAGCGCTGCTATCGGTATGTAAGCTATCAAATCTGGTAGCTATTTTCCGGGCAGGACAACGTCTCCCGGGTCCGCTAGTATATATATATATATATATATAATATTGACATCATTTAATCTAAAACTATATTTTTCTACGTAAAACGTACAGAAATTCATATTACGTAGTTAATTCAACATTTAAATCTGATAAACAAGTACCAACCATAGCGTACACACAACGTTTACAAATGAATACCTCAAAGTTATCTTGAGAGAAATCTGTTAAGCAACGTGTACAATTACAAAAAGTAACTAAAAACTGTTTATTTTACATTGAAGTTTATTATTTACAAAACTGTTGTTATTTTCATACAAACACGAGTAATGTATCAACGAGTGCGTATGTATTTCTACGTATTTCTCAAGGTCTAACGTGTAAAACGACCATTTTTTATGCTAATTTACTATTTATGGAACTGCTTTTAGCTTTATTCTAAGTAAGTAAATTGTATGACTAACGAAATAAACGCTCGAATTTGTAACATTCGACATTTCTAAGAACTTAATTCGGGAAATATTTTTTAATAAAAAAATGTATTAATAAACATACATAGCTCCATGCCATCATTTTAAACTAATATTATCGTATCAAATGTTATCATTTAATCGTTACAATAAAGAAACTTACCTATCCAAATACGACACTTTACTTTTAATTTTCTTTTTAGCTTTACTGCACTGTCTGTGTATGTTCGACCTAGCCTCACACATATTACCACATATGTCGAACGCGCTGAAGCAAGTAACGTTTTTGTGTATATCACCCATTTTTACTTTCATAACAAACACATTTACGGCCGAACCCAATATTCAATCTAAAGATAGAGATAGGTAGTTATCATCGACTGCTAATAACTAACTATCTATCCTTTGTAGTTGTCCCAATAATTCGCATAGGGGACTACTATCTCCAGTTAGCTGTAGATAGACCGGCTACCTGAGCTCTTCCTTATATTCCAGTATACGCAGCGTCACAGACGGCCTCAGTTATGTTACACAGATGTTTTGTAGTATTTAAATTTGTCATACAAATTTTATTCATATTAAAGTAATCTTGTTTTATAAAAATATGGACAAATTAATTTTTACACAGACTTTTTAATTTATAATAAATGATATTATTTTAATATGGAATCCATGGTAAATCTAGTAACGGAACGTTTTAACACGACACGAAAAGACGCTACGACGCCATTACGCTTTATTGAATCGTTGTTTCGTTTGAATTTGTAAATTTTTTTTTACAAATCAAAATTCAAATTATACAAATCATTGCAAATTATAGGTACAATCATTCACCAAATTGTTTGTTTTATTCACAAGATGAGTAAAGTAAGTATTATTTCACAAGAAACATATTATTTTTATTCAATTAATTGTTGCAAAAGAGCAATATCACTTGAACTGCTACTTGAACTTGAGTCTGCCATTATTTTTCACTCGAAATTAATTTTATTTTAAACAAAGAAAATACTTTTTCAATTAATAAATCTTAGTTATCCCCCGAAAACTATAGATCGGATATTTTTGTTACTAAAGATAACCAACGTTACTGACAGATAGAACTCTATTATTATTGGGACGCTTACACTGTCATTTTCATACGAACTGTTATCTCTAGTAAGCTATCCTCCCTCTCGTCGATAGACAGCTTTGAAGGATAAGATTGCCTATCGTCGACAAGTTTATTGGGTCAGTAAAATGAATGATAGATAGATATTTCTGTCTCTAGTAGGACATAACCAGAGATAGATTGAATATTGGGTTCGGCCGTTACTGACTATGGCAGACTAACGACTATCGCCATCACGAGATCGCGATGAGATGACTCACGGGAGAGACCCGTGACACGGAAACAGGTTTGTATATAAGCATAGTTAAAAAATGTAACGAACGAAACAACGACGTTATAGAAAGGGCACTATTTAATGAAATCAGAATGTACGAAAAATGCAAAGCGATCGACGATAAAACACGATAAGATATTATAAGTGGCTCAAGGAAATCTATTGTAAATATTAAGTGCGATTTATTTAAATATAGACACAAACACAAGTTAATGTTTTGTTTTCTTTTTGTATATACTCATACATAGGTTCATAACTACATATTTACCCTTGAGTAAATTATTTTTACAAATTTTCATCAACGTATAGGTAGACATTATGAAATTAGGCAGTACATTCTTAGTTCTAGTTAAATAAGGCAAAACGTGTGCCTGTTTTACCTGTTGTTGATGAACCTCTAAGTAGCTATGTAAGAGATAAATTTTATCAGAAACTGTAGACACGCTCCCTATAAGTAACGACACATATAAATATAGCAGTAATGACTATTGTTAAGTAATATTGGAGAACAAAGAACCCTATATGAGTGCAACCGATAAGAAACTGATTATATTATTTTTTTATATTACAAAAAACTATACTTACCACTAAATTATCATATTCAATAGCTTCGACCTCATTTAATAAATAAACAAGAATACTAGTACTTTTGGCACTTACGTACATACTAACCGTTTATTTTGATTGATGTAGGTTTCTAGTTTGTACATATTTATTATTCTGAAATAATAAAATGGAAGCACGAAGCAAAATACTTTTTAATAGTAGGTATCATTTATATTAATTTACTTGATGATGGTAAATAATACCTACCGTAGTATGTGAAAAATACATTTATTTAGATCTGGCGAGAAACATTTAACCATATTATTGTAAAAAAAAATATTCTAATTGTACGGTTCTGATGACAATCTTTGTGTACCCCACAAAGAAATGACTATTTGGCCAACAGCTGATTGAATAGTGTTATATAAATTGGGAACAACGAAAGACAATGACAATTAATACACTTAATAAAGAAGTATCTTTTGGTTACTTATAGAATACGCTTTAACCGCAAAAGTTGCGGTTTTTTTTTTCAATGCAATGTTTTTTTACGACAAAAAAATAAAGCTAAAACAACCAAAACGTTACGTCATAAGAGCATTACAAAAATATCTAACAATCGAACAAGTATCAGAATTCAAAGTGAGTAAAACCACAAAACGGAAAATTATTAAATAGATAGCCATTTTATAATCACTACATACTACACCGATTTAAATTATGCAGATTAATAAATTAATTGTGTGGGCTTTATGTCGTCAGGGTTTTTGGTTCAAGAAATCCAATTTTATCATTAGTCACGTTTGGTCACTGACCGAGTTTTCTCATTCGTCGGTTTCTTAAATTGATCACGTGCATACAAAAAAACATTAACTAAGCTTAAATATATTTTACTAGATTTTAAGCATTAAAGTAAGTTAGCTATAACCATTTTATAAACGGTAACAATTACACATCATAAACGAATGCGTTTGCAGTTTGCGAGGTTGGATGAGGATTTCGGACAACAATCATATTTGGCGCTAATTGTTTCAAAAATATGTCCAAGAGTGGACTGCGATAGGCTGAAGAAAGGTAGGGTATGGGAAAGGTCATAGAGGAACTGCAGCATATTTGGGATACTGCAGATAACTTGGAATACTTCGATATCTAAATAAATATAAATGCCATCTGTGTTTTTATGCGCTAAACATAATTTCATACGACCCACAAAGCCAAAAAATATTAAAAACTAGACGCCATCTTGACATTCCGGCTACCAGCCTCAAGTGAACGAGACGTCTGCTTTGAAAACTTTTTCGATAAGAATGCAATCAGTGATAATAATTTACTGTAATTCTTTAAATCTTCATTGTAATTATTTAAGCTGTTAAGTAAACTTGTTAGTTTATGATGTTACTATGATTTTGTGAATATTTCTAGAATTAAAAATGTGATATCAAATTTTAGGTTAGGATGTTTTGTTGTTAATTTGGAATACCGAAAGTGAGCATAATTTGGAATATTCCAAATTGTATGCACATTTTATGACTAGATATTAATTCATCATTACAGCCTTTACAGTCCACTACTGGACATAGGCCTGCACAAGTTTACGCCAAAAATAGCGTGAACTCATGTGTTTTGCCCATAGTCACCACGCTGGGCAGGCGGGTTGGTGACCGCAGGGCTGGCTTTGTCGCACCGAAGACGCTGCTGCCCGTCTTCGGCCTGTATATTTCAAAGCCAGCAGTTGGATGGTTATCCCGCCATCGGTCGGCTTTTCAAGTTCCAAGGTGGTAGCGGAACTATGTTATCCCTTAGTCGCCTCTTATGACACCCACGGGAAGAGAGGGGGTGGCTATATTCTTTAGTACCGCAGCCACACAGTACAGATATTAATTATTGCTTTTTTTTGAGAGCTAGCAATATAGGTCGTAAGCCAGCAAAATCGGCAATAATCTCCAAGTTTTTTTTTATATAAGAAGATCGCATGCACAACGAAAAAATTCAGATAAAGAAAACAGAACACCGAAACAAATATTAAGGGAAAAGGTAAGAAGAAAATAACAAAAAAGACAAAAAAAAAGAAATATGATAGACAGTGACTCATCAGATCGAAATCCTGGGGCTACATCTGGAAATAACATACTCTTCAGACGATGTAGTAACGAGAGATGAAACTGCAAACGACCCTACTGACGAAGACGCAGAGTGTTTTTTTCTGTAACGGAAAATATCACGGGGATAAAAGGGGTGAAGAATGGGTACACTGGTTAATGTGCGAATCATGGGTTCATGGTGCTTGCAGTGGCTATGAATCCGGTGATGTGATATTTGTGATTACTGCAACAATAGTAAACTGTAAGTTCAAACTTAATACTGATCTGAGATTAGTGTGGCTGATTACCCAATAATTAGATGTTATTTTAGGGCAGGTTGTTTAAAAAGATTGATTACCTAGAGAACTAAAGACTATAAAACTGGTAAAAAAAATAAGGGATCTCTTAGTTTCTAAGAAAAAGTATTAGCAATTATCATTGAATAAATGTGAATATAATTTGGAATACTATATTTCAAATTATCTGCACCCTAAGTCATATCTCGCTGTCGGAGTTTATTAGTTTGATAGGCATTTTGATAATGTTCCTGGTTTTTGTTATATTTGATGGTTATTATTATTAAAGTTTAATAATTTTCAAATAACTTAATGTGTTTTTTATTGAGCCATCCCGTTCCTCTTTAAATTTATTCTCAAAAAACAAACTAGTATTCCAAATATGCTGCAGTTCCTCTACGAAAGGGATATTTCCGTTTTACATGGACTAGAAAATAAATTAGACACCTTTTTTAATTTTTACGACCTTTTAATATTCCTTCGTTCCGTCGTACCTTTGTTCTACCAAAAAGCAATATATATTGTCATTTATATTTATTTTATTTATTTATTTTATACTTTATTGTACACCACAAATATATTACAAACAAATCATAAAGATAGTTACAGACAGTGAAGTACAATGGGCGGACTTATGGCTAATTAGCCATTTCTTCCAGACAACCCATACATAGAAAGGAAACTTATTATCTAAATTGGGTAGGTGGTGTAGATGTATAATAAACTTACATACAAATGTCTACATTCAAATACTTATAATAAAATAAAGAATTTATTATTATCATTAGCACTATCATAAAAACTAACACATTTATACTTATTTAAGCATTCAAAAAACCAGAATAGAATCACCGACCGATATCCCTCTTTTAACAATTTTCTAAAATCCGCGGACACGACCGTATCCGCAGGTGCTTAAAACAAAAGTACAAGTCCGAACCGGCTAAAGAATATTCTACAGTTCTACACGATAGTACATATTTCTTGCGGTGGTACTTATCGGGCCACCTTTGTAGATTGTATATATATACTCAACCAGGAAACGGTGAAAATACGGTAAAAATATTAATTAACACGACCAGTTATCTTCTTGTAATAAATAAAATCTCAGTAATAATAGAAAGCGATACGGTTCGTTCGCTTTGTTCTAATTAAATATTTTTTTATTAATTTTACTTTTACGTTACGCAATAACTATGGTATGACTATATCAATTTCGCAAGAGTATATACGTAAGTAGTTATGTATGTATTTACTATTTCACTTTCAATCCCTTCGTTACCTCTTCTTAATTATTATCAACTAAACTCGCCCAGTGGTCGAAATTCGACCATAATTAATGTAAATTATAAGTATGAATATATATTGCATTTTTTTGGAAGAGTCTTATTTGGTAAACAAACCCCTGTCAATCGTAATTCACGTTTTTCCGCATTTATGACTCACTTTCACAATACATTATTAGCTTACGGACATTTGTGAAACTCCATTTACTATTTATTTCACTAAAAACAAATATCAATCTATCATTTTAAACACATAAAAACTACTAAAATACGAATTTCGTGAGTACAGATAACTAATATTTTTGAATGTGACATTTCAATATCTATTTTTAAAAGGCAAATAGGGATGTGGTCATAATATTCTTAGAGGTGAATGAGTATAAGTGAATGAACAGCATAAGCGATAAAATACGCCAACTCTGTTTTTTAAATTTTCACGAATTATAATTAATTAATAGATTATAAAATAATTTTACCGTAAAGCGATTTGTTATTAATTTATTTTTTGTTATTAATTGTTTTTTTCTTCTTCTTTTTTTATGTTGTGCGCAAAAAAAATGCTTACAAAATATTGCAAATGTCAACCTTTTATGGTAGCGTTCATTGTAAATGTTTTATTTTATATTATGAATATTTCTGAATATCAATTTCACCCTGAACATTTTTGACGCTATCCCATATAATATTAAAGTATACCACATCACATCAACCTATCGCAGTCCACTACTGGACATAGGCCTCCACAAGTTCGAGCCAAAAATGGCGTTAACTCATGTGTATTGCCCATAGTCACTACGCTGGGCAGGCGGGTTGGTGAGCGCAGGGCTAGCTTTGTCGCACCGAAGACACTGCTGCCCGTCCTAGTCCTGTGTATTTCAAAGCCAGCAGTTGAATAGTCATCCCGCCATTGCTCGACCTTTTAAGTTCCAAAGTGGTAATGGAACTGTGTTATGCCTTAGTTGCTTCTTACGACACCCACAGAAATAGAGGGGGTGGCTTTATTCTTTAATACCGTAGCCACAAAGCATAAACAAGATACTTATCGTTATATGGGACGGTTTTATATTATCTTAAAAACACGTTGATACGTGACAGACTAATGTCTAATTTACAGCCAGTTATCTTGGCGGTCACTGGCGCTGTTTTCGACCTCACGATATTCTGTACCCTCATTGCTATAAAATATAATAAAAATATGTAATTTATTTTTATATCCCTACTATTTTTTTTATCTACATGACTACATACTATTTATAGTCAATATTAACTATATCATTATACACCAGTATAAAATATGCATACAAAATACCACATACCGAGTGACTCATCAGGAAAACTTTATATAGACTTGAAATTAAAGGATAGTTTTACCTACTAATTTCGCTGTGCAGACCCACACAAAGAACAAATGCACAATTCATATCAATTTATTGTTCTAGAAAGCAAAACAATTTACTATTGTTGTAACAATTACTTAATAGCTATCAACTTATTACTTTAATAATTGTGTTTGCTCGCAAACGAAAAAAAAACCGACTTCAATTACATCGACGAGTAATACAACGTACATCGACGAAAAAATAGTCAAGTAACAACGCGTTATCAAAGATTACTCAAAATAGTTATCAGATCTCGATAAAATTTATATGTGACCACATGACAAACATCAGCTTTCGATTAAATTAAAAATTATTAAAATCGGTACACCCAGTAAAAAGTTATTGCGGATTTTCAAGAGTTTCCCTCGATTTCTCTGGGATCCCATCATCAGATCCTGGTTTCCTTATCATGGTACTAAACTAGGGATATCTTCTTTCCAACAAAAAAAGAATTATCAAAATCGGTACACCCAGTAAAAAGTTATTGCGGATTTCAAGAGTTTCCCTCGATTTCTCTGGGATTCCATCATCAGATCCTGGTTTCCTTATAATGGTATCAAACTAGGGATATCCCCTTTCCAACAAAAAAAGAATTATTAAAATCGGTACATCCAGTAGAAAGTTATGCGGTATAATACAACGTAGGTCGACGAAAAAAGCGTCAAGTAAAAACACATTATTAGATATAACTCGAAAAGTAGTTGTTAGATCTCAAATAAATTTAAATGGGACCAATTGGCACACACCACCTTTGGATTAAAACAAAATTTGTCGAAATCGGTCTACCCGGTCAAAAGTTCTGATGTAATATACATAAAAAAAAAAAAAAAAAAAAAAAAAAATACAGTCGAATTGAGAGCCTCCTCCTTTTTTGGAAGTCGGTTAAAAAAAAGTATAATCGAATTCAGAACCACCTCCTTTTTTGGATGTCTGTTAAAAATGTATAAACGGTACGAAGAAAATACACAAAAATTCTACACAAACAAACATTTTTCACTTAACAAGTACACAAAGTAAAATAAATCGTTTCTTGAAAGTAACGGGACGGTCCATAGGAAATTCGAAATAGCAAATACAAGAAAACAAATAAATTCATAAGTCACTTGGCACGATTGTGGTTACAGTCTTACAAACAGGCTGTCTAACTGTAAACAATAGGTAACAATGAAGGACTGAATAATAACATAAGCTTAACAAACATGAACAGAACTACAGACTTAGAGATATTCCAGTCTGCTTCAAAGCTAACTTAGGGCTAGGCTATATTTTTTATATGTATAGTACCACAAGAAACAAAACGCATGACTGCACTGAATCTTTAAATGAAAAATATAACTAAAAAAATTAACAATAAATTTCATAAAAAATAACTCAAGCTACTGATATTAGTAGTTACTGAAGTTTAAGTAGCATAACTTTCCAAATTAAATTAACAAAAGAATGAACAGTTCTTCAATTGGTGTCAAAAAACATTAACTATCACCGCCTGGTATATTTACAGAAATACTAAAAATCTATACTCGAATATACATCATAAGGAATCCTAAATTAAAATACAAGATAAAAAAATTACTGGTAGTATTATATCTTAAAATAAAAAATAAAAAAATAAAAATACCAACCCATATAAAATTTTTAGTTTCCTAATCACATAGGCATCGTCCAAAAACCGTAATTTGAACTTCATTCTTATCACATTAAAACACTTAACATTAGCAAACAACGAACACTTCAAAAATCGTTTTCACACCAAAGGAACTGGAAACGTTTTTAAAGTTTATACATATCGCTATCAGTTAGACGAATTCTCAGATAAATATTTGCTTTAAAAAATATTTACAAGAGCGAAGCGTCCGACCAACTGCCAAATGCCGCAAATGACTAAACTGGAAGTTGGAACTTGGATGATTCATAGGCAACAGGTCGCATGGTTAGAACTTTTTATTGCGGTATTCTCATATAACTGTTGTTTAGAGTACTCGTGCTACTGATCTAATTAAATGTTTAAATATCTATGATTGACACTGTTTGACCAAAAGTCTAATTATTCTATCGATTAGTAAATTATTACAGTGAAATCTCGTTTTCAAAAGATTTTCAAATTTATACAAGCCTTAAGATTTGTGCATACTGCGTGGCGATACTTACGCTTAAAGTTAAAAGTTTATTTTTGTTTTTTTTTTTGAGTATTATATTTATTTATTTATACTTTATCGTACACCACAACTACATTTTAAACAATAAACACATTTAAAAAAAAAAACATTTATACTGTGAAGTACAATGGGCGACTTATGGCTATTTAGCCCTTCCTTCCAGACAACCCAACAATTATAATAACATAGTGCCTTAAAAAGTGGTTATAAAAAACAATAATCATCAACCAAATTAATATTCAAATCTATTATTATCAGCAATGCAAACATTTTTACTGAGATAACGGATCTTTTGTGTCATTCTTCTTTTGTGTCATAATTTTAGCTGTGCTAAAATAATTCCGCTCATTTAATACCATTAAGCTAAGAACTAAATTTAAGCTCCGTTACGTCCATTTTAACTTAAAAAAAAACCACAAAAGTCTGTTAGTTTAAGTGGTTTACCTACACTAACCTTTACACTTTTACAGTGTTATTATTTAAGGCAAAAATTCTTAATTATATCTTCAATAGGGTTTAGCAAAGTATTAACTGGAGGATCAACTTAATATTCTCTACCTGCTTAAACCAGAGCTACAGGTACGGTAATAGATAGATATAAAAGTCACAGTAGGTCACAAAGGGCACACGTGTTTGGGGTTTTTAAGTTTTGTAATCAAATTTTCATTATTTCTATTTAGTTATAAAAACGGAATTTCACTTAAAATGCAATAAGTAATAACTAAATGTCTATAATGTTCCGTGTGTATGTAATGGTTCATTATATTTTTTCATCGCCTTTTAGTATACGGTATACTATATAGTATGTACCTAGTTCAAAATATTATAACTGTATTCATCATTGTATGTATCTGTCTAGTGATATTTGTATTACATGCGAAATATTTTTTAACACTGCAATCCGGTCATTTAAAACCCTCCATCAGGGGATTGACGTAGGTAATTCGATAACGCATTGTTAGTACTGTTACAATACATTTGCTCTGAAGGTAATGCTCTTAAACCTCGCCCTTTTTCTTTTTCTTGTTATCAGTGCTGTCTTAACATAGTAGGTATATTAATAACAAGAAAAGTAAAAATTTTATTTTACATTTTAACCGACTTAAAAAAGGAGGTGGTTCTTACTTCGAATGTATTTTCTTATGTGTTACCCCATAATTAGGTGTACCGATTTTGATGATTTTTGGAATCAAAGAAAGTTTGACATGTGGCCCCATTTTAAATTGATGAGACTTGACGAGGACATTTTGAATTATCTACGACTAAGTACCTACGCTGTATTTACGTACATTGAAGTCAGTTTTTTTTTTTCATTTGAAAGCAAAAACAGGTACTTATAAAACGTCGTTTTCTTTTTTTTTTTTTTGTTAATTGCACTTATGATCGGCAACCCATATTACTAACGAAGGAAGTGTTTTAGGAGTTAACGTTATATTTAAAGGAAATAAACACTCTAGTGACTGTTGTGTATATTGTGTTACTATATTTCATTACAAAACAGTTTAGTTAGATTATTTTAGGGCTTAGTATAAGCTGTTTATCATCATCCACATTTATACCGTGACTCGTAAAAACAAAAACGAGTGTGATTTAGACCACACGACTGAAGTAAAACTTATTTAGCTCCATGTAACTTATATCACCCTCTCAACTTCAGTTCGCCTCGCCCGATCACACTTTTTGTAACGTTCTCGTCACGTATTCACCAACTTACTACCTTAAAAATCATTCTTGTAAAAAAATTTTCAATAAATTGATCTGAGGATCGATATTTCTTAGTTCCAATTTGCCAAATCAAAATAAATTATATTCTCTGCACACGCATTACGTGTTACGGTTATTTCAACATTACTTTTATTGTTAACGGTAGGCACCTTTGAGTCATAATATTATAGTTATTAATGCTTTATAGCCTATACCTAATACAATATGCGACATAACACTATTTTAAGAAAATAACTTTAGATAAAAAATATTATAAGTCTTGAATTTTCTGTTCATGTCTTCTCGTTTGATGTATTCTCTCATCAGTTATATTATATTGTAATGTTTTACAGCTTATAAGCCCTTCCTAATAACAAACTGGAAGTTTAACACAACAAAAAAAATCTCATGAAGATGACATTTCCAACACAGTAACTCTTCTTTACTTCTCTTTCTCACTATTTTTCAAATTCTATTCTATTTCTATCTACTTTCATTTTCATTCTTTATCTTTATAGATTAATTTAAAACATGCAGCGAAAAATAAAAACTGTAATTAATAAAGATACGTATAGATTAGTTAGTGACAAACAAAATTTACTCTCGCAAGCGAACAACGTAAATTGCCTTCATTTAAATTGATAGCAATGCAGCTTGGTTGTTGGTACTCGACAGTTAGTAATACAGCAACAAGTCGGAAATGTTGTCAATGAAATTGAAACTGTTGCATTCAGTGTAGGCTTCAAGGCAGAGATGGACGTAATCGACTACTTTTGTACTCGGAGTAATAATGTGAGTAAAAATAAACATGATTACTTGTAATCAAGATTACATGTGTAATCTTCACTCATGATTACAGTAGTTAGTAATCAAGATTACATGAATGAGTTTGTTATCTTCAATGTTTGAACATACCCTTACATCTTTAAATAATTAAGTAAGAATCTGACGAGTACTTTTGAATTCTCTCTAATAATGCGTATTTAGGTACTTGACTAATGGTTCTGTTACGCGGCACCTCCCGGTAGTCTTTTAGAATAGACACACAACTGGTTAAATATTGATAAAGTTTATTTAATAGTCCAAACACTTACAGTAACTGTCCCTAGAAACACCTCACTTTCCTTTTCTGTATAAAAAATATATATAGTGACGCGCTGGATGGTAAACGGCAACTGACTCGACCGTATGGAAAATGAAATATTTAAAGTAATTAAAATAGCGGCGTCAGCACTATCCGCGAATTAAACCAAGGTATAACATCTCCCCCCTTTTGATGGAGCTTTATCTTTAAAGATGAAGCGGAATTGAGACGCGACTAAAATCGAAAAGGTCAGAAAGGAAAATGAGCGTTTTACAATTTTTACCAAAATATTAATTAATTGGAATTAAAAAAAATAAAATTTATCATTAAACAATAAGAGAGCTGCTTAGCTAAAATTTAACAATGTTAATATTATCATCAATAATTAAGAATTTGACATTTTATCATAAAATTATAATAATAAGATAATTATAATAATAAGTTTGTTTTAGAAAATTCATCCATATGTGTTAGTAATATTATAACTTATATAATTAATGTTAGTCTATCTTAAACGCAAACAATTCTCAAAGAAAATATAAATTTAATAAAATTCACAAAAATCATAAAATTTATAAAATTGTCAAAAATTGCCGAAATTCATAAAAAAAAATCATAACAAACTTTTATAAGTATCTAAGTGTGTTTATCTTAGAGTAAAGATTATTATTTATTATAAGAATTAGTATATGAGTTAGTATAATGAATAGTGTAAGAGATAGTACATTGATAATCTTAAGACATTAGTTTAATATTTAGAGTTAGTATAAAAAACATTTATTTAGAAATTGGATACATTACGATTTGAGAGTTTCATTACATTTAACAGTTAATTTACATGGTTTAGATTGAACAAAGATCCACTTATTATTACTAAGCGTTTGCCAAATATCGACATTACTATACAAAAGTTTATGATTACATTCAGGTGACATTGATAGGACTACTTCTGTTAACAATTTACTTTCACAACAGGGATTATTTATACTCGAATAAATGCTGAGCATAGGGCATATAGAATACTCATCGTTTATCAACTTACAATTGTTTAAGCTATCTAACAAGACGTAACTGAGCTTATCATCTGTTACTGCAATATAAGCTTTAGTCGGTTGCATTAAAGAAAACGTGTTAGCATTTTTATCATGTGGAGTCGGTAAAGGAATATTTTTGTAAACAATGTATTTTTCTGGGTATATTAATGGTATTTTTAATATGAAAATAATCTTTTGTTGTAGTAGAAACATGTTAGCTAAAATATTTGCTTTTAAAATAAAATAGAATTAAGGATTACGTCTAAGAAATTAGAAATTGTTATCAGGGAGCTTTCAATTAGATTGATAAGACTATTTATTCGCGTTACGTAGTATAAGTTATCATTTTGCTTTGTAACTTGAGAAAGAATATCATTTAGTAGGTATAGTTATATGGGAATTTAATTTAATTTCGTTTTGGTTTAGTCTTCGAATAGTAGAATTAAAAGTATTTAAGCTTGAGTTTACGATTGTGCTGACTTTATTTATGTTAGAATGCGTGATTGCGTGCATTGGTATAGAATGATTGAGATTTTTTTTTATGAGATTTAAGAGACTTATTATTATAAGATTCAGTGAGACTCAGCGGCTGGGACTGAGATGCATTTAATTTATGAGATTCAGTGAGACTCAGCGGCTAGGACTGAGATGCATTTAATTTATGAGATTCAGTGAGACTCAGCGGCTAGGACTGAGATGCATTTAATTTATGAGATTCAGTGAGACTCAGCGGCTAGGACTGAGATGCATTTAATTTATAAGAATTAGGAATAGTATTCATAATGATATGACTCAGGCCTACCTCGCGGGGAGGCTGAGATGATAGAGAATCGAAAATGGAGTTTATGCCGTTTATAGCCGACGATTTCGACTGGCACGAGGCCGAAATCGGATTTAGTTTAAATCGTTTTCGTTAAAACAATTATTACATCGATCAATATTATCACAATGGTGCACGAGTGAATCGTTATTCGGTGCACGTGAACCCGTTTCGTCGCATTGTGCAATCTGAGAAGAATCGGGTTGCAGTATGCGGCGGCTATTGTTATATTCGCGTTTGCGACATTCGTTTATAACATGACCCTTGTTTTTACAATAAACACAATATTTATTATTATAATTAAAATTAGGTTTATAAGGTCGACTTAAAATTAGAGGATTTTGTAGATGAAATGTTTTTTGAAAATTGTTAGATTTAGTAAAATTAGGTTTTTGGTTTTTAAAACATACAGAGGTGTTATGACCTGATCTGTGGCAAATTGAACAATATTTAGAAGGTTGTTGAGAAATTTTGGTTAAGTTTAAAAGCTTTTCTTCCTCAATAGCAAGTGTGATAGCCTCAGATAGCGTCTTAGGATTGCGACAGCGTACAATTTGCGATAAGTTTGAATTAATCCCTAATAAAAAAGTATTCAATGCCAAATCCTCCATAGCAGCTAACCTTCCTATTAACTAATTTGAGTTTTCGCAGCTGTAATGTATATCAGATAGTAATCGTGTTATACAAGACTCAATTCTTAATGAATATTGCGTGACATCTTCTGTTGAATTTTGCTTACAATTCTGTAGATCAATTAAAAGATGCGTAGAATGCTTTTTCTCACCAAACGTGACTTTTAAAAATGATTTTATTTCGGACCATTTATTAAATGTTTTAAGACAGCAAGCCATTTGAGCCTTGCCTTCAAGCTGGGATATAATGTATTTACAAAGCACATTCTGCTGGTCAGTGGTTGCGAGAGAAATAGCATTTTCGCAGTTTGTGAGAAAAGCTGGCAAAGATTCGCGATCACCATTATAAGGTTTTATAAATTTGGTAAGAACAGATAGAGTTATCTTCTCAGCCATTTTCGGTTTTGAGAACTTTAAAGATGGATCTGAATAATTGCTGTCGGAATCAGAGCGAGCTTCTTCAATTACAGTCTTTTCCTTTTTAGGAGGCATTCAATTAAAAATAACAGTAATTTTAGTGAAAATGTAAATAGATTTTTGTAGAAGTTGTATATACGTGACTCTATAAATATACTAAGCTTGTTACTGAATTTAAGGTTTATTAAAAAAAAAAGGTTAAGATATATTAATCTTCTGGGAAAGAATTACTGATCACTAGCACTTATTCACTTTTAGGCTTTTAGTAAAATAGAAAACTCACAATGAAACAGCAAGCGCGATCATATCTGCTGGGAAGCGTGACACGTGTTGATGACGTTGCGGGCCGGAACTCGGACACGTGGTGGCTCTGTGAGTCGTATTGCAGCTAACGCGTCACGTTGCAATATAGCGACGTGTATATGAAATGTAGATGATGTTGTGGTTGCCTGGTGAGGGTTCTTCTGCTGGGACGCAGTCTCAGCAGCGTGGGGCTGTAGATCTGCTAGAAGTTCCGTGTGTTTGGTGGACCTGCCTCGGCTCGTGGGGCCTGAGACGTATATCTGATGTAGGCACGGCAACGTGGGGCCTGTGACCTTGTGTAATGTCTAATGACGTACCTGGGTGCCAGGGTTCGGATGTCAGGGTTTTATACAGAAAACCACTTACGACATCCCGCTTCTGACACCAATTTGTTACGCGGCACCTCCAGGTAGTCTTTTAGAATAGACACACAACTGGTTAAATATTGATAAAGTTTATTTAATAGTCCAAACACTTACAGTAACTGTCCCTAGAAACACCTCACTTTCCTTTTCTGTATAAAAAATATATATAGTGACGCGCTGGATGGTAAACGGCAACTGACTCGACCGTATGGAAAATGAAATATTTAAAGTAATTAAAATAGCGGCGTCAGCACTATCCGCGAATTAAACCAAGGTATAACAGTTCGTCTACCTCCGTTGTATTTACTGGTCGATGTAATTGAAGTCGGTTTAATTTTCGTTTGCGAACAACCACAATTATAATTGCAATATATGAGACGGATTACAAAAATAAAGATAAAATTATTACTCAACATTTTTTCCCCCTGCGGTCACCAACCCGCCTGCCCAGCGTGGTGACTATGGGCAAAACACATGAGTTTACGTTATTTTTGGCGTAAACTTGTGAAGGCCTATGTCTAGCAGTGGACTGTATAGGCTGTAATGATAATGATGATTTTTTTTTCAGTAATCAACAAAGTAATCAATAATATATTCTCTAATATAACTGTCAGTCAGTTCAGCCTATTGCAGTCCATTGTTGGACATAGGCATCCACAAGTTCGTGCCAAAAATATAGCTGTGCATATAAATAAATAAATAAATATATATGTATATATATAATATAGAAATGAATCGCAAAATGTGTTGCTAAGCGCAAAACTCGAGAACGGGTGGACCGATTTCGCTAATTCTTTTTTTAACATATTCCTTGAAGTACGAGGATGGTTCGTACGGAGAGAAAAATTCTAAAAAAAAAAAATTTTAAACTTCCTGAAAAAGTCTAAAAACAACACGTTTCTATACTCCCATACAAAAGATTTGTGATAATACTTAAAAATAAATTTGAACTTTAATACCATACGATAAAGTTTGTGTTAGGCGATACGAAGTTCGCCGGGTCAGCTAGTATAATATAAAAATGAGTCGCTGAATGTGTTGCTAAGCGCAAAACTCGAGAACGGTTGGACCGATTTCGCTCATTCTTTTTTTTAAATATTCCTTGAAGTACGAGGATGGTTCTTACGGAGAGAAAAATTCTAAAAAAAAAAATTTTTAAATTTCCTGAAAAAGTCTAAAAACAACACTTTTCTATACTCACATACAAAAGATTTGTGATAGTACTTAAAAGTCAATTTGAACTTTAATACCATACGATAAAGTTTGTGTTAGGCGATACGAATTTCGCCGGGTCAGCTAGTATATATATATATATATATATATACGAGTATATATATACGAGTATATATATGTATAATATATTACACGTCAAGTCGATCCTACAAACCCTGGAGCAGTAAGCAAGGTGGCAAACTGTGCAAATGTTAATCATATAAATAGATCGTTGTGACCGGGGACCAAAATCAACACATAATTTGAAGACAACGAACATAATATATTTTTTACGATGACACAAAACAGGCCATAGTGATAGCATCTGTCACATATGGTTAACTTTTCACACGTCATCTGTTCCTATCACTATCACGCAGATACGTCAGAGCGATACTAATAATGTGAAATGTGAATTACTAGCTTATTCTGTAACATTTTATTGATTAATAACGTTATGCATTGTTTGTGTGCTTATGAACATTATTGTATGATGTAAACACGGTTTTTGTTAGTTTTTATGTAAGAAACTAATAACGTTTATTGTAATCAATTTTTTTTCACTCAGAAGAAATTACTCATTAGTTTACTTCAAACGAAGATTTTAATATATATTCAACTAACAAAAAACTTTACATATTTTCTATTTACGATAACACTGGGGTATCTAGTGTCTAGCCAGTTTTACCAACGTTAGGAAATCAATAACATTCGAATTGCTTACGTTACCCCTTCACTCCTAGCTGATCCTTCCTGATCCATAGCCTATTGTTTTACATAACTTTCTTTAGGAAGCTTTCTATTAGAAATATTCGAATCCAGATAGTGAACTCTTAAGATTAAAGCGTTTAAACAAATGAAGTATATTGTAAGTTTCATTTCATTAACTAGCCATTGTTATTTATGAATATTTAATGGATTATAGAAACCTACTTGAATAAATAAATTTGTGATTCGATTTGATTCGACCAGCATACATTATAAAACTACAAAATAATAACTAATGATAAGATATTAAAGACAACAACAACAACAACAACACTGATAGCACGGTTATACTACTGTGATATAGGTACGATTTATAAATGAATATAAAAATATACTATGACATCATTTTTATAAACACAAAAATGCTTTTTTGTAGGTACTATTGCTAGAGCTACTTCATACGCTATCTTGAAAAGAATAGAATTAATATATATTTATATAGTTTGAAATAAACAGTTAATAACGACATATAATAATTTTATGTTAGAAGAGGTTTCAATAAAGAACATAGCTCAATACTATTACTAGGTTACAAAACATGAAATTTAGACTGTTTGTTTTGGTCAATGAACCGTAACTACAACGCTAGCAAGTGCCGATAAATCGTGAACTCATAATTATCAACGACAAACACGGTAAATATTTCGTTTCACACAAAATATATGTGAACGTAAAACTCTAAGACATTAACCAAAGCAGGACTTTTAAATTATTCAAACAATGGCAACATATCCAGCGAATTTTACCCACGTTATCGTTGACTTGATAAACAATATTAATCAAATAGGCATTGTGAACTTTGATCTAAGTAATTTGATTATTATACTCAACTACTAATCCTCACAATTATCCTTTTCAAGAAACATTTTAGGCAAAGTGTGGTAACTTTAGCCGTAACGCCTATTACGTTATAATAACATCCTAAACGATTTGTTTTGATAGTCACGGTTATTGTTGTGCTACGGGCAGTGTAGTAATATTTTGTAGACTAGCTTATAGATGAAGTTTTATATTCGATAAAGGATTATTAAAATCCATTACAAACTATTTGGGACAATATTAAGAACTGTTAGGTACAAGTTCAACGAACAGGTAAAAAAGCTGTATCAGCTTTTGATGTTATAAATTTCGAATTTCAGTTGAATAACAACTTAATATTAAACATCAAAATATACTACTATTTACCTATAATTTTATATTAAAAATATGAATAATAACAATATCTAGTTACTAAATTAAAACAAACTCCTAGTATGGTGTGCAATCATAAACAAAGATTTACAATGTTAGGTAAATACAATTAACGTAACTCCTTGCGGCAATTAGGTTCATAAGTGAGTATTTTGCGAAATTTCAACAGTACTAAATCAATGCAAGTCGACGTCGTGACATTAATAATGAAGTAGAGATAATTAAATACATAAAAAACACGTACTATGCAATGCCATCGAGTTTCCAAATCAAGGTAAACTTGTAATAACTACCCTATGTTAGTACTTAATAGCGACGTAATAAACTTAAGGTTATTCAACTAATCATTCACTAATTAATCACGAAATTATCAATTAGACCTATGAAGTAGAAATTTGGCACAGAGATAGATTATGGGATTAAAAGTAAGAGATATCAGGTTAGAAATGATTTTAGGAAACTATCCGTAAAGACCAGATTAGAAAGTTCAATTTTAAAGTTTCTATGATAGATATTTAGCTGTTTCTTTACATTGAACTACGAAAATCGTAAGAGGAATTGTACACAAAACTTCAGCTATTTTTGACGATAATGATAATGACCACAGCTACAAATAGGGTTTGCCTTGTATTAATTAATGAGTCAAATTATTACTACTAACCTGTATAAAACAAAGTCGCTTCCCCCTGTTTGTATGCTTAGATCTTTAAAACTAGGCAACGGATTTTGATGCAGTTTCCTTTTAGTAAATAAAGTGATTCCAGAGAAAGGTTTACATGTATAATACATGTATAAGATAGTAGAAGAACACTGATAGTTTTTGAAACCGTGCGAAGCTGGGGCGGCTCGCTAGTTAAATATAAATGATTTTTAAAACATTACTCTCAATTTAAACAAAACTCCATGAATATCAACTAATTAACAGCCACAAACTTCCTGATATTTTATATATATATTATTGTATCAATAGGTGCGCGCTGTTTTACCATAATCTAATAATAAAATAATACATAAGTTAGGATATATATTTATTTAATTTAAAACAGAATATTATTAATTGACATATTTGAACAGCCAATGACTCAAAATTATACACAGCCGAATATAAATGTTAATATAAGTTGGGTCGTTGCATCCGCAATAAAAACCTCTTGCGGGCCGGTAGTGTTTAACCTATAAAACCTAGGTCGCAAATAAGTATCGTTGCCTACATACGGTAATGCATGTGTCCTAAAAAACCTCAACAAATCACACTTTACCGTTACGAGAACCGTATATTTTTGAAAAATAAAAAATGTGATGTAATAAATAATATACATTTATAACTAGATGTTATAAATATATGCCGTGTGGCATCAAAGAATATAGCCACCCCCTCTCTTCCCGTGGGTGTCGTAAGAGGCGACTAAGGGATAACACAGTTCCACTACCTCCTTGGAACTTAAAAAGCCGGCCGATGGCGGAATAACCATCCAACTGCTGGCTTTGAAATACACAGGACGGGCAGCAGCGTTTTGGGTGCGATAAAGCCAGCCCTGCGGTCACGACGCCTGCCCAGCGTGGTGACTATGAGAAACACACGAGTTCGCGGCATTTTTGGCGCGAACTTGTGGAGGTCTATGTCCAGCCACTGCTGGAACTTCAGCCTATCGCAGTCAGTGGAAGTTTTGATGATGATGAAGTGATGATGGAATCTATAATTATCTTTATTATATTAAAAAGTGCAAATACAACGTTCATCTTGAAAATTAACATAAAAACCGATATTTTGACGAGATGCTCTTCTAAATTTTATAAAGATTATATTGTTATGTATAAAAATAATATATATTTGCATGCCTGTTTTTTAGAACAAGAAACACTTATAATTTTTTTACAACACCAAACTTAAACTACTTTTAACACAAATTTCACTTTTATTTTCAAAGATAAAATATGTGTCATATCAAAGACTGTCGTAAATTGGCGCAAAGGCAGACTTAAGTATGGGTGATCACGGGTATCGCTAGTCGTAAATACACATATATTATAGGTAATTGTAGAGGTAATACCTATAAGTAATTATTGTAAAAAGCGCAGATGCTATTACAATTGACAATTCAAACGCCGGCCAACAATAGTTTTAATTGCATTCCAAACGTTACAACGGAAATTTCCATCATTTTCTCTCGTTACGCGCTTTGCGAATTTATTTAACCGCAAAATTTATTTTAAGTCAATGTCGGATTAGTGAATATTATAGGTATTATATTTAAATTTATATTTGTTCGGGTGCTTATCACGTTTATTGTTTTGTTGAGGTTCCTATATTTTAAAAAAATTTCAATCACCGGTTGAAACATTGCTGAAATATAGGACCTTAAAAAAACAATAAACGTTGAAGCATCCGAGCATATATAAATTTTAATATACGAAAATTGATCGCGTTAGCTAAAAATTGAAATTTGTATCAACTTCCTTACACGTTCTTACCATACAAAATACGATCAGAAAAATTTTAGCATTAAAAAGACATTCGTGGCATACATAATTTTATTATAAATAATTACATTAAACCTAGTTTATTCTAATTACACTTTCTAATAACGTAGATAGAGATAGCTCGCAAAAAAAACAATTTTAGAACGACCAGATATGTAAGTTTCCAATTAATCTTTTCAAACAGTCAAACTCATTTAATTCTAATGCCACGAATCAAATGCAATCTTGCATACAAAGATAATGGGATGTAAGCATGGCCGGCAGGTTCAACGCACTTTCTTAACATCGATTCACGTCTGGCACAGAGCCAAGCACTCCACTTTAATGGTTTAAGGTATCCTTACTTCCTTAAATAGATAACGATTAATTTGACGCTCATTTACCGCCATTGAGATATTCTCTACATGCCACATAATCGTTACAATGATAATCTAAATCAATGGTTTTTTTAAGGACCGTACCCAATCTTACAAAATAAATTGCAAAATTATTGATCTTAGTTAAGGTTTTACGCAAAACCTACCGAGGGCTTATTACTTAGTAACTAACTAGTGATCAAAAATAATACATCGAGATCAGAAGTTATCGGGTAAAACCGTGACGCATAACTAGTCTACTAGTTGAGATAATATGTTTTATACTGTTATTATTGTTAGATAATACTAGATATCCGCTGTCGGTCTGATCGCAATCTGTCAAAGGTTCAAATTTTTAAACAGTAAACAATAGAATGCTAAATTAAAAAGTTTTTAACGTCATATATTATCATGTAAGAATTTATGACGAATAATAAAAAAATACCCAATAGACACTACCTACTTTGCATAGACTAGAAATGTGTATTTTTAATGTTTTTTTTTCGATTTTACATTTTGTGTAGAGTCGACTCGCACTTAACCAGCAAATAATTAAATAGCTATTGTTTGATGCAATTGTGAATTCAACCCGAGTGTAAAACATTAAATTTTACGTTTTATTGTTTCATTTAAGTTTTACGATGTCAAGGAGTGTCGCACGACTATGATTGTATATGTAGGTAATTTACAGAAATTATTTAATTAAAATTGCTAGTAACTTTTTCTTACAATATTATTGCACAGATACAAAAATAAATCCACCAAGAACGTTAAACTTCGATGAAAATATTATCGGTCGTTATCTTAGACTTAAATTTAGCTTGACCTCAATAATCAAGTTGGTTCCCGCTACAGAGAGGTCTAGTTAAGCCGGTCACGTTGTTATTGTGATTTTCGTGGGCGAAGCCACAAAACGATACTAGTTTATATTAGTCTATTTACACGATGATGCATTAATAACGTTACAACAATTGCCTTCGTTGCTAAAAACAAAAATAATAAGATTTATCATTTATGGACAACCACAGAATTTAAGTACATACATTCCCTATAACAAATAAGACTATAAGGAAAACTGTCTGATTGACGTACGTTTTGCGGGTATGACTTATGCGTATAAACATAATATGTATAAATCTAAAATCCTAAGCAATATATAACTAAAATAACATTTTATACTAGTAATTTAGTAAGAAATCTGGACCTCAAGACGGGTACTCAACGACCTTGTGTTTTTAATTGGTAATTGTCGCCTATGTCCACTTACTCCAGTAGCTCATAAAGAAAATTGGGTCATTCGTTAGTTAAGTGGGCTCCGATTTATGGGGTGAAATGGGGGTGGGGGGGTAAAGGGAGGTGGGGAGGGTGGGTTTTTTAGCCCCCCGTAGTGTGCATTTCACGTAAACCCCGTGGTTTCGAAGATTTCGTGTTTGAAGTTTTGGGGTTAACTTTACGTGATTCAGAGATATTACAATACCTTAGAGCTCCGTGTCTGACTCCACCTTAACTCCGGTGCAGCGGGAAGTGCACTCATATGCTCCATTCACCAACTTTCACACTTTATTTTCGAACAAATTTACGTAAAAACGATCTCGATTGCAAGATCAACAAACGATACGAACTGACGCTTAACGACTGACAAATCGACACTTTTAAACAAAATAACGCGTCAGACATAATATTCTAATAAAATTAGTAACATTGCGTGCTAGAATATAGGTTTAGAAATTCGAAAAATACCCAAAACCGAATCGGAGCACCCCACTGTCCACGTGGTCTTGGTCTGTCCTACCCCTAGAGTGTTTTTTTTGTGCCGCGGAGGCGCGGAGGGAGGGCAGCCCTCGCCCGCCGTGCGAAAGCGCGCGAACGAATGCGTAGAGGAGCGGCTGAGGCTGGTCGCCGAAGGCGACCAGCCTCCGCTGCGGAACGGAGCATGAGTGAGCGTGCTTTCGCACGCAAGGGCGGAAGGGCTGCACTTCCCGCAGCGCCGGAGCCAAGCGTTCCTCTAACTTTCGAAATTCTTCTTCTAACCTCAAAACTTTAACCATGGATATCTCCATAACCATGGGGTTCTGAGGTGTGACAGTGGTACCAAGGGTAGCGCCCCCCCCCCCCCTTCCCTTCACGGTCCCGAAATTCGGTTTTTCCTAATCTAAAGCTTTGTGTTTTAAAGGAAATGCTAAGTGACGCCTTATTTTGGTCAACGGTGTCTATTTGTTAGTCGTTAAACGTCAGTTCGTATCGTTTGTTGATCTTGCAATCGAGATCGTTTTTACGTAAATTTGTTCGAAAATAAAGTGTGAAAGTTGGTGAACAGAGCATATGAGTGCACTTCCCGCAGCACCGGAGTTAAGGTGGAGTCAGACGCGGAGCTCTAAGGTATTGTAATATCTCTGAATCACGTAAAGTTAACCTCAAAACTTCAAACACGATATCTTCGAAACCACGGGGTTTACGCGAAAAGCACACTACGAGGGGGGTAAAAAACCCACCCTCCCCCCTCCCTTCACCCCCTCTTCCCCCAGGACCCCATAAATTGGAGCCCACTTAACTAAAGATTTACCGAAAATTGCATGAAGGTTAGTTTTATTTTACTTATAGATGTTTCTTTGGAAGTGTTAAGATAATACCAAATCATATGCACGTAAACATTGAAAACTGGCTTAACACAATCAATATCTCTCATTGACGACAGTTTTCAATATGGACAATATAAAGGCAAGTTTATAGCTACACAAATAATTTGGTGAATTTGTTTATTTCTAGTGGAAATATTAAAAACACGAACGAGACCCACCTTGTAAATGGACCACTCCTTTTAGTTATTTGTCCTATTATTTTCTCGACACACCGCTCGTCGCCCTTACGCGCTGCGTCTAATAAATCCTGGCCTTTTCCCATGGCCCATTTAGTCATAATAACCACTCACCAATATAACACAAAGTTCAATCATTTCAATTTTTTACACTAGACTTCACTACTCACTACAACTTCATTGATCGCGCCGCCATATTTAGATTAGACGTGAGTGCGCTCTAGCGGCCGGCGAAGGAATCGATATCAAAACTCAACCTCATGCCTAGTGCCTACTCGACCTACTCTGAAACTTTTTGCAATTTTGTCCGTTTTACTTATGAGCGTTCAGTTATTAATATTCAACCAATCAAATGTTTAATTATAATTATTAGGGCTATATTGTTGACCAAATAAATATTTAAAAAAATAATAACAGCGGATAAAAATTAATAGAGTTCTTGTTGAGAAGTATGTTAAGCGTGCTATCTTTTTTCTCGCTCACGCTCGCTGGTCCATTATATTTGCTCTTTCATCTACTCTGTGGTTCGTTCTTTGCCATACTTATGTTCATTCAATCAGTATCCAGTCAATTCAGTCAATCTTGTTCAGATTGTTATTAATGTGAATCCTAGTTTATTATTTTATTTTTCTCATTTTTATCACAATTTGTAAGTTCATTGTGCTTCGTTTTGCGTGTTATCGTTACAATATAATTATTCTTTCACGGTAATGGCGCAAACTTGATCTATGGGCGCAAATAAAAAATAAATTCCAAAACTGTAACGGTGTTCATTGATTTTTCTACTGTCAAAATGAACAGCTGATAATAGGTAGCGGTATTGTAACAAACTGACAATCAAATAAAATATTCTTTACCGAAAATAGGCGTAAATCATTCAATAAATTATCATAATATTATTGTACTAATTAATAAAATAGTTGTTTTCTAACATGTTTAAATTAAATATATTGCATGTGCTTATGTTATTAATCGTGGCCAGAGAAATCAGCTCCCAAAGTAAGTACACAATATAAACCTCATTTCAATATGTTTTTACAATAAAGTAGACAGATAGATAATTTACTACAATCATATAAGAAATATGATAGGTTATTATCAAAAATAAATTTTCTGTGAGTAAAGAACAAAATAAAATCTATGCTTATAATTTCATTACTTGTCATTATTTTACCTAATTAGACAACAATTTACATTTAACCTTAAAAGTAATTAATACTTTAAAAGTTGAAAAGCATGTAATATTATTAGACTACTGATTATACTGGCTAGGAACTGTAGACACACATTGTTTTATTATTATTTTTTTATGAGGTAATACTAATCATTTTGTTCCAGATATAAGTGTTACATTACCTCTAAACAAAACAATATCATGGGGTAACAAGCAACTTTATGGCGACTTTGCCAATCTCAATGCATCTTCAACGTTACAAGTTGACTTTATGAATATCAACAAAAATGTATCGTACATAATATTTCAAGTACATAGCCACATACATAATGTGACTTTATATAATAACACTTATGTAAAAGGTTCATATGTATCTGGCACTAATGTTGGATTGTACAGCAATGTCAAACCAAAGCCGGAAACATTTTTCATTTACAATCCGAATAAGATAGACTTGAAATTGTACTTGACTGTGCATGGATATGATAATAAAGGTACAAATATTTTCTATCTATAAAATAATGATATTGGTATGACTCGTGTTTCTCTACTTATCAGTAATTATTTTTTTGTTTCACTAATCAAACAACAAATGTACTGCCATATTTTTCTATATTTATGAACATGTCTTTTTTATCATTTCATTTGTACAAACTTTGTCCTGACAATAAGATACACACAAAAAAAGTATTATCTAATTTGGTGCAGTTATTCAGAAATTATGCGCATATGTACATTTCATAATTTAATAATTTTTCATTTCCTACATGGGAAACGATGCCTTTGCCCAGCAGTGGGATATTACAGGCTGAAGCGATACATTTCAGTGACTCATTTTTGTTTGTATACAAGTAATAGACATACTTTATTCAATACTAACCGACCCGTACCCACTTTGTGGGGTGCTAATTATTATTTTTGTGATCCAAATATACTTATATCTATTAAAGTTTTCATCTCACTCGCATTTCTCCGACTGGATTTACATATTCTATTATTTTTCACTAAATTTTTTGTTAATAATAATAAAATATAGCTTATATCCCTCTTGAATAGTGTAGCTTTCTGTTAGTGAAAGAATTTTTATGATCGGATCAGTATTTGCGAAGATTACCCCCTACAAACAAACAAAGCTAGAAACTTTACCTCTTTATAATATTGGTATATATTTAATATCTCAAAACAAAATGTATGTGCAATTTTAATTATCTATGAAAGTTTTATATCAATTACTCATATTTATCTTTTAGTCTGATGGTAATAATAAATAGGGATCTGTGCCAAGTTCAAACAGGTGATAATTTTAAAATATATTTTATTGCAATAGATATTCATACTTGGTAAAAAATATTAACTAGGAATGATAATAATATTATTCTATATTCCACATTACAATAAGAAACTTATCATATACATAAAGAGAAATTAAAAATTTCCTACAATATTAGAAGTGATGAGATCTCTTCCAGACAATCTTATTTTCAGGCTTAGAAACAAAGTCAATGTATAATATGGTATAGTGATGGATAAGACACAATGGACATTAATATAAAGTGTCATCATCAGTTTAGCCTATCGCAGTCCATTGCTGGACATAGGCCTTTACAAGTTCGCGCAAAAAATGGCGTGAACTCAATACTTACATTAAAAAATTATGCTAATAGAAATTATTATTTACAGACCCAATACCAGGTGGTTGCAATATGGAATTTTCCACACCAATATCACCGTATATCAAAACATCTTATAATAAAGATTATGTGTTAGTCGATGCAGCAGCGGCTAGAGATCCATCAGACAAGGATTGTAATTTCTTAGAAAAAGCTGTTGTTTTTTTCTATCAAATGTACTTACCTGAGAGAAACTTTGATGCCGATACTTATTTTGATGGTATAAAAAATATGATGACAATGGATGGTATTGATGATTTTGGAGAATATGTAAGTATAATTAATTTACAAGTATAATTATATTTTAAATAGGAGATTTTTTTTACAACGAGCTCGGCAAACCTGATGTGAAGCCTGCATCACTACAAGCATTGCAAGCGTTTTGCCGACCCTACCCCCAATCCCGCCTTGAGCTCTGGTCACCTTGCTCACCACAGGAACACAATACTGCTTGAAAATAGTATTATTTAGCTGTGATGTTCTGTAGATCTGGGTATTTCCTGTTGTGTCCTACCTCAGTCATGATGCTCTTAAGACTGATAAATGATTTAAAATTTATGATGGGATATTATGTACAATCGAGGAGTGTATGGATAGGTTAGGGTTATTTTTTTTTTTTTTTTTTTATTGTTAAACGAAACTGTCGTTAAACGTTGTACTTCTTAAGTTAGATAGGTTAGGGTTAAATTACACTCCTCGATTGTACATAATTACCTTATGATGTTTTGATTTCTTTGTAAAGGTATCAAACATATTTTGTCGTTTTTTAAAGAAAATCATAAATCCTGATCATGTTTTTGTACCTTTTCTATATATTCTATTTTAGTTACATAATATTATTGGCAATTAACATGACATAGCCTTATGTGATATACCTGTATGGCTTTCAGGTATTTATCCCGCATGGGAGATATATAGATAAAGGATTAAGTTTTACAATTATAAGGTCTTATCTTCTTTGAAGCTGTAAATATTTAAATAGCTTAAGGAATAGATTTGAAGTCAGGGATGTCATTTATATGGAATTCCAACCTATATTGTCAATTTATATTGCTTATGAATATACAATAATAATAATTTTTAATTTAAATATTTGGTTTTAATTAAACTAAATTTCAATGTATTTTTGCCCCCATTATATATTGACGAATTAAATTCTTTATTTTTTACATATACAAAAAAGACATACTGAAAAATACTTTTAGTACCATACTCAATTTCACAATTTAAGTTTGGGGTAAAAGCTCTATTTATATCGATAGTCGTGAATTCAATACATAATAGAAAAGATATAGCTGTTTATGAAAATATTTGCTTTCTAGATATTTGCTCTCTCCACAGCGTCGAAGAGCTCGTAAAGCTAAAGCTCGTAGGCTGTGACGATAATTATTGTTAATTGTTATTAGCTAAAATATTAACTCCATTTTCCACTCCATCCGACGCAGGAGAAAATCCTAGTGAGGGGGCGTTGATAATAAGGCGTTTATTATTACTATTGGAATGTAAAAAAAAAAACATTAAATGAAGTTTACCAACTTTTACGTTGCGTCAGGATAGATCTAGATAATACATAAAACAAATATTTTTAGCTCCCTCAAAACGGTGATCGCATGCGTCGTATGATGAGTGCGTATCCCGGCACCGGCGTAGTATACGTCGCTGTAGCTATTAGTACTGAGAATACTAGCGCCTATTCGGTATACGTACCGACGTACTCTTACGCTTGCTCACCTCTAGTTGAAGGCGGTTGTGAGTTATTAGGTAAGCATAAGTTTTTTACTTTTCATTATTACAACTGTATGTGGAATTTACTCCTTACGCGAGACGCTCGTTGTATGGACGACGCGTTGGTGTAACGGTTACAGCACTGGTTTGTGGCTGTTACGCTGGCGGTTGTGGGTTCGATCCCCGCACATGACAAACATTTGTATTGGACATGCACATGTTTGCCATGATCTGGGTGTTTGTGCACTCCTTGTGGGTCTCCCCCACAAGCCGTGCCTCAGAGAGCACGTAACGTACGCATTTGAACGGTATTAAATCCGCCTGTTTTATTTCTCTAGTCAGTCAAGTGTAGATACAATAGATAATTAGTTGTGTATTGTGTATGTTACCTTTTTTAACAAGAACAATTATTTTCAGATGATGTCCTGTCACAAGTTCTGTGTGCCTCGTTGTTCTTTCTCGGCCTATTTATGTGTTTCTTCGGACATAGATTCTTCAAGACTGAAATGTTTCTAGTTGGTCTAGCGAGCGGAGTGATTATTACGTACATTTTTATTTCACTCGCCGCTGATCTTGATCGACCGGGTAAGTTTATAAATTTGTAACGGCAATTGAAATAAAATTGTACTACAGAATCATCTTAAAAATTAAAAATGAATCGAACTACGTAGTATTTTCATCTGAGACCCAATATTCGGTTTGATTTTGTAATGTTTTCTGTATTAACAAAATAAATATTTTGGCAACTTGATATAAAAAAAGTATGTATATATTTGGAAAAACTTAAAATTTATCGTCAAATCGGAATATAAAAATTCATTACTACGTTTGTTTTAGCATTGTTAGGCGCTTCTGTCTTATCCGGTGTATGTTTCGGAGCTATTTGGTTGCTGTTCTGGTGGTTTTATGGCATACCAGTAATAGCTGTTATGTTGCCTACATTGAACGTCGGCTTCTTATTCTCCGCCATCATTTACTATGGATTGCCAGGTAACGTATATTATAATGTTATACATCTGAGAAGTTGGTTTGTCTGGAAGAAATGACTAAATAACCGTCCATTGTACTTCACAGTCCGTAACTGTCTTAAAATATGTTTAATTTTTTTTTTCCGTTTAAATTAAATGTGTAAAATGTAGTTGTGGTGTACGATAAAAAATAAATAATTATTTTTGAAGTTCTCATAATACCTCATAATATATACTACATTGTTTGTAAGAATGTTGTAAATATGCGTTATCCTTCTGTTATCTGTGTATCTGTTATAATATGAAGTTCTTAGACTATTGATTTTTTTATATAATATTATGATACGGCGTATGTACAAATTATGTAAAATATAAATTAGCAGTTCGAAAATATAATCATATTATTAAAATCCAAAACATTACTTAAAATAATGGAAAGTTATATTTAATAATGTTCATACATCAAAATAGTAATGGTGTTCATTCAACATGTCACTAAACACAGTACATTTTATTTTATCTAGGAATAGATCATTCATTATATTTTCTTTTTCAGGTGGTCTAACAGCCCTACAGTTAGACCTTAACTTTTGGACCCTATTTGTTCTCGTTATGTTAATGACGTCACTGATGCTAGCTTCTATGACGTTTCTCTCGAACATATTGTGCTGTTCAATACTTGGCGCGTACGCAACTATATACCCAATAGATTATTATTTAGGGTCAAGTTTGAAATACATAGTCATAAACACGGTACGAAGGGCCGTTGTACCGCAGTTCAATAAAGCAATACTGTCACCGCCTTACCAATGGAGGGGTGAGATGTTTTTACTGTTTTTATTAAGTTGTAATTGTTTTAAAATGTTTCGAAAGTAACTGATTGGCATGTCAGTTGAAAATAATTGTGTTTGCAGGCAAACGAAGAAAAACCGACTTCAATTATATCAAGTAATACAACGTAGGTAGACGAAAAAATAGTCAAGTAAATACGCATTATCAGAGATTATTCCAAAAGTTGTAATCAAATCGCGATGAAATTTAAATGTGACCACATGATAAACATCGGCTTTCGATTAAATTAAAAATCATCAAAATCGTCACATGATTTTGATGTTTGCGGATTTTCGAGAGTTTCCCCTCAATTTCTCTGAGATCCCATCATCAGATCCTGGTTTCCTTATCATGGTACCAAACTAGGGATATCTCCTTTCTAACAAAAAAAGAATTATCAAAATCGGTTCATAAACGACGGAGTTATCCCCGAACATACATTTAAAAAATATATATACGGTCGAATTGAGTAACCTCCTACTTTTTTTGAAGTCGGTTAAAAAACGAGTGTGCTTTAGAACACACGACTGAACTAAAACTTACGAAACGCAACTCTCTCTATTTCTATCTTCTCTAACTTAAATCTGCCTTTCAACTTCCGTACGCCGATTCCGTGCCCGATCACACTTTTCGTAACGCTCTCATCACGCATTCACCAGCATACTACCCAATTCAAGCGTGCGTAAAGAAGTCTTACTTAAAAAATTGAGGCTTGGATATATTTAAAAAAAATAGAATTATACTTTGTGTCAAATGCAAGCTAATAGGTATATACCTACAAATTAATTTAAAACTGTTCTTAATTAAATAATTTCATTGTTGTTAATTGTATTAAACACATTGCTTAATATGTCATATTAAAAAAAAAAACATTTATCTAAAGCATATTTTTTTTTTACAGATGCACTGATAACGTTACTATGGGTTGCTCTAGCAACTTCCGGTTTCCTATTCCAAAATATCCACAACAGAGGCAGACCGCCTTTCCCCCCACCGCCTAGGAATGTTAGACCCTTACCATCACATTTGTATTATGGTACAGCGGAACCTAGCACACGACGGTATGTATTTTTTTCTTGTGTATTTAATATTAGCAATTGTATAATAGCAGTCAATTTAGTATTAAAAAAAAATTGTTCTGGTACTTTTCTTCAATATTTATTTATTTATTCACAATTTTTGCGCAAAAATACCAAAAATAAATCAATACATTTGAAAGAATAGTAATTATTACTGAGATTAAAGTGAATGTCGCGCTTAAAAACGATTTTCGAAGGTGCGCTTAAAAAACGTGGTGTGTACAAGCCCTTAATCTCACTATAACCTTGAAATAATTACTTTTTAACTGACCTCAAAAAGGAGAAGTCAATAATTCATTTGATCTACTTAATGTATATTCGTTATTTGTTCATCGATTTTAATAATAAATATCATAAAATTCCATATAAAAATAAACCACGCAGGATACATAATTGTGATATTAATAAGCTGATTTTTACTTTAAATATTTGCACTTGGATGTTTTCAAAGCATGAAAATTTCACCATTATTCTTTTTAGACCATTATATAAACACTCATGTCATGTATCACTAAACAATACAAACAAAAGTTTATCTGTAAAATAATAAGACAATAATAAGACTTTTATAATCTTACTAGCGACCCGCCCCGCCTTCGCACGGTTGCCAAAAACTACCAGTATTCCTCTACTATATTATGCGTGTATTATAGATATGAACCTTCCTCTGGAATCACTATTTTACTAAAGAATACCGCATCAAAATCCGTTGCGTAGTTTTAAAGATCTAAGCATACAGATAAGCGACTTCGTTTTATACTATGTAATCTTATATATAAAATTCTCGAGGCACAATGCTAGTTACAATACTCCTCCGAAACGGCTGGACCAATTTTTATGAAATTTTGTGTCCAAATCGGGTAGGTCTGAGAATCGGCCATCATCTATTTTTCATACCCCTAAGTTACAGGCCGAAGACGGGCAGCAGCATTTTCGGTGCGACAAAGCCAGCCCTGCGGTCACAAACCCGCCTGCCCAGCGTGGTTACTATGGGCAACACACATGAGTTCACGCATTTTTGGCACGAACTTGTGGAGGCCTATGTCCAGCAGTGGACTGCAATAGGCTGGAATGATGATGATGATGATGATGATGATGGTGAATTTACAAGGGGGGGGGGGGTACAAGAATCAGCTACAAGGGATTAAGGGGGTTAATAATATATATGGCAAAACAACGTTTGCTGGATCAGCTAGTAAATGTAAATTATGTTAGTGGATAGCTACAATGATAGTTCTGTCTGTGTATATATTTTAGCACGTTTTATAAACATCACAATGGAATAGAACGTGAAAACAAAGTAGCTTAAAAAATTGATGTCCCACTATATGTCCTTTATTTGACTATTTGTCATATAAGTGTTTGCTCGCAAACGAAAAAGAACCAACTTCAATTACATAGACAAGTAAGAAGACGAAAGAATAGTCAAGTCAATGCGCATTATTATATATAACTTGAAAAGTACTTGTAGATCACAATTAAATTTAAATGGGACCACATGACACGCACTAACTTTCGATTAAAAAAAATCAGGTCCACCGAGTCAAAAGTTCTGAGGTAATATACATAAAAAAATACAATCAAATTCAGGACCGCCTCCTTTTTTGGGGGTCGGTTAAAAAGAAACTGTACCACAAATAATGTTGCTACCGAATGTATGTCGTGGTAAAGTTACTTTCCTTTTCACTATTGCGATAGCAACAGAATTTGTATTATACGAGGATAATTCATTTTGCGGTTGTGGGTTTTTTTGTACATACGTACGTCAGAATAATGTGTGAAATCGTTCATAGAACTACCAACTGTACCTTATTTACTGCGCGTACTGAGGCACCATACATAAAAAAATACAATCGAATTGAAACCTTCTTTTTTGGAAGTCGATTAAAAAGTTACGAATATTATATTCTAATGAAATTTATATGGAACTAGCCTGTTGGTGCAGTGCCCATTTTTTCCTGACCCGAGGGTAGTGGATTCGATTCCCGCCCCGAGTCGATGTAATATATGTATTTATATATATTCATCGAAAGAAAAAAACGTGTGCTTTAGACCATACGGCTGAAGTAAGACTTACGAAACGTAACCCTCTCTCTCTTTCTATCTTCACTAACTTATATCTTCTTTTCGTAACACTCATTCACCAGCTTACTTCCCAAATCAAGTGTATGTAAATAAGTTTTACTTAAAAAAATGTAGCTTTACCAGTTAGCTGCTACTCAATACACAAGCATTAAGTAACTTAACATAGAAAAGGAAAGTTAAATATATAAGTATTTATTATTTATCACTCGCAGGTATATCCTTATTATTTATTACGTAACGCACCGACAGTGCTCCTGGGTTTGTAGGCGTCTAGACTACGGTATCCGCTTACTATAACTCGGACCAAACGTTCGTTTACCATCTTTGTACGTTGTAGTGTAAAAAGGGCATTTAGTAAATGTTATTTTTAATATTTTCAGGCTCGCACCATCAGCTGTTGCTGCACCAGCTATTGGAACTGAACGGACACCCCTTTTAGCTTAAGATAAAATAAAAATAATTATGTTTATGGTCTACACTTTTTTTTTATTACTTTTATAAACTACCATACTTTCAAGTAAAGCCCCGTTTGTATATAAGTAAAACCATTAGTCCTGTTCACGATCCCTTAAATTCGATTGTACGAACGTCCGTAAGCAAAAACGAATCGTTTATTCAATATAGAAACCGGTCAAAAGACTATTTGATTTAAAACCTGATTATTATATACCTAAATTTTACATATCTATTTTATATATTTATACATGTATTAAGATAAATATCCACCTTCTTCTCGAACATGGAAGAAGAGGCATATGCCTATCACTTGGATGTTACATGCTCAATCAATAAATCACAAAAATTGATATATTTATGTATAGAAGTACTTGGGGTAAAAATTTGTAACGATGTAATTATATTTCATAGTTATTTCTTAGTACACAAGTCGCGGTGTTTCTGTGACCGCACGTTATAAGATTTTTCTGTTTGAAAATTTTCTAGCGCGACTAAACAATATTATCAGAAACTTATCCTTTTACGTCAACGATCGTAAATAATGAATTTAAAACTGTTTTAAATTTTTACTTTTTGTACGTCTATGCAGAGTTAAGTGTCGTACACACAAATATATAGAGATTATTTTATGACATTCGAATAAAAAAATAGTTAATGAAGAAAATAAATCACACATCAAAAGAAAAATTTCTGTCTGTGCGAAGTCTAAAACGAGCAGCAGAACTGAGCATAGAAACTTCTGTCCGCATTAGAATTTTATTTAACGGAACATTCTGATAATGTGCGAGGAATCTAAAAATATTGTAATATGTTCATGGTAATTGTAAATGTGATTCAAAATAGCCAATTGCAATTTTAAATACAACTTAACTGCTTGAACTATATACCCTAATCTATGTGTTTATTTAACTTATATTAAGCCTTATATAAGTTAAAGCTACCATTAGATTATGCTATATTAAGTAGTTAATGTTTTAATGGTATGTTTGAAAATGACAAGTACGAGATTTAAAGACTGCCTAATGTTAGGCATCTTTAGTCATTACTGATGGATAACAATTTAGATTTTTTTTTAATTATCATACCGGCCCTCTGCCGGAGCCCTAGAGGCCCTCTCGGGCTATCTAATGACATTAAGGCATACGGATTTTTGTATCAATTTCCATTTTAGAGACTTTAAAGGCAGCCAAAAAAATTATATTATGTGTGAGGCCCTCGCTGACAGACGGCCTCATGCCCTTGCCTCATGCATTACAAATATGTATAGAAAATACATATCGCTTTAAGGTATGTGTATGTCAAACTTTAATTACTTAAATAAGTCAATCTACGTATAAATTGTATACCTGAATGTGTGTGATATTGTTTTGCACTTTTTATGTCCGCGGGCGTAGCAAAGGCACGTCACATGTTATATTAAATATATAATGATCAAAATGTTTTGTGTATTGTAAATTTAAAACTGTTTTATATACCAGCCTAGTATTCCTTCATAAGACATAAAGTGGTATCTCAAAAAAATCGATTTAAAAAACAATGTTATGCTATTTTAAAAAAAAGTTTATAATAAGAGTGACTTTTTTAGAAATTTTAATGTTATTTTTTACTAATACGTTCATTGTCTGGAATAATTTTGTTATATAACTTCATATAAAAAAATAGAGAAACTACTTTTTGTATTGTGAAGGTATTATATAAGTATATATTTAATATAAGGATTTAAATGTGTTAAATGTGTATAAAAGCGAATTTACGTGTAGTTTGATATTTAATCATACTTAGTTATGTTACACAAGACTGCTTGATTGTGATTATTTTGTTACTAGTGTTATCTATCAATCTTAAATAAAGTTGTTTGTATCGAACAAAGTTTTAATAATTTATAGCTCTGATGAAATTTATTAGTCATTCGCTAAATACTCTATAGTAATATATTGATTATTTTGACAATTTGTTATGAACACATATATTTAAAAAATTTAAATAAAACAATAACTTGAAAATAACTAATAAAAATATTTGAATATAATATAATAATTGAATATAAGGTGGCCATAGATTAACCAAAAAAGAAAGTAATACAATAAGTACTCTTTAGTGGAAACGAGGATTTATTTGAATTATCTTATTAGAAGAAGCATTATTTAACCGAATACTAAAGAAAAATGGTGTTGGCATTTATCACATACAAAACCCATACAAAACCACACATGTTAAAGTTGAATCGAAAGATTAAAACCATTGAAATCAAACACAGTTGTGCCATCCCGTATAATCAACTGGCGAGGGGACAAACAGACATCTAAACCAATTATAAGCGTTGATAATCTTTACGATTGTTTACTGATTGAAAGGGGCGACTTGTAAGTCTATTTGCGTATTTACTGATGGACTTTGTTGGTATTTTATTATTTTTTATAGTTTAGTTTATTTGGTTAGTATTTTTTAAAATTATGTTGACTACTATAGTAACAAGTATAAGTAGGAGTTATGGTAGGATATTATCTGTTCCGGAATTTATATTTTGACATTTCATTTAAAAATGTTTGGTGTTTGATTTCTCAAAAAAAAAATGTACTTAAAATAGTTTTAGAAACGGCAATGTTATTTTTAATTAAGCCCCACTTTACTTGTCATATAGAGCTGTGACTGAAAGACCATTATTTTATCCTATATTATTTTTGTATTGAATAAGACTTTCCAATGTATTTAAATGTACTTCAACAAAGCGCAGATCAGTATAATGCCTACAACACATTTAATCCCATCTCATTGTCCGACCCCTGCAGTGGGGTACAATTTCCTACCCCTCATAAAGTGCCAACACGCAAAATTAATACGCACCGCCCAAATATAGTTAACTGCATAATTTTCGCTAGTAAACCGTGAATGCCACTTGTCCTGCAGAAAAATTATCCCACGTCGCGTTACGAACATCTGTTTTTTTTTTCTAACATTTATATGTACGAGTTAATTTGATAGGAATAAGTAAAACAAAATATCATTGGTTATGCGATATTTATTAATAAATTTCACTGTAACCTCCTCAATCTATATGCACTTTATAATCGAATAATAATTTATTTTACACTTATGTTCAAACTAGATACATTACACGCCTACACCTTCTGTATTGCATTTAAGGAAAATATATTAGTAGATATTTATACACATATTCAAATATAACATGAGTAATTGTGCTGCATCACTAGTGAATGTATACGTTTTAATTTTTTTGAATTTCGTTTATCGTACAATGCCAAAATATTCCAAACGGTGATAAAAATAAGTCTAACTACCTACATTTTAATCACAGCAACATCTCCTTAATTTTATCGTATAATAAATAAATTAATTCGTTTCGAGGTGTACTAGTGTAGATTGCGACTCAACACATTACAACATCTATTAATGTTACTATTTTACAAATATACAACAAACATACTCGGTTTGTCTGACGATTTCCTCTGCCGAAGGGGTGAAAAACAAATCGCCGTAACGAAGCTTATTGCCACGTTTTTCTCTATAGTATTAATATTTTGCACCCCCATTGCATACATCAAAGAAATAAAGGGTTGTACTCGCAAAGGGTGCGTAACACTCAATTATTACAAACGTTGGCACAAACAATTTACATTTAATTCCTCGTCGAGACGTTGACTCTCAAAAAGAAAACTTTTTCCACTCGACAATAGATGGCGCTCGACTATATTTACAATAAGCTTTCTATTGCCTCAATAACTTAACATATGATCATACACAGTGAAACATGCTGCAAGTTTAAAATTTACACTATATTTATTATGGTAAGCAAAATTATATGTAATGAACGTATACAATTATATCGTACGATAGCAATGCAACATAGCTCAGAGTGTACGACCGTAACTTACCACTACTTTTGAACATCATCAGTTGCTTAGCCGTAAATCATAAATTTATACATAAATAATTAGTTGCACCATTAAAACACTGATAAATCACCGAATATTGCATTAAATGAACACGTAACACATGTCTCGCTTATGACACTGAATTGTTTTCTTGAATATCTCCCGCCAAAACGGCACTGTCATGGCCGGCTGTCATGTTGAGAGCGTTTATAGACAAGTGGGAGTCGGCATAGTTGTGCGCTATTTCACCGCTAGATGGCGACTCCGGTACGTTGGTCGGGTTCTCGGGCATCGAGAGAAGTCGATGCGGGAACCCGAAGAGTTGAGATCACTGAATCCGTCCCCAATAATTCGATGCGAGGTCTGGCCCTTGCGAAGGTATTTGCACTGGAACGCTCACGCCCGCTGATATAACACCTACGAAAGAGGGAGAATGCTATTAGAAACTTATTTAAATTCGTTTTTAATTCGTTCTTTATTGTTATTTATTGTTCATTTAATGCTATCCATATTAACATTATTTTTAATAAATAGTAACTGTTCTTTAAATTGTTATAAGTATTATATTTATTATAAACCTACATGTAGGCATACTCAATATAACATCGATACTAATCATAATTCTGTAATCCAATTTGTATAATTATTTAAATGCATAATTGAATTAAAAAGGTATAGTTTTACAATGACATTCATCATTACATGGTTTATTTCCCTACACATTTGAACATAAGCACATCTCGAGCTTCTAAACTGCCTAGACGTGTATACCTAGCGTTGTATTCATCCACATCATGTGGAATAGCTTTATGACTAGCGGTATATTGCAAGCATACTGTGTCCAGATAACGCGATTGTGTGTAATAAACTGAATGCAATTGGAATCCTATTAGACATATGGCTGGGCCGATACCGATACATGACGTTAATAGGTTTCGTATTAGATTATGTGGCGTATGTATGATGAAATTTGATTGAAGCTTATAATACACATAATGTATGATTATGTTGAGATTATAACGTATTTGGAATTGTATTGCTATAATTAAAATATTTAATGCATTTTGTGTACTTATGCAATATTTTCTTAGGCATTTCCAACAAATTATTTTCATAATATGCTACGATTATGTTTTATATCAATGTTTTCTAAGTATTTATAACAAAAAAAAATGTGGTGTCATGGGACACCAGGTAGGAACGAAGTTCCTTCGGACCGTATAGAAGCAACACAATTTGAAAAAATAAATTGTTGAATTTTATATATATTTTCTAGTTCTTGTTTTTTTTTTATTGATTCGTTTTTATTAAGTACATTAAAGTATTTAGAAAATATAGTATTTTAGAAAATAACAAATACCGTAAAATAAAATAAATCAAACAAAATAATAATAATAATAATTTAAACTATTAAGTGAAATAAAAAACATATAGCTTTATTTATTTTTGTCGACAGTATAAAATTACATAAATAATTAAAAAAAATTTACTAGTAATATTTTAGTTTACAAACGTCATATTATACAGTCGTGTGACTGATATTGCGTCACTTCCGTTATATATTTTTCTTACGGTTTTAGTATCACATTTTTTTTTCAGTTCGGTCGCCCAGCCAAATGCCATGCCTGCCGTAAGGAACTTCGTTCCAATAATGTTATATAATTAATAATAATGGCTCAACGTTAAGAAAATATCATGTCATCAAGTAGCGATGCAAGCGTCTCCGCTTTTCGTGTTATATTATAAACTAAACAAAACCTTTCAAAGCCTTGCTCGGAACATGAACTGATCTATCGCACATTATTTACAATCGTCTGGCTTCGAGCTACATAATTCTATATCGTGCCCCTACCGCGTGCGAGCTCGCGATAACATTTTCCATTCCGTCGCGAAGGGTACCGTTTACATTCATTACACGATATTATCGCCTTTAAACAGCTCCGCCGAGACTCGTTTAGTCAATGGTTTGTGTCTATGACCACCCCCTTGTTTATGACAAACGTTAGATTTCAAATGTTGATTTTATTGCACATATACGATACTCACTTACACAATGTTGTGTATTCAAAAATTATTTACATTGCAATTTTCTCTCCGATATTTCATTATTTCTAAATCTTCCTTTCCAAAATGAAGGAATAAAAATACTCATTAAAATCGCAAAAGGCCAAGACCGAAAAGCTGTAAGTATAATAAATCTGTATTATTTAATACCGCACGAAGCTGGAAATGCACCCGTCGAGAGAGCGTAAAAGAGTAAATGAAACGAAAGCGTGCATTTTGAATTGTGAAAAACTCTTTTGTTCGCGGCTACTGCTGAAAACTCTGCAGTGGAACAATGCGAAACGCCCCAAACAACAATAATTCATACCGCTTTCCGCCACCTACGGCTAAAAATGTCCGCCGCATGATATATAATATCAAGTGGAAAAGTTATAGCTTTTTAAAACAATGGAAACGCCAGCGCCTCGCAGTTTGTTCTTTTGCTGAATACTAATAAATCAACAACGTTTGTTACTTTTGGGTATTTACGCGGCTGGGATTGAAGAAATATAAGACCTTTACGTTTCATTTCGAATGGCAGTATGGCGGATGGCGGAGTTTATGTAAGTGCTTTCGTTCAGTTTTACTATTTGTTAACAAAGGAATTCGATATTCAAAATCAATTTAAAATCCATTTGTAAAGAACAGACAACAGCAAATCCAATCGAGGCTTGAGCTTCTATTTTTTCCACTTTCTCTTTTTATTTTTTGTTTCCCCGTCATGTCGCGGTCTTGTGAGCCAGACGCCCCTTGCTCTTGAGTCAGCGTTTTTTACATTTTATTACGAAGTTGGTAAATATTTTCCGAGGCTTGATTTCGACGATTTTGTAACGTTTTCAGTAAGACTATAGACATTTTATTTCTAATATTAATATTGAATCCGTTTTTACTATACAAAGGTTTGTACTATGATGGCCTTCTTTGATATTTTTACTAGCTGGTGCCAGTAATTTCTGTTGCTTAGGTTATTGTACTAACTACATATTTTATGTGCTGAGGAAAACACTACAAATTAAAAATCTGCTTTGCTTATGTAAGCTTCTTGCCTAAAAAGGTTATTTTAATATACGTCATTATTGATACACATTGCTTATTATTTGCTGTGTTAAAATAACGGTTTCCAATAACTTCAATGCTTTATTTTAAAAGAATATATCGCAATATATAGATAAGGATCAAGTTTCTAAGAATGAAAACTTCCAAGAGTTAATTGAAATTTATTCATTAGTGTTTCCATTATGTTGGCACAATAGTATAATTCTAATATTTTATCTCTGTAAATTTTACACAAGTATGTGTAACAAACAGACGATTTTTTTATATAGAAAACTCTGTCTGAATGTAACAAAATGTATGTACTTATCATTACTAAAATCCTTTTAAAAATACTAACAAACAGAAAATTATGACAATAAATTAAAATGGTGATATACATAAAGTTGACATCTGCAGATGTTTGTTTTTCGTATACGTATACACATTTAAATTTGTTGCAGTACGAGAGAGAATTTTTTTCTGTTCAATAACAACTTTTTTGCTGTCATCAAAGTCATATTATTTAAAAAAGCGACAAATATATTCTTATCTTTAAAATAAATGAAAATATAAATATCGGAATCTTAATACAGTAGAGTGCTATATAAACATTCAATTCATCAAGCATTTCTATACCAAACAGAAGAAAAAACAAAAAGCTTACCAGTACTGGCCGCTCCTTGCGGCTGTGAGTAAGCCGCGTGTTGTTGATGTGCTGCGGGTGCTCTAGAGTAGCCCCCACTACCGAGCACGTCTCCGAACATGTAAGGATAACCACCGTCTCGTTGTTGCAGACACGATGAGGAGAGCCCACCCGACATTGAGCTGTCGGAAATTTCACTGTCAATATTTGGCGGTAAAAATTTAGTGTTGTCTTGGATAGCAGAGATTAAATGTAACCTTAACCTTGTTTTGTGGCACGTGTCTTAAAATACTGTAACTATGCATAAATGGTTAAATTAAAAAAATATATATAAAAAGTGAAACCTTTTTTGTGTAAAATTTTTCATATCATTATATAAGTTACATGGATAACATATTTATTATTATTTCTTAATCATCATCACAGAATCAGAAAAAGTCAATGTGTTCTAGTTAATCAATTCTTAGCAGTGGAACAGTGATTTATAATCATAAGCTTCTCAAGAGCTATTAATATTACTCTAAAAACTCAAATTTATGAAAAAATTTAATATCGTAATGTAAAAGTAAGCCGTATACATCAATGTTTACATCGATGTTTGAATACAAATATTCATTTTTAACATTTAATTTTTCAAGAGAAACTATAAAATCAAGTTACGAAAAGCAATAAAGAGGATGTGATAAATTTATACCGTAGACCGAGCTAAAGAGGAAACTTTTCGTCTCACTAAGTTAATTTGCTTCGACAAAAGCTAAAGCCCGTAGATTCACTATTAAAAATCAATCCAAGTGGAAAGTCGACCTTCGGCGCTCAACTTCGGAGCGTCTCGGTGCAGTGGCGGGAAACGCAAGGAGGCGCGACCTTTGCCGCCCGATTTCTCGCGCTATTTAATTAGTGTCACTTCTAGATAATAGATGGCGTTAGGCCACCTCTATCTAGAGTTCTAGACTATTACGTGTAGTAATTTTTTAAAGCAAAAGAGTTTTCTTGTTTTAAGGTTTGCTAATTTAATGTAAGTCTTTGTTTTTAATGCCCATTCATTACGTAAAATAAACGGAGCAATAGGTGCTTAGAGTTTTAGTTGTCATATTTAATGTTCAATGAATTTGCTTGTCTTTTAAACTTAAAACTTTTTTATTTTATATGAAAACATTAAATTATATTGTTAAGGTTTTTATTAAGGCCAATCAAATTGCCAATTTAAAGATATTACAGCCAACAATTTGCAGATTGAATATTATTACCTACCTATTTTTTTCTAGACTATGACATATACCTACGTCTTAAAAACCCTGCTAAAAACAGTAGGTAAATATAGCATTCTTAATTAAAGGTTTTAAGAAAACGCAATATGAAACAAATTAGTATGCAAACTATTGCTTATAAGAAAGAGCGAAACAATCATATCGGTTATCTTGTGTCTCTCTATCTGAGACTTAAATGATACGATGATTAAATGATTCTTACCTATAAGTGTCACTCATAGTGGCTATGGGTTGCGGTATGGGGCTGTACATGGAGTTGAAGCCTCCATTGAGCGGCAGGCGGGCAGGCGGCGCAGGGGGGGAGGCCGGTGCGTCTCTCCTTTGACTACGTAATTTCTCCTCGCGTCGCCATTTCGCGCGACGGTTCGAAAACCATACCTGATTATGTCACAAATATATTTAGTTTTGTGCTAGTATTACAATTTTATGTTAATATTGTAATATGTATATGAATTTAGTATTGATTAGTTTCTTAAAATATAATAATTATTATTACAAGCCGCACTATTTATGATGTGTGCAGTTGTTAGTAAATAATTTCTCATGAAATCAAAGTTGTCTCTGCAATTAATTGAACCGTAGACAATATTATGACATCGAACTGCGTGAAACGGAACGCTATCCGGAAATAGGGTTCACGTGCGCGTTACTTCCGCCAACATGGCGACGGCAATATGGCGTCCTTTCCCGCTCTTTGCGAAGACGGGAGTCAGGAAAATGTTTATAAGATATATTTTTTATTGTTGCAACAGCATTTTAGCATTTAAAACAAATTATTTCTTTAAAAATATAGTTTTCTGAACGTTATCGGCTCTAGCTAGCTTAATAGTTGTACCTACTACACTAACGTTCAGAAATGAACCTCATATATTCCCAACTAAAAAAACCAAACAACACTTTTTACGTAGGTACAAATAGAATAAGAAAATAAGAAAAAGGCACTGAAAGAGGTCGTGTAGGGTAATATGTCATAATATTATTGCTCTGGCCTCCAAAAGAATCGCCTGAATATTGCCGACTATATTTTATACGAACCCTCGGAAAACGCAAAGGGTCCGGTAAAGCTGAATACACACAATTGAGGAAACTTTCGAGTGCTCACTGGTAATTTTACTTATAACTAAATATATGGTTAGTTTCAGAAATATTAAAATAGTTTTTAAATCTTTGATATATTAAAATAGTTTTTGTTAGTGTAAAACTTGCTGTTTTAAGCTATTTAGGTACTTATGATTAAGTGAGTTCAGTTTGAAAACGAATATCTTTTTATTCATCACTATTAATTAAATACAATAATCTCAGAGTACTAATATATCTATTTACGACGAATGGGCATAAAATTCTATATACTCATTCAATGTCACTACTTCAACGAATCTCTCAAAAATATTCTTATTAATCTTCGTTTCTAAATAATAATTATCATAATAAGCAATACTTAAATAATTCACAGTTAGTGAACGCGCCCGATGTAATAAAATATTATGACATTTCTAGTTTTTTCCCATTCCATAGATATTTTCTCTTGACAGTGGTGACAGCCGTTTCCCGCCTCTCTGTCACTCCCCGTTGGCCTTTTATAAATTGTTAGCCCTCAGTTGGGTCAAAATAATGTTACAGGGGTTCCTCACTAAATGGGATTTACCGTAATTCTGTTATTTTGCCAACAAGTTACCTCGATGAGTTTCTATAACCGCTTTCGTACATTTTTTATACATCATTTATCCAATGACGTTGTTATGAAGGTAATAAGATAAAATATTTTTTAATAAAACAGATGAAAGAATAATAATTATTTGGACTTAACGGATTTTTTTTGCAATTACCTTTTTAATTAATCTCTGTCGTAATAGTTTAGATACAATTATTGTTCGCTTAACGAACGATAATATAGCGAATAAAATTTTTATGTTTTGTCAATTAATATTTATAATGATATTATTAATGTATAAATATCATATTAGCTATTTATATCAGGAATATAATGTTATTTAATTTTTACTTTTATCTTCTTCTTATATAAAAAGTTCTCGTGTCACAATGTTAGTTACTATACTCCTCCGAAAACGGCTAGACCGGTGCTATTTTTATGAAAATTTGTATGCATATCGGGTAGGTATGATAATAGGCCAACATCTATTTATCATAACCCTTAAGTTATAAGGGGGGGATTATGGGGAGTAATGATATATATGACAAAAAAATGTTTGCTGGGTCAGCTAGTAAGTAATATATAAAACAATAGGTAGGCTAGCGAGATATTTTGTAAATGTGAAATACTAGCATAATAGATTCGATCTAGTATCATTTTAGTCAGCATTAATTTTTATAAACAACCTAAACTGCTCTTAAATAAAGTTTATACGAACTTCATACCTACAGATACAAACATAAGAAATATTTTCAGTTTTATACAGAAAGAAAAAAATATATCGCACTTGAACAGGGCTAAATATAAAAATGTTTTGTTTGTTACATATTCTGATATATTCTTTATAGTGATAGGTATAAGGTTAAATATTGCATGTTCGCTTGTAAAAAGGTTTTGTTCGTTGGGTGCCAATTTTTCAAAACATCCCCTCCTACAGGAGTCCCCTCCTTGCTATAGGCCGCGAGATCGATACCCGACCCCTGCTATGATGACTACGGTTTTATGAAAATTATTACGGATTCAAATACATTTTAAAATTATTTTCATGTTCAACTGATATCTGTACTGAAATATGTAAAAATTAGAGAACTTTAAAGTATTCAGCATTGCTTTTATAAATATAACAAAATCATTTATAGGATTGTATTTATTTGAAGGTCATAATTTACAGCACTGTCTTCAATTAGGCCTTTTTAAATTGAAATCTTAATTTAAAATTACAGTTGAATAACGAACTTTTTAAAATTTTACCGTTCTGAACCAGTTGCATTGCATTCTCAATTCAAATGTTATTAAAAAAGAAAAACGTTTAAAAGTAAAACGTTAAACGTTAAAAAACATCGATTAACTAAATTGTTTGATTTAAGGACATAAATTATGTTCCTTGCTTTTTGTGACTAATTTGTGTACTATTTTAAGTACACGAATTATTAATTAAACTGCTCCTGGAGTAGGTATGTGCCTCCCCTATTGTTACATTTATTCAAATCGTAACAGTTTTAGAGTTAAGAAATTACAAATAAAATAGTTCTTATCTTTATGAAAAATATAAAATGCACAAATTTTTAAATTAAAAACAATCGCATTAGTCTAAAACATTCTTTATTTAATGAAGTCTCTGAAACTTTTGATATTTGGTGCCTCTATCGTTCACATTTTCAACACAGCCTTGAACCCGAGGCAACACGTGGTGACGGCCGAATACAAAACGTTTCTTGAAAACTTCACTCATTGATATTAGAAAATTGAACCCTCAGCCACATACTTAGAGTCTAATTTAAAATGAAGCGTAAATCTACCGAATTTCCATTCAGGGTTGGTGCCTTTTAAATTGGATTTTTCGTGTAATCTTGTTTGAACTGTTAGGTAGTTGAGCGAAACGTCTATACGAAATGGTAGGTACTTATACAATTATATTTTATCATTTATAAAGCTTCTATTATTTACTGAGTAATTACACTTTATGTATTACTTTCATTAATTTATAATAGGTACTATGTAATCGTTTAAATGCGAATATCACGTTTATTTTTCATTTTGATAAGTATGTTCCTAAACAATATACAATCTTTTAGATCATTATTAGATTTCACGTATATAAGCATGTATATTTTGCATTAAATATGCTTTTACAATTATTGACATTAAGAACGAAACTACGTACCTATGTCCTAAAAAACGTAACCAAATCTCTCTGAGTATCCCTTCTCGCCCAATAAGTAAGTCTTATTATCCACAAAAATAATCACATTTGAACATTTATCAATAAAATTAAATATTGAACTATAACTCTTCCCTCTCCTAAAAGTAGACCCCCTTTTTAAGAGGGGGGAGAATATAGTACTGGCAACCCTAAAACGTACTTGTTGACCGTACGAGCGCTGCAGTGCTCTCGCGAATGTAAACTAACAGCCGACGATAGGTTAATGTAGAAGCTTAGCCCCGCTGGAAACAATGTCGTCGACATTTCCTTTTACATTTTTTATTTACAAGAAAACCGTTGTCGAAAATACGAAAGAATATTTCCTGTTACAAACATTATACATAATATAATTGTATGATGTATCAAGTAAATGCTTATTATCGTGAAAGATAGTACAAAGAGCTAAATTGTAGGCACGCCTCGATTCTTAAACATTTTCAGCCTTCCTGTGATAATTACATTTATATGTACTTTATTCTTATACTTTTGTTTTCTTTTTTATTAATGTTGTAGAAGATTTGTTTTACATATGATTTCATAATAAGTTTGAGTAAAGAAAGTTCCCAAATTAAAAGTTATTAATCATTGAAAATATTCACTGTTGTCGCTGCGACGTCTCTTAAACTAATTCAATTTAGCGCAGCTAAGTGCTCTTAAAAATTGTTAAAAGGTTGCAGTCAAAATTGCATTAAAACGTTATAAAAGTTGCCAAGTTTCCTGCCCGTGATAAATGGTATTTTAAGCTGTTGGCAACACCGAGTGTGGCGACTCGCTAAGTAAAACGAAATGTCTGCGGCTTAATTGATTCTATTTCTTTTATCACATCGATTTTTATCCATAGTTTAATAAAATAACGCATCAACATTGTGGCTTTATTCCCTAATGTATTTGTATTTTCAATTATACTTTAATACCACCCTCTCTTAATTACATACATGAATGTAAATGTTAAATACATATGGGAAGATAAACACGAAAGATGAAAAATTCAAACAATAAAAACATGTTTAACATATTGCTGCGGTAATATTTGTCGATGCTGTATATTGCCTACCTATATTTGATCGTGGCTTGGTGAGCTTATATAATAACCCTTGTTTTTTTAGTCTGTTTGCTAAAGACGCATCTACATGCGGCCCGCGCCTATGTAAACATTCAGTGTAAACAGGCCCTTATGGACGCATCCATGGTCCGCTTTTAATAAAGCACCCTTGTCATGTTTTTTCATTTTATTTTATTTTAGCTGTGAATTAACAAGCTACCATTTTATTACTTTTAAAAGATTTCTTACGTAACGTACGTTGTGAAAACATTTCAGTATTTCAGTCGGTTCAAAGTAATAAAAATGTTGTTAAAAGTGCCGTTAGTAAAGCACAGATAAATAATTAGGAGCGTGAAAAGCGCGCGTAAACGCACCGTTATACGCATCTTTTTTTCAGTTAGTAAACGAGGCATGGACAATACAGCCACCTTACCGGTGTAAACTGGAGTTTATTTTACCTGGATACGTGCCTCAGGCAATCCAATCTTTTCAGCGAGTCGTTCGCGCGCGAACACGTCCGGGTAGTGCGTGCGCTCGAACTCTGTGGACATCCGTTTTCAAATTAAATTGCGAACTGTGACATTCGAAATTTGAATTCCTGTCTGAAATTTTTTGTTGCTTATATTACTATAGTTTAGGAAATATTTTTTATTATACAAAAATGTAGACTTCTTTTTTAAATAATATAAACGTATGTATAACAGTTTTTAAAACTACATACATGCGGTTAAATTTTACTAACATAGATATATTTTTATTTAGGAGTAAAAGTAAAGCAGTAAAAAATATATTAAGTAGTAAGTATGTTAGGCAAACAAATAGAAAGACACTGAATCCTAATCAAATAACGTAACCAAGTAACAAAAAATATGAATCAACTAATAGCAATAACGAAAGCAATAATACTATAAGAATGGCAATACAAACAAACAAACAAGAAAAACTGAGATTAACACGACACAATAATTGTTAGTGCCACTGGTCGAGAGTTCGGTAAATAGGAGGGACAATATTTATTTATTTACTAATAACTTGTTATTGCAAACAATAAATAAGATGAAAGGGACGCCAAATTGGTTTATGAAGGCTCTGGGGAGCGCTTACGTGTAGCACTCTTACCAGTCAGATTTGAGCTGTATGAATGAAATCTTGAAGCACTTGTAAAAAATTTTTGGATTGCTAGCCGCTAATTAGTTTAACATTTGATAAATAACATTTAAGATGTACTTCTCTTAAATTGTTTTTTTTTTTTTTTTTTTTTTTTTAATAATTCGTGTCTTATTTGACAATTACCAAACGAATTTAAACAGTATAAAGATTTAAGTAATCAATATTTAAAAAAAGGAAAATCTTCAACCTTGTCGTATGTAAATGAAATTTATTACAAATATAAAGATTTCATTCTATTATTTGTTGTAGTTATATAAAGATAATAATATACGTGTAGTTAACTTTTCGCGTCAATATTATCAATGCTGGCTATGTTGTAAATAGCTTATGATTAAAAATACCGCCTATTTTTATACCATTATAACTATTATAAGACAAATAATAAATTGTAGGCAACATTCGCAAAGCAATAATTATTCTAATTACGTTGGAGAATTTTTATGACGACAAAATACTATTACTTAACTATATTGTCATCATTATTATTATTATTTTTTTGTTTATCAAATTCGTATCGTTTATCGCATTTCTGTATAGGTTTCTAAACTACAGCAAAACCATGTACCCTTTAAAGTGACGTTATAAGGTCTCATAAAAAGGTATATTAAAATTTATAAAGTTTAATAACGCAGGTAAGTGGATACCTTTTTCAAGACTATCAATTTGGTCATTTGTGAACGAGGTCCGGTTCCGCTGCAGCTTCCTCTTCAGTCGTAGTCTCATTTGCGAATCTTCATCACCAGACGACGCGTGTTCGCTGTTACCATCTGATCCAGCTTCAGAGTTTAACGTATCTACTGGGACAATAGAATTATATTGTTAAATGGATAGGCATTTATGAAAAGGAGATAAACTGGGAATAATATGAAGTAAAAGATTCATTTGCTTATTATTTCATGAGATAATTTCCATGAGTACCTTAAACAATATTCAAATAATAAGGTAACTATAATAAGCCTTGTAGAAAGCATTTGTCCTGAAATATACAGGTCATATAATAGTAATATATAGGTCTACTACTCCGATAACTAGCTTAACAGAATAAAGAAAAAGATGATTTATGCACATGTATGTTTTTAAATAAAATTTTCTTCTATTGAATATTTTTTAAGATTCAGTAAATAATTTGTTTATTAGTTTTCATAAAACGCAATGTAATAAAAACCGGGGCTTGATATTTTCCTTTCGACAAAAATAGAAAAAAAAAAATTATAAATTTATAGTTCTGCATCACCTCACTTAATAATGGAATTGAGATGATCCAATCTATACAAATAAATAAAACTGGAGTGTCCGTTTGTAATATTAAAATAACTACTTTTTACTAAATGCATATGGATGTATACACGGTACATATACCAAAATAACATTTTTTACCATTTTTGTCTGTCTGTTTGTTTCGGCTAACCTCTGAAACGGCTGGACCGATTTTGACGAGACTTTCACTGGCAGATAGTTGATTTAATAAGGAGTTACTTAGGCTACTTTTATTTGAGATATTTTTGATTATAACTGCAAACTGAACAATAACTTTTTTGTTAAATTCCATCGGGCGAAGTCGCAGACACAGCTAGTATTTAATAAAAATGTCCAATAAAATTTTAGAAAACTCCAATACAAGTTTACTATAGAATATAAATATCAAACAAATTTAAGAACCCACCAAAGTTTGACAGATATAGGTACCTACCTACCTACCTACCTATATTTAGGTATCAAAATTCAGCATCCCTACGACTTTGTATATTATTCTGAATGAATGAATGACTGTATGTTTTGTAGCAAATTCTTTTAAACAACATCGTATCTGTATCGACATAATACACGCATCATTAGGTGCAACATGAAGCCATTTATAAAGCAAGTTTAAAGCGATACTCGACAAATGTTATCAGGGGGCTGCGTGCTCTTCATCATGAACTATCAACACAACACTCGAGCGAAACGATGTCGACGACTATCAAGCGAATGCATCAGCATAATTGCACAATTGAACCCCAGAATTACAGACAAAAACTTCAAAAAACCAGTCACCGTGATCTCCGCTCTCCTACCCTGCATTTAACGATAAAGCTCAGCGTAAACTAAACACGTTCCCTGAGGGCGATGTCAAAATTAAACGTTAGTCGTAATGTTGTCGACATGCCCTCAGCTAATTGATTAATTTGCTTTATGGTCGGACCACTTGAGCCCGGTTCGATTCCCGGGTCGGTAATGGCCGCACGGGTTGATGACTCCACTGAATGGACGGTCTGTTACACAATCTGTCACATTTTTCTGATACGCTGAGATGTGGGCGGGAGCTAATTTTCGTAATGGATTATATTGAAGAATTGCTCGTAAGATGTATCTAATTCAACGAAACGTTTAACATTGTAATCATTGGTTGTATTGTATTAGATTATCGTTATTTATACAAGTACTATTTACTATTTATTACCAACGTTCATCGCTTATAAATAATACACAGCATTATATTAGTTTTATACTAAGTGTATTTTATATTAAAGATAAGGATTTCAAAAATGCTTTGAAGCCAACTTGAATAAAAAAAATGATTTGCAGTTTAGTTTGAAATACCAGAATAACCAAAGACAAGTAAAACGTAATTACGTATAAAGAACACGGCAGATTTGAAATCGTTATCTGAACATTTTAAACGCGTGTTCGCCGTACTTTTGCGTCTCGTGTAGTTAGGATCGCGACATGATTGATGCGAGCCATCTCCCGCGAAACACTTTCCGTTCGGTTGACAATTTTGATTGATCGCGCGGTGTGCGAGCGCCCTTATCGCGTCTAATGAGAGCCGTGTCGAATGTTAACTTATATGTGGATTTTTTGTTTTCCAAAATGTACCAAACATATCGCAAAATTATACACATACATTTAGATATACTTTTATTCGATTCACAATTTTTAAATCAAATTTCTGAGAGTGTTATTATAACAATTTGTGTAGTCTGCATAACACGGGTCGTAATCAACGCGCTTACCGTATAGGTACATACACTTAATTTGAAAGTTGTCAAAGTATAATTAAGGCACAGCTACTTAGGTGAAAATAACTACACTAAAGTACTACTTCACATTGCGTTATAAATTAAGCGGAGCTGTAAATAAGACTTAAAACTTGGGGCATATGTTTCACCGAAGTTTCCAACTAAAATCTCAGGAAAACTGAGCTTGATTAACGGAGACACTGACTTATTTATGACTTAGTGTTTACTGAAAACAGCCCTTTGTGAGGTACAAAGGGTCGTGTTAAAAAATATTTCCGTTTCTCGATCTGAGTTTTTATTTGTCGTTACAGAACGAAACATAAAGGAGGTATTCATTAAAAAAAGCGCTCACAGAGACGGGAGCACTTAACCACAATCTCACCAATAACGACCTACAAATGATCGAAGGAATAACTTCGATACGGACGGGCCGGGAGGCGGAGAGAAATACCTAAGAGAAAATAATAGTAAGGAAATAAGAAAAGAAATAAAAGTAGGGGCGGTGAAAAAAAATTGGAAAAAATAAGTACAAAGGAAAGCGAAGAAAGTCGGGACTCGGGACGCGGAGAGATAAAGCGAATTGAAGTTATCGGGGCGAACGCGAACGTGGCGTAGCGCGTAGGTGGGGGCGATCGCCGCGATACTAGATCGATACTGTCACTCAAGCGGCCGTGGGTGAGGCGCGAGTTAGCGGCGACGAGCGAAGCTCTCCTTTTTCTCCTTTTTCTCATGAAGCAAAAAGATAGCTTCGTGGTTAACGAATTACGGTTTAAAGACATCTCCATTAAGAATAGAAGATCAAGATAGGAGACATATTTGTAATATTATACTTAAATTATGTAATAATTCGATATTTTCTTTGGAATATAATGTAAAATGAACAATACCTTGAGTCTTTGTCGCACAAATCGTCGAGGGACTTGTGTGTAAGACGCTCTTCCTCTAACCCATAAGCTCGAATCGATCTTGATATAGACAACAATTGACAACTATTATTCAGAGCAAAGACCGCAAACTCAATGAAGAGAACATGCTTTCAAATTCACATGTCAAAAATACAATTTCAAATACATCGATAATAAAAGGTAAATTTTCTTGATCTGTATAACATCTTAAAGAAACACAAAGCAGCGTTTTAGCTATATTCCGTTAACCGCCATTCCCCTAAATTAAAAAACAGACCATAAACCACCAACGACAAATAATAACTGTATTATCCAAGTTATCTAGTGGAATTTTATAACATAATACATTCGAATTTTAAGCCGCTAGCGCTTGTGCCTTACACTATGGCTCCAGTCACTGTCGGATTGCTGGACAAGACGCAATCTACCTAATTTGACAATCGCGTTATTAAAATTATTGAACTAGGACATAACAGGTAGGTAGATTACCGAAACCTATTATTATAACATTAGATTTTTTTGTATAAATGAAAATGAATGAATAGCTGCACTAATTCGGATTTAAAAAAAAATATACAAGATTGTTATAAAGAACGATTATTTAAAATTCACATGACAACATCTGTCATTTCAGCAAGTCTTATTCTTAACAAATAGCATTTGAATTTTAAATATCTATACGTCATGTCCAATTTTAATAGTAGGGCCGCCATAACTTATAGCGTGACTTTTATAATCACCGTCAAGAAAACCCAAAGCCAACCAAAAAGAAATAGCACCAAACGATATTTAAATCTAACTATTATATTTTTAGATTATAATTAAATAAATAAACTGTTTAGAAGATAAAATAATATAATTATTAAGTTAATTGCTGGGGCTAATTAAGTTAAATCTTTTAAATACAGTATAATAATAGTGGTTACGATAAAAGCTAAAATAATTTCTTTTTATGTTGGTTTACACGCCTCGACGCCTTCACCCGTTATCGTGATTTTTATCTCAACGAAACTATTAATACGAAAAGGCAAGTAGAGTCACGAGAGTAAATTAGTTTAAAATATTTAATAAACTAAACCATACATAATAATATTATAGAGAGAAAAGACTTGGTGAGTTTCGATTGTTTGTTATATATAAAGAAAAAAACTACGGGACCTATTTTAAAAATTCTTTCATCAACGATCGTTCCGTTACTGTAAAAAAGGGATAGCCAAAAATCGTGTTTCATTCGAACGATACCGCGGGCGGATGGCTAGTAAAGTATATTACATACTATTAAAAAGGAATTTTTTGTTTTTTAATAATAAATTCTGAATCTAATGAAATAAATTTGAAACTAACTTCGTATTATGTTTTAATAGCCTATGTTATCTAGAAATGGCATAGACTATGACATGACATGACATGAGGATGATAAGTGACATAAATTTGTAAAGTATTATAAATATCAGCAACAATGAAACTGTAAAATGAGTATCTCAAATATATCGTTTAACAAATGAAACGTAATTACACCACAGACGTACACCCGGCTCTCCCCACTCGTTACAAGACATCAATTGACACACTCGAGCTCACAATAATAAAAACTAAACCTTATCTACCCCACTACTAAGTAATTTAGATGACCCTGCGGGGGATAGATGTTGATTACAAACAACCAATTATCCAGACCCATCACTTTTCCACCATCACATACAAATGTACCGCGATTGAGATGAGTCTTCGCTCCCGAGGGCTCTAGATAGACCGGTCCATGTTTGGTAATAATGGTTTATTAGGACGGGCGGAAAAGTGGTGGTTCAAACCATTAATTTGCAATAAATTGTAAGTAAAATAGGTTGTCGAATTCGTACACGCGTTTAGTTTTCTCATTTATATATTGTATTCGAATAATTATATTTAGATTGGAAACAATCGGAATTCTAAATTTTAAACAAGGTTTATTATTTGTCAGATCTAAAAAACATGAACGTAAAAGTTTGGGTCTTTAGAAACTACTTATTTGCGTTTTAAAGATAAAATGTTTCATTTTAATTAAAATAAATGCATACATACATACTTTGTAAAATTCATTACTTTTAGTATAAAAATTGTTAAATATAAGAATTATTAGAATGAAATCACGTGGGAGAAGAGTATTCAAAGTTGATAAATAATATCAACGTTCTGAAACTGAATATGATATATAATAATTTATTAAAAATCAAGTAATAATATTAATGAAAGTTTAGTATTTTAAAACCACATAAACTTTAGAAAAATCAAACACACACACTAAGAAAAAAGCTCTGCAAGGCCGTGGACAATGTTCGGAATAGTTTCAGATACAAGCTTGATTCACCGCGCTGTTTCCCAGAGACTTATAAAGGAAAACATAAACAAACAATTCAACAAACCAAAAATAAATATTAGGTAATTAGTGAGTTAAAATTATAGTCTTAGAATATTAAAAGCAGTAGCAAAATTACATTTTTTTAGATTTTAACAGTTTTGACAATTGAGACTGTTATCTCTTCCACTGATCTATTTTTTTACGATTGTTTAATTTCAGATTTTTGAGACAAGTAACTTCTTTACGATGACTTTCTATTGACTAGTACCTACTATAAGAACATTTTTTAGATATACCTACGTTAGTATAGTTGAGATATGTACGTCTGCATTGTATAATACTCGTATATTGGACTAGAGACTAGGCACCTAAAACAAAAACAAACACATACATACTTTAAGAATTTATCAACACGCGTCTGTTTGCTAATTTACCGAAATGGTAATCGAAACCCTGGTCTCGATTTCAAATCGGAACAACCGAAGCGGGAAACCTAAGCTATTAACTTTTTAACGTGTCACTTTGATCATCGAGTGCCTTTGAATTTAACTCAATTGCACTGGAATGGTTCGATTAAAAAGCTATTGTTTCATAGCGGTGCTACAATCGAGAACTCGCGACGTGTAATCGATAGTTATGTTGTAATAGTGTTCAACCACCTGGCGAGGGGTGCCTGAAGTATTCGAATGATTTGTGTTGAAAACAGTTTCATATTGCAATGTGACTATTTGACGTTTTGACTCTTCAATATTGATACTTTTATCTTCATATATACTGATATATAGCTATACTTATATATATACCTATATATATTTTCTTTTTAGCTATAATCATTTCTGAATTTAGTTGTATAAATAAAATTCAATCTTGTTTATGTATTTGTATTAGATTTAATTCTTTAGAACTGGCACTACCGAAATTTTATTCCAGTGACTATAAAGCACGCAAGTTAGTAAGTCACTTAAAAATGTATATTTAAAGATAGCGATGGTAATTATACAAGTCTTCACGCTGAAATAATTACAGAGGTATAGAGACGTGTATCTTTACTTCTGTAATTATTTCCTACTTTACCTAGGAAAGAAGTATTTATATTTATAAGATAATTAAATTTAAAAAGTGTATTTGTGTGGTGTAAGTTTGTCTACGGTTTCGATCTATTTGTTTCTCAATATCACGGTTAATTTGTCTCGTGCAATTGTCCAACCGCTTGTTGGTCCGACCGTCCACGGACTGTTTATATTCTAAACCTGTATGTACAAGCAATTTGTGCAATTATTTGAACTACCCGCAAACAGAGCAAATAAAGGTTTTATATCAATATTATTATGAAAATATATTTGTATTTGACATAAATACCATGTTTTAATAGTTTAATATGATTAAGGTTTTAATGAATAAAATATAGTCAGCTAAAAAGGAATGAAAATTTACATTGTGCGTCAATCACTCGCGCGTTTTTTTTTTGGCGGGAGAGAAAAACATCGGCCATTTTGTTTCGTTTTATTCGCGTATGCTTTGGAACATCGGACGCGCCCGTCGATCCGTGAATCAAACATTGCGTTGAATATTAAAAATTTGTAGGCCATTGCCTATTGAACAAAATGTTTCATTGATCAATCCCGTTTGTTTTTCGACGCCAATGTTACAAATATTTTCATATTTATTAAAAAAACGGCGAAAATGTGTGCGGATAATTTTTCTGTAATTTTTTTAACATCGAATAATAAATAATATTTTTCTAATAACTATTCAAATAAATTGCTTTGGATTTTTTATTTTATTTAAATGAACTGATGATTGTTATTAAATGATTTATTTTTTAAATTTCAGTCCTAAGGAAGTGAACAGGAGTGTTTCTATCAGTAGTGAAGATTGCTTAAGAGCCGAAAATTTGTGTATTTTTTTTTAATTAAATTAGAATTTATTTGCTTAAAAATTAAAAAATATTAGTTCACTTGACAACCATTCATACATTTCGAAATCCAATTACACGATAAAAGTTTAATAACATACATCCATCAAAAACTTTTGTATTTTAATTACAATATTCCATTTTTAAAATACGAGCGCTCGTTCATAATGATATTGCTGAGAAATTTTTTTTCATGTAAATAAACTTGAATTCGTCAGTTTTCTTTGCAAGAGCAATAAGTGTTTCAAGTCACGCCCGGCGGGGAGTGTAGCGTCAAAGTGCAGGCCCGACGTGCCCCGAGTAGCCGGAACTGGTGAACCCTCTGCTCTAAATACTAATCTTGAACACAGATACAATGCGAACTAGACAAAAACCCTTGATTTCGCCCGCGTTAATGTTGGTATGTATCGTAATTTAACGTCAGCCGACAAATAGGCTTTCTAACGGAAGAAGAATATTCACAAATGACCTTGTAACTTCTTAGATGAGTGCAATCAAATAAACAAACAAGCAAACTCTCTCACTCCGTAATATATGAAAACTGAATAAATAATTGTGTTTGCTCGCAAACGAAAAAAATCCGACTTCAATTACATCGACGAGTAATACAACGTAGATCGACGAAAAAATAGTCAAGTAACAACGCATTATCAGAGATTACTCAAAAAGTAGTTATCAGATCTCGATGAAATTTAAATGTGACCACATGATAAACATCGGCTTTCGATTAAATTAAAAATCATTAAAAAATCGGTACACCCAGTAAAAAGTTATTGCGGATTTTCGAGAGTTTCCCTCGATTTCTCTAGGATTCCATCATCAGATCCTGGTTTCCTTATCATGGTATCAAACTAGGGATATCCCCTTTATGACAAAAAAAGAATTATCAAAATCGGTACATCCAGTAGAAAGTTATGCGGTATAATACAACGTAGGTCGACGAAAAAGGCGTTAAGTAAAAACGCATTATTAGATATAGCTCGAAAAGTAGTTGTTAGATCTCAAATAAATTTAAATGGGACCAATTGGCACACACCACCTTTCGATTAAAAGAAAATTTGTCGAAATCGGTCCACACGGTCAAAAGTTCTGATGTAACATACATAAAAAAAAAAAAAAAAAAATACAGTCGAATTGAGAACCTCCTCCTTTTTTGGAAGTCGGTTAAAAAATATGTTTCTATATAAGCCGGCTGATACCTAAATCACAGGCATTAAGTACTTGCCTTAGGAATAGACAACCGTGTGTGTATGGCAAACACCTTTAAATTTATTTATTTAATAATTTCTTTGTAACACTTACTTGCGAATTAGTAAAAATTTTCAAAATACCTTATTGTTCTAATATAATATATACTTATATTGTTTAGTACTAAATTTTGTTACAGCTGTTAACTCTTTGCGTTAAGGGATCTTTCTTTACATTTGTCGCAATGTTTTAAGTCACGTACAGACGGAAGGCGTCAAAGTGCACATAGCGAAACGTGCTCTAATTTGTTACCAAGAATTTATTGTCATGTTACACGGAATTAAAAGAAAAGTTTATATTAAATCTTGTTTAATTTTTTATTAAAATTAATATAAGTAGAACAGATAGCCAACAAACCTGTGATGTACGAGGTCAAAGGACAATGTGTTCAAAATTGGACTTGTAACGCTGAATATTTTAGTTTCTTTAGTTCAAATCAAATCCAATTCCAATCAAATTCGAATAAAAAAACAGCATATAAAAAGAAAAAAGATTTGAGTCGCTTGGCTGATTTAGCTCTAACTATTCTCCTTCATAAAAGCAAGAATAGTCCAGCAGTGGGATATTTAACATTTCATCCATCATTTTGTTTAAATTATTAAGGTTGCCGGGGAGAAAGGAGAGGTTGTCTAAATACTTACAAGTCCGCCCATTGTACTAAAAAATCCGTAGCTATCTTTAAGCTTTACCTATTTAAAATCTATTCATGGTACGTATATATACTAAAGTATTAATTAATAAATTTAACAATATTCTAAACAAAATAATCTGAAACAATTCCTTTGACAACGTAATTATCAGTTAAAACATTGTATTTACGCGAAGGAACATCGATATTGCAGTAAACGATCGGCTTCACGAGGAATTGCACTCCTTGCTGCGAATAGGATTGATTGAGAGAGATTCAATTTACAAATTTACTTTAAACATTCAACCGTTTAATGTTACGAACTGAATGACAGTTTAAAAGTATTCTTATATGTACAACTTTAGTCTACACTTTAAATTTTCTGCAGTTCACGCGATTATGGAACCTACTAAAAGTTTTTTTTTTTACGTTATGTACGTTATGCGTCGCATTCAATAAGGCATTTAGTAGTTTGTAAGAACATATTTGTAATATAGTTTTATGATGTTATGTATCCCTTGTGATTATGACTAAACAAATTATATGAACTGTTTTGTCTCATATTGAGTTAACGTGTAGAATAATTAGTTCTACAATTCTAGTGTCATTTCTAATTGTTCTTAGTTCATCTATTAGAACTTTTTGGTGAGATTTTACTGTTGTACTCCTCACTCTCTTCCTTCAGTTGTGCCATTTTATAATAATAAAAAAAAAAATGATAACGTACTAAAATTGACAGCTTTGAAGAAACATTGCTTGTAGTCATTACCATCAATTTTCTCGAGTATTTAGTTCTCAAATCCGCATGTAATAAAGTAAAACCGAACATCACGCAAGAAACAAAGAGACATCATCTTGCAAGCCACAAAGACGGGCGAAGAAACGTACCACCCACTTTTACCCTCACAAGCCTCACGGTTTAAGGCCTAGGGTTGAGCACTCTTTAAGTGTATATTAAGGCTATATTATTCATAATACATAAAGAGTAAAGATTTATTTCTTTACGTAAACGCCTCGGTTCAGTGGTCACAGCGACTGGTTGAGTCGTAGATTCAATTTCCGCACATGACAAGTGTGTTTATTATCCCTGTAGTAGTATTGCTAATACTTGCGTATGTGTTTCTCGACTTCCAACGTAGGATTTACATTCTACCCTGGGTCATTGAGTGTGAGGCATTTGATTGTTTGTTATCGATAATCGCTAAATGTAGGTACTTAACCGTTTTCAAAAATTCATTTAACAATAAAAATCTACATTACTCAGAGCTAATACAATATATAGCATCAAGCTGTGGCTGGCGGTATAGAAGAATTAAAACATGTGTGTAAATCAATTAATAGATTTAGATCAATATAATTAGAATAGTATACAAATGAATCGAACAAGGGTTATCCTTCATTTTATATAGTAAATCTTAATAAATACGAAAGATTTTATGAAAGGAAAGTAGCAACCCTAACCTAGGTCTCAGACATTCAGACGAGTTGCAAGTCAAAGCGGGAAAAAGGACATCGCAGTGTCGTGACCTCTATTGGGTGCCTGACAATATTACACGCTTTGAGCGCGTGCCCGGGAATCTGTGTGACTCTTTGACGTATCGTAAAATGTAATAAAGTATGTACACTTTATTGGATTTGTATGTAAGTTAATATACGTTGTGTGTGCTTGAGTGACATACAAACAAAAATATCTACTAGATTTATAATATATCATTTAGAACATTAAACATCAAAAGCTTTAGCTTACATCTTTATATGTATCCAAGAATATCCTTTGAAACATTAATATTGTTAAACATTGTAATAAAACTAAAATGTTAAATTATGTATTATAAGTATGAATAAAAACTAAAAGTAAAAGTGAAATGGAAAACTTATTTAACTTACATGTAGTAAAACCAAATCATAGGTAAATTACACTCGTAAATTATAATAAAATTAACAAATCCATTTGTGCCATTAAAAATTAGTCTGAAGATTTCTGTCCCCAATTTTGAACCAGCTTATTGAAGAAGATATTACATAATAAAAAATAAATTACATTATGACTAATAATAAACGAACAAATATCTATAAATATCGACACAGCTACAACCGCGAGGTACGTCTCCCTATAATTCCACCTACCTCTCTTATGCTCCTCAGTCCCTGGTCTGTTCAACTGAGGTGGTAAGGGTGCTGGTATCGTGGGCGCCGCGGGGGCTGTAGGGAGTCCAGGGTACCACCAGCCCGTGGCTGCCTGACCGTTGAACATTCGGAGCTTCTCGTAAACGCTGTCGTTCTGCGCTGATGCGGCTTGCTCCTTCTGCGACGCCAGATTTCTTAGCACACGGTTGATCGATGACACCTAGATGTAGTAAATAGCATTATATTACATTTGTGTTTGCTCGCAAACGAAAAAAAAACTGACTTCAATTACATCGACAAGTAAAACGCCGAAGGCAGTCGGTAAAACCGTCAATTAAATACGTATTGTTAGGAATAGCTCATATATCTCAAAAAAATTGAAATTAACATTACAAGCACCCGAAGAATCATCAAAATCGGTATCATCAAACACAGCAAAAAGTTATAAGGAACAGATATACAAAAAAAAATACAGTCGAATTGAGAAGTCCTACTTATTTGAAATAGGATTTTTTTCAAGTATGTTCTAACATATTTTTTTATGAATGCATTATTATTATTAACATACCTACACATGCGGTCGTCTGTTCTTCAAATAGGCAACTTAATGGTATTATTTTAAGTAAAAGTTGCCAATTGCATGCTAATTGTCAATGTTATAATTCATTATTATTGAAAAATATTTTAAATAACACTTTAAGCTGCTTTTAATCTACTTCGATAAAGGAATTTTAGATTTTTATTTTTGATTAGTAAAGTATTCAATGTCATATTCGAAATAAAGTTCTAAGTAACTGTAGTAAATAAACAGTACTACTTAGAATAAAACTTCTTAGTGTTATAAACCATAACCTGTTGATAATTTTAATTTTGAAGCAACTTTGTATATAAACACATTACACACCTATGTATAAGCATGTATAAGAAATGGGTCACCTATAAATAAATATACATAATTTAAAACTTCCAGTTCATTATGCACCTACTATAGACACCTATACTTACATATGTATTGCTGATATAGTTTTAATATACTACAAAACTTAAATATTCAATAAAGATATAAATATAAACTTTCCAACAACTGAAATGAACAAAAGGAATATCGTACACAAAGTCACACACACATGTTTACTACCTACACACATACACGCGTCCCAATCTCGGGCAAACTAAATAACTATCTAATGGGAAACAAATTGCAAAACGTTCCCGCCCTTTTAACTTCCAAGCACGTGTAATTTAAAATTTAATATGATTACTAAATTCCAATCGGGAGCCTCAAAGGGACACAGATTAGGGCCCTCCCCACTCACCCCTTCAGGGCCTAAAAACCCCAATATCCATCTACTTTCGCCAAAAAAGCACGCATGCGTAAAAACCTAACTCACACAAATATACTCTATGTATGCCCATTTTAACACGTACAATCTTCGCTGTATGTATATAGGCAGCGCCGCGGGGCGTCCCTAGATAATAATATCTATCTGTTTTCTTGTTGCTATTGGCAACGGGGAAAATATATTTTTCTCCGTAACGGCCGGGGATCGGAGGGCGGCTGCAAATTCGCAAATGTGTTCACAGTTTTCGGATATTACGTTCATAATCGATTTTCCTTGGACGTTTTCAGTTACAAGTATCTCTTGAAAGATTTGCTTTTGTGTTCTTCGCTTGAGTATTCTATATAGTATATGTTATATATTCATTGTAGTAACTTAGTAAGAGTATATATAAAACCTTCGTGTATATGAAAGAGTATATTAAGAAAAAACTTTTAAAAAAACTATTTCTTACCATTATGATTTTAAATTTCGAAACGTCAATTTAATCAAAATAGAACATCGTAGCGAAATTATTTTTCTTAAAGGATAATATAAAGCGTTTCGTTATTCCAATTTTATTTTCTTCACCAAAAAAAAGCTTTCATATGTAAAATTTCGCATATATTTTGAATACGAAGCGAACTCAAACTATCGGTGTAACGTGTTGGTTTAATCCCGTGTAGCGCTAATGGAAGGTAATGTACAGGTGCCGTTAAACCTCTATACATTTATGTGCTAAAAGCTTTTATATACAAAAAATAATACGCAACATTTTGTTCGAAATTCGTTTTTTTGTGTTTTTTTTAATGGGTTTAGTTTAACACTAGATGTCTAACGCGGTTACTGTTGTTGTTACGTCACATTTATATCGTAATTAACGAAATTCATTGCAAATATATATTTAAAAAAAAAATTCTAAAACCAACTTTTTTTATATGATTTTTAACTTCTTTGAACACGTTCGTATTAGAATTATTAAAAGTATTATATTTTTTATTGTTTGATTAAAATTAAAGAGTTAATTTATTTAATTGATCAATAAATATTGTTATTATGTTTTTAGATTTTTAACCGACTTCAAAAAAGTGGGAGGTACTTAATTCACTGTATTTTAATATGATTACTAAAATATATGTGTTACGGTGTTATCTCATATCTTTTTAGGTACTGGGATTTTGGTGGTTCTTCTTTATTCGAAAGCTGGTGTTTGCCATGTGCTCCCATTTAATTTTGAGCGAAATCAGACTATCAGGTTTTGAGATATCCCCAACAACGCGTGTTCTTTGCGTGACGCGTGACTAATAGTGCGTTTATGGTTTTCTCATTTTGATACTTATCGATGTGAATTTAAATCGGTTTTTACATTTGAGAACAAACCACATTATTGTGTTATTGACTTTATTTTTATTTTATTTCTCACAAAACTTAGTAATTACGAGTTTTATAAGTCAAAATGTTCTCATTCCAAATGACGCACCTATTTGAAAAAAGAACATTTCTAACTAGAATATTTATCAGACCATAGGACATAATTGTTTTATATAATGACTTATACCGTTTCGGTACTGGGGACGTCGAATTAGTGATCATCGATGTGTGTAAAGGGCCCGCGTGTTTCAGACGTGAAGGGCGGGGGGTGGCTTTAAACAAGATTTCAAAAAATGCCCCGTGTAAGGGGTGCATTATGAATAGGCTTAAAACAAATATGTTACAAATACATTGAGTTTCATTTATAAAAAAGTTATTAAGTCTAGTTGAAACTAAATCTTCATTATGATTTTTTTGCTGTATACTTTTTTATACTTATTTTAAAAAAAGTTGTTGGTTCTTAAATTAATAAAGCTCTTATTTACAATGGTCACATATCTACGTATGTGGATAAAGATAGTCGTACTAAATTAAATTAGACAGATTATGTGATTTGTGGACAATCATAGAATAAAATCATCGTAAAAAATTTCATATTCTAGAAGAAATTATGACAAATTCTGATATATAATAATAAATAAATAAATAGGAAGAAAGAAGAGGAGAAGGGTATAATTGCGAAGTTTCCGAAGGTTTAAACTGTCAATTTCTGTTTTTTTTTTTCCTTTAGAATCCAAGATAACAGACATTGGATGTATCTAGATAGGTTGTCATATTATGGGAGAGTAATAATACCATTGTTTGTCTGCGTAACAGAAAAATACTATCAACGGTTAATATTATTAGACTTTAAATATATGCCTGCGTTAATTTGTCAAAATATTTTAACACTCGAAATGTTGACGCCGCGTTCGCGCAACGGTCACAGCCACCATTTCACAGTTGTACCTGTTGCGCTGGCGGTTGCAGGTCCGATCCCCGTATATGACAAACATTTGTATTGGCCATACAGGTGTTTGGTCTGGGTGCTTGTGCAGTCCTTGTGGGTCTCCCCACCGTGCCTCGGAGAGCACGTTAAGCCGTCGGTCCCGGTTGTTATCATGTACAACTGATAGCGATCGTTACTCATAGTAAGGAATATATCCGCCAACCCGCATTGGAGCAGCTTGGTAGATTAAGCTGTGATCCCTCTCCTACACGGGTAAGAGGCCTATGCCCACTAGTGGGATATTACAGGCTGAAGCGTAGCGTAAATGTTACGTACCTACTAAGGTGGAAATTTGGATACTAAGGTTGTAACTATTATTCAGGATCAAGAACACATTCCATAAAAAATAAGTTCTACAAATCTAGACTATACAACGTGTGATTTGATTCAATAAAAAAATCTAGGTATTCCAAATAAAAGTGAGATCAATGCCCTATTAGACGCTTAAAATCATATGACGTTAGGTATCTTACCAGTGGCATTTCTTAAGCTTTATTTAAAATACTTAAAAAATCATGACGCCATAATCTTACCATATAAGGTCCGGAATATGTTATAACAGGAAAAGAGGTACGATAACTTCCTAGAAATACATAGCTACGTATAGTGTATACCTATATAAATATAGACTAAAAATTTATCGATATAATCTACAATTTTTTATATATATAATTGTGTTTGCTCGCAAACGAAAAAAAACCGACTTCAATTACATCGACAAGTAATACAACGTAGGTAGACAAACAAATAATCAAGTAAATACGCGCTATCAAAGATTACTAAAAAAGTAGTCATCAGATCTAGATCAAATTTAAATGATACTACATGACAATCATTAGCTATCCATTAAAGTAAGAATCATCGAAATCGATAAACCCAGAGAAAAGTTTTGCGGTTTATTACAACGTAAGTCGACGAAAAAATAGTCAACACGCATTATTGAATATAACACTAAAAGTATTTGTCAGATCCCAATTAAATTTAAAAGGGACCAAATGACACGTAACACCTTCCAATTAAAATAAAATTCATCGAAATCGGTCGACCTAGTCAAAAGTTCTGATGTAACATACATAAAAAAATACAATCGAATTGAGAACCTTCTTTTTTGGAAGTCGGTTAAAAAGGACAGAGACTGTGGGTGTGTGTTTATTAATAGTATCGAAAAAGGATCACAACTAAATCGAAAAGGTATCATCGTCATAACACAGATATATATAATTATTTTGTTCTAAGTCAGCGCATCATACTAGGCCGCTTGGTTAGGTGTTGCGCACATTACTCTCGGACCAATTTATTAATTAGTATTCATATATGTTTTTCACAAACGATTATTTGTATCAGCCTTCACAGTTTTACGAAACCTATTTTGATGTTAGGTAATGCTTCTGATTCGATTACTTTTTTTATTTGGCCTATTCAGTCACTTTAATTGTTTTATAATTATGTATTTAATTATAAATGTTGTGTCAACCCTACTCAGACATGTTGAATAAAATACACTGAAAAACAAACAATCAGGAAGTTTCACTGCTTTCATACCATAATGATAATATTAATAAAATATAATGCAGAATAATGAAATAAGAGTCGAGATAAAATCTCAGTGCGAGGGAACGGATCGAGTTTCGCGATGCAACATGACATGCGCGCGCGCAGCGATAGAGCTCACACTGCACGCGACGTATTATAACATAAAACTGTTTCATTATACTTATGAAATACATCGAAGATCCCGCATAAGGTACTAATATCATAGATCCGTTACAGCGTTCAACGAACACTGTAATTACTTAAGTGTCGGAAATATATGGAGTCGTAGATCATCTTAACGCGGCGCGCGGGCGTTCTCGCGTCACTTTGACATTGACAGGTGTCACTAGGGATGCGCGTACGCACGTCGTTGCGTCGGGACACGGTGATAGATCATGCGATAGTACGACTCGTGTAGGTGGTCTCGTGTGACGCGTTAGAACAAAAGCTCGACTATCTAACATAACAGGTTATTATCGATAGCCCTGTTAATTAAATCGATTGTAAAACGAACCACCTAACGGAATATAGGCCTTTTTAATGTATTTTTTTCACACAGATATTAGTATGTTAAGTGATGTGGAAGTTTTATGATATGATTTAATGTTACGTTAAACTTTTTGTTTATTCTTTTTAAAATCCAGATAAATATTAATTTTTTGTTGTATTACATATGGGTATGTGAAGAAATGCGTGTTAGAATGCGGTTAATACGCCTATCAATAGGTAAGGAATGTATCGCAACGACGATCAAAGGAAAGCCCCTTTTACAAAGTTGCACAACGCTTACTCCTGCCGCAGCATCAAGCGATACGTCCGGACAAAAGCCATTACATTCCATCGGAAGGGTCGTCAACCCTCCGGATTAGAATTACTATTACCTATAAGCATTATCTATAAACATTTTAACGTACACGCTTAACCCGCGGAGACCCGGGTTCGATTCCCCGGTGGAAAGCGGTTGGGGTGCGGTCTTTGGGGTTTTTTGCAATTCTCTGAGGACGTCTGAGATTGGTTGAGTCGATATTTAGTTGATTATGGCTTTAGAGTTTCGAATATTTTTGTAATGTTATGTATGTGTACAAATAACTAACGTGTCTATTAAGGGCCTAACTCTTGCACTTCATACTTATTAGAGTAGATAAAGAATGAGTTATATAAAAAAATTCATTATATGGCAAAGTAAATGCTGACTTGGCAGTGATCCCTAACACAAACGCCATGGTAACATAAGTACCTGGGTAGGTACGAACAAAACTCAAAATGAACAACGACAAACATGCATATCATCTCGTTTAAACTTAAACGTTATTTACATTGTATTTAAATACACATTGCATATGTCATTGCGAGCACAATAGCTTATTTATTAGCTATTTTGTCAAACTAATTTAACATTGACGTCGAAATCAATAAGTTTGTTTGTTTCGGTAGAACGCAAATAGGTCATTATTATGTGGTAAACAATAAACATTTGTTATAAATGTACGTTAACGTTTTGTCGGTCGTTCGTGACGTCGTTTGATAGATTTTATTCATTTCATTTCCTAGTTAAATTTAATTTATGAGCGAAAGAATATAGGTCTATAAACCTGCATTTAGTATTGGTACACTTAAGCCTATCGCTGTCCACTGCTGGACATAGGTAGACCTCGTGGCGTGAACTCATGTGTGTTGCCCAAGGTCACCACGCTGTGCAGGCGGGTTGGTGACCGCAGGGCTGACTTTGTCGCAGCGAAGATGCTGCTGCCCGTCTTCGACCCTTGTATTTCAAAGCCAGCATTCGGGTGGTTATCCCGCCATCGGTCGGTTTTTTAAGTTCCAAGGTGGTAGTGGAACTGTGTTATCCCTTAGTCGTCTCTTACGACAGCCACGGGAAGCAGGGGTTGGCTATATTTTTCACTGCCGTTGTCACACAGCTTTTTGCAGCAGAATTGGTAACAACATTGTAAAGTCAAAAACTCAAAACTTGAACTCCGAGTTATCATACCTTTATATAAATCAAATTATAATATAATCCTAATTATATAGTATTATATATTATCATACTTGTACTTATTTTTTTAAATATATATAACATATAAGATCTAATAAGTTAGCATCACTTTTAAAAAATTAGTATTTATCAGTCGGTAGCTAAAAAAAAATCGAAAACACTTCAAAATATCGTGCGTTATTTTAGCTGGCACATAATAAATATGTAAATTAATATATGCGAGATGTCCTCATACCGAAGATCTTAATTAGGATGTAAACGTGGAGATCGAGTAACGAGTGCGTGTCCACGTAATATTGACAGGAAGCCTCTAAAATGCGAACCGGTAGCGTTTGGGCGGTGTCGCCTTACTAGGACCACTCAAACGTGCAGCAGATTAAAATTACTAAATTATATTACTGTTTATCGATCGACTCTTTTATTAGTGTCTTTAACACGTATATGAGTATTTCATATTAATAACTTATGTCTGGAGGTAATTATTCCAAGTACATACACTTCTACTTTTATATCACGACAACTAAGACGTTTGAATGTCAAATTGCACGTAAAGGTTTTGTTTTTTTTTTTTTTTTAATGGGGACGAGGCTAAGGTAAAATTACATTGAAATTGTTTTAGATACTTAATAACATTGTAGTCGAATCGGTTTGAAATGTTTTTTTTTTTTTGCTTTTTATTTTATTAGATATCACTATCTACAATTTCAAAACGTAGATAAGTATAAAGCAAAAGCCGAATCGGATAACTAGTGGACGTGCAAGAAAAAGTGTTAAAATCTACACTAGATAAGAAACATACAATTAAAATAAAATAAGATATCAATAAAAAGGGTATATCTGTATCTAACTCGTTAATTATAAATAGGTAGGTACGACAAAGGTTGATACTTATCATTGTAAAATCACACATAGGAATTATAAAACTGTTACAATTAACATGGATTATATCGTTAACTTCGTCAATTACATATTTCGTTATTTTCTTTACATCAATTTAAAATTCGATTCAAGTTAAAAAATTGTCGTTAACGAAACGGACACGGTTTAATGCGATGCGGTCATCTTTGCGGAAAAGGAGTGTGAAAAATTGTCGAATTTCGAATGCAGCTTCAAGTGAAAAATAAAATGAGTGTATACTTGTGTACGCACGTAAGAAATTATACTTCATTGGCTAGCTAACTTCACGTTGCAAACTTCTTCTTCATTGACTAGCTAACTTCAGGGCGTCAGTGGTTTTGTGTGACGGTGTGCGCGCCTCGTAAAATTTTACTCTAATCATTTTCTCTAACGCGCCAAATGAAGTATAACTTCAAAAAAGTTTCATAACTTTAAATATCCTTCTTAGCATTACAATAAAAAAAAAACATAAAGTTTATTCATAATAATAGTAGTAAGTTGTTACCGCTCGTCAACTGAAATCTCCTACATTATCATACATATCTAAACTTAACTATCCATTCCTATGCAGCATAAGCAGTTGGTAAACCATAGAAGAGGGTAGATGAACTACAGATATGGTGCTCCCATATGAGTGAGGGAGACGACGAACGTCCGCGCACCCATGCGTGAAACGCAGCATTAAAGTGTCGATTCCGAAAAGAAAAGTGCCGTAAGTACGAGAAACATAAAACCGCTTACGTAGTTTTGTATTTCTGTTTCGTGACTTAAAATTTCTTGAATATGTTTGACGATGTATTATAACTTAGGTAGATCCAGATTAAATGTCAGTTTATATTTAGATTGTTTTTTATTAAATTATTAAGGAAGCGTTTAGGTATCATATTGTGTTCGAGATTCATAGACGGGATCATAAAAAAAAAGGTAGTAGACGGCCCTATTAAGCCGTCAGCTTATATTAAGTATGAAGATCTTATGAAGCCATTATTTATTAATACGCAGCGACAGTATCGAGAAATATTTTAAATATTATAGATATAACAACGAACAGAGCGGGCACTTACGCCCCTCTTCCGCGAAGTCGCAATCGATTGTTCCAAGTATTTTTGTCTACTCGCAGCCGGTAAGAAACATCACGCCCATTCGACCGTTATGACTAGACTACGCAACTCGCAATAAACACCCATCCCTCTCTGGCACACGTGTCACCATATCTCCCATCGGCAATGCCCAGTGGGCCGTGTGCGTGCGACAGTCATAAAAATAGCCCCTTCACGAATCTTCTAGGTAAGAGGGATGATGTACGAGCACTGTTCCCTCTCGTTATTGATATATAGGCGGTATGTCGACGAGCTCGTGTTGATTTCTTTATTAATTAGATACCTATTCTATATATAGACGCGTGAAAAAATATTGAAGTAGGCTCGTACAAATAAATGGTGTATGTTTCTTGTATTCTAATAATTAATGACTGCAAAAATAACGATAAAAGCATTGAAATTTTAATTGAAACAAATTGTGTAATTCAAAATTGAGATCGAACCGCGACTCTACTTCAAAGTTTTGAAATAACCGCAGATAAAAAAATCAGCCGTAGCTTTGTCACGGCATGTTTACACTCGTTCACAAAGGGCCGAGTTTTGACATGATTAACAGAAAAATTGGCCCGATCGATGAAAAAAAATAACAATATTCGCTTTTAAGTATGTTTTTTTTTTGCGGCAGATGTCGCTCGCTTACGTCCGCTTCGATTACAGATCGTGTCACTAAAATGACTTTATTCAACTTATGATATTTCACCTTTGGACCGTTAATATTTTTTTAACGTTTTTATTTCAACTCTTTTGTTTATTCTTTGTTATTATTTTTTGGTTGTAAATAATTTTGTAGAATAGTCTATTGTGTGGTCAGCTGTATAATTAATATTAACTGTGCCTGCCTATTCATCATTACCACTATTAACCATCAATCCAATTATTTACCAACCAATTATTTTTATTATAAGACCGAATTGAATTGTCTAGTTACATTAAAAAAAAAAACTTTTGGAGACAATTCCTAGTCTCAAGAAGTAAGAAAGAAAACATAAAATCCATTTTTAAAAATTCGATTAACTCGTGAACATAAACATACGTTAATAAAATACAAAGATTTTACGATCCAGTCAATAACATTCGACGATTTGTATTGATGAAATAGCACAAAGCGGACGAAACGAAAAATTTTTATAAACTGTCGCCCATAGTTCACAGAGAAGTTTATTACTACGACAGTGCTCGAAAAGGACCTCGGACAATAGCAGAGCTGGGTTTGTGAACATATGCTTGAAAACTTGGTAAATTTCGGAATTGGATTAGGTAGCCTTTGTGTCTGACCAGCTTATTTTACGACAATAAGTATGATTTTAATGAAATGTCTGTTTGAATGTGTTTTGACGTGATTCGATTTTGATTTAATGTTTGAATAGATGACGATCGCTTGTGACAATCACATATTTGGATTTTTAACAGTATTTCGAATTGAAGTTAAATGTATTCTTTGTGATACGATTTTTAGCTCTGTTGAAACCTTATTAAAAATGACCTTAGAGGATAATTGATTTCTTTTTGGAACGAAGTTCCTTACAGGCTTGACATATGGCTGGGCGAACGAACTGAAAAAAATGTGATACTAAAACCGTAAGAAAAATATATAACGGAAGTAACGTAATATCAGTCACATGACTGTATAATATGACGTTTGTAAAAGTAAAATATTACTAGTAAACCTTTTTTTTTTTAATTATTTCTGTAATTTTATACTGTCGACAAAATAAATAAAGCCATGTTTTTTTTAATTTCACTTAATAGTTTGAATTATTATTATTATTATGTTTGATTTATTTTATTTTACGGTATTTGTTATTTTCTAAAATACTAAATTTTTTTAATACTTTTATGTACTTAATTAAAAACCAATCAACAAAAAAAAAATTAAGAACTAGAAATACATATAAAATTCAACATTTTTTTTTTCAAATTGTGTTGCTTCTATACTATCCGAAGGAACTTTGTTCCTACCTGGTTATTATTATTATTTTTTAGAACTAGACAGACATCGAAATGTTAACTGTATTAAAATAGTAATATTTTTGTAACAAAGTTCCTTATGGGTTGTACCCTAGGCTTTAAAAAACGTCCGTAACGTTAAAAAAAGCGTAAGAGTTTTATTCATTGTCATGTATAATGGCTATACACTATACAGTGTCTAATATACATACGAGTATACCTAGCCTACGTGATCACTGTTATTATTATTGCAGATTGCTATTATTATTATGTCATTCGATAATTATTAAATATTTTTAACATTAATAATAATAATAATAATTTATTAATAACACGATATTACGGTCTTAAGGAAACTTTAATTCTTAAAATCGAAGTCGTTATTATAGCGTGTTAAATTGCGGTTTGCTCAATTACAAGGTCAGTTAATTTAATTAATAATACATAAGTAGCTACCTATTGGGTTGTCAGTTTAAAAATACGAGTTGGTACAGACAAGTCGATATTAACGTAAGAAATTAAAGAGATTATCATAAATAAAGCAATCAGACTACTTTACCACTTTAGCGATTATACGATAATTTAGCTATTAACTATTAAATTTCTTGTACCTATTACAAAATTGCATCTCACTGGGCTCTTGTCAAAATTCTTGATCATGCGCCGTCCGCATGCGGTAGTCTATCTTTTTTTGTCTTTGGTATCGCAGGGGAACCCATTACAAAGCAATACTGATAGTTAATATATGTGTAATACATATAAATATAATATACATAAATAAATGATATTTGCTAGGTAGCCTGAACCACGATTTTTCAATAAATCATATCATAAAACCTTTAGTAAGATTTTACAATATAAAATTACTTCCAATCTCAGCACTTTTATCGTGAGATAAAATTGCATTCAATTATTATAATTAATCGAATACATTTAAGAATAGCTAAATTTAAAACATTATACAGGTTGGCACAGTGTTGGATGGTGTCGTGGTCTGGGCACCTTTTGGCACCAATTTGTTTCAATATGTGATTCCAACTTACTGGAGGCCGTTGAGTTTGGCTCGCTTACTTATGTTTTCTTATAGTAAAAATATTGTCAATATATTTTTATACAAATCAATCTTGTAGAGTATGGTATTATGGGAAAATAGAAGAAGTATCAAATCATATTTTTATGGTGCTATAAGATAAATGGGGATGCACAGTATCCATGCAACCTTTATCAAGTACCTACCTAACGGTTTTAGTATTGGCGTTAGACTTTTTTAACTTGTAAGACTTTTTTTTATGTCACTAGGTCGGCAAATAAGCGTACGGCTCACCTGATGGTAAGCGATTACCCTAGCTTATAGACACCTGCAACACCAGAAGCATCGCAAGCGCGTTGCCGACCCAATCCCCAATCCCCCCAGGAGCTCTGGTCACCTTACTCACCAACAGGAACACAATACTGCTTGAAAACAGTATTGTTTTGCTGTGATCTTCTGTAAGGTCGAGGTACTACCCCCGTCGGGCTGCTCCATATTTTGAGCAGGAAATTCCTGCTGTGCCCTACCTCAGTTAAGACTGGGTTCTAGTTTATGAAAATGTAGGTAATAGGTAAAAGCCAAAGCCAGCCCTGCGGTCACCAACCCGCCTGCCCAGCGTGGTGACTATAGGCAACACACATGAGTTCACTCCATTTTTGGTGCGAATTTGTGCAGGCCTATGTCCAGCTGTGGAATGTATTGGGCTGAACTGATGATGATGAGGATGATGATGAGGTAATAGGTATACCTAAATCATGAAAGTCGTTTTTGTATTTTAAAAAATGCGAACTCTTTGTTGGTAGAAAATTTATTGTGCGAATAGGCTATAATATAAGATATTAATTTAAAATATGCGAGCCACCTTTTAGATTTTATTTTCCTTGTTATTACTTCGAATGTAATTAATTTAATTTTAAACGTGTGTAAAATAATTTATTTAGATATTTCTTAGTACTTTATACATTTATATTTTAAGTATAATTTTACTTACGCTCGGTATGTTGTCGTTATTGCATACGTTTTCACTCAGCAGACGATCTCTGATTTCCCATGCGAAGATCGAAGGGCACTCTCTCTTGTAGTCCGCGATCTTCTGGACCACGGGCGTCGTCGCGACCCGCGGCTTCGAACCCCCTATCGCACGGGGCTTGATTGACCCCGTCTCGTAATACCTGTGGACAAATATTAAGAGTGATGATGTCGGCTAAACGTCCGAGTATGCCTACCTACTACAGATATACATAACTTGGTTTTTATTTAACTAAACGTTTTTAATTTTTTTTTAGTTTTTTTAACTTCGCTAGAATTAATTTTGTATGTTTAAATTTTGAATATCTTAAATGTGATCGTTGTGTAAATAAATGCAGTTTTACTTATAATTAGAGAGATTAATTATAAAATATTTTTAAAATATTCTAAAATTGTTGATTCTACGTTGTGTTACCTCTTCTTATGAAATAATAAACTATGGACATAGTAGTATAGATAGTAGTATTTAAAAAAATCTTATAGACGCCGTACAAATATTTTTGTATCCGAACACAATAGTACTCGAATACATCTCGATTCTAAAATTTAATAAGTAGTACGTATGTTACGTTTACCATTGAAAACATTAAGCATCCGACCCACTAGAACGGCATTAGCTCACAATTACGAATATAATCTCAAACTATCCCCTTATTTCGAGTACCTATACAAACATGCTTGCCAAACTCTGCCATATAACTAAGTAAGATACACGCGAAAACAAACTTTAATTCCTTGAAATAGGGTATAATGGTTTTTTCACGAAATGCATTCTTATTCTGGTTCAGATATAGGATGTACAGAGAGCATTGTTGCAATCGACATGTGTCGATATTTGCAGTGAAATGTCGATGGGGACGATACGATTGTCGAATTGCCGGATACAACTGATATTTAAGAAATTTCGGCGTTTTATTGAGGGGTAAATATTTATTAATGTCAAGGGTGAAGTGGAAGAAAAACGCAATGTTTTTATTGTTTAATTTCTTGTAACAGCTTCGGTTTCTCTAATTCACCTTCTTTTAAACGTGAATAGATTTTTATTTACTGTTATTATGTTTATTAAAAAAACTTCTTAAAATTACTTGTAATTTTAGGGTTATTGTTCTAAAGGCAAGAAAGACTAAAAACAATAACAAATACTCAAACAATAGTCGGATTAAGCTCGTTGTAGACAATTACTGTGCAAAAAAGAGACAATGTCCAAGAGAAAGAATAAGGAAATACAATGTCATAAGAGACAAAACATAGGTACATCAGTTTTCTAAACAAAATGACCAAAAGTAATAATTAGATTCGGTCACCTAATAATTGTGTAGGGTCGCAGATGAAAAAATATATGTATATAATATCGTAGGTGGGCGAACAAATAATAAATTAAATACACATTATTACGGATAGCAGAAATAGTACTCGTCAGACTTCGATCAAATTTAAATGGATTAGTTCCATATCAAAACCAGCTTTTAACTGAAAAAGAATCATCAAAATCGGTACATCCATTATAAATTATGAAGTAACATACATAAAAAGATACAGTCGATTTGGTAACCTACTTTGGTAAAAAAAAAAAGTTTTTAAATTCGGTTATAATTGAATGTCACCTAAAAACCGTTACATGACTTTGCTTTGTTAAAAAGGAATCAAACCCCGAATAAATAGATGTCATCTGCCGATACATGTTTATTTTGTGGAGGGCCATTCGAATGTTATTATCGCTGAGGGCCGGGAGCAAATCGTAATCGTTTTCGCCTCGGGCGTCTGAATAAACGCGGTGCGTAACGCACTACTCGAAATCTTGGGGTGAGCTAAGTTTTGGTTTTTAAAATGCTTGATAACGCGTTTAGAAATTGGAAATAAGCATACAGGTTAAATCATCTATCGATAAATGTGTTGCAAGTTGTGCGGGCAGTAGCGTCTTCGGTGCGACAAAGCCAGTCCTGCGGTCACCAACTCGCCTGCCCAGCGTGGTGACTATCAACACACATGAGTTCACGCCATTTTCGGCGTGAACTTGTGGAGGCCTATGTCCAGCAGTGGACTGTGACAGGCTGAAATGATGAAATGTGTTGCAAAGCGTAAACCTCGAGAAGGACTGGACCAATTAGGCTAATTTTTTTTTTTAGTTTTCTAATACTTTGTAAAAGGTTCTTTTGGAATAAAAGATAAAGAAAAATTGTAAATTTCGTAACGTATTTACAATTTTTATTATTAGTATTAACTTATTAACTTTACGTTTTTGACAGTTCGCAAGACAGATAGCTTTTGTGGAATCAGCTTTTTTTCTATTACTAAGTAATTCTAATTTATATGCTTAAGTTAGTAAACATTAGTAGGGACAAAAAGCCTAGGCAACGGTTGTATGTTGCGGTTTGAATGTTTTTTTTTAAGAAACTTGTTATTATTTTAATTGACAAATTAAAACTATTGCAGTACTTATATTATTATCATTAATTTTTTTTCTGGAAATTGTTTTTAAAAGCGTTCTTCGTTCTTTTTTTAAATATTTTTTATAATCTATAATTGTATAATAATGTCTACTTACTGCATATTCCGTGATAATCTGAGACAAAAGAGAATATAATCAGTCATGTTACTTAACCGACTTCAAATATGGGAACGAAAGTATTTCTCAAAGCAACAATTTAGCACAATGCCTTGTAACTAATGCTTACTTTAGAGAATTGATTTTTTAAAAAAAAAAAGCATTAGTGTTCAGATTTTTATATCGAAATATGCGATAGAATTGATATTATAAAAGTATAGAAAAATGGTAGTTTTACAATCAAGATATGAACAACATAAGCGTGGCGGGAGGGCTCTTTAATTAGGAGTCCCGCCGCTTGCCCTTTATAAAGCCCTAAGGAACTGAACCCTTTACGTAATTGGCACGATAAGAATTTTAGGGGCATGTGGGAAAAATGCACTTGCAGCCGTACGTCGCATTATTAGAACTGTGTAGACTTTTTTTAAGATTTTTCCATGTCTGTACTTAGTCACCAAGATATTGTTTTATATTATCAAAATCATAGTTTTCGTGTTAAATATGTTTATGGTGCTACTAGTTACTAGTACTTAGCAGTTAAATAAATTTATTCAAAATAAATATTTAAAATTTCATATTTTTGAATACAAAAAACTAGATATTTATTCAAATTATTTCTGAGCCTACAAATTATGTCCGTCAGTGTTAAAATATTATTTGTTATTTGATTTTCATTACATACACATATTTGTTTTTATTTTAAATTTAATTTCAATGTATTTTAGCTTAATATTATTATTCAAATGTATACTTATTCATATGTTTTATTTATTGATTGCACCTACGTTAGAATTCGTGTTGATTTTTTTAATAATAATTTAAATTGTTCGAATGTATTTGTTATTAAATTTTTATAAATAAAAACACACACAACGAACAAACAGAAAATAATAACACGCACCCAGCGGCCAAATAACTTTCGTACAAGATCTCTCGAAGTGCTTATCGCAATGCGAGAGCCAGCAGGGGTGCCAATTACTGACAAATATTATTATTTTCCTTTTTATCGCGTTTATTTAGGGGCGGTCGTGGGACAGCCCTGAAAGGCACACCCTGCATTAAAACTCCTAGTTTCTTTGATTGACGTCTTTTAAACTTCTTTATTGTCCCAAATTGACTTTTGAATTGTTCACGTCGAACTTATAATAGAAACGTAAATGTGATTTGCGTGTGAGTATTTATTAATGAATGTAAATTTAATACTATTTTATACAATATTTAAATAAAAACTTGCGAGAAGTAAGATCGAGCGTGGAATACAATTTCGTAAAAATAATCGAAGCAGTAATCGAATATGAAGTCGCCACATACGGAGCCGGAGGGAACGGGCACTTCGCTCTGGAGTGGCATTTAAAATAAACTCGCATATAGATTTAGTTTTAACGGCAATAGGATTGAGCGTTTCAATAAGCACTCGAGTGGAGGGCCGAAATCCTCCGCGATAACCGATAAAATCGCAATCAAACGATAAGCTCCCTGACGGAATTAGTCGGCGCCCGGCACCCGATGTCGATTCCCACCTCACCCGCGGCGCACTTCATTCAGACAAAAACAATACTCTATGGGAATGCAAACTTTTTGTATTGATTAAGTCGTTCAAATATTTCCTTGATTCCATGGACGCGTATTGTTCGCGCTATTGTCGCGTTCCTTAGGCGGTATTATGGGAACTCCGTCAATTTGCTCGCGTGGCTCGAGGATTCGACCTCATCGTGGACAACCGTCACAATCGATTCTTATGCTATTGTTGTACGACAATGGGTTTTGTGCTAAATAATTCATTTATTCGTGTAATAGTGCTCGATTTAATTGTTGTGAGCGCCCTTTGCTTCAATCAATACAGTTAGACTTATTTCGTAAATTGTTTAGAATTGGATTAAAGCATTAACATATTACGCTTAAAGCGAATTTAATACATTTCTTTATATGTATTGTTGGCGATTATTCATATTGAAATTCTTAGCCTGTTCTTGCTTTACGATTACCTAATACCAATAAAGAAATAATATTTGTACTGAATACTTAAAAATCTGAATATATATTATTCAAATTGATCAAAACGTACCAAATTGTAACAAATTTTCTGCTTAAAAAGATCCCCTAATGCATATATTGAATGTTATAACATATAGTATATTAAGTCTGGAAGTAAGCAGGACTATCTGCTATCATGCTATTGATTCAAAAATACTAACCTGCCGAGTATCTTAGACACGCAGCCGTTGGAGACCTGCAGGATGCGGCTGATGTCGCAGGGCCTCGCGCCCGAGTGGGCAAGCTCCACAATCTTCTGCCTCGTGGAGTCGGGCAACGGCCTGCCATTGACGTAAACACCTCCCAACTGGTTGATCCCACTGTGGCCGGCGGAGGAGCACCCGAATAGGGCCCCACCGCCCATCGCCGCGCTGTGCATCAGCTCATCTAAGACATAGGGGACTTCTGTGATATTTATAAATATGAAGGCCAATTTGTTCATAGTTATCTAATAAAACTTAGATTAGGCAAGTACTTATAATATCAGTATATTTTATGCTGATTATACAAGATTATCTATAAAACAAGGAATATTGGTACATACTGCTAAAGTTTGGGTTTAATAACTGAGTAGTCTAAAATAAAAAAAAATTTAACATAACATAACAATACACTTTATTATACACCAATACAGAAATAATACATATCAGATTGATTTTAACAGAGTAAGGTACAAAGGGCGGCCTTATTGCTGAAAAGCGATCTCTTCCAGGAAACCTAGGGGCAGAGGAGATGGTCTTGTGTCGATGTAGGTGTACAAATTGAGACATAAACGTTTGAATATATTTACTGAAACACATATACATATAGGTATATACATAATTACATACATACACACATACATACGTACATACATACATACATACATACATACATACATACATACATACATACATACATATATACATGCATACATGCATACATACATACATACATACATACATACATACATACATACATACATAAATACATGGACACAAACATACATACATACATATGTATATATAATTTTATTCACGTTGAATATCAAGAAAATGCTTCCTGATAGCCATTTTTAATTAAAGCAATTTTTTTACAAAAAAAAAAAGATTTAAAACCAAATCTGCTCAAGTGGAATTTAGATCGGAAACGACCTCTTTTCAAATAGCCATACATATAATGAAAAATATCATCACTTTTTTAACTGCCTATATTATAAAAGCGTAGACACAATATTCATACAAAAACCTTACAGTGTTAAAAAACTAACCCTTTAGAAAAAAGGAATAATCCGCTTTGCAAAAATAAAATTGAATCTATTCTGAAAGTGAAGTAAAAAAAGGGTTTGCGGTACAAGAATGAAGACCACAAATCATTATCTAATCCTAAGAGATAAGCATGCTCCAGAATCCTTTATTGTAAAACCGAAATTGAACGCTTTGGAGTACTTTTTTTTTTAAATTATAGAAAAAGATGAATTAGCAAAAAAATTTTATATAGTTAAATTTAATTTTGCAATAAAATGAATGAAGCAGATAAAGATGGTATCAAAAATCTTTAAATAAATACTTTTGTCTACATTTTAGTCTTATGGATGTTTTGTGCTTGCAGACATGTCTGTTGATTTCACTCGTGTTAACATGCAGTTAAGAATAATAAATGTTAATGTTATAATACCTAGGTAGGTACGTACTATAAAATGTTATGCAGTACTTTAAATTGATTCTTTAGAAGTATTTCGGAATACTTTCTTATACAACTGGGTCGGCAAACATGCGAGTAAACAGAGTAATCTTTGCCAAATTTATTTTCTTTATAATTTTAGCACAGAAACATAAATTATCTACTTGTATTTCATTCTAAAGTACTGACTAAGGTTGTTAGATTAAAATATTATTAAATTTGAATGTTTACCTGTTTCTCTTTAGTTTTACCGTATATTTTGTGATTTTTTTCAAAGACAAACTTTGTTGATGATTCTCTAACCAAATTGGTATTTCTATTAATTACTTAACCTATTGTTGTACGTTAGTACTTCTACGCAAATGAAGTCGCGTGTCGCAACTAGTTCAATTCAAAATCCCGGTGGTGCTCAAAAAAGTTTCAAAAATACAATTCGCTTTCTACGAACGATTCATGATCACATTTCAAAACTATTCCTCCTAAAGAACTGACTCGTAATAATACGAGTAGCTCGCTAACATATGCGAAAACTATGTACCTAACGGAAAACGCAAAAAGTTGGTCGTTGCAAGATTCATTCCAACAAATAATGTTTACGTTATAACGTAACTATTCAAATACGAACTTACATAATTATGTTCGCTTTATCATTAGTATCCCACTGCTGGGCTTAGGGATGTTATTATATAGAAATTTATTGTTTTTACTGGGTGTTTATTTAAGTATACATTTCTACGTTTTAATCTCATATTTAAAAAGTAAAAGCAGTCTGGGTGTAATATTTGTATTTATATATAATTATATGTATTATTTCCATGTATATTTACAAAAAAGATTTAGCTATATCAGCCGGCTGTTACCTATATAACACAAGCATTAAGCTTACCTTAGAACAGACGACCGTGTGTAAATGTTTTTATTTTTTTATTAATGAATTATATCCTATTCAGCGGTCACGTTAACGATATTATTAATCACAGGCTAATCTAAATTCAAACCATTTTCATACAATTTTTGGGTCAAAGCAAATTAATTTCTCAAGAAAATATATGAGCTAAGTTTAGCTAATCTCTGTTTCTGTACTAAATTGTTTGGTGCAAGATTACATCTGTAAATGATAAAAATGTGTGGATCTAGTGACACTGTATGTCACGCAAGATATTACAATTTTTTTATAAAAATACAGTTTATATATCAATTTTATAAGTGTAACTACGGAGATGTTTGCCGATTCTTCTCTGCAGAATCTGTATTCCGAACCGGTGCTAGAGTCACTTTCAAAAATAATTAAAGTTTTAATTTGTAAGAAGACGATTCGAAGGTGCTTCTGAAGCCGATTTTAATGAAGTTATTTTTGATTTCGAGTTTGATTTTGACTCAGCACCTATCTAATATACTTACAAATAAAATTCATAATAATTGTTTTTATTATATATTGTTATGTTATGCCCACTGCTGAAAATAGGCCTCTTTCTCCATATTTTTAGAAGAAACGGAGCTTAATCCACCACGCTGCACCATTGTGTGTTGGCTGATATATTTCCTACTATGAGTAATTATTCATATCAGGTGTATATGAAAATAACCGAGGCCGTAAGTTTAATGTATTCTCCGACAAGGACAGACACCCAGTCCGGAAAGAAATATTTATACAAATGCAAATATATTCTCCGAGTGCGATTAGAGCCTGCAACCACCACTAAGCAGAGCGATGTCGATCGATATATCAGTCGACAATTACAGATGGTGGGACGGCAGTTGTTTCTCAATTATAACCGCGCTTACCACGCCAGTAGTTCTCAATGGACGCATTAGATCAACCGTTCAGCCCGTCAGATAATTCCTTCCCCCACCCCCTACAAACACGCCTCGCGGTAAAAAATGAACAATTGGATGCAATTTGTGGGTGAATTTAGGGCAAGCCCTTGATTAAGGCCTAAAGGGGATGACGAAAGTTCATTGTTTTGTCCCTTTTTTCTGCGGTTGCTCAAATTTTTAGGCGCGTGATTGGAATGTAGTTGCTTACCAAGTTCTTTCATTTATATGTAGCAAACATATTTTTTATTTTTGGAAAAATGCAATTTTTGTTGCAAGTTCTTCACCCACTTGGGGACGCTTGACTTGGGGAGTAAGTGGGTAAATGCGTGACGAAAGCGTTACGAAAGGTGTGATCGGTTAATCGAACGGAAGTTGAGAGGGTTACGTTTCATAAGTTTTATTTCAGTCGTGTGGTTTAGCACAGTTTTTTTTCTTTAAATATTAGTGGGTTGGCGAATATATTCCCTACTATGAGTAACAATCGCTATCAGGTGAACCTACATGATCTACGATATACTAAGTGAACAACCGGGACCGACGGCTTAACGTGTTCTCCGAGGCACGGTGGGGAGACCCACATATACTGCACAAGCACCCAGACCACGGTGAACATCTGTATGGCCAATACAAATGTTTGTCATGTGCGGGGATTGAACCCGCAACTGCTAGCGCAACAGCCACAAACCAGTGCTGTCACCGTTGCGCCAAACGCGTCAAAAATACTAATCCTCTGCGAAATTTAGATTAACGTTTTCTACTATTCACGTAAATACTACTGATCCGATTGCAATGGAATGTGGTACGTAAACAGCTGGAGATTCAGATTTATTCCAAGGCCCTTTCCTTTTAATATCGACATATTTACATAAGCTACGTGGGTAAAAACGCGAGACGTAGCCAATTTATTATAACCATTCATAGCAATTAGACATCTTGTAGCTTAAATGCCCATAGTGTGAAAACTATAATTTAACAATGGATTCATTCTGACATAATTAATAAAACTTAATCAAGTTTTTGTACTATAAATATAGAAATAATTAACGATGCGTGATATTTTTTTCTGGGCACGCAATCAAAATTAATTATAGTCAAGTTTCGCCAATTAAATGACGTATTTTCGCGCCGAAACTCGTTATTAATAAACACCTCTTAGCTCTCGTCAGGCGTCACCAACCGTTGGCCGTGCACTAACAAGCAAGCGGCTGTTAAAAGAACAATGGACAATCGCGACGGTACGCCTCACGCCCAGTGTGTGGGTGGTGTTCGAAAGAGGAGGCAGCGTTTGTGGTGGTAAGAAATTTAAAAAAATATACTTTACGTTATACTCATTTTTAAATTCATATTTCGCCTAAATTTGTTTTCAAACTCCGTCTTATATTTACTATAAATATCCAAATATCTAAACTGTGACTAAAATTAATAATGTTATTGTAGATAACGGAATACGATTATAAATTTAAATTGAACAAAATTAGTTATTGGTTAATAAACTTTTAATGATAAAAGAAAACACCTTCTAGGAGCCTTCAAGTCTCAATTAAACATTACTTGGTATAAAATCTTTTGTAATTAAAACTCAGGTTCAATATTTTGTCACATTAACGTAATACATTGAGCAATGCATCAAAAGACAAGACTATCTAACATCAAAATAATAATAAATGACTTGCTGAAACTGTGTTTGTAAGTCTCACATTATTAGGTCTACAATCTACAGTTTGATAATTGAAATAAATTTCCAAAAGCTTTTGACCTATTGCTCTCTTCAACACAGGTCGTATATATCGCTTCTATGATAAGTTAAAGAAATTACTAGCCTTAGATATTTTGATTATCTTCAACAGAGGCTTTCCCTTATCACATAGAGGCAAATCTCGCTTCCGCTCGTCGCTTGCACTAACGCCCTGCTGTCGGCGCAAGTGCGCGTGTCGTGAGGGAGCGTTTTAATTTCAGAGGTGCAATTTATTCGAGCGATTTATTTTTAATCCCCGTTTTTATGGCCGCCACTCTATAAATTTATGTGTAGTTGTAGTTATTTTTATAAATTAAGCCCACAATGCTTGATGCGTTTAACGTTATATAAAATTTTATTGTTCTCCCTATTTGTCAGCGAAAATTTTTTAAGCGAACTTTTCGCTTTATTTATCGTATTCGTTGTCGAGGAAGTAACGTTTGACTTGTATCGATGAATTTTAATTATACGCTCTTTTAATTTATTGTTTGTCATTTTTAAATAAATTTTTATTAAATACATTTTATGTACCCATAATATAGTGATATCTTTATTAAACGAAATTACTTTTTTAAATATAAATACTTGTAGAAAGATTTACTTAATCTATTACAACAAATATACTATGCAGGTCCTATATACATAAATTGATCTTTCTCTTTTTTATTTTCAAATATGGATAACTTCTAAATCAATATAATGATATATTTTATATTAGTTTTCTATCAATATATTTTAGGTATTTATTGCCCTTGCAATTTTCTCCTAATAATATCATAACAGAGCATTAAGGCTTCCTTAATCAGTATCAGTATCAGTTCAGCCTATTGCAGTCCACTGCTGGACATAGGCCTCCCCAAGTTCGCGCCAGACTTCCTTAAACTTTATAAACAATACTTTAAGTACTAAAAAATATCTACGAATATAGCATGTATTACTAGATATATTATAGCCGCACAGAAAGTGCAAGAAATACTAAAAGAAAGTTAAAAGTTATTCTACAAATGTAAAAAACAATATAATAAAATATTCGTCTGAGCCATTTCTCTCAATATATTATCCCCTTTCACAACTAATAAGGGTGTCATGTACGTTTAAATACGAAAAGAAACTATTAAAAGGAATTAACATTAATCAAACACTTCATTATGTAATAAATAAGTACATAAGGGACGTCCCTGCACATGACAGGGCACACCTGGTGTCACAGACAGGCAACCCCCACTTAATGCCCTTCTTATTATTATTTTGTATCTGTTTTTGAATTGGCTTAATCTGTGGGGGAAGTTTAATTGTGTGACCGCCATTTTGGATGCGCTAAATCCCGTTTTCGAATTTACAATAATCGGAGTTTAGCTGAGAATGACCGTTACAAAATCAATTTAAGAAAAATTATCTATTTAAAAATTTATTACATCAATTAACTATAAACAAATTTGCAAGTGACTCAAAATATGTAGCAACCCGACTGACGTAATTTTTTAGCTTTATTAAATTATATAAAATACTAGCTGACCCCGCAAATGTTGTTTTGCCGTATATGTTATTATCCCCCTTAATCAGCCCCACCTTATACTTAACTTATGGGGTATGAAAAATAGATGTTGGCCGATTCCCAGACCTACCCGATAAGCACAACATTGTGACACGAGAATTTTTATATAAGAATACGAATTATTTTATTCTATTATTAGAATAGGTCTTAAAATATATTTCGCATCACTAGGTGATTAGGCTGTCCCTATTCAGATTTGATTATTTCTATTTAAACTTCACAATGACATTGACACACATTGACATTTGGCATTTCGCGAGACAGAACAAAGTCTGTTGACTTAGCTCGGTAAGGTAGAAAGCCAAATCAATATATGAATATACGTGTAGCAATAAATTTGGTCCCCTTTTTACGAAAATTTCGCGGACGGAGGAGTATGAAATTTTGCATTCTTATAGTTTAAATAAGGAGTGCAGAATGCTAATTTTTTTTAGCTATGCATAAAAAATACAATATATCAATAAAAAAACATCACACGCACCACTATTTGACACACGCACGCATATATAGGTACTCTTTTATTTAATATTAAAGTCTGTGGTCAAATTGAGAATAAATTATAGTTTATAGATTAATATTGTTTGTCTTTACTGAATGTCAAACATAACCATAATAAATTCATTAAAACCTCAAGAATGTCTTCATAATTTAAATTAATTACCACTAGGCGACCACTTGTTTCGTAAGATTGCCGATATAGGCTGGATGAGGATTGTGGAACTTGGTGAGACCTATGTCCAGCAGTGGACTGCATCAGGCTGAACTGACTGACTGACTGACATATTTCTGTTATTATTAAAAATATTAGTTGTATAGCCCAATAAGTAAACTATCGAACACAAATGAATTTTTAAATTTGGACCAATAGTGTCTAAGACTAGCGTGTTCAAATAAACTATTTAACTTTATAATATCAGAATATTTTAATAAAATAAAAATAAAAAAATCAATTTTTATAAAAAAGACGAGTAACTAAAATATTAACGAAAAGTTCGAATAAAAAAAATTGTCCATTAAAAATTTCATCAAAAAATCCATTCAAAATTTCATGTCATCTGTTAAGCTGTGACATAAAATATGAGGATTCAGCGACCACGCCCCTTCGCAAAAACTAATACAAAAAGTACAAAAACTTTCTATGGACAAGCTACCATATCAATAATGCGCTACTTTAATATTTCTTTAGCATATGATATTTCTTTTGAGTTTGTTTGTTCAGCATTGTCCTTTTAACAACTTAAAAAAAGTATTATGAGTTTTAAGTTCACGTGTATATGTCGATCGATGACTTTAATGACTTGTTATGCTGAACATTGGATTTTTTTTAATTATAATTTTTTTTATATGAGGGTTTTCTATAATCTATACTTTAATTTGTATAATCCATGTATATATTTTTAATTTTCGTCTTGTCTTTATTATTATTAAACAACTTAGTGACACTGTATTTCATGCAAGATATTACCAAATTTGTATAAAAACAAAATGCGGAGTTTTTTGCCAGTTCTTCTCTGCAGAATCTACATTTCAAACCGTTGGTAGATTCATTTTTTAAAATAATTCAATTTCTAATTTTTAAAATAATAATTCGAAGGCTCTTTTGAATTCTATTTGAATAAATATATTTTTGTTTGGATTTTGACTAGTTGACGAAGTGGTCGCAGGAACTGTCTGCTGTGTTAGCGATATCGAGTTCGCTCTCCGCAAAGGACAAATTTGTATTGGCCGTAAAGATGCTTGATGACTTAGTATAGGTGTTGCAGGTTATCTGAATTGCTAAGAATGTGGTGCAATTATAAAATTCAAAGTATAAGAACGTAGTATTGGAATCCATCCATTTTATTATGAAAATATGACTCTATCCACTGGGCTATCTCGATTCCCAGTAATTCAAGTAACATAAGTAGTAGAAATATAAGCTGTATATGCATTGACTGGAATGCCTAGTTTAGTTAGTTTACACGACTATAACCAGATTTCCATAAATTGTTTTTTTTTATTTGAAGGTACTTTACACCTCTTTTTTTATGTAACTAGATCGGCAAACAAGCGTACGGCTCACATGGTTGTAAGCGATTACCGTAGCTTATAGACGTCTACAAAGCAAGAAGCATTGCAAGCGCGTTGCCGAGAACATCCCCAGTTCCCCTCAGGAGCTCTGGCCACCTTACTCACCAACAGGAACACAAATTTAAAAAAAATAAGAAAGGTATTGCTGCTACCTACTGCTTTTTTATATAACTAGGTCAGCAAGCAGGCATACGGCTCACCTGACGGTAAGCGATTACCGTAACTTATAGACGCCTGCAACACCAGAAGCATCGCAAGTGCGTTGTCGACCTTATCCCCAATCTCCCCAGGAGCTCTGGTCACCTTACTCACCAACAAGAACACAACACTGCTTGAAAACAGTGTTATTTAGCTGTGATCTTCTGTAAGGTCGAGGTACTAACCCAGTCGGGCTGCTCCATACTTTAAGCAGGAAATTTCCTGCTGTGCTCTACCTCAGATAAATATGTATATGTTTGGGTGATGACTGTACCAATGCATCTGTAACGTGTTTTCTACTATGCTATAATTATATACAGTTTAATCTAATTCTTACCCGGTACAGTATGGCTTATACCCAAATTAGGATTCATTTGACTATTATCGATTGTACGGAGATAATTTTGTTTGCATCATTCAACGGTTCTTCAAATGTATTTAGCAAAATCTTTATAGATTAAAAAAGTATTCACTGACATTTATGTAATTCACTAATTTTAAAGAGAGATATATTTTAAAAAGAGATATTTACACAAGGTGAATGACGTGACCCTATTTTACGATTAAAAATATTGTTAAAATCTATATTAATTTATTTAAATATTGAAATAATAACGATCTTGCTGTAGACATCTCTGTTAGGTTCTTCAATCGCTGGAAATACAAAAACACTTCTAGTGAACTTAGACAGATATCGAGAGCTTAATCATTAAAATTGCTCAAGGGACGTGACAAAGAAACAACTATTTATCTCCCTCTTACCGACGATTTTCCGCTCTATTTGTCTCTATCTAACACTTAATGTGACAAGAATGTCGCATGCTCCGTTTGGTAGTACGGCGAGCATAATTATATTTTGTTGGCAACATACAAAACGTTTATAGAATAATCTCGGTGAATATATCATTAAATGCTATCTTAAAATAAAATTTATAATAATGTCACGACCTTATATTTTTATGTCCCGTTAAAGTAAGGAATTAATATTGTTTAATTTTACGACAAACTCTACCGCTGTAGACTTTACAAAACATTGTGATTTTTGGGATTATTATTGTAGTATAAGTTAAAAATTTGAGTATTTTGTTTCTTACGTATAGCGCAGTAATGTTTAACATTACTTATTACTTTTTAAAAAAATATTTAATTGTTGTCCAACTTTTATTATATTATTTTTATTCAAATAACTAAATTATCAAATTGAATACTGTCCGGAAGTTGAGACAACATTAACAAACTCTGCAAGTTGTTCAAGACGCCGGCGTAAATAAACTTTAAGGAAAATTTACGTTTTCACAAATCAAAACACTTGGTATTTCCGAACTTTCATCGCGAGAAATGATTTCTACGTTCTAATATCAAATAGAACGTAAGATATCGCTATAACTTGTGTTATATTTTAAGTAAATTTTACGAAAAAACTATTTATTATAATATTATTTATTTATTATTATACAAACCATTATATTGTTGTGTGGTCACGGCAGTAAAGAATATAGCCACCCCTCTCTTCCCGGGGGTGTCGTAAGGGGCGACTAAGAGATAATACAGTTCTTCTACTACCTTGGAACCTGCCTGCCCAGCCTGGTGACTATGAGCAACATACATGAGTTCACGCCAAGTTGTGGAGTCCTATGTCCAGCAGTGGACTGCGATACGCTGAAGTGATGATGATGATGATGACAAAATATTGATATTTATTACTACACTACTAAACACTCATAAAATCTTAACCAAGTTTATCTTTAGACTTGGCAAACAACGACTATGTAAGCATAGGCTGCTTCAAATCAAATTTAATATATTATGTTCCAACTTACATATTTTAAATCTCTAATTTATAATTATTATAAACTACTGTTAGATTCATTGGTTTATAGATAATTTATTAATATTACTATTAATATTATAAATAATTTATTACTTAACTCTTACATGGTCTTAAATATATGTATTCTATTGGTATATTATTTTTATTTGTATGTTTGTATAAATGTATTTTGTATGTATTTACATATGTATGTATATGTTTAATAGGTATTATAGATTGATTTAATTATGTGTTATAAACTTGCGTTGTAGATTGCGCACTATTACCGACATATTTTTCCTATACTACTTTTATTAAAAGTTGCCTAGAGGAGATCGCTATAAGCGATAAGGCCGTCTTTGCATCCACTATTTTTTTGTATCTAATTGTCCTAAAATGTATATTCTTTTTTATGTACCATAAAGTTTTTTAAAATAAATAAAAAATAAATATTAACTGTTACCGTCATTTCTTCTGTGTTGTCTACAAGTATTTGAGTTGCAACGCATTTAAAAGATAGAGATGTGCTATTTACAAGTTTGTATCAATATGATTGTCCTTATATCGAATTTGACCAAAATCAAATTCGGAAATATTTAGTAGTCCAGAAAACATTTCTTATAAATATTTTTCTTCTATTTTACACAAACAATTGATTTGGTAATGGAAGAAGTCGCTATTTAGCGATAAGATCGCCTCTGTACGTCTTGTATTGTATCTCTCTTTATATGTGTCTGTATTTTGATGTACATTAAGAATAAATAAATAAATGAAATAAAATTATTTTTTAAAATATATATATTTTTTAATCTCGTAACCTAATCTAACGATAAAAATATATGTATACATACAGTACAGCGTCTTTAATTGTATCAATATTTTTTTATCTCAAATCAAAGGAATGTTTATAATTAAAAAAGTATTTTACATACTTTTTAAATTTATTTTAAAACAACTAAGACAAGCGTACAAGAAACTCTTTATTGAAGATAATATTCAATACATCTATATTTTAAAAGCGCACATAACTTTTTGTACGAACGTACTGACGTTCAATTAAATATATTTAACAAACGTATTGTCAAACCGATGTTTAATTAGAAGTTTGTCTGTAGGTAATCTGCGAGTGGCCACAATACCAGATGCCAGAGCGCCAAGACTGGCAACAACCGGGAACTTTCCGAGTGACGCGACTTGCCGTCTTGTTAGCGTCTTGTTCACTTGAAAAATTAATTGTATAAAACGAGGATGTTTCTACAGTTCGAATAACAAGTTTATAAAGAAACGTTTGTTGGTGTTTGTGATGTTGACCGATCTTTATTATTAACGCTTTCAACGCGATGTAAGTTTGTGGAATATAAGTGCTATTTAAATTTATTCGAATGAAATTAAGTGAAATATTATGGATATTTTATCTTATCTGAGGTTTATGATCTACTAACTGACTTGGCGAAATTCGTACAACCATTTTTTTTTTTCGTCTATATATCGATTTTCACAACACACACATCAGCCTATCGCAGTCCACTGCTGGACATAGGCCTCCACAAGTTCGCGCCAAAAATACGTACGTCTCAAGACATGCATTTGGAGTCCAAAATGGAAAAATCTCAAACACCTAGACTTCGACAAATATTTACCATGGCCTATAACAGTAGCTCATTCGGTAATCGAACTCTCTCTATCATGTGAGTACTAACATTGGAATTTTATTGTTTTTCTGTAAACAATAAATTCCGAAACTAATTAACAGACTTTAAGAATTCTGATCTATACTCGTATTTAAATATTTGCAACTTATAACAAAATAACAATTATTTCAAACATCTATGGCGTATCGAAAACATTTTCAATTGGAAATCGAGCCCACGTCCATTATACTATACTACGGCTACATTAATGGCAAGTCTAAAAGTATCAGTTATGACGACCTTACAACGTTACAATGCCATCAGATATGGCGCTCCTTTTTTTTATTTTTAGGACCTAAATTCTAGTGTGACCATTACTTTTTATGTCATTTTTATTTTCTTTTCTTTCGTTTATACCTTAACTGTTGGTTTGATCATCATACTGCGTAGCTTTAGTGTAGCCATAGTGCAATAAAACTCTATTATGGTGGTTCTATAGTGTAAAAAGTTTATTGTATGCTATTTACCTTTATGGGGCATCTTCCAGAAAGCCTCGGCCGCCGTGGTGGGTTCCCGCGGCGGCGCCACCAGTCCGCCCACCAGCGTGGTGGCGGCGTGCGCGGGCGCCGGCGCCGCCCGCCCCCAGCCCCCGTGCAGCGCCACCCTGCCTTGCCTACCCCCTCCTCACCCCCTATGTCTAACTACCCTCTATACCTTCACCTAACACACTTCTAATTAACAACTATTAGAACAAGAAGTCTGACTAGCAATGTTTTAATTAAGTTACTTTATTTCGTAATAAGCTAATATATAATTAAGATAGAGTTGTTATTTTATGTGAGTGTTAAGAGGTATCAAGTGTTTCCCCAGTAAGTAATTATGCATTGAAGGAGAACTTCGCGGCGTTGACCTGCAAAGAAAGCATAGTTGTAGATATTTATTGACCTCAAAGCGGCATTAGACAATCGCATCATCAATTACAATCAAGGCTAGCTTACGCTTCTTTGAAATTATAGAAATTTTCTATCCCTTTCGTTCCGAATGTACATTCGGACGCGAGTGATAGAGACGGCCGCTAATTGGTGGATGATGTTGCTGAATCGTGTTAGGAGAGCGCCATCTATTGTTGCATAGTACAAATAGTTGGTGCGTTCGTGAGACGATAATGATCGATGGGCTGTAATGAAGTGAGATCGAGGCAGATAGCCGGCGAGTTGTACCACCCATCATGTTAGCATCCGAACGGTAGTCGGTGCCGTGTCCGTCTGTCAGGAGGCTCGGTGTTTTTTGTTACATACAGGTCATGAGAGCAAGGTGAAGCATGTATTTTTTGTTTGTGTACCGCTATTTGTAACAACTTATACACTTCCACAGCTGCTGTGGTAGCGGATTTTGAGTACGAAATGAAATTCTTTAATCAATGGATCATTCAAATATACACTTCTTTATAACAACAACATAATAAATATATTAGACATAGTTAATGAAAGCTGCTATCAATTTAGAATCAAAGTTCTATTGAAAAGAACAGGAAAAATCCTCATGAGCTATTACTTTAACTAAGTCCTTTTCATATTTCTTTGGATTAAAATGATCCATCTACTGAAGACTTAACATTAACATACAAGCTATGATTGTGTTTCTGTACTTAACTACTTGAAAGTGTTACTATAGTTGTAATTTTTTCAAGAATCCTATTCTTTGCCAATGACCAAGACAATAGACAACAAGATATCTCGAAGTTTATACGTAAAATTTGGTAATTATAACGCAGTAGATGACGAGATGGAGACGCTTAGATTGGTTTTAATTCAAATAAAAATATAAACGTTACTTGGGTTTATAAAAATATATCTAAAGCGAAATATTATTTAAAATATCTGATAAAGAATGACTAAAGCGTCGTGATAGATCAAGTTCCCAACCTTTCACTATGCTTAAGATTTACACATTTCTTTTTTCATTTCAGTTCTTATTTTATTATCAACAAAGTCGTATCGATGTCACGTGCCTGTAGTAAAAAAATACCAAAATACCTTCGAGAAAATACCCTCCCAGCGACATTATAAATCCGATAACATTATAAAAGTCACAGGTACTCAAATATACACGTATTTGATCTTTTCAAGTCCCAATCGAAGTGCTTTGATATATCCCCTCTGGAAGTGGGGTACAATGGGCCAGCTCTAAGGGTCGCCTAAATTGAAGACTCACTTTGAATCTAGTCAAAGCGAATGCGTAGTGGATGCCGGCTAACATGAAAAATCGGTAAAGTATCGGTGATGCTAAACCCATGTCATCATTGCAATGAAAGCAACAGCTTTGCGATGCATGTGCGATGAGCGATGACAGAGCGATTCTGATAACATCGGTTTGCGAAATTAAGATAGTGTTACAAGTCAAATGTCGAGGACTCACAATGGTCAGCCTATTATTTATTTGGTTATCATAAATATCAAAAGCAACGCAAAGCCTTGAGAAACATCTCAGCACTTACCCAATCCTTTTTTTTTTAACTTCGATCATTTCTCTCTGAATTTGCATAGTCCTAGCATACCATAGCATAGCAACCTGATATGATACTGATTTAGCTCAAAACGTAGTATTCATACTGCATTCAATATTACAAAACAGTACAAAAACAGCCTAACCATAGTGATGTTCTATGGCTATTCTAATAACTTGTCAGTTCAAGCGATATTGATATTTGTTTACTAGTAAATTGAGTCCATTTTGCAATAAATACAGCCAATTGATTTCGTATTAAAGATTTGAATAATTGAGACTGGGAAGATGGAAATTGTATAAACCTATTCAACGCTTGCGCGGTTAGTAGCCGTACGATTCATCAGATTTTAATTTTTTATTTGTACAAAAGCTGTTATAATGAACCTAAGTGATGTAAGTACAAAAACTTTTGCAGTTTTTTTAATTCACACAAGTATTTTCATTATCTGTGTTACAATTAAGTAGTACTGAGTAAAATAATTTTATATTTGAGGTTAGAAATAATTACTGTCCTGCTAATATTTCTTTAACAGTAGGTACGTTGACCTTTGTTGAAGACATTTGCAACGCCTGGCTCCTTAGCAATAAGACAGATGAAAGTACTTGTACAGTAGATCACAGAAAACGTTACATTTTTACTGCAGTAATTATTAACTCTGAGTCATATATACCATTTTACAATAATACTGCTTTCAAGCAGTGTTATGTTCCTGTTGGTGAGTAAGGTGACCAGAGCTCCTGGGGGAATTGGGCATAGGGTCGGCAACGCGCTTGCGATGCTTCTGGTGTTGCAGGCGTCTATAAGCTACGGTAATCGCTTACCATCAGATGTTTACCGTTATATAAAAAATGTAAGTCATACTATAACGCATTTCATATCATGAATCATTAAAAACAATATATTATAATTAATCTTTAAAATATTATAACTAACGACTGATAGAGAAGACATAGCCTTCAACTACGGTACAAAAAGACTTGTAATAAACTAAATATCAGTGCTTTATATTGTTTGCTAAACGCAACAATTCTTTTTATACATATTTATACATTAAAAATCAATAAGAAGATCCTGCGGTAAAGAAGAACATCTAGAGGAAAAATATTGTGACAACTTTTTCTCGATCTTAGTTTTTTATGATTAGTAGTGTCCAATAGTGCATTGTACTGTGTGGCTACGGTACTCAAGAATATAGCCACCTCCTCTCTTTCCGTGGGTGTCGTAAAAGGCGACTAAGGGATAACACAGTTCTGTTACCACCTTGGAACTTAAAAAGCCGACCGGTGGCGGGATAACCATCCAACTGCTGGCATTGAAATACACAGGCCGAAGACGGGCAGCTTCGGTGCGACAAAGCCAGTACTGCGGTCACCAACCCGTCTGCCCAGCGTGGTGACTATGGGCAAAACACATGAGTTCACGTTATTTTTGGCGTAAAGTTGTGGAGGCCTATGTCCAGCAGTGGACTGTATAGGCTGTAATGATGATGATAATGATGAATAGTGTATTATGTATATACATATATTGTTTGGTTAGTATTATATAATCCAGGAAGAGCTTTTTCATTGAGATCGGGCACAACAGGATATATCCCGCTAAAAGCCTGTCTGGGGAAGCACCTCAACCCTACAGAAGATCACAGCTAAGCAATACTGCTTTCAAGCAGTGTTGTGTTCCTGCGGTGAGTAAGGTAAGGTGCATGAGTAAGGGCCAGAGCTCCTGAGGAGGGTCGCGGGGTAGGGTCGGCAACGCGCTGCGGTGTTTCTGGTGTTCCAAGCGCCTATAGGCTACAGTAACCACTTACCATCAGGCGGGCCGTAAGCTTGTGTAACGATCTAGTCGTACAAAAAAAAATGTAAGTCGTACTTTATAATTAATCTTTAAAGGATTTTAAAATTTCTACGACTTTGGTTAATTATACCTACTGTAAATCGATCCATTGCGGATAGTATATCACGACACAATTTGTATTTAATTAAATATATAATAAAGTACCGATAGAGTATTAAAATCCCCGCAGCACTGTACTCATATCACCATCAACAAATATAATGCATCACCAATCAAACGTCGCCTTTATCTCGCCGATCGCCGGTCTCTTTATGCGCTATCTGCCGGATCGGGTTACTACGGAATTTATAAAAACTTGTTTCTAATTAGTATAATTAGCCGGCCATAGATCGTGTAGTGTATGAGGAATCGTTGTAACGCGAAAACGTAGCACTGAGATAAATAGTAGAATAGTAATTAAAATAGAAGGTGAATCATGGAGAAGAGATTGGGAAGAGAAAACTGGAGAAAAAATGTTTGTAGAGCTGGTCTTTTGTTGAAAGTTAAATAGGAAAAAGTAGGTTGCTTTGATTTGGTGAAAGAGAAATTTGATTTTTAAATTTATTTATAGAAAAAAAAGTATAAACATCATTAGGTTATATTATTATCATTTATAAGACAAAAATGACGACGTAAAGAATAATTTTTAATTTTTCGAAATTATTTAAATTTTTACAATAATCAAAATTGTTTTGGTTTTCTATTTTATATTATGGTAGTATATTTTTAATTGTTTAATTATGCTATGTGGAACATATTTTTTTTAAATTACTCACATAGAAAGAATAAAAGCTTATATTACATCCGTAGCCATTGTGCCAAGGTAGAATATATTTAACTTTATTTAATAGGAATTATTATTAAGAACTTAAAATATAATTTAGTACCTAAGCAGCTCGAATTCAATACAGTTACGTCTGTTTAATTTAGTCTTTTAGTTAATACAATTTCGTCTGTCAAAAAAATTAAACTACTTGTAAAATGTAATAATAGATATTATACATATTTAAGACTGACTTAAGTATCCACTGTTGAAAATGTAACTGAAACATACATTTTTTTTCCTCGTAAAAGATCATTAAGAAGTTTAAAAATCCAGTATAGTTAAATAGGGATGGTAACGATTTTATGTCTTCTAAAAGATACACCAATATTACAAAGCTGAAAAGTTCGTTTGTTTAAGCGCGCTAATCTCAGTAACTACTGGTTCAATTTGAAAAAGAATTTTTGTGTTGGATAGCCCATTTGCCGAGAAAGGCTATAAGGCTATTTTTTCCTCAAATTGACGCGTATGAAACTGGGGGCCACAGCTAGTATCTTTATGTTTGGACATCTTGGACTATTACGATTACCAAAATCTACTCTAACTCCTACAAATAATGTCCCGGGTGAGACAGGACAAATTACTTAGTACGGTATAAATAGTAGGATACCTATATTTTAATCAGGTTAAAAGCTAACAAAACATAAAGTAAAATTAATTTGACTTTTCTTTGTCTTTTTTAATACACTTTTGTTATAAGTTTTTGTAAAATTAATGTAGTTTTCAACTTTGACATTTAGTATTGAGCAGTAAATGAAAGAAATATACACTTCTTTTTCTCATTTTTTCTTTTTTCATTATTATTATTATTATTTTTTATTTTAACCATTTCACGATATACTATCACTGAGCGACATTATGTATTTCAACGGAAGAAAACGGAATAACCAAAATCGTGTAATACGCGGTAAACCACGGCAAGAAAGCTAGTCTGTTCTAATTATTAATTACTCTATGTTACGAACGTGTTATCTTGAAGTGTAGATAACACTAATATACGTAATGCGTGGTTAATTAATTAGAATATCGTTGTTTTATAATAAATAAAAAAAACAGTGACACGTCACCTGGAAGTGAAAGCCTACGCCCACCTTTATGACATATTGTATTTTATTTGTTTTGATTTAAAATTATTAAGCGTTTTTTATATTTGCTTTTGATGAAATAATTAATGTATTTATTATTAATTAGAAGCCTACTATTAATCATTTGTCGGTGAAGTACCGATGCATGTTAAAAAATAATAATAATAATATATGGGATAACAAAAGCACGGGCATAATAAGCCTGTGGATATATCACATAATTTAAAAAAAAATAATCATTTGTATTGGTTTTCGACTTAAGTAAAATTTTATTAATATAAATGTACTAATTTGTATTATTATTATTGAATTTTTGTTTTTATGAATTTTATAAATTTCTTTAAGTGTGATTATTTATTGATTATTTTATATTTTTTGATTATTTTGTTTTAATTGAATTGTTTAAATTGTTTGTTAAATTTAATGTTATGTGTTGTGATCAACTTAACTAACGCATTGGGTTACTGTAATGTTAGTTCTAAGTTTTTTTTTATGCATAAATAAATAAATAAATAAATTCTGCTAAATGAAACGAACGAACGAAACTTTTGTGAAAAACCGTGGATAAAAATACATTTAAAGGTTCAGTATTTCAGTCATGAATATAAATTAATTTTATTTATTAAATTATTTAATTTTTAATTCTAAAATAATGAGGTTGATAATTTACTGTCGATACAAACACAAAATTACGTTTTATTAATTATTATGAAATTAATTAATGTAAAATATATAACTTCATAATAATTGAAAATAATTTTTCCTGCAAGAGATAAAAAATACATAAAATTGTCGTAATTAGCCTTAATGCATTTAAATCTAGAATCTATTCGCGGAACTAGTATAAAATGTTTGAAAAACTCAGTTTCCTCGTAAGTGGCCGTCTGAGCACGTCAAAGGCTAAACTCTGAGCGGAATTTTAAATTTAACCAAGATAATGTTGGCTTGTCGATAACTTGTACGGTAATACGCTTTTTCAGTTAATTCTCGAGAAAACTGTGCGCTAGGTAAAACGTTGAAAAAATTAAGATGGAACTTTTACTCGAAAATTTATGTTGGATTTTGTAAGAGTTATGATATTGTTACTTGATTTTGATTTAATGATTTTTAATTTTATACAATGTGCTTTTTATTATTAAATTAAAAATAAAAATAAAGTAATAACAACTAAAGAAATGTAAAAAACATTTTTTTTTAATACTAATCACTTATTCTTTTTTATTTCAAGTATAGAAAATAAAAAAAACAGCTTAGCGTTATATTTATACTCTAAAAAAGTTATGAAAATAGTAAATAGCTTTGTTATTACTTTATTAAATATTTTAAAACCTTGTTTTTTATTTCAATAGCGCAGAAAAAAGTAAAAATAAATATAAATAAATAATATATATAATATATAAATAAAACAGCCGTTCTAGCACCATATTTATATAACGTTACAAGTGTGTATTAAAATAAAGAAGTACACTTAAACACACACAGCACACACAGGAACAAATTTAAAAACGTCTCAAACACATTCCGGGTGCTAAACGCGAGATCTCTCGAGGATCGTATATCTGCTGGTCTCTCACAGCTCATTAGTCGCTTTGATTCAGCGTCGTTACTCCCAGGTGCCGCTAATGCGCTCTTAAGTGGAACAGATTCTATCGGATTCTAGCGAGTTTTCTTTTAAAACTTCTATGCGACCTATTTGTAAAAACTTTTTACATGTAATTGCGTGTTTTAAATTGTCGCCAAAACTTTTCTGAGCTTTTTGCTATGTTTATAGCACGTGATTTTTAATCGTTTTAAAATGAATGTATACTTTTTTGTGTTTTTAACTTTTCATTTTGATAGCTAGCAAAAAATATAACTTTTATTTTAATCATGCAACTTTTTTCTTCTTTTTATGCCAGTTTTTTGCTTATTTAATTGTTAGTGAATTAAGCTGTCTTAAAAACAATGTGAAAAGCATATATAAATTCTAAGAATTTTATCAGACTGTAATTGTGTTGCCTAGTCTTTTTTGTTAAATTAACAATTGCTCCGAAAACTTTAAGAGATAATAATTGAGGTGAGGTCAATAAATATTATCAAATATTTTTTACTGTAATATTAGTTATTTATGCAACTTTTGTAAGTATAATAAGGGTTCCCCGCTGGAACGGTCGATTTTTGTTATGATATTTAAAAAAAATGTTTCTAATAAGGGGTATTACAACACGAATGTGGGTTTATATTATTATGGGACAATAGTATCACATTAGTGTTTTAATACCTAATTATCGACAGTTGCATACAAGACTTTATGTACACCCATAATATGAATCCTCTATAAAAGATTCTGTAACAGTTAGCTAACTACTAACATTAAAACAGCGAGTCCTAGTAACCTAATATCATCTATTACTAAGTATATACAAATAAACTAAGTATTAATGAAAAAATTATTTATTGCAGTAATAGGTAATTAACATTTCGTATAGTGCAATTATAAAATTCACTTGAATGCTACGCATCGAACAGTTAGAATGTGGCTGTCTGATGAGTAAACTCTTTGCGCAGAAGAGGTCGAAAAAAAAACAAAGGACTGTTATTAAATTCAGTACAAAATTATATCATCCCTTTAATTGATATTATGGTTATTAAGACTTTGGGTGTTTTAATGTTGGCAATAAGCTGTTTCAGAATATTTTATAGAGGATTTAATGCATGGAAGTAGATAAAAATCTTATTCATTCCTTTCCCTATTAAAAATCCAACTGATATATAAATATGAAGTGCAAAAGTGATGTATAGTTAAACATTTTTATTATTTAAGGAAAAACTGCAAAATTTATTGAGTCAAAAAAAAGTTTGTACAGCTGGGATCTAGAATAAGTCATAATCAACTATTGGCCATAAAATTTAGTGAGATAGAGACAGATTTGTTACTTTTTCTATCTATAATGAAACGATCTTTTTACCAAGAGAATGCAACATTACATCCCACTGCATCGCAATAGGTAAAATCGTGTAGTGTCTGCGGACGAAGCCGCGTATATATTGTAAAAATACTTATATATTATATACTACATCAAATAACTTTAAGTTTGTCTATTTTAACATGCTAATAGATAAAACAGTATAAAATGTACTCGTACGCAAATTACAAAATATTTACAATTGAAGTACAAGTCAAACAGGAGTGTTCCTGTCACAGTAGACATTCGGTACATTTTATGCACTTTGTACTTTCACCATCGACCATCATACCTCTTGTCTCTCATTCGCCATCAAAGAACGCACGTGCGTCATACAAAACATGTATGAGAGTGCTCACATTAAGTAGAAACGTCAAAGCCTCTTCCTTTTGACTGCGTTTAAAAAAAATAACGCAGCTCGCTTCCAGTATATAATTAACAGTGTGGTTAGAGCTTTGAATTGTCGAGTGTCATAATGTTCGTTTGATGTTTTTTTTTTTCTTTTTGGCGCAATCTGATTATGTGAGTCGAAATCTTTTTTTAATTTTTTTTTTGTAATTTTTATTTCTTGCCAGTACGCTTTGTGTACCTAATTGGAGATATTGTGGTGTTCTATGTGTTTTTATAATTACAAAGGCTACGGAGTGATTAGTTTTCTTTTTTCATTTACTTAAAGACAGACACAGTTTACAATTCAAAGTTTTATCAGTTGTCATTCAATTTACAAAATTTAGTCAATTACCTAAATGCGTCATTGTTTTTAGCCTTATAACATTATTTATACTGTTTATTTGGTTTTCATTAATTCTGGAATATCTGTCAAAGAATTATTTTTTATGACGTAAATTGAAACTTTTTTTTTAATTTTCGTAGTAAATTATTTACAAAATGATACCACACAAGTTTTTGGGTATAAGTAACCTACTTATAATTAAAATACTAATAATTGGAAGAATTAATGTTAGTCGTAGCTCACAACAAAATTCAATTTATACTTGTATTGCTTTTTAGTTACACTTAAGATCGATTTCAATTAAAGTACCTACCATTGTAATTATGATTGCAACACTCAGTTTTGACTTACATGTTGTCTGTTTGTTGTACTTTTGTAGCATACTGTTTAGTTATAACTGTTAAAAAATATATGAAACATAAATGTTATAATTGTGTCGACATTGTTATTTTAACCTTTAAACTTTACTGTAAAGTATTTTATTTTTATCGTTAAGATTAAGATTTGAAATGTATATATTTTTTATGTGATATGTACATAATTATGATTAATACGTCATTTATAAAAAAATAATGTAATTCTTAGTATAATAGGAAACATGGCATTTTACATACTAAAAAAAAGAAATATTTTACATATTTTAATAACTTTTTAGACAATCTATCATAAAACTGTTACTTAATTTAAATGTCTCAGCTGTAGAAGCGCCGATATTTTATTATTTGTTAAAGAGGGGTTTGCAAACACTTTAGCTTCTTAGTTTTTGATTGAAACAACAGTAATTATAATTAATAAGAGGGTATCACGGATTCGTTTTGTTATGTCCTTTGAAAAGAACCAACTATTAACGTTGTATATTTATATTTATTAACTTTGTAAGGAACACTATACAGGAAAAAATTTCACATAAGGAAATGTAAAAATTGTTCTTTACAAAGTTTCATAAGATGTGTAAATAACTGGGATTTTAACAAAAACTTACTGTACCACTACTTAAAAAAACATACAAAATATCCTGAGTAAGTGTAAAAGAAAAACGAGAATTGCATCCATATTAAAATTTTCAAAATTTTCGGAGTTATAAACTCGCACGGCTCAATAGTCTTGATAAATACTAAATACCTACTAGAAATCTTGAAAGTCTAAAAATACTTTGGTATACATTTTTTAGTTAATTAAAATAACATTTACAAATCACTGATAATCATTTTTAACTTGACTCCATTCATTATATGCTTTATTTGCTTTGATATTTGCAGTTACTGTTTCGCATAGGCAAAGTGTATCATAGTTACACTCTGTTACATTCAGATTTCATAAAATACAAACTATGGAAGAAATATTAAAATCGGTTCAATAACTTCAAAGTGTTAAAAACAAAATATTCAAACGAAAATTATAACATTAAGAGCATATTATGCAGTAGTATATTTTGTATTTAGTCTTACATCAATAAGACAGCATACCTCAGTATTATTGATTATTTTCAACATCTACACAATGAAGTACAAATCCCGCCGATTCAATTAATCACTTCTGTATTCACACTTAAATTTTTTGTACGTTAGGAACTTAAAAAGTTCAAAATGTTGATGAGCTGATATCATTGTTTAGGAATTGGGTAGAGTTGGAATAAGTAGGTGTTTGGAATTCTTTTTAAAATTATTCGACATCTAGTTATGTTAAATTTACTATTGATATGATTTTACTATTGGTTTATTTTTTAGTTTTTTTATCAGATTTTACTTTTTGGACTTATGTTAAACATTTGTATTTCTTACAAACTTATTAGTATTCAGTGTTTTATTATACGTAAAGATAGTTTTTGTTTTAAAATAGTGTTATTAAGACTTGTTTAGACTTTAGGTAGCTTTATTAATAAAAAACTAATTTTTAAGTAAGTGTAGAAAGTATTGCACATTCCTTCTAAGAAACTTTTGAAATAAAATTGGTTCTACAAAATGGTTTATTTTTGTTGGAATGAAATTAAGGCGCTGAAATAAAACGTATCCTCCGACGAGACAAAAATAAAAATATCATAATCGGAATACATCGAAAGCTTTTTACTTTAAAAAGGCTCTATCTTAATCCTTATTAAGCCTCATCGTCAAGGGTGAGACGGCTATTGATTGAGACCAGAGAAGTGTTATTATAAACCCATAGAGGATTATTTTATTTTTATTTTTTGTTAAAAAATGCTTGTAACACTGGATGCGTTTTTAATGCCGAATTTAAGAAGATTAGAATCAACTAAAAGATATTTTATTTACTCATACATAAAATTGATAAAATTAACTCTTAACGTCTTTATTTCTGGACGGGTATTTTTGTACGGTTAGCTTACATTTCAGTGTCACCATAAAATTATGCGACTCTTCATCATCAATTTATTATACTTTTTTTACTGGACTCTTAAATTGTTATGTGTAAATCAAAATACTTATTGTATTTTTTAAACTAACACTAACTGATACGAAGTGTAATTATTTTTAAAAACTAATATCTTATAGCGTTGTAAATAAAAAAATAAAATAAAACAAACATACCTAAAACATTGATAAGAACTAATAAATGATGAACAACTTTTTATATATCTAAAATACCTATTTTTAAATTTAAGTTACAACTTTTTAAATTTTTTATCTCTATGTTAATTTATGACAGATTATATTTTTTTCACCTTTTTAAATATGGATCAAGCGTTTAGAACATACGCTCCCTTGAAATTTATTTTGCCGAATCGCTTTTAGCACCGTGTAATGACAATATGTGAGAACTGTCAATGGGTATGTCTCTTTTGTCAGAAATATGTCATTATTAGTTGAAAAAAAATGTCGTTACAAGCTCCCCGGGGACCCCTGAATAGTGATGTCAACACTCAAGCACTGCTTTCAAGTATAAATAATAGCTTGAATGAGAATAGCTTTCGAACTTTGTCGGCGCGAATTGACTTACGATTTATTGATTTTTATATATTTTTTATCTGCGTATCGTTTGTCGGACACGATCAAATTATTATAAAAAAAATTCTATATTTGATTTTGGCAGTATGTCTTTTTAACAAAAGGTCAAGGTTTTATTTTGCTTTAAATTTTGTACGTCACTAAAAATTTATCTTACTTTCCTAAAAAAAAATACTTTTAAAAAATATTCAAATATATAAACTGTCAATAATCTTTGAAATTAACAACTTATTTTTAGTTACTCGTATAAATACAAATACTAACAAAAAAATATATGCAAATAACGACAATTAAAGAACATTACTAATCGAATATAAGATCATATGATTTGTTAGTAACTCTCGAAACTAAAATAGAAAATACATCTTACTTTACTAAAAAGGGACGAGTCCAGGGCACTTAAAAACTTCATTCGAACCCGCGTCACTGTCATCTATTGTGTAGAGTATCGTTTACCGCAAAAATTATTTGCTCTACAATACACACAAAATTATTTGCTCTACAATACACACCTAGATATCTATTTAACGAAATTACAAATTTTTCGGACACGAACTCTACAATGGAGACTAGATACCATCGGCACATCAAAGGCTATTGTAATTTTTTATAATGCTACTTTAGTTTGATATCGCTACTTTTGAAATGAAATTATGATATGGGTGGTTATGAAATTTTGGGACGATTTTTTATAATAGTATATTTTTTTTTAACAATTTTAACAGATGTAAATTTTGCACAAATATATTAAACGCATACTTTTAAAACACAAACATGACCATATATTTGAGAATTTAATAATAATTACATAAAATATATTCTTCATTTTCATTGAATTTCGAATAAAAATTAGTAATTTAAATTTGATTGATTATAGTCTTTATTTCATAATTTAATTGATATAATTTCTTTTCACAATCTCTACATATTTAATATTAATATTTCAATTTCTATAATCTAAATTTGTACTATATTTATCGTAAATATTGAATTACAAATTGCGAAATCACAAAAAAATCTAATAGTTGTTTACTATTACAAATTATCTGACAATGGTCGTAAGGTACAAGATTCGATTACAGTTTAGACCCGCATTAGTATCAAACAAAAATATCATATTACTCTATCAGGGAGTCAATAGAAAAACAGGTAGCCTTTTTTATCATTTCTTTTTTAAATACACATAATCTATTTGTAACAAACCTTTTTTGTATAATATATTGCAACTATTTTAATGGTATTTCATATAATTTTCTTTCAATATTATTTAATTAGTTTAACAGCAAAAAGCACAGCGTATTTACTTCATTAACTTTTTTACCGCCATAAATTAATTACGAAGGTTAAATTAAGTTAAATTAATAAAACTAAAAGTATTTTGAAATGTAAATAAACTATATTTTTAACAAAAAAAATATTATGTGTATTTTGACTACCAATTGTAAATTTTTTCGTTTTTGTTTAGTCATTTTAATAGAACTTCAAGACGTAAAAACTAAGATTTTAGTTCCAAAAAAGTTTTTGCAAAAAAATACTGCAATAATTTTGAATTAATAATCGTTTCCGTGTAAATTTTAAGATAACATTAAAATATAAAAATAGGACTATCATTTTGGTTTCTATATTTTACATCTTAAAAATTAGTAATATCTCTTCAATAATTTTTAATTAATTTATTAAATTCATAATTTTATACATTAGACATTATCTTGTTTATTGTTTATAAAACTTAGTTGTTACTCATTATGATTTCACTGCTTACACATCAAATCAATTTTATGTATATTTGTAAATACTCTTCTTTTCAATTTATTACAAAATCGTGTTGGATTTTACAATTATATTTTTCAATCGTAAATATATGAATAAAAGTCACTTTTGAACTTTTTTAAGTAGCACGTAAAAGTAAATTATGAAAGGAATGAATTATGTACCTGTATATTAATTGATAGAGTTCGCTGATTTCAGTACATTTAAATAAATTTTAATATCAATTTCCTAGCGGCAGACCGCGTGTGTTCCGCTGAACGTACCTAAATCGATGCGTCGGTACTGCGACGTCGTCCACAATAAGTCCTCACTTACACAAACTAAACACAGTCCAAAACTAAACAATTCAAGCGTAACGTTATTCTTATCAAGTTTCTGACCGGACCGGAGCAGAGTACCGTAATCATCGAACGCCCTAAGTATCGGACTCAGTTCGAAAGCTACGAACCGTTTTCGATGTCACGGCTCGCTTACGACTGGCCGAGCCATCTGATTCCAAGTCAGCCGTGTGAGCATCGCAGGGGCGGGGCCTGGAGCCGGTATACAGGGGGTGACAGGGGGTGCGCACACAGACGCGTTCACCCATACATACGCTGATCACGCCCACAACGAAGATTCGCAATGTGGCGAAGCATGCTGTATGATTCAAGTTTTTCCAAGTTCGGTTTTCGGTTTGGTTTTGTAGAATAATGTGACGGCGCGGAAGTTTTGAAATGTTGTTTGGTAGGTAGAGTCGCATGGAAATTTTAGTGTTTATGGCTTTTGTATTAGAATGATGTATAAGTTTGTGACAAGTCAAATGGCAAGTTATACGTAATTTTTTAATATGATTATTAGAGTGAGAGTTTTATTTCTCCGTAAAAATTAAGCGGTTTTTGTGTGATATGCAAAGTCTCTGAATTTATGATATATATAATATAGATAAAAAGGTTGTAAAATAAGGAGATCACTCCCAAACCGCTGGTAATAAACGGTTAGATTTTATAACAGGGTCTAGCACGCGACATTAAAGGTTGCCGGTTAAGCAAAAAGAGTTGTTAAACTTTTACACCCGGCTCATATTTCTCTGACGCTGTATAACCCGGGTATAACTTTTATTAGCTGTTAAAAGAAAAAAAAATATGTTTTATATGTTAAAAAAATTAAAAGTTCTAAATAAATTATTTTTTAAATAAAATTAAGTAGTATTATAAATAAATTTTGTGTAGTTGAATGTTTTATAGAGTGCGACATTTTTCTCGTTAAAACAGCGTAAAACGTCTAGACAGACTATCCAATGAAACACGGTCGACATTGAGGACCCTTTAAATTATATTAAAGTCGAAAAAAAAAGTAAAAACCACTATAAAGTATTAGGAAAATAAAGAATATTCTCGAACTCATATTTGTTTATTGGTTTACCAGCAGTTATAATACCAAAACATTAATTACAAAAGAAAAACATTGTATATATAATTTTACCACCCAATGATGATAATCACAAATGTTACAAAACTTACAACAAATATAATATCTATAGTTGTGTATATTATCTGTAATTTAAGGAAATATCCTTATAATAATTTAATGATATATTTTATATTATAGTAGGCACACTTCTAGAAACACATTGCATTTTTAAACTGTAGGTAGGTACATTGTTTTTGACCATGATGATATTTACTAATACCTAGTGGCCTCTTATAGAAAACCTCTATCAATAGAGAAAATATTGATAAAATAAACAATTATGTATATAAAATATGTATAATATACAGTGCTCAATAATTATACTTTTTTCTGTAAAAGAAATAAATAACATGTATAAAATTAGTGTAAGTAAGCGTTCCAGATAATTAATTATTTGAATCGTAGCGCGCTCCCGTCATAATTTGTAAGCTAAAATCAACAAAAACGCACTAGCAGCATCACAATGGCGGACACGCGGCCCGCGTCACGCCGAACTAATTTCACGCTCTTAGTTATTGTGAGATTTCGCGATACAATGTCACGGTATTCGTCACGACTCGTTATCCTTCGGATTGACTCGTTAGTTTTTTTAACGGCTCAAAAGTATTAACTAAAGGCATGGACAATTTAGAGCCTGTGGACGATAATTTTAAATATATAAAAAAATAACGAGTGAAAAATTTCGCGTTTTACAAACATCGATAGGATACAAAAGAAAATTCGATTTAAGTCAAACATTAAAAATCGTTTTCCACAATGGGGGTACAAAAAATAATTCTTTTTTTTATTATTATGCCTAGTATAAAGTGTATGTTGAAGAACAAAGCTCGGTACCGCAGCGGGACATCTAGATACGCGGGACCTTGTTTTTTTTTTAACTTTTTTATTTGCACTTATGCATTAGCTGAATAGCATGGATCCTTAATTCACGCATCGCTTGATGTATTCTGTGCATTTGTAAGGAACTGTTCTTGGCGCGTTTAGCAACATTGCGTAATGTTGCCATTGTAAGCTTTTATATAGTTTTACTGGCTTTATAGTTGAGTCTTGATTATTAAGGCCTATTGTTTTCTTCCGTTATGAATAACTTACTAAAGTTTCATATGAAAAATTTATATTACTTTATTTTAATTGTTAACGGGTTTCTTTATTTCTTGTAATAAAAGTTTTTATGTATTTGCCTTTATTATCTTATTTTAGTATAATCATTGGAAATTATTTAAATATGGGTTGTCTGGAAGAAATGGCTAATTAGCCATAAGTCCACCCATTGTACTTCACTGTCTGTAACTATCTTTATGCTTTGTTTGTATATATATTTGTGGTATACAATAAATATAAAATAAATAAATAAAATAAATAAATAAAATAAATAAATTACTATGAGGATAGGTGACAGAAATTGAGATAAAAATGAAATCAATAATAGACACAGAATTTGATTTTTAAAGGTCTTTAATGAATCCCTATTTATAATTTCCATACTGGTCAAAAAGTAATTATGAGGTCAAACAACTACAATGAATGCGATAACCTAAGAAGTAATAATAAAGATCATTTTAGAATTTGCTAAGAGTAGTTGACAACTTATTTATTTTATTTATTTTTTTAACAAACCTAACCAGTAAGCTTGCTATCATAGTATTAGGCTGTGGGTACACAAAACGCTCATACTTCAAATCATATAAATAAACGAAGAAAAAAACATCAAATGACGTTCTACATTTAAATCTATTTAGCGCAATTATTATTTAGAATTCAAATATCGAATAAGACAATCAGTGTTGATGTACCGACCAGCAGCTGCAGCGCCTTACACGCATCGCTGACGGCTCACAACACGAGTAACGAATACTTTGTGAGCGATGGTTCGCGAGTGACGAGTGAAAGCGAAAAGCTTTGCAAGCATTTGTTTTTATACATAATTAAATGTTGTCAATAATCTTTAGAATTTTGAATTGTGTAACATTAAACATTTAAATAAACACTTTAATCCCATAACAAAATATAAATGTAAAATGAGAGCTAAAATCAATATCGATACAAGCATTATTTTCGACTTCATCGATAAAAGAATCGAGATCTAGATGGGCGCTAAATTTTGTGTTCACCCGGAATGTAATTCAAAGTCAGCATTTGGCTGGACAATTTTTACGTACAGGCCATATTGCATTTGTAAGTTAGTGGTTTTGCTGTTTGTACAAGACATAATATTAGGTTGATATATCTGATAAAAATCGAAGACTAGATAAATAGACAAATGAAAAACTCCATCCGTCTATAACTTGCGTCACAAGGATAACATTAAAAAAGGATGAGAATCTCCACCGATAGGTTACTGATTAGATCTCGACGCAGGCAATTTACCGTGCTGTGGCTCACTGCGATTCGCTGCGGTTGACTGCGGTTCACTGCGATACACTGCGGTCCGCTATAGACTGCGAAACGCAAGCATTTATGTTGTATGTGTTGCATATATTAATGTCAATGTCTCAATTAAATACAAATGTATTTAATTGAGACATTGTTATTATTTATTTTAATACTTCTTTTTTTATAGGTAACATCAATCTAGGTGTCATCAACGGTAACAGGTCAGTATTCCAACAGATATTTTGAAAGTCTCTTGAAGGGCCCTTTATAAACGATAGGTATTCAAACTAATACTGTATTTTTATTTTTGTGTATAACTTGTCATGCTTAAGACATCTAGCATCTATGAGCTAGAACTCATATCACGAACAAAGCCACATGGGAATACTAGTTAGTAATCTTTCATCATCATACCTAATTATATCTACTTCCATTACCTATTCTGTACCTGTTTGTTTAAATATTTTATAAGACTTTTTAACTAAAAAATTTTTTAACTTCACAATTGGTACCTATGCACTTTTCGATAATTTCGTCAACCTCCAATAATATTTTAAAGTTATATTTTTTGTAATAGGCTTTTTTAATAGAGAAAAAAAATTAATATATTTTTGCATTTACATTATTACATTACATTTTTTTTATATCACTAGGTCGGCAAACAAGCGTACGGCTCACCTGATGGTAAGAGATTACCGTAGCTTATAGACGCCTGCAACACCAGAAGCATCGCAAGCGCGTTGCCGACCCAATCCCCAATCCTCTGGAGCTCTGGTCATCTTACTAACAAACAAGAACACAATATTGCTTGAAAACAGTAGGTATCATTTAGCTGTGGTCTTCTGTAAGGTCGAGGTACTACCCCAGTCAGGCTGCTCCATATTTTGAGCAGGAAATTCCTGCTGTGCCTAACCTACCTCATTTAAGTAATCACCTCAGTTAACTTATTATATAAGAGACTTGAGTTAAAAGGAATTACCTAAGAGCATCTGAAGAATATAATTTAAAATCTTTAAATTTAGACATAGCTTTTGGAAATTAACTAATTTTACCACACCAAAATCAATGTCAACCAAACTTAGCTTCCAATTAACTTTTTATACTAGAATTATAAAGAGCAACGATATAATAATTTATTACATTGTCGTGGAAAAGCTCGGTAACTACTAGACCCGTAGTATATATATAATATCGCGTAGGTACTCCACAAAGGCGAAGCCGCAGGCGTAAGCTATTATAAATTTTACCATAAATTAATTTTATAATTTAAATAATAAAATTAATACTTAACAACAAATACTTTTAATTCAAAAGATATTGTTGTAGCAAAGGATGGAAAGATCGAAACAAAACAACGTTTTAAATATTCGTATTAATGATATGTACCCTTATCCGCCATTATGAATTAAACAAAGAATTGAATATATAATCGTGTTGCACCGACCAAGGGGATATGTATTATAAATTTGTTTAAAATAATGAATTCCGTTATATTAATTGAGGACCATAGACGTGTTTTTTTTAACACGTCATTCATTGAAATAAGCAAGGGTATGATTTTATACATCCTAATTTTTTCTTCATTTTTTCATGTAAATAATATATTTAATAGTCGAACGAATTCTTACAAGACTACGTTATATGACTATCTTAAATGAAACAGGGTGGAATTGGACTCCAGCCACTTGTCTTACCAAATTTTATCGAAAGCTTTTTTATAATTCACAAAACAACTGTAAATAGTCTTCGCTTTTCTTTCATATTAAAAAAAAACAATTGTCACATTTCTCTTAAAGTAATTAATCATTTCTATTTACTAATTAAATTACGTGATATAACAAAATGTACCAATCACTAATGTAAAAAAAAATGCTCAGAAACCATTGTTTGAGTAGTCTAAAGAAAATTTCATAATTACAAACAATCACTAATCAAGAACGTTGTGTTATTGCTTTTGCTAATGTATCGAAATCAAAAAAGACTTTTTAAAAAAAGTATAAAAAGTACTCTTTGACATTTAAAGTTAAATATACATTCCATTTTGAAAAAGTGCGCCAGGCGTTGTCCCCGTTGGTATATATGCACACATACACATTTTTGGTTACTCCTGTGTTTATTAATATTAGCGTCATTACAGTTTAATATCTTCAGTAATTAAGGTTTACTATAACAAATTTTCTATTATTGTATTTGTAATTATATCAATATTTTATAGTTATTTTTATATGTAAACAAAAACAGATGCGATAAAATATAATGCACTAATAAACATTTCTATAAACAACGTATAATTTCCCAACTCCTTACCTTTCAGAAAAAAAGAACATAAATAATCGAACAGTAACCGATATTAAAACAACACGATGCATCATATTTCCCCCGTCGAATAAACACGCACGTTCTCCGCCTCACTCTAACACATTGTTTTTCCCGATATATCTGTTTCTTTCAAGGCTGGGCGTGTTCTGCGCTCTGATTGGTAGAGGGGAGAATGGCGTTCGGTTACCCGTCGGCGACCTCCCGACGGCATTTTCCCGACGGTAGGCGTTCGAAAGTCGAAAATTTCCGTCATCGTTTTCTTTTATTTGTTGAAAACGTGACAGATTCTAAAATTTAAACAATTGTGATGTGACGTTATTTTTTTTTTGCATTAAATAAAATAATAAAAAAAAACAAAGGACAAAAGTACAAAATTAAAGAAAAAATGTGTCCTATGTTCTGTGTAAGTACCTATTTACTAGTGTTTGATTATTTGAAGTATTTAAATAATTATAATACTTGTTTTTTTTTTAATTATAGGAGAAAGGTAGGTACCTATAGTATAGGTAGGTATCGAGAAACATATTTTATAAGACCTGCCTTTTTATGAGATGAGCGCAATTTGACATTTGGATCTAGGCGAAGTTTGGCACAGAGATTCATTAGTCTAGAATAGCATTTAAATACTTTTCTAATCTACTTTTTTACAGGAATGTATGATTTCCGTAAGATTTCCATGTGAACAAAGTCACAAGTAACAGATAGTATTAAATAAAGGATTGTTAGGAAGTTTCAATATCTGTTACAGTTACACAAATATATGTTTGAGAAAAATAAATTAGGTATTTGGAATAAATAAAAAATATTTTTCAACTTTTATGTTTTAGTTGCCTTCAAAAGTATTATTATGTGTTTTTATCAAACGAAAATTTTTTTTATTAACTGTTTCAAAAGCTAGTTGGATACTCAAAATTTAAATAATTTTAATAAGGTAGTCATAATTTTATAATATTCATAAATTTATGGGTATTTTCTTCCAGGCGTTTTATTATTTCATTAATATATTCAGCATATGGCTTGTAAAGATGAGATAGGTTTCAACAACTTCCTAATCCTGTTGATCATATGGCATAATTAATGTTTTTATTATATTGCTACTTGCTTGACTCTTTTGACATATAGGTTTATTAAATTTTTTAGACTACCCTACAAAAATAGCATTAAAAATGTTCGTTCACCCGTAACCATGGCGTAAGAATTCAGGTCATAATGTCGGGAACCCGACTAGAAAAAAGGTCAGGCTCAACCAGATCATGTATCTGGACCAAATCAGGATAGAATGAGACATGCCAGATCCGGCAGGCACAAGGATAGCTTGATGTAAAATATAATGAGGTATGGTAAGGCATACTAGATCAGGACCCGGTTCGGTCCAGATAAGGACAGCCTGATGTAAAATATAATCAAGTATGGTAAGGCATACTGAATCAGGATCCGGTCCGATCCAGATCAGGATAGCCTGATGTAAAATATAATCAAGTATGGTAAGGCATACTGGATCAGGACCCGGCCCAGTCCAGATCGGGATAGTCTGAAAGAAATTACGCGAACTGAGTCTGAATCGCGCTATCAATGTTTTTAAGCGCACTTAGTATATATACAGTTATCAGTACAGTCTAGCAGGGAGTCCATTTCTACACAGTGAAGCAGTCGTAAGTAGTAGGAAGTAGTTAATTAGTAGTTAATTATTAGAAGTTAATAAATAAAATTTAATTAATTATAATAATTAATTAATAATATAAAAAAAACATAACTCTTCCTTGGCAGTCGGGTAATAAATAAAAATAATTGATATTTAAAGTAAAAACATAATTAAATCATACATTTGCAAAAATAAACGGAAATAAATAATGTTAAGTAACATATTTATAATATCAATTCGCTTTTTTTTTTATTAAACAATTTTTTCAAGAATATACATTCGTGTTTTTTAAAAGGACCGGACCAAACCGGCTGATCAGGATGAGATGAGATTTCCTAATCTGAACCCGACCAGGAAATCTCATCTCATCCTGATCAGGTCCAGACAAATCTTCTGCGTTACATGCCTTATCCGGTCCAGATCAGGCATGCCCGGTCTGCTCCTTCTAAGGAACACGAAAATATATATGTCTTGCTCAGAATTTGAGCAGAGCTACTGAAGTATCTCAACCTTGAAGGTTTTATCTGTATGGGAATAGATTAAAAATAAAATAATAACTACCGATTCGATATAAAGTTTTGATTCAGTAAAGCAAATAAATATAGACTTAACACTCACTAGCCGCCAGTCGAATATGAATTCTACACTGGGGTCTGGAAACGCACACACCACAAACCCACACGCTCAAATCTAGAGAAAGATCTGGAAGGTTATCTACATTTAATTTATGTCTGTTTTTTATTTAATTATCATACGAAAATCATAGAAAAGGATGCGCCGTGTTGACCATCATAAGCTCGTTTTGCAACCTATAAAGTATGAAAAATAAAGTTTTACAGAATGCTGAGTAATATTAGATTATCTTAAAATTTACATTACGGGGTTTGGAATGTGTAACATTCTTGACAATTATTCTACAAGTGTTTGTCGCTGATAGATACGGATATATTTTACAGTGGAATAAAAACACGATTTACCCTGTATCTCATCCCATTGCTGGGTATAGGACTTTTTTGCCGTGTAGAAGAAAAATCGAAGTTTCATCCACCACGCTGCTCCACTGCGGGTTGGCGGGGACCCACATGAAATAAGTAAAATTTATAAATAGAATGTCCTTTTTTTGTAGTAGCATAGGGTATAAGATATACATCAAGATATGTCAATTGTAGGTACCTACAATAAAAAAAAAATTGAAAAAAAATATACTTTTCTTAGTGTAAGTTAAGTAACTTTCGTGATCACTTCAACTTCAAACTTTGTACTTCCTTATTTAATAACACCCGACATTTCTGTGACGATGCAGGTGCTATGGTCACGGACGATTTTCTCATCATCGACCATGGCATTGCCAACGTCACTGGAATATGGGCAATTTCAAAATGACACTCGCAGTAAGTAACGTAGATATAAGTTTAAATATTTATAGTATTTGCTATCTGAAGTAAACTAACAGTAACATTTTAGATCATTGGCTAATTACTAGGTATTATTAGATTAGGCCGATTATAAACTACAAAATTTCTTTTTAAGATCCAGTAGACCAAAAGTCCAAAACTTCGTTGTTTTACTTTAACATGTAATGCTTAGTTTATCGAGTTATAACTCCGAAAATCTTGAGAAGCGAGGCAAAAATCTCACTTCGCTAAGAGCATTACCGTGAACATTTATAATCGGCTAAATATCGAATTGTTCCATCCATTGTTTGGAGCATTTAAACCTTCGTACCCCCGAGAATTGGTTTCGGGAGTATTAAGCCTGCCGCCTTCGGAAAAACTCGATTCTTACAGACAAAAATATACTTTGAAGGCTAGAAAATTAAGTCCAATTCTCTCTGAGGAGACATCTAAAATAATTCCTGAAAAGTGAAAGCTTTCCTACGCAAGGTATTTAGGTTTAAACTCCTATTGAAAGAGGTGAAAGTTTGAGGGTTGTATCGTTAGGGTATTGTGGACTTTATGACATTGTTCTACGGGAGGTATTTGTTTGTTTGTTGGCGAGTGTTGAGAAGATTGTGCAGTAACGAGTCTACACACAGGGTGTAATTGTATCGGGGATCAGTATCGACCCGCGACTCGCTAGTGAGGGGTAGTGTCGGTAAATCGAAGAATGGTGTGTAAGGGATTTTAACCCTTAGTTCAGTTATTGAAACTAATCTTTTGATTTAGTATGATACCGTTTATTAAAATGATTTGGTACCATTTATCTATAATAATAATATATATAAAAGCGAAAGGTCACTCACTCATCACGAAATCTCCGAAACTATAACACCTACAAACTTGAAATTTGGCAGGTAGGCTCCTTATAAGACATAGGCATCCGCTAAGAACGGATTTTACGAAACTCGACCCCTAAGGGGGTAAAACGGGGGTTGGAAGTTTGTATGAAAGTCCTCTGTTTTTGAAGTAAGAAACTTGAAATTTAAAATGTAAGCTCTATAGATGGTGAAAAGGTGTCCAAATAATGTATCTTTAGAAATCAACTCCTTTTTTGGGTTAAAACAGGGGATCGTAGGTTGACTCACTGATCACGAAATCTCCGAAACTATAACACCTACAAACTGGAAATTTAGCAGGTAGGCTCTTTATAGGGCGTCAACTACCGCTAAGAACAGAATTTTACGAAACTCGACCCCTAAAGGGGTAAAACGGGGGTTGGAAGTTTGTATGAAAGTCCTATGTTTTTGAAGTAAGAGGCTTGAAATTCAAAATGTATGCTCTATAGATGATGAGAAGGTGTCCAAATAATGTATCTTTAGAAATCCATTTCTTTTTGGATTAAAATGGGGGATGGTAGGTTGACTCCCTCATTACGAAATCTCCGAAACTATAACAGTTAAAAACTTGAAATTTGGCAAGTAGGTTTTTTATAGGACGTAAACATCCGCTAAGAGGTGATTTTATGAAACTCGACCCCTGAGGAGATAAAACGGGGGTTGGAAGTTTGTATGAAAGTCCTATGTTTTTGAAGTAAGAGACTTGAAATTTAAAATATATACTCTATAGATGGAGAGAAGGTGTCCAAACAATGTATCTTTAGAAATCCATTTCTTTTCGGGGTTAAAACGGGGGATGGTAGGTTGACTTACTCATCACGAAATCTCCAAAATTATAACAGTTACAAACTTGAAATTTTGCAAATAGATTCCTTATAAGTTGTAGACATCCGCTAAGACCGGATTTTACGAAATTCGACCTCTAAGGGGATAAAACGGGGGTTGGAAGTTTGTATGAAAGTCCTATGTTTCAGAAGTAAGAGAATTGAAATTTAAAATGTATGCTCTATAGATACTGAGAAGGTTTTCAAATAATGTATCTTTAGAAATCAACTCCCTTATGGGGCTAAAACGGGGGACGGTAGGTTGACTCACTCATCACGAAATCTCCGAAACTATAACACCTACAAACTTGAAATTTTGCAAATAGGTTTCTTATAGGGCATCATCCGTTGAGAACGAATTTTACGAAACTCAATCCCTAAGGGGATAAAACGGGGGTTGGAAGTAATAAAACACAATAGCTGTAGCGACAAGACTGACCGTTAATTTTTATTCACCTTTTATATACCATAAACAAGTCCATAGATAATCTAAAATATATTCTCCTTAACACTAGATATAATTATATTTTGATAATATTCTAACAGGAAGTTTGTATAAAAGTCCTATGTTTTTGAAGTAAGAGACTTGAAATTTAACATGTATGCTCTATAGATGGTGAGAAGGTGTTCAGATAATGTATCTTTAGAAATAAACTTCCTTTTGGGGTTAAAACAGGGGATGGTAGGTTGATTCACTCATCACGAAATCTCCGAAACTATAACAGCAATAAACTTGAAATTTGGCAGATAGGTTTCTTATAAAGTGTAAACATCCGCTAAGAACGGATTTTGCGATACTCGATCCCTACGGGGATTAAACGGGGGTTGGAAGTTTGTATGAAAGTCCTATGTTTTTGAAGTAAATGACTTTAAATATAAAATGTATATACGTATATATAGATGGTGAGGAGGTGTCCAAATAATGCATCGTAATCTATATGTATAAAAAAGAAAGGTCACTGGCTAACTCATCATGAGAACTCAAAAAACGCTGGAGGGTCCATCTATCCAGGATGAACCCTCCAGCCATTATATTTAGTAGACGTCCGCTAAGAACGGATTTTGCGATATTCCACCGCTAAGGGGTTTAATTGGGGTTGATAGTTTGTATGAAACATATATAGTAGCTATAAGTTCGCCTGATAGGTCATTTATACTGCAGCCTGAAAATAAAACTAAAAATGTGGTGTATAGAGAGGTTTTATAAAAATAACTATTAAATTATATTAAATTGTGCCTTTGAAAAAGTTACTCAGAGTGATAATCATTTCAAGTGACTGAAATAAAAAAATAATTTGCGTTAAGCATCTTAATAGTAACGCATATCGTCATAACCACGGGGACGTAGTCGCAGGCAACAGTTAGTGTATTATAAAAGAAAGTCCCCAAAAGCGTATGTGATCGATTCCCTCAAAATCTACTGAACGGATTTTCATGCGGTTTCACCAATAGAGGGAGGGCTTCAAGAGGAAGGTTTACGGAACGGTTAAGCCGATTTTGATGAGAGTTTTACTGGAAGTTTGCCGGGAAAACTTTGTGACAAACTGATTACAACGCGGGCGAAGCCGCGGGCACTGCTAGTAATCTATATTACTAGGTCAGCATACCTAGTCAGTACCGATGTCTAAATCAATGCGTATATGCATGTGCATATTACCATCATTCACAATTTCCTAGTTCAATATTTTTACTAACTTCCTAACGACTCAATTATTAATAAGAATAAATATTTCACATTTAAGAGCACTTATGGAAAATAGAAGTATGTGGCAGTGTTACAAAATCAAATTTATATTATATTTCTGAGCAATTTTACTTCTACGACGAATTTGTATAGAAAACGCAAACATCAGTAGCGACATATAAAATAAACATCATTAAACAAATGTATTGACAACAATCGTAGGAGCATAGGCATTAAATGATAACCCAGTAAAATAAAAAAGTAGGTACTTTGTAAGTTTGAATGATTAATTAACGCTTAGACTAAATTTTTAATAAGAATACCCAGTAAACAAGATATCGGAACGCCTAATATTAATAAGTACTGCTATCTATATCTGTATACTTTTTACTTTTAACTCCAAAGTACCAAAAGTTCCTTTTATAGTGAGAAAGTATGAAGAAGGAGTGTTCTGACTGCGTGTTCATTAGCAGTTATAATTGATTCAAGCGAATTTTTTATGAAAATACGGTACTACATCGATCGAGCCCGAATTGTCATCAACCTGCAGCTAAACTCACTTTAATAGTAGAATTACACTAGTTACGATCGTAGCCGAAAGTCCGTCTATTGATGTAGGATATATCAAGAAATATTTTGCTTAATGTCTGACTTACAGAGGATCACATCCATATAATACTATACTAACAATGCTAGTTTTTAAAACTTTTCCTTTTCACCTTTTGGGCGCGTATAACACAGACAGTGAAGTAACTTCGTATAATGTCTTCTGGATTGTCTGAAAGAAATGGCTAACTAGCCATAAGTTCGCTCATTGTACTTTACAGTTTGCAACTTCAGTTGCCAATCTTTCAGCTTTTTTTAAAAATGTATTTGTGGTGTACAATAAAGTATAAAAGTAAAATAAATAATGTTTTTAGAGCATGGATATGGTTGGTTAGAAATAATTATTTATAGTAAAACACCCATAATAATGTAATATAATTAATACAATGATTTCTCATAACATATCTATGGATGCAAAGGCATATGTTTATTATTTTTTTATGCAAAAATAATTTAATTGAATGAGATTAAACTTGGTATATTAATAGTTGAACAAATATAAAAATACAACACCTGTAAATAGACTACTAAATATCCTAAAATTTTAATGGAATGATAAATTTTATTATGAACTGGACGTAGGCCTCCTCAAGTTCGCGCCAACCGACTTATATTATTTTATCTGTATAATACAGATAAAAAAGTAGTAATACGTAACGTACGTGTAGTTACATATGAGGATATTTAGTTACATCATTGCATGAGTTATTTAAAGTAACAGTATTTTTCTAACCATACCGATCGATATTGCGATAAAACCGGTAAAGGTCAAAATCAAGTGCATCCATTTTTATCGATAAGTCGAGAATAGTGTTGCGTTACATCACTATTTTTATAAAGGGGTCCGGCCCCCTTGGTAAGCCAAGGGCGAGATAGGGCGGTTATTTATTGTTGTATTCGTTTTATTTTTATTTGTTTCGTCTTTTGTTATAATTGCTATTTGGTGTTTAATGATCGGTCTGATAGTTGGGCCCGTTTCTAGTTCACTTGAGTACTCGGTTTTTTACTATAGAAGTGCAATAATATGAAGGTGAAGAAGTAGAGCCATAATGATCTTTAATCTGAGTTAATGATTAAAGGTTTAAGTGATGAAGCATCCATTTTGGAATTAGTAATGATTTATATTTTAAAGTTTCAATTATTTCAAACTTTAATTCAGAAAAGTAAAAATGCTTCCCAAGAAATGCAACGTTGAGCTTATAAAAACACCCATAACTATTCTTTCTTGTCGATTGTCACCTTTTTTGTTTTCAAATTTTGTATTTATAATTTCTGTTTTATTATTGTGTTATTTTCATCTTTGTCTACAGTTTCACTTATGTTTTCGCTATCTGAACGCAAAGTCTGATTATGTAATAATAAACTAATTTTTGGGGAAGACACTGTGGCCTGTAACACAGCTTTTTTTAAGCTAGCACGGGTCGCAGGGCTTCTTGATAATGTAAACCATATAATTTGAGCAAAATAAAAACTATTTTTTTTCATCAAGTTAAACATAGTTGTGTTCCGGTCCAATCATAATCCAACAAAATGAATAAATAAATATCTTACATTCGACGGCCTCCAGTAGGATAAAACGCTGCGTCGAAGGTCTAAAAACATTCACAACATAAGAACGAATTCATCGAGCCAAGGTAAAGTTCGTTATGTCATCTACGAACACTTTTTTTTACCGGGAATTGAGCCCGCCAGTAAATCAACTAGTTCCTGTTTCTACTGCGCCACCAGTTTTACCAGATTGCTGCACCTACTTGTCTTTTTCCCAGCGCTGCTTCACTATAGGTTGACGAATAGTTATTTCAATCTTCTACTCAAATTTTCAACATATTTTCAATGTACCAAATCAGACGAATTTTTTTTTTTTTTTTCGAAAACTTTATAACTTGTCTATAAGTGATTTTAAAAATACGATCTACATTATCGAGTGATCTCTTCGTATTATTACTTACAATTATAAATTTTAGTACTTAGAGAATAAAGACTATAAATTTTGTCCTTCTATAAATAAAAAAAAAAATAGGAGAATGGAAGACATATTTATTAAAACAGTGACGTGTAATTTGTACGATATGCTGAAACTCGTAACGACATCTATTTCAGAGGCGAGATACTCTCCTGCTGCTTCGGAGGCTGGAGGGCAGAGGTTCTGAAACGAGAGAAAGCTTGTTTACTTTTGCTACCCTCCCATAGATGGCATCAATATTTCACATATCAATAACAATAATAAAACATATTAAACCTAAGGTTTCATAGCATTATTATAATAACTATACTTATAATGATTCCTGTGGTTATCCTTACTGCGCTACAAGGTACGCGTAAATTATTGACATACAACTTAAACTCTACATAGTAGTAGGTATATATACAGCATATAAAAAACTATTCTATTTAGACAAACGACAACATATCAACATATCAACTAATGAGCTTAGTTTAATTTACATTAGGTACCTGTTACATAATATTCCATTAATGTAATTGTTACAATAATGATTTTGTAAAATAACAGAATTTCACTATTACATATAAAAGCAGATTTAAAATCCTCACGAATACGCTTGATGAAATAAAGCCTGGAGGGTTTCTTAGCAGTTTGTTTGATCGTCATTGTCTATATGTAACATATAATAGCTGCATGGCAGGATTTACACCAATAACGAGGATTTTTTTACCACAACAAACTTCTTTGTCGGCGAACCTTTGATCTTGTTGGTGCGTTTTAGCGTTTAGACACCGCGATTGTATGCGCTTGCGCAACTGATGCTGGATGCTAATCTCACTATTGTACGCGTAACAAATATGTTTGGTTTGTAAATAACGCAAGATAATTTTAAAGGCTTTATACTTTACCGAGTGTGGAATTTTATATTGTTCGATTTTTTCATAGTATCAAATTTATAGTAATGGGTTCTAAAAAAAAGAATATACATATACGAGTATTGTATCTATTTTAGATAGGTAATGAAAATAATCTTTCATAAATGTATAAACCCAGATAAAAAGTCATTAGTTCTATAAGAAATTTATGATAAATTAATATTTATTGGATATCTATAATCTATATTTATAATAATATATATAAACGCGAAAGGTCATTCATCACGAAATCTCCGAAACTATAACTTTTACAAACTTGAAATTTGTCAGGTAGGCTCCTTATAAGACGTAGGCATCCGCTAAGAACGGATTTTACGAAACTCGACCCTAAGGGGGTGAAATGGGGGTTGCAAGTTTGTATGAACGTCCTATGATTTTGAAGTAAGAGACTTGAAATTTAAAATGTATGCTCTATAGATGATGAGAAGGTGTTTAAATAATATATCTTTAGAAATCAACTCCCTTTTGGGGTTGAATCGGGGGATGGTAGGTTGACTCACTCATCACGAAATCTCCGAAACTATAACACCTTCAAACTTGAAATTTGGCAGGAAGGCTCCTTATAGAGTGTAAATATCCGCTAAGAACGGATTTTACGAAATTCAATCCCAAAAGGGATAAAACGGGGGTTTGAAGTTTGTATGAAAGTCCCATGATTTTGAAGTAAGAGACTTGAAATTTAAAATGTATGCCTTATAGATAATGAGAAGGTGTCCAAATAATCTATCTTTAGAAATCAACTCCCTTTTGGGGTTAAAACGGGGGATGGTAGGTTTACTCACTCACCACGAAATCTCCGAAACTATAACACCTAAAAACTTGAAATTTGGCAGATAGGCTCCTTATAGGGCGTAGACATCCGTTAACAACGAATTTTACGAAATTCGACCCCTAAGGGGGTAAAACGGGGGTTGGAAGTTTGTATGAAAGTCCTATGTTTTTGAAGTAAACGACTTGAAATTTAAAATGTATGCTCCATAGATGGTGACGAGGTCTCTAAACAATGTATCTTTAGAAATCAACTCCCTTTCGGGGTTAAAACGGGGGATGGTACATTGACTCATTCATCACGAAATCTCCGAAACTATAACAGCTACAAATTTGACGTTTGATAGGTAGGTTCCTTATAGAGCGTAAACATCCGCTAAGAACAAATTTTATGAAACTCGACCCCTAAGGGGATAAAACGGGGATTGGAAGTTTGTACGAAAGTCCTATGTTTTTAAAGTAAGAGACTTGAAATTTAAAGTGTATGCTCTATAGATGGTGAGGAGGTGTCCAAATAATGTATATTTAGAAATCAACTCCTTTTTGGAGTTAAAACGGGGGTTCGTAGGTTGACTCACTGATCACGAAATCTCCGAAACTATAACACTTACAAACTTGAAATTTAGTAGGTAGGCTCCTTATAGATCGTAGACATCCGCTAAGAACGAATTTTACGAAACTCGACCCCTAAGGGAGTAAAACGGGGGTTGGAAGTTTGTATGAAAGTCCTATGTTTTTGAAGTAAGCTACTTGAAATTTAAAATGTATACTCTATAGATGGTGAAAAGGTATCCAAATAATGTATCTTTAGAAATAAATTCTCTTTTGGGGTTAAAGCAGGGGATGGTAGATTGACTCATTCATCACAAAACCTCCGAAACTATAAGAGCTACAAATTTGATATTTGACAAGTAGGTTCCTTATAAGGCGTAGACATCTACTAAGAACTAATTTTACGAAACTCGACCCTTAAAGAGGTAAAACGGGGGTTGGAAGTTTGTATGAAAGTCCCATGATTTTGAAGTAAGAGACTTGAAATTTAAAATGTATGCTCTATAGATGATGAGAAAGTGTACAAATAATTTATCTTTAAAAATAACCTCCCTTTTGGGGTTGAAACGGGGGGTGGTAGATTGACTCACTCATCACGAAATCTCCGAAACCATAACAGCTACAAATTGACATTTGGCAGGTTGGTTTCTTATAGGGCGTAGACACCCGCTAAGAACGGATTTTACGAAACTCGACCCCTAAGGGGATAAAACGGGGGTTGGAATTTTGTATGAAAGTCCTATGTTTTTGAAGTAAACGACTTGAAATTTAAAATGTATGCTCTATAGATGGTGAGGAGGTGTCCAAACAATGTATCTTTAGAAATCAACTCCCTTTCGGGGTTAAAACGGGGGATGGTACATTGACTCATTCATCACGAAATCCCCGAAACTATAACAGCTACAAATTTGATATTTGATAGGTAGGTTCCTTATAGAGCGTAAACATCCGCTAAGAACAAATTTTACGAAACTCGACCCCTAATGGGATAAAACGGGGGTTGGAAATTTGTATGAAAGTTCTATGTCTTTGAAGTAAGAGACTTGAAATTTAAAATATATGCTCTATAGATGGTGAGGAGGTGTCCAAATAATACATCGTAATCTATATATATAAAAGAGAAAGGTCACTGACTCACTCATCACGAGAACCCAAAAACAGCTGGAAGGTCCATCCATCTAGGATGGATAAAGATGAAATTTGGCAGGGAGGTAGATTATAGTTAGTAGATAATAGTAGTAGAGTAGAGAGATTTAGCGATATTCCACCACTAAGGGGGTTTAATTGGGGTTGATAGTTTGTATGAAACATATACAGCAGTTATATAAATTCGTTGATAGGTTATTTATACTGCAGCCTGAAAATAAAACTAAAAATGTGGTGTATAGAGAGGTTTTATATAAACAAGCATTAAATTATACTAAATTGTGCCTTTTAAAAAGTTACTCAGTGTGATGATAAGCATTTCAAGTGACTGAAATAAAAAAAAATGCGTTAAACATCTTAATAGTAATGCATATCTTCATAACCACGCGGATGTAGTCGCGGGCAACAGTTAGTGTATTATAAAACAAAGTCCCCAAAAGTGTATGTGATCGATTTCCTCAAAATCTACTGAACGGATTTTCATGCGGTTCAAGAGGAAGGTTTACGGAACGGCTAAGCCGATTATAATGAGAGTTTAACTGGAAGTGTGCCTGGAAAACTTTGTGACACACTGATTTCAACGCGGGCGAAGCCGCGGGCACAGCTAGTATATATAAAAGCGAAAGGTCATTCATCACGAAATCTCCGAAACTATAACACCTACAAACTTGAAATTTGGCAAGTAGGCTCCTTATAAGACGTAGGCATCCGCTAAGAACGGATTTTACGAAATTCGACCCCTAAAGGGGTAAAACGGGGGTTAGAAGTTTGTATGAAAGTCCTATGTTTTTGAATTAAGATGCTTGATATTTAAAATGTATGCTCTATAAATGATGAGAAGGTGTTCAAATAATGTATATTTAGAAATCAACTCCCTTTTTGGGTTAAAACGGGGGATGGTAGGTTGACTCACTCATCACGAAATCTCCGAAACTATAACACCTACAAACTTGGAATTTGGCAGGTAGGTTCCTTATAAAGCGTAGACATTCGCTAAGAACGGATTTTACAAAACTCGATCCTTAAGGGGGTAAAACGGGGGTTGGAAGTTTGTATGAAAGTCCTATGTTTTTGAAGTAAGAGACTTGAAATATAAAATGTATGCTCTATAGATGGTGAGAAGGTGTCTAAATAATGTATATTTAGAAATCAACTCCCTTTTGGGGTTAAAACGGAGGATTGTAGTTTGACTCATTCATCACAAAATCTCCGAAATTATAACACCTACAAGCTTGAAATTTGGCAGGTAGGCTCCTTATAGGGCGTAAACAGTCGCTAAGAATGGATTTACAAATCTCGACCCCTAAGGGGGTAAAACGGGGGTTGGTAGTTTGTATAAAAGTCCTATGTTTTAGAAGTAAGAGACTTGAAATTTAAAATGTGTGCTCTATAGATGGTGAGAAGGTGTGTAAATAATGTATCTTTAAAAATCAACTCCCTTTTTGGGGTTAAAACGGGGGATGGTAGGTTGATTCACTCATCACGAAATCTTCGAAACTATAATAGCCACAAATTTGAAATTGGGCAAGTAGGCTCCTTATAAGACGTAAACATCCGATTTTACGGAAATCGATCCCTAAAGGGGTAAAACGGGGGTTGGAAGTTTATATGAAAGTCCTATGTTTTTGAAGTCAGAGACTTGAAATTTAAAATGTGTACTCTAAAGATAGTGAGGAGGTGTTCAAATAACGTATCTTTAGAAATCAACTCCCTTTTGGGGTTAAAACGGGGGATGGTAGGTTGACTCACTTATCACGAAATCTCCGAAACTATAATAGCCACAAACTTGAAATTTGGCAGGTAGGCTCCTTATAAGACGTAAACATCCGTTAAGAACGGGTATGCTCCATAGATGGTGAGGAGGTGTCCAAATAATGTATCGTAATCTATATATATAAAAGAGAAAGGTCACTGACTCACTCATCACGAGAACTCAAAAACCGCTGGGACCATCACGTGGTTTTTAATCCATCCAGGATGGACAAAGATGAAATTTGGTAGGTAGGTAGATTATAGTAAGTAGACGTCCGCTAAGAACGGATTTTGCGATATTCCACCGCTAAGAGGGTTTAATTAGGGATTATAGTTTGTATGAAACATAAACAGCAGCTATAAGTTCGCCTGATAGGTTAATTATACTGCATCCTGAAAATAAAGCTAAAAATGTGGTGTATAGAGAAGTTTTATAAAAATAACTATTAAATTATACTAAATTGTGCCTTTTAAAAAGTTACTCAGTTTGATAAGCATGTCAAGTGACTGAAATAAAAAAATAGTTTGCGTTAAACATCTTAATAGTAATGCATATCTTCATAACAACGCGAACGTAGTCGCGGGCAACAGTTAGTGTATTATAAAACAAAATCCCCAAAAGCGTATGTGGTCGATTCCCTCAAAATCTACTGAACGGATTTTCATGCGGTTTCACCAATGGAGAGAGTGCTTTAAGAGGAAGGTTTACGGAATGACTAAGCCGATTTTTTGAAAGTTTCACTGGAAGTTTGCTGGTAAAACACTGCGAAACACTGATTTCATCGCGGGCGAAGCCGCGGGCACAGCTAGTATCCGTATATACGTATGTTCTACTCCTAACTACGTTCCTTCAAATGCAGGGTTCTGTAGGTGTAATTAAACACATTTGATCATGGAAAACTTCCTAGCCCCTTTTTAAAATAGACTTTACTTAAATAGACGAACTACTTTGATAGACTCGTTTGGCATGATCCCTTTCGTGAGCGCGTAAGAACGGCTATAATTTGCAATAAATAATTCTGCGAGAAAAAAAATCGTTTCTATATACGGTTCTTTAATTGTATGCGGCAGTAAGTATTAATATTTCACTTTATCGACTTTTTTAAGACTAAGAAAAATAGTATTGGACGGTTTTGCAGAAGTTACTAGAGTTGCTCGTAACACCGTAAATTTAAAGAAAGGACCAGGAATTCATTTTTTACGCGGGACATGATCATGACACTTACAGAACACCTCATTTGAAGTAACAAACACCCCTGTATATCTAGATATTAAAAGATAGGGAAAAACTTCCGATTTCGTACCTACTTAGATTTTATACCTACATATACCCAAAGAGTACAATTAAATAAAAAATAGTACAGAAATAAACAAAAATATCGAGGGAATACTCATCGAGGGAACAGTCATCTAAAAACAATATTTAAAACATTAAATGTTCACTCAAATCTAACATAATATTGTATAATGCAACAGAAACGTAACTTCGCAATTTTGTTTTTTACTTAAATTAACAATGTTTTTTAAATGCTAAGAGAAATATATGTATGCTTGGTAAACAACTTTGTCATCATTGTAATGTTAACAATTAATTAAAAATGTTGACTTTCAGTTTTGGTTTAAATTTTTCTAAGCAAGAACTGATCATCCTAAAATTATCCTATTAATGAAAAAAAAAACTAAGTTAGGTTTCGAAAAAAAAACAAAATAATTTAAATTGTAATTTGCATACCTACTATTCATCTTTATTTGAGTGATGGAAATAGGTGTAATTTTTACAATACATTACATTTATAACACGACGTTATATTCTAGTGTAGGTAACTAGGTACAGTTAGTGTTTTTTCGTGTTTCAGTCGTTTTATATAAATAAACGATGCTGTAAGGGTTGTACAGAATCGACAAAAGTACTAAGAATTTCTAGTTGGCGAAGAAGCGTCTGTCTGTCACGTCAACTAGTCAACAATCTTAGTGATCTCAATTCGATATGATTCAGCCTGTAACATCCCACTGCTGGGCATAGGTCTCTTCCTCAATGTAGGAGAAGGGTTGAAGCTTAATGAACCACACTGCGGGTTTGGCGCGTATATTATCATTTCAGCCGATCACAGTCCACTGTGACTACATAGGCCTCCATAAGCTCACGCCAAAAATGGCGTGAACTCGTGTGTTTTGCCCATAGTCACCACGCTGGGCAGACGGGTTGGTGACCGCAGGGCTGGCTTTGTTGCGCCGAAAACGCTGCTGCCCGTCTTCGGCCTGTGTATTTCAAAGCCACCAGTTGAATGGTTATCCCGCCATCGGTCGGCCTTGTAAGTTCCAAGGTGGTAGTGGAACTGTGTTATCCCTTAGTCGCCTCTTACGACACCCACGGGAAGAGAGGGGGCGGCTATATTCTTTACTACAGTAGCCACACAGTACGTATATTATATTGATAACTAAATATCGCTATCAAGCTTGCTTAGATATACTAAAAAGAATAATGTATAGACATCGTAATTTGATACAAATACGTATATAAAAAACACCACTTAAAGAATTATACATGTTTTCTAAAAATATATTGTCCCCTACAAATAACTTGTAAGGATATAAATCATACAAGTGATATGGCTGATAAAATATTAATTTTGTGTTAAGCTACTTTCTGCTTATCCAGAAAAATCTACATACAGCATTACACAATAACTCTGAAAATCTCTTTTTCTCTCTCTCACAGTTCATCATCAATCTTTCAACATCTCTCTTAAAAATCGTCATTCTACTTATAACATAACAAAAATCTATAGTTATACATTAACTATAGATGTTTTGTATTCAGAAATTGTAATGAATCAAAGCTATAGAGGCCTAATTCACTCCAATAATTACAACACTATTATTTTCTCAACCTTAACGATTATTTTTTTAATAAATCATAATTAAGTCATACCAAGCACCTTCATGCGAATGGAGCTACTAAGCTACCAACATCATAAGTAACAGTTGACGCATTTCAAAATATAACAGAGTAATTAACCATCTGCCGTATTCGGATATCGCTTCTTACAATCATCATAATCCTACCCCGTCACCTGAGGTATTATTAAAGTTGAGGAGCGGGGGAGGGTATAAAGAAATCCTATTTTCATAGTTCACTTCACCTACCGTCGTAATTTGGTTAGTACGCATCGATGCATTGGGCTCCCGTTTTATAATCGAGACGAAAGATTTTGAGACTCATATTTTACCGATAGGTCTGACTTTTCATATAATATTATTCTCTTTAACGTTTAATAAAATATTACGTAGCCTCGTGTCCAAGTAAACATTTATGTTGGTTAAATAAGTGGGTAGGTTTAAATTCTTAGCGAGTTATAAGCAATTTATAATCTTAAATAATATTATAAAGCTGAAATGTTTGTTTGTTTGCTTAAACGCGCTAATCTCAGGAACTACTGGTTCGATATATTGTTTTTACTGAGTCTATTTACGTATTACTAAGGTGATAAGACGCCGCGTTGGCGCAACAGCCATGGATTGTACCCGTTGCGCTGGCGGTGGCGGGTTCGATCCCCGCACAAGACAAACATTTATATTGGCCATACAGGTGTTTGCCATGGTCTGGGTGTTTGTCCAGTCCTTGTGGGTCTCCCCACCGTGCCTCGGAGAGCACGTTAAGCCGTCGGTCCCGGTTGTTATCAAGTACACCTGATAGCGATCGTTACTCATAGTAGGGAATATATCCGCCAACCAGCATTGGAGCAGCGTGGTGGATTAAGCTCTGATCCTTCTCCTACAGGGGGAAAGAGGTCTATGCCCAGTAATGGGATATTACAGGCTGAAGCGGAAGGTGATATAATATGTTATTTTAGTATGTTTCTTCCAAGTTAACGTGGGCGAAACCGCGTAGCACAGCTAGTTAGTACATATTTAAAATCATAAATATACAGTTGATATTACTCTCCTTATATATTTTAATGCTTAGGTAATCAAATATGATCTCAATAAGGTATATAAAAATATATAAGAAGTCAAATAATATTTTAATTGTATCAAAATCGTTCAGTCTATCAACGAAATGTTAAGATGTTTACAAAGTTATTTCATATTTTCAATTCGTGCAGACGGCGCGGGCTCAACGCGGGCGCGCGGGTGCGGGCGACTGTGTGGGAACATTTGTTCTACCTACGATAAACTTTCGACTGAATTTGTGTATTTGCTTCACTATTTTAGGCAAGGTAATATTTTTAAACAATAACGTTCTATTGAACAGTCTGGTTCCTGCTGGGGATTGATATCTTTTTGTTAAGATAAAAGCTAAAAAGATAGCCCGTTGGTAAAGTTTGTAGTGACCCTGCTTTCTGCTCCAGGGGTTGTGGGTTCGATTACCACCGCGAGTCTGGTTGTAATATATATATATTTATTTATATATGTATTATTTATAAGTATGTTTATCGAAAAAAAAATATGTATATGTAGCTATACTTGTCGGCTGCTACCTATAACACAAGCATTAAGTTACTTTAGGAACAGACGACCGTGTCTATATTGTGTAGATATTTATTTATTTTCCGACTAAGTAGGTATTATGTCCAAGTCAGCTATCGTTTAACCTTATGTGGTCCTTCTTGATGTTTCTCGTGCAATGCCATCTTGAACAGTGATACTTCACTGGAATCAAACGAAATAGATAGGATAATCGTATCCGAATGATAATTAAAATAAATGACAAACATGCAAAAAAAGCAATAAATTTTAACAATGCAGAATTTCGACAAAAGCTGTCTTTTATCCAGTTTTCTTTTAAATTTATTTTATTTTCTTAAATTCCTTTACCAAGCCGAGCACTTGTGATTCTACAGTGAATACTTATGATTATGACATCATATGAATCAACATCTCTGAGTGTGATGATTGGGAAAAAAATACTTATAAATTAGTATGTATGTCAGGTATATGACAAAACTAAATCGTTCTGTGAAAATCCCGACCACAATGTAAGATAATACCGGAGCTATTGGCATCTGATGGCGATTATTATCGATTTATCGCTCGGATGATCGCTAGACGAGACCATGGGACAGACGCGTTTACCGGTAATTTTAAAATGACAATAAACATAAAGGAAGTACGAATTATATTTTCAAAATAATTATTCACGGGTTATTTGTCGTCTGATTGTCTTGGGTTGCAGGTATCGTTGGGTTTGCATGACCGTATAACACACGTCTCTTTAAAATAACAATTAATTAGTAGCAAACATTTAGACAGGCGTACTTATTTACTATGATTTAATTAATCAAGGGTTGTTTGTAGCTGAGCTGAGTGACTTAGATGAGTTTTTATTAATTCGAATAGACTAAGGTCTTTTCAGACCACCAAGTATAATCAATTTACATAACATTAGCTTCAACCCGCGGTTACACCCGCACGGCACTAAAAAAACTTATTATTGTCGATGTAATAACTAGTATGTTAGCGCAGTTTGTAGTGGCCTTGCTGTCTGTTCCGTGGGTTGTGGGTTCGATTTCCACCTGAGTATGGGTGTAATATTTGTATATATATTTATAATCTATATATATATATAGTATAACAGTTAACTGTTACCTGTAGCACTGTATAAGTTGCTTATCATAGGAACAGACGACCGCGTGTGTATGTTATAAACATATTTACCTATTTATTTATTAATTATAGCCTACTTCCTTCCTCGATAAATAAGTTATCCAATTCTAAAATAATTTATCGATTTAAACGAGTAGCTCATAAAATTAGCAAGTTTAGCCAAAAAAATGTATTAATGAAAAGGTGTTCCTTATCAGGAGGTTATCATTACGAAATACTAGACAGCCATCGGGCTATCAATTGACAGTAATATGAGTTTACAACTGTTGAGGAAATTATCACTAATTAATTAAGTTGTACTTTTTTTTTTGGTATCGCGGGGGAATCCGATTACGGGTGATATCCAGGACGCCCGGGTAAGCATTCCTAGACCATGTTTGCTTTTCAGCACTTGGGGTTGTAATACCAACCAAACCCCTTCAGCCTTCAGCCGCTTTAATTGGAGGATTCCGGATCTGCAGGCAACAGGATCCCTCCAAAATTAAGTTTATTTCCTTTTTTTGGTATCGCAGGGGAACCCATTTACGTGTGATATCCAGGATTCCAGGGTAGGCAATCCTAGATCGTATGTCGGCTTCAGCACTTAGGGTGCAATACCGACCAAAACCCCTGCGGGACCTTCAGCCGCTTTAATTGAAGGGTCCTGGATCTGCAGGCAACAGGATTCCTCCAGCAACGGGCAGGTCTCGGCGAAAAGGCCAGACTTCTCCTCCATAGGGACTATCCGGCTCACTTCTGAACAATCCCGATAACGCCGTGTCTAGCAGGACCGGGTTCCCATCCCGGCCCGACACGGGCACAGGGGTGTTACTGGAGGCGCATTAAGTAACGTCCCCTACGCACCCCCTTTCGTCGCCTGCGGAGGGAGACCTCGTCGGCGGCCTCCTCTCTCATCCGCTCGTCGTTCTCCTTCTGGGACATTACTGTCTCGCAGAAGGAGACCATCACCTTCCAAGACTCGTCGTCGCCAAACATCGCGGTAAAATTAAGTTGTACCTAATGTAACGTGTATTAACATATATTAAATTAAGGCTACTTTTTAAAATACTAATATGTTGTCATTTTAATTTAACATTGAATACACTGTTGTTTAAAACGAAATTTTACCCACAAAACATTGACTTTTTTGACCGTCCTCAAAATTAAATTGAGACTGACATCTCGACCGCACTGATCAATCTAATTCGTGTCTTCTTCATCCTACGTGACATTCGCGAATTAAAACACAATTTACTGACACATTTTTAAAACAATTAATCAACCAATCTAGAAATCATGAAATGATTATCATTTAATGTTAGGCAGTAGGTAGTACAAAAAAAACTTGCTTGAAATTTAAGCCTTATCTGATTAGTATTATTTACTTAAAAGGGTTTTCTAAAAATTTCAATAGTAAGCGATAGTTCAACATAATGTTACAACATGTTTTTATACAAAGATAATGAACATTTAGATGACGCGTCGACACAGCCGTTACACCACCGGCTTACGATCGTGGGTTCGAGCCCCGCTTATAACAAACATTTGTGTAGGGCATATAGACTGCATATGTACTGTGTGGCTACGGTACTAAAGAATTTAGCCACCCCCTCTCTTCCCGTGGGTGTCGTAAGAGGCGACTAAGGGACATCACAGTTTCACTACCACCTTGGAACTTAAAAAGCCGACCGGTGGCGGGATTACCATCAAACTGCTGGCTTTGAAATACAAAGGCCGAAAACGGGCAGCAGCGTCTTCGGTGCGACAAAGCCAGTACTGCGGTCACCAACCCGCCTGCCCAGCGTGGTGACTATGGGCAAAACACATGAGTTCACGTTATTTTTGGCGTAAACTTGTGGAGGCCTGTGTCCAGCAGTGGACTGTATAGGTTGTTATGATGATATAGATGTTTATCGTGGTAATTTAAAACCGTGATTAAATGTCGAGAGAGACATTAAGGTTGCAGGGTGTTTATTGGTTGGTTATAGGGCTTAGACATTCCGCGATCAATGAAAAATAAACACGTGATATCTCATGACCAACCACTTACAAGACATCTATAAAAATTAACATTGCGACAACAAATCAAGAATTATCACAGGAAAGAAGTGTTATAATACCTAAATGAAATTTTTCTGTCGCTTTCATTATAATACCCTATATTTGATTTAGGTATATTTTTTCAGCTTAGTAAAATTCATCTTGTTTTAGGTATTAAACATTAATGTTTTGGTCGATGTTGTTGTCAATAAGTCAATTTGCGAAACTTTCCAAAGAGTCTCCGGCACCGAATCTGTGAATTGAATCAGTCAGGTGTCTTGATTTTACGAGGTATGAAAGCTTTACCATAATCTTAGTCTAGTTGTAATCAGATGGCTACCTACAAGTGCTTACAAAATTAAGGCAAACTTAAATTTATAAGCTTAAGCTGTGCAGGACAACAGATTCGCCAGCAACCCTAGAATTAAAGCTTAAATTTGTATTAATAAAAACACACAATTTTCAATTACATTTGAGAGTTAATATAAGTATTAGAATATATATTTATATGCTTGAAATACACATTATGCAGCTTAACAGAAATACTTAAAATTTTTCGTAACATATTAGTCATATCATATACCGAAAATCAACTAACATTTGAAAATGTTTATCAACATCTCCAAATGTTAGTCCAAAAATAAATCTAAAAGTACATTCTTAAGTGTCTCAAATTGTTTTTAATAAGTCAAATTAATTGCAAAACGACGTACAATTACGTATCAAGACGGATGATACTTCCAAGAAGACGGGAGCAACGCACGTAAGATACAGCGCACCGCCGCACTGCGCGGAAACTGTCACAATTTGACGTTTCACTTGACGTGACGCATTCTTTATTCAAACAGCCCGCCTTTTATTTTTGTTTCGTTATCGCTTGATCTGTGTGCCAGTATTTTTAAACCGACACCTAAGTAAGTAGTAAAAAGGTCGTATATCGATTAAATTTAATTAAAACACACGGTTTATAATTTTAATCGGCCGCTATCTGGATAACCTGTTATGGGGGATTTCGTTTCGTTTCGTGCATCGGACGCGATGAATGCATAATTAAGTGGAAGCCTTTTTTATAATTTCGTTAATCTGAGAAGGACGCGTTATGCCATAAAACTTGACATAGGGGTTAAATTTTGCATTCATTATGAAATTTGCATTCAGGATATTGAAGTTATACTTCTTTTGGCGCATTATGGAAAAATTATGTGCACACCGTCACGAAAAAACTGATCCCCTGTTAGTTAATATCTAGTCAACGAAGAAGAAGTTAGCAACGTGAAGTTAGCTAGCCAATGAAGTATAACTTCTTACGTGCGTACATAAGTACACATCAACCTTTTTCTTATTATTGCACATTATAATATAATTATCATCATCATCATCGTCATCATCATTTCATCCTATCCAGCCCACTGTTGGACATAGACCTCCACAAGTTCACGCCAAAAATGGTGTGAACTCATGTGTGTTGCCCATAGTCACCACGCTGGGCAGGCGAGTTGGTGACCGCAGGGCTGGCTTTGTCGCACCGAAGACGTTGCTGTCCGCCTACGGCCTGTGTATTTCATTGCCAGTAGTTGGATGGTTATCCCGCTATCAGTCAGCTTTTTAAGTTCCAAGGTGGTAGTGGAACTATGTTATCCCTTAGTCGCCTCTTACGACACCCACGGGAAGAGAGGGAGTGGCTATATTCTGCATTGCCGTAATCACACATCAAATTATAATTATACTTATGTAGAAATAAAATATATTTTGATAGTCTCTAATCTATATATTTTAAAATTTGTATGTTAAAATCATTTTTAATGGTAGATTATATATATAAAAAATTCAAATATGATAGATACCTAATATCTAAAATAAATTCTTAAACTATTATCTAAACGACATTTTTTGACGAATAGTAATTGTATATTAAAAATATTAGCACCTAATGGAAATGGATGTACAAGAACACGGATCACTCTTGACCATATTTCAAATGAAAGTGAATCTGACATTTTAGATCTCGCTGACGTTACCCGTCGCGTTCGAATTTTGAACACATGATGTTTAAAAAAATATTATTTTTTTTAATCACATACAGAGCACCGCAGTCCGCAACCCGATCTCCGAAATTCACTTGCTACCAAGTTTATTATTTGATACTCGGAGGATTAATATTTTTTTTTACCTTTTTTTCTTATAGTTTCTTCGGCTCGTCGGCACCGCTTTGGTATTTTGTTGTGTATTTTAATCTCGCGTATTGTCGGTTAGATAATATTATTTGCTGAAAGCCCCAACGATATGTATAGATATTGATAGCTGACAAGTATTTAAAGAAGTTTTAGTACGAATAAAAATACCGCTTAACTTAATAAAATGTGACACACAATTATGTTTTTTTTTTTGTTGTAGTAATTTTTCAAATTGAAAAAGTATAAACATTTTTGAAATCAATTTAGTACATGTGTTACCACGTTTTGAATGCGCTAACTGCGCTTAATTCTGCCAATGTCATATAGATTACTACACGATATTGGCGGAATTACTCTTGCTTGCATTGCACAACAGAAAGTCATAATAAAAAATAAAATATTAATGTGGTCTAATTTTTTTTGGTTGATGAAAAGTTTGACACAGGTAAAAACGTGTGAAAAATTTAGATAGTTGGTATTATATTTATTCTTTAAAGCAATCGGTGCAATAATTATTTATTAATTTTTAATTACTTATGACCTGGCTAAGAATTTTTGAGCCACCCGCTCTTTTTTATATTTCTGAAGTAGTCTATAGAGTTATTTTTTATCCATGAAACAGATCGGTGAAGGTCATTTCTAGTTCGGATCTTAGACTTACAATAATTATATAAATTCAGAATGTGATTGTAATATAATATTTTCATTTGAAAATTAAAAGCTTAAATTGCACATTATTTTAATTTATTTTGTATAATTTTGCTTATTAGCTTATAAATGTTGTGATTACAGTACAATGTTTATGTCATTTTTAAGGGCCCTAACTGCAGCGGTACAGAAGTGCGCCAACCGTGCTTTGAATGAAGCGCCAAACGGGCATAAAACGCAATGAAATGTATAGGTTACAAAATAAATAAATATGTATGAAATATTACAAATATTAATAATCAATTTAAATAGGTATGTCAACAATGTTTCAATAAAAAATCTGTATTTTTAGCAGCTATAATTGTTCCTACTAATGAAACTAAATAAAATAATCAAAATATTTATCACTTTCAATATAATAAAACAAATAAACAAAAATAACTTATAAAATTACAAAAAAGGCAGATGAAGAAACGCTTAAAAAACTATCATACTTAATCGTTCCCCAATCTTCGGCACCTTATTAAGAGTATTGAATATTTCTTATTAATTGTAATTTAAACTATTTTTATCATCTTACGATCTTAGCGGGACGTCGCCTGGTGGTCCTCAAACCGCCTGACACTTTCTTAGGGAACGAAATTGTCAAAATGTCGACCGATCACGACAACCGAACAAACTTATTTATACACTACACACAAGGAATTATAGACCTTATCTGAAAGGCATAGGTGTTAATTGTAATGAACTGGTTTTATGGTACCGTAAAGTTGAAGATGAGTTACGACAAAAAGTCCAAGATAAAAAGATAACGAGCTACATAAAAATATATTCACGAATTTGCCGCCAGCTCTTAGTTTTAGTTAAATTTTATTTTAGTTTTTTTCTTATTGTTTTATAAAACTAGACGACATGCGCTGTCTTAAACGTTATGTAGTTTTAAGTAACAGCCCCGGTAAATTGGGTTTTAACCAAACGAATTCAGAGATTGCCGCCAAAAAATCTCCTGTAATTACAAATTTGTCTAGTAAATTATAAAATTAGTGTTTTACGCTACAAATGTTTCAAACTTGGAACAAAAAGGATTTGGAATTTTGAGAAAAAAAAAACTATCGCAGAATTTACTGAAACAAGATTTTATCAAATAACTATTAACATAAGCACACGATCGTCTGTTCCTAAGTTATGCAAATTAATGTAGGATGTAATTATTTCACTTTATAATCAATTAAAATTTCTATAAATAAAAATATGTACGAGTATATATATACTCAGACTGAACCGCGAATCGATTCCCATAACCTATCTACGAAGTTTTCTTGCTTTATACTAAAATATTGATAAAATAACTTAACGTATTTCGCAAAAGTACTGAAACTTGCGAACATTAATTTCCTATCACTGGAATATCTTAGTAAGATCTCGTACATGTATTGTTAAGAAGGTAATTAAGCGAGGTATAAAACTGTGGACACAGCTATCAATCTACGTACGAGCGAGTGAGGTCGCTCTAATTATTCGGAATAATCGTCGTGTACCGATCTATTGATAATTTGCTGCGACGATGTCGCGCGACCGCCCACAAACCAACATCTTTCCAAACTTTGAATTAATAAAAATACTATACGTACGTCAAAAATTATTCATCACAGCTTCCTTTTCTTTTCTTTTTTTAAACAACCAGATCGACAAGCAAGCGTACGTCTCACCTGATAGTAAGTGATTCATCATCATTGGCCTTAGTTCGTCTATTGCAGAGGATTTAGACAATGTCAGACAGACACTGTGTCGCCTAGGACACTCTTCAGGAAAACGCAGAGTTGCCTAAGCTCTGCGCCACCCTCTCGACCTCACTGGCTAGGCCCACAGGAACGACGAATCGATACGTGTAGAGCCAGTTCGGCTGCAGGAGTCTTTTGCATTTTAGGGCTATGCCACGAATGCTTGACGGATACCCCATCCCGGGTTTCAAATGAAGGTTTCCTTCTCCAGACCCTGATGATTTTGAGCCAAGTTTATCTCTCGGTCGCCTTTTACGACTCCCACGGGAAGAAAGGAAGTAATTACCGTAGTTTATAGACGCCTGCAATATCAGAAGCATCGCAAACTCGTTACCGATCTTAAAAACCCCCCAGAAGCTCTGGTCACCTTACTCACCACAGGAACACAACACTGCTTGAAAGCAGTATTCTTTAGGTGTGACCTTCTGTAAGGTTTGAATTACTTATTTTTCCACTCAGGCTGCTGCAGATTTTAAGCAGGATATTTACCGCCTACCTTAGTAACTTGTATTCTGAAACAAACATTTAAATTTTTGGAATAAAGTTTAATTTAGAGTAAAATAATAATTATCATTACTTTTACAATTTTAGAATTAATTATTAATTAATATTTATGATAAATTATTTCTAAAGAAACACAAAGGAGACGGATCGTAAAGTTATCCTATTAAAGACAAATGTAATTTATTTAAATATATATTTAGACTAAACTTGGCGCAGTTTAATTAATTGCACCTTTGCTTTATTTACAAACTTTATGACACAATCATCCATTCATATTATTTTTATTCTCAATCAAAGATGAAAATAGTCTATTTAAGATGTAAGAATTGCTAAAACTTTTCATTACTGATAAATGATGCTCTTAAATGATGAACATTCATCATAACACCTTCATTTTAACGAAATATCGCGATAAAGTAATGGCTAGGTAATTCCGTGATCATAGCGTTTGTAACGTCGATGAAATATCAGGGATCTAAAAATGCTAACAATGATAACGAAAGCTTTAAAAACTTATAGCTTTAGTAAGCTTAAATTCATAACGATTCACGATTCAGCCTGTTACATCCCACTGCTGGACATAGGCCTGTTATCTAGGAGGAGAAGGATCGTAGCTTAACCCACTACGCTGCTCCACAGCGCGATAAACTCATAAGTTACTTTATAATTAATCGCATTTTAGTACTTTTTATAAATATTTGACAGTTATATGAATAAAATGGTATAAAACTTTGAGAATCAAATATTATTACATTGATATTTTTCGAACAAGATGGATCGTCGAGCTCTCAACGAGGTGTCGGCGCGGGTCGCGACCGTTCCTGTAATCGAATGATAATCATTATCGAGTAATCGATTCGTTCGTCCCAGAACGATTCGGGTCTTTTGAAATTATACTTTTACACGCATAAATAAATTTGAAGACAAGTGTTTCATCTTTTGCGAATGTTCTTTTGGTAAATTATACAATTTTTAATATAATAAACTGTATATACAACGTATAATACAATATATGTGTGTAAAAAAATGTATATGTATACATTTTATGGTTTAATATATAACTAGTGGTCGCCCGGTGCTTGAAATTCGACCATAGTAAATTTAAATTATAGTGTTTGTAATGTTTTTTTTTTTTAATTGATTTAATGTATCTTTTATGCCTATAAAAAAAATGTACGAAATTTCATACTCCCCCGTCCGCGCAATTTTCGTAAAAAGGGTTACAAAGTTTTTGCTTTACGTGTTAATATATATGTAGATATAATAGGCGCGCGCCTATAAGTCGCGCTAGTTGCACTGTAAAAGTAAATAAATAATTTAGGACGTTTTTTCCTAAAATTAAAGCTAGCGAAACCGCAGGGCACAACTGAATGTTACTACGATGATACAATTTTATTATATTCAAAATGATGTAGACACTAATGAGTTATTAAATAATAAATGCGTTGTCATATAAAAAAATCGTCACCTTTGTCTGTAAACTTTTAGAAGCTTTGCCGATAGAGACATCGTCGGCGCCCGCGCAACTAAGCGTACAACCCACTTGCTCACTGAGTGGACACGGCCTATTATATTAAAGCTGCGGTTAAAACACTTACTTAAGCAATGCATGCGTGAAAATCCAACCCTAACACTATTACCTAACTGCAGACTATGTGATATCTGCGAAAAATTTTGACTGGCCCTTTGGGGTTTTGAGTAGGTATGTGTATATTTACACAGGCATTAAGTTGAGGCCTTGCACTTGTATGCATGATAGGTAAAGATATTATTATATTCCATACAGTCATATACCATGCAAATATATGTTTGTATTAAACTAGCTGTACCCTGCGCGCGTTGCTAAATAAGTATATACATATACAAAACAAATATTATATATACAAATAAAAACTTCATAGTAAGGAGAGCTAGAAATATTTATCAATAAGTTTATGCTTTTTGCCCTTCGTTTTTTTTTTTTGTGAAGTAAAAAAAGTTAGTTACATAAACAAAATAATGATCAAATATTTATAAGATTTGCAAACAGAAAAAAAAAACATTTCAAAATCGCAAGATAAGAAATACCTTCCTCGATCACTATCATAGTTGATTTCAACGATCTGTCACTCCTTCGACTAAACGTCAAAACTTATAATTCTATGGCGTTTTTTTGCCATCGACCACCCGGACGCAGTAGAGTAGCGCACTCGTTGTGGCGAGTGAAATCCTATTGTTGAAAGTTATTGACCAATAACTCGTTTTGGTAAACAATAACTTTCTTCCCTTTCAAGAAACAAACGGTAACTTTTCGTTTCAAAGTCGGAAGGTTTGCTTTGAATGTTTGTTAAAAGAAAGAAGTAGAAGGGTTCAGTAATAAATTATTTGTTTACAATATTTAGCTATGGTATAGTATTTGTTTTGTTCGTCTGCGTGTGTGTGTGTGTTTTTTTAAATGATTTTAACTACTCATCGTTAGGACTATAGATTCATTGAAAATATATATATTATTGTTATTAAAATACGTAAATTATACAATTTTATTTGGTATCTATAATCCAGAAACTATATTATTTACGCCGGACGCCGCGTTGGCTCAACGGTTACATCTATGGATTGTACCTGTTGCGCTGGCGGTTGCGGGTTCGATCCCCACACATGACAAACATTTGTATTGGCCATACAGGTGTTTGCCGCGGTCTGGATGTTTGTGCAGTCTTTGTGGGTCTCCCCACCGTGCCTCGGAGAGCACGTTAAGCCGTCGGTCCCGGTTGTTATCATGTACATCTGATAGCGATCGTTACTCATAGTAGGAAATATATCCGCCAACCCGCATTGGAGCAGCGTGGTGGATTAAGCTCTGATCCTTCTCCTACATGGGGAAAGAGGCCTATGCCCAGTAGTGGGATATTACAGGCTGAAGCGTAAAATATTATTTAGCCCGTCAATTCCGTAAGAGTCACGGGTATAGTTTCTGCTAGACAGCGAATGGTATTGTTTATCTGAAAAGTAATGAAAACTCCCCGCATATTCGGATAAATAGTGAGTCTGATTTGGAAAAATTACGTAACAATATTAAACTGCAGTGACTAACTGTTGCCTTAAAATACTTACATTGTCTTATTATTGTATTAATTATAAAATTGCATGTTAATTTTAAGTCCATAGAATATTCTTTCTTGTACGAATCACAAACTTGCACAAACCAATATCAATTAAAATACTTCTTATCTATATCCATAAATAAGCTTAACACATACATACATACAATCTGCTACTCAACCATAATTACTCAAACAACACTCTCATACACTTCACATCAAAAACATACACATATACACTACTATACTACTCATGCACAAACTCTTTCCATTATTGCTATCTTTAAACTGACCACAATTTTGAATATAATTGCGTTTTTGCCAAACATTCGATAACATAATGAACTTATATAAAAATATTGACCAGTTATCCGTACCTCACTCACAAATCGCTGAGCTTGAAGAATGTCAAAATATCATTACTTCCTCATCTGACCACCTTCTTACATTGACACCTAACCACCTAACATTGTAACCTAATCGGCCTAGAAGTTTTACTCCAACGACTTAAACTAAAATGTGATATACTCATTTTAACAAAGTGCTGGCTCAAAAACTCAACTGTAATCCCTAGCTTACCTGACTACTCTCACTCAGCAACAAATATAATCCCTTTACAAAATGACGGAGTTGTCATTTACTACAAAAATACTTTTAACGTTACTGTAATTAAACCAGAGTTTCATGAAAGTAATTGTCTACTAGCCACCATAGGAAAACATGTAGCCATATTTGCCTTATAGAGATCGCCCTCTTACACCAAATTGGAGCCGTTTCTCATGTCGTTGGACAAATCTTTACAATCTGCGTCTTCTTTTGAGCACATCGTTGTTATAGGTGATATGAATATAGCGATTAATTCTGATAAAATTAAGTTTGAAGGGGAACAATATTTAACCTTAGCTGCTTCGCACGGCCGCCTTCCAGCGTGTACGCTAGTTACACGTAGTGCTCACCAGACATGCATTGACTACGTCCTTATTAAAACTAAAGTTTCATTCATTACCATAGTCCCAAGTACCTCACTTACAGACCACCACCCCGACTTGTTCTATTTAAATTTAAAAAATAAACGAATATACGCAAATGAAACAAAGGCTGTAGTTGATGATAAAGGATTAGCATATAACATACTACAAATAAATTTTGATCCCATTTATCAAACAAATAGCCCTAATACTAGCTTAAAATACCTAACATAATGCTTACAAAATGTTATAGAAAAGAATACAAAAATTATAACACTATCAGACGACAAAAAATCACTAAGCCGTGGATAACACCTGGCCTACTACGATGCATGCGAAACAGGGACCGATTACATAAAAAATCTAGCACTGACCCATATAACGTAGTCTTGAAAATAACTTATAAACGATACAGAAATTTCTGTAACAGTTTATTGCGAAGATTAAAAATAAATTACGAACAATACCAAATATAAGAAGCACGGAAAGATAATAAAAAATTATGGAAAGTCATCAAAACATCTCACACCTATCCAATCACTACATGAAGCAAACAGCTATTTTATAGGCGTGGGTAGCTATAAAAGTACCCACCTCCCAGTTACACATGGCGTTCCTCAGGGGAGTATACTGGGGCCCACATTATTCCTCGTGTAGAAGGGGAGATTATCTCTTTCGCAGATGACACTTCTTTGGTATTGAAGGTGATAATTGGGAGGGGGTCTTTACTATTGCACAAGATGGGTTTGATAGGGCAAAAGGATGGCTGGAGAGTAATATGCTTACTTTAAACGTAGGTAAAACTAAGTATATTTGTTTCAGCATTGGACAGGCGGGAAATATTTCTTGCGATCGTAAAATTACTTCACACCAATGCCTATTGGAAGATAGTTGCGCAAGTCCATCTCTTGAGCGTGTCAATTCTCTAAAATACCTTTGTGTTACTTTAGATGACAACCTTAACTTTAACGAACATGTTAAAATCCTTTGTAATAGAGAACGAAAATTAGTATATGTCTTCAAAAACCTACGTCAAGTACGTCAAACCCATCATTGCTGAAACAAATATATCAGGCTCTGTGTCAGTCGCTTCTTTCCTACTGTATTTCGACATGGGGGGTATCTGCAGTACCACGCTAAAGGCACTGGAGGTCGCGCAAAGAGCTATTCTAGCATGTTTAAGCCGGTACATTTTCCTACTGTTATACTGTTCCAGTTGTGCGGGGTTCTGACAGTCAGACAGCTATTTTTACTAAGAGTTATCCTGAACGAACACAACAATGTATTGTGTAGTGTTAGTACAGTACTACTCAGTAGTCATGGTAGGTAAAGAAAACACGTCCGTTTCGCTCGAGTTTCCCCACTTAATTATTTTATGATGCTCGCTGCTCGATGCATCGGTTTAAATGCTGACTTAGACTAATAGACAATATACTTACACACTACAACAAACAGTCTTACAATCCACTACTATTACAAAGGCGTCGGAAACATCATGTATGTGATAATCTAACCACATTTATACGCACGTCGTTAAAAAAATTTAAGTTTTCTAGGCCCTTACCTTTATAATAAGATGAATAAAATACTAAATATATACCCCCTGACAAGAAAACAATGTAAACTAAAAGTACACCAATACTTACAGAAGTTAAGCTACGAAGAAACAGAAAAATTATTAATAATACCACAGTAAGAACTGGTTAAAAAAATTGTGGGCGAAGAGAATTTACTGCAGCAAATATAGACTTAATAACACAAATTATAAATAGAGTTTACATAGCTTACTAACAAACAAACTCAATACATACTTACATACAGACACACATAACACTCTCCCACACGCAACAAACACACTCTCATATTACAACAATCCATAAAATAATTTAGAAGTTAAGTTAATGTGTTTGCCCTCTTATAAACTTAAAGCTAATGTATATTTATTAAATTAATGTATAAGATATACTCGTATATTAGTGGCGCCTATTATTGTATAATAAAAAATTACTCGAAGGGAATGGTGGTGATAGCCGAAATACAAGCTATGCCTAGTTCAGTTACAGATGCTAATCTCATTACTTCTGATATTGTTGCCACATTATCATTGTAATATAGTTCCAAGTTTGTGAAATAAAGATATTATATTATATTATCTACTAGAAAGAAAACTTAGTTTCATACTACTTACACTTATACCTACTTTTGAGTTATGATGATATCTTTCAGCCTATTCTTCTGTATAATGAAGTTTTCTTCTGATTCACATAAATAGCAAAAGGGTTATTAAAACTGCTTCAATAATTTCAGTGTATATAAAATTGAATGACCAACTACAAATTCGAGATACAATAGTACCCAGAAACACCATTAAGCTTCATCAATATGTCCTAGAACTCAACGCTAATCAAATAATAACCAAGTAACAAACTAACAAAGAAATATTCTTAAATTAATCCTTTTGGGTGAAATAAGTCAGGTAATTGTTTTCGTCTTAGTAGTACAATAGCTTTCTTAAGAAGTCGATACTTGAAAAACCCATTTCTCAAATCCTATATAATACCAGAGAGGTGACAATGTTTTTTTTTTTTTTATTTGTTTACTTAAAACTGTCAAGAATGTTTTATTGTTTGTTTCTATACCTTGCTAACAACATGAATTAGTTCACAGTTAGAACAATGATTACCTGGACACTTAAGCTCGTAGTGAAATATAATTAATCTTCGAAGTTTCTAAAAGGCGAGTCCAGAGACAATATAGACAAAGCACTTTTAAATTGAAAATTCATAGTCATAAATCCTTATTTGCCTATTATATAAGTGCATAAAGGAATCTTGTCGACTGTTATTGCATTAATCGAGAGTAAAAAGTTATAATTCAGACTTATTGTAGTAATTATTATTTTACAATGCCATTGATGACGTTTAGCCTTAACCAAACTCGTCCGCCATGCTCAAATTATTGACAAAAAAAAAACTAAATAACAAAATTAACAAAATTAATAATATACATAGAATTTTGTTAATTATAATAAAAATGATTATTTTTTATTTATTTATTAGTTTATAATAAGGTTGTGTATTATGTATGTATGTATATATGTATGTATGTATTTATGTGTGTATTCTGCATAACTATTAGTGTGTATGTACTAGCAGGTAAGTTAATCATATAACTGCACCACCTACCCTGTCTCGAGATTCCATTAAATTTATACTTCCTTTAACTGGATTGTCTGGAAGAAATGGCTAAATAGCCATAAGTCCGCCCATTGTACTTCACAGTCTGTAAATGTTTTTTTTAAATGTGTTTATTGTTTAAAATCTAGTTGTGGTGTACAATAAAGTATAAATAAATAAATACTAAATAAATAAATAAAAAACTAAATAACCCATAACCATTTAAATCGGCGTCAAACTTGTCCTTCCATCCAGAGGTGGCGTTACCTAAGTGTGTTTATTTTTAGGTAAGTCTAAAACTGTAACTCTGTGGTTTTAAGCAAAGTTTTGTCTCTCATGAATGGTCTTAATGATTTTCTTAATTTTATTCATAACAATTAATCTGCCGTAGTTAATAATAATGCTCATAAATCAATCAAAATTTTACTAAATATTTAGCGTAAAATATCATATTGTATTTACTTAAGTCAGCGTAAACGTTTTTTCTACCACAGATTATTTTTTTTCTACAGCTTAAAATTACGGAAATAACTTATTAAGCTGTAACATTCAGAAATTATTTACCTATTTACTGGTTAAGGAATTATTAAAATCACTCGAGTAGTTTCAGAGCTAAGCCCCTAAAACCGCAAAGAACAATGGCGAAAAAGTTGTTGATAGAATTCCTAAGCGTCTATAAATGTCTTAATGTCAAATGTAAATAAAATAATTTCTTACGTTTTTTCAATATATTTTTAAGATCTGTGTAAGTCTAGGAAAAATATCATTTTTAATGAAAAGAACATTCGATTATTGTAAAAATGATTTGACATGTCATTGGAATATGAGGTACCTAGCGATAGTTCCGTTGAATGTTGCCACATGGTAATAAATCTTCTCTTAGTAACATAAATGAACTTTTTGCCTTTAAATAAATAATACACTTTACACGTATTATATTGCATCAAGTTACACGATTTATATTGTATAAACCTGAAACATTGTTTTATTACAAAGAATAACGCGTTATTTACTTATTTGCTAAGCCCAATTATTTCATAAATACAATAATAATTCGAGAATGGCAAAGGTAAAATAGTATGATAGCCATGACAACACTTGAAAATCATAACTGTCATAATTGAGCGAAGGACTAGAATCCAGCTTTTAATAAAATATATAATTATAAAAATAATGTACCCGGTCGAGCAGGAATAGTAGAGTACTGTTGTAGTTGTTTAGTTGGAGGAAGGACTGTTGGATGTTGCGCGCATACAATGACTTTGGTATGGTACCTTGGTTGGGCGAGACATCAACAAAATATCACAGCACCGGCAGGGTTTCTGGGTGACATTGTTATTAGGGACGATGTAGAATATACGTAATAAGAAAATAGTGTTGTTTTATTTTATAAACAGGACTTTCTTCTATTAGAAAAAATGAGCAGATACTCTGACTGACTGTAGAGGACCACTGTCTTTATGCCACGCATCTGTATATAAGTGGTTTCTAGAGTTTGCTTTTTAACCTAGAGGCCGCACTTTCATTTTTTGCAGGGAATAACCATTTTGTGTGCCATTGTAAACTGTTTCTTATTTGGTTAAGACCTTGCAGGCTGCTCATCTGATTATCTGATAAAAAGATGATCCCATACTGCAAAGGGCACGATAAGTGGATGGTCCTGGTAACTATCTATGGTGATTATCATTAAAGATAAATCTAATCAGAAGCGTGGTCTAGAAATTCTAAGAGCAGGGTTTATTAGATCTGTTGACATACAGCGCTCATGATTTAAGAAGATGAACATCTTTGTCGATCGTCGATTTTATATCACCTACAGCTAACGTTGATGTACCTACGTAGGAAATACCTAAGGACAGGTAACAAAGAAAATCCCCGAATATGAAATATTTTAGTCCTAAGGTTTAAAACAAGCGTCTAAGAAAAATATTTTTCTTTATTTTATTTTTATTTTATACTTTATTGTACACCACAAATATATTACAAACAAAGCATAAAAATAGTTACAGACAGTGAAGTACAATGGGCGGACTTATGGCTAATTAGCCATTTATTATTTTGCTGTAAGTGCGTCGATAGTCTAAATATATCTACTACAAGGTTTTGTAATCAATCTATCTAGTTATTAAAAATGTAGTTTCTGACTATATTTAACATATATTTGACTAAGTTTTTGATCAGGTACCAACAAGTTGTTGACACATAACCTCTAAATGTTCAACCTGGAATATCTTCAATTCATTACTTCTTTCGGTGGTGCTTCTTTAAGCAAAAGTGATTAGGAATTTAAGTACTATTTTACTACATATTTTTCATTAGTAGACGCTAAAAATTTATGCCAACAAAAATTTGTTAGTGGATCTGCCATTGTCCTTTATATATTAATGCAATTATTGTAATTATAGACACAAAAATAGGAACATTCAAAATAAATTAATAAAAAAAAGGTTTTTTTTTTTAATTCTTGACAAATTTTTTGCTAAACTAAAATATTTCTTTGGTTGTTTGATTTTTTTATTGTCTTTGATTGTTTTGTCAAATAATTTGAATTGTAACTCTCAATGAATTTGCTCGATGAGGTTAATTCACATTGACTTTGGTTGTAATCGTTTGATTTTTGGGAATTCATGAAAAGGTAAAAATATGACGTACAATAAGTAGCTTAAGTAACTTTCTCAATGTTGAAACATTTCAATAATTCTTTCGCTAATTATGTCGAATCTGAATTTTCAATCGTCTAAGATGGACAGATGTACGCCTTCACCTCTAACGTTTCTTAAAAATCTTTTGAAATCTATACGCTATACAGGGATGAAAAATGGCCTATGTTCTTTTCAGAGCCTTGAGCTCGCTTTAAGTTAGAGGTCAAATAATAAATCAGCGCTAAGCAGGCCTATTATAAATACATTGAGTTTTTTTTTTACAGTAAGTAATTTATTATTTAAGTAATTTAAATAAACGATATAAAAAAATGTAATAAAATGAAATTTTTTGTGGCGAAGTATACACACTTACCGAGTGCCAAGTTCGATATTTTTAAACAAGGAACAATAAGTTATATGCTATCTATATGTGACGGTGTCTGTTCGTCATATGTCTAAGACCACACAACCACTTAATCACAAACTCATTTCGCCCACTCCCTCCCGGAGCTCGGTAGCAGAGGTCAAATTGTAATTTAATTAATCTACACGCGGGCAAACTTTTTGCGTTCCGTACTGGATATACTAAACAAAACTAGATGAGGTACAGAGTAATATACAAATATCGTACTTAGGTATATGACTACTCTGTTAATATACTTCACATACATATATTTATAACTAGCTGTGTCCCGCGGTTTCACACGCAATTATTGCTATTAAATATTTTCTTCAAATAACAAAAATCATTTTTAAAAAAATAAACTATAAATAATTTTAAAGAAAGAGTGTGTATGTCTGTCTGTGTGTGTGCAATTCACACGGCGGAAATGAAACTTTTGAAAAGTCGTAGGAAGGTAGGCCGCCGCGATTTATTTTCTCGACGATGACCACAGAAAAATGGGAATCGTGGAAAAGGTCGTAAGGGCCATGCTAAACACGTCGCTTCCAGGGTTTGAGCAGTAATGTTTTCTATCTCATTCTTTCCTATACAATAATGTGTTTTTTTAAGTGAAATTCCTTTACGCGTATGAGGCTAAAATTTTTACGGATGAAACGCAATAATAATAATATTAACGCCACGAAGATATGCAACGTTTTTGTCAAACAACAGAGCCACCTAGGGTGTACTATAGAAACTACAAAGGTTGTTACATTAATATCGATAGTATTATATTGCAAACTAACCAAAGCGCGCTGGAACGGAAATCTAAAGCTTTAGATTTGTATAAATATAAACGAGACTTAAAAATGAGTTTGCCAAAGAAGTGTCACTTCCGACATGTGTACTTTGTACGCACGCTATTTTTTTTATTGTGACGTATTTTCGTTTAACAGAGTTTCAAATCACGACGATTTTAAAGGAACTACATATACACTTCAAAAATTAAATCCCCAAATAAGTAATTTTCCTATTCAAAATCAAATAGCAAGTCAATACTAAAACAATTTGCCTCCTCCACTGATTCTCAACTCGCGCGCCCCGCGGCGACACCTGATTGATAGTAACCATAGTTTATTATCCGCCGAGAATTAAGTTAAAACTCAAGGGTCACTGAGCAAAATCAATGAATCAGACGGGATAAACAAGACTCATCTAACGTTCACACTATAAAAATGTAGATGAAAATTCATTTACAAGTGAGATTGAGAAGCTTGGTGCTAATTAATTTTATTTACATTTTAAATATCGAATTAAAATTAAAAAGTGTATCTTAATAGATGTATATGTACCTATTTGTTTTCGTTTCGTACATACAGCTTAAGTCTTTACTTCCATTCACAAGACAAGAACTTATTATCAACTATAAAAATATATAGGTATATGTATAAGCTACGCCCAATTACGTCAAGCCACTCAAACTGAGCAGTCACGTCTTAATTCGTTCCGTTAGTACTTAAAATTTCTTTGTAACACAATATCTTTATAAGTTAAATTCATTTATACACCTCTAGCCCTTTTTAAACTGTTAATTTTGACAAGTATATTTTATAAAAACAGTGCAGTTAAAGTGATATATTCATCTAAAAGTTAAGTGTTTATTTTGTTGTTATCGCTGTGGGCATATTTTTTAAACTACCTCCATAAAACAACTGTGTGTATCACTTATAAATAGACAGATATTTTCGTCGCTAATTACATAGCAATAGCTGGCTGAAGCTCATGCTTACTTTTGCTTGACTTGGGACTGGTGGTCGAGAGTTCAAATCTCGTTACGCGAAAAAGAAATGAAAAAAATAAAAGATTGCCTTTGTGTATTTTAAGACATGAAAAAGGAAAAAATAGGTAACAGGAAGAGATAGATTAGGAAAAAACAGTAAAAGATAGATTTCTCTTTTTTAACTGTTGAGCGTTGAAGCAGCACGTTGATAGTTTCACAATTGAAAATAACAACCGCGAGCAATGGGTAAGACGTTCTAGTGTTGAAATTTATGGTGTTCCAAGGAAAAAGAATTACTACGTTTCATTCAGTCAATAGCATATCAAGCTAAATTTAAACTGGACACATCGTCAGATATTGATTTCATCACGTCAAGTTGCACCTAAATGAAAGCGACAACAATGAAATAAAACCAATTGTTGTGAACGTTACAAAAGGATGATTTTTTGGCACATATGAGAAAACTGAAACTGAACGCTTATTATATTAGATTAACTTGGATTAATAACAAGATTTACTTCAACGATCATCTTAGTGACTATTATAAGGGCATCATAAAAAAGGTAAAAGGCTTGTTCAAAGAGAAATAATATTCATATGTATGTATGGGTGAAGAACTATACAATAATGGTTAGAATCTCAGACACTAATCCATATTGCTCGTGTTAATGATTCAAACAAAATCAAATAGGAGTTTATTTGTTTACCTTAGGTATTTGTTTTTGTCTATGTTTTTTGTCTATTCTCTTGAAGGGACTTCTCTTCTATTCCATAGTTGTATTGATTCGATTTGTTGTTGTATTATAACCAAAAGTTTTTAACCACCTTCAACTGCTTATTTAATCTTTTGTTGGGAACACACGACTTCAATTTATGACTGGGAGGGAACTATGGTCTCTATATTCTGTTATTAGTTTTCTTTGATTTGTAAAAATTGGTTTTAACATGTCTGATAAAGTGCTTTACAAAGATGGCTTCAAACAATTAATTCTCTATCAGAACGCACGTGGCTTGCGTACGAAGACGAACCCATATGCAATTTGTTGGTCTCTAATTATGATATAATATGCATGACTGAAACACAGCTCTTACCACGTTCGCCATTAAAAAATATGCGGATATCATGAATTTCTAAAAAAGCATCAAAAATTATTCGAACTGTATATTGCTTTATAATTATTTGGGTCAATCAGTTCCATACTGCAACAACAATGGTTTACATTTAAATATAAAAATACTGCATCATAAGTTTTACTAGAAAGCAAAATCGAGTCATTTTTTACAACTATCATTTAAACAACTATTGCTTAGACCGTGTTGTTGCGGTGAGAGACCTGTTTGTTATCCTTGATAATAATATTATGGTCTACTAGATAACTAGATAATCCCGTCTCATGTTTCGTAACTTACTGACCCTTTAGATCATGCAACCCTTTTGAATTTTTTCAGCTGTTGACAATAAGGCCACCTAACATATTTTGTCATTACTTTGTGTTTTACCTAGAAATATTTGTCAAAGTAACAATAAAGTTCATATGTAATAAATCTAGGCACAATAAAATAGCATTGTAAGTTCCACATTAATATACTGAAATATCCTAAGGATCTACTTTACTCATTCCAATAAAATACACAGACATAGATATTCATTAGAAAAACGTACTATCAACACTATAAAACACAAGTACATTTTAATATAAACAAACAAAATTTGTATTAGCCACGAAACGGCTTATAACGAAATACACAAATTCGATTACAATCTAATCAATTCTCGATTGAAAATCGATATCATCATCGATCATTCGGTACGTAATAAACGGTAGCTACTCGAATCCATTCGCATCAAGTGTTAAGTTTAGTGCAATGACCCGGGAGCCGACCCGGGGAGTGTATTTACAATTAAAACTAACCATTCATGATACGACTGTCAAATATAACGTATATTATATACTATATATATATTTATAATAATAAATTATATATTAAAATCAAGACTATATATTATAGATTTTTATCCAAGGCAAAGTTTTAAGTTCAGCGGCGAACCTTACACTGTGCGTATCTGTACATAGCACCAAGTTATTTAAAGTGTATTTGAATATACAAACAGTACACAATCGTACTGTTTATATATTACTGCTCAGCGTTAGATACTCCACAATCTTACTGCCTGATAAAGAGCACTATACACACAATTTTGGTAGGAATTGGCAAAAAATAACGCCACCACTGAAGAGATTTTAGTGATGCTATGATTTTCCGGCTTAACTATTTAATCTATTTGCTCCACAATAACGTAGTCTATGAAGACCAAGGTTTTTTACATTACTACTATACTAAATGGTATTAAGGTACTGTTGAATTTTAGCTTCTGCAATTCCACCCAACCGACTCTTGAAATCTTAAATTTATTTTTAGGTTTGGTTTTCATTTTTCAGTCTAAACATTAGAAATTTTTTAGACTTCGGAAACAATAATGAAACTGGTTTTCTACGACAATTCTACGTCCAAGAGAGACTGTAGTAGATTGAACAGGCCTCTTTACAAGAAATACTTACGCTTAGGTATTTGATGTTTAGGATATGATAACTTAATATTTTATTGAATTATAATTATTAAAACTACTTGCTACACTTTAAAATATTGTTCAGTTTAGAATTAGGTGGTATTAGGAATGGTGTTTACCTTATGAAGTTCACAATTATTTTACTCTAGACTTCTACTAGACTATTGAAACTAACTGAACTAAATTGATTTGTTTATAATCAAATCTGGACAAAGGAATGAATCATCTCACACTCTTTCCTCGCTTTGTTTCGAAGATAGTAAGTACGTGCATAGTATATTTATTTTACTACTAACGTCTAGCCGGTCGATGTATATATTAATCAGTGTATATATGTAGGTATAATATTACTTTTCTATAACTATTGTTTTATATTCTCATTGTAAGCTTATACCCTTTCTTATGAGAAAAAAATGTCTTAAAACCGAAACTGATAATCTGTTCCCTGCAAATGTTTTATTTTTATATAACTAAGTCGGCAAATAAGCGTACGGCTTGCCTGATGGTAAGCAAAGATGTCTGCAACGCCAGAAATATCGCAAGCGTGTTGCCAACCCTATCCCCAATTTCCCCAGCAGCTCTGGTCACTTCATTCACTAAAAGGAACACAATACTGCTTGAAAGCAGTATTATTTAGCTGTATCTTCTGTAAGGTACGAGGTACTACCCCAGTCGGGCTGCTCCATATTTTAAGCAGGAAATTCCCTGCTCTGCTTACCTCAGTTATTTGAAATAATTAGCTATTATCAGGTGTTCAGTATAGCAACTAAGACTGATGACTTTACATATTGTTCACATTATGGAGTCATCTACGAAGATTAAGACTTGGCCCAGAAACAAATATTTCTATAAATACAAACACTCGCTGCGTGCAAGAAAAGTCGATTACGGTAATGTTAATGGAATATCATCACTAACGGACCACTAGAACGGTCGTCTTTAGTGTGCAGCATAAAAAAAATCTGCTCTTAATCCAGTAGTCAGACAAATAAGTAACGCTATTATCGTTGCTACAATATTGAGATCGAAGCCGGACGGCGGTCACCCCGAAATGGATATCACAAAAACATCACAATATATTTTTAAAAGTCGGCCCCGTAAACAAATACGAACGATTTATGCTCTAGTGCATATCCATTACACGCACAATGTTTAAATCCAGATTAAAACCTCCTTGTCGGCTGGAAACTTATGCTTTGCCGCCATTAAAGAAAAAATATGGCGCCCCATTCTTAAAAATTTTAGTCTGTATTACTAATACAGGTAACAGTAAAAATAAAAAGATTTTTAAACTATAGCTAGAAAAACACTGACTTGAGAAATTTTAAAAGAATTTAGAAACGGTAGTTTACATAATAACGGCTTTAAATTTTTAAGTTTAATTGCATTAAAGGCCAATCGTCTACGACTCTGAAGTAATACACACATTCATTGTTAAATAATGTTATGTGTGCATTCTAAGTATTTGTTTGATCACATGACATCGTCAGTTTTTCAATGTTATAATCTTACTTCCTGGAGTAGATTTCATTGAGTGTATTTCGAGAATCTAATTAATGTACTGTGTCCTGCAGTCCTCTGTCCTGTAGTTTTTCTAGAACGCTATGATAATGATTTTCAAACATTAAACTAATAATTACTTTCAAGGGGTTAAGGTGCCAGCAATACCTTCAGGTACATCTATTCTAATGGTTTTTTCCAGAACACTATAATACGAAGATTTTCACTCGGTAAGGTAGGGTTAGTTTTTTAGGTAATTTTGTTTTTTAATTTAGTTACTAAGTAAATTTAGTTTCAAGACGTTAAAGTGCCGGGAATTCTCTAATATTTCAGGTGTCCACGAGCATTAATGACTTCTTCAGGTGGCTTCCTTTACTCCCTTTTTTTATAAAGGTTTTATTTCTAAAATCATGCTAAGAAACTTGTTACAATACATCTACGTAACATGTTACACATGGTTTGTTTTGCATTTTACGAATTCACAAACAAAACCTTATCCACACGTCTGCTTCATCTTGATTGTTTACTTAAAGCCTTAGAGATGCGTTCTCCAAATTTATTACTGTTCGATGAATCTGAATCGTCTTCTTTTAGCGGATGCAAGTAAAACGCATTCTCTGCGGAGATTTTATATAACACTTTATTGTGTGGACCAAGATGAGGAATTATGTTAAAAAAAATCCATGTTTGTGTTTGTAATGTGACGATGTGTGTGACGCGATTAAACTTTTTTTGGAGACTGTACATACCCTCGTGTTCAATAGTTTTAAAATTTACTTTTTTATATAATAAAATATAAAGATGTAGTAACATCACATCTGTATTTAATAAAGTTTAAGTTAGTTTATTAGTTTGAACTCGTTTTGTTCCTTACAACATTCTAAGCAACTTAAAAAGAGGAAAGACATATTCTACATCCAGTTATTTTTTTAATAAAATTAAATATTTTTTACTGCCTCAATTTATTTTGCCTTATCTTATTTCGTCCTGAAGGAATGCAGTGTATGAGGTAACTGTATGAGGTTCTCTATAAATTATAAAATAAAAATGTGAACTTAAAACTGACGGAGCAAATCAGTCTTAAAACCAGAGCCCTCTAAAATATTTATATTTATATTTATTCGTTTACAAAAAGCAATTTAGTCCTATCATTCGTATATGACAAACTTTGCAACAATGCAGCAAATAAAATCGACTCACGTCCTGGGAGGTTTCGGCGCTTTGAAGGATAATCTTGGCATTATCCAGCCTTTGATACATCGATGCCGACTGAACTGGAATGTTTTCTGGTATCAAGTAAAGTATTATAATTTTAACTAGCAATAGTTCACCTAACATCGTAAGGTCATTGTAAGATGTTGTAAGATCTTACATTATGTGTGTTGAGGGGTGTAATATTTATATTTTATAGCATATACACACGGTCGTCTGTTCCAAAATTAAGCAACTTAATGCTTGTGTTATAGGTGACAGTCGACTGGTATAGTTACTTTTTTTTTTTTCGATATACATATGATAAAAAAGTGTGTGTGTCAGCTGCGACGCACGACTGGAGTTTACTACTTCAGATCGATTATCTAAATAGGCATTAAAAAAGCTTACTAATCTAAGAAAAAGATTAATACTATATCAAATGGTAAATTAACGAATCAAATAACGCCATCTATAGATGATATAGATAGATATTTACAAGAATTGAAAATGAAATGTAGAGCTAACGTTGAGTTGTTATTGTTTATGGATAAATTGTATTTTTCTTTATTTCTATCTCTTTGTAAATTGTAATATGTATGAAACTTTGTTATTAAAAGTTTTTTACATTTATATAAATTTGAAATAAATAAAATAATTACTTCTTAGATGAAACTGTCCTTAACCACGCCGTAGCAACTTGTATATAAAACAACACTCAGCAAATAATTGTAATCGTTTTTGTAAAATCTGTATTAGTATGTTTTGTAAGTTTTCCTATAAAATAAATAAATAAATAAATAAATTTCGTTTTTTAAAGTATTCTTTTATTAAATTTATTTATTTTTTAAATATTTTATTGAACACTAAAAATAATATTCAAGAAAATAACACTACTAACAAAAATGCAAAGATCACTTATAGTGACAACCTTTCACTTATAGTATCATCATCACCTATCTCCTTATATCACTTATAGTATCAATAGAGAAAATATTTAAAACATAATTATACAATAAAATAATATGATAGTTTATTGTTCAAAGTACATATTACATACATTCCTAGTATATAAAATAAATCTTATATAAAAAATTCTCGTGTCACATTGTTAGTTAACATACTCCTCCGAAACGGCTGAACCGATTTTTATGAAATTTTATGTGCATATCAGGTAGGTCTGAAAATCGGCCAACATCTACTTTTCATACCCCTTAGTATTAAGGGGTTTATATGGCAAAACAACGTTTGCGGGGTCAGCTAGTATTATACCTATAAAGTTTTATATTTACATTCAATTTTTTTTTCTTATAATTATATTATTTTACTTCAGGTTTACCACAAACAAAAATATACCCGTTATAACAAGAACACACATCGGTCAATTTCAAAAAGAAATTTCCTCTCAAATAGCAACAAAACGAAATGCTTGTGATTCATTTTTCACAAAGCATCATTCATTGAATGTAGTAATGTGAGCCTAATTATCAATTGAAAATCTTGTAACGAGTGCTGGAGAGCTTTCGGTAACGCACTTTCGGTGATATAAAAGACTCGGCGCGTTTGATCAGCGCAGTACACAATGTATCCTTCCAACAAAAAGTTTTATTTAACGATTATTTTTATTTAACCGACTTCAAAAAAGGAGGAAGTTACTTAATTCGGCCGTGTATATATATATATATATATACCAAGTTATCCCTGAACATACCCCCGAACATATATTTATGTATTTTTTTTAATGAATGTTCGGGGATAACTTCGTCGGTCAGGACGTCGGCTAGTGCGTTTATTAATTTTTTTCGTTTCTGAACTTCATAACACACCTTTTTTTCGTGTTTCTATCATTTATTTTTAATTTTCTTGTATTACTAACTACTATTATAATCATTATTGTAAATTGTTCCCAAGTTTAAAAAAAATCCGTTGTATACATCCCAATAAATTTGCAAGAATTCTGTCTAGTTGCTTAACGCTCAACGTACTTTTGAATTACCTTGGACGGTTACGGGACGATATCTGCAAAGCAATATTCCTTTCATTATCAGGTTGTCTGGAAGAGATTGCGTTTTAGCAATAAGATCGTCTGGTTGTACAATTTATTACTTCTTTGTTCTTTGTTAAAATGTGTAATAAAGTATATTTTTATTATTAATATAGATAATATTATTATCCATTTGGTTTGTTGATATATTTCAAGCACATTCCATACGGGACGGACAGACGGGTCGGGTCGGAACAGCGTGACGGGAGCTTCACGTTAGACCTCACTGTCATTAAGACTACTGGACAGGGTACTGACGGCAGGAAAATTTATTGTGATACTTTTGAAGTTTACACCTTAAGACCTACGATATAAAAACGGGGAGTGAAAACGTGTGAAACAGTAATCAGTTACCTACAGTTAACTGAGGTAGGGCACAGCATTAAATGTCCTGATCAAAATATGGAGCAGCCCGACTAGTGTATTAATTACCTCGACCTTACAGAATACTACAGTTAAATAATACTGCTTTCAAGCAGTATTGTGTTATTGTTGGTGAGTAAGGTGACCAGAGCTCCTGGGGAGATTGGAGATAAGATCGGCAACGCACTTGCGATGCTTCTGTTGTTGCAGGCGTCTATAAGTTACAATAATCTCTTACCATCAGGTGAGCTGTATGCTCGCTTGCCGACCTAGTTATATAAAAAAGCAGTTGGTAGCAGCGATACCTTTCTTAACTTACCTATTGTAAATATCACGGTAATCTTTTTAAAACTCCAGTTGCGTGTCAACACTTACATAACAACTTTTTAAAACCTCAAAACAAGGCCTTACCCACGTCCTTGAAACAAAACTTGCCATCTCAACTTTGATGATCAAATTAGTATTTCTCCTATAATACGGTAGAGAGAGTGAGTGAAGGTATAGAGTTTTTCCATTATTCATTTGTATTACCGGTTACCGTAGTTTACCGATACCGGACGCCTGCATTACGAGGATCGTTGCAAGCGCGTTACATATAGTAACGTAAGTTTAAAAAAAACATTTGTTTTAAATAGCTAAAATATACTTTAACACTGATTATTAACGTTTAGAATGATTAAAATTATTTTGTGTACTTTTTTTAATTAATTACAAAAAAAACTCAAAATACGTGTAAGTAAAAATTGACAATATACTTATATTATGTTTTTGGAAAGCTAAAAAGCTAGAAAAAAATTTAAGACAAAAAAATCTTTTTGTTTTTGCGTTTTGTATGTTTTTGACGACGGTACCTGCGCAAGCACAGCTCCGGGTGCCCAGAAGCCGCGTCCGACGTGCGCAGCGTGAGGCCAATCTGTGAGATCTCACTGTCTTCCCTACAATCACTTCCCTGCAACTTGATCAACTAAATAAACTTCGTGATAACATCTTCTATAATATGCTTTTTATTTTATCTTATGATTTACATTCATCAGAATATACGTTCTCTCATTTATCTCCAGTAACATTACATTTCATTAATTAAAGTATAGGTATTCAGTGATTTCAGCTCAATGACCTTTGTCTGTATCTGTAATGTCTAGGCAAGACTTTGATACAAATACTGTAATTTTCTGTTCGAATACAGCCTCGACGAAAGATCAGTAAGAAAAAAAAAACTTTAAATCCTCAGAAAATGTTTTTAAAAATTAATATGTCCATTGAGCATTGAGAATTTTATAGGCAGTAAATTATAAATTTATTAGGCCCTTTAAATATTTTGTTCAGCAGCAATTTTTTTTAATATTTAAATTTTTTGTGCTTTAATAACAACAACATTATTGTCTTCTTCTTAATTGATTTTTAAAGTTCCTTTTTTGCTTTTTAAAGGCTGTGTAGTGAAAACTTTTAAACATTAAACAAATTGCACCGGTTGTCTAGTCATTAAATGTAATTTATTTTTAGGAAAGAAATCGAATTAGTTATTTTTAAAAGAAATAAAAGAATGTAGTTAACATCTTTTATTTACATTTTTTTCTAAACTAGACAGTCATCAACAATATAATTTCATAACGTATTTATTTATTATATTCGTAATATATATTAAAACAAAACAATTGTACATTTTCCTCTAATTCGTATGTTTCATTACAAAAAAATTCCATGATCACTAAGTATTTCTTTTCCTACTCTTTCTTCTCTGTATTTTCTATCGTTGGTTTATCCACTCTTTTCTTTAGTTCTTCGATTTGTTGTTTGGCTTTTTGAGTAAAGTATCCTTCTTCGTGCATAATTTGAGGATGAACAAAGCCGGGCATTTTCACAGACTCTATTTGCTCCTCTTTCGGCGGTTTCTTCCCTGGACCTTCTGTGTACAACCTGAAGTTTTGCCTAAATCTTAACGATCCTTTTCGAACTAAACATCCTTTTCCATAATTTCTGTTAAGTATGTTAGTTATTGATATGTGCTTAAATAATTTAACCATTTCATATTTATTCATAGTTAATTTTTTACTTTATTACATATTTTAATTTTAGAGTAGAAAATCTGTTGTGTTATATGGTTATGACTTATAAAGTCATTTCATTAAAGTGACATTAAAAATACAGATGACAGACGAATTAATACAGTTTCATAACCAAAAAGTATAAATATGGCAGAGAAAATATACCGTGTAGGCCTTTATATCACTGTAGCTGTTTGTGCTCACTATGGTAATTCTCATAAGCCACGCATTTAATTTTTTTTATAATTTAAAATAGTTCATTCACTTTTATTATTATATTATTATTATTATTCATTCACTTTTTTATTTATTTTATTTTATTGTACACATTCGATGATTCAGCCTGTAACATCAGGACATAGGCCTCTTTCTCCACGTAGTAGACGGATTAGAGCTTAATCCACCATGCTGCCACACTGCGGGTATCTAATATTTATATCGCATCTATCTGTAAATATTAAACTCTAAGTTATGAATAGTGAATATATTTTATATTGTAAGATTATAAAATAAATTTGTAATTTGTTAACTGAATTTTCATCCAAGAAATAAGTTATTGTTGTTTTGACCGACTTCAATAACGGAGGAGTTTCTCAATTTCATTTTTTTTTTGTTCGCTAGAATTATTATTTATTTATTTAAAGTCGCTTGTAACGTTTAGGGTTATAAGCGACTACACAGTATTAACATTTTACAGTAATTAAATTAAAGTATAATAGTTGGTTAATCTTAAAAATTTTATAGTATATAGTTTTATTAGTATTTTTATACTCTCTTTTAATGTCTTACGAACATTATAATTATTTTTCAGCAATATTTTATTTTGATTTTTATCTTTATATTTAAATTATCCAGCAGAAACTAATTAAACAGCCACATTTTTCAATTTTTATTTTCCAACAATACTCTGCAGTTCTCTGCAATGAAACATTTGTCTAGATTTGGTAAGCCTTTTTATATATCTACTTTTCTTCCTTCTGCGATAGTTCACCTGCTTTGCCTTCTTTAAGCTTCTTCTTCAACTTCTCTAACTGCTCCCTCTGCTTATTAAAGAAGAATTGCTCTTCTTGAGCAGCTCCGTACTGACCCAAGCCACCTCCAGATTCCCTCACACTACCACCAGCGCCGCCTCCCCTACCTGCACCGCTACCCGGCGTTCCAGCAGGGTTCTCATAACTCTTATTTCTTAATGACAGTTTGTTGTAACTTTCCTTGCATTTTCTTTGTAATATTCTGGGAATGATAGTACATGTTCTAAGCGTTTTGATGTCCTGGATTACAATATTGTTGATTCTATGTCGAAATGGGTAAATAAAAATGTTAATGCACATATTTTTAGTCTAATTTGACAAGCGCTATTTGACTGTTGAAAGCGCTTTAGGCATATGTAGATGTTTTTTAAAATAATAAATGGCTGGTTAAATTTTACTTGATGACTGTTGGAGGTTGTATAACATATTGTAACACTTTTTCATAAAGTAATATAAGGACGGGATAGATATTATACTGATAACAATTATCTAAAATAAATAAATAAATGCGATTAAGATACTCACACGGTCGTTTGTTTCTAAGTTTGGAATGCATGTTTTAGATAGAAGTCGGTTGGTATAACTACATTCATTTCTGAAACAAATGTAACACTCTGGACGGGAAGCGAAGCAACAACATGGAGCAGAAAGCCCAACTGCGAACTACACCAACGAGCTAGTTTGTTAGGCAAAAAACACTAATAATTGCATTTGTAATAATATTCAAACAAGTTTAAAATAAAATTTCAATTTCAGTAAATAAATAAAAATTATATAACATCAATTACTTGTTCGTATTTAGCATATCTGCTTCATTAAAAAAAGTTTTTATTACAATTCAGCGTTACAAATGAATTACCTTTGCAAGAAGTTAATAATTAAATTTTCTTCAGTTAATTGAATAATTTGTACTAATTACTGTTTTTTTATTTATAAATATGACTCAAATAAGTAATCTAAAACAGTAGTAATGGTGTTAGTTGTAGGATATTTTTAAGCCATGGATTTATTAAAGGTGAGTGAGGTAACAACCACCTAATATGTATCTATGTTTTAATCTTGTCTCTTACGATCTTGCATTTCCGAATTATTAATAATAATATAATTATCATATTTGCATTTAACTATATTTTCGATGTAGAAAACCATAAATGCTAAAGTTTGTGAAGATATATGAACATTTGTTACTTTTCACACAAAACTATTGGGATTCGTCATTTCAGCTTATCGCAGTCCACAGCTGGACATAGGCCTCTCTCAGTTCGCGCCAAACATAGCGGTACTCTGGGATGAGAACTATTAGGATTATTGAATCGAAATTTAGTATGTAAAGTGTTGGTGATTGAGAATAACATATAGGCTACATTCGATGTCGGAAATTAGTCGGATGAAACCGCGAGTCGCATTAGAACCTTCAAATCTGATTCTAAAAATATCGATAACAATTTACAAATACTAAATTAAAGTTTGAACGTTAGGTTTCGTTCATATTTAATATGAACGTTCAAACTTTAGTTTAGTATTTATAATTGTAGTTTGGCATTTAAAAAAACCTACTTATCGAAAAGTCGAGTTGGCGTAGTATAAATTGTTGCTGTCGATTTGAAATATTTATATGATGACTTGTTGAACTTAATTTTTTTTTTATAACAAAATACACTATTTCTATTTTTCACATTTCGTATTGCGATTTGTGTTACTTCGTGTATCAATAAACAAATAAATATCGTAACTTACTAAATCGTGTTTCTTTTTTACAGATATTTTTACTAACTTTTATGTTACTGTTGGGATGCATACGGTAATAATATTTTTTGTTTTTTAATTAAACTGTGTAATGTCAAATTATGTACGTTAAAATACTTTGAAAAAAAAACTGACGTATAGAAGAGAGCCCCTCCATATTTACTACTATCATTACCATATACTATATCAATTACTATTAAGTAAACTATACCCATATGTATAGATACTTACAATTCTAATAGTATGAAGAAATAACAGATACAAAAATCAAACATGTGTTTTTTTGTCTGTGTGTCGAAATCTTGTCACATCGAAATTATGGATAGGGCGAATGAACGTTGGTATGATTTGAATTCATACTTAGCATAAAATATATTTCAGTTTCCTTAAAATAAAAGATAAAAATCAAAACGGATAATTGTGAGCGAAGATGCGGTATTAGCTTGTATATGTGTAATTAATATGTTTTAACTTACAAAGGTTACTACTAAGTATAGGGTAGAAGCCTTTATAGTAGGACTTTAATTCATAAAATGCAAATGAATAAAATAATAATTAATGCTTCTGACTACCACTTCTGAATGCCACTGAAGTGGACCGATTGCTACGTGCTACTTTGAGACAAGGAGGAGACACAGTAAGACTAGCAGCTAGTCAAGGAATAATTATTATTTGTTATTTTAGTTTAAGAACTATTATTAAATTACATTATTAACTTATTTATAAAATTACAAGCATACATAATACGTATCTCGAAATTGAACCTACGACCGTCGATTAAATGAACTTTCGACTTTGTTAATTTTAAACTCCATATCTGTTATTAGAAATGTTTTCATTGTGAACTTACGATTTTATCTTATATTTCTGTTCACAGAGAATCTAAAACAACAGAAGAACATAATACAATTAAATATGAGAAAGAAAAAATCGCAGCTCAATCATTTACCTGCCCTTGTTTTCCCAAAAATCTCCAAGGAAAACGTCTTTCAGACTTCATCGCACCAATTGACATTAATCAAAAAAGATTAATTGTTTATATATATAAAACTAACAACAATGATTTTATAACATATGTCCCGAATAAAGAGAAACAAAGAGTATTCCCAGATCTGACATATGACGAAGGTGACAATTTAAGATATCTTAACACGGAAAAAGTAATTGACTTGTATAACATTAATTCTGAACTTACTATAAATAGTTTTGCTAAAGAAGTTAAGAAAAAAGAAAGCATAGACGGAATTTTACAGCCAGATGTTCATTTACCCTCTCGTAATCCAAATGACTTATGGGCAACAATACCCCATGATATTTTTGAAACAAATCACTATGATGATGATATGATAATAGATCAAGCTGCAATAATGGAATTTTTAAAAAAGTATCCGAGTACAAGCGATTTAATTTTCCCCGGAGATTTACTTGTGGTCCCATCAGCGCCTACTCAGATCAGTACATCAGAAACAGGTAAATATTATCCAAGTAACAGCGATTTTCCTTTACAAGGAGACTTAGGTATGTACTCATCAGCTCCTGCACAAATTAGTGAATCAGATACAAGTATAAATTATCCAAGCTTAAGCGATTTTCTTACACATGGTGACTTAAATACCTGGCAATGGCCATCTGGGCAAATCACTGAATCAGAAATAAATACAAATCATCAAATTATCAGTGATTCATCACTACATAAGGATCTGAATGTATTTCCTCCAACGGTAGAGCAAATTGCTGTACCAGAAATAAATATCAATCAACCTAGTACCAGTGATTCGTTACTACAGAAGGAATTAAAAATGTCCCCTTCAGCAGCTGGGAAAATCAAAGTACCAGTAATAAAAATAAATCAACCAAGTATCAGTGACTTGCCTTCTATTCAAGGTCTACCTGTAGTCCCATTAAAATCCGAGCATTCTTATGCACCCCAAACAAGTGAAAAATATCCAGATATTAGTAACTTGCCTTTACATGACGATCTGACTGTAATTACAATACCTCATGATTATAATACTATAAAAAAAATTGAGCAGTGGTTTGAAGGAAACAAAAACTTTGTCGGTAACATAGACCTTCCGTTCTTACAAACAATTAACCAAGGTCAATTTATCATTATGTTGTTAAAAACTTTACATGAAAATGGAATAAACTTGTCCAAAGCTGGTGATCTAATAGATTGGAACGGCAATACTCTAGATATGTCGAAGCTAAAACTTATGCCCGTTATTTTGGGAGATAGTGTTGATTTAAACTATCTACTTGGTCAAAATAAATGTTTTACGCCTTTCGACTTATCGTTTTTGCAAGGAATTCTCGTTACTCTAACATATCCACCAAGAATTTTGGGTGTCATACCTCTTGGAAAGATACTCGAACAAACAGCACAGCACACTAACCATTTGTGTTATTCAGAGTCAAATAAACAAACGCCAAGATGCGGAGGAGGTTCGTGTCAAATAAATACAGTGATGGATCAGAATGAGGTTATAGCTAAAGAATCAAGTAGTGATAGAAGATGCGGAGGAGGTTCATGTCAAATAAAAACAGCGACGGATCAGAATGAGGATAAAGCTATGGAATCAAGTAGTGATAGAAGATGCGGAGGAGGTTCATGTCAAATAAAAACAGTAACAGAACAAAATGAGGATATAGCTAAGGGATCAAGTAGTGATAGAAGATGCGGAGGAGGTGTATGTCAAATAAAAACAGGAACATTTCAGAATGAGGATATAGCTAAGGAATCAAGTGGTAATAGAAGATGCGGAGGAGGGTCATGTCAAATAAAAACAGCAACGGACCTGAATGAGGATATAGCTAAGGAATCAAGTAGTGATAGTCTTGGACTAGAAGCAAACTTAAATTTAATATTAAAAAGTAGCGATGTTCTTGATTCAACGCTTTCTCGCGGATCTATTAAAGAAATCAAAAACACTAAGCCCGTAAAAGACTTTAGTGAAGATGATATACTGGGCTTAAGAATTATTGGTGGACATCCAGCAACAAGCAGTGGCACTCCTGTCACCAGCAAGGGACGATCTGCTTATGTTTAAATTAATAAAGTAGATTTAACATTGTATCGTTATAAATTCTATAAAAATAAACTATTTAAAAAAAATTCAATCTTTCAGTTTTAGGTAATTAGTAACTAAAAAAATGTGATTTAGATTAGTGCATCAACAGTCCTCATTTTTTTTTATTAAATTATGAGGAAAATACTCTGTTTTTAACCGACTTCAAAAAAGGAGGAGGTTTTCAATTCAACTGTATTTTTTTTTTATGTTACCTTAGAGCTTTTTAATGTGTGAACCGATTTCGGTGACTCTTTTTTTAATCGAAAGATGCTAGGTGTCATGTACTTTTAAGTACTTTTTAAATAATATATAATAATGCGTATTTGCTCACTAATATACTTACTAGTGGCCGTGAGTTGAATCTCTGAACATGAAGAATGTTTTGTAGGTCATACTATCCTAAATACTTAGTTATATATTTGGCCCTGCCTATGGAGAAATTCTCATAAACATGGACAAATGCAGACCAAATCCTCATACCGAGTTATGAAGGTCTATGAGATCTCATCACATATTCTCATCTTACTACTTTACTTTTACGATTTTTTTTTACATAGGGATGATCTTGGCATATGATTGTGTTCCATAATTTTCCAAACCCCGACCTAAGTTCACATTCAACGACAAATTGCGACCTACTCATTTATCCATACAATAGTTTAAATAAAGAATTTGAAACTATTAAAAAATTTAAATAAAATTTATACAATGTATGAACATAAAATGTATGTAATGGATACATACATAAAATTGTGTTGCTTTTCTTTTACTTCAGGAATATGTCAATCACTTAATAAAAGAAAATTTAATATTTGCTTACGACTAGTATCTGATAAGTCATTCCATATCGTAACATATCTAATCTAATTGGTTTAAATTGCTCCACTCTCGATAAACCTTAAGCTTAAAGCCTAAACCTAAAGCTTATGGCAAAAAATTTGCTTGACGGACCGGTTCATCCTTGCCTTTACTAGTATAACAAAATTATGTATATATGTGTAACATAAGCGCTGGCGTCGTGCGCCATCTATTTGCTATACTTAGAACAACGTCACTATGTAGAGACGACATCTGTTGATAAAATTTCATACTATGTCACGAGGTGAAGTTTTAGGAATGATATGTAAGTACTTACGCCTTAGTTACAAGAATAAATCAGAGATGTCACTTGTAAACTTAGTACAATCATTTATAAACTATAAATAGATGGCGCTTATATTGTTGTAGTTAAATTTTTATAAGATTCTTAAGATGAGTGAAGCAAGAACAAGTTTATACGTCTATATTATGAAACAATTACTATTCCAAGAAATGTAATGACCGTATTAATAAAAAAATATAACTTAGTGAATTACATTATATAGTTCGATGAGTAAAAAATCAAGTCAAACTAGTCAAGTCTCGAGTCTCGACAGTCGACTTCTCGAGTTCAGTCAGTCGCAGTCAGTGACCGAGTCGAATCGTAGTTGGAGCGTCGCTCCTTGACGCTAAATATATCGCTATCGAAACATTAGTTTTAAAAAAACAACAGCACTGGATTTGTGACAAGAATGAAATGACTTTCAAAACAAAAAATAACTAAGCTATGGTGACATACGCGATGTTTTACAATAATGTTATTTAAATTAAGTTAATTCGATTATTTGCTGTGATTTCGCGGTATTTACGTTGTCCTGTTGTTTGTGAAAGAAACATAAACAGTGTAACTATGAAAGGATGTTTTTAGTGATTATTGACCAAATTTCCGTGTTAATAGAGTATTGAAAGTTGATGGGATTGCATTACTGGTAAGCATTGTAGCATTTACCTAAAATAAGGTGGTCAGTATTACTTAAAATAACTTGAAAGCTTAAGTTGCTGTTAAGTTCATATGTTGATATTGGTCTATTTATACCGAGCATCCCTTGAGAATGTTCCAAATGATTGTTTATTTATTATCTTTACAGCTTAATATACAGTCGACATTAAATTTTTACCAATTATAAAGATTTTTATACGGATTTAGTTATTGTCTCTTTAACATTTTTTTTATAACTTAATAAAATAATGAGGCTTAAAATTAGTTAGGAATATATTTATTGAATGAATAAAAAATAAACATGGACCATAAGCAACTTGCACAATTTAACCCACTAGTAATGATACGGTTTCGTTTTGCAATATTTTTCGCCCCAACGGCCTTGGACGCCTGATCTGTGCTGAGATATATTTATTGATAAATATTCAAAACGTACAATACAACAAACTTTGTAAGGTAAGGTAGATTTTAAATCAATACTAGTTGTGCCCCCGCGGTTTCGCCCGCTTTAGTTTAAAAAACAATAATAGCCTAACCTAACCTAACCTAACCTACCCTACCTTTCGCGATAAATCGGCTATCACAAAAATATTTTTTCAATTCGAACCAGTAGTGTGCCTGAGCTAGCACGTTCAAACAAACAAACAAACTTTTCAGCTTTATAATATTAGTATAGATTTAATGAAAATACTACCGGCTTAACAATGTTCGCATTTTAATTATCATAAATAATTAATAATAAATATTATTTAATAACTATTTTCGTTATAACTATTTAGGTACCAAACGGCTATATTTTTGTTAAAAATATTTCGTTTTTTAACGATTGCAGGTTTTCTCCTATAAAACTTTTTGTGATTTTTTAAACAATAAGCACGCAAAGAGTTTAGAACCGAACATACAAATTTTAAAATACGAATGAATTTTTAATTGAGTATAATATTTTATAAAATATTAAAAAAAAATGAATTCTGTGCACATTTTTTGATATAAATTTTAACTCGATATTAACAAAATTCAAACCTTTGTGAAAACAAATGAAAGTTTACCCGCCCTAAGATCAATCACCTCAAACAATTGTGGCAACAGAGCTGAATGAACCAGGTATATTATTTCTCACGATTTTTTTTTTACTTTCCATCATAATAAATACATTTTGAGACAATTACTCCGAATCTTTGTCTTTTTGTTTCGAATATACGTAATAACTGTTTTTTTAGCTTAGGATGTTTTTACTGGTCATATTTTTAACCGACTTCAGAAGAAAGAGTTTCCTAATTCGACTACATTTTTTGTGTTCCGAATTTGATGATTCTTTTTTATTTGAAAGCTGGTACTTGTAGTGTGGTCCCATTGCTTGAGCAACATCTGACAAGTCGTTTTGGAGTAATACCTAACAATGTGTATTAACGACCGCTCTGGTGTAATGGTGCTTAACACCGACGTTCGCGAGTTCGATTCCCGCTCGGAGTGGATATTTGTGTTTATACAAATATTTATTTCCGGTCTGGTTGTTAGTTCTTATGGGTCTCCCAACCGTACCTCGTAGAGCACGTTAAACTGTCGGTCCCAGTTGTTATCATGTACACCTGATAGCGATCTTTACTCATAGTAATATATCCGCCAATCTGCATTGGAGCAGCGTGGCGGATTAAGCTCGATCCTTCTCCAACTGTACAACAAATACTTTTTAGATGATTAATAATACATAGGTAACTTAAATGATCCTGTATAAATAAAATTCTATTAATAATTATTATATTAATCGCAGTCCTCATTTGTCCGTGGTATCTTGTTTACTATAGTAAATAATTTATTAGTGCAATAAATGTGTGGATAACTCGACAAACGATTGAGTAATAATTAATCAATGAAGTTATATAAAATCAGTTATTAAAATAAAATTAAAATATATATTTTTAATTTGTACGATTTTATGAATACAACAATTTTGTTGAAATTCAATTTAATTTTGAAGTTGAACAATGTCATAAAAATTGTTTTCATATTTTAAAGTGCTTTTTTTTACAATTCGTTGTTAAATGAAAATTTATGCAAATTTTATAACTACTAAATTCTAACTGTAAAAAAAAGGCAAAGATAGGGTTGGCGCGCACTTGCAATGCACCGGGTGTCGCAGCCGTCCATAGACTACGGAAGTCGCAGCAGATGGAACATATACCTATACCCTGGTTTGTTATTTTTTTTTGTGTATATAACTAAGTCAAGGCAAACAAGCGTACGGCTCACCTGATGGTAAGTGATTACCGCACCTTATTGACGTCTGCAACAACAGAAGCATCGCAAACGCGTTGAAGACTCTACCGCCAATTCCCCCCAGGAGTCTTAGTCAGTCCAATCACCTTACTCACCAACAGGTACACGGCACTGCTTGAAAGCAGTATTGTTTATCTGTGATCTTCTGTAAGTTCGAGGTACTACCCCAGTCGAGCTGCTCCATATTTTGAGCTGGAAATTTCCTGCTGTTCCCTACTTCATTTCAGTTCAATCTTTTTATCTTAAACGAATTTTTCTTACAAAATACATGCATAAGCCACACATTACTACTATTACTGGATGTACCTACGAAACTCCTAATAGGTCCATTAATCTTCGATTTGTGGAACAGTAATGCAGTGTCTTAACATATCTTTACGTTTTGCAATATAAAGAGAAACGATCAATTTATACATATAGAAGTATAGACTAGCAGTCAGTCCCTGACTTATCTTATGCGTCGTTCTCGGTAAGCTACTTGACATAGTAAATGTAAAAGCATTTATGGTAATAGTTTTAATAATATAACCTCACATTTTCACTACACTATACTAGTTCCTATAACGAATCTATACGAAATGTTTCATGCCCTTCAATTCAATATGAACAGCGTACAATTATGCTGTGCGGTACAACATACAATTATACTTACTCCAAATAATCTTAGTATTTTGGCATTATTAAAATATATTATCCCGCCTAGAATATTAACTGTGCGAACAATTGGAGTCTTTATGGGGCTGTCCTATTGGGTTCCATTTATATGAAATATTAATAATCGAAATAAATATATACGAAACCGGAAGTTAGACAATTCCAATTTTGCTTTTTTATTTACATTGTTATTTTTAAAGGTAATCTTTAACATGTAGCTCTGCTTACAGCTTAATCTATATATTTATATGAAAATCTAGTGTCACATGTTGGTCCAGACTAATCTCCGAAATTACTGGACCAATTTTAATGAAATATTGCACAGATATGTAACTTTGTCCAACTTAACAATTATTATATTCACGAAAATAAATATAAAAATACGAATTTCGACAGGTCAACTAGTATGTTAAAATTATGTTTGATCGTAAACGAAAAAAAAAAACTGACTTCAATTACATTGACAAGTCCTAAACGTAAGTACACGAAAAACTTATCAACTAAATGCGCGTTATCAAGGATTACCTACTCAAAAAGTAGTCATCAGACCTCGTTCAAATTTAAGTGGTACGCGACAAGAATCTGATTTCAATTAAAACAAGAATCATCAAAATCGGTTCAACCAGTAAAAAGTTATGAGATTAACATCCATAAAAAAGTACTTACAATGTAATTGAGAATCTCCTCCTTTTTTGAAAGTCGGTTAATAAAGTTATTTGGCATATAAGCATTTAATACAATGACAGTACATTGTCAGGAAAAATTCGTTATCAACAGACACGCAATCTGTTTACAGGCCTCATCGTACTCATATAACAGAATACTGGATGTATTTGGTTACATTTCATGTGATTCCTTTTACGTTACCAATACCAACTTATACAAAATTAATTCCTTAGATAAACGTTGTCTTATATAAAAAGCGTGTCTACATCGTAGATCTTACAACTTAAAAGCTTCATAGTGTGTGTTCCTTGGATTTCTTTTTTGTTATTTCATTATTTTCTTTCCACAAAAGACGACAAAGCATTAGCAACTTTGCCAAAGCTTCAGGATAGAGCACAGGTTACATCCTGCTCAAAATCTGGCGCAGCCTGACTGAGGAAGTACTTCGACCTTACAGAAGATCACAGCCAAGACATACAGCTTTCAGGCAGTGTTAGGGGTAAGGTCGGCAACTCGTTTACGATGCTTCTGGTGTTGCAGGCGTCTACAAGCTACGGTAATCGCTTACCACCAGGTGAACCGCTTATTTACTGACTTAGTTTTATATAAAACAGTAACCATTTTACATCAGGTGGGTACTGTCTGCAAGTAGGTATGTCTCCCTTTTTATACAAAAAAAAAAATATTATCAAGGAAAACAATACAAAAAATATATACGATGGAGTTATTTTGGAGTTTTTTCGAGGGTGAGGCACAATATAGTTTTACAGGTACAGGTGACGTCACTAGTCTAAAAAATGTAGAATATCTGAGTCACTCACCGGCACTGATGATTGTGAGCCAGTAGTTAAGAGATTTTAGTATAATTAATACAATAATACGCACATACACTCAACGACTCGTAGCAAGATAAAATCCTGTTGGGACTAAATACAAACGCCTTTACAAGCCTGTACAACTAACTATATAACAAGCAGCTGTATTATCTATGCAAATATTTGTCACGAGCGGCGTTGAAACCCGCTTATTAACGCTCAGCCGATATAGCTGTAAACCCTATGCTCAAATTCGTCCTTCTAAAGTATATCTACACCTTATTAGGTACTGACCAGCACATCGTGATATTGGCTCTGGGCGTACACATTATAGTGCCACTTTATTGGACTCTTCATTGTACTCCCCATTTCCATGGGAACATTGTTGTCATTGTCAAGGCCACAGTGTGATCATCTTATGTGATTAAAAAACTGTAGCCTAAGTATATTATAGTATTTATATTATTAATTGCTGATCCAAGAATCGTTGTTCTATCTCGATACTAACTTTACTACTAAAATTACTGAATGTTTAGGAATATAACTTACATTCTTGAATTAATTTATATTTATATCTAAGCACGAATCTTCAACAAAGTGTTAAAATTATTCAAAAAAAAGTTATTAAATTGTTAAAGACATTTTCAAGTTATGAAGTAATTAAAAGAATCAAGCATAAATTTTTATATACGTCGATAAATTAAAAAAAAAAGTCATATCTGCCCTAGTAGTACTGTCTAAATTGGCCTTTTTTTTAAATAATAAATATCTACACAATACACACAGTCGTCTGTTCCTAAAGTAAGCAACTTAATGCTTGTGTTATAGGTAACAGCCGACTGGTATAATATCACCATTTTTTTTTCGATAAACATACTTATAAATAATACATATATCAATATATAAAGAAATATTTATATTACACCCAGACTCGGTGTGAAAATCGAACCCACAACCCTCGGAGCAGTAAGCAGGGTCACTACAAACTGCGCCAACGAACTAGTCATTATACCGACGAATTACGTTTAAATAACGCAGTAACGCAGTATAATGTCAGGGACTCTAACGCAATACATTCATGCAAAACGATCTAACATTTATATTTACAATAGCAAATACAACTAAGCTAAGCTAAGCGTGATAATTTTCGTATTAAAATTACTAATGAAGTAATAATGACGATTGTAATATAATCATAATGAAATGTTTGTTAGTTCGTTTATTTTAATGCGTTGTCATTATGATCTGAGACTCTAACGCCGAGTTGCACGAAAAGAAATTAAAATTTAAGTAGTGATTAAACTAATTTAATCGCAAGAATTGTATGAAATTCTTGTGATTAAATTAGTTTAATCTCTACTTAAATTTTAATTTTGTTTCGTGCAACTCGGCGTTAGTAATAAAAAACAAATTGAATATAACTTATAAAAGTTGTAGGCTGTAAAACATTACGACATATCTCACACCTGCTAAACGAAAACGATCAAACCTCAACTAAAATGTGCAAAAATTTTATGTCAAAACCCAACTTTATCAAAAATCGTCTAATAACCTATGAAAATAATATGATAAAAGTTAATATTATATTTAAGTGAAAACCAAAATCAGAACTGACAAAACCACAGGTTCAAGCTAATTTTAAAATTATTTGACCTAAATAAATAATACTTAAGGCCAATCATTTCATAACGATTAACTTAATACTGACCGAGTGATTTTTTTTTTCTCACCGGATTCATTAGAGCGCGTCTTTGTCCGGCGGTTGGGCAATTTGTCGTGTAACAATTCTTCACTTCATTAAAATTTGAATGGACAGCACGTTTTACAATTCAATTGACATTAAATATTCACGTGTAATTAATATAATCAACTCTACAAATTCAATCTTATTAATAAGTTCTAATCAATCTAACAAATGTGTTCTAAAATCAAATGTTATGATCAATAACTTTTATGTAAAGATAACATACAATAATCTACTAATCATAGATTATCTCACGATTCAGCCTGAAATATCCCACTCCTGGGCATAGGCCTATTTCTCTATGTACTAGAAGCATTGGAGCTTAATCCACTACGCTGCTCCCCTGCGGGTTGGTGGAAATATTACCTATTACGAGTACCGATCGCTATCAGGTGTATATGATAACAACCGGGACCGACAGCTTAACGTGCTTTCCAAGGTAAATAAAAATGAATTACCGAAATATTTGTATGCACAAGACTTCCTGATGACTGCAACAAATTAGGTAAATTATTTTTTCATTGTATTCGTAGTTGTAAAGACAAGGTGTGTACAAAAGGAAATTGAAAAAAGATATATTTACGAAAATATCCGTATATTCGCAAACCCGCATTAGAGCAGCGCAGTGGATTAAAATTTGATCCTTCTTCTACATGGGGAAAGAGGCCTATGCTCAGCAGAGGGATATTACAGGCTGAAGCGTTACGAAAATAACGTGGCAGTACACAAGGTACGCTAGATGAGTTAGTAGTAGAAACGAAATAAATAATATGAGAGTAATAAAAAAATATTTTGAGCTAAAATTAAGGAAATTCAATAATAAAATTCAAACGGCTTACTATGAGATTTTTTTGAAAGTCTACTAAATAGTAGGAAATGATTATATTAGTGTTACCTACTTTTTGTGAACAGTAAATGAAAAATAATACTTTTTATGCATTTATTTTATTTTATATGTACAAATGTTTATTTAATAATATATGCATCCTTCATATTTATACATAAAAATATTCTAAATGTTGACACATTAATACATAAAAACATTTTAAATTTAAATATTAATTTTTATTAAAATATTTATTAATATTCTTGTTGTATGAATTAACATATTGTTATCATAACATTGCGCTGCTGGAATGGTCGACCTTGGTGGTCTAAATTTCATAAAAATATGTTTTTTTTTTATATTTTTTCATAGCCGAGGCTTTTCGAAACAACCTCCGTCAAACTAGTGACTTTGTAAATTAATCCCAGCGCGCTTGGAGCTAATAATTTTAAGATCACTATAAATGTTCTAATATTTTTAATGATATAATTATTAAATTACTTATGTCATTTAAAAATACATTTAAAAGATCACATAATAATATATAAGGTTTATATTATCAGTATAGAGTCGAGTCGCTAGTAAATAAATACATAAATATATTTAAAACACGCACATAGCATCATTGCTTGTAATGATACCATTAGCCAGAATAGTTGATTCATATCTCGTTTTATACAACGGATTATACACATTTACATCAATAGCGATATTTATTTACAAATGTTGTTATGTAATATGCCTTTATTAAAGTCACTGTTTGTAATGTAGGTACATAACTTGATATTGTTTGAATTTTTAATATTTAAATTCTATTATATATTTGTTTTTGTTTATTTTTAAGAGCTTACTGAGTATTTTATATTTTGAAAATTTGTTAAAAAACTTTTGTTCTGTCAATTAATACCAGGTCAAGGTCAAAATAAATATTTCGAAACTTATATAACACATTAAATATGTGTAATGTTTCTTTGGTATATTAATTTAATCTTTTTAATAAAAAGTTTTGTATTATATTAGTTAGATTCCAAATTTTATATGAAATTTATTTCAATTTAAAATTTAGACGTTAACTTTTTATTAATTACAAAGTCATTCATCATATCAAAATTTTCGATCGAGCGGGTACATCGTTCCATATCTTAATTGGCTAGAGCACCGACACGGTCAGTCGGAGATGCAGGTTCGATCCCCGCTGGAACGGTCGATTTTTGATATGATATTAAATAATGTTTAGAATTTCCTAATGTGTGGGTAACACAAAAATAAAATCGTACTAATTACAAAGTTAGGTTTGTTTGTTTAGTTTTCTGTTTCAATACACTTATCTCGTTAATCATTATGGATATTTTAAGGAAGCATCTATCAAGAATAATAGGAAATATTAATATGCAGTAATAATCATGAAATTACGAATTATTCTTTGTATTTTACAAATAATTTATGGTGCAGCATTAAAAATAACCTTTACATTGTTATTCCTATAACTACATACGTGTATATAATGGAAAATAAAGTCAGGCAAGGAATCTACAAATCCTAACAAGCGAGTGTCTAATTGATTGATAAAGACCTTAAAAAATTAAAACTATTATTTTAAAACAATGCAAGTAATTATTGTAAAATAAAATAACTTTAAAATTATATACAAGACTCGTAGACGTATCAATAATTCACTACCTCCAGATTGTGATAACGCTTTATGTGTTTTTATACTCAAAAAAATTAATTATTTTGTTGATGAGCGTTGTCACATCATGGTCATTCCTCTTTCTATCTCGGAAGTTAAATACGTAACAAGAAATAATAAAAAAAACTAGTTCTGATACTCAATAGTCAGTACGATAATATTCCCGACTAGAAAAAAGGTCAAAGACGAAAAAATTTCTACTCGGGTTAGTGATCTATCTTTATGTCACGAACAATGTAGAAACGTCCTCCAGTATTGGTATCGACAACAAGGAGGTCGCTTTGCGAATCGCGCGGGGTTGCAAACGAAAAATAGGTTAGATATACATATATCTACTAATAAATATAAAAAAAAAAATTTAAAGCATTCGATACTCATTAAATATCAACTTATATCCATAAATTATTGAAGTAAAGTTGAAGATCAGCGCTCAACATCCGTACTGAACCATAGAAACCCGCTCTATTTCCGTGATTTACTCGTGAACGTCTCGTTAACTGGTTTTCCAAATCCTTGAGATAAAATGTCACTACGACATAACTCAGCTGATACTTAATATTAGTAAAGAATATGTTATCATTGATTAGCATATTTAAATTTATTTTGCAACTTATAACAATACTAGATTTCCTTCCCCGCTTACCCCGCGTGGATTACATTTTTTTTACGTTAAAATATAGCCTATGTCCCTCAGTGATAACCTGTCATTAGTCAGTTTTTAATTTAATACATTACAAATATAGAAAAATACAAAATACAAGTCTATCAAAGATTTAACTTTATATGTATGGCTTTGTGGTTGTGCTGTGTGGCTACGGCACAAAAAAAGAATATAGCCACCCCCTTTCTTCCCGTGGGTGTCGTAAGAGGCGACTAAGGGATAACAAAGTTCCACCACCACCTTGGAACTTAAGGAGCCGACCGATGGCGGGATAACCATCTAACCGCTGGCTTTGAAACAACAGGCCGAAGACGGGCAGCAGCGTCTTAGGTGCGACAAAGCCAGCCCTGCGGTCACCAACCCGCCTGCCCAGCGTGGTGACTATGGGCAACACACATGAGTTCACGCATTTTTGGCGCGAACTTGTGGAGGCCTATGTCCAGCAGTGGACTACAATAGGCTGGAATGATGTATGGCTTTATAAATAAAGCAGAAAAATAATTGTGTTTGCTCGCAAACGAAAAAAAAAAACGACTTCAATTACATCGACAAGTAATACAACGTAGATCGACGAAAAAATAGTCAAGCAACTACGCGTTATCAAAGATTACTCAAAAAGTAGTTATCAGATCTCGATAAAATTTATATGTGACCATATGATAAACATCAGCTTTCGATTAAATTAAAAATTATCTAAATCGGTACACCCAGTAAAAAGTTATTACGGATTTTCAAGAGTTTCCCTTGATTTCTCTGGGATCCCATCATCAGATCCTGGTTTTCTTATCACAGTACCAAACTAGGGATATCCCCTTTTTAACAAAAAAAGAACTATCAAAATCGGTACATGCAGTAGAAAGTTACGCGGTATAATACAACGTAGGTCGACGAAAAAAGCGTCAAGTAAAAACGCATTATTAGATATAACTCGAAAAGTAGTTGTTAGATCTCAAATAAATTTAAATGGGACCAATCGGCACACACCACCTTTCGATTAAAACAAAATTTGTCGAAATCGGTCTACCCGGTCAAAAGTTCTGATGTAACATACATAAGCAAAAAAAAAAAATACAGTCGAATTGAGAACCTCCTCCTTATTTGGAAGTCGGTTAAAAATAAAAAAAAGTCTGTCAAAGAAAAAGAAGAGAAGTTTTTCTCTTTAAGTCTATCATTCTTTTATTTTATTTTTTCATTAGTACATATACATAGATAAATTAACAAATACATTTGTTTTAAAAATTTGCTATCTCACTCACTCTTGATAAAACGTGACTTCTATTTAAAATATTAGAATAAAAAAAATAGTAAAAAAAATCTTTCCAACCAGTTAAGTAATTAAAGTTTTACACGTTAAGGTTGTTAGTTTTTGTTTAAGCTGTTACTTTATTTTACGGCTCTCTCCGCACTGTTTATGAATTTGCTTTGAATATTGTTTATTTTTGTGAAAGTTCATCACACTATGGTCATGGTATTCTCATGGCCAAGTACTGAGTATAAATTAAAAAATGAAAATTACTAATTGTGCAAGAAAAGAATAATATGTAGGTATTCGGTGATAAACGCTACTACATCGTTACACATTAATTACGCTAAAATAATATTAGCGACCAATAAAAAAATTAGACAAATTTAACAAGAGTTACTAGTTAATTTAAATAAATCAATGAATTAATTACTAGTAGTTAGGGCTCGTTTCACCGGCTGTGGATAACGCTATTTAACGGGTGACAGTACCCAAGATATCAAAGTGTTTGATATATTATTATTTTTTTATCATTGAATCCGGCTCTTTTTATGAGATATTTGTATTCGTAAATGTAAATCTAAAGGTTGTTATTTCCACATTGAGGAAAACCAGGTTCTCATTAGAACCTCGCAGGGCATTGACTCTACCTCCTGCTGTTTAAGTCCATTCGAAACTTAGAGACTTACTTGCAGGATAAACTTAATCCACAAACCAGTGAAACCGGCCCTTAGTGGCTGGAATTTTTATTAAGAACAATATTGTTGACATTGAATCGTCTTTAAAATATTTAAAAACATCACGAACCACTCAGAAATACTTATGTTGGTAAGTGGTTTAGCTCGCACGTGTTTGCGTATTAAAGCGCTGTTTTTTGTATTAAGTAATAGTTATGTTTGCTAACAAGCGAAAAAAACCGACTTCAATTACATCGACAAGTAATACAACGTATGTACACGAAAAAAACTAACAAATGAATTAGTCGGCACTACGATTTGCGACGGTTCCCCTCAATTTCTCTGCGATTCCATCATCAGATCCTACTTTCCTTATCATACCACATACCTGGTACCATTCTTGGGAAATCTCCTTTCCAACAAAAAAATAATTATCAAAATCGGTTCATAAACGACGAAGCTATCCGCAAACATACATTAAAAAATATATAGGTATATATAAGGTCGATTGATTAACCTCCTTCTTTTATATGCCTTTTATTGCCTAAATTTTTAAATAAAATTTAAAAAAAAAAAACTATATATTATACCTATAATATTACTGAATTTATTTAAAGTTTTAAGCACGTGACATGGTTGAAATAGCTATTCTAAATCAATACAATTATAAATTAACGAGTTAAGTCATCAAGTTTTACAAACAATATAAATATTTCTAATTGAAACTTGGATGTTTCGATTTGTTATTGTAATTAACGGGACATGAGTTTTAAAACACGAAAGCATAAGTTTACAGTTTTTAACCACCGTTTCCGACACGTATGAATCGATTTAATCTCGATTCCTATATTCACACACCGGTATTACTAACGATTAGTTCGATTTTCAAACATATCGTGCTCGAGTTTTAACCGATATCGATTTGTTTATCGCATCGAGTTTCGATTTTGTATTTAAAATCGAGTTCTAAAACAAACTAAACATAATTTCAATATAAAATTAGTTAATAATAGCTTATTTATAGCTATATTGATTATACTATACAGCTATATTGATTAAGCCATTAAAACGTTAGTAAACTGAATGCGAACTACATCTGATAAATACATTAAAGTTACTAAAAGATATCGTACAATATCACGTTCCAAGGCGAAAAAGGTAAGGTTAAGTTTCTCAAGCGTTTGCGCATCTCAAACAGGTTTTCTGCATTAAGACAAAGTTTCTTAATATTCAAACACGTGTGTGTGACCGTTCGGAGAATTAAACTACAGAAGTATGGACGACTTATGATCATTTTCAATTGCAAATATTTTTATCGCCGATTGCAATATCGTGTTCAAAGAAGCAGCAAGTTTGTGGTAATCTACTGGAAACATCTTTGCTAGCATATTGAATACATTATTAGAACAAACTTGTACCATTTTTATATCAGTGTGATGGAAGACAAGAGAATGGTCTGCCTAATGAAAAGCGGACGTGTGGCCTCAGGAAATCCGTAAAATCAGGTGGCTTAAAAAGCCCATTGCTATTTCTCACCCTTCCCAGGAGCTCTGGCTATAGTCCTCATAATAGAAACAAAAGGTGATCTCTGTAATTCTTTTTTGTAAGCTTGAAGCACTTCCCCAGTACTTCTTTTAGAGGAAAAGAATGAAAGAAGTTTATTTAAATAGAAATGTTAAGGTACTTTTACATTTATGTAATATATGGGACGGGTTTGTAGTAACCTCGTTTCCCAAGGCTCACGCCATTTAGAATAAAGAAACATACAAAATTTACAGTCGAATTAAAATCTCTATTTTTAATGACGATTAATACACATGTACCTAAATAACATTATGTTTCTACTGAGTTACAAACCGTGCAGTCCCTGATTCACAGAGTAAAATGTAATCATCGCATTGTTGACCGAAGTGTATATGTGGGTTAAAGGATCAACTACCAATATGGCTTTGTGGTACAGACTTATGGACGGGAAGCACCAATTTACAACAGACCTGACTCGGGGCAATTCAATGTGTGATTGGGTTCGAGAATTGACGCTCATGCGACTGCCAGCATCCTAAACTCGTTTCTTTATCTCGTTAACCTGGCGCCGGCGTTTTAGCGATTATGAACTCGAGATAAAATTTTATATTTATGTATTAGATCCACCATGTTTATTTATTTACTAGCCGCACCCGCGACTTCGTCCACGTGGAATTTAACAAAAAAGTTATTGTTCAGTCCGCAGAGCTAAAAAAGAAATAAATTTGTAAAGTAAAAGCAGCAGCAAAACAAGCAGCGTAGTTACTCGTTACTACATTAGCTATTTGTAGTGAAAGTCCCGTCAAAATCAGTTCAGCCGTTTCAGAGATTAGCCGGAACAAACAGACCGACAAACAGACAGACAAAAATTGTAAAAAAAATGTTATTTCGATAAATGTACCGTGTATACATCCATCCATATTTAATATTAAAATAACCGTTTTCTACTAAATAGTAAAAAGCGGTTATTTTAATATTACAAACAGACACTACACATTTATTTATTTGTATATATTAAAGAGATTAAAGATTTATTCCACAAGCCAATTCTTCGCGCTAATAAAAACTATTAAATCGTGCAATATATGTATGTATGACATTGTAATTAGTGCGTGTTATTATTTATTTATAAAATGCTTAGAAAAAATTCTTAATTTGACCGCTAAAGGACGAGATAACGTTTTTCAAAATGTATTATTAATAAAATGCGATTACAGGTCCGATCCCTGCTCTGTAAATCTCCTCATAAAGCCTCAGAAAGCACGTTAAGCTGTCGGTCCCGATTATTATCATATACACCTAATTGCAATGATTACTCATAGAAGAGCATATATCTTTTTTATGTCACTAGGTCGGCAAACAAGCGTACGGCTCACCTGATGGTAAGCGATTACCGTAGCTTACAGACACCTGCAACACCAGAAGCATCGCAAGCGTGTTGCCGACCCAATCCCCAATCCCCCCCAGGAGCTCTGGTCACCTTACTCACCAACAGGAACACAATACTGCTAGCAATAATATCTTTCAGCAGCAGTGTAGCAACATTGTGGAATAAGCTTTGACCCATTAACCTAAGACGCAGTAGTCACATCAACCCATTGTTGCACCAACGTTCACAGGTTTGATTCCAGTTTAAGAAGAATTATATTTTTCAAGTTTTTTTTTTTAATATGTCGTAGAGAGTTTTGTCTATTGAGAAGAGTTTGCCTAAAAATGTCGATAACTCTTGGAAATAACTAGAACCGTCTTTCTACCCATCTGTCATCATACATATATTAATATTATAGAGCTGAAAAGTTTGTTTGTTTTTTAAACGCTCTAATCTCAGGAACTACTGGTTCGAACTACTGGATTGAAAAATTATTTTTGTGTTAGACTATTTACCAAAGAAGGCTATTTTTCCTCAAATTAACGCATGAGAAGCCGTGGAGCACAGCTAGTATGATATATGCATACATATAGGTACACAATACATGTACAAAATTAAGTAGAACGAATGTATCGAAGACCAATAAAAATAATAGAACCGATTAAATGGTTTAAATGAGTGTGTCGCGACCGCATACTTGTTTGGTATTCACTGTTGCTTTCTGTTTAATTATGCTACAGTAATACCTAATACAAATATTTGTTTATTTATTTATAAAAGTTAAAAGTTGATAGTGATCAAAAATCAAAATAGCTTTATTCAAACAGGTTCCAAAAGTACCTTCGATATAATGTCATAAATCGTGATGTACAAAAAAAAATAGACAGTCGATTGTATTCTCAAAAGACCGATTTTTCCCAAGGAACTTTTGAACATAAGAAATGATATAGTAGCGGCATAATAATTTGCAATGAAAAAATTTGAAACATAAATATTTAGCATCAATATTTTATGAAAAACTAGCTGTACACTGCGCGCGTTGCTACGCTTTTTTTGGTCGTACCAACTCATAAACCTTTGTGGGCTTCATGCACAACACTTTACTGAAGATCATAACATGATCAAATGCATAGTTTACGATTCTATAAAGGACATACAGACAAACATTCATTTTCATATATATAGATAAATTACTACAATTCTACTGGTTTAAATTACATATAATACAGCAGTTATATTTTTCAGCTATAGGTATAACCTCTTAGTGAGCTCAATAACCACAAATAAATAGATATGTTTGCTCGCAAACGAAAAAAAAAATCCGACTTCAATTACATCGATCATCGATTACAACGTAGGGCGACGGGAAATAATTAAGTAAATACCACATGATAAACGCCAGATTTTGATTAAAAAAAGAGTCATCAAAATCAATAAACCCAGTAAAAAGTTATGTCCTAACGTACATACAAAAAAACAGTCGAATTAGGAACCTCCTAGTTTTTTGGAATCGGTTAAAAAGGAGGAGGTTCAAATTCGACTTTGTGCTTTTTTATTTGTGGAACCTCGAAACTTATATGTAGATATTATCAGCCGATTTAATAAAAGAAAACACTGTTAGACATCGTAATATTAAGAAGGTTATTAACAAAAAAAATAACTAAGAAGTTGTAAAAACATCATTATCATTTAACTTACTCGCCAAAAAAACATATCCGCCAGTACGCAGCGGAAAAGCGTACAAGATTAAACTGTGGTCAAAAACGAATTAGACTTATTTATGAAGGCTATCGTAATTCTGTTGAATCGTTAATGCTATTGATAGCGCTTTTAAGATTTCATAGATTTTCATTGATGGATATTTGTATTTGTACAAATATATCAGTCCGGTGTGGTCGTCCTTATGGATCTCCCCACCGTACGTCGGAGAGCACTTTAAGCCTTCAGTCACGGTTGTTGTCATAACACCCGAAAGCAGTCATTACTCATAATATAGTGAATATACCCGCCATAACCGCAGTGGAGCAGCGAGGTGGATTATGCTTCGATTCCCCTCATACATTGAGAAAAAGGCTTAGATGTAACAATTTTGATAATTCTTATTTTTATTTGACAGCTGTTGCTTATCGTGTGATCCCATTTGATCCAATTTTTGAGTTATCTTCATAATGTGTATTGTACTATACTTTAAATTTGTCCCATTAAATATACAAAATGTTCGCCATATTTCAAAAACGGGGCATTTTTATCTATCTTTCACCAGGACACACAACCGAAAAACGAGACGGTTCCAGTCAAAACGGGACATTTGGTCACGTCAGATATACCTATTTATGCACATCTACACTAATATTATAAAACTGAAAATTTGTCTAAACGCACTAATCCCAGAAACTATAACTTCGAATTGAAAATTTTGTTTTGTATTGCAAAGCCCATTTCCCCAGGAAGGCTACACGCTATATTATATTTAGTACCTCTTTTTAATCTAATCAACGCAGGCGAAACCGCGGGCCACAGCTAATTTTTAATAAATTATCTGTGGACGCTTCCCTTTAGGTATAACTGACTCATAACTAAAAACGAATTCAATTTTAATTTGCGAAATGACCAACTCAAAAGTGCCTTTGAAGCCTACGTGAAAAATGTAAATTTTTAATTTTTAATAGTGATGAAGATTACACCCAGACTCGAGGAATAGATCCAGCACACACCCCTGAAACAGAAAGTAGGATCACTCCTAACTATGCTAACGAACTGGTCATCTATTCAAATAAAAAATGACATACCGGACCTATTTTCAAAACGATGCATAAACAGAACAACAGCTTCTTAGTCTGTAGTGTGAGGGCTTAAATTTGAGCTACTACATGGGGGTTTTTTTTTATAAAACGCTTTACACGGCTCCCAGTAGGATTTTCTCTTATATCGTAAGTCCGGAAAAACACACAATACAGAAGCACAAACGCCCAGACCACGATAAATATCTATAAACATACATATATAATAAAAATGTTTGTCATGTGTGGGAATCGAATCCGCATCGGTAGCGCAACAGCCAGTGCTGTGACCGCTGCGCCATCGTCATTCGTCGTCAATCGTCAATGTCGTTTTTGAATTTATTTGATGCATTTCCATTTAAATTTTATGCTATTATAGTCTTTATACCTTAGGAAATAGATCTCAATATGCTTCAAAATATAAGTCACGCAATCACCTCTTGAATACTAATCAGCTGATCGTAGCCTTTTTACTGTGTTAATATTCAAAACAATTTCAACCAGAACCGATGTTTGTACCATACTATTAAAACCTTTTTTCTATTCTTGTAATGAATGTTTCCTTAAATATTATATGTTTTCTTCCTTATAGTTAGGTTCAGTAATTTGAAGTTTTCAAACAAGTTTCTAACACTTCCTGCTACGTATATTATTCAGTTTTTGAATAAGAACTACTATTACTTACATATTTACATGTATTAATTATGTATACACGTTAAGTATGATATAAAATAAAAAATTGCATATGTTTAATCGGTATAAATAATTACAAAAAAAAATGTCTAAAATTATGTGATAGGTTATTAAAAACTACTTTTGAACAACCTCTTTAATACCTACTTGTAATATAAGAGCATATTGTTTAAAACTTTAACAAAATCGATAATAAAGTATTTTTTTTAAAAATTTTATTCTAAGTTTGAAGCCTATAAAATATAACTGTGTAATATTTATAGTAACTAACTTCAAACTTCTTTATATATCCTTGCCCTACATGGAGAAAGAGGCCTATGCCCAGCAGTGGGATGTGACAAGCTGAATCGAATCGAATAGTAACTATACAGTATATTACTGCTTCATACAGCCCTGTGACAAACAGAAGGACAGCAGCTTGTTACTAAGAGTCCAGGGGCAATGGAGCCTTAAATAAGATGTAAACATTACGTACAAACTCTTAAAAATATTAAGTTGAATATGAACTGTGGAAGGTTAATATTGCAAACTTAGGACCTGCTGTCCAAAATAGGCTTGAATCTACTGGAAGTCGGCTTGTACCATCTGATCTTGTCTGAACCGATATCATCAAATCAGTTTGTATTAAATAGAATTTAGACTTACATATTTTACATATACTACTAATGTAGAAAAAATCCTAAATATATGTATTGAAGTCTTAAATAAAAAGAAGCTGTGTTAATCAATACTTTAAAAATTATATGTGATTACGACACGGTATCAATGAGCACCTGGCGCAAGGCGGCGCGACGACCTTGCCCTACTCGCAGACCTACATTTGTTCCGTCTATCCACCTGACATAGGCGGTAGAACTCGTAGACGACAGGGTCTAACCTAATAATGCTAAATGTTATCGTATTTAAAATAAAAAGCACACATACCAAAAATTCTATACAGTTTCAAGTATGTAATTAAGAATGAATCGCAAAAGTTAAAAAAATTTCGAAAAATGTACGATTTTGGAACTTTTTCTCATGCGCTGTTACTAAAAATACTGTAAATTATACGTTAATTATAAACTCTAAAAAATCGCTTTATGGAATATGGCGATAGAATACAAAATATACAGAAGAATACTTTACATCGTCATTCTTGCTTTATTTATTCATCTTTAAATTCCGTTTTATCAATTTTAAAAATTACCATATCTTATACTATTAAACGAGCAATTCTTGTATATATATAGATAATCTGAATCTCGGAAAAGGCTCCAACGATTTTTATGAAATTTAGTATGCAAGGAATTTCGGGGGAGATAAATAAATCTAGATAGGATTCATTTTCCGAAAATGTCGTTTTATCCCAGTTTTTAGACAATGAAAAAATATCGTTAGAATACGAAGGTTAATTTCGCAAATATCAGTAAAGATGTAATAGCTTAGGTTCCCACCTAAGCTAATCAGCCGGTCGCGATCGACCGAAATGACCATGGTTAGATAGATAGATAGATACTCTTTATTGTACACAACAACAATCAACACAATAACATATTACAAATAAAAATAAAACAGTGTACAAAGGCGGTCTTATCGCTAGAGTAGCGATCTCTTCCAGACAACCTTTGGTTCAAATCCGTGATCGATTATTATTTTTATTTTTTATATTTATTTATATTTTTTATCATTGTCGGTAAAAAAAATATTATTCATATTTTATAAATATGTAACTATTTAAAGATGAATTCCAAAAAACACGATTTACTAAAAATACCGAGCTAAGCTCGGTAACCTAGGTACTTAGATATATCTAACGCTGTGTCAGCTATCCGTGTAATTATGGTGTAACTTAAGGTGGTCAGCAACTTGTCTTTCCCATAAAAACGTATAAAGCAAATAGTATTCAAAGGTAAATATTTATAATTAGCATGACTCGTTAACTGCGCTAACATCAGGCTTAGTATAAACATTGGCTAACAAACACGTTTTATTTGTAGATGTGATATTACGTTAATTGGTTTAAACACGGTTCAAATGAAATATAATACTTTTGCTGATGATATCACGATTAATAATATTCGTCTGTACCTAATCGTCAAAGAAAAAACGTTAAATTAAAACATTCTCTTACGCAAATACTTTTAAAACCTGTGAAGATCCGGTTTGATCTGAGAAAATCTTTTGTATTGTTAAGATGGTTATTATATTATGTATTTAATTTTTGTATTGTAACGAACTTCTCGATCGCGGCTTCGTTTGTTTGAACTAAAAGAATTTTGCTATTTGGTTTTGTTTCTTTATCAATATAGCACATGTGATGCACAGTGATAACGTAACATTCTCATGTTGAGAGAATTTTCAGGATCGATCCAGTAGTTTTTCAGCATATCCTCCAATTTCTTATCTGTTGTCTTTATGATACTAGTATATTTATTTAGTGATAGCACCGAATGATAACATACAAAAAAATATGTTTGATATTTGTTTAACATGTCACTCTACTGTTTGGCTACTACTAAAAAAATACAAATTCTGTCAAGTAAACCGTTCAGTACCTAAGCGTTCAAGAAACAAAACTGGTTTTACCGTGTAATTTTAACTGTCTGTGGTGTTAAGGAAAAAGGATACAAGTACATATATTCGAACTTGAGTGAAATAAACCAACTCATTTTATTTGTTAGAAAATTGTAATTCATTTAATGTTCAATACATTAGTGACTTAACTCTTTTTTGCCATGAAACGTAAATTAATAGGTGCAACACCAGAATGATTCAAATTTTTAGTTATTGACTTAACAATAAATTGACTTATCTCTTTTTTCCTTGACACCACAGAATTATAATTTAAATATGTATTATTAATTATTGTATTTCTAAGAATATCACACTTATGTAATGAAATATAAAATATTTATTTTTTAAATTTCCAAGTTTCTAATGCGTACAAAAACAATTTGAAACGAAAAAAAAAAAATCTAACGTTGCTCCTCAAATCACGTATCAAGGTTAAAAATAAGTGCTTTTGATGATTCTCTTGTTTTTGTTTGAAAAGTATGTTCTTTTTTTATTTCCTTGTTATGATAGTCATCGCACGACTCCATCATCAAGATAATTAGGTAAAAATATTAATCTCACACAAACTAATTTTATTTTGTATTTAAAATTGTATTTTTATTTTACCTTAATACGAGCTCATTAAAGCACATTTTAATCAACGATTGAAAATAAAGTTTTTAATTAACAATTGTATATATTTTGGTTCTATATTACACATTATAATTAATATATTTTTTTTTTTGTAAAAAAAACGCAGTAATAAAAATGTTAAAAGATTAACATATTCTATTGTTCAATTAGGATAGTAAAAAATAACAATTAAATTAATTAACATTATTTTGAAATCTTTTTATTCTTGTTTGATTGTATTATTTTCTAAATAAAACCAAAATAAAATAGGTAGCGTTGAAACAAATATAGATCAGTAAAAATAGAATTTAACCTCGCGCTAAAAATTTCTGATCCATGTTTTTTTTTTATATAAGAGTATATAAGGTTTAGGATCATTTACTGACTATACGAGTAAAATCCTACATCAAGCGCCATCTTGCAAAAGCGTATTTGGTCGATATTTCGGAAATTAGGCACTTTAGACAAAAATTATCGAGATCGTTATTACTTATTGAAGAGAATAAAATTTTCGCATCTTCTGTATCCTGTAAACTTTTTTGTAAAACTTACCGTTTATGATTTATGGCCCATTTAATAAACCGGCTTATTGACCAAAAAAAAACAGCTGTTTGTACGTGCCTAAAATGATAAGAACAAAGAATTACCCATATGGGTAATTTTTGCTGATGACCGCAGCAAGGTTATCAATTACCTTGATCCGCATTTCAATGTTTTACTTAAACATTTTGATACAAGCAAGATTCACACTATGAAACTAGCTAAATGCAAAAAAAACTTCAAATAGAATTAAATATTTAAATTAATTACTAATAATGAACTTATACTTATTATTATGAACTGCCCAAAGAGCTGAACAAATGTAGAGAAGTATACCACCAAAAGGTACCACGAAAATCAAATCACGCTTCAAAAAATACTTTTCGAACAAACACTTTTCATTAATTGAAAGATTACCAAGATAAATGTACATGTTACGTATTGGGCAAAAAAAAACTAAATAAAGAAGCAGTAGTTTAGGCACAACACAAGTATCTACAACCAATTTAAAACTACGGGTAATTTGTAACCTTCTCAAAGGTATCATCGAAAGTCTTTCGCTGCTTACATTAAAATTAAAAAAAAATATCCACTTTTGTAATATTGTAAGATTATTGAAGTCTAAGATACGTACTACACTTGATCTCCACCTATATATCTATATATCATATATCTATTTGATGGATAAAAACTAAATAATTATCTTCTTTAGGGGTTGTTTCAGCAATTGCTATGATTTTTTACCGAAATTATTGCAGTATTCAACAGATAACGTTTTATTTCTATTACTTGTTAGGACCTTCCTCGTAACTGTTACAGAGCAGCAACAGCACTTTTTTGCGTTTTGAAATTCGATAAAAACAAATTGCGAAAAAAAAGTTAAAATTAAGAGTAACATGTATTTTATTTTGTTTTATTATATATTTTTTATTTAATTGTATTTCCGGAAAACTATAACCTAGGGATCTTTAAGTCGCGAGTGAATAGGTTACTTCTAGGCAAGCGTGCTCCATCTTGACCGCATTTTCACTTATCATCAGGTGAAATAGCGGTCAAATGCAAGCCTATCATTGTATAAAAATAAAAAAGAACTGTATAATTTTATTTGCGTAATATTAGTTTACTATAATAATGTTGAATTTTGATGTATACAATAATTGTATACATAACGTTTAGTAAAATTATTTTAATAAAATTAGTTTAGTACAATTATTTTACTAAACGTTTACTATCAAAACGTAGAGTTAAAAAACCTTTTTATTCGCTGAAATGTAGATGGCGCTTGTTCACAAATAATTTCAACCAAACCGAAATTATATTTTTACAAAACTGTGTAAATAATAAAATTAATTATTGAAGTGAAACTTCTTAAGGCGCATTAGAGTATTTTTTTTACGGATGAAACAACAACTTTTTTTCGATGGCGCTGGAACGGAAATCTAAAGCTTTAGATTTCTATAAACATAAACGAGACTTAATAATTAGTTTGTCAAAGAAGTTTCATTTATGACATGTGTACTTTGTACGCACCCACTTTTTTATTATATATAATTTTTTTTTATATATGTTGTATATATGATGGTTATAGGTATTTTTTTATTATATATGATATATAATTGTACACATATTTCTTTTTTAATAATATCGTAATTTAACCTTCTGCTAGAGCTAGACTGGGGTCAAGAGTAAGCCCATAATATAATTTAAAAAAAAAACATACAGTTTTAAGAAGTATAGATGTATGTTTGTAGGGTATAAATCTTTATTATGCAACTCTAAATGAAATGAAAAAAAAATTGAATTAAATATAGCCTTTCCAAGATTGTTCAGGCAACCCTTTCGCGATTATTTTTCTAACCTACTAAAATAAACATAATAATAATATCCATCCATTAAGCAAATAGCTAAGTTCGTCTATAGTTCGTATCTCCTACAATTATAAATTTATCAAAACGCCGGCGCCGTTAGTAATTTGCAATCTTTAAAATATTCGTCAACAACTCAACGGTCCAGTAGCCATTTCGAAATATTCAATTCTGAGTAATTGTTTTACTGCTTAAAGTTAGATTTTCAACTATAAAGTGTCGTAATTGATAATATTTCAAAATGTTAGCATTACGCACGTGAGATGAACTTCATAACGAACGAGAACGAGAAACGCTAAAAAAAATTGTTAATCGAATTATTAATTTGAAACATTATCTTAGTAACTGTTACCTAACACTTTGTTTCCATTGTAACCTATCTAACGGGAACTGTATATTTTATCAAGATGATAGCCATTTTTGTTCTCATGTATAATAAATAAACGCTTCACATTCAACAGCCACTACTACGATTTACTCCTATATCGAGGGTCTGAAAACACCCACAACAGACAAACGCAACTATGGTAGCACAAAGTTAAAACCAAAAATCAAAAAAAAAGTTATAACGGTGGTCGGTTTTTACCTCTAACTTACCATAGGAACAGACGACCGCGTGTGTGTGTTATAAGATATTTATTTATTTATTTATAAATCAACAATAGCTTTATTTAAATAATTGACATTTTACAAATTAATATTATACACAGGAGCAAGAGCGAGAGAGATGATAATAAAATAATGATATTTACTTTTTATTGCACACTCAAAAAACGTACGTTTAACATTTAATAATAAAAGCGTAATATGTACAGTCTAGTATGTACCTACGTCCTAGTTTCTCTGTCCACCGTTCCCCGGAGAGCACGTATAGCCATCAGTTCCGGTTGTTGCCATAGATACCTGATAACTCTTAATAATCTTAATTTATTCCTCTGCAGTTATAGACCAACCCAAAATGAAATAGTGGACTCAACTCCAGCCCGTCTATGTATAACATCAAATCTTCTATATAAAATAAAACCTTAGCCCAGCAGCAGGATGTTACTAAGTAAGTAACAAGATGTTTCTGTTCTGCTTAGTCAGTAACTTATATAATGAGCAATTTTATCGTTCAACAGCGATTTCTAAAATATAACAGGTAAATATGAGTATTACATACTGTATGTATGGCTACGGCGTTAAAGAATATAGCCACTCCCTCTCTTTCCGTGGGTGTCGTAAGAGGCGACTAAGGGTTAACACATTTCCACTAGAACCTTGGAACTTATAAAGCCGACCGATGGCGGGATCACCATCAAACTGCTGGTTTTGAAATACACAGGCCGAAGACGGGCAGCAGCGTTTCCGGTGCGACAATGCCAGCCATGTGGTCACTTTGGGCAACACACATGTGTTCACGCCATTTTTGGCGCGAACTTGTGGAGGCCTATGTCCAGCAGTGGACTGCAACAGGCTGAAATGATGATGATGATGATGAGTATTACAATTAAAAAAAAAATAATCACCGAACAATACTTTTAAGTAAGTTATAGAGAATGAATACATATATGTGTATGTATATAATTACTGACAATACGAAATACAGAAATAAAACTAGTAATAATTTTAGTATTCTTTCATATAGTCTCGGATTAATTCACTTTCATTTGTTTAATCCCCTTCAATAAACTTATCACTGTTAGTCTATTTAACACAATAAACAGTATTGAAATCAGATTATCATCACGTAACTTTCATAAACCAAGCCATCGTATAAAACAAAAAAAAAATCAATAAGTCATATTTCAAATGCAAAAACCTGGGCTACAATCTGATTCTACACAAACCGTTTGTAATAATAATAGTAGGTATAAATCGAAATTACAATATTCAAATGCACATACAAAAGATAATTCTCATCTCGACCGCTAGATAAGGCGTTCTAGTTGTGAAATGTAGAGTCGGTCATTTACTACATACCTACTAGTTACTAGTACAACAAATGCACTACCATTATGTAATGTAAGTCGGTCAATGTCTCGTTCAGAACAAATACTTTCGTAATATCTAACACTTTTATTACTATTAATAGTTAGTGTTTGGTCATCACATTGTTTATATGTATGTTTAAGTTTTATTTTTATGGACCTGATTAGTATCTTTATATCATCTTCATCCGTCAAAATAACGTTATTCACAACTGGTGAATCTGGCCCTAAGTATAATTGTTATTAGGACGTGATAGTAGTAGACGTTTAGTCATTGGAAACTGTTCTCGTGATGATTTTCCAAATGCCAAATTATTAATTCAATATTCCAATTTATTTAATAAATTAAAAATTAATTAAATTAATAAATAAATAGCTGCAGTGTCGCGGTTTCACGTACTTTATTTCCGATCTCGTGACATGTCGAGATGAATCGTTGCCTATATGTTATTTTAGGTATCCATGTAACTATGTGCCAAGTTTCATTACAATCAGTTTAGTACTTTTGCGTCAAAGAGTAATAAACATCCACACAAAATCGCATTTATAATATTAGCAGTATTTAATAATTAAATTTTCTTACAAGCGGTGAAACCGGCCCTTTATATTTAATAAAGAATAAATGTATACAAATTAATAAAATGAGTGTCTGTTTGTAATGTTAAAATAACCGCTTTTTACTAAATACATGTGGATGTATGCACGGTACATGTACCAAAATAACATTTTCACAATTTTTGTCTGTCTGTCTGTCTGTTTGTTCCAGCTAATTTCTGAAACGGCTGAACCGATTTTGACGGGACTTTCACTAGCAGACAGCTCATATAATCAGAAATATCTTAGGTTATTTTTATTTTAGAAATCTATTTATTTTATAGCTCTGCGAACTAAACTGAACTTTTTCGTTAAATTTGCGCGGACGAAGTCGCGGACACAGCTAGTTTGTGTATTTTCTAATTTGTAACTATATAATGGCTTCATGATTTTGTATAAGACAGAATATAAAATGATATGCTTGAACAAACATTAATGAACCAGGACCAATTTTAATTAACAGGATGTGTCCTTATTTTTATTCATCCATAAGATGCACTCTTCGTAATGGACTATTTTTAATTAACTAATTGATAGACGTGAGAATCATGACGACGTTGTTACGTAACACCACACTATCATACTTCAGTCAGCTGTAGTTATTGATGTATCATATAATAACAAATGTAACGGCATGCGTTTTTATGATACACACAACACACATACACGCATGTATACAGTATAAATGTACTTTAAACTAAATTTTGTATTTTTTCTTTCATAATCTTGATTTTCTACGCAATTTAATGTTACACAAATAAAAATATATTCTTATTTAAAAAAAAATTAAGTCTCACGAAGAAACAGTAATCAATCGTGATAAGACTAACACTAAACAACAGAACGACAGACCAAACAAAGATGATCTATGCACGTCTTGAGCCACCCTAGCGATAGAATGAAGTGCAAAATGCTCCTAACATCGCTTTAACACTTACACGCCCAAACCTACATCGTCTCAGGCAGTCTCTCGTGAAGCCTGTATGGAGGCTGCCCGACTACTCGACCGAATTACTCGACTGAGCGCTCGCTTCCTTCCTTTAGCGTTGTGTTCCTGTAATAAGGTAACCAAAGCTTCTGGGGAACGTTGGGGGTAGAGTCAGCAACGAGTTGACAATGCTCCAAGGATACCTGGTGTAGACCGTAAACTTGTTTACCACCCCACCCACCTCTGTGGTAGACCCACCCTTTTTTGGGACCGAAGAGGTTATGTCAGGTCACTGACCAAAAACCAGCACGTATGAGGCAGACCTCCACCTAAGTGGGGCGAGATGAGGACGCGCTAACATTCGCCACCTCATGGGAGACATTTAAACACATAACACTTATTTTTCGAACAGTATCAATTCTGTTTATTATTATTGCTAGTAATATACTGTAAATCAACATGACATTACAAAAGGATCTTCGTGACACTGATCAAGTTGCATGGACGCATGACATAACGTCGCGTGTCCTCATTCGTATCGGATTTGCATTAACATGCAGAAACATGCACCTTAAATCATCAAAGAAGGACAAGGCTTTCTTTGCTAACTTGTTTTTCTGTTTATTTTAAGGCCAAATTATTTGTGACCACATTCGTATTGGAATTGTACAGTGAGGGAAAAATATTATTAAATATATTTATTTACCGATTGTAACAAAAATACAGGATTTTGGCATTTCAATTGCAGGACATGCGTATTCGTAGCGTAATTAATGACGTTTACTTTTGATATGTTTTAGAATTATTCTAAAATTCTAATATATTTTAAATATTTTTCATACCTATCCGAAATAAAATTTTCGAACTTAAACAGCTTAAAGCATGGAACTCGTAGTGCAAATCCAATGGTCGCACATTGGAATCTAGGCTCTCCTATCTCATAATCTCAAAGAAGACCAATATTTATGAAAATTTCTCTTTTATGATACGCCAATGCATTTCCTTTAAGAATCGCCTTTAAATTTTGTAAGAAAGTCTTCTTTACGTACGTACAAGTGTATGCGCAAAGACTAAACATTTAGATAAAAGGCTTGTAACAAACAAAATTTGGGACAGAAACTTAAAAAAAAATTATTAACAACTAACTGAACTGACTTGCGAACTATGAAATAAATATAGTTTGAGTGATGATGTAATAATATTTCCTGAAATATTTTCAATCATCTGTGAAATGTTTCTTCTCTTATTCCGTGAAAACCTTCTAAGAATTATTAGAAAACTCAAAAGACAATCAAATTGGTCGAGCTCTAGTCGGTCTCAAGTTTTGCGCCTAGCAACACATTTAGTGATGCATTTTTATTTGTAAAGATTTTTTTATACAACAAGGTCGGCAAAATAGCGTACGGTTCACCTGATTTTAAGCGATTAACTTAGCTGATAGACCCCTGCAATACTAGAACTATCGCAAGCGCGCTACCCTACCCCCAATACCCCCCAGTTGCTCTGGTAACCTAACTCACCTCAGGAACACAACACTGTTTGAAAGCAATATTATTCTGTATTATTAGATTTCAACGACTATCGTAACGGAGAGGTATTTGTAACACAACTTGTAGTCCACAGTATAATACAGTACTACCTCTATAGACATACAAAACATTTTTTGTAACAATTATACTTTTAAATTCTGTTAACGTAACAATAAGCTGTCATAAAAACGACGTCTAGCAGGTTTCGAAATCTTTTGTTCTTTTTGATTTACAAATAAACGATGTAACGAATTTTGTTTTGTAAAAACTGCCAAGGTTATATTTCATTAGTGTACAGCTATTGCTCTTGTTTCCTAGACTTATTATGTTCTGAGACTTTACTTGCGTCTTAAACACTGTTATTGTTTACTCTTTATAAATAATAATAATATATTAATAAATATAATATAAATTATATTTATTATTAAATAATAATTATAATAATCTTATAACAAATATTAATATTTTAATCACATATAAATAAACCCTTTAAAAATATATATTTTTTTAAATAAGGAGGATGTTCTCAATTCGATTCGAAAAGTGGTTGCGTGTCATGTGGTCCCATGTACATATTATATTTAATTAAGATCTGACAAGTAATTTCCTAGCTATGTCTAATAATGCGTCGACAAAAAAATAGTCAAGTAATGACTATTTTTTCGTCGACCTACGTTGTAATACCACATAACTTTTTACTGTTACAATACCGTCTTCCAATCGGAGATGTACGCACTCTTTCGAGCTGTGGACATGGCAAGAAAGTCGAAGGAGGGCTCTATTAACATCTTGAGCGACTCTAGATCGTCACTCGATCTACTTAGGAGTCCTTCGGCAACTCACCCTCTGGCCATTGAGATGAAGAGTTGCATCAGGCAGATCCATGAGGAAAATAGGACAGTGCGGTTCTTTTGGTTGAAGGCTCACGTGGGAACACCGGGCAATGAAAGAGCGGACGAATTGGCCAAAAAGGCGGCCCTTACTAAGAAAACAGCCCCTGACTACGATAAAGTACCTATATCGTACGTCAGACGGCTGATACGGGAAGAGACCGTCAGATTGTGGCAGGATAGATACAATTCTTCGGAAACTGGATCGGTTACGAAAATATTCCTACCAGATGCAAAGACCGCTTGCAAACTGGTAAGGAAATCGGCGCTAACATCTGTCGACACACAGATTCTGACCGGCCACGGAGGATTTGCGGCGTATCTTCACAGATTCCACCTCCGAGACGGTCCTTCGTGTATTTGCGATCCGGATTGCGAGGAGACAATTCTACATATCATATTGGAATGCCCGAGATTTAGCAAAGAGAGACTGGATTTGGAAATAAAACTCCAGAAGGGACTAGAGCAATCTTCGCTCCACACCATCATGGAGAATGATGCCGAAAGGGCTGTCTTCCTCGCATTCGCAAGAAGCGCCGCATCAAGGGCTGCCAAAAGAAATGGCTCAACCGCTCTACCTCTAGCTGTGACATCCGTACCACAGACCACACACACAGTCACCGCAAATACAAATACAATTACACATACACAAACACAACAAACAGATCGGTCGACTACCGTGCCTGCCATTCAGTGCCCACAACCCCGAACGCTGTTGGGCCACATCACCCAAACCATCCGGTCTCCTCTGCTGAAGATTATACAGAGGAGGGCCAATCAAAACGCACCTCCGGAATCACCTGCTCCGAGCAAGACGATAGAGTCCCTACTTGGAGAAGGCAACCGTAGCGGAGAAGTGGGCATAAGCACCAAATGCATAGCCCTCTTCATGGACAATGAAGCGGAGAGATTGGGAGTAAGTTTCTGTCGCTTCGAGGGGCGGGATCGACTGGTGGTTTCCCCGGGGCTCGCCCTGCTGTTAAAAGGTAGCACAGAAAAAACAAGCGTTAAAAAATCAAAGATCGATACGCTTGCGCAAAAATACGGGGACGACTCTACCTGCCGTCTGGTGCAATTGCACAATAAAGCGATAGTGCTATTCGAGTGGGGGGAGAAGTCAGCCTTTGCGCAGGCCAGCTCGTGGCTGCAACAGCTGGGTGAATCCTCCGGGGGTGTCCCTGGAAAAATCAGCGTGGACTCTATGAGAGTTGGTTACGATAGAGGTGGCGTATCGGATAGATACGGCTGCCTACTAGCGTCAAGACACCACCAAATCATAGCCTTTGAGGACAGGGGGGAGGATCTGGGCTACTTAAAGCCCAGATCACAACCACTTTCACCCCCTGCATGGCCGACTCTCGAGGAGACTGCTCTCAGTGGCTCGGAGCGACTGCAACAAAAGGCTGAGGCGAAAAAGAAAATGGAGGGACAACGCGACCCCGAAGATAATACTCAAAAGGCGAAGCCCCGACTGATGGCGATAGCAAAGTTCGTCCAGGCTACCATCTCCCCCAAAAGAGGTAAACGACTGTCCCACCTTTCCCCAAAATTGGCGGAAACGAGTGAGCTGCAAATGAAAGCAATAAGGAGATTTACCAAGGACGAAAGTCCGAGGTACTCTCAAGCACCATCAGCCACTCGAACGAGGGCCGACATGGGGCAAGTAACACCACCCAGACTTCGACCAGCATCCACACCACTACAGCATGCGGAAAATGCGCTGATCGAGTTCCTGGCCATAACAAATGCTAACCGCGAGGTAAGCCTGGCCATATGCAAGAAAATCATGCAGACCTACCAGTACAACCATGAAAAGTTGCTGGAGGTGGAACTCGAAGAAGCCGAAGCAGCCATTTATAATAACGACACCCGGCAAGTCCTCAAGGGCAACATGTCGGGAAGATATATGGCTGCATACAACATCACGTCAGGCTTCGTGGACGCAGTCGAGGACGAGGGACAGAACGACGAGATTCAGACCTTTCACACACCGAAAGGGGACCCGTTGGTGGTGGTGGCCAAGTGCACGAGGGTGATGCTGGGTGATAGGGTGCTCGGGATGGCTAAAACCATCATGAGTGACCCGGATGCCGAAGGCGCTTTCGGGGCTTGGAGGCTACCGCAACTGAGATGGACAAACGGGGTACCCGGATGCGGCAAGACAACTCACATAGTCAGGGACTTCGATATGGACGGCGAAGTCGTAGTCACAACCACGATCGAGGCAGCGAAAGATCTTAAAGAGAAGTTGGCGCACCGCTATGGCAATAAGGCCAAAACGAAGGTGCGCACAATGGAGTCCATACTGGCAAATGGTTTTCGTGAGGGCGTTAAGATAAGCCGATTAACGGTAGACGAAGCCCTTATGAACCATTTCGGAGCCATAGTCATGGCTGCCCGGCTATCGGCAGCAGAAGAGGTGGTCCTCATCGGAGACGTAAACCAGCTGCCGTACATCGACAGGGAAAACCTGTTCGAGATGCGGTACAGCAGACCTTACCTGACAGTAGGTATCTCATGCGAGCTGTCCTGCACGCATCGAAACCCAAAAGACGTTGCTTTCGCCATCAGTGAGGTGTACGACGGGATCTACAGCTCGAGCCCGATCATCCACTCGTTGCGCATGGAAGGATTCACCGACTCACGAATACCAGCAGAACAGGACCGGACCCTGTACCTGACTTTCACGCAAGAGGAGAAGAAGACGTTGATAGGTCGGGGATACGGAGCTGGGGAGGGGTCGAGAATCCTGACCATTCATGAGGCGCAGGGACAGACGAGTGAAAACGTCATTGTTATCCAGACGAGGGCGGAGAGGCTTCGAATCCATGATAGTGTCTCGCACGCGGTGGTCGCGGTGACTAGACACACTAACACCTGTGTCTATTACACCGACGACAAGGACGACGCAATTGGCTACTTCGTCAGAAGGGCGGTGGAGGCTAACCGTAGGCAAATTCTCGAGCACAGCCTCAAAATGGCGATCCATAATAGGGATGCGAATGTTATTGAGGATGTGCTCGCGAAACTGGCGGCGGGCGCTGGTTTAGAAAAATGAGAGTGGCCGTCGACAATGCGGTAAATTAACAATGTAAGTCACACAATGTAAATTATAAAGCATGTAGTGCATTATAAAATTAATGGAGCATGTAGAAAAAAAAAAAAAAAAAAAAAAAAAAAAAAACATAGTCGTAAGTGATTATTCTAGTTATTGTTATTTAATTTAATTCTAATAATTATTCTAATTATTATTATTATATAATTATATATATCTCTCACGGTCGGTTTTGGACTCACTACGAACACTGCAATGTTGAAAATAATACGCCTCAATACTTGAAAATTAAAATTTAAATAAAAAAAAGGCATGGGCACTCAAGAGCCTATGGATGTTAAAATTTAAATAAAAAAAAAAAAAAAAAAAAAACTTTTTACTGTTTGTACCGATTTTTATTGATGATTTCAATCGAAAGATAACGCTTGTTTTGTGGTCCCATTTAAATTTGATTTAGGTCTGATAACTACTTATAGAGTAATTTTTATTACGGGTAGTTACTTGACTATTTTCGTCTACCTACGTTGTTTTCGTGGACGATGTCATAAAATTCGTTTTTTTTTTTCGCAAGCAAACACAATTATTTATTAATTAAAAGGTGGCGCTTGTCGTGTGGCTCCGTGTGAATTTAGTTGAGATCTAACAAATACTTTTTGAGTTATCGCTAATAACGCATATTTACTTGATTTGACTTACTTTTTTCGTCTCTCTACGTTGTATTACTGGTCGATGTAATTTACGTCGGGTTGCTTCCTTTGCAAGGAAACATAATTATTATTTCATTAACGTGTACACAGATAGACAGTATTTGCGCTCGGGTTGAATATTTATATTTGTACAAATATTTCTTTCCAGTCTGATTGACTGTCCTTGTGGGTATCGGAGAGCACGTTAAGTTGTAGGTTACAGTTGACACCTGATAGCGATCGCTACTCATAGTGGGAAATATCTGCAGTGAAGCATCGTAGTGTATTAAGACCTCCTGAAAGAATGAAGAAATGAAGAAAGAGATCTTTTTTTTTACGTGGGGAAAATCCATCATGGATACCCTCCAGCACGGGGGCGCCAGACTCCTACTGACTAAAAACCACCACGTGTGAGCAGTCGTCCGCCTGGGTGGGGCGAGATGGGGTCGCGTTAGCATTCGCCACCTGAAGAAAGAGATCTGCTCTAGCGTGTACAGGTTAACTCACTAAAAAAATCAAAATGTTAAATGTAATGCACGTTCAAAAATTATACTTACACGAGTACAGTAAAATAAACATAGGTATTTAATACAATTTTGTTAACAATATAAAATCAAGATAAACGGATACGAGGAAGACCACAATGATGTATGATCATGATTTCATCACCATGTATTTGATGGCATTGCGCTAGACGAGGTCTCGTACATCTATTACATTAATAAATAACAAAGATTTATTTTTTACCTAACGAAATAATTACTTAATATTGTAATGTTGAGTACATGTATAATGTAACTTAATCCTAGTTTTTTTTTTTTTTTTTTTACTAAACGAAAATAATAATACGAACAACAGTATTTTGAAAAATTCTCAGAATTAGATTAATAAAGGCAATGAGACTTAAACAATTTTATAATATAACATAATATAATAATGAGAATTTTTTTTTCTTCAAACAAAAAACACACTGTTATCTAATACGGTATATACTTTAACTAAAGAGATAGTAATCCGTAATATATATCTATAGATATACATATTATTATATTCAGGTAGATTATATTATCAAATATCTTTAAAATACGCAAACAAGGAACCGTTCTTAACATAGCAACTTAAATATTTTTTTTCGATAATTCAATTTTCTAAAGTATACAAATAGATGACATACCTACATGTCAACATTATAACACTATGAGGTGTTATTTTCCCAGAGTGGTGCACTAATTCCGTTACTATTGTTCGTGTTAGTTACGGTTAAACTTTAAAAAATGTTTATTTTGAAACGTCTGGAAATTTAATATTACTAACAAATATATGTGCAGCTTACAATTAAATAATGTATGTAATAAATATATTGACGACTTTTCAACGGCTAAGCGGTTTACTAATTTTCACAAAACTGGTAGATTATAATTTTGACACATCCTAACCGAAACTAATTTTGATGAGTTTCATTGCATGCATTAATAGACACAGCTTCATATAATGTGTTGCGTGATCTTTAATAGCATACAGATTTTCTAAAACGCATGCTTATATTCGAAAGAAAACATTTTACATTCAATTAATTTACAAAGATAATAGGTATCTAGGTTTAACACTTCTTGATAAATTTAAATTATATTTTGCGTATTTTGTGTAACTTCAAAATAAGTTATTTTTAATTTAGGTTTCTCTAGCAAAATAAGTAAATTAAAAAGAGTCTCTACATATTTTCGTCTTTTAATTTTCAGCATGTCATTATAATTATCTACTCGTATTATTACAGACATTTTTCTTAATATATCATATTTAGTATTTAGCTACGACATTTTTTTACAGTTTACCAATGAAGTATAGTACGTTCTTCTTGCATCGACTAAACAATTTACCCACGGTCTTAAACAGTACCAACGTTACTAAATAGTTTTGTGAGAATGTGTTAAACTGATACTCTAGACTATTATATCCTTAGATACTTAAATTCTATTAAGTTTTATTGATGTAGCAGGCACAGCAGGAAATATCTCGTTCAAAATCTGGAGCAGCCCGACTGGGTCAGTACCTCGACCTTACAGAAGATCACAGTTTAATAACTGCTTTCAAGTAGCGTGGTATTCCTGTGGTAAGATAGCCAGAGCTCTTCTCTTGTTGCATGCGTCTATAAGCTACAGTAATCGCTTATCATCAGGCGAGCCGTACGCTTGTTTGCTACATTTATAGTAGAAAAAAATTTAATCGATATGTAAGAAAAAAACATTTACCTTTTTTTTACTGAGTACACAAAACTAGCGACCATTTTCAGAAGCTTCAACAATGCGATTCCACGTGGTGATGCTGTATATAATGTGTTCTCCTGCCAGCAACGAATTACTGACAGAATTACACACGTACAGCAGGTACAACTATTGTAAATACCCGAGCAGGAATCAAAACTATAACCGCCGGCTTCAAGGTTACTTTGCGCCGGTTGTTGATTCTGTTGACTTTTTGAATTGTATAAACGCTTCTTCTTATATGACACCAGTAGGATTTTTCTCCTGTGTTGGGGGTCCGGAAACATCTGTATAGCCGATACAAATGGTTGTCGTGTATATATTATATTATATATTATCTAGAAACATGCAGGCAAAGTAATCATTGTGAAGTGGGCTAGTGTCATTCAAGGATTAATAAGACAGATCATTTATGATCTTGGGGTTAAAATTATGATAAATGATATTTTATTAAACTTCCATTAGACTTCATTCACTTTTAAAATATCGAAGGGATTATTGAATCAAATTGTAAATTAAGTGATAACTCTAAATTTGTTTTATTATAATATATTTTACAGATATGAAAAATTAAGAATTCTATAGGGAAAAACCGGGATAGATGCCTCACTTTTTGAAATAGCCACCTAATTTTAAAAATATGATTTTTATACGAATAATTTTTATTAATGTACCTAGCTCAATCCTTTATGTTGAATTATTACGTGAAAATAATGAGTAGGATAGATGCCCTTTAAACCATGTAAACGAAAAACCCAAACCAAATGTTAGGTAGTTCTACTCCTAAAACATCGATTGTCTCCAAGAAACATGGGCCATAGTAATGAAAAACATTTTGTGTTTTTTTATATCTTTTAATTGTTATAATTAGAATATAATTTTTATATCACACAGATTACTATACCTAATTAAATTTTTAAAGCTTTTGTTTAACTAAAATATAAATTCTCAAGTTTCGACATATATATATATATATATATATATATATATATATATATATATATATATATATATATATATATATGTCGAAACTTAAGAAGATTTTATATATATTGTATATAAAATAAACAACAACAAAAGTATAAATTCTTAATTGTTGGTCTAAAATATTCATATCAAGTGTCAACATGCACATTGCACAATTTTCGTGGCATAGTTCTGTAGAATCTGTAAAACATCCAAACATAAATATAAGTAAATACATAAAAAATATAACAGACAAAAAAAAATTTAAACATATAAACTTACTCTGTATATGGTGAATGAAGGGATAGATGCCTTTAAGGGCACCTATACCTCATAAAATCAGGGCAACTATCCTTTGTGATTGGGATAGATGCCCACGTATTTTTTAAATAAATTATAAACAAAATAGCATCTATTTACAACTATATGCAGACTCAATGACCCAGTATATAGACGTGATAAAAAATATAACGGAATTTATTACTATTTATAAAATTATACAACTTTAAATACTAACCTTTAAAACTTTGACGTGTTTGTAAATTTCGCCACGGAGACAATTACACACACGAGCCAAACGCGTCCTTGCCACACGAATATCTGTGGATATCTGAGGTACGGCGTGACTTCGACTCCTACTTATGCGATTAATTTTTATTTGTGAGTTCGGGATGTTAGGTTTTTAGAACATGAGGCATCTATCCCACTGCGGCATCTCTCCCGGTTTTACCATATCGAAAAATTACTGAGCGTTCAATTCTAATTTTATAATTTTTAGAACTCAATATAACTAATAGGTATTAGTACTGTATACTCTAACGGTTTTAAAATTTAATTGAATGTTATGTTGTATAATTTAGTAAAAAAAAGTAACTACATGGATTTGTAACAATATAGAAAGTAGTTAACATGAGTCTGATGGTACATTTAGATTAGGTGAAATATGAGACACATTCACTTAATCTATGTATACTATCAAACTATGAGGTCGAGTTTCAAACACATTAGGTGAACTCTTAAAGAAATGTGTGGTTAATTTGTGTATGAAATTACACTATGTGTTTATACTAGTAAGGGTTCAATAAGCGTACGGACCACATGAATCAGATTAGCTGATTAATAAGCGGTCACCTTCGGCTACGGACGCCTGCACTATCAGGTGCATTACACGGGCGTTGCCGACTCTACGACTGCTCAATACAACGCATTCTTAGGAGCTCTGGCTACCTTGCTCACCACAGGGACACATAATTTATGAGCAGTATTATTTAGCTGTGATCTATAAGTTAGTAGTACTTCCCCTGCCAGGCGATTCCAGATGTTAAACACGAAATTTCCGTCTGCCTTATCACGAAAAACCTCGATGTTTACCTGTTTGATATTTATACACTCATTTAAATTAACGGCTTTCAATAATGTCAACAGAAGTCAGTAAGCGCGGATGATTTTGCCAAAGTCATGTAGAATGAAGATAACTCGAAGAAGGTTAATCTGAGTGGTCGAGATTATACCCTTAAATGAATTTTGAAGTCTGTAAAAGTATTTAGTCGCTTCAGCCTGTAATATCCCACTACTGGGCATAGGCCTCTTTCTCCGTGTAGGAGAAGGATCAGAGCTTAATCCACCACGCTGCTCCAATGCGGGTTGGCGGATATATTTCCTACTATAAGTAACGATCGCTATCAGGTGTACATGATAACAACCGGGACCGACGGCTTAACGTGCTCTCCGAGCACACACTCGAGGCACAAGTATTTAACTTAATATAATACTTTATACAATGAAACCTCGATTTTCTTTTTCAACATCGCTCATGTGTAGACTTCGATCTGGTGTAGTGCTCTGTATGCCGTGTATGTGTTCAAACACCGGCGATTCCGGGTTCGATTCCCGCTCGGAATAGATTATGCGAGATTAGATAATAAGATTTATGCAAATCCAGTTCGGGTATCTGTTCGTGTGGGTCTCCTTACCGTGATTCAGGAAGCACGTTATGCTGTCGGTTTCGGTTATTGTCATATACACCTGGTATCAATCGTTAGTCATAGTAGGGAATATATCTGCCAACTCGCAGTGAAGCAGCGAGGTGGATTAAGCTTCGATTCTTCTACACGGAGAACGAACCCTATGCCCAGCAGTGGGATGTTACAAGCTGAAAAGTGATTTACTTTTAGTCTCTTAGTTTCGTTGAATATGATAAGATTTTCAGCTAAATATTGCTTAATTTAGTTCATGGTGTGCTGGCATAAGTGAAAGTATCTAGTTGGATAATTGCCACAGTTAGATATTGCTAAATATGCTATAATACTACTATATAAATCGAAAGCTGAATTCGTTACAAGATTGCGTGATCTAGTCCGAAAGTTAACTTTATCATAAATCTTTCTAAAAATTGAAGTTTTACACAAGTAAAAATACCGAAATAATTGTTTACGCTATTGAGTACATCTGCTCAGCAAAGTAAATCTCTTCTTTTCTTTCTTCACTGTTCTTTAATTATTTATTCGTTTATTAATTCGTTATGATGCATTTTGACAAATATATAGGTATAAAGCACAGAATCCCTCCCAAGACATTCATGTTTGTATACGATTACTTCCTTTAAGGAAAAGCACGCGCACGTGACAAATATTTAAAATATTCGAGGCTCATCTAAAGAATCCCTGGATCTTTCTAGAATGATCTATCTCGACACTAAACTTTCTTTATAAAAGTTTGGACCATGCTGTTTTACTATTCGTACTGATATTGTAAATGCCGAAGTAACTGAAATTTAAAAAGAATATACTCGAAAGATAGTATAGAGTGTACTAAAGCAAGTCAGCAAAGTAAAAAAAATGTCACGCAAACTGGGTTATAAAAGTTTTTGAAACGATTTTTGGTTCGATTTTGAACACCAAAGAACGCCGCGATTTTATATTTTAGTTATATTATTATAGAGGCATCTATTTAGGTTAAAAAAGTTTACATATTTGGCAAACCCAAAACTGCACGGTTCAACGCGCTCTTTTAAAACTATTGCTTGCAGCTTATACGAGTACTTAGCAGCGCTCTTTAGCTGGCTTGGAAACTAATGATCGACCGTGATGATTCATTCACATCACGATATTTTATTATGGTATAAACGTAAAAAAATAATTGTAAAAAATGAATAATTTTTCAGCCTTCATATTCAATTGGCTTCTTAGTTACTAGTTTCCTGACATAATAAAAAAGAAGACAGATTATTTCGTCAATTGGCTGACCTGGCAAACGATGTTTTACCGCTAAACGAACGGTTGGTGGTAGAAAGGGAAATGTAGGATTGTATGTATTTTTTAATGCCATTTGGCATAAAATAAAAAATAAAAATTTTGCCAAGAATATAAATAAAAAAAATTGGGATGACCCTTTTAACTTAGGGGTTTAAAAATAGCTTATGATCGATTCTCAGACTTTGGAGGAGTTTGGCCCCTAACACTGTGACACGATACTTTTATGTAGGTATATCAAAATCAAAATCAAAATCAAAAACAGCTTTATTCAAATAGGCTCCAAGAGCACTTTCGAATCGTCATTTTACAAATTAAAACTTTAAAAATCAATTATTATATTTGTAGAAGTAAAGCTACCACCGATTCGGAATGTAGATTCTACAGAGAAGAATCGGCAAGAAACTCCGCAGTTACTCATTTGAAAAATAATATATAAAATGTGTTTTTGTACAAAATTAGTAAGATGTTGCATAAAATAATAAATATAAAGGATTATGAGTGAGCAAGCACTTCCCGTATTTTCCTTTTGTGAGTTATTTATTTTGAGAACGCAATCTTTTGGGTCTGTGGATAAGCCCCCTTTTTAACGTCTCACGGTTACGTGCGTTTGCCAACACACCGATTGTATCTCTAATAAAAATATACTTTGAAATAACGGCATCAGTACAACGATAACGAGCGCAGGTGGAACCGCACGGGACGCCTAATGCATAACAATCACCTTCACCTAAAAAATACCATAGGTTAAAATAACATAAACGTTCCAAGTAATCTCCAACCTTTTCCGTTTACAACAAAACAAAATTGAAGAGCGGAAGTCACGTAGGACCTTGAAAACTGCTTCAATAGGTCTTTTCGTCACGTATCTCGTGTCACGATGTAATGCAACTATAGAATCGTAGTGTATTTGTGTGTCACAATTGTTACAGGCTTTCTTCTCATGAATCGTGTAATTTCTGTTGAAACATTACATTGATAAATATAGTATATCATTCATGTTTACGTTTCTATGATAACGTAAGTAATTAACTTTTTAGTTACATGTTAATTACTAAACTATACGTATTACTGTGGTTTCATATATGTAGTGTTTCGTTAGTCATAACTAATTTATAAGGAGAAGCTTTCTATTCATCAACAGCGGTTTCGCTGAAATTTATATTATTTGTTACCTAAGTTTGGCTACAAATGAAATAACCCGAAATAGGATTTTCAAATGGCAAAGCGCTTGAAACCATAACATTTTTTTTACGAGTATCTGGTAAAGCACAAAGCATTTATAGCCAAAAACTAAAAGGTTGTAACGCGATGGAAATAGATTGTTTTCCGTGTGGAGACTTTTTAACCGAATTCCAAAAAAGGAGGAGGTTCTCAATTCGACTGTTTATGTTTTTTTTTATGTATGTTACATCAGAACTTTTGACTGGATGGAGCGATTTCGACAAATTTTCTTTTGATCGAAAGGTGGTGTGTGTCATTTGGTCCCATTTAAATTTATTTGAGATCTAACAACTACTTTTTGAGTTATATCTAATAATACGTTTTTACTTGACGCTTTTTTCGTCGACCTACGTTGTATTATACCGCATAACTTTCTACTGGATGTACCGATTTTGATAATTCTTTTTTTGTTGGAAAGGAGATATCCCTAGTTTGGTATCATGATAAAGAAACCATTAGGATCTGATGATGGAATCCCAGAGGAATCAAGGGAAACTCTCGAAAATCCGCAATAACTTTTAACTAGGTGTACCGATTTTGATAATTTTTAATTTTATCGAAAGCGGATGTTTATCATGTGGTTACATATAAATTTTATTGAGATCTGATAACTACTTTTTGAGTAATCTTTGATAACGCGTAGTTACTTGACTATTTTTTCGTCGATCTACGTTGTATTACAATTATTTCCCTAGCTATTATATATTCAATTTTTACAATACTTATGTTGCAATTTAGAAACATTAATCAAAAAGCTTGGTGCTGCCATATCTTATTAATATATTTAAATTAATGATAATAGTGTTTAATTTCGTTTGTGACCTCTTTTATAATAAACAAAACAGAAATTATGAATAAAATAAAAATCTCGTAGCCTTGTACTAAAAAATACAAAGCAGTAAGAAAATCACACAAACTGGCAAGGACGTAACTTGAAAAAAAAATTTTTATTAATAAAAAAAAATAATTTAAATGATTTATTGATATAAAATTAAAATAAAACAGAGTTAAAAAAAATAATAATAAAAGATGCAACCATATATACTATAAGTAAGGTTTACATTAATTATCATAATTACATTTTTTATATCATATATATTTTTGTATCATCAATGTGTTAAATTTTAAAATTATTTATACTAAAGACAATCCTAAAGTTTATACTCGGCTTACTTACGACCATTGTCAATACTCTATCTATATTCTGAATTTGCTTACTTTAGAAATAGAATTTTTACGTAAGACCCATATAAATTGTATCCAAGATCTATCTGATACTAAATTGCGACATAATTAAAACTAACTTGTGTACATATTGTACGGTTCACCGGTTGTTAATAAAGTTTATCCTGCAAATAAGTTACGAATACACTTTAACAGCAAAATGTAGAACAGATATTTAGGACCTGTTTCTCTTTACTTATCAAACTACAACTACTAGATATATATTTGCGAATAGAAATATCTCGTGAATAGAGCGCATTACGATGGCACTAGAGAATAACGTATCAAAAACTTTAATCTATTTGATACCGTTATCCATCAAACAGCGTTAACCACATCCACTGAAACAGGTCGTAATATATGTAAGTACGTAAGAATATTATAAAATCAAAAACATCGTGATTTGAATTACCTAATTTAAATACAATTACAGTAATCAACTCTAATATTATTAAATGCATTATAATAACTACTTACAAACTAGATTCAGCTTATTCATATTAGTTTGTTCGGAAACCTTTAAAATTTATAATATAAATAATTATTACTAATGGTGCGGAAGCCTCAGAGATCCATTGCCTGTTCCGACATATTTTCAAGGTTTTGAACTAACCTATTAATGATTTTCTAATAATTATGGACGTATTCAAAGTTTATTAATAAACATCAGTCTTATAAATATATTATAATTTATAACATTATTATATTATGTCGAAGAATTTACGAGTATTTTTCAATCAACTTGTAAAATATCTTTTGTATATATATCTATGTATGCCTATTAATAGATATTATTGAGAGAAAAGATTTGCTTTTTTATGTGTTTGTCACGGATATATACAAAAATTACAAGATCCATTGTAAAAATTCTTTATTAATTACGGAATTACTTCCATGATTAACCCACAGCAGAACATATCCTGCTCAAAATCTTGAGCAGCCCATCTGGAGAAGTACATTAGAGAAGATCGCAACTAAATAACACTGCACAGAAGCACAACACTGCTCTCAAAGCAGTGTTGTGCTTCTGTGGTGAGTAAGGTGACCCGAGCTAATGGAGGAATGAGCTAATTGATTGGAGGTAAGGTCGGCAACGCGCTTGCGATACTTCTGGTGTTGCCGGCGTCTATAAGCTACCGTAGCATCTGACCATCATGTGGGTCGTAAGCTTATTTGTCGACCTAGTTATATAAAAATGACAAAAATATTTTAGGCAATAGTAAAGAAAAAAACACAAAACAATTTATATGTATCCGCATTTTGTTTTCTACAAGTTACAAAATCTATAACTTATAAAATTAGTGTTTTTTAATAACATGAATTTATCTATAGAACTATTTAAAATGTATTAAAACAATCTATTATTGAGATTAATGCGACCTTGTATGAAATATTGGGCAATTTATTAGTGAATGGACGAAATTAATATCTTTCGGAACTGGAGCCGTATCTAAACTAACGATTGCACGCGACAAGTGAAACCAACGTGTACAGTTAGAGGAAAAAGAAATAAACTACGGTAAATCCTTTTTTGAAAAAAAAACCACATTCATCAAGGGACTCAATATACAAATTAGATCGATAAATAATTACTTTTTTCAGTTTAAAATTCGTTTGATAAAATTGTGTTTACCATTTTACAAATTTTCCCCATTAGATGGAGGGTGTCTACAATATTATGCTTTTTGGTAAAAAAATAAATAGTAAAAAGGTTATACATTGATCTATAAAAGGGTTTTTTATAGATCAATGAGGTTATATAAATTTTTTTTGTTCCATTGACTTGTATTAAAAAAATGTTGCTTCTGACTGTACGATATTTTTTTACAAACGCAATATATTTGTGTTTAAAAAAAGAACATATTACACGTATTAAAATACATATACCTATACTATTATTATAAAACATTGAAAAGTTTGTTTGTTTATTTATTTAAGCGCGGTAATCCAGGGAACTATACTATTAATACTACTTGAATAGCCCATATGCCGATGAAGGCTATAAGATATTTGTTGGATTAAAAGACGTAGCTCAGGTTTTAATCACTATATATTCAAAAATAGAAAAATTAATTGTAATACGCCGGTCGCTAGATGTAACAGATTATAAGAGAGAGACTTATTTATTAAAGCGCACAGACTGCACAAATAGGCGCGAAATTCAAATTAAGAACATTATGTTCAACACCCTACCTGAATTTAAGCCACAATGCCAAAAATAAAATAAAATAAAAACTATCTAAACTAAACAGTGTAGTTAACTCACAGGTTGACAAAAAAACATTGAATTACCTACACATTATTCATCAACACAAAAGTAAATCTTACAATAACATTTTAAACTATAAATTTCAATCAAGTACTGAGTTAACAGAAAACTGTGTTATGTAATATCATTCCAAGCTTTGACCTTAAATGTTGAAATTTATCTTTAGACAATGCTTTTGTTAGTATATCTGCAAACTGACAATCACTACTAACAAACTTTAATACAATTATCTTTTGATGATACTTTTCTTTAATAAAGTGATATTTAATTTCAATATGCTTACATCTCTTATGGAAATTAATATTTTTAATGACACTAATAGCACTTTGGTTATCTAAATTAAGACACATAGAGTCCTGTTTATATTCACTTATGTCACTTAAAAACTGTTTGATCCACATTGTCTCTTTGGTAGCAGCACAGGCTGCCATAAATTCGGCCTCTGTAGTAGACAGAGCCACTGTTTGTTGTCTTTGGCTGGACCAAGTCACAGCCGCTCCATTCTTAATGAATACATAACCAGTGACTGAACGGCGTGTGTCCATATCATTTGCATAGTCTGCATCGCTGTAGCCTGTGACGTCTGATGTTTGTAGAGATTGTGTATAGCACAATCCATACTCTTTTGTACCATTCAAGTACTTGAAAATTCGTTTTACTGCATTCCAATGGGTCCGATTGTAACAATTAAAAAAACGACTCACCAGACTGACGGCAAACATGATATCTGGTCGACTCACAATAGCTAGATGCATCAGAGAGCCCACAGCTTCTCTGTAGGGTACATCCTTCTCATCTTCTTCATGGCCTCTTTGCAACTTCATATGGGGATCAACTGGAACACTGTTAGAATTAGCATTAGTCATGTTAAATTTAGCCAACATTTGTTCTACATATTTAGTTTGATGGATAAATATGCCTTTACTAAATTGTTCAATCTGCATTCCAACAAAGTTCCCAGGTTTAGTTATTTTAATTTCAAATATGGTTTTCAGTTCCTTGGTTATCTCTTGTAAAGCCCATTCATCTGAGGAATATAACAATCCATCGTCTACATACAAGCATAGAAAGCATTTCTTATTGTTGACTTCACCTACATATACACATTGGTCTGCTTTGCTGTTGACAAAGCCAAACTTCTTAAGAACAGAGTCAAATTTACTGTTCCAGCACCGTGGAGCCTGCTTTAGGCCATATAAGGATTTATTTAATTTACATACCAGACCGTCTTCATGGTGTAGGCCCTCTGGTGGTTTCATGAATATGATCTCTTCAAGTTTTCCATAAAGAAATGCTGTTTTGACATCTAATTGTAAAATTTTTAAATTATTTTGTGCTGCAACTGAAAGAAGCAAACGTATAGAATCATACCAAACCTTGGACCTGTTGGTTCATCCTTAATTCGGAATACCCATCTGCATGGTATAACTTTTGTATTCAGAGGTTTTTCAACCAATGTCCAGGTGTTATTTCTCTGGTGAGCTTCCAGTTCTTCAGCAATGGACTTAATCCATTTATCTTTATCAACTGAGTTCACAGCTTCCTTATATGTGACTGGAGCATATGAATGAATGTCTCTACTTTGACACAGGTAAGTACTTTCTTCGGAATCATCTTGTTTTACTTCATATCTCTTGTTCCGAGGTCTCAATGTTATGTTACTAACTATAGGAGAATCTAAACTGACGTCAGGTGAGTAATCACTGTCTGAGGTTGTTTTATTTTCACATACAGTATCATATGAACTTGTTGAGGATTCTATATCTGTTTCAGTGGTATTATTTTCTTCACTAACATCAATTTTTGTTACAGGATTGTTTTCTGACAGTTGTACTGGTACATAATCTCTTTTGACAGTAGATTCAAGAAATGTAGCATCCCTGCTTACTATCACTTTTCTAGAGTTAGGTATTATAAATCTATAGCCTTTACTGTGATCACAATAGCCAATAAATATCACTTTCTGTGCCTTAGGGTCCCACTTTTTACGCTTCTCTTGTGGCAAGTGTACCATGGCTTCACAACCAAATATACGCATGTGTTTTACATTTGGTTTCCGTCCAGACCACAGCTCTTCTGGTGTCTTGAATGATAGGGACTTAGTCGGAGAACGATTAATTATGTAAGCAGCTGTGTGTACTGCATCAGCCCAATGCTGCTTTGGTAGTTTTGCATTAAGCAGCATACATTTTGCTCTTTCAATGAGAGTCCTGTTCATTCGTTCTGCAGTCCCGTTTTGTTCGGGAGTATACGGTGTGGTTGTCTGGTGTATGATGCCAGCATTTTTTAAGTAGTCAGAGAATTCCTTACTGACATACTCTAGGCCATTATCCGTTCTAAGAATCTTTATGTGTCTATTCAATTGATTTTCAACTTCATTTTTAAACTCTTTGAATTTTCCTAGTGTGTCACTCTTTTTGCTAAGAAAATACACATAAACCTTCTTAGTATAATCGTCAGTGAAGGTCAGGAAATACTTGGCACCTCCTATTGTTTGTGTTTCCATGGGGCCACATATATCAGAGTGCACCAGCTGAAGAGGAACCGTTGATCTGTTTCCTTCACTTTTAAAAGGTAGCCGGGTTTGCTTACCTTCTTTACAGGTGACACATGTCACACTTTCTGTATTTGCTGAGAAAGTTACATGGTCAGCATTTTCAGGCATTTTCTTTAAACTGTTGAAATTAAGGTGTCCCATTCTTTGATGCCACAGGAAAATATCTTGCTCTTCAACATCAGACATGCATGCATAGCCTCCTCCTGGAGTGTTCAGCTGGTACATGTTGTTGATTATACTAGCTGTTGCTACTATCTGATTTTCATCATTCATAATAATACATCCGGTTTTATCAATTTTTACTTGGCCACTATTTTGAATAATCTGACTCACAGATAGCAGGTTAGTCGCTAGTTCGGGAACATATAAAACATTATTAAACAGGACCTTCTTCTCATGACCTTTATCATTATAGGTTTCTAAACTTACTTGCCCGGAGGACTGCACGGATAATTCCTTATTATCTGCAACTCTTATTTTCTTAATGGAAGAGGTTGACTCATTCTGAAGCAAATCCTTGTGTTTGGTCATGTGCGAGGTTGCACCGGAGTCCACATACCAGGCATCATTTTGTGAGTATGATGCTACAAATACAGCAGCATAAGACGAGCTACTTAGTTTCTGTGCGTCTTTAGCTTTAGATTTGCATTCTGAACTTTTATGACCATATTTATTGCAAGTATAGCACCTTGGTCCTTTTGATGGCTTCTTGTTGTTTTTCTGAGACTTTTTATTTACTAAAAATGCCTTGGAGTTATTTTCAGACAATTTTATATCTTGTAACAACTTTGCCTTAACAGAATCTGAGGTAATTTTCATTCCGGAGCTCTCTATGGACATTATCATAGGCTGATACGTATCAGGAAGACCGGAGAGTAACAATGTTCCCAGCCACTCGTCATCTACCTTAAAGCCTATGTTCCTGAGCTTATGAGCAGTACCCATTATTTTACTTACATATTCTTCTACATTTTTACATTCACTTAGCGATGTATTACATAGATCACGCAGCAGACCAACTCGGCGTGTCAACCCAGAGTCGTCAAACGCTGAAGACAATTTTTCCCATACTTCTTTGGGAGTGCCAGCCTCTTGAATGTGCACGTAATTTATAGGATCGACTGAGAGTATTATTTTTGTTTTAGCTTTGATGTCTCGTTTACTATCTAAGCTTTCTGATTCTATGCAATCCCAGAGATCTTCGTGTTGTAAGTAAGTTTGCATGGCAAAACGCCACGTTGCATAATTTTCACGGCCAGACAGCTTTTCAATATATGCGGATGTATTATTAAATGCCATCTTTTACCAAAACTCAGTTTCAAATACGTAAACACTTCACAAAAAGTTGTAAAAGGTCAAACAAAGAAAAATTTACACGAAGCACGTTACGTTTTGAGGTTAAGTTCACTGTAATGTCTTTGATCACTAATATTATTACGATTGATTTTGCACTGTCTTACTTCTGAGCTTTTCTGGGCCCATAACCTGTTGGATTAAAAGACGTAGCTCAGGTTTTAATCACTATATATTCAGAAATAGAAAAATTAATTGTAATACGCCGGTCGCTAGATGTAACAGATTATAAGAGAGAGACTTATTTATTAAAGCGCACAGACTGCACAAATAGGCGCGAAATTCAAATTAAGAACATTATGTTCAACAATATTTTTTTCCTCAAATTAACGCGTGTAAAACCGGGGGGCTAGTACATAATATAAAATGATAAAAACGAGTGCATGATGTACACAAACGTTTGTCACAAGTAAGAATTGAACCTTTTATTAAAATGGACATACCTATAATTATATCTAGTTATGTTAGAATCGTTATATTATTTCAATCATTTCAGCCTATAGGCAGCATAGCATATATAGTATATCAGCATATACAGTATAAGGTAAAAGCCGGATAGTTGCGCCACTTTGCAACAAAGCTGTTATTAAAGATGTGTACTTATCATTTTTAAACCAAAAGTGTATATCAAAACATAGGTCATTGATCTTCTATAAAAGCTCGGTTTTTAAATATAAATAATGTTATTTATAGTTATATTAAATGAAGTTTAGTACGTTTAGTAAATTTGCCTAATCTGGAACACAGCTCACGCGCGACGTTTACCATACCGCAGGTTTGACCGTGCATGGCATGTATCCTATAGCGAGCTAACTATCCGACTTTTACCCTAAAGAATTTACCACAAAAGTGTTGAAACTCCCGATATTTCGATGACGTTGCAGCTGCCATATTCACGGGTGTCACTACACTCTCACCCGAGAGTTGAGCTAGCCAATGAGTCAACCGTGACCATGGCATCATCACCATAGTATCGGGAGTTTACAAATTACAATCGCGACAAATCTCGTATAACAAAAACTGTTGGTGTGACCGTGAAAGCTTAAAAACTTAAAAGATGATGATTGATGTACAACAATGTATTCTTTTTCTATAAGGTATTTAAATGTAGAATGCTGTCCCAGTTTGTCTTTGACATTAAAAACCGTTCGTCAAACTTTATTATTCCATTCATTCCATTCTCTAACACATTGCTTCCCAACCTTTTTTTCGTTCCCGTACTATAAACTTTTTATTTATTAGTATTCCTCCTCTGATAGCTCCATACCTAGTCCTACAAAAAGAATAAAGAATCATCTAAATATCTAAACCCAGTTAAAGTTGAGATAATGCAAAAAAGTGTGTGTGTGTATTTATGTACGCACGTATGAAATTATACTTCATTGGCTCGCTAACTTCACGTTGCTAGCTTCTTCTTCGTTGACTAGCTAACTTCAGGGTGTCGGTTTTTTGGAACGGTATGCGCGCGCATCATATAAATTTACTCTTTGTCATTTTTCCCTAACGCGTCAAAAGATATAGTATAACTTCAAAAATGCTGCTCCTTTTTTGAAGTCCATAAAAATGTTCTAACTCTCCAGCCTTTGTGTTTTTTTTTTATTATAAATAAATGCTACGGCCATTCAACGGCTCCCAGTATAATTTTCTCCTGTGTTGGGGGTCCGGAAACACATACAATACAAAACACGAATTCCCAGACATCAACAAACATCTATGTGGCCAATACAAATGTCTGCCATAGGCGCGGATCGAACCAGCAACCGCCAGCACATAGGCCAGTGCTGTGACCGCTCCACAAACGCGTCATCAATTAGTTATGAAATTCGTTTTAAACAAAATATTACAGACATTATACATCACAGTAATGTTTATCTAAGTTAAGTTTAAGTTTAAGTTCCAAAATTTCCACAATTGCTGGTATAACTTTTTACTTCCCCCACTTTTTTAAATATCTCCAGAGATACGCATACCACAGTTTGGGAATCGCTGCTCTCACCTCACACCTAACTGTCATCGTATTCAAAGGCATTTTCATACAAACCTCGTATTACATGGAGTCGTCTGTCACGATCGCTATGTTTATGACCAAAGGGCACGAAACACAGACGTGACGGTAATAGGAATATTTGCGAGTTATTTACTATTGTCTCAAGTGTATTTCGAGCTTTACTACTCGTATCTGTGGCGTGTTTACTGTTAAATGTTATGTCGACTTCGTTTATATAATGAATGAGATAGGTGCTATTCAGCATCTTGAAATGAAATGAAATGAAAACATTTATTTCGTCATAAGGTGACACTTAACGAAAGTCAAAATAATGTCATTTACAGAAATAATAATACAAATAAATTAAAAAAAAAAACTCTACAATAATAAAAGAAAGTTAAGGCAGCAAAAATATCAAACAATAAAATAAAAATTTATATCTTAACATTGGGTACGCCACAAACTTAGGTAATATATATACCCCGTGTTATGTGTAACCTTAACTTAGTCAAAATATCTTCACGATCTTTTAGTAAATTAGTACGTCATTTGGGTTTTACGTAAACCGCTTGTTGGACGTCCTTGAATTTAATTAAGTTTATCGATATCCTTGAATTAGATTAAATTTAGTTATATTTATTTTATCTCCCTTTATCTATTTTTAAGATGTAAGTTTAGTATTTTAGCTTTGAATAAACTTCTTATTAATCAGAAAGAAGTGTCTGTAAACTAATTTCTTATTCAAAATTAAAAATATGAGTTAAAAATAAAAGCAACACACTGAACGGTCCCAATTGACATGACAAAATCACCAACGCCCAGATAATCAGCCTGTAATATCCCACTACTGGGTGCTCCCACGCTGCTCCAATGCGGGTTGGCGGATACATTCCCTACTATGAGTAAAGATCGCTATTACGACATGTTAACGTGCTCTCTGAGACACGGTGGGGAGACTCACAAGGATATACAAACAAACCCGAAATAAATATTTGTATAAAAACATATATCTACTCCGAACCGGAATCGAACCAGCGACCGTCGGTGTTTAGGCGCCGCCGAGACGACACATCACCATTACACCAAAGCGATCAACAGACGTTTATTTTTATTGTATTTGTCGACATGTATTCACTATTAAGTAAATTATGCTACGTCGGTTGTCACGACCCACGGAATGAATGAATTTATAAAATATTGTTGTTTACGACGACGTTTCGAATGAAATGGCCCATTGTAAAGTTTTATCGAAAACAAGGCATACATAGACATAAACATACAAATTATGTGTGTATACGAAATAAAAAGTAGTTAGGTAAAACATATAAATGGGTCCATAACTGTTGTACTAACGTAATAGTGTTTAAGTTTGAAAATATTACTAATAATTGTGTGGGATATTAATTTGAAAAAAATTGTTGACGTAGGGCACAGCAGGAAATATCCAGCTTAAAATCTGTGGCGAAGGTGACCAAAGCTCCTGGGAGGGGGGGGGGTGTCGGCCACGAGTTTGCGATGATGTTTCTGATGTAGCAGGCGTCTATAAGCTACGGTAATCGCTTACCTCCAGACATAAGAATAGCCCGTTGGCGCAATTTGTAATGATCAGGGTCCTTTATGCTTCGCGGGTTGCGTGGTCGATTCCCGTCTTAGTCTAGGTGTAATATCTGTAATTATATATTTATAGATGTATTATTTCTATATGATTGATGATGAGATGTATTATAAAAAAATAAAAAAAACTGGTTGTCTGTAAAGTTGGTTTACGGACGATAGTTTAACGTGGCAAACGTCATAACAAAACATCTCCTCGGACGCATAGGCCAATCGAGTTCGCAAGCTAGCAAGCCGCATCTACTTCCACTTAACGTAACGCTACAAAGAGTGCAACGTTACAATGAGTCATCCTTTTTCGTGCATGCCGCCGGCGTTCATCGATTTATTTGACGATGTCACATCAAAAACTTATTTAGCTATAACAGTTGGCTGTTACCTGTAACACAAGCATTAAGTTGCGTATCATAGGAACAGATTACCGTGTGTATGTATATAAGATATTTACTTATTATTCAAAATCACCTGAGCCATACGCTTATTTGCTGACCCTGATGTATAAAAAATTATAAAAAATTTGTATCCTGATAGTTATATCGCTCTCAATAGCTATTTTCGTTCGTTACATTCATAAATATAATATAAATTAATTATAAAAAAATAGTAAAGACTTATTTGTATCTGTTATGGAGAAAGTCAAAAACTGTTGTTTCGAATTTAAACATTCTTTATGAATGAAATGATTCTTTGTGAATGAAATACTTTCTATATTAATAGGAGACAACAGAACAGCCAAGATCATGTACAGCTACATATATGGGTAAAGTTGCGCGCGGAAAGCTAGTTCATGATATAGCGAACGGTATAACTAGTTAGAAAAATTAACCTTGGCTAAATCAAAAATCAAAATAGTGGCTAAGCTAAGCCTCTAAAATGTCTGTTCATTGAAAAAAAATAGAACAACAAAAAACACCATTTTTTTTCGTATATGTAGACTCTACGTGACTTAGAATAAAAAATACAAATTCTTTAAGAGCCTTGTACGAAAAGTTATCAAACATAATGTAACCAACGTGACCGAAATAATAAAATTTAGATACCACAATTTGATGTCACAACTTTAGACCATAATGACTAAAATATTGTTATTTTATCTTTTAAATTATTTTTTGATAGTAAATTATTTTCATGTTTAGGCCAAGGCCCGAGGTCAGACAGGTGCTTAACCTCTTATTTTGAAGACAACTTAGCTTTGACTTTATTATTTTTACCATAGAGGTTAATAGGGGTCACCAAATCGTTCCAAATTTTGATCAAATGCGACTTCTATTCAACAACTTTTTTCAATTTAGTGTTCATATTAAACATATGATAAATAATACCTATTTAAAAAATATTTCTTCATCATTATGACATTAAAAACGTAATAATTTTCATAATGCATTTAAAAACCTTTATGAGATAAACATCTTAAGATATCTAGTTTATGTAAAGCCGAGGTCATGGCTACAACATTGGTCCCAACCAAACCTTGGCCTGACCATCAGCTCTCATTTCGACCAAATCATCAAAATGAAGATCGTTAACGCGTTTAGGTCTGTCATTGGTGCACTCATTACGTCAACTGGCACAACCTGGAGTAGAAACGATTAGTTCTGCTGTTTACAAAATAAAGCCTTTACTCACTATCTTTTAAATGAATTTGTATCAAGCTTGTTTTTTCAATTTTTTATATTTATCTTTAATTATTTATGTCAAATGAAAAAAAGTGGTGGGTCTGACTAACCTGCGTTTTTGCTTGGTGATACTTGTGTTCAAAGTCGATGTTTTGGATTCCCTTAAATAGTTACTACAATTTTTTTTTTTAGTTTTATTTCACAGTCAGAACACATTAACTAATATTTATTTTTACATTTTTTTATAAACAAGAAGAATTCCGAAAGTGAAACAAAGATGTTCTTGAATACTTCGCTATATTGTATTTTGCTTCCGATGCTGGTAAGTAGTTTCGATACCTTAGAACACACTGGTAGTCATTGCTTTTTTAGGCTTCAGTACCTCAAAAGGAAAAAAATCGGAATCCTTATAGGACTTCGACCTTACCACTTTGTCGTCTGTCTGTCTATCAAGTCACTTTTTCTCAGGTACGCATAAAAGTATCAAGCTGAGACTCATATCAAATACTCAGGTCTGCTGTGCTTTAGAGCTGTGAAAAAAATCAAACTTCTAAGCCAATGCAATCAAAAGATACAGCCGTTAATGCTGCACATTTTCGGCACTCACAAGGAAATCAAAACCTACAGTGTTAACTCAGAATCTTGAAATTTGGTACGAAGCAACGTCTTATAGCACAGATAAAGAATAAATTGTGAAAAACATAAATTTTTAGTTACATCATATAATAAAAATATTTTTAATCATATTGTTTGTGTGGAACCCTCGGTGCGCGAGTCCGACTTGCACTTCTTCATCTTCTACTGTCCAATAAAGATGACTATAAATCATAAGAATTCTCTTGAGCATATCGTTGCAAATATTAATTTCTAAATAAATAAATATGTTTATCATATAACCCACGTTGTCGACTTTTCCTAAAACTGCAACTTAATTATTGTGTATAATAGTAAAAAAAAGTATGAAATTTAACACATATCTGTACTGCTAGGTGTTATTTTCCAGAGCGGCACACTAATAGTGCGAGTCCAATTATATTTGATAATGAAGTTCGAGTAATTGTAGTAATTGAGTCACAGTCATACTATTGACAATATACCGTCAGCGGACACAGTGGTGACCGTATTATTCGCATGTGCCTATTAATGGATCATTCTCATAATAATAGGGCAAAAATCACATCCTCGTTACTATGTGCTTAAATTTTTGATTATTTACATTATGCTCTACATTTGTATGTATTTATTATCTCTACATTATGTATCACGTCCGGTTCGTTAGAACGACGAACTACTTAAGATGGCCGGTGGAGGTTGGATGAGGACTGCGGCGAACCGGGACCTGTGTTGAGCAAACGTAGGGCCGACAACGGACTATATATTCATAGACCATAAGACTACGGTACTCACTTACCATCATGCGGAATCGTACGCTTGTTTGCCACTGTTTTAGTATTAAAAAAAAAATATTATTACCAACGCAATCCACTCAAATGTTTCCAGTAGGAAGTGAATCTTATGTCAGGGATTCGGAACAAACCCAGACCATGACAAACAAAATAATTGTGTTTGTTCTCAAACATAAAAAAGGACTTCAAATTACATCAATAATAACTTCAAATAGGTACTCCTGAGATCTCACTCAAATTTCTGAAAAGACGATAGACATCAACTTTCGAAAAATGGACACAGGCCTCAACAAGTTCGTGCCAAAAATGGCGTGAACTCTGTGTTTTGCCCATAATCACCACACTGAGCAGGCGGGTCGGTGACCGCAGGGCTGGCTTTGTCACACAGAAGACGCTGCTGCCCGTCTTCGGCCTGTGTATTTCAAAGCCAGCAGTTGGATGGTTATGCCGCCATCAGTTCAGTAAGTTCTAAGGTAGTAGTGGAACTATGTTATCCCTTAGTCGCTTCTTACGACATCCACGGGAAGAGAGTGGGTATCCATATTCTTACTGCCGTAACATTTTGTTGTTGATCACAGTAAAACAACAACAAACAACTGCCGTAACATTATGAGATAACATATATAAAAATATAGTCGAATTGACAACCTTTTCCTTTTTTTAAAGTTTGAAGTGAAGAAAATTTAAAATTAAAAAAGTAAATGCTGTTTGTTCTAATGCTCTATTTTTTATCTATTGTTCTCATTTAAAGGTAAATATCAAATACTGACGCACGTAAAATGCCAAGTGATTAGAGGCAAGAAATGTCCGCGACTAACGGTAAAGGTCGCCTTTGTTGAGAATATTTGATACAAATTAAATAACGTAAAATAACGGTGAACCGCGGCTACATTACAACATTAAATTAAATTAATACAAACATTAAATTAATTATTAAGTTCATATATTAATAAGTATTAAAGTTATTATATTTTAACAAAATTAGGTGTAATTTTTAAATAAATATTTTTCACATACACTGTTTGATACGCTTCAGTCTGTAATAGCCCACTACTGGGCATAGAACTCTTTCCCCATGTAGGAGAACGATCAGAGCTGAATCCACCACGCTGCTCCAATGCAGGTTGGCGGACTGTTTGATACATACGTAAATATTTATAATAAATGCATATATGCATACCACATATCTAAATATTACATCCAAATTCGAGTTAGGAACAACCCATAAATCCGGACCGAAAAACTGGTTCACTGCTGATTACGGCACCGGACAGGTCAAAATTTATTTTATTATTATTTTCTATTTATTAGACATATTAAGAACAATTACATTTACTTGTTGAAGCCTTCAGGTTTGTCCATAAGCAACTGTCTCACAAATATTTTATAAACATGTAATATAGTTATGAAACGTTAGACAATCGTATACATCAACTGTAAAACATAGACTAGCATTTAAAAAAACAACAATATAAAATTGAATACAACCTACATCTTGTTAATAAAATAGAATATTTATGTCATAAAATGAGCAGGATCAGATTGGATAAGTACAATTTGGATTGTTAATCCTGATTTACAGTTAACTCATAAAAGTGTTAATAAATGTAAAATTTAAGTATGTGCACATGCACTTCACATATTATCTAAATAAATTAAACAAGTTTAGGCCTAGCTCTCTAGGATAGGAGCCCTATTGACAAGGGCTGTCCAATTCTGGAATTTTTTTATTTATATATTTAAAACATGACATTTAGGTTTTGAATTTTATAGCAGGTAAGTTAAAAAACCAATGATATGTTATTATTCATTTTAATAATAATTTTAGCTTTTGTATGGAGTTCGTATTTCTATATTAGAGAGAGAGAAAGAAACATGCATTTGGACGACATATTTGTATTCGAAGACAAGATTAACATCTATCCTTTATTAAATAAGAGAAAAGTATTTCATATCATTTATAGTCAAGGACTTTAGGGATGTGAAGAAAAGGGAGGATCCTCCACCAGACGGGTGTTGTGTCTGGCGGGCTACTGGCCCCGACGGTTGTTGTCGGGATCTTGTATATATACTTAATCACTTTGAAAACTCTGATAGCGCGATGTAGCATACGTCAGTTTTCTCTAATTACGTAGTTTGTAGTCGTTCGTATTTCGCGCGATAGATGTCACTACATCACTCCCCTCCGAGACCGGAGGTCGATAGCAGGTTAAGTCGTCCATTCATCTTGTGATGTTTGCCGGGCCAGTGGAATGTTCCAGTGAGTCGGAACCAGATGCCGCATAGTTCACGGTGAGTCGGAACTGTCTGCGGTGATGCTGCATATGCTCCAGTGAGTCGGAGTGGTGCAGTGCTGCGTAGTGGCTGGCTGCTGCGTCGACCAGGAGAGAAGTGCGTCTCTGCTTGCTGACCGGCCGAAGTGCAGTGTGCTGTGCCAAAGTCGCTGAGAAGGCTGTGGGCGATGACCAGGAATGCGCGTTCGCAGCATGCTGGTGGTCAGGATACCCGTAGTAGCCGTAGATGCTGGCTGGCTGAAGTCGTAGATGCTGGATGCTACTCGCTGCTCGAAAGCTCGAGGAAGTGATGATGACGATGAAGGTTGCGCCGATGTTCATGCTCGGGGTCAAGTGATGATGACGTCACGATGACGTAGCTTGCGAAGGCTGTGCTGATGATCACGTCGGGGTCACCAGTTTGGGGATGTGATGGAAACGTGGTGTTGATCACGTCGGGGTCACCAGTTTGGTAGTGTGAAGAAAAGGGAAGATCCTCCGACCAGACGGGTGTTGTGTCTGGCGGGCTACTGGCCCCGACGGTTGTTGTCGGGATCTTGTATATATACTTAATCACTTTGAAAACTCTGATAGCGCGATGTAGCATACGTCAGTTTTCTCTAATTACGTAGTTTGTAGTCGTTCGTATTTCGCGCGATAGATGTCACTACAAGGACAATTCTTGTTTTTTTTTTTTAATTTCTTTCATTAAAACTTTATTTTGACAATAACGAACAAAAAAAGTAGTTATTATCCAATTTGGTGCAGTCGTCCGAAATTATGCATGTAAATACATTTCGGCAATTCATTTTTATTTATTTAGATTAACAGCCCTAATTGTACAGGATATCGATGATCGAGCTAGACTGGTCATTGACCTCTAAGTACTGTTATTCATTACTATCTACTAGGGCTCATGTACTATAGTAATACTACTATAATCTGTACTACGTATAATATTTACTATAATTTATTCACGACAGTTCAATGTGGATTATTATTGGACAAATATAGTGTTTAATCATATTTCTCATTCACATTTATAATCATATATATAAATTAGTAACTCTGTTGAAAAAAAAATGTAAATATAATAGTTCAAATGATAATTTATAAATTTATTTATAGTAAAAAAATGCTTCTCCTTCGAATTTCCCCATATATTTCCTTTCAAATAGAATCTGATATAATGCTTATTCCTAAAATTATTTAAAGTTATCCTCTGTTATAGAACATGGCAAATTTTTTTACTTTAAAAAAATGTTGTCTTAGGTGTAATTGTGGAAAATCGGACAAAATTAGTTTTAATTTTTTTTTTAATCTATATCTATACTAATAAATGGAGAGTTGGTTATTTTCTTCGGTTATACTGCAAAAACAAACGAACCGATCGGAATACGAGAAATACTTATACGCTAAGGTTTTCGTATATGATATCTTGATTACAAGTAATTATCGTGTAAAAAATATGGACAGACAGAGGTCACTAGTATGTGTATAAATTCTAACTCACTATAAAAAAACTAGATTCACTTATTATATAAAAAAGTGTATGTATACCTATATGCATGTAAAAAGTTATACTTTATTGGCTAGCTAACTTCGGGGTGTCGGTTTTATTCGTGATGGTTTGCGCTTCGTATTTTACTCTCATCATTTTTCCCAAACGCGCCAAAAGAAATATAACTTCAAAAAAAAATTATTCAATATTTTAAAATCAAAATCGAAATCAAAATCAAAAACAGCTTTATTCAAATAGGCCCAAGAGCACTTTCGTATCGTCATTTTACAAATTAAAAATAAATTATTATTTTTGTAAAAGTAAAGCTACACCGATTCGGAATGTAGATTCTGCAGAGAAGAATCGGCAAGAAACTCCGCAGTTACTCTTTTGAAACATAATATATAAACTGGGTTTTAGTACAAAATTAGTAACATGTTGCATAAAATACAGCGTCACTAAGTCCACGCATCTTTATCAACTATGTAATCCTGCACCGAATAATAAGCTTCATCTATTATTATTATTTTAATAAAAAACTTTAAATTTATGTTGAGACAATTATAAAATTGTTTGCGGGATTTTAGACGTTTACTTTGCAAAGTTTGATACTTGGTGTTACAATTTTGTTATGTTACAAAGTATAAATATTTTACTATTAATTGCACAATGTAAGTACATTGTACAATTAGTAATAATGACTGATAGCATTATCAAGCATAACAGAAACATAGGATTTCTTTTTAAAAACTAATTTGATGCAACATTAATTCAAAGTAAATTAAAACGAAAATAGTAATTAGAATTTTTATTATTACTTATTAATTTACGTAATTATAACATTAAGTGCCTATTAATTACGCATTGATAATCGTATTTTCTAATAGAAAAACGACAAATATATATTCTATAATAAGAAATGTTAAATTATCTAAATCCCAATCAAGTAAAACCAGAGAACGGCAGGGATATTTCGACTTTTATTGTTTTTTAATACTTTATAGAATACTATTACGGTATTATATAAAGTATTGTTTACGACACATGAAGTATTAGTTTAATAATCTATAAAGTAGAAGTAATAAAGTTTTCTATAGAAGTACTAATGCGGATATTTTAACGTAGATTCATCATCTATATATTCATATGTGAAGCAAAAGCTTTGCATCCCTTTTTACAAAAATTGCGCGGAGTATGAAATTTCGCACACTTATTGTTTATAGAGAGCAGGAGTCCAGAATGCTAATATTTTTTTCATGCATAAAAAATACATAAAATGAATAAAAAAACATTTCACATACTACCATGTATTTGACACACACACACGCGCATATATACTCTTTTGTTTATTTTTATTGAAATATAGTCTTAGAAAATATAACATACCTATAACATATAACCTTTATTAATTATGGTCGAATTTCGACCTCTGGGCGACCACTAGTAGTATTAGGGGCTCAAATAACCGGGATAGAAAAGAAGATAAATGGCGCTGTGGCAGCAACCACACGCTTGTCCACAGACTCTAAAGATGGCGTTTGGAAATTAATATTGTTAGCATTTAAATTTGTATTTCGAACAATTATTATAATATTGGATTGTGTATCGATGTTACTCTTATTGTTTATTCGTTTAATACCGAAACAGTAGAAATATGGCGACACTTTATTAATTGTTTTGCAGGGTAGTTACACAATAAATACTGTCATCACTTAAATGTTTGATTCTAATAATTTTATAAGATAGTATTGTTTTTACTGTGCTTATTATTTGTCGAAGTACCGAAAGAGCATAAAGATGGAGGCACCCTCTTCAAAATAGTTAATACTAATTTGATTGGCCAGTCGCCATCTTTGTCATCTACTAGCAGGATTGTAGTCCTATAAATATGATGATTTATATATAAGTGATTGTTTAAGTACTGTACGGCTAACGTTGCTACTCGATACGTGGCGTATTAGTGTGATAACTTATTCAATGCAGTTAAAAGTGTGTATTGCGAATGAACAATGGATTTGAAGTGCGAAATAAATGTTTCATTGAGTGTTTTCTGTCGTATATATTTTTTTTAAACAAATAGAGAAAATAAATGGAAATACAAATATAGAGCACAAGGTATGTGAAAAATAAGGACAATTGTGCAGATAATTAGAAACTTTTTCTTAACGTTACGGCGTGACAGTTCGCAAAACATGAAAACAATGTCTATCGTCTAACATCTCAGCTAGTTGAATTGAATGTTAATACTAAAACTATTCGTTTAACATATAATTATGATACACCTGTTGTTATTACGAATTCGTTACGATCTATTCACACAAAACGCAGAACAGTAAAGGTAGGAATGTATGAATAGAGGGGGACTATATTTGTATAGATATATTTACGTGTGTATGTGTATAGACATATAGTACAGGTATGACTATATATGAATACTAGCTGACTCGGCAAACGTTGTCTTGCCGCTAAACGCTATTTAAAAATAGGAGTTGGTGGTAAAAGGGTGAAAATTTAGGGTTGTATATATTTTTCAGCGACAAATCATAATAAAATAAAAAATAAATAATTTATCTAAAAATTAAGATAAAAAATTTAGGGGTGGTCTATCCTTAACATTTAGGGGGATGAAAAATAAATGTTGTTCGATTCTCAGACCTACCCAATATGCACACAAAATTTCATGAGAATCGGTCAAGCCGTTTCAGAGGAGTTTAACTACAAACACCGCGACACGAGAATTTTATATATTAGATTTGCTGTTTATAGCTGAAATACTAAAATAACCATCAAATCAATTTAATATAAACCACTAAATCTTTTTTGAAGTAGGCACCACTGTAGCTGGTTTATACGTGGCTAATATTTTATACTGATTGTCCACAGTCCGAAATCTTTCTTTTTGTGTCTCTAAAAATGCTGAAGATTTTATAAATCTTAAATCCCTCTTTGACTACGTGTCGCTTACAAACTGAATTTCATTGTTTTTCACGATTATTTTACATTTTCTTAGTCACCTACTCGTAGTACTTCAATTTTTGACAATATTTGAATAGGCTTACAACAAATATTTTTTTACAAATCGCATTCAGTGTGAGACTCCTTTATTCCTCGAAGCGATCCCAGCTTACGACTCATGATTAATATAATTACAAATGGCACTCGGGTGCCTTAGTTCATTCAATCATTCACCTTTCCGAGGAACTGATTCATCCATTCATGACAAAAATAAACTCTTTTGCAAAAAAAACGGGCACTTAAGCAAAGAACTATTTTATAGTTACTATTAGTTTGTTTGACAATTTTAGATATTGTTATTCTCAGAATTTTATAAATTAATTAGAAAGGAATAGTTTTCATCAGTTTTATCATAACATCTTGATTAAATTATTGAGAAATAATGTTTAAGCTCAAAACACTATTATTGTACCTGCTCGCTAAATAAAAATGAAACGCGTTAATTTCTTTCAATCATTACAGCCTATACAGTCCACTGCTGGACATAGGCCTCTACAAGTTTACGCCAAAAATAACGTGAACTTATATGTTTTGCCCATAGTCACCACGCTGGGCAGGCGGGTTGGTGACCGCAGTACTGGCTTTGTCGCACCGAAGACGCTGCTGCCCGTCTTCGGCCTGTGTATTTCAAAGCCAGCAGTTAGATGGTTATCCCGCCATCGGTCGGCTTCTTAAGTTCCAAGGTGGTTGAGGAACCTTGTTATTCCTTAGTCGCCTCTTACGACACCCACGGGAAAAGAGGGGGTGGCTAAATTCTTTAGTGCCGTAGCCACACAGCATTTCATATTAATTTCTTTGTTTTTCTTGAATACATTAAAAGCACATAAAAGTTTAGTATTGAGTGTGACCCCCTCTTGCTGAAATCACAGCTTGCATTCGTCTGGGAATGCTAGCGAGTATATCTTTTATGGTTTCTTGGGGAATACGTTCCCACTCCGTGGTAATCACATTCTTTATCTGATGGCCTCTGATGGTCAGCGGAGCCGGCTGCATTGATCTCACTCGTCGCTTCAGAACGTCCCAGACATGCTCTATGGGATTGAGGTCCGGACTTCTAGCTGGCCAGTCTAAATGACGAATTCCGACTTCTAGCATATACGCTTCCACATCGCCAGACCGGTAGGCGCGAGCGTTGTCGTCCATAAAAATTGAGTTTTCGCCAAGAGCGGTTAAAGCTAGTTGTACATAAGGAATTAGGACTTTCGTTATGTATCGGTTTCCAGTCAGTGTACCGTTTTCGATGAAGACTAACTCCGTACGATCCATATCATTTATTCCTGCCCAAAACATAACAGAGCCCCGTCCATAAGGTGTGATTTCTTCAAAACATGCCTCTGCAAAGCGTTCTCCTCGTCTACGTAGCACTCGCCGACGTCGATCTTCACCATGCAGAGATATCTTGGCTTCATCGGAGAACAATACCCTATCCTAGTCTTCATGAGTCCATGACACACAATTTCAAGCGAAGCTAAACCTGGCAACTCGATGTCCACGGAGTATATTCGCGTGCCAGGTGATATTAGCAGCGAAAAGCCTCCTCCTGATCATCCATAGACTAATTTGCACATTTCTTACTTCTTCGAGGGTGTTCATGAAGTCCACATAAGAAGATTTGCGATTTCTCAACGCTTGACTAACTAGAAAACGATCATCCCGTGGTTCGGTACATGTCTTTCTGCCAGAACCAGACCTTCTCTTGACGGAACCGGTCTGTTGATAGCGCTGCCAGGTCCTTTGAACTGTCGACCGACTCACATTTAGCCTCTGAGCCACGAAGCATTGACTGCAACCTTCTTCAAGCAGCGCAATAATTCTGCTCGCTTTTATCACTTTATCTACCATTTTCGAGATTGCTAAACAGCAATAACAATACTTTTAAATGTCAAGGACATCAGGTAATTTAATAAAAATTGACAAAAAGTTAATTAGAGTCGATATTAACTATAGGGAATTCGCGCCACAAAATGTAGATATGCGTTGTTTTCTTTGAAAACCAGGCTCAGTCAAAAATTTGAATTTGGAATGTACTCTTATAAACATTATGGCACGTTTATAACTGGCCAGTAACATGTTCAAATGATTAAAACCTTTTTGGTATTTTATTTTTTTCAGCCAGGAAGAAAATCGAAACCGCCCGTTTTTTTTTTTTTTGCAAATAAGTGTATTATTCGTCGTCATGTGCATATGAGAAATGTTTTAATAAAATAAATTACTAATATTGTGTTTGCCATCAAATCAAAAAATAACCGCCTTCAATTTACAATTACAAGTATTAAAACGTGGGTAGTCGAAAAAAATGAAATTTAAAAGAGATCATAGGGGTCATTCAAGTTTTACGTAAACACGTATCTATATTTCGGTCTACATTTTGCTTATTTTTGATGACATACGGACCGGGGGGTCTAGATGGTGGTTTTGTCAGTACTATTTATTTATTATTGCGGAATAGATTAAAATATACATACCAATGTTTACGTAAGCATAGGGGGAGAGGGTAGATTTTGCTGACTTTCGCTGACAAGGGGGAGGAGGGGGTTAAAAATTAAATATTTAAACGCTTCACACTCGACGGCCCCCAATAGGATTTTCTCCTGTGTCGGGGGTATCTATATGGCCAAAACAAATGTCTGTCGTGAGCGGGAATCGACCCGCGACCGCCAGCGCAACAACCAGTGGTATGACCGCTGCGCCAACGCGTCGTCAAGATTATTAAAATTCTGCTTACGTAATACTTGAATGACCCCATAGGACAAGTACAAGCTTTTGATTAAAAAAGAATTATTACAATTCAAGTGCACCGACAAAAAAATTTGAGTTAGCAGAAATAAAAAATGCAATCGGATTGAGAACCTCTTTTTTGTGTTTTTGGAGTGGGTTAGAAGTTACAGGATTTTTATCTAACTGTTTTTATGTTGTTCTTGGTTGTGTTTTATCATTGAACAACCTGCTATTCTTTCTCATTTCTGTATTTAATTGAGCTCGCTATCACAATAACACGGATTATTTTTCTTTCTGTCTTTGCTATTCTAAGTTACATTGGCAAATGCGGCAGTACCTTACTAGCACAACAATAATTGTGTTTGCTGGCAAACGAGAAAAAACCGACTTCAATTACATCGACAAGTAATACAACGTAGATAGACGAAAAAATAGTCAAGTGAATACGCATTATCAAAGATTACTCGAAAGATTGTAATCAGACCTCGATTAAATTTAAATGTGACATGATAAATAACGACTTTCGATTAAATTAAAAATCATCAAAATCGGTACACTCAGTAAAAAGTTATGCAGATTTTCGAGGGTTTCCCTCGATTTCTCTGGGATCCTATCATCAGATCCTGGTTTCCTTATCATGGTACTACACTTACAATATCTCCTTTCCAACAAAAAAAGAATTATCAAAATCGGTGTATAAACGACGAAAAAGTTATCCCCGAACATACATAAAAAAATTAACGGTCGAATTGAGTAACCTCCTCCTTTTTTGAAGTCGGTTAAAAAGTCATTTAAACAAATCAATTTATTAATAAAATAAACATTATATGTGGAGTAGAATTAGCTAACTAATACCGGGTAGATACAGTAAGGACAGTCTACATTTTTTATTCTTGTCTAACAATATCTAAGTTTTCGTCTAATGTTTAACAAATATTTAGTACATGTGTTAATGAATAGAGATTGATATTATTGTGGTCGACGATCGCTGTCAACGATATAGGAATCACGGTATCGATGTCGACAACCAAGGCCAAAACTTTCTTAACCTCAACTGCGGTTTATTTAATTTCAAAGTGAACTAATTTCTCCCGGATTAGAAATAGTGTTGTACATATTTGTTACATTTATCGACACACGCACCACTACACCAAAGCGATGTCACGTTACATTTATCGATAGTCGGTTTTTAAGTGTTTATTTTAATCGACTGGTTTGGCTAGACTAGTTAAGCTATATGTTTGTACAGTTAGTAGTTAGTTTAAACTACTTATATGGCAGCATCTTTCATGTTTACGAAGAGAGGCCGCCTATTCGTCATTCTCAATTTAGCTGTATATCACATACAAGGCTTGGCTATAAAGGAAAGTTTCTGCTTTGGGAACTTCACATGACCAAATGCTTATGAAATATAAATTTTATTGACGCGCCATAATAACCATTTTTCGATCTTGTCTGTCAAGCAGAGGTTAGTAGTACTAATATAATTTAATATTATACTAAATCACATTATAAGTGAAATTTTTTCTATCCTGCAACTTGAAAAACTTATTGTATTGTTATTGTTTATTCAAATAATTTGATAGAGATTTTAACGCAGCACTTTTCCATATCGAGACAGGAACCACAGGAGTCTGAGACTACAGACAATCGGAAGGAAAAAGTTGTCTGTGACATCAGAACCGTCACAAGCCTGTGCTGTGTGTGCCCGAGCTCTGGCCTTATTTACTTACCATAGTACTACAATACTACTTCAGAGCAACGTTATTATTATTGTTTAACACTTTATTGTACACTTGAAAGTACATAATGAAATACAATATTACAATTTAAACGGTGCAAAGGCGGTATCACTAATAGTAATCTTTTACAGACAACCTCCAAAAATAGAGAAAATTTGAAAATAAAAAATAAAGTACAAAAATTAATTATTTAAACAACATATTATATGCAGTAGTCGTAAATAAAGTAAATTAAATTCAAATATTATTATTTAACTACTGGGTATAAAAGTAATATCAATAAAAACTAACGAAACGCAACTCTCTTTCCTTCTATCTTCGCTAACTTATATCTCCCTCTCAACTTCCGTTCGCCGCGCCTGATCAACCTTTTCGTAACGCTCTCATCACGCATTCACCAGCTTACTTCCCAAGTCAAACGTGCGTAAAGAAGTTTTACTGCAAAACTCGACAAATAGGCTATCGATAAATACATCGTATCATTAAGATAACAATAAAACATTACATCACAATACATAACAATTACAGTTATTACTAGGATTCTAGGCCGATTACTAATTACAATTTAAAATACAATCATGTCTATGTTTCTGTTTCTGCCATCCACTTATTACACATTTATGCCTATAATGCATTCAGTAAGATAATATTTTATTGCATACATTAACAGCAACTGAGCTAATCGCTTATGTTTTTGCATAATGTTTATACATAGCTATGCACGGTATGCATATTTTATATAATTATATATTAATGTAACTTTTTGCAAAATAGTCTTCTTGTTAAACTTCTGTAAGGTCATTCTCTTAATTTAAAGTTTAAGTACCGCCCTCCAGTAGTGATGTGTTCCTGTGGCGAGCAGGCCAGAGCTCCTGGAGAGGGTCGGCAACAAGCTTGCGATGCTTCTGATTTTACAGGCGTCCATAAGCTACGGTACCCGCTTACTATCAGGCAGAACTGTACGCTTGTTTGCCAACTTTAAAGTATAAAAAAGTATTTATGTACGAAATAATTCTTACTGACATCGTTGTCACTAATCTAGATTCAGGTGGCGTTGCGGAAGAGATTGAAAAGAAATTGTGTCGGTAAAACAGAAACTAAACGTGACTAATTATAATTTTGTAACTTTGATGGTTACGGTTTTGTAACGTTGGAACTTAATAGGAATTAGAGATTACTCTACTTCTATTCTAATTTTACAAAGATTTGTTTACTTGTTCAAAACAATTTAAAACAACTTGATACATTCGAGTAGTGTATTTTTTAACCTATTTGTAATTTTTTCGGTTGGGTTCCGTTCAATTTTATACGATAAAGTTTGTATTTTAAGTTTAAAAATGTTATTCTGCATATGTTCTTTTTGGTACAATTTACTTGTTTTATTCCAATTATTTTAAATATTTAATAATATTCATACTGTTTGTTATTTTTCATAATTTCCATCGAAAATTCGCTTAAACGATATCAATATATGCGCTAAGGCCACCTTGTGTAGTTCTCTTGTTTTCGTACTTTATTTTAATTTTCATTATTGTGTAAAATAAACAATGTGTGCGTACTACGTTTATAGGAAATACCTGCATTTATTATGTGTTATGTGTATTATGTAATTACTTCTGGTTAATACAAAAACATATGCACACTGTCATGAGCACAAATTTAAAAGTTAATTAAAGCATTTGTTGATTAATAAAATCAAACAACTTACGTTTCGATTTGTAACTTTTACAATGTGACATATGACATTTATTTTAATTTCAATATCTCTTAGTAAATTGGTAATACCAAGCTAGGAGACACATTCACAACGCCTGATCCTTGAACTCTTGATATAGTGAAATATTAATTGTTCATTACTTTTACACAATAGACTGCTTATGTGCACATACGCAGTGTAGTTTTCTCGGTAGAAGAAAAAGAAAATTAAGTTTATTAGAATTACCGCTGATCGGAATAATGTCGAACTGCTAGAAGTAAGAGTATAATTAAGAAAAATGGAGCATCCTTTCCCGTAAACTCTATGTATAAATAATAATTTTTGAATAACACAAACAGCTTATAATAAGGCAAGTAACAGAAAAGACAAGTGACAAAAAACTGTCGAAACAGTAAAGACATAGAATTATTAAAAACCCAAAACGAATATTAAGTAGTATGTACCTATTTTAATGCTCAGCTCCTATATCCAGAAAACGATTCGTTTTCTTACGAACCGTTGCATTTTGAATAACACATGTTCTAAGTTTCACTCGCGTCAGCCTGTAATATGTAGAGTAAGTTGGTGTAAGGGAAGTTAAGAATACAACCCGTTTTCTGAATATAGGAACCAAGCTCAAGTCGAAAATCATAAACACGGCAACACAATTAAATGATAAATTTGGAACATTTGTAAGTAATTGTCGAAACACTCGTGTGCATATTTGTGCGTGTTGCAACACCTCAAGTGCGCGAGGATATTCGAGTGGCCGGAGTATTAATTTAAATTTAGATAATTAGTAGGTACCTATATTTGAATCATAATTGCCCCTTGGAATGCTAATGTTGCATATTTTGTGCATGTTGATTGCACTCTCGCTAATGTTTACAAAATTACAGTACGGTAATACTATTAGGCATACCTACACATATCATATATGAGTGATTGGAGGTTGATCCAACTTGCTACTCCATACTGATTAATACGTTTATTGTGATCTTTATTAGGTGATAATAAATACCCACAAAGACAATTACAAAGTGCAATTAGGTATATTAAAAAAGATCCAAAATTACAGAAGACATAATTTAAAATTAAACTGCTTAGTAAGAGTGCCAAACGCATAAATATGTGCGCTATTCGTATTTATTTGTTTTTTTTTTCTTTGGTTAGTTAAATAAAAATACGTTTGTCAAGGTCCATACAATCAAAAAACAATTTACATAATTATTAGCGTATAAAAAATAATCAATGAATTATAAACATATCAAAATAGTATTTGCTTATGAAGAAATGTAATAAATAGATTTATAAACTTGCAGATTACATTTATGATAAGAAACTGACGACATCTATTACTGATTTTGAGAACTAATTATTTTATCCAAAAAATTACTATTACCGTTTTTTTGAAAACATGATTGATAATAATTTATTAATGTTTGATTGTTTGATGAATATTTGCAATTTATTTATTAAGAATGTCGTCATTTTTGTTCTAATGATGATCACGTGCTAAATATTTCATAGATACTAACGACATCTGTTGTTCCATTATGAAACAAATAAGAATACTTATTTGTGTACAATAGTTTTAACTTTTACAAAATGCATTTCGATTTCATCTTATAATTTATCATCTATGAAGTAAATCTATTAAGAAATCAATTATAGTTTTCATGCTCGCGGCGCCGTGACGTCTTCAATGAGTTACGATTGAATGCAATTTATAAAATACAATTGGTTTAATTTGACGGGAAGCGGGTCAAGGGTTCAAAGTATGAACAAATTGTCTTCTGATGCGTCTGAATTGTGAATATTAGACTTACTATTAAAATTAAATATTCTTTAAATAATATATGTTTTAATAAATATCTTATAACATACACACACGGTCGTCTGTTCCTATGGTAAGCAACTTAATGCTTGTGTTGCAGGTAACAGCCGACTGTTATAACTATATATTTTTTTTATAACTATAGGCGTTATCAAGATTACTCAAAAAGTTGTTATCAGATCTCGATAAAATTTAAATGTGACCACGTGATAAATATCAGCTTTCGATTAAATTGAAAATCATCAAAATCGGTACACCCAGTAAAAACGCATTGTTAAATATAACTCAAAAAGTAGTTGTTAGATCTCAAATAAATTTAAATGGGACCAAATGACAAACACCACCATTCGATTTAAAAAAAATGTCGGAATCGGTCCACCCAGTCAAAAGTTCTAAAGTAACATACATAAAAAAATACTCCTCCTCCTATACTACATACTATAACCTCCTCCTTTTTAGAAGTCGGTTAAAATAGATGTTGGCCGATTTTCAGACCTACCCGATATGCACACAAAATTTTATAAAAATCGGTCCAGCCGTTTCGGAGGAGTATTGTAACTAACATTGTGACACGAGAATTTTATAGATAAGTTATGTATTGTATTTGAATGTACTGTAAATACTTATTATTAAATCAAGAACGCAACACAAGGAGCAACAGAACATATCTTGTTCAAAATTTTGAGCAACCTCAACCTTACAGAAGATCATAGCTAAATGACGCTGCTGTCAAGTAGTGTTGTGTTCCTGTGGTGGATAAGACGCTAGAGTTCCTGGGGAGGGTCGGGTCATCGCGATTAAAATGCCCGCGATGTTGCTGACGTCCACGATATCATATTCGCTTGCACGCTTGTTTGAAACCTTTGTAATAAAAGTTAAAAAAGAATCGTGTGGTCCCATTTATTTATTTTAGCGAGGCGAGCAGTTTTAAAGTTATCCCTAATAATTTTTATCATAATATATCTATATATATTAATAAGCTAAGGCTAAGATGTTTGCCCCCTTTTTAGAAAAAAACTCACAATTACTCGACATAAATTATATATTATTTTATATATAATTGCTTGCTCTACCGGCATCCACAACAAAAAAAATTATTGTTGCTTTTGTTTTTATAAATTATTTAATTATTAAAATTATATACATATAAGACGGCTTTAATTTTGAAACAACGTCAACATGATTGACGGCCGGTTTTAAATAATTAATATTTTACTTATTTAGTGCGAATAATTCGCACGGGTATTGCTAGTTATACTATGATTGTCGATGTTAAACTGAAGTCGTTTTCTTTTGTCTTGGGACAAACACAATTATTTATGTGTACCATTTTTCAGGCGAGTAGAGTCTGTGTGATGGTGCGCGCGGCACTACTGCTGCTGGCGGTTGCACTGTGCCGCGCAGCCACACTGGACTCCGAGCTCGGCGTGGGCAAGTCCATCAACATTTTTATGAGGTAAAATACTGCATTTTTAGTTTTTTTTTTTAGTTTTTAAACATAATTTTGTATATGAAATTATTGTTATGGTCATCCATTAATCACGTGACGTCGGAAAAAAACACGAAACATCACAAGAAGTGGCTATATTAAGATGTCACGTGTATTTATTTTATTGAACGTGCAATTTATAAACCAAAAAAACAAGCGACAGACCCATGCAACATTGATGTCTAAATTTGTATTACGAAACTTCCTTTTCACAATGTTATCACGTTATACTTGAATTTTAAGAAAATCTGAATTTTTTAAAACTTGATACTATATTGTAAACTTATAAGTTTACTATAAGTATATCTACTACTTGATAAATTTAATATACCTAATTGTTTTAAATACATTATATAAACAATATTTTATAATGTATCTCATGTTTAATAAAAAAAATATTATTAATACGAGCAGTGCTCGCGACTTCGTCTGCGTGGAATTTAACAAAAAAGTTATTCTTCAGTTTGCAGAGCTATAAAATAAATAAATTTCTAAAATAAAAGTAGCCTAAGTTACTCAGCTATTTGCCAGTGAAAGTTCAGAGATTAGCCGAAACAAACAGACATACAGACATACAAACAGAAACAAACAGACAAACAGACAAAAAGTGTAAAAAATGTTATTTTGCTATATGCACCATGTATGCATCCATATGCATTTAGTAAAAAGCGGCTGTTTTAATATTACGAACAGACACTCCAATTTTACTTATTTGTCTACGCAGAGATTAGGAAAAGGAAATTGGTATGAATTTTAGATGAGTGGGAATTTGCAATTCGATTCTTTCTTGAATTCCGTTTATTAAAGTGATTAGTAATGAACTTGAAATTTCATAATGTGTTACATTGTGTTGATAGACAACATAACCCAAAGACTGTTAGGAATGGATCCAAAAACTGCTCTGGCATGTAATGCGTGTTATAGCATTGGAATTTAAGTTGTATTTACAAGGATTGGACAAAGCTAATTGTTTTATTGCATTACAATCCGGACACGGCAGAAGTGAATCGATACAAGAATTTTTTCTTGTTTACTCACTGTTTTAAAATCATAAACATTATTTATTTGTAATGTTATCATGCGTAGTAACGTGTAAATAGTAAAAACAAACTGGAGCAACTGTCGGCCATGCCTGCAAATAAAACAAAAAAACTTTTGGTAGGAGCTTAACTTTACAATAAATTACCATTTCCTATAAAAAACGTAAGCTAAGTTAATGGATTTAAATTTCAAATCTCAAAATACATTTTAGAGAATGGCCATTTTTACATTTGTATATTTTCACGTATAATGTTGTTCTCATAGTAAGTGAATCTTATCATTTTGAGACTAAATTCTTTAAGTCTTAAAAACTTATATTTATATACATTTTTGTAAATAACTTTTTTTCCCCGAGCACGATATCGATAGAAAAGCAAACGCATTTAAACTCTTAGCAGTGTTAGCTGCAACATAAAATACGGGGCCATGAAATCGACTTAAGTTCTATCCACTAGACGATTTAATATAAACATCGTAACACAGATATTTTTTCTATATTTCCCAGATATGGCTACCTCAGTATCTGCATGCGAGTGGTACCACGTAACGACACGGACGGCTGGGTATTTCGCGAGCCTACCGTCAGCGTGTTCAAGGACATTGACCGCTTCGTCGCAGCGCCCAAACCTCGCCAGCCTAAAACGCTCTTCGATGGTGACTTTCATATGGAATTCTGCGATAACTTGAAGCAGTTACTGCAGGCGTACTTCAGAGATTTTAGCTTTGAAAGGTATAATTTACTTTTTTCTAGTACAAAAGCGGCAGACAATCGGACGGTCTGCGTGATGTTAAGCGAGTACTATAGCCTATGGATGCCAACAAAACCAGGAGTATTACAAACGCGTTACCAACCCTTTTTTACGTGTGAAAATCATCATGGATACCGCTCCAGCGTGGGGGCACCGGAGAGGCTATGTCAGACTTTTACTGACCAAAACACCACCACGTGTGAGCAGTCATCCGCCTGGGTGGGGCGAGATGGGGTCGCGCTAGCATTTGCCACCTCGCCCCAACGGTAAACCAGAACGAAACCTTCGGGCCCCGGCACAAAGTTGGAGTGGCCTCGCGTACAACAAGGTTACCTTCAGACTTGTGGGAGAGTATTGTCCTGCTGTCCGAAGTCCTCCGCCGGTCGGACAGCGACCCCACTTCTCCTTTAATTCTTACATAGTTAACTTGAACAGTTCAAATCAAGTTCTAGTTTGTACCTACGCGTAAATGTTGGAGATCCGTCTAAATAAATGTATGTTTATTAATTTCTGAAAACTATCTTTCAGATTAGAACGTCCTTGGCGAGCTTTTACCGCCGGCTGGCCCACTGACATCATGGCGCGGAACCTCGGCATAAATTCGTCATTCATCAATGGCGATCATTGCTACGTACTGGTTAGAGTTTCAAGGTAATATTTAAAACTACCCAGCAGACATTTTCTTATCTTGCGCACTGTGTGAAGATAATCGTTTAATTTTCTGAAATTTTCCAATTTTCTGGGCAATTTTCTTAATTTTTCGTTTCGTAAGAACCTCTGCACAGTATTAGAAAACTCAAGAATAAAAAATAAATTTACCGAATTGGTCCAGCCGTTCTCGTTTTCGTTTTGCGTTTAGCATAATATAGTATTTTTATTTATACAGATTATAAGAAAATGTACTTAATTATAGAACGGTTTAAAGGATGAAACACAAAAAAAAACTAGACAAATATAATGTTATCGACTGGATCGCGTACTCAATTGGCAGTAACCCCGTTATTCACTCTAGAGACAAACTACGACAGCATACTAGTCAAATTAGATATATCAAAGCTTTTGCTTGGGATAAAATACAAGGGCCCTTCATGTGTCAAGACGTTTAAGTAACAGGGGATATACACTAATTTAACAGTCACGATCGAAAATTTACATTATAATCTATCTATATCTATAAATTATATAAGAGCGAAAGGTCACTCATCACGAAATCTACGAAACTATAACACCTAAAAACTTGAAATTTGGCAGGTAGGTAGGTTCCTTATAGAGCGTAGACATCCGTTAAGAACGAATTTTACGAAACTCGACCCCTAAAGGGATAAAACGGGGGTTGGAAGTTTGTATGAAAGTCCTATGTTTTTAAAGTAAGAGACTTGAAATTCAAAATGTAAGCTCTATAGATGGTGAAAAGGTGTCCAAATAATGCATTGCTATGAACACACAAAGAAACTAGCGCCATCTAGCGGCAACCATTCAAACCACACAAAGACAGAGACCGCATGAAACTCTCTACTCAATACTAGATGGCGTTAGAGGAACTACTGTGGAACTATATAGAAGTATAGTCTCGAAAACCGGGTACATGCGCGAACTTTCCAGAATTATCTGGGCCTCAACTCGGCCGATATAAATAGCCGCAGGGAGGCGAGCGAGTTCAGTTCAGTTTGAGCGATCTTCGAGGCGACTTCAAAGTGACAACTAGTGATCAAGAGTGGTACCAGCGAAACCTACGCATTGGCTACGACTTAGGACATCGTTAGTGCTTAGTGTTTGAACCTAGTGCTTTGTGTTGGACCTAGTGCTAGTGAATAAAGTCTCCAAAAAAGTCAGCAGGTCTTTCTCTCCAAATCCTTCGAACCCTAACACGTAACAACTGGTGTCGGAAGTGAGATTTAGCGATGCCATTGACTCCGAGAGAAGACTTCAAGGAGGGCGTCAGTCGTCAGGACAAGGGCACAACGAGCTGCGGAGGCCACACCTACTGGGGACCAAGCTCCACCCACCGTGGGCCAAGCCCCGCCCACTGACCCCGCCTCTCATGCCCCGCCCACTGACCACGCCCCTCATGCCCCGCCTACTCGTGCTCAGACCCCGCCCACTCGAGATCAGGCCTTGCCCACACAGGCTCAGGCCCCGCATACTCAGGCTCAGACCCCGCCCACTCGGGATCAGGCCCCGCCCACCCAGGCTTAGGCCCCGCCTACTCAGGCTCAGACCCCGCCCACTCAGGCTCAAGCCCCGCACACTTTGTCTTAAGCCCCACCCACTCGGGATCAGGCACCACCCACTCGGGATCAGGCCCCGCCCTCCCAGGCTCAAGCCCCGCCCAGTGGATCCGCACTTCGGTTTTGTCCTTAGGGGTAGGCCATTTTTGGACTGCTTCCAGTTTCTCCCGGTCTGTCTGGATTCCATCACTGGAGATAACATGGCCGAGATAACTGACCTTATTCCTGAATAAAAGACACTTTTTCGGGTTCAACTATAATTTGGCCCCCTCTATTTTAGCGAAAACTCGCTCCAAGTTTTGTAAATGGACAACGAAGTCACGGCCGACAATGATGACGCCATCTAAGTAGACTAAGCAAGCCTCCAACTGAGCCTGCCAGTACACACGCCATGAGTCGCTCAAATGTGGCAGGTGCGTTGCACAATACGAAGGGCATGACTTTAAATTGCCATAAACCTTTACCAGTCGAGAAAGCTGTCTTCTCCTTGTCTTTTGGATGAATTTCCACCTGCCAGTATCCAGATTTTAGAGCTAGGGTTGAGAACCATTTCATGTCATTCAAAGTCCTATGTTTTTGATGTAAGAGACTTGAAATTTAAAATGTATGCTCTATAGATGGTGAGGAGGTGTCCAAATTATGCATCGTAATCTATATATTATATATAAAAGAGAAAGGTCACTGACTCAATCATCACGAGAACTCAAAAACTGCTGGATGGTCCATTCATCCAGGATAGACAAAGATGAAATTTGGCAGGGAGTTAGATTATAATTAGGAGACGTCCGCTAAGAACGAATTTTGCGATATTCCACCGCTAAGGAAGTTTAATTGGGGTTGATAGTTTGTATAAAACATATACAGCAGGGTCGGTTTAAAGCAAAATAGCTGCGTTTCAACCCTATGTGTTCAAGAAATATTTATATTGATCACTTATAAGTAGTACAAAAAAATATATTTTTTACAATATCTAATCTTTACGTTACTAGAATACTTTTTATTTACCCCTGTCGTCACGGAGTCACGGAGGAGCGTGCGTTACGCTATTATAGTTACGTAGAACCATATTAAAAACTAAATTGCATGCAGTATATTTTAAATATATTTACACTACAATACTATATTATTACTACATTATTTCATACCACAATTCTGACGAATTCAACGAACCATTTTGTTAAACGCGACGCGCGCTTCACGCGGACGTAGTCGCGGCAACAGTTAGTGTATTATAAAACAAAGTTTCCAAAAGTGTATCTGATCGATTCCCTCAAAATCTACGAAACGGATTTTCATGCGGTTTCATCAATGGAGAGAGGGCTTCAAGAGGAAAGCTTACGGAACGGCTAAGCTGATTATAATGAGAGTTTCACTGAAAGTTTGCCCGAAAAACTTTGTGTCACACTGATTTCAACGCGGGTGAAGCCGCGGGCACAGCTAATTATATTTATAAAGAGATATATATAAAGAACAACTGAAAAATAAAGCTTCTCACGTTATTCTTTAAGTTAGATTTTCTCCGGCAAGAGAAATAAACATACATATGTTAATGTTTATGTTAAAATAAACTCGAAAAACATTTGAAAAAATTACTAAACATATTGTTACATTTGAAGAAGTACAGGAACGTTATTTAAGATAGCAATGGCTTTAATAAGAATATAAACTTTTTAAATATCCTGAAATTTATATTATAACAATTTACGTTCGTAAGACATTTTTTGAACAAAAATTCAATTTTTATATCTTTATATATATTGATTTTTTATTTTACAGATTTCGAGAAACGGCAAAATTAAAAGACCTTCCATCAAATATATTAGCCGAAGATGTAGTTAACGAAGCGATAGATGAAATAGGAATCGGCGATACGGTCACAGTCGCTGACTTTATAAGGAAATACGGGTCGCATTATATAGCGTCCTATGTGACGGGTAACTCGTTATACCAGGTGAGACCGAGTTGTCTTAACTTTGCTTGCGATGCTTCTGATGTTACAGATTATAAGCTACGGCTAAGCTTACCATGAGGTGAACCGTACGCTTGTTTGTCGACCTTATATCACTATATTATATTATAAATTGCTCGCAGATACAGTAATAGCTTTTTTGAGATGTGTAATAAAACTATGTTGGAATAAGTTAATTTTCTTTGTTCTCGATAAGAAAACAATACATTTATAATTGACTATCTGACTGATAATCGAACTAAAGTCACGTGTAATAGCCTCGCACACAATTTTCTCAATATTTAGAAAACCTCAGCGTATGTTTATAAACATTATACCTTTGCACAACGCTTTGTTTTTCACGTGATTCTATCCGTTTATTATGTTCAATATGTGAACGTAAATATTTTAATTCATACGGGACTTACTGCCATTGTCACCTTGAAACTGCCGAAACATCGGTGATGTTGACGCCATGGTTACTAATTCAACACACTAGACGCTATAACCAACGTAAATAATAAAATTTATTTTTGTTAGTTTTTATTAACATTTATTAGTATATATTTATAACCTTTGTATTTATTCATGTAATTTGTACAATTATTAGTATGTAGACGTTTTGCATATAAGTTTATTTTAAATATAACGGAACTACCGACCCTTGACGTTAACTTTAACCTTCATTTACTTTGGTTGTCTGGAAGAAATGGCTAAATAGCAAGTCAAATTAGTTCAAGTCTGCCCATTGGCTAGGTATACCTATACAATTTTTGTTGTTATCATAAAAATCAAAATCAAAAATTACTTTGTTTTAAATAGGCTTCAAATGCACTTTCGAATCGTCATTTTACAAATTAAAAATTATAGTTTCAAAAAATTAAATAACCACGCTTTTATAGCTAATCGAACTAAAAAGTAGAAAATAATTATTTATTACAAAGAGTTTATATTACAGTAGTAGAAGATCGAACGATCAATCATAATTAATTACTTCAAAATAAAATTATAATCAAAATTTAAGTTATTAAGAGAATAAGAATTTAAAAACAAAAATGTAGCTATACCAGTCGGCTGTTACCTATAACACAAGCATTAAGTTGCTTACTTTAGGAACAGACGACCGTGTGTGTATTGTGTAGATATTTATTTATTTATTTATATTTATTTATTAATTCAATTCAGAGTAAAAAACGTGGGGTACTTGATATCTATGAGCGATATTTTTTAGTGTTTTTAAACATTCAATTAATTATTTAAAGAGCATGGAACGCAGATCGCGAAAACTCTGCAGGTACCTTTTAGAAAAAAAAAACTGTTTGGTTTTAAAATTAGTCATATAAATAAATACAGCGCCACTAAATCCGCACACTTTTTTCATTAATATAATCTTGAAGCGAATTATATTTATTTATTTAATATTCGGAAAACCAACAGCACAAATAACAATACATAGCAATTGAACTAAACAACATTTGCCTAATAATAGGTCTTCACGTATAAGAACCAGCATATAAATAAGCATATCATGCGGACAGAGTAATTGCACGTCAAGATGTTACATAAAAAATTTTAAACTAAATAATGCAAAGAAGTTCTGGCTTAATACTCGCCTCGCCACTACCACACCCTAACTGAATACATCAAAATCGCTCAGTCTAACAGATTATTATATAATAATAATCTGTTAGACTGAGCTTTAGTTGTTAGATTCTTTTTCATATAATGTTAGAATTTGTTTTCTGGCAATTGTAAAATCGTTTGTAGGATTTTATTATACCTGCGTTTTTTATACGACTAGGTCAGCAAACAAACGTAGATCTTACCTGATGGTAAACGGCTACCGTAGCCTAAAGACGCCTGCATAACCAGAAGCATCGCAAGAGCGTTGCCGACCTTCCCCCACCCAGAAGGGCCGACTTGAGAGCAGTATTATTTAGCTGTGATCTTCTGTAAGGTTGTGGTACTTCCCCAATCGAGCAGCTCCAGATGTTGAGCAGGATATATCCTGTTGTGTCTTACCTCAATGGACTGTTTATTCTCATGTTTATGCCTGTAGCATCCCACTGCTATGTATAGGCCTCTTTCTCTATGTAGGAGAATGATCAGAGCTTAATCCACCACGCTGCTCCACTGCAGGTTGGCGAATATATTCCTTAAGTTTCGTTAAAATCGAGGTGTATAAAATAACAACCGGGACTTAACGTGCTCTCCGAGTCACGGTGGGGAGACCCATAAGGACAGACATCCAAACCGGAAAGAAATATTTGTACAAATACAATTATCCATCCCGAGCGAGAATCGAACCCACAGAAACCGCCAGTGTTTAGCTGCGTACATGGCACAGGCGCAGCTTCGCCAGAGCAGTTGTTAAATAAATAATAATAATGGTTTATAATAATAATAATAATGCTTTATTCATAAAAATATTTACATACAATAATGAATTCCCTGGTTCTTGTGATAGGTAAAAGCCTGTGCCACAATGAACCAGTGTGCTATTCCTTAAACCAAATTATACATAAGAGAACTTAAGTAAACATATTTCCTTCAAGTAAATTATGCATAATTTAAAAAATATATAGTATAAGGAGGACATGTGTGCGTATCTATGTGTGTATCTGTCTGTGTGTGTTTGTGTGATGTGTGTTGTGTGTTTTATAAATAAAAACAATGCCCAGGTATTCGTGTTCTCCCGGGGCGTGTACTCGCGTATAAAGGAGCGAGTGAAGACGCGCGGCGTGTCGGATATACCGACTAGCGAAATGTCAAAATACTTCTCACCCTCGTTCGCTGAACACGTCGGAACTGTCAAGGTTTGGATCGAGGGCTTGGTTCTGATTGCTGTTCTCAAAAATATCAATGTGAATTTAGTTAACACATGACAAATATTTTTTAGGCACGAATAATTTGTGAGAAGCATATTTAAAAGTAAAAGTGAATATATATCTTTTTGTTGTTTTGATAGACAAGATATTTGTTATTTTCAAATATAACTGTGATTATTTAGATTTGAATAAAAATTTCAATCAAATATATTTTTTAACGGTAGGTACACATACATAACTCAAATGCAAATTACGCTGTTTTAGCAAATTTCATATACTTAAAATAAAATATCTTACAAGAAGTACAAAAATAATCTGCTTACATTCCAATTTTTTTTTATTTGATACTAACTATCAGCAAGCAGAACTAATTGAATATGTTGCATCCATTATATGTATTTCTATGAACATTTTTATGCTTAACATGGATGACGCTTCACATCGCAAATTGTCTTCAATCAAGCCTATTTTTATTCTTTTCTACTCATCGCATCTAAGAGCATGCCCTGTGATCGTTTTCATTAATCTTAATTTTTTCATATATCCTTTATTTTATATACGCCATTACAAAAAAATAAGTAGTTGGTAAAATGTTTTTGTAATCTGTAAAAATTTAACCATTACATTTTGTAATAATCAAAATGTAAAAAAAAATATAATTAAAAGACTTAGAAGTAAAGAAAGATCCGATTAAAACCTTGGCAGAATACCGCGAGTGCACGCCCTAAAAAAAATAACCGCCATTAAAAAAAATCACATAATAACAACGTGAATCTTGTCTATGCTCTCACTCCAGGTGTTTGTGTTCTCTAGAACCGCATACTCTATGATCAAAGAGAGACTTAAAAGCAAGGGCGTTGCGGATATAACAGCTAAGGAGTTGGAAGGTTACTTTTCGCCTTGGCAAGCAAAACATATTGGCCAGATTAAGGTAAAAAAATAAGTATCTGGCACATTTTATGGTCGATAATCCCCCCTTTCCCCTACACGTCCCCTATTAGATAAATTTTAGTATATTTACTCTCCACGCTTAAATAGCAGTAGTACTTAAACTTTTATGGTGCGTTTACATGTCGAAAATATATTCTAACATGTAATTCATAAATATATTATTACTTGCATGTACGTGATTAAAAATCTTTCTTTTTCCTCTATATTCATGCATCTAATTTCACCGTCTTTTTTCTTGTCCAATTATTTCTAATAAACATTCTGGTAGATTTTAGACGTATCTTTATTTCATATATTTGCCAGCCTAAGAGCCTGTTTCATCGGTTGTGGATAACGCTATTTGACGGATGACGGTATCCAACAGATAAAAGTTTTTTTTATATATATTATTCTTTTTTACCATCGACTTCTCATGCATATACACACAATATAAGATATTTGTATTCGTAAACATGAATCTTAAATTTGTTGTTTATCAATTAGGGAGAAACAGGTTCTAATGGCTTATTCTACGTCCTGCTGTTAAGGTTTATCCGTAACATATTTGTAGGATAAACTTTATCCAACTTCGTTGAAACGGGCCTTAATTGTTACAAGTGTTACAGGTGGCCAGCGGTAACAAGACGGTAGAGAGCTGGGCACTGAAGCGTCTAAGAGTGCACTACTACATATTCTCATATCCCAGTCTACTGACACTGCACGAGGAGCCCACACTACTTAAAAACTTAGACAATTTGCTAGGAAATGAAGCTTTATTACAATTAGAATTAAAGACATTATCGCCTGCTTTTAAAGACGTCAAGAAGAGAAAGTGGTTCGAGGAAGTTATAGACAATTATTTAAAATTATGGGAGAGTAATATGTGATAATGGTGATAGAAGAATTAGGTAATTTAAGAAATTTTAAAGGTTCGTCATTCACGGTACCACTTGTTGCCTATACGCGCTATTGTCGCAGCGTTAGTGACTATTGCAAAGTTACAAGCTCGTAACGACTCGTCGTAAACGACTATTGAGTATTTAAAAATGTGTTATAATTATTATGAAGTTGATTTCTAAAACATATTTATTTAGCTAATATATTTTCTTTTTGTATTTGTGTAAATACTTTTCTACCACAGTTTCCATATGACGAATATGAAAAAAAAAAATATAAATAAATCGACAATTTGTCTAGTCCTTAAAAATCATCTTGCTTATAAAAATTCAGTTTAATTAAATAACAACAAAATTGCATTTTAATATTCAATTCAAAAAATTTGCAACAGATTTTTTCATAATACTAAATTGAATTTGTTTATATTATAGTTAACATCAATAATCATCACACCTTTATGTTCGTATTTAAATACTAACTTATGGTGTCACATATATCGCATATTTATTTTTATATATAAAAATGTATTCTACAAAAATTATACCTAAATGTGCCTAATAATTATATGTAAATAGTAAAATAAAAAGAGTATATAATTATTTTTATAAATACTTTATATGTAATGTTGTGTATATTTTTGATATTTTTTTTTATTCAATATTTTTTATTAAAATTTAAATGATGTCTTTGAAAATACAACTATATTATATTATCTATGTGCAATAATATTTAGTTAATTATCCAATTGTGTACAAATTAAAATGCGGGATCAAAATGTAAATGCATTTTCATAAACACTATTTGATGTAAATACTGATATAAGTTATATAGACAATTAAAATAATTTTGAACTATTTATGTCTTTTATTTTGTCTAATTTATTATGATTTGATTTTACCGCTTTATTCGGAAAGTACCTATTATATAACTATCATATATATAACAAATGAATGATCTTATGCCTCTTTCAACCACTTGTGATAACTATAACTCTATTTATATTGACTTAATGTCAAGGAATGTTACTTATATTGTAGTAAAATAATACTGTTTTCAAGCAGTATTGTGTTCCTGTTGGTGAGTAAGGTGACCAGAGCTCCTGGGGGATTGGGGATTGGATCGGCAACGCGCTTGCGATGCTTCTGGTGTTGCAGGCGTCTATAAGCTACGGTAATCGCTTACCATCAGGTGATCCGTACGCTTGTTTGCGACCTAGTAACATAAAAAAAAAGTAACTGCGTATGTAACAATCAGAATTTTCAATTTTAAATAGAAAATTTAAGGATTTGTTGTTACCATCGCTTCAGCCTGTAATATCCCACTACTAGGCATAGGCCTCTTTCCCCATGCAGAAGAAGGATCAGAGCTTAATCCACCACGCTACTCCAATGCGGGTAGGCGGATTTCCCTACTATGAGTAACGATCGCTACAGGTGTGCATGATAAAAACCGGGACCGACGGCTTAACGTGCTCTCCGAGTAACGGTGGGGAGACCCACAAAGACAGCACAAACACCCAGACCACAAATACTTATATGGCCAGTACAAATGTTTGTCATGTGCGGGGATCGAACCCGCAACCGTCAGCGCAATAGGCACAATCCATGTTACCATACAGAAAGCTATTAAAAAGATATTTGCGATTACATCAAATATAATGTTAAGAAAAAGAAATTGTACAACCAAAATCTTGATCTGAAATAATTGTGTTTGCTTACAAACGAAAAAAAAACTGACTTCATAACATGTACCAGTAACAGGACCAACGTAGGCAGACAAAAAATAGTCAAGGAAATACGCATTATTGGAAATAACTCAAAAAGTACTTGTTAGACCTCAGTAAAATTTAAATGAGACAACATGACACGCACCACCTTTCGATTAAAAAAATTATCGAAATCGGTGTTCCCAGTTTTACTTCTGAGGTAACATATTATATTTAAAAAAATACAGTCAAATTGAGACTCTCCTCCTTTTTATGAAGTCATCATCATCATCATGATGATGATGATGATGACTTCATCAAAAGGAGGAGAGAGATTCATGATGATCTCCTTTTTATGAAGTCGCTTAGTGATAAACATTATAAAGTTACACTGTTCAGCTAGAAGAAAGAAAAATAAAATTGAATTATCGATTCAGAAAAAGGTCAGTGATATATTCGGAACGTAGATAATAATCATTGTTGGTTCTTCTATCGTATTGACATATTTGAAGTTTATTCCTTACTAGCGATCCGCCCCGGCTTCGTACGGGTGCAATGTTGACACTAAATATAAAATGAATATTTGCAATGTAAGCGCAAAAAAATGTGTTTATATACGACATCACATTAGAAACCTTTAAAACTATCAGTGTTACTCTACTATATTATGCATGTATTAAACATATAAACTTTACTCTGGAATCACTCTATTTACTAAAGAAAACCGCATCATAATCCGTTGCGTAGTTTTAAAGATCTAAGCATACAGACATTACAGACAGAGGAAAACGACTTTTCTTTATACTACGTAATGAAGCACATATAGTATAATATATATATTCTTAAAATATAGGCTATATTTTATATTTATATTGCCACGATATTTTTTTTACAAAATTAAAAGAAATATAGCGGTACGAAGTTCGCCAGATCACCTAGTATAATAAATAAGAAAACGTAAAAATTGATACAATTTATTAAAATATAAAAATAGAAAAGACAAAAATTCAAAATATGATTTGGTAAAATATTTTTATATCATATATTTATTGTCAATTAAATGTTTTATTCTTGTGATTTAAGAGTTTTTCATATTAATTAGCATTATTTCCGTAGTTCGTAGGAAATAGCTTTTCCATTATGCAGTTCATCTCTTGCCATTTTTGATAAAGTTCTTCGAGTAATTGCTGTTCCACTTCCACGGTCTGGTTTAAAGCAGTTTGGGTTTCAACGGCACCTTTAAAAGGTATTAAAATTATTTAATATATACCTACCTACTGTACAATTCAAGATTCCGTTTACAGAATAGTATGGAAATGTCAAATTAAACTGTCGGCTCCGTGTGTTATCATAGACCTATAGCGATAATTACTCATAGTAGGGAATATATCCGACGACTCGTAAAGAAGCAGCGTGGTGTATCAAGCTCCGATCCTTCTCCTAAATGGTAAAAGAGGTCTATGCCCAGAAGTAGGATGATACAGGCTGAATCAATCAATCACTCAAATAATAAATGTTCGTGGTCTTCGAAGGTAGACAGAACAAATTCAGACTTAGGAGCCCTTGTTGCGGGCCCTAAACAAACACGATATTAGAATTTAATGAAAATAATAAGGCGTTTATGGTAGTAGGAGAGGAGGAGAGTCCGGACTAGAGACGAACTTCAACCATCTGGTTAATGGATGAAAATTATTTTATATTTATTTTAGTGTATCGGAACGCGAAAGGGTTGTCTGAAAAATCCTTGCCAGGCTACATTTATATCATATAATGTACAGAAAATTGCACATAAAATTGATGGCAAAGGTGGACTTATCTCTAGAGAGAACTCTTTCAGTCAACCAATGGTCATGAGAGAGTGTCATATAGCGGGGAATTATTTATATTTATTCAAAATTAAACAATTTATTTTTATTTAAAAAGGCACTTAAGAGTTTAAAGCTTAAAGTTAATACCTACCAATATTATAAAAACTGTAGAAAATACACACGTTGGTCTATTATTTTCATGGCATAACTATTGGGTGGTAGGTACAAACATATATTAATATATATTGATACTAGTTACTTACACCTACATGTTTAATAAATAAATCGTACCTACATCAAAATGAGCGATGTTTTATTGCGAATACGATGACATAGGGTTGTCTGTTTGAACGGCGGTTGGCGACTATCATAGAGCCTGGCCAGGAATTTTCCAGCCAACGCTTTCGCGATTTGTCTTAAACATACTAAATTGGATATAAAATAATTAATATCCATAAAACAGATGGGTGAAAACCATGTATAGTTTGGATCTTAGACTATAAAGTAATCGCGAGAACCCTATAAATGCTAAGGTACACTTTTCCCATGTCATGTCAAAGCGACTTTTCCACAAGAATAGACTAAGAAGACATCTGCCTTTGACTATTGAGGCTCTAAAGAGAGCTTATTTCATCTTCGACAAAAAATTTAGGATAAAAAAAGACTAATAATTGGTAAAAGACATCAAATTTCGTCACCAAATCATTTTTGAGATTTCTTATTATTTACACATTTGTATATCGTTAAAAATTCAAATCGCAGAGGGTAATATGAAAGTTATAAAAAATGCTCTTATACCTGAAGTTATACGAGTTCCTCGTTTCTTTGGTGTACTTGTTGTTGGTGTCGACGGTTCAGAAATATTTAGATTTGCGAGCGACGGCGGTGATAGAGGACCTTAAAAATTAAAACATTAACTTGATTTTAATAAAATAATTATAATGATTACAGGTTATACGTAAAATCATTTAGTTTATATGTACATATATTAAAATCATTTAATATAATTAAATTTATAAAATATGTATAATATGTAGAAGAATACGCGTGTTATAACTCTTCGAAATTATAATACTCAATACCACTTATTAAATAAAGACTGGTAAGTAATTCTAATTCGTTATTCCATAACGACTTACAAACTCGAAAAATGTTAATATGACAGTATTGAATCGTAACTTTACAAATTAAAATTAAATTTATTTTAATTATTAATTAATTATAGTTTACAAAATGTACCACTAATTTGGAATGTAGATTCTGCTGTTACTCCTTAAAAATAACTGTACTATATAATTATATTCACCTCCCGGTGTTCCTCCTGCCGCTCCCGCTGCTTCTCTATTAAGTTCTACGTACGCATCTAAAAGTATTAAAACATATAAGAATTTCATTCAATGTAACTGAGCACTAAGATGGCACAGCAGGAAAATTCCTGCTCAAAATATGGAGAACCCCGGCTTTGGTAGCAACTCGACTTTATAGAAGATTACAGCAAAATTATACTGTTTTCAAGCAGTGTTGTGTTCCTGTTAGTGAGTAACGTGACCAGTGCTCCTGGGACGATTTGGGAATGAGAGTCTATAAATTATGGTAATCGAAATCATCGGGTAAGTTATACGCTTTTTTGGCGACCTAGTTATGTATATATATTGTTTTGCCATATATGTTATTAACCCCCTTAATCATCATTGTGACACGAGAATTTTATATATAAGATATAGTCGAAAAAGAGAGGTGTAATAACTTTTACGCCAAGGTCTGACTGTGTGTATGTCTGTAGTATCGTATCTTTCGAATGAATGGACACATTTCGATGCGGGATTTTTTTCATGAAAGTGATTTTCTTTGCACTGATTGTGAGTTTAATAAAAATCAATACATCACTTTGAAGAATTTTTCCAAAATGATGTAAGACATTTTCGGCATTAAATTATTTTTCAATAAATGTTCTTTTATACAAACATTAGCATGAAAGTAACAAATACCAAAAAAAAAAAAAAAAACGGGGAAATTAAGTATGCTTTGACCACACTACTAAAGTAAAACTTCTGCACAATAGCAGTGTTTCTTAGGTATACGAAACGTAACTGGCTATGAGATAAAAAGAAAGAAAATGTGTGCTCGTGCCTCTCTCTCTTGCTCCGTTCGCCTCGCCCGAACACACTTTTCGTAACGCTCTCGTCACGCATTCACAAGCTTACTCCCCAAGTCAAGCGCGCGTGAAGAAGTTTTACTTCAAAAATATATGTTCAATAATGAAATGGCAGTAGTTCGCACACACATTCTTGCGATTATTATTATTTTATTTATATATGAATTATGACTCATGTCCACATGTTTTCAATCGTTACGACACGATCGTCGCATCGGACTTACGTCATCTGCACATACGCCTGAATCGAAGGACACGTTATCATAATTATATTGTATTCGTATTAAAAATCGAGTGAATTCGATATGAAATTGTAACAACTATTTCCGTCATATCAAATATTTAAATCAGAATATTTAACGACAAAAAACTCCCACAAAAATTAAAAAATAATACAAGATATACATATTTAGTTTAAAAAAAAAACTTTTAACATAATTTTATTATTGAAATTTATTTTGAAATTTCAATAGTTTTATTCTATTCACGTATAACACTGGTTGGTCGACCTGTTTGAGTAGTGGTTACAGAAATGTCAACTTTATAGCTATTGACTTTTTCTTGTAATTCAAGTGTGGTTAACAGGAATACAGCCCACATGATGGTAAGCTGCAACCGTAGTTTAGCCTGAAACGACAGAAGCTTCGCAAGCGCATTGCCGACCCTACCCAAACCCCCCCGTCACCCCTACAGGAGCTCTGGCCTCTTTACTCACCACAGGAACAGTACCTAGTCACTGATCGCAATATTTTTGTTTGAAAGCATCACCAAAAGGTTTGAGGACACAATATTAATATCTAAGAGTAACTTACCCGTACGATACGTAATCAGTTCTTATTCTATTGCAATATAGTGAAAAGGATTTTAATGTTTCTTTGTGTATGAAGTATAAAGACAATTCGATCACCTCGACGTTCTTCGACGCTGGCTGGAAACTGTTTCCATTTTAGAACTGGGTCTTTTCCAGTTTTCATAAGACTTCTATGGTGTGAATTTAATTCGGGGGGAAAAGCAACTGCTACATTTTCATCGTCCATTTGACATTTTATCCAAGAAACGGGGACACACTGTAAGGGATGCATTCCGACAAATGGCAATTTTTTAAATTTTACAATAACATATCTTGTCGGTTCGGCCATAATCTGAAATCAAAATGTTATTCATAGAAATAAAAGCGGATATTCGTTTATTCCCGCCATTTAAAATCAAATTTTCACATTGTTATAAACTATATGTACGAATACATTCTGTCTAAAAAAAATTATTATTTAAATCTCGACATAGCTTCTATCATCCGCTAGTATTTGTAGTAAATAATAATTTTCCATGGCTGTACAAAGAGTGTTAAATTAATTATGTTAAATAATATTCAGGTTGTTATTATAATAAATATTGTTATTATTCATAAAGCAACAATAACGATTAACGAACGCTAACGCTAGACACTCCAGTCTGTATACACACACATACATGTACGTAGACACTACTCGTTTAGTATTCTAAATAAGGATAGCGTTCTTGTAGAGATATATAAAAAACTGAGCATAAGATTATTTTGCGGACAAATTCTTTGTCATATTAATTTACTAAATAAAAAACACAATAAACCAAATACATGTAGGATATAAAATAAGTTATAATACTTACGAATATTTAACAAAAAGTTCTAAAGTCAAGTGACTAAAGTTGTTGTTACACTGAAATATTACAGTTGTTGATAAGGATTCCCAAATCTGCTTCCACCTTTGCAGTCACGATAAGTACAGAATACGGAAATTAAAATCCGGCAGAATAAACTTTATTTAATGAACAGTACACGTATGAATCGCGAAACTCGCAAGAATGAAATGCAACAACAAGGAGTCAAGGACACGTTTATAGCCCCCCTCACTCCCCCGTTCCCCGCATTCGTCCTGTATCTTTACTCTTTAACGAATTGACTGGTTACAAATCTTTTCGAAATTAAATACGTCATATTAATTCTAGATAGAAATACAAACAAAAGCTTAAAATACGAAATGTGATCAGTATAATTATTTCATTTAACAAAAATAATGGTTTTTATCCTCAAAGTTCTTTTATATTACGTAGGTATTTCTATAACATTTCTATCAAGACTGTGACCGTATATTGTCCAACAAAAATAATTATATACCTATCTGTACATATAAATAAAATTGAAGTGTCTGTCTTTGATTTCAATATAACCGTGCTTTTTACACTACATATAGTTACTAGATGACCCAGCAAACGTTGTTTTTCCATATGCCATTTGTTATGTCATTAACTGATTAACACCCTTAATTCTCCCCCCCCCCCTTACTTAGGGGTACTACGGGTATATATGTAATATGCACACAAAATTTCATAAAAATCGATCTAGCCGTTTCGGAGAGCTATCATTGTGGCATGAGAATTTTATATAGATATAAGATTAAAAAAAACCGGGATATTTAGCGCGAACTTGGGAAGGCCTATATCCAGCAGTCGAGAGCGATAGGCTGAAGTGAGTGCGTGGATAGTTATTTACAAATACTAAAACACAAAGAAATTAAAATTTTCGTCTGTCTTTCTGTTAACATAAAGGTTAGTAAACGTCCACCAAGAAGGGATATAGATAATATATAAGATAAGACATTAAGATGAAGGGCCCTTGAAAATTCTATAAAAGTCCTTACTTTTTTGTTATACAAACTTAAAAATAGTCACAGGAGTTAAAGGTTACAATAAGTAAACATCCACGAAGAACGGATTTTGTGACCGGAACAGATTAAGTTGGTCTAAGGGCTCTTACAAATTTTTATGAAAGTCTTTCATGTTTGTACTACAAGCTTGAATTTCGATTGAACGATAGTTAACAAGTTTTTACAATAGTTAGTATAGTTCTTCATTTGTTTTTGCTGTAAACATAAAATTTGACAGAGAGGTAGTTAATTGTTAGTAGACGTCTACCAAGAACGGATTTTGCGGTAGGGCCTGACTGAAGAGGTATATAAGGCTTTCAATTTATTTTTTATAAATTGCTATTTTTTTAATTCTATAAGCTTAACATTTGGCATAGGCATAGTTAATAGTTTGTAGACGTCGAGTAATAACAGATTTTGAGACAGGATCAGATTAAGGTCGTCTAAGGGCTTAAGCAAATTTGTATTAGTCTTGCTTATTGCCCTGCTTGAAATTTGGCGGGGAGATAGTTAATAATTTGTAGATGTCTACTTAAAACGAATTTTTCGAGGGTAGTGAATTAAAGTAGTAGATTAAGATTAAGAAGATTCTCATCCTTCTCCTACATGGAGAAAGAGGCCTATGCCCAGTAATAGGATATTACAGGCTGAAGCGTAAGAACTCTCGCAACTCTTTATAAAAATAGTTCAATGTTTGTGCTACAAATAGGTACTACAAGATTATAGGTATCTAATATACGTTCATTGTCAGATTTTGAAAAATAATAGGTAGGTGCTCCTAACGAGGTGAAATAGGAAAGTTTGTATGACAAGTCTATCATTTCTAAAATTTGAAGCATAAAACCTAATTTTTCTACTACTGATTAAAAATGAATAAATTCAGTATTAATAGGCAATCTAGGGTACATTATCCACAAATTGAAATCAAAAAGTTATACCTCTAAGTGTTTGAAATCGAAATTGAAAGCTTAAATGGAAAGTTTGTCAATTTTGAAGCTGGAAACACCAAATTTTTAATTCTGGACTACTGATTAAAATGAGCAGGACATGTTTCAGCTTTTGTGGAAATTTAAAACTTTTGCCCTTTCTAAATTTTCGATTCGAGATCGAAGCCGTGTGCAACTTTTAGTATTTAAATTATAGCATATGCAATGAACAGAAAATCCTGCGGCTTTTATTTTTTAGCCGTCTCAATTGACGACCACCTTTTAAAATTTCACTAGCTGTGCCTGCGACTTCATCCACGTGGAATTTAAAAAATACAAGTTACAAAAAAATAAATAAAAGTAGCCTTAGCTACTCCTTACTACATCAGCTATCTGCCAGTGAAAGTCCCGTCAAAATCGATCCAGCCGTTTCAGAGATTTGCCGTAACAAACCGACAGACAGACAGACAGACAAAAGTTGTAAAAAATATAATTTTTTTATTTATTTTATTTATTTGAAAAACAGACAGTGTACAGAGACTTAGTTTAAAGCTAGTTACATTACAAAAAAAAAATACACCATTTAAAAGTTTTTACATACGGTTGCTACATAAAAAGCTAGAGCTTGTACAGTAAGTAATGGCTAATAATATAAAACAATTGCATAACGTTCAATTAAATATATTCACAAGTTCTATAGAATTACATTAAACCAGTGCTTTTTCAACACAAAACCTAAATTTGAACCATATTACACAAAAAATTTATATGTTTATACATACGGTTGCTAAATAGAGACCAAAGCTTGAATTGCAGATAATAGATTAATATAATAATATTTAAGAGATCGCATCAAACCACAACCAGTGCCTTGTCATAATTCTGATGATATTTCCGGTAATTAGTGCTACTAAATGGAGTATACAAGAGAGATGGAATTCTTGAGGACCTTGTAGGGACTTTCAGGTATATTTAGATAAAAGTAGGGGATAATCTATTTTGTTTTGAGCAGATTTTAGTAAGCTAACAATATCAGCTATACGACGTCTTTCAAAAAAGGGAGAAGATGGAATCTCCTAGCTCTAGATTCATAACTAGAATCGTATGGTTTACATTTAGATTGTAAACGTTTAATGAATCTTTTTTGGATTGACTCTAGCCTATTAATATAAATAAGGTATTGCGGATTCCAAGCCTGAGAACAATACTCCAGGAAGCTACGAACATAGGAGCATTAGAGAATTTTAAGGTTTTAATATTCCTGAATTCCGAACTCACTTTACAGATAAATCCTAACAATCTATTAGCCTTATTGATAATATAGTCCAAATGCTTATTGTCCGTCGAGACCTGGGCTCTCCTGGACTCTCTGCAGAGATGTCATATCGACTGGCGATATATCGAGGTACTAAAATCTATATACGACGCGGCGACGATGACCGTTCATGTCAATGACCAAAGAACAAGACCTATTTCCCTCCAGCGCGGGGTAAGACAGGGGGATGTAATATCACCGAAACTGTTTACCACTGCGCTAGAGGATGTTTTTAAGACCTTGGATTGGGGGGAACGGGGCATCAACGTCAACGGTGAATTCATCTCTCACCTTCGTTTCGCCGACGATATTGTCATCTTTGCGGAGACGCTGGATGAGTTAGGCCAAGTGCTGGCCGGCCTAAACGAGTCCTCCCGACGTGTCAGTCTCTGTATGAACTTGGATAAGACGAAAGTTATGTTTAACAACCAAGTCATACCGATACCGGTATCGGTCGATGGTACCCTTCTCGAAGTTGTTCAGGATTATATTTACCTAGGCCATACTATCCAACTAGGCCGCAACAACTTCGAGAAGGAGGCCGATAGGAGGATTCGGTTGGGCTGGGCGGCGTTTGGCAGACTCCGTCGAGTCTTCACTTCGAAGATTCCGCAATGCTTGAAGACAAAAGTTTTCGAGCAATGCGTCCTGCCTGTGTTAACATACGGAGCCGAGACGTGGACACTGACCAAGGGACTGGTCCACAAGTTTAAAGTCGCTCAACGTGCAATGGAACGGGCTATGCTTGGGGTCTCTCTCAAAGACAGGATTAGAAATGAGACTATCCGCGAGAGAACGAAGGTAACCGACATAGCCCACAGAATTAGCAAGTTGAAGTGGCAGTGGGCTGGTCATCTGTGTCGCAGGACCGATGGCCGTTGGAGTAGACGGGTCCTAGAGTGGAGACCGCGTCTTGGCAAACGCAGTGCGGGACGTCCTCCGGCCCGTTGGACCGACGATCTACGTAAGAGTGCCGGTGTAGGCTGGATGAGGATTGCGGAAGACCGGGATGTGTGGCGCGAACTTGGGGAGGCCTATGTCCAGCAGTGGACTGCGATAAGCTGAAGTGATGCTTATTGTAAGTAAGCTTTGTATCATGAATGACACCGAGATCACGAACATTTGACACCTTTACTAGTACTTGTGCTTTCAATTTATAAGGGAACTCTATTGCTTTAGAAGAGCGGCTGAAAGTTATGGAAGAGTATTTAGATACGTTAAGGTCATAAGGTATTATGGCAATACTTTGCGAGTCTGTCCAGGTCTTCCTACAGCAAGTTACTGTCAGTCAAATCTTTTATAGTTCTAAATACCTTCATGTCATCAGCATACAAAAGAAATTGTGAGTGCTAAAAACATGACCTTATATAATTTATAAACATGTTAAAGAGAAGGTGTCCCAGTAACGATCTCTGGGGCACACCTGATGGTAAATGACACCTGATGACATCTGAGATTTTCCATATAAGAAGAAAACCACCTGAAGAGACTGCCATGGATTGGCCCGCCAAGTAGATCTTTTTGAGAAGCAAAGAGTGATCTATACAGTCGAAAGCTTTGCTGTAATCGGTAAATATAGTGTCCACTTGTCCTCCCGAGTCCACCTTCAGATACATAATCAACGAATGTCAACAAGTTAGATGCAGTTGACCTATGTTTTAGAAATCTATGAAGAAGTTTGAAAAGAATCCGTATACTTGACAAGTGTCTGTAAACAATACGCTCAAATAGTTTAGCGAATATATATAATTTGGAAATGGGCCTATAATTTTTAACTTCGCATTTACTACCACTTTTAAAAATAGGGGATATGAAAGCGGACTTCCAAATTTTTGGGACTACGCCTTCTGTAATGGAACGCCCAAATAAAAGAGTAAGAGGTTCGATTAAGGAAACGTAGCAACGTGAAATGAATAGAGGTGGAATGTTGTCAGGACCCATACCCTTCGTGAGGTCAATATCTATTATTAATTCCTTACCTCATCCGGGGATATTACGATATTACATATGGTAGAATTATTAATAACAGTTAGTGATTTTTTACTATGCCTATGTAAACTATGAGTTTGTGCAAGGAAATTACTTTCGAAGTATGTAGAAAAAATTTGGTACATGTACCGTGTATACATCCATATGCATATATAAAAAAGTAGTTATTATTTTAATATTACAAACAGACACTCCCATTTTATTTATTTGCATAGATATAAAGTTCGCTTAATAGGTAAGATATTTCATGTCGGTCATGTTTGAAGCAAACATATCCGAGCCATGATAGGATGAATGACCCATTTTGTAATGATGACTGTGTCAAACAAGCGTTTTACCGTCGCCCATAGATGTGTGCAAATTTAATATTGCATATTTTTCTAACGCATTCGATTCCCATTACAAAACAATTTTTGTCGTAATAATAAACCTATTATAAAGATATTCTATGTTAAGTAACGAGCGGTAAGCGCAAACATACAAATAAATATTACTAGCAAAGAAATGTAGAGGTAGGGTAATGTACTGACGATTGTATTAAAAGTAATAATAGCTTCGCATTTACAATAGTTATTCGTCAATAGAGTAAGATAGGTCCTTTCTTATTATCTGGTGGACCACATATACACAATTAATAGAGTAGTATTAGTGTGTAGTGAATGTATTAGCTTAGACCGACAGCTAATTTTCAGTTATTAGCTATTAAAAGCTTGTAAAAATGGTATGTAGTTACTTTATTTGCTGATTTACTGCCAGACATTAATATTTAATATGATTACATTTTAAAATCCACACAAAATATTTTAACAACTCATTATACGAGTAAAATTCTTACTGCATTTTTTTATAATTTATTTGAACCTACTAAATTCTGGAATGAAATAAATTTTTAATTTATTTTAATCCGCTTCTAATGAATATTTACCTGGTTAGCGTAAAACCGCGGGACAAAGCTAGCATTATACCTATACATAGATAAGCTCCCTGTTAGCTTGGCACAAATGTCCCGTACATCCTGATCCATGGCTTATGATGAAATGAGGTTGTTGTCTAAATCGTTCGCTTATCAACATAAAGCCAGGCTTGCCCGATAGCGTGTCGTTCAACTTTATCAGAGATAAATAATTTGCCATTCTTAGAAAACGTTTTGTTTCAAGTATGTTATATTAATGTAATCAGTCTGTTATTTCATATATCATGTAGAAACTTTTCACCCATAAAAGTTAATGCGATGATTAATACGTTTTTTCAAATGCAAAAATAATTTATCTGTATCTCTATATGTATTTTAAATAAAAAAATATATACGTACATATTATATATTAGCAAAGGATATCGCAAATATGCCTTAGATTTAGAAGAAGTAAGTTAACATGACGATCGATATACGAGTAGTTCAGGTTCAATGATCTTAAAAAAAGTATTCATATTTATTTATAAGTTAAACATTAGTATATTTTAAGATAAAAACATCAGATGATACCCAAGCGAAGCCGTAAAAAGAAACTTGTTTACACAAATAAAAAAAGTATTTGGCTGAGTCACTGAGTAATACTCTCAAATAAGTAATTCATAATCATAATACATAAATACGAGAATTATTTTATTTAATCAAACATTTATTATTTATTGTAAATATACTTTATATTCATAAAAACCATACTGGAGTACGATAAAATCAATCCAAGCGTCAGATCGTCGGGTTATCGGTAAACGTGATTCAAACCACCAGAGTCTTTGTAAGACCTTGATTTTTGTCATTTTATTCAACGCTATAACGAATTAAATAGAACAAAATATTATTATTAGTCGTGACATATTTATTCTATATCATAGTTTGGTAGTATAATAATTATAGAAAATTAAAGACTATTATAGCAAGTTAAATTTAAAATTGCAGGAACATATACAACCGATAATACGAATAGACCATTGACGATTCAGCCTGTAATATCCCACTGCTGAGCATATGCCTCTTTCTCCACGTAGGAGACGGATTGGGGCTAAATCCACCACGCTGTTCCACTGCGGGTTGCCGGACTCTTGATTAAAATTTTTCCCATTAAGACAGTTAATTCTGATTTATTAATCCCTACTAATATTATGAATATAAATGTAAGTTTGTTTGTTACGCTTTCACGCAAAAACTACTTAACCAATCATCGTGTAACTTTGTAAACATATTCTTGAAGGTATTAGAAGTAACATAGGATACTTTTTACTCAAAATAATTCAGTGCAAGCGAAGCCGAGGGTAAATAGAAGCTGGTGTTACATATATTCTTACTTCGGCGAAGATAGCAGCTAGACAACTAATAGCTGTAGCGCTAACGATAGCGGCTTAAAGAGTTAAAAGTAATTAATTATTTTGAAATTATTTAACTCAAAATATACCAAATAGGCATTAACTATTATTTAGCATAAACCTTTACATTATACAAAAATAACGCAGGCCATAAAAAGTCACGCGACGACTCAAAGACGCGAAGGGCAACTACAATTGACATTATGTAAAATAAATAATTGTCAACCGTGATTTACTATCCATAACCTACCACAGATCATTTCAACTATGTAGACGATTATTGTGGTCTGGTTATGTCTAATTGCGCTTGCGGGTCTCTAATGAGGATCTACACACGTCTCTACCGCGTTCTCTACCTGTGTTGAGAATCCATTAGCAAGCAGTTAGCTACAAACGAATATATTTCAACGTTTGAAGGCCATTTAATGTCAAGTGTCATTGGTCTAATATCCAACTTTACAAAAATTACTATATCTTGACTGTTTTAAAACGTCTTGCAATAAAACGCAATCAAATTATCTGTCACAATTTTTTTTCTTTTAAAATCTGTTTTCATATAATAGTAAAGTACGGCAGCAAAGAATATTGTCACCCCCTCTCTTCTCATGGGTGTCGTAAAAGGCGACTAAAGGATAACACAGTTCCACTACCACCTATTATTATTATTACCACCTTATAACTTAAAAAAACCGACCGATTAGGGGATAACCATCTAACTGCTGACTTTGAAATACACAGGTCGAAGACGGGCAGCAGTGTCTTCGGTGCGACAAAGCCAGCCCTGCGGTCACTAACCCGCCTGCCCACCGTGTTGACTATGGGCAAAGCACATGAGCTCACGCCATTTTTGGCGCGAACTTGTGGAGGCCTATGTCCAACAGTGGACTGCGATAGGCTGATGTGTGTGTGTGTGTGTGTGTGTGTGTGTGTGTGTGTGTGTGTGTGTGTATAGGTATCTAATTGGATAACATACCTCCCTCGTTTGAATAACTGAAAATTCTTTCTTTTCATTTGCTCTACTGTAAGTGTTACTAGTTTTAATTTTTTATCTATATAAAATACTAGCTGGCCTGGCGAACTTCGCAACGCCTTATATTTTTTGTGAATATAATAACTATTTAGACAAAAAACGTGACCCGTAGTTTATATATATTGAGATAGTTTAATTATTCTAATTAGTAAAAACTAATAACTTCAAACGCGTAGACACTTACACGAGTTTCAGTATCGCAACTAATCGCTTGGGTCAAGTTCACACTGAGTTTACGCATCAGCATTGGCAAAATGTTAAAAAAATCTTAGTTACAACGCCGCCTCCACGCGGCGAGTATCGTATCTACTATGCTTAATCACAAAGTTTTAGGACAGATCTTTGCAAACTAGTGTTTCGTCGAAAGATGTTTTTGTTGTTACTGGCCGTTTTCTTCTGTTGTGGCATGTGCGACAGTGAGGAAGATCTAGGATATAGTTTGAATATTGGAAACGCCATTGACGTATTTGCAAAGTAAGTTTTATATTATTTTGTAATGTATTAAATTTCGTTTCTGATAGTATTGTTTCCAGACCAATTGGTCTCGTTTGTTTTGATTTATAGTTAACAGTTTCATAGTTTAGCAGTGAGATAGATAACATGTTTGTGTTTTCGGTGATTGTCTTGTAAATTATTTTACTATTTAAGTTTCATTTTATTAGCTTTCTTAATGTAATTGTCGCCTCGACCTACCATTATTTTTACCTCTACATATTATACATCAAAATTTATATAGATAGGTATGTAAAAATTTCGTTTTTTTGAAAAAATCAAAATAGGTATAAGAACGGATGCTATTAATGGATATTAAGCATATATAAATATTGCGCGTTGGTACAGCTGTTTTGTAAAACAACGAGAAAGCCCCAAATTATTATTACGCTAAGTTTTTAGCCTATTAATCATTTCGCCACGAACAAAACATTTCCCTGTATGAATAGTGTAGCAAATCTTAAATTGTCTTCTCATCTATTTAAGTACCATTTACTCAACAAATTAAAAAAGGATCTAGTTAATGAAATTCAATTGATCTAAACGAAACAACGGCTTAATTACTAGCACTATAAATACTAAATTTACATATGTAGAATTAGAAGCACAACAGCGAAAACTGTTGTTGTATTTTTTTTTATTAAAAACATGGAAAACATTGGTACAATCCGCATCATGGTAAGCGGATACATATGCCTGCAATATCCCCGACCCTCAATACGAGACCTGACTACTTACTTGCCACAGAAACACGATTACACTATTTGAGAGCAGTACTATTTAGCTATAATCTTCTTTAAGATTGAGGTTTTTCCAGTCCAGCTGTTCTAAACTTTGAACCAGATATTTCTTACTTGTTTGTGCCTCACTTCAATTAAATGACAATATTGGTAATAGGAAAACTTGTATTTAATTGTCCTAACGCCTAATTATAAATCTCATGTCCATCTTTTCTTCACGTTTCTATAAAATCTTTAAATTTAACTGTTTCATGAGTAGTCATGTAATAGAATCAATTAATCATCATGTCAAATAGATATGCCTAAATTATTAATATCTTTATGTATTATGTATGTATATATGTTTTTGTTATAATAGCTATGGCGATCTATCACAAGTAACACAAGTCTTATCAGCTGATTACGAAGATGAAGACAATGTTGGGGCAGATTTATTTCGCGAGAAAAATATCAGGGTCTTCGAAAATGTCACCAGCACGGAGTCTCCTGGTGACACAGGGATAGACATGAATATACTCCTTTGTGAATCTTTCGAAGATTTGGTGACAAACTACTTTCAGAACTTCAAAATAGAAGGGTAATAAAAAAAATTACTTTATTTTAACATTACCAACATCATTCCGTTAATTTTTCAATTGAGTTACATTTTTGGTATTAATTGGATGGAAAATATATTCAAATAACCCCTGATGCTGCTTCCAGTACAGAAAAACCATGGAAAGCCTTTTTGGGTGACTGGATAAACGACGAGATCATGAGGACCTTCGGCATGGAGTTCGACTTCAAACCGGATAACTGTTGCTATGTCCTCGTCAAGCTATCAAAGACCCTAAAATCCGTTAAAATGGACTCGATGAATAATATTCGTGTTAAAAAATATGTTGAACGAGAAATAGAGAACTTAAACGCTAGCGACACGACAGCGATAAGACGTTTCATGAAAAGCTACGGGACGCACTACATTGATTCTTTTGTGACTGGAAACTTTATATACCAGGTTAGTTCTAGTTTTTACTTTTCATCTTGTTAACATCGAAGAACGTTTTGATCGAAATGTATATTATTAATAACATTCTTTCTTGCTGTTCACAGGTTTTTAAGTATAAGAGACCTGGCTACAACCTTCTAAAATCCTACATCAAAGTTCGTGAACAACGAAAGTCTGACTTCGGCAACTTAAGGTTCTACTTCTCATCCTATTTTCTTAAGCAAGTTGGTGATATTAGAGTAAGTATGCTTGGAATATAAAAAAGGTTTCATTACACAAACTGACTTAAGGTTAAGAGTGAAATCTAACTGAACTACTGGTACTTTTACAGTCGCTAAATACAATTTTTAACGACTTTCCATGTTTACGATTGAGCCTCTAACATCCTACTGATTTGCATAGGTCTCTTTCTCCATATAGGAGAAGGATTAGAGCTTAATCCACCACACTACTCCACTGCGGGTTGGCGGATGTTTTTCATTCTGCGTAACGATCACTATCAGGCTTCTATGTTTATAACATCCAAAATATTACTTTTACAGATAGCTAGCGGAAACAAAAGGATCGAACAATGGGCACGAAGCAATCTTCTAGACAGTCAATATTTATATTCGAGACCGAGTCTCCTCAGGGTGCATTACAGTCCAATATTGGCGTATAAGCTTAACGAAATGTTGGACGATGGCGCCCTTTTAGGTTTAAATTTGAAAATCTTAAGACCGCTGTTCAAAGATCGGTACAAGAGGGAGAGATATGCAGAAATCGTCGAAAATGACATGAAATTATGGGAAATAAATGCTTGATATCAATATTAGAAAATTTTATATAGGACATAATGCAGAAGGCTGATAAAAGGAAATGATACTGATCAAATAGTTAAGCTTGCGGCAGAAATAATTGTTTATAGTTAATAAAACACCTCATTTATAAATACCAGTATTTTATAAATTAAAACTAAGTAAATTGTTAAATTTATTTTATTATTGACATGGTTGATTACAAATCTTTGTTACAACTTAGTGTGCGAATACAGTGTTCCTTTATTTAGATAAAATTAGAGATAATTAAAATAATAATATTAAAATATACAGATAATTAATATATGTACATGTGTGTGAAATAAGCTATATGTGTAATCATTTCGGAGATCAAAATGTTTGATATACCGAAATTAAAATTAAAGTTACAATGTAAAAAAAAATACTTCAATTTTATATTTAATTTCATCGCAAACTATGAAAACTTACGGGATATTTGTCGTTTAATACTAAACCCCAAAGCTATACACAGATTACGCACTGTTACGGAGGCTACGTCATAATAAATAAATAAATAAATAGACGGTTCACACTCAATGGCGCCTAGTAGGATTTTCTCCTGTGTCGTAAGTCCGGAATCACAATATACAAACACAAATGCCCAGACCACGACAAACATCTATATGACCAATACAAATGTTTGACATGTATGAGGATCGAACCTGCAACCGCCAGCGCAACATACAGTGCTGTGACCGCTGGGCAAACGCGTCGTCATCATCAAAAACCGGTATTATAGTCAAGTCGCGTAAGGGAAAAAATATCTTATTGCTGTCACTCAGACATGCCGCACCGTTTTTTAATCGTAGTAAGTCAATTTACACGATATGTTCCAATTTATAACGATTTAATTGGTCAATTAGCATGTCTAAATCACACGTAGCTTAAGTGGCAGCGACGACGTACTACTTTCTTTGCGAATAGGCCATAAAAGAACATGTTCTACAAAGAGTGTTCCAATGTACGCCTTTCTTTTATGCGCAATAAAACTCCTTATGATTCTTTATAATGTATATATACATAAGTTATAATAAGTTTGTAATCCAAGAGTGTGTACGCCATATATCAAAATGTTTACAATCATATTAGCTTTTCAAATTTATTTTTATAGGCTTTGAAATCAAGGACTCACTTTTTTAATCTCATTAATATGTTCTTTATTATAAAATAAAACACTTAACACTACACATTTATTTTAGTCAAATGAAAATAAAGAGACGCAAATTAAAACATTCACTTTAACTAGTCTGAGATCTTATATCAACTTACAATATCATTATAAAACGTGAATAACATAGTAATTCAAAATCATCTATTTATTAGTTAGTATACATTTTCACATATTTAATTTTAATTAAATTTTTTAAAGTTTATAAAATATTTCTTATATAAAAATTACAGTTGTGCGATTTTGTGAAAACATGGCAATAACTAAAGGTTGAAAATAGAAAACAAAACTGCTACATAAAAGAGACAAGAGTTTTCAAGTGATCATTATGACCTGTTCTACCGGTCACGGATAACGCTATTTGACGGATGACGATATTCAACAGATAAAAGTTTTTGATATATTCTTCTTTTTTAAGATTGACATCCACTATATTTATGAGATATTTCTGTTCGCAAAAATTACTCTAAATCTATAGTTTATTAATTGACGTGAAACAGATCCCTATACCTCCTGCTGTCAAAGTCTAATCGTTACTTATTTGCAGGATAAACTTTATCCACATAAGGTAACACCGGCCCCTAATGGGCATATAATTTATTTTGATAACTTAAGACTACAAGTTGATATTATTCAAAATCATTTTTTTATTAATTTCATATCCAAACTTTAGTTAGGAAATTAAATTTAGTTTTTAGAGAGTAATGATATTATATTTTGTGGACCTTGAAAACATAACTTTTTCTTGGATAGTCGCTTAAAAATATTACATAAAATACACTATTAGACCTTTTTAATACATAAAAATATTGTAGCACAATAGCATACACCTAAACATTCACACGTCAGCCTTACACGCAGTCCACAACTGGACATAGGCTGCCCCAAGTTACCTAAACCTTCAGGGTACACATAATATATTTTCTTACACACCCTGTCCCCGATAATATACAACACAAATAGTAATTAAATTACAATGTAAGTACATACTATCTTTGTACTTAATATACAGAATGTTCGACTCTTAACTGTTTTCCTTTAAATGGGCAGTTCTGACGGTTTTGTAGACCATATTATACGCGGGAAATAATCCTAACTCTTGTTTTAAATTTTACTTTTGTCTGATACGAGCTACACTGGCAAGGTACTTCTGCATAACCGTCCAATACTATTTTTTGTTATACTTAAAAAACGTCGATAAAGTGAAATATACATACTAACTGCCGCATACAACTATAGAACCGCATATGGAACGAATTCTATTTTTAAACGGTTTTATTTAGCTCACCCCGTTTGTTTTATTTTTTATTTATTATTTATTCTTGGGTCAAATTTAGTAATTCAAATTTCACCCTCTTCCTGTCAACCGATTAATCTGAAATTTTGTATACACTTTGGATTTTGGTGACAATACAATTATGTTTATTCATTATCATTATAAATTCAAGATGGCCGCCGCTACAAAATGGCGGATAATTTATGTTTTATTAATCCCATCAATATGGGTATCAAATGAAAGGGCTCAACAAGCAGAATACAATATACTATAAAAAATTGAAATATAAGATGGCGGCCGCTACAAAATGGCGGATAACGTAGGTTTTATCAATCCCATCAATATGGGTATCAAATGAAAGGGCTCAACAAGCAGAATACAATATACTATAAAAAATTGAAATACAAGATGGCGGCCGCTACAAAATGGCGGATAACGTAGGTTTTATCGATCCCATCAACATGGGTATCAAATGAAAGGTCTCAACAAGTAGAATACAATTTACTATGCAAAATTGAAATCTAAGCTGGCCGCCGCTACCAAATGTCTGATAACAATTTTTTATCAATCCCACCAATATGGGTATCAAATAAAAGGGCTTGACAAGAAGAATACACAACTATACAACCTCAATATTTAAGATGGGCCTTGCAATAATGAAGCACTAAATGAATTAAACAGAATGCGAAATAAAAACTAAAAACTAGAAAATAAAAATAGGTAAAAAAACTTTTTAAGTTAAACGGTTTTATGTTAAACATACATTGCAATGTTTAAGATAAATGTACTAAAAACCAAAAAATAATAAAATAGATACAGTCGTGGGAATTATAAACATATGCATAGACTAGACTAAAATAAAACCGTGGGGCACGTCAATTGTCTACAAATTATCGACTTAATGTGCGATAGAAGAATCGTTTAATTCGTCGTTAAAATAGGCAGTTGGCCCGCAGACGGTGAGGAAATTACTTACTATTTTCTTGCTCATGGAAATTCCAATAGATATACACTCCATGTAAATAAAAGAGATGTTACAACTAGTTTATCGTTGGACATTCACACTGCTGGCTGGCGAGGAATCGTTTCACTGCTGTAGACAATTGACGTGCCCCACGGTTTTATTTTAGTCTAGTCTATGCATATGTTTATAATTCCCACGACTGTATCTATTTTATTATTTTTTGGTTTTTAGTACATTTATCTTAAACATTGCAATGTATGTTTAACATAAAACCGTTTAACTTAAAAAGTTTTTTTACCTATTTTTATTTGTAGAATGAATTTCAACATAAATTTTAGCGTATTATCCGAAAAGAGTGTATCAAAGTAGTGCATCTATTTAAAAAAAGTCAAATGTAAAAATGGGGTAGGATTTTTTTGAGTGGGATGTGATCTATTACATATACAGAACCCCATATTTGAAGGAAGGCAGATAGGAATCGAACACCCTATATACACATATATAAACATTCATTTAATGATAATTGTAATTTGTAATTAATCGAAATAAAAATTACAAATTTTTATCTAAATATTACATATATATATTTGGCCTTTAAAAACTTATCACACTGAAACTATTAATTGATATAAAAATAAAACAATATCGTTTTTTCAATACTTTATAAAATACTTTTTTTAAGTGAATAAAAATATATATTTTGACAAAAATACGTGCATTCTTAAGGTTAACAGTCAAATAGTCTAGTCATATGCATTTTTTTACTTTAGAAAAAGTACAAATGTTATATTTTATAAGGTTTTTTATCTTTCTATTTCAAGGTATATTCTGTACAAAAGGGATTAAAAAAATTTAAAAAAATGGATGTCCCCATAGCGTAATTATTATAGTACAAGTGTATTGAGTCACCAGTGACCATGGCGTCCGCAACGTCACCTAAATATGGGTTTAAAATAATGATCATATATCATATTATAAATAATGATCGTTAAAATAATGAGTCACAGCTCAAGTTAATGACGCGAAATATAATGAACAAATCAAGTAAATTATATTCTTTTGTTCTATTTTCAAGTTGTTTGTACAGCACGAGCTAAAATACAGATATCACAAAAAATATTTTTTATTTTATTTTTGTAAACAAATAAATATATGTGTATAACGCGACACGTTTTTATAACACAGTGAAATTAGTATTAAATAACTTATAAAAAAACGTAATTACTTTCTTAACACACATATTACATACAAATATTTAGACACTTATATTAAAATGTATTTACATATGAGCTATCCAATAAATTGACTGACAAAATGAGCTATTGAATTCTCTGGCAAATTTTTATAGCAAATGAATTTGATTTTATATATAATATAATAGTATCTTTAACGTAACATTATGGGCCTGTTCAGCAGTTGTATATAACGCAATTGCTCATAAATAGACCCTAAGTTTAATAATAGTTAATTTTTACGTATAAAGCAGTATGCACAATTTGCATAGTTATACTCACAATTAATTTTACAAAATATACATCTAATATTGTGACAGTAGTATAGCTTCTCATAAATCAAAACTAAACATTATAAATAAATAAATATAAATATCTTATAACATACACACCCGGTCGTCTGTTCCGTAATTTAATCCTATGTGAAATATTATATATGTGTAGCCGCGACTTCGTCCGCAACATATTTAAAAAAAAATTATAGTTTAGTTTGCAGAGTTATAAAATAAAAATAATAAAAATAGCCTAAGTTACTCCTTACTACATCAGCTATCTGCCAGTGAAAGTCCCGTCAAAATCGGTCCAGCCATTTCAGAGATTAGCCAGAACCAACAGACAGACAAACGAAATTGATAAACAATGATATTTTGGTATATGTACCGTGTATAATGAAACATACATATGAATTTAGTAAGAAGCGGTTATTTTAATATAACAAAAAGACCCCAATTGTATTTATTTGTAAGAAGATATAAATATACAAATATTACACCCAGACTCAGGCGGGAATCGAACCCGCAACCAGCGGAGCAGAAACCACTACAAACTGCGCCAACGAGAGTCATGTTTGACTACATTATATGCTCTATTGAAATGGCGAATATATTATTTTACACGCCAAAAAATACATTAACTACATAATTAATATTTACTCTATCATTTATACATAGGTTTATAATTGACCATACAACCGCCAAATTAACAAAATGTTTTTTTTGGAACGTTTGACAGAATATTTGACCAATTAAATATTGGTCAAATGTTCAAAAATTTCATGTTTATGAAATCCAATACCATCCAACATTTTTATCCAATGTTTGACAAACATTTTAAGCAGTGTCTAACAATTTCAATTTACGACGTTAGTACATTCTAAAAATTGGTCCAATCGTTTCCCCATCGCTTGACAAAATATATTGACCAAAATTGTGCCAAACAATGCCAACATTCATCAATGCATAAACATATATATCAGGGCTTCTACTATCAAAGGTAACAAACTCTACTGTTTTTAGTCTTTTTTTTTTGTTTTTTAATCTTTTATATTGTCTATGGAATTTCGTTGCATGTAGTAATTTCACTACATTAAAAACACCGAACTCCAATACAAAAGTGACATAGCAAATATCAATTAACATCAAAGCAAGCAAGAAAACGCACCTGTCAAATTCAACAATCTCAGTTTCATTTCCCATTCTCAGTCAGGAAATCAGAGGATCGCATCGAGTATGGCGACTTTGTAAATTTAAAGTTTGGTTACTGTTACGATAATTTCGATTTTCAGTAGATAATCTTATTATTTTAAACTAAATACTTAAAATTTTACATCGTGGAGGTTCATTGTCTGCCTGTGGATAAAAATAAAGGCAGAAAACGTGCCAGACAACCCGAAAAATGGAAGGCAAATATTGCCAAAGCAAACAGGTAATGACAGGGCCGAATTCGTCAGTAATAAATTTAATGTTTAAATTCAAATATCGAGTACTTGTATAATGTGATTTTTTGTTGTCGATATAAACCGAAAGCGATGCCGGGAATTACTTTATACAGCATAAATGTAAAACCTTAAAAATGACTGATATTAAAAAAAAAATCATGAAGTTTTTTATAAAAATAGTATGTAATAAAACCTATCAAGATGCTTTTTTATTAAAATACTGCCATGCCGTTCCAACTAAAAGAAGAAAAGCAACGAATGATAAGCATTCTAGAAAATGTTTTACTACCAAGTTTACCATTCCAGCTAGTTCTATTAAGAAAGTCATTCCTGTGTGCCAAAAAACATTTTTAACGATTTTTGGTTTAACAAGCTACAGGATTCAGTAAATCCTGAAGAAACACTTTGAAACAGGGGAATTCCCCACAGAGAAGAGAGGTGGTAATCACAAGAAACATTTATATTCAGAAATGAATAAGAAAGGTGTTCGTATCTTTATCATGTCCTTGAAATGTACTGAACCTCATTACTGCCGCAGTGCTTCGTCTGTAAGTGAAAATATCTACCGAGTGAACTCAATATAAAGAAGCTACATAAAATGTTTATGGTGAAAAATGCAGGAAAACCTTGTAAAAAAATAAATCTTTTCACGAAAATCTTCAACACTGAATTTAATCTTGGCTTTAGATCTCCCCGAACTGACATATGTTTATAATTTGATGAGGAAAAAAGAGAAACAAATATGCAAGAAAAGAATAAATAACACTTTAAAGAGTGCATGTACTAAGAGCAAAGGCATTTTACTCGCTACTGAAAGAAAAACCAGCAAATACTAAAATAATATCATTCCACTGCCAAAAAAATCAACTAATACCAAAAATAGCAGACCAGTTTTTTTATTATTCCCGCCAATTATAAGTTCATAACTAAACTGTTGTTGAAGGTTCTTGTAAATATCCATTAAAACCAGAAAATGTATTTGCTTGGACATGGACAGAAGAACAATATAGCAAAGACTCAAACACCATAGCATTTATAATCTACCACCGTCTTAATAATACAGATTTCACAAACGTTTCGACCATACGGTTGACTGCAGATAGCTGTGGTGGTCAAAACAAAAATTCATGTCCATGTGCTGTAAATGGATACTAGAAAATAATACTGTAAACCATATAGAATTAGTTTTCCCTGTTACACATCAATCCTACTTGCCCTCAGACCGGATATTTGCTCATACAGAAAAAGAGGTTAAGAGGAAAGAAGTGATTATACATTCAAATGAAACTTGTCCAGTTTACGACTGGAAAGCAGCAGCTGGAAACATTATAAAACCACCTGGACAGTGGCATTTTAAGTGTAAGGAGAGTAAAAGACTTTATATTAAAAAGACAAAAAATAAGGAAAATTTTGGAATACAAGGCGAGACATTTTACAGAGCATAGTTCGGCCGCTTTGCTAATATTTATCGAAAAGATAAAAATGTTAACATGATGGTGCCCCAAACAATCAACTCAGGCATAACAGTTAATCGTAATAAAATAAATGGTGTGAAAAACTTGTTGATTAAATACTATGGCGTGGAGTAGCGTAGTTTAAGTCATTTGGAATATTACAAAAAAGTCATTGACTGTGAAGATGATTTATCTCAGGAGGAATCAACTTTATATTATGAAGAAGACCACTAATATTGTATTGGGTATAAGTTTTTAATTTTTTGAATAAAAGTATTTTTTCACAATTTTGTTTCATTGATTTCGGCCCTGAATACATGCAAAACTAATGTGAGTAGTATATAGTATAGTATGCAGCAATATCCTTCTAAATGACAATGAAATGTATCAAATGCCAACATTACTCCAACATTAGTAACAAAATCAGCAATCTCCATCTTATTTGTGTGATAATATTAGTTTCATTAAACTCATTCCTATTAATTTTACATTAAATAGTTGGAATATGCAGTTCTACATGACCCTAATCTATTAGACCTTACTTGCTTACAGCATACTTGCCTTACAGCAGCTTAAAAGATTTTCACTTCTATTAAAATTACATACTTTAGAGTTTGTTAATTTTGATACTAGACCCCTGATATACAACAACAGGGTAAAACAGGTTGCGCCAACGTTTGCTAAATATTTAGACCAATTTGGTCTAGCGATTATGACACATATACATAACGCACAGTCTAAAAGTCGTTTTTAAACTACAAAATCTATAGACGCCTGCATCACCAGAAGCATCACAAGCCCGTTGCCAACCCTATCCCCCCCCCCCCCGGAGCTTTTGGCCATCTTCCTCACCACATGAAACACTACTTGACGGCAGTATTACTTAGCTGTGATCTTCTGTAAGGTCGGGGCTTATTCAAATTTTTAGAAAGATATTTCCTGCTTCAAGGAAGCTTCAAAGCTACCACTATAACGAGTAGAAATTAAAAATGTCCGTTAGTCTCGCGCACACACTTTAAGAGTCCGTCGTTTTAAACTAGTCAGTTAATATAAACGCATATAGCGTTTTGAGCCACACCGTCAGTGTATCTCATAGGTACTTGTGACGCGAGTACTGGCAAACTGATGGCGACTCACTCTCTTACCGTTCACCAATAAAAACAACGGATTGTTTACTCGTATCGATTTAAATTCGAATTGCTGAAACAGAAAAAAATACAATTTATTTTAAGCTAAGAAAATTTTAAGAATACTCTTTATGGATTTTTATTTTTTGTCTATTTACTGATTGATTCCTTTCAAAATATATACAAAATTGGTATTAGAATTTCGCAACAGCTAGAACTAAAATATATATTTTATTAGTTATTGTAAACAAACTATTCCTAGCTCAATCTTTAAAAAAATTGTAGTTATTATTTATGTAAAACAGAATCATTGATGATATTGACCAACTTGTAATTGGACAGATATTATAACTCGATAACCTCGGCTCGGGTCAACCTGGGATACCAATGAATTACTGCCCAACGTATGAAAATTAGTTTTAGTAATTAAAGCTCAAAACTTTACTCTCTCTTCCGTCGTCTACCACTGTGGAACGCACCATGTCGGTGCAACGTTTTTGGCATAAAAATGTGTTCAAGGTAAATTATATAGTCTTAGAAGTTACAAATTGTTGGATTTCTTTGAATATATATTTAAAAAAATAATAATCTTGTGTCAAAATTTTAGGTCCAGTGACCTAACGGGCCATTGGCCGTCATATTACTTAGAGAACTGTATTGGACCGAAACTACTCACTCACTCACTTTAGCCTAATACAGCCCACTGCTGGACATAGGCCTCCACAAATTCGCACCAAAAATAGCGTGAGCTCATGTGTTCTGCCCATAGTCACCACGCTGGGCAGGCGGGTTGGTGACCGCAGGCTTTGTCACACCAAAGACGCACTGTTTTGTCCTTAAATTATGTCTTTGGTCCTTACAAAGATAACTTACCGCCACATCAGTCTTCATGGAGCACGAAGACAGCACTGGCTCAGGAACTGCAACCGCATCACCAATGAGAGGTCCCCGACCGTCCGCCCAGTTGTAAACCGTAACGCAAACGCATTGCATGCTTTCGTCGATTATCGCGAACGTGCTGAGAATATTTAAAAAATACTTGTTATCATTGGACGGGGCACAGCAGGGACTCCTGCTCAAAATCTGGAGCAGCCAGATTTTGGTAACCTCAACTTTACAATCATAGATATATAACACTGCTCTCAAGTTGAGTTGTGTTACTGTAGTGAATAAGGTGGCCAGAGCAATTAGGGAGGGTCGAGGGTAGAATCGGAAACGTGCTTGTGATGCTTATGGTGGTTCAGGCATCTATAGGCTACTTCTTCGTATTAAAAAAACGGACTTCAAGAAAAAGGAGAAGGTTTGACCGTATCTTTTATGTGTTTCCTCATAACCTTCTACTGGGTGTAACAACTTTGATGTTTTTTTTTTTATTCGAAATGTGGTGCTTGTCATGTGGTCCCATTCAAATTCGAGTGTAGTAGGAGAGTAGAATGTGAGTTATCCTTACTTAATATTATAAATGCGAAAGTCTCTTTCCGTCTGTCTGTCTGTCGCGCTTTCACGTCAAAACTACTGATCCGATTATATGACCATAAATGCGAAAAAAAGGGTAAAGTAAGGTGTTGAAAGGTGGGAATGAAAAGTTGTATGGAAGTATCGTCATTTTTAGAGCTAGAAGCTTGAAACTTAAGACTTATTCTTTGCCTGTTGATTCGATATAAATAAATATTAAATTCGAAAGTTTGTAAAAGTTTTAACCTCAAGGGTGTAAAATAACAATGGGGAATAGAGGATGAAAGTTTGTATAGAAATATGTAAGGTTTATGTGAATGTTTTATAAGTTTGCGACAAGAGACAACATATTAAAACTATTCTGATGTGACATTTACGGAGTAAGAAACTTGCTAAGCTTCTCGTCATACACAATGAGCGCTGTTCAGCCGCAGGGGGAGGGGGGGGGCGTGTAGGTGGGGAAATATAAATAATAAATAATAAATAGTTTTTATTTGCTCAAATTATGTAGTTTACATTATCAAGAAGCCCTGCGACCCGTGCTAGCTTAAAAAAGCTGTGTTACAGGCCACAGTGTCTTCCCCAGAAATTAGTTTATTGTTACATAATCAGAATTTGCGTTCAGATAGCGAATACATAAATAAAAAAATATATGCCTAAGTATGCTTACCCAAATTAATAAGCTCTTTGCAGAAAAGACTACACATAACTCATTAAAGTATTTATACGTATGTGTTTTACTTGTTAAATAATTAGCCCAAATAATAAAAATTCTACCCAAAGACAATATTCCACGCGAAGTCGCAGGCACAGCTAACCAAATTAATAGTAACTAATACTCACAAAGGAACTGCGTTTTCATTATGTATGGAGCCTACTACTCTTCCAAGTACAACTTTTCCCTCATTTGGACCCTCTTGCAATTGATCTATCTTCACGTGCTCCAAGATGACATCACGCCTTGAACCAAAAGTGTGAAAAGTGCCTGAACCATATTCACCCAACATCATTTTCTTATCAATCGACTGAAACAAATTTATAGTATTTTGCCATGTCTATCAACTTGTTAAGTTTATCTTTTATCAGCGACCAGCTAAGTTGGGTGGTAAATTTTTTATCCGGCATATATATAGCTGGAAATATGGCCGGGATAAAAAATTCTAATGTTATGAGTTCCATAACATAACATTGAACACAAAGTCATGATGATGAAGTAACTTTCATAAGGATAAATATGCTATACTTAAAATAATGTTCATAAATCACTTTACACACTTACTAACTAATAAATTATTGTCTTTCTTAATAGGAAACACATTGGACAGTGGCGTGCTGAATGAAAAGGTAAGTATATGGGTTCTTTACTCGCCTGCACCACGTCAGTCAGTGAGGAGGCAGACGCTACTCACCTGCACCATGTTGGCAATGCGCTTGGCCTTGAGCTTGCCCCGCGTACGTACGAGCGCGCTGGCCGCGGACAAGAAGGCGGTGAGGGCGGCCAGCTCGGCTCGAGGCGGCGCCCACGCAGGGTCCAGGCGGCAAGCGTGTTCGAACATCTGGAGAGCCTCCTCGTAACACTCCTCGTATTTCAAGGCCTGAAAAAGTTCGAGAAGTTCGAGTAGTCGTAGTCGTAGTCGTAGTCCTCGGTGTAAAGGTGTATGTCATTATGTCGGTGTAGTTGTGTCGGTGTAGTTGTGTCATTGTCGGTGTGTCGGCACTGACGCCGGTGTCGGTGTCAGTATATCGGTGTATCATTATGTCGGTGTAGTTGTGTCGGTATCGATGTATTGGTATGTTAGTGTCGGTGTTGGTATCGTTGTGTCGGTGACGTTGTGTCGGTGTATAATTATGTCGGTGTAGTTGTGTCGGTGTCGATGTATCGGTGTGTTAGTATCAATCAGTCAATGGATTTTTAGAAGACGCAAAGTGGATTTTTGAGGCCAAAAAACATTATGGGGATTACCACGGCGACATGGATGCACATAATTATGAGAAGCAGTTTGTTAACATTTTAAATAAAGTGGAACCTGGGTCAGTAATAGTTTGACAAATTTTTAGTTGGCGGAAGGCAGACATACAAGATGATGAAAACGAAATAAAAGCTGAAGTTTAAAAAAACATGGTTCGATGTGGTAGGTAGCCACATTTTCATGAATAAATCAGTGCGATATTTTATCTATTTCAGTCAAAGAGCAACTAATTTCTAACAGGTTATTTGTATTTACGAAATATAAGTCGATTGTATTTACGAAATATAATCGAAGTTTTTGAAATAATTTCAGCAATATGGTATCGTTAAATATTTCGATGTAAAGTTATTTTTACTTTGTCTATGGCTTATTGATATTGTTCATTCATTCTAATAATGTCTATGGTCATAAGTACGCCGTATGTGTTTACCAAATAAGACTGTTCCAAAAAAATGGAATATAAATGAGTAATTTCAAAGTTAAGTTTGACACTTTAAGCAAATAAAAGTCTTAATGTTGAGTAATAAAGTACTGGTGAGTATGTTTCAGTATAGTCCCCGCCTTCTTTTTAGGTGAAACCTTTCGCGACCAGTCTTGCCCTATAACTCATACTATTATATATCTCTTTCATACCTTTTCTACACTACACCACTCTATCAGCTTCTTTCCTATCTACAAATTTCCATGCTTGTCGTCGAAAGCCTCCAGTTCATCTTTCATCGCCTGTCTCCACTGTTCCTTATCTGCTCCATTCATTGCAGCTTTATAACTGAGTTCTTTATCGTATGATTCCAGGTTGTCCAGAATACATATATTGGTCATAGCATACCTTTCTACTGGCTATCTCCTACGCTTAGTATCCAGCTCCATCTGAACTTCATACTCTGTGACTGAACTTCATCATCTTCATACCCTTTTCAGCCATAGATTGATAAGAATCATCATCGAAGTCAATGACTCACAAATTATATGTTGGATCATTTGGATCTAAAACTGAATTTTCTGGTAACCTTCCTTCATCTTCAAGTTTTCATCCTTCTCTGACTTTTCTTCACAATTATTTAGTATTATCTAATCTGTGTCCGACTCTGTTTTCTCCATAATAATTACATCTCTGCTCATAGTAATTTTTCTAGTTTTTGGATTATACAGTTTGTATCCTTTTACGTTATGTGGATACGTTGATATCCCGTGGCATCAAATAACTGTTTCAATTTGTTTCTCAGACCACTCACTGTAGTCTCACTCTTGATATGCAGATATAACGAACAGTCAATAGTAATTACGAGCTTAGCTTTGGCTTTCTGCTTCTCGGTTTCACTGATTGTCGCTGGCACATTTTCAATCAACTTTCAATCATCAATTTACGCATCCTTTGAGTTTCGGCACATTTACCCAGCATTACCCACAACTACCTCGACATCGACGTTATTACTTCCGCACAATAAAAAAACCTTTATATATTATAGTAAAAACAGGACTTTATAAGTTAGATATAAGTGTAAATAGTTGCCTCAATTTTTTGTAGAATTTTTGTACCATTTTTTGTAGTTTTAATTGTAATTTAAGCGTTAAAATAGTAGTTTTTCCACCCCCAAAAATCGGGGGTTGGTTTTAAAATTTTCTTTTTAGTCTAGTTTTGTAGATCATAAGACGCCCTATCCCGCCCTATCGTCGACGACGGTCATTTCGAGTAACGGGGGCCGAATCGGGCAATTTTAAATTTCGTGGCGGCCATATTGGTCGCCATTTTAAAAAACTTAAAATAGCCATAACTCCGTTGATTTTAATCACATCAACTCGGGGTTTTCTATAGTGTTATTGTCGAGTTGAGACCTGTGGCTAGAGGCACAAAGCGGCTCTACGTAGAGTCAACATCCCGATCCTGTTTCTTGGACCGGGAGTGGACGGAGCAGCTGGAGACCAGCACGGAGAGCCGTCGCACGGGTTTCTGCGATCAGCGGTTCCCGAAATATCGAATTTCTGTTTTTTAAAGAAGTAGTCCGGGTCCTTAGGGCCGTTTAAGAACGAAATTAGAAGATAAGATATCTCGGGAACCGCTGGTCGTAGAGCGACGCGGTTTTTTCCATTGACTGTCCCTTCTCAAGGGCTTTCTTTTCATCCTGGTCACGAGACTCTACGTAGAGTCGCCGACAAAAGGTGGAGCTTTCTCCACTTTTCGTTAGATTTAAGTTAGAATTAGTATAGTATTAAGACCTGGGCATATTTCCTCACCATTTTAAATATCTCCAGTCCCAAACAACACCAAAAAATGGCGGACAAACCTCCCACCAACCCTTCTCGGAAACCCGTGGCGGGAAATTCGGCCGAACCGGGCCCTTCTGGCGCCCAGACGCCAAGATGCCCGGGAAAAACGACACTTGACTCCCAAAGAAAGACCGGAACAGTGGAGGCACCACGAAACCAGAAGACCAGCGCCAAAAGTCCGTCAAATGCCTCAGCCAAATCGAAAGGGTCCCTAAGGGAAAAAGTCCTGAGGAAGGCCTCGAGACAAGTCACTCTCTCAGAAAGTGAGCTCCTCAGGACCCCAGAGGTAAACATCTTGGATCACGATCCCCTTCTTGAGACATTTGATCTGCCTGGCACTATAGGGAGCACGGTCGCCGACACTGAAGACCGTCTGTCGGAGGCCTCTGACACCTCGCAGTGTAGCCGGGATAGCCTGCTGCCCTCCCACATAAGGGGCCACGGGGCCCATATGGACGAAGCCACGCGACACGCTACCGAGTTGCTTCAGAGGGGCAAAACCGCGCTGGAGGAAGCAGGGAACATGCGGAGAGAAAACAAGGCCACCGCCATGGAGTGCCTCCAGTCCCTTTATGAGACTGTGCTGGCCCTGTCCGATTCCAGGTCGCGCCACAAGTGCAGCCTGGAGAAGGAAAGGGGCAGACATGCCCAGGAACTAAAACGGGCCGAAAGGGCGCACGCTGCTGAAATGGCAGCAATGAGAAAAACGCTGGCCGAGCAACTGGTCAAAGCTACGGAGGACCTTGAGCGGAACCAGGCAGCAATAGATCAGGTTCAGAAGTGGCTGAACTACGAAACAACCGGTCCTTTCCAGGACCTCCACGAGGCCACTAAAGTCATCAGGCGGCTTGAAAGGGTTTTAGAGGAGGGACGACAAAACGAGCCAGACCCAAGGGCGGATTCGGCAAGAGAAGACAAGTTTAAAAACATCAGGGTCGAGATTCAGAAACTCCATACCACCATGAACTCGGTATCAAACCAAATAGACTGCCTTAGACGCACTATCGAAATAACCTCTCCTAAAAATAGACCGCCCCCCGACAGCACTGATGACCAAGCGCATATAGAGGAGGCCCTGGATACAAGGATGGATATCCTCTTGAGAGAGTTCGACTCCCTAAAGAAGGTGGTCCAGGAAGGCGGAGCACCATCGTCCGCGCGGACCCCCACCCATGGCGCATTGGCGGACCTGGAGCCTATCAGGGCTGAAATAAGAGCGGGCATAAGTAGAATAGACTCCAGCGTTCAGCAGATATTGGAACCTTGTCTAATGGCCGGGGCGGGTGTGGAGGAGGTTAGAAAAGAGATTCGGAAATCTGTGGACATGGTGGCGGAGATTGCTGCACCCATACGAGTGGCGGTCGAGAACATAACGCATGACCTCACAGCATCAAACCAGCTGATTCAAAAACGAGACCTCCCTGGTGCAGGGGATGCCTACGCCACCAAATACACTCATACAGGGAAACCATCCTTCGACTATCCCGGTCAGCAGGGTACAAATCAGCAACAAGCCGAGGCATCTACATACGCGAGGGTGGCGGCCACACCCCGATACTCTCTGGTAGTCGAATCTAAGGACCCAAGACAGACCAGCGCAGAAGTCATAAAAGAAATAAAATCCACAATAAATGTCATAGACCTGGGGATAGGGATAAACCAGATGAGAGGAACTAGAAATAAGAAGGTGGTCATCGGGTGTGATAACGAACCGGACCGAAAAACCCTGGGAACCGCACTCAAAGAACATACCAAATCCCTGACAATCACCCAACCAAAACCAAAGAACCCCCAACTGAGGCTGCACGGGGTCATTAACGACCTCTCAAACGACCAAATAGAGAAAGCAATCATCAATCAAAACTCTAAAGCTCTCCAAAACATCCCAGAGGAATCCCATAGAGTGAAGGTTCTCAGAAGAACTAAAACCAGAAAGCCCGAAACCTGCGGGGTTATTCTGGAGGTGGATCCATCAATATGGAAGCTACTCGTTGACCAAAAGGTAAAGATCGGTTTTCAGAGCGTTCTTGCCACAGACCAGTCCCCGGTGGTGCAATTTTTTTTTTTTTTTTTTAATTTAACAGGTTTACCTACAGCTATTTACATTAATATAACTTAAAATTAATTACAAATATTACAAAATTAAATGCAATAACTAATTAAAGGTAAACACCACATGCATAACAATAAAGACATTACACAAAAATTACACAAAAAATTACAATCAGCAAACTTACTAGTTAAACTTAGTTATCCAAAAATATTCAAAACTAGAAAAAGAAAAGTTTTGTCCGCTGATGGTACCAGAATATAATAAAATTACAAAGACATTGTCAAATACTGTACATATATTTTAACACATTTTTACGGTAGGAATAGATGGAATCAGCGTGAAGGTCAACCAAACCACTACAGCCGTTTATAAATTTAGAGATTCGTGGCACAAGGGAACTAGAACCTAGAACAGTTCTTCTAAGAGGGGGGCATAGAGGGGTAATTGGTCTCCTAGGAGTACGCTTGGGAACACGGAGGTTAAAAGAGTGTAACAAATGTGGACAATCAACTTTGTTGTTAAAAATTTTGTAGACAAACATTGCGTCTAATAGTTCTCTACGTTTTTCTAATGATAGTAGACCAAAATACTGAAGTCTACTACTGTAAGAAGTAACTTTTTTTGTCTTTCCTTCGGAGAACGCAAGATGCCACAAAAATCGTTTTTGTATTCGCTCTAAACGTAAAGAATGTACACAGTAATGCGGACGCCACACCACACTGCAATATTCCAAGATACTGCGAACCAAAGAGTTAAATAATAATATTTTAGAATTTCTATGTTTGAGGTCTTTAGTGTACCTGATCACAAATCCCAACATTTTAGAAGCTTTGTTGCAAATATTCTCAATATGAGGAACAAAAGTAATTTTCCTATCAAACAAAATACCTAGATCTTTAATAGTGTCCACCTCCTGAATCAAATTGTCGTGAATATGGTATTCAAATGTATGATTATATTGCTTTCTAGAGAACGACAAGAAGAAACATTTTTTATAATTCAGTTGCATATTATTTAACCTGCACCATTCGATGAGCTTGTCAATATCGCTTTGCAACAACGTGGCGTCAGAAACTGATTCTATAATTCTCAAAAATTTTAAATCGTCAGCAAACAAATAGGGTACAGAAAACTGAAGGTAATTAGGTAGATCATTTATAAATATGTTAAACAAGACAGGCCCCAAATGAGAACCCTGAGGCACACCTGAAGCTATACTACGAGTGCTAGAGCTAAATCCGTTCACTACTACATAGAAACCTCTGTTCGATAAGTAAGATGATATCCAAAACAAAAATGTCCCTGTGATCCCGTAATGTGACAACTTATCGATTAATATTTCATGTTGAACTCTGTCGAAGGCTTTACTGAAATCTGTATAGATAACGTCAACTTGTTTACCAGCATCGACAGCCTCCACTAAATATTCAGTGAACGTACTAAGATTAGTGCAGGTAGATCTAAAACTTACAAATCCGTGTTGGTGTTCACTAATATACATACGAAAATGTCTCTGAAGGACAGGACAAACAAGTGATTCAAATATTTTGCCAAATGCAGAAAGTATTGATATAGGCCTATAATTTGAAACACTTTCCTCACTTCCATTCTTGTAAACTGGAACTACTTTTGCTGTTTTCCATACTGAAGGAAAAACACCTGTAGAAAGAGAGGTATTAAAGATTGTTAGTAACGGATGAACTAATTCACCCGCTAATGTTTTAATGAAAGAAGGAGGCACGTCGTCTGGACCTGCTCCTTTATTATCATCCAAAGTTACTAATTTAGCTAGAATACTTTCTTTATCCAATAATGGCGCTTCAAGGGACATTGAATTTAATTTTAAGGATAAAAGGAAATCTGAACGGACAACGTTTGTTTTTGTGTTATGATTTTGTTCATAAACAGAGGAAAAATTACTTGCAAACATATCGCATATGATCTTCGTATCAGACGTAGTTATATTCCCATCAGACATACTAGCTGGATATCGACTAGAACCACCTCTTTTACTTTTAACTAGAGACCAAAACAACTTAGGATTCTTGGCTAATCCAACTTCTAGCTTCCCCATGTAATCATTGTAACAACACGTAGCCAGCCTTTCACACCTGCTACCAACAATATTCAATTCAATTCGATCACGAGGGTTCTTACATTTTTTATATCGAAGTCTTATTTTATTTTTTTCTTTGAGATTTTTAATTAATTTTTTACTAAACCACGGCGGATAAGAACTAGTTTTAACTTTCTTTAATGGAACGAATTGCTCTATTGCCTTGTTTAGAACTTCATAAAACCTGCCAACCATCTCATCAACATCATTATTTCTACCAAGCAGTTGTTTCCAGTCCAGTTGATTGAAATATTCACGAATGGAATCATAGTCGGCCCTTTTGAAATTGTGTTCTATAGTCTCAGGATTGTATGGCAATCTTTTATCCTCCGAAGAATCAACAGTTATTAACAATGGTGGATGATAGCAATCTACTACACTGAGTGAACAAACACTTTTATTAACAACACAAGAACCAACATTAGACAGTACTAGATCCAAAGTGCGATCAGATTTATTTGTTACGTGGTTGAATTGAGTAATTTTGTTAACCAGAGTAAAATCCAATAGATGCTTACAAAAAGTTGGTAAGAAAGTAGTATGACAAACACTATCAATTAACTTCCAATTAATCTGACTCAAATTGAAGTCGCCGATAATACAAATCGGTAAGGAATATTTTTCCAAGACAGAACTACAGTTCTTTGTAAATATTTTAAGGGAATCAAGACGAACAGGAGGCGCCATATATACTGCACATAGAGCTAGTTGATTCACCTTACATGATAGACGGACATTAATTGTCACCCACAAGTCTTCACACGAACTCTCCCAAAGAGGCATTCGTTTAGATTGAATGCTCCTTAATACAGCTATCAACACGCCACCACCATGAGTTTCCCTATCTCTTCTATAAACTACATAACGATCGTTAAACAACTCACCGTCCAATACTGAGTTATTAAGCCATGTTTCTGTTAAAATTATAACATCGTAATTATTACAACACATATTATTATAAAATGTTTGAGTTTTAGTTCGAAGACCTCGACAATTTTGATAATATATATTTAATTGAGAGAACTTTAACAAGATATAAATAAAAAAACATGCATTAAAATACAGAAGTGCTATTAAGCTAATTTATCCAAGTCCACCATATCCCTAATGAATAAGTATCCTGAGTCATCACTTTTTCTTACAAAAATTCTTCCACTTCTCACCCACACATATTTATAACCCTTTTCTTTAGCCCGAATTCGAACTGCAGCGTGAAGTGCCTTGTTTTGAGGAGATAGATGTTCTTAAATGAAAACAGGTGACTTTTCGCCACCAAAACCCAAGTGTGCAGTATTTAATTTGTTGGTTGGGTTACTTTTGTTAAATTTGTACGTTGCAGCTATCACTTGATCACGAATTCTGGTTGAAGTCAACTGTACTACTATTGACCTGGGGCGAGTAGTTGCTGCGCTGTTTGGCCACGCGGGTACAATTTAAAATATCATGCTCATTCAGCTTATAGTCAATAGTGTTTCCCAGTTGAGAGATAATTGTCATTAAGTTTTCATTTTTCTTTTCCGGTACACATTGAATTTCTAAGTTATTGGACCTCGATTGTTGTTCAAGATAATTTATACGTCTTGTGAGATCAATCACTTTAGAATTTAGCTTGTTGTTGTCTTCCTTCAGCTCCTTTACGGTCTCAGCTGCGACTTTTTGTTGCCCTTCTATGCAATCAAATCGTTCGTTCATAAATGACATGGAGTCAGTGATGTGTTCCATTTCCTCTTTTATGGGTGCAAGTTGTTCATTAAGGTTTCTAATCAAGCAGTCGCTCAGTTTCGTATACATGGTGTCTAATTGTTCCTTAAGAACATCTTGAACCACCGTACGAACCACATCAGCAGTCACGAAATCAGTTGAAGGTGACGCAGCCTCAGTAGGTGGCGAATTAAGAGCAACCCTTTTGCTACCTCTGGTTGTGGATATATTTTTAATGGGGGTAGTATCTGTTTTTGACGTCTTTGGCTTTGGCTTTGGCTTTTTTTGTTTTACTCTTACACGTTGGACATTTCCAATGATCAGGTTTTCCAACTAATTTAGTTAAAGACAGGCACTCATAATGAAATATTTTCATACAGCTACTACATCTGATGAAACCCTCATCACCGACCCCATCCCCATCACAGCAACCCCAAGGTGTAAATTCAGACATTATTGTTGAATAAATATATCAATATTCTTCAATTTCGAAAATAACAACTTTAAAAATAATGAGTCAAAAAATTAACTTTATAAAGATGACGTAAAAAAATGACATTTACAAGTAATACAAAAAAAATATATACAAAAAAATTAACAGAAGGAGACAAAAAACATACAATGAATGCAAAAAATATAATACCTAATAACTTAAATAGAATTAAAACTACAAAAAAAAATGTTTATAGGAAGTTCATGAGATTCGATCCAGTGACATCTGGTGAAAATGTTTACGTATGTCTATGACATCACACCACAAGGCCGACACAATAGTTGATTTGTCTAAATTATGAAACCGTTTATACAGAAATGTCTGTGACGAAGATAACGATATTGTTTCGACTATTATGAACTTTTAAAATTCACTGACACTTTTTATCGTATACCGTCTTTTTCAAACTGTGCACGGGGCAAAAGTTTTAGATTTCGATTATATCCCAAAAACTAACGAAGCACAAACACAACTGGGATAGTCTTCGGCTCTCTCTCAGGTTCACACACCCACCAATGTAATTAGTACCACCAAACGAGCAAAATTTACAATTTTATTGAATAAAAATAGACGCAGAGTAAGCGAATACGTCTTTACACTCCGGTTATACCTATACAAACTCTGCTTGCAATGCTTCAAATGTCTGAAATTTGGTCACCTGGCTCGCGCCTGTAATGCGGAGTCCACTTGCGGCTACTGCGGAGGAAAGCACGATACCCGCCAGTGCAAAAGGGAGAACACCGAACCTTCATGTAGCAACTGCGCTTCAGCGCGAGGAACCCCCACGAATCACCCCGCATACAGCTCCGACTGCCCGGAATGGCGCAAGTGGGACCGGATTGCTAGATCATCTATAAACTACGCTTGCTAAAGAACCAGGCCCACTTGCCATCAAAATAGTCCAGGTCAACGCAAAACCTCAATCCTCCTGCTGCAGGAGCCCTATGTCGGAGCTAAAGGGTTTGTCACCTCCAATCACAGGGTCATTCAATGGACAGGAGCCAACTCAACAAACCCTGTCAAATCGGCGGCTGTGATAATTGACAAAAATATCGTCATAACAGAGGACTATTCTCTCCAAAGTGGCAATGTCATAGGTTTTAAAGTGTCCCTGAACAGCTTCAGGGCGGGGATAATAAACATCTACCTTGAGGGTGACACAGACATCGGACCGCACCTCGACCGCATCGTGACCATTTCAAACGGCATGAAAGAGGACAAAATCATACTAGCTGGAGATACAAACGCCAAAAGCATGTGGTGGGGTTGCGACGAGGACGACGAAAGGGGAGTAGATTTCATGCAACTACTCGCACAACTAAATCTACAAGTGCTCAATGTTGGAAATACCCCAACATTCTACACACACCGGGGTACACGACTTTATGCAAGCATAGTGGATGTCACAGCCTGCTCCCCCGACCTCCTGCCGAGAATCACCAACTGGCGCGTCGACGAGGACTCCGCAGTACTCACCGACCACCGGAAAATAGTACTGCATAAACTTAAACCCCGACCAAACATACATCCCAGACCCTTCCACCAGAATTTACAACACGAAAAGAGCAAACTGGGCTATTTTCCGAGCGGCACTCGTCGACGCCCTAAATCGGCGCAACATAAATACTCACACCATCCAAGACGCATCATCTGCCGACCAAATTGAAGACCTGGTTCGCGAATACCAGGAGGCGATCACCGCGGCCTGCAATGAGGCAATACCACTAATAAACAAGGAGAAGAAACCAAATAGAAACAAATGGTGGAACCCGGAACTTGACACGATGAAGAAAAATATAAAACGTATAAAAAGAAGAATTAAATACGCAAACCCCGAGAGAAGGATAGCATTAATAGAAGACCTAAAGTCAAAGAAGAAGATCTATAAAGAAAGTATAGAAACAGCCATTACTCAAAGCTGGAAGTTATTTTGCACCAAACAAGAACGCGAATCAATGTGGGACGGAATATTTAGAATAATAAGACATTCATCTAAAAAGGAACGCGACAAATTACTTAGATCCCCCACCGATCCCACAAAAACCCTAAGCCCAGAATCCTCGGCCCTCCTGTTGGCGGAAACCTTCTTCCCAAATGACGACATTGGCACCGACACCAGTCAGCAGGCCCAGCTGAGAAAACGCATTGGGGAAGAAATTGCAGCTGACTATACTCCAATACCTTTCACCAGCACAGAATTCGAAACAGTATGGGCAAATATGAACCCTAAAAAGGCACCTGGAGTAGACGGCTTCACATCAGACATCTGTGAGGAAGCCTATAGGACTGAACCCGAAATACTACTAGCCATATACAACAGGTGTCTCCAGATGAGCATCTTCCCCCGGATATGGAAAAAAGCCAGGATCAAGATAATCCCGAAACCGGGGAAAGCAGATTACCAGACCCCAAAATCATATAGACCTATAGGGTTGCTACCGGTTTTGGGAAAGAGTCTAGAAAAAATGATGGCAAATAGAATGCTCTGGGAGTTGGGGCGAAATGGGCAAATAAGCCCAAGACAATACGGATTTTTACCACAGAGGAGCACTGAGGACGCCCTTTATGACGCGGTGGAACTCATTAAAGGCGCAATACAGGAAAAGCTCATTGTCGCAGTGGTCTCCCTAGATATCGAAGGAGCTTTTGATAACGCCTGGTGGCCTACGATCCTGCAAGAACTGAAAAGAGCAAACATAGACAAATCACTCTACAACCTGACCAGACACTATCTCTCAGGAAGAACGATCGAGGTCAAATACGCGGGGGCCACTGCGACGAAAGAAATGAGCAAGGGGTGCATCCAGGGGTCAACTGCAGGACCACTATTGTGGAATCTACTACTAAACCCCTTGCTCAAAGCAATGGACAAGTCGAACGTGCATATCCAGGCCTTTGCAGACGACTTATTGTTGGTCGCGAAGGGACACACAGGGGCCGACATCGAGAACAAGTTAAACCCAGCACTGGAGTTCGTCACCAAATGGGGCGAGCAAAATAAGCTAAAATTCGCAGCAAGTAAGACTCAAGCGATTATCCTAACCAGAAAACTCAAGTACGAGAAACCCAACATAAAAATAAACAACACCGAGATCAGTTTCACACCAAACCTCAAAATACTGGGACTCACAGTTGACAAAAACTTGAACTTCATAACACACATCGAGCAAACAACGGCCAAGGTCATCAACATCTACAAAGCAGTGAGCAGAACGGCAAGAGCCCAATGGGGCTTAAACCCGGATATTATAAGAACAATATACATAGCGGTAATCGAACCCATACTGCTGCACGGGTCTAATGTCTGGGGCATGAGCGCTCAACGTAAACAAACCAGAACCAGACTCGACAGAATCACCAGACTTTTCGCCAACCTCATAAGCAAATCACACCGCACTTCCTCCCTAATGTCTGGTTGTATTCTGTCGGGAATTCTCCCCCTAGAAAAGGGGTAAGCCCCTGCCAACTCTCCCTGGAAGGGAGCTCGAAATGAGGGCGAGCCCATTCCTTCTTCCACACCCCGCTCTCCGAGAGAAACTCGAGTTTGATGACATCAATGAACGGGCCGAACTAGAAAAGGTAGACACACACGGAACGCAAATTTACACAGACGGGAGCAAGCTTGAGGGCAAAGTGGGTGGCGCGGTGACATACTGGCAGGACGGCAGGGAAACGGGACATGCTAAGTTCTCGCTGCCGGACTACTGCAGCGTGTTCCAGGCGGAGATGGTGGCCATTTACAGAGCCCTCAAACTTATGACAACGAAGAAATCCCTAGAAACAGCAGCAGTGCTCAGCGACTCGAAATCGGCACTAATGTGCCTGGCCGACCCGAACGGCCTGATTCCCGTAGCTCTAAAAATAAGAGAAAAGATTGCAGATCTCAAAGCCACTGGGGGAAATATAAACTTGTACTGGGTTAAAGCACATGACACGATCCCTGGCAATGAGAGAGCGGACGAACTAGCTAAGGAAGCAGCAATAAAACTAAAAGCTAGACACGCATACGACCTGTTCCCGCTCTCTCATGCCAAAAGAAACCTGAGAGATGCAACAATTCTAGAATGGCAGAAAAGATATGAAGGAGCTGCCGCGGGCGGAACAACCAAGATGTTCTTCCCTGATGCAAGAAAGGCCTACAGAATAATCAATAAGATTAAAATAGACAACTGCATGGCACAATTACTCACCGGACATGGAGGTTTTAGGTCGTACCTCTACAAAAGGAAAATCTGCAGCACCCCGTATTGCGAATGTGACGACGAAACCGAAGAAACAGTAGAACACGTCCTGTTCCACTGCCCTAAGTATAGTATCTTAAGACACGACACAGAAAATGAGACAGACACTAACATAGAAAAGCACAACCTGCCCCTACTCATCGAGGATGACCGCCACAGGAACAAGTTCTTGACTTATGCAAGGAAAGTCGTCCAAAAAGCTGGTGTGGCAAACGGGGCGAAATACAATTAGCAGGACTAGAGGGAGTGCTACTGGCTGGGATCTGCGTGAGTTCCGAGTCCACAGTCGCACTGGCTTCCGCCTGTCGACCAAGGGCCCAGCCGGGACCCACCACCTCTATCCCTCCCCAACCCCGACCCTCCCCTTCCCAATTATTATATTATTATTCCATTGTATTTGTATTTGGCCCATTGTATTTGTATTTGTTGTGGGCTCGGTTTTCCGCATTTAGACACAAAGGTGGTCCGTTATGTGTGAAAAGAGGGCTGACTAGTTCAGCCAGCCCAGCTCCTTCCAGAAGCTCAGGAGCCTCCTGGGGCGTTCACAGGCTTCTCGAAACGTCCTTATTTCCCTAATGGTTGCCCGGTGTGTGGCCACTCCCTCGCATTCCAGGATCACGTGGGCTGTTTCTTCAGCAGCCTGTGTAGTTGTGTCGGTGTCGTTGTGTCGATGTCGTTATGTCGGTGTCGTTGTGTCGGTGACGTTGTGTCGGTGTGTCATTATGTCGGTGTAATTGTGTCAGTGTCGGTGTCGGTATAAAGGTGCGTGTCATTATGTCGGTGTAGTTGTGTCGGTGTGTCATTATGTCAGTGTAGTGGTGTCGGTGTCGTTGTGTCGGTGTCGCGTGGCAGTTGCTCGGCAATGATCACACAATATTAAAATTGTTTACCTACTCTTGTTTACCTAGTTAATAGTATGGAACACTTGTGCGCGAGTCCGACTCGCACTTGGGCGGTTTTTTTTAGCTAAACTTTTGATGCGATCTAAAATAAAAATATGCAAGAGATTTTGAACGAAGTCCACTTGAATGATGATCTATATAAAAAAAAAATCCGCAGGGGAACCCATTTACGGGTGATATCCAGAAAGCCCGGGTAGGCAGTCCTAGACCGTATGTCGGCTTCAGCACTTGGGGGGTGCAATACCCACCAAACCCCTGCGGGAGCCTTCAGCCGCTTTAATTGGAGGGTCCCGGATCTACAGGCAACAGGATCCTTCCAGCGACCGGCTGGCCTCGGCGAAAAGGCCAGACTTCTCCTCCATCATCGGGGACTGTCCGGCTCACCTTTGAACAATCTCGACGACGCATGTCTAGCAGGACCGGGTTCCACACGAGCATCCCGGCCCGACACGAGCACAGGGGCGTTACTGAACGCGCATTAAGTAGTGCCTCCTACTCAACCCCGTTCGTCGCCTGCGGACGGAGGCCTCGTCGGTGGCCTCCTCTCTCATCCGCTCGTCATTCTCCTTCTGGGAAAGCAGCCGTGCACGGTGAGAACTTGCGTCAGACAGAAGGTGAGGGGCTTGCGCTTACGGCATATCCACCGCTCAAGGACCGGGCGCAAGGCAGCCGTTACGCGTCTGCCATACGGCTGCTCCGCCAGGTCCTTCCCCCACCTCCACATTAATGCTTCTTGCCCCATCCACTTTCCACGTTCTCACCGAGAGCCCTCCTACCCAAGACGTATGAGTAGGTCTCAGCAAGGACCTCCGCCACGAGCTCCGACGGGGGCAAATAAAATATAATATAATATTATAAAACTTCAAAAAAGTAACGATGAAAAAAATGAAATTTCAGTAACAGCCATAAAGCCAAAATTTGTCAAGTAAAAAAAATTCTATATTCTATAATAATATATATAAAAGCGAAAGGTCACTCATCACGAAATCTCCGAAACTATAACACCCACAAACTTTAAATTTGGCAGGTAGGCTCCTTATAGAGCGTAGGCATTCGCTAAGAACGAATTTTACGAAATTCGACCCCTAAGGGGGTAAAACGGGGGTTGGAAGTTTGTATGAAAGTGAGTGAGTTTCGTAAAATCTGTTCTTAGCGAACGTCGATGTCCTATAAGGAGTCTACCTGCCAAATTTCAAGTTTGTAGGTGTTATAGTTTCGGAGATTTCGTGATGAGTGACCTTTCGCTTTTATATATGTATAGATAGATAGATAGATAGATAGATAGATAGATAGATGTATATATATGTTATCTGTATATAACATGTTATAATAAATTCTGTTCTATTCTATTCCGTTCTGATCTTTTCTTTTCTATCCTGTTCTGTTCTATTCTATTCTGTTCTATTCTGTTCTTATTCCTTTCTATTCTGTTCTGTTTTGTTCTATTCTATTCTGTTCTAATCTTTTCTTTTCTGTTCTGTTCTCTTCCCTTCTGTTCTGTTCTATTCTATTCTGTTCTATTACGTTCTGTTCTATTCTGTTCTATTCTACTCTGTTCTGTTCTTTTTCTGTTCTGTCCTATTCTGTTCTATTCTGTTCTGTTCTTATTCTGTTCTATTCTATTCTGTTATATTCTGTTCTATTCTGTTCTATTCTGTTCTATTTGTTCTTATTCCTTTCTATTCTGTTCTGTTTTGTTCTATTCTATTCTAGAATCTATTCTTATCTTTTCTTTTCTGTTTTATTCTATTCTGTTCTATTATGTTCTGTTCTATTCTATTCTGTTCTATTCTACTCTGTTCTGTTCTTTTTCTGTTCTGTCCTATTCTGTTTTATTCTATTCTATTCTATTCTGTTCCGTTCTATTCTATTCTATTCTGTTCTTATTCTGTTCTGTTCTATTCTGTTTTTATTCTGTTCTATTCTACTCTGTTCTATTCTGTTCTATTCTATCCTGTTCTGTTCTATTCTGTTCTATTCTATTCTGTTCTGTTCTATTCTGTTCTATTATGTTCTGTTCTATTCTGTTCTGTTCTATTCTGTTCTATTCTATTCTGTTCTTATTCTGTTCTGTTCTATTCTATTCTTTCTGTTCTGTTCTGTTCTTATTCTGTTCTATTCTGTTCTGTTCTATTCTGTTCTATTCTGTTCTATTCTGTTCTATTCTGTTCTTATTCTGTTCTGTTCTATTCTGTTCTGTTCTATTCTGTTCTTATTCTGTTCTGTTCTATTCTATTCTGTTTTGTTCTTATTCTGTTCTGTTCTATTCTGTTCTTATTATATTCTATTCTGTTCTGTTCTATTCTGTTCTTATTCCTTTCTATTCTGTTTTGTTCTGTTCTATTCTATTATGTTCTGTTCTATTCTATTCTGTTATATTCTACTCTGTTCTGTTCTATTCTGTTCTGTTCTATTCTGTTATATTCTGTTCTGTTCTTATTCTGTTCTATTCTACTCTGTTCTGTTCTATTCTGTTCTATTCTATTCTGTTCTATTCTACTCTCTTCTGTTCTATTCTGTTCTTATTCTGTTCTGTTCTATTCTGTTCTTATTCTGTTCTATTCTGTTCTATTCCATTCTGTTCTGTTCTATTCTGTTCTGTTCTATTCTGTTCTATTCTATTCTACTCCATTCTTTTCTGTTCTTTTCTATTTTGTTCTTTATTCTGTTTAGTTTTGTTCAAATTTCAAGTCTAGGGCTTTCATACAAACTTCCGACCCCCGTTTTATCCCGTTTGGGGTCGGTCTACGACCAATAAGGAGCCTATTTGCCAAATTTCAAATTTTTAGGTCTTATAGTTTCGGAGATTTCGTGATGAAGGAGTCAACCTACCATCCCCCGCTTTAACCCCAAAAAGGAGTTGATTTTTAAATATACATTATTTAGACACCTCACCATCTAAAGATCGTACATTTTAAATTTCAACTCTCTTACTTCAAAAACATAGGACTTTCATACAAACTTCCAACCCCCGTTTTACCCCCTTAAGGGTCGAATTTCGTAAAATTCGTTCGTTCAAAATTCGCGAATGTCTACGCTCTATAAGGAGCCTATCTGCCAAATTTCAAGTTTGTAGGGGTTATAGTTTCGGAGATTTCGTGATGAGTGAGTAACCTACTATCCCCCGTTTTAACCCCAAAAGGGCGTTGATTTCTAAAGCTACATTGTTTGGACACCTTCTCATCATCTATAAGGCATACATTTTAAATTTCAAGTCTTTTACTTCTAAAACATAGGACTTTCATACAAACTTGCAACCCCCGCATTTTACGAAACTCGACCCCCTTAGGATTTGAGTTTCATAAAATTCGTTCTTAGCGGATGTCTACGTCTTATAAGGAGCCTACCTGCCAAATTTCAAGTTTGTGGGTGTTATAGTTTCGGAGATTTCGTGATGAGTGACCTTTCGCTTTTAGATATATATATATATAATAGAAAGATCACTGACTCACTCATCACGAGAACTCAAAAACCGCTAGATGATCCATCCATCTAGGATGGACAAAGATGAAATTTAGCAGGAAGGTAGATTATAGTTAGTAGACGTCCGCTAAGAACGGATTTTGCGATATTCCACCGCTAAGGGGGTTTAATTGGGGTTGATAGTTTGTATGAGACATATACAGTAGCTATAAGTTCGCCTGATAGGTTTTTTATACTGCAGCCTGAAAATAAAACTAAAAATGTGGTGTATAGAGAGGTTTTATAAAAATAACTATTAAATTATACTAAATTGTGCCTTTTCAAAAGTTACTCAGTGTGATAAGCATTTCAAGTGACTGAAATAAAAAAATAATAAGCGTTAAACATCTTGATCGTAGTCGTAGTTGCGGGCAACAGTTGGTGTATTATAAAACAAAGTCCCCAAAAGTGTATGTGATCGATTCCCTCAAAATCTACTGAACGGCTAAGCTGATTTTGATGAGAGTTTCACTGGAAGTTTGTCGGGAAAACTTTGTGACACACTGATTTCAACGCGGGCGAAGCCGCGCGCACTGCTAGTATATATATATATATATGTGTGTGTGTATACTTACGACACCCTTATTATAAAAAAGATCCGGCTGGCCCTTCGCCACGGGATCCATCCAAGCTTGTTTGTAGGCACTCATGCAAAGTTTTAATGTAGACGGATCTTGGGCCACCATAAAAAATTGACATAAATACGCGTTTCCTAGCACCGACCATGATATTCCATCTTTGATGTCTTGAGCGACTGCTTCCTTAGCTAAATCGACACTTTTCAATATTATTGGTGTTGACTCGCTCCGTTTCATATCTCCGATTTCATGTCGAAGAATTATTGAAAGGCATCTTAATGATAGCCGATTACGTTCCTGTAATGAATGTAATTTATATTTGTTTGCAGAAATCTTCAATCAATCAATTCACCTTTTAAATAAATGGTAGAAGAAAATTGTAGGCCACCATTGCCACCAAGTTTAAACTTGATAAAATTAATTTTATGTTTGATGATGTTATCATTTAGTACTGCTATAAAGAAATAACTAGAAAATAATAAAATAAAATTGGTAAGCTGTCTGAATTTTCTAAGTAATAATAATTATTATTAGTGTAGAAATGATATTTTCTTTGATTGTTCAGTGGACTTTTCAGAAAATTCAATTTATTTTGTACAAAAAAAAAACGAGTAACAAAGTGTTTTAAAAAATATGTAAAAAATTTTGGTGCGTTAAATAATATGATAGAATATATTGGGAGTATTCTTTTCGCGCTTACTTTATAGCAGCATGCAATTTCTAATAATTACGAAATGTCTTAAAAAACAGTTATATTCTAAGTCTTTTTTTTTAAACACTAGTGCTGCAACAAATTAATTACTGAATTTTACGAGCTTCTTTTTATTTGAATCGTAATTGAATATTGTGTAGTGATCTTTACTGAAAAAAAGAGATTGGTGCTCAAAGCCGTAAATGAAACTTTGATTTGGCTAATAAACCGCAATTAAATCCAAAAAACTTGTTTCATTATAATGTTCAAAATTTGTGTAAACATTAGAAAACAATATAAAAACATAAAATAAAGACAAATTGACCTTTTGTACCATTGTATTATTTCAAATTACCTACAATATTAAAGTTTAAGTTAAATTTCTGATCAGAATTTTAATCAATTGCACTTTACATTACATAATCAAATTGATCAAATACTCATACAAACTTGAATCAATCTATCGTGAGTATCGAATACCGAGTCGTATGGTTACTTTGCTATTTACGTTTCGATGACAAATGTCAAAACAGGCCTATTATTTTGTGATGACTATAGTCATTCTCGAGTTTTACGCTTGGCTTTTTTTTTCTAAAATAAATAATTAAACTTACATGTTTGAGTGCACCTTCAAAACTGGCCTTTGCTTCCTTCACATTAAGATTTTTCAAATAACATTCGCCGAGTTCGTTCCAAGCTGCTACTAAGTGAGGATTCAACTTTATCGCCTTGCTCAAACACTGAGTTGCCCGTGGGTCGTATGTTGGACTAACATTGTAACATCTGCCTTTCATGTATAGAAATTCTGCCCTTAACGAGAATGGTATTTGTGTCTCCACTGAAATTATGAACACGTTTAATTAATTCTGTGAGATTTCTTATAAAATAAGTAAAATATGTAAATATTTTAAAATAAGAAACATAATAAACATTATAATAAATGTTCTTGTAAAAATTAGTACATTTTAATTCAAGACAGATAATTTTTGTTACAATTAATTAAATTTCTTAGACATATTCCCCAAGTGGGGAGGCCTTTGTCCAGCAGTGGACTGCAATAGGCCGAACTGACTGACTGAATAATAATTAAATTTCTTAAATTATTACTTAGGTATAATTTTATACATGATAAAAGTATGTATATCGGCTCAATATTATGCCATAATGTCCTAAGCTTTTAGTTATTTCTCGATTTAATAAAAGTAAGTGACAAACCATCAATAGCCTCAAATTTTTTGACCAAAATCTCTTTTTTCTCATCTACACATTTATTCTTCCCACCGGCCATGTCTAGTGGATGATTTTCAAAAAATAAATCCCTATAAGAATACAGCTCTTTTAAATCATCCTGAAAACACACAATTTTTTTTATAACATTCTAAAATGTATTTCAATGATAATATATGGTATTTCTTTAATTATATTTAAATTAGAAACATCATGTCACATCATAAAGTTTAAAAAAAGTATTAAAAAATATATTATTTCTTCATCATTGAGATGATGTTGACTAAACTATACTATTCTCACTCACCGATAATTTTTCCATGACTTCTGGAAGATTTTCCAAAATTTCGACCTGATCCTCTGTATCGGCGGTATTTGCCGACATGATGATTTTTTAATGTATCTGTCGATTTCTATTTTGTAAGCAGTTTATTTAAAAACCAATAATTCCCTAATCAATTCGACACAAAGAAATGTCAATGTCAAGTTCACCAAACAAAATGACACATTGGATATTTCAGTTTATTATTTTTCTAAGGTAAATCAAGAGAAGTTATAAGACTTAAGAACAAATACAACTTTAACATTTCATAAATTATTAATTTTAAGTTTTATTAATTATTAAGTTTTTTCAGATATAGATAAGTATTTTTATTCGTTAAACCGTTTATTTTTACTTTATTATGACAACCGTTGTCATAGCAAAGCATATAGGCCGCGTTCCATTAAGCGTCCGCAACGCCCCATTCTATTTGATTCTATCGTTCCACCCAAGAAGCTTGTTTTATTGTTGTGTTTTATATAAGCTTCTTCTCTTGACGACCCGTTGGCGCAACGGTTAACGCACTGGCTGTTGCGCCAGCGGTCGCGGATTCGGTTCCCGGTCACGACAGACATTCATATCGACCATATAGATGTTAGTCGTGGTCTGGGCGTTGTGCTTGTGTATTGTATGTGTTTCCGGACCCCCAGCACAGGAGAAAATTCTACTGGGGGATCCGTTGAGTGTGAAGCGTTTATTAATTCTTATTAATTCTTGGGTGGAACGCGCCCACAGTGTCTTTCCCTACTATTACAATGTACTCTGTGCTTTTGTCTTAGATATTTTTATGTGAATGATATTAAATATTAATATTGCTTACAATAATTACTTGGTCGTGGACGAAGACATTAAAACAAAACTTCAATTGAAGTGAATAATTTCTACACATGTAATCAAATTTAAAATAATTGGGACTTTCCCTAATAAAAGTGACATACTGAACAAAAACACAGTCACAAAGTAGTAAAATGTCATAAAATCTGAATCAAAATTAAACATAATTCCTAGCTATTAAAAATAAAGATTGAACCTTTAAAGTGTGGATATTTTAGTTGTAATTAGCATTTACTATCAAATAATTTTGCAGATTTAGTGTCGTATTTATAAACATTACATTAAATATTTTTTTGTGCTTCAGTGTTAATTTTTTTTGTGTCCTTGTTTCTTTGGCATAGGTAATTATTTTTATTTAAAACCTAAATGTATTAAGCCCTTAAATATTTTTTTTTTTTAATTATAAATGGCATATTACGAAGATATCATAATTGACGATGATGGCAAAACTATGTGTAATTTATGTGAAATACATATTTTGGACGACGAAGCAATTGAAAGTCATTTAAATTGCAAGAATCATAACAATTTGTATGTACAAAGGTTAATGATACAGAATAATGTTATAGTGCGTGAAAATAAAGGGCACTGTTTCATCTGTAAAGTGAATTTAGAGGATTTATTAGAACACATACAGAATTTTCAACATCAAGAATTAATGTTACAAATAAATGCAATATTGGAGAAAGATGGTGGATTTCTTGAATTGCCTTGTAATATACGGGAATCTAGACTGAATGTTTATTGCACTATATGTGATAGATACATAGATTTTAGTCTGAATAAATTAGAAGAACACATACATAGTTCAAAACATAGACGAGCCCGAGCGATGGCTGTACAACCGTACAATGGAATATTTTCAGTCGAAGGAAGCAATGATGATTTATGGTGTAAAATATGTCAAGTTTATTTCGAAAATTATATTGAAATAATACTTGAACATGTCGATGAAGATAAAGAACATAATACAAGATTAACAAAGATATTAGGATTGATCGAAGGTCAAAATATAACTATTGATAAATATTTAACAAATGTCACTGAAGACAAAGCTACATGTTATAAATGTAATACTGAAGTTTCCTGTAATGCTGATAATCTTGAACGGCACATTAAAGGAAAGAGGCACGATAATGACAAAGTATAAGACAAAAAACTGTAAATCACTACATACAATTTTTAACATATTTTAGTTGTTAATACTTAGTAATTGCATATTGTTAGTTATTGTTATTTATGGAATTAAATTATATTTGATATAAAAGTAATTACAAAGTATAAATAAATGATTTTGTACTGTTAAAAATAAGGTATTTTAATTATCAATATATATGTATAAAACCTATAAACATTTAAAAAGAAAGTTAAACTTGTAAAGTAATTTAAAAGTAAGGTCAAATGAGTTATAACTCAAAACTAACTCTAAACTATAGTTTAGTAAAACTCACTTTTAACCAACTTTAAAAAGCGAGAAGATTCTCAATTCATTTGTTTTTTTTTTTTTTTGTTAGTTACTGGTACAAAAATTGGTGCTTTTGGCCACATGGTCCCACTAAAGTTTTATCGAGATGCTATGAGTACTTTTTGAGCTATCTTATTATTATGTTGTTGTTGTTCAAGAGACAATAATATAACTATATACTTAATAATAATAATTTAATAAAAGTCGTGTGGTTCCCGGTAAAGTAGAATAGGGCCACCCCTTCCTAAGCCTAGAATGTCGTCAAAGGCGACTAAGGACAACCAAAGCTGCATAGCACCGGGTTGACTGGCTACCGGGCGATAATGCACCGCGAGTTTCTGCTGTTTGAGGCTACTTTAACTGTCACAGAACAGAACCTGGCAAATCGAGCTCGGTACATTCAACGAAATACGAAACGTATTCGACGCCGCTGAGTTCGAAAGTTTTCAACGTGAGGCTACTCCTGAAGTCGAACCCGTGTCGACAGTACGCGACGCAGTGTCAACGCAACAAGAAAACGTTTGTAGCGAAGCGCCTGTGGATGCGATCACTGAGGGAGCAGTCGCCCAAAAAGTAGAACATATGAGAGAGATCTTGCAAGATTTGATTTCTGTGACTCGGGGCGCTCCTCTGGAACTGAGACCGCGATTTTTCCGTCTCCCCCTCAATGCTGCGACGTGGAGTGCCATTGGCAGCCAACAGGCTGTTACCTCCCTATTTGGAAGGTAGCCTCGGCTTGGAGGATACGGGTTCTATTCTCATCGGTGCTGCTCTAGCGGTGTACCGCCTTGTCTGAGCCAAGGCCTAGGACGTGTGTTCACCTTAAGAAATTGTAACAATTAGCTGAAAAGTATTTATTAAGGTTAAGTTTACGTTATTGTGTACCTAATTAGTGTCAACAAATACTGGTGATCCTAAATAAATAAAAAAATAAATACTTATTTACTCCAAATTATTCGCGCTGGTATTTCTAGTATTTTTTAATGTACCTACTGTGGTGACATCTATCGCGCAACATACTAACTACGTAATTAGAAAAAAAACTGACGTATGCTACATCGCGCTATCAGAGTTTTCAAAGTGATTGAGTATATATACAAGAACCCGACAACAATCGTTGGGGCAGTAGCCCGCCGAACACAACACCCGTCTAGGTGGGGGATACCCCCTTTTCTTCACACTACCAAACTACTAATAACCATTATATGAAGCCGCTAGTGAAAGCCTAATTAAAAATAAAACAATAGTACTTTCGTGCGCGAGTATACCTATGCACAAACGCTCCCCCTCCAGTTTCTTTCAGCGTTCTTTTTATATGACGCGAGTTATACCATTAATTGCTATCGTTACCTATAAAGGTAACAAAATTATTAAGGTCGTACTATGTATAAAATATGTAGCCGACCTTGCAAAGCTGACCGATGGCGGGATAACCATCCAACGGATGGCTTTGAAATACTTAAAGACGGGCAGCAGCATCTTCGGTGCGACAAAGTCAGCCCTGCCGTCACCAACCCACCTGCCCAGCGAGGTGACTATGGGCAACATACCATAACTAATATATAAATAATAATAATAATAATAATAATAATCTTTATTTCGGGACTAGCCCATATAGTGTTAGTAACAATGTTGCTTATAATCGAATGTTAGTACAAATACATTTAAATAATTAAATAATTACATTTTAATAAATTTTGAATTATCAATAACTCATAATAAACAATAACAACATAATAAAATTCTCGTGTCGCGGTGTTTGTAGTTAAACTCCTCCGAAACGGCTTGACCGGTTCTTATTTCAATTTTGTGTGCATATTGGGTAGGTCTGAGAATCGAATAACATATATTTTTCATACCCCTAAGTTATAGGGGGGGGGGGGGGAAGGGGGTTAACAGCGTATATGGAAAAACAACGTTTGCGGGGTCGGCTAGTATCTATATATCAATACGTGACGCAAAATCGTTGTACGCCTTTATACGAAAATTGTGCGGACAGAGGAGTATGAAATTTAGCACACTTATAGTTTCTTCGTTTTCTTAAAATTATCCATAAAAATAGATGAGATGCTAATGGTGGAAACTTTATCGATTTCAGTTATTGTAATGAGTCATAATATATAATTTAAAATTGTATGTTTCCCACATAAAAAATAAATAAATAAATAAAATACATTAAATCAATAAAAAAACATTACACACACTACCATGCATTTGACACAAACGCTTATATACTCTTTTGTTTATTATTATAGTAGTATAGTCTTTGACATTAGAGTCTTTGATATTATAAGTATAGTCTTTGACAACCAAAGAGCAACACGGAGGGGAGTAGCCATGTACAGGCGTTCCCCTCTGTCAAGGTGTAAGGCCAAATGGCCATATGCATACAATAAAACTAGTTGCAGCCGCACTGATCACTAGACTAAATCTAGTTGCGCGATTGAATCAACGTCCTTCAAAAAATGCCAAATTGTTCTGTTTTTTGCTGCAAAAAGAGATCTGTCACGTCAAATTTACTAAAAGATGGCGTTACCTTTCATACGTAAGTATTTTTTAATCACATTATTACTGTATACTTCTTTTAAACCTTTTTTAAACATAAAAATTATAAATGATATCGGTCGTGTTGACTCGATTTGCTTATCAACACAGGCCGCTTGCCCTCATACAATATGCGGATCGGTCGAGCGACTGATCCGAGTCTATTTCCGAGAAGTCACTGTCGCCGAGCGATAGTGTTGTTACCGGTTTGTTTGTAGATAGTTATCGATAAAAACGGCAAAGGCAAAAGAGGAGACAGACATTTTTGAGATTTTGATTTATTTCAAATATTATATTGCGAGCTTTCTTTAATAAACATTGTTATATAATAAAATTGCATTAAATTAAATATAACACAATACTCACAAGTATTAACACATTTTACTAGAATTACTTAATGTGAACTTCGATCATAATGTTTTATATAAAAATTTGGCAGGTTTCCTAAAAATAAAAAAATTAAGGGATACATGGAAAAAAAAAATTATAATAACAGACTAACCTGGATGCCCGCAAAAAATAGTGTCATTTGTTTAGATCATATCAATACCACTAACTTTCAAGTGTTGGCGAACAATAGAAGGGAATTAGTCGAGGGCACCAAACCAATACTAACGCCACACATCTTTTGTCCCGTAAGTTTTTTTTTTAATCTCATGTACAAGGTAATAAAGCGTAAATCAGTCCACCTGATATTGTTCACCTTAGTCATAGTAGTGAAATGAAACTTAGATTTATCAACTTTGAAAATTAACAATGTTAAATCCATCCTTTCAGAGTCATCAACAATCATTCAATCTAGCAGATGACAGGGTATCGTCTTATGATGCCATTAGTCCTACGCTCCCTATTCCTGATTCGTTGACACCACCGTGTACATCGTCAACTCCTCAAAATGTGAGTTAACTTTAAATCGTTTACTATATGTAGACTGGCATTGTTTGGCACAACAAAGATGCACCAAACGTATTGTAACATAATTATAATAGTTACATAATACATATGCTGTCGCGACACTTTTTAACCGACTTCCAAAAAGGGAGGAGGTTCTCAATTCGACTGTATTTTTTTATGTATGTTACTTCAGAACTTTTGAGTGGGTGGACCGATTTTGATGATTTTTCATTTAATAGAAAACTGAAAGGGGTTGTTTCATTTTGGGCCAGGTCTTTGTACAGTATTCGAAAAAATAGTATAAAATCATAGAAATTAAAATAAAATATGCATTTAAGTAGTTTTATAGTGATTTAGAGGTAGTTTATAAAATTGATAATTGGGTACATACGTAGAATGGTAACTCTCGAAGTGCATCCACGCCATCTACCTATGTATTTTTGTTATCTATGTTAGATGAAATGTCACTATTTAAATAAATAAGACATTGAAATATCCGTCTCAGCCCCTTTTCACAACCCATTACTAGACACAGGTCTCCTCAGAATCGACTTGTTGTTGGATGCGTAGGTACCAATTGTTTTAGTTATTTATAATTATGTAAAATGTCATCATGACATTTGTGTACATGTCATTGTCAAAAAGGATGCCAAGTGGTTGCGATTTTAATTCTTAAAATAAAAACTACCTCGTAAAAAAGGCCTTTTAATGAGAAATAATGAAGAAATAATTACTATTTCATGAACCTGAACATTTTAAAATACTGTACAAATACCTAGCCCAGGCTCCATATAAATTTGAAACAACCCCTTTATGACATAGTTGCGTTTAAATTTCATCGAGCTCTGATAACAACTTTTTAGTAACCTCTAATAACGCGGGTATATTACGTTTATTGTATTACTTGTCGATGTAATTGAAGTTGGTTTTTTTTTTGTTTGCGAGCAAATACAATTATTGTAGATGATGATGTTTTCTACAAAGGCTTACTACATTATATATTTCTGTTATCATTAGTTTTTGCAGGGCACGCAATGTAAGGAATTTTTTAGGTTATTTTTTTATCCCTTGGGTTACATTATTGGAGTTTTAGTAAGGATCCCTAATATTTTTGAAAATATAGTATAACTTACGTTGCTTAGGGATAGTGTAGCTTCTCAACGGTTAAATAATTTTTTGAATCGGTCCAGTAGTTTCGGAGCCTATTCAATGCTAACAAACAAACAATCAAATCTTTACTCTTTACAATCGTTTATTGTACATGAAGATGTTTGATTTGTAGTATATAATAAATTAAGTCCAAAAGAGAATAATTTGGCACAAAACAGAATAATTTGGCATTTTTTGAAGGACGTTGATTCGATCGCGCAACTAGATTTAGTCTAGTGATCAGTGCGGCTGCAACTAGTTTTATTGTACGCATATGGCCATTTGGCCTTACACCTTGACAGAGAGAACGCCTGTACATGGCTACTCCTTGTTGCTCTTTGTCTAATTACCGTTAAAAATTTTATTAAAAATTTTAATTTGGTACAGGGAAAAATTAACGCTATTTACCGTTTTTTTATGATGGTAATTTATAACGTTATAATAAAACCTTGTTTTTTTTTAATGTAACTACACACTTCCAAAGACAAATTTTTAGCAAGTTGCAACTCTAGAACTAACAATAGTATTGTCAACCGTCAATGCACATTTTACCATTCAAACAAATCAATCAATTGCCAGAAACCTCGAAAAGCAAATTATTTGTAATAGGTTTATTAATAACATTATTATTTATTAACGTAGTAGCAGAACCAGTAATAATGAAGACAGGCCCGTTATATGGCATCTTAGCAAACTCAAAAACGCGTATGCGTTGTGTTTTTTGTGGAGTTTACATTCCAAAGGCCAACAAATGTATCGAAGAACATACGAATGGTACAAAACATAAAGAAAACATAGACCAAATGGCTGAAAATGGAATGATTTACAACAACGAACAATTATATTGCAAGCCTTGCAATGTGAATCTCTCTGAAGAGGACTCTGTTGCCTCTCATATCGAAAGTGACGATCATGCCAATTGGATGGCAGCCGTCGACAATTTAATAGAGGGCGAATTCATCAACGTCGATTCTTATTTAGCAAGCGAAAGTGAAGACGTATATTGCGAAGTTTGCAATTGCAACATTAATTGCTCCCTCCAAAACATAGAGACTCATGTTAACGACATTTTACATCGAAGCAACGTCGCTGAAAAACTGAAACCGTTAAATGGAATATTCCGCGTGGATAATGACGATGAATTATGGTGCAAGCTTTGTGATGAATATATAGAGAATACTTCCATAAGTGTTTTGGAACACATTGATGACTCACCAGAGCACATGGAATGGTTTATTCATATTGAAGACCTGATCGACGGCCAGGAGGTATCTATTCAAGACTTCCTTAAAAATGAGCACGAGAAAAACGCATTCTGTAACAAATGTCAGGTAGAAATAATTTGTAATGCTCGTAGTATTGAAGACCACGTCCATAGTGAAGCACATTTAAATCAGTTTAGTTAATGTTTTTTTTTTACCATAACTAGCTAATTTGATTGAAATTAAAAACAACAAATAATATTTGTTTCTTATTATTTTGAATAACTTAATGAAGAAAATATGAAAATATTGTAATAAACGTAATAGATTTTTATGTTACAAGTGTTTGTATTTTTGCTTATTACCATCATCATTTAATATTTTAAATGTGAGAATAATAATTTCAGGTATTGACATACCTAAAGTAAAAACTAATTACTTTGCTTAAAATGAAATTACAAAGTAGAATGTTTTATATATATATATATATATATATATATATATATATATATATATATATATATTTTATTTTATGACAATAAAATAGAATTTCAAAAGTAGCTGCAATGTTTTATACTAAATCTCTTTTATTTATTAAGACCTTTGTAATAGTAGATAATATACATTCCTTGCTTAAATTTTTACTTGCTACTTTTTTTTTTTGCTGGTTACATCTCGCTTTAATTTTACTTAACATTATATATTTTCACCTGAATTTATTTTTCTTTCACATTCAGATTATAGTGATCGAAACTTAGTTAAGAACAAAAAAAAATTGATTTGTATAAACATATATTCTGTTAAATGCTTAAAATGTGAATTTCAAAATGAATGATGTAAAAAATAAAAATAAAGTAAACATTATCTTTCTTACTATAATAATATTTATTTACTTTGTCTGAAGCTCCAACAGTAAAAATATAGCATCCCCGTCACATAGTATTTATTATTTCAATCTTTTATTTCAGAAATAAATCTTAATAAAATAAATTGTTGTTTCCTTGTACTTCACATTCTAAAAAATACTAGAAATAAGTAAACAATATTTGAAAATATTTATTAAATTTGAAAAACAAAATAATGTAAAATTAATCACATTTATTGTGTTTGACTTACAAAATTCTAATAAAGCAATTTATATTTTATACCGAATAATAGTAGAGATAGTAAATGACAGGTTGACGGACACTTTAAAAACATTTTCTTCCTCTATTGGGTTGGATTTAGAATCGCTTGGCACGGCTTGGAGAGAGGGTCTGGTAGGGTAGAGGTCTCCCATACCACTTGTAATACAAGGTAATAATAAACAGATATCGAATAACATAAATACACGGTCGTCTGTTCCTATGGTAAGCAACTTAATGCATGTGTTATAGGTAACAGCCAGCTGATAAGGCTAAATACTTTTTTTTTATAAATATGTATAGAAATATTACATATATAAAAATCTATAATCTATAATATATATAAACGCGAAAGGTCACTCATCACGAAATCTCCAAAACTATAACACCTACAAACTTTCAATTTGGCAGGTAGGCTTCTTATAAGACGTAGGCATCCGCTAAGAACGGATTTTATGAAAAACGACCCCTAAGGGGGTAAAACGGGGGTTGGAAGTTGAATGTATGAAAGTCCTATGTTTTTGAAGTAAGAGACTTGAAATTTCAAATGTAAGCTCTATAGATGGTGAAAAGGTGTCCAAATAATGTATCTTTAGAAATCAACCCCTTTTTGGGGTTAAAACGGGGGATAGTAGGTTGGCTCACTGATCACGAAATCTCCGAAACTATAACAGTTACAAACTTGAAATTTGGCAGAAAGGCTCCTAATAAGGCGTAGACATCCGCTAAGAACGAATTTTACGAAATTCGACCCTTGAGGGGGTAAAACGGGGGTGGGAAGTTTGTGTGAAAGTCCCATGTTTTTGAAGTAAGAGACTTGAAATTTAAAATGTACACCTTATAGATGGCGAGAAGGTGTCCAAATAATGTTTCTTTAGAAAGCAACTCCCTTTTGGGGTTAAAACGGGGGATGGTAGGTTGACTCACTCATCACGTAATCTCAGAAACTATAACAGCTACAAACTTGACATTTTGCAGATATGTTTCTTATAGGGCGTAAACATCCGCTGAGAACGGATTTTACGAAACTCGACCCCTAAGGGGATAAAACGGGGGTTGGAAGTTTGTATGAAAGTCCTATGTTTTTGAAGGAAGAGACTTGAAATTTAAAATGTATGGGCTACAGATGGTGAGAGTATGTCCAAATAATGTATCTTTAGAAACCAACTCCCTTTTAGGGTTAAAACGGGGGATGGTAGGTTGACTCACTCATCACGAAATCTCGGAAACTATAACACCTACATACTTGAAATTTGGCAAGTAGGTTTTGTATAGGACGTAAAAGATAAAACGGGGGTCGGAAGTTTGTATGAAAGGCCTATGTTTTTAAAGTAAGAGACGAAATTTAAAATGTATGCTCTATAGATGGTGAAAAGGAGTCCAAATAATGCATCGTAATCTATATATATAAAAGAGAAAGGTCACTGACTCACTCATCACGAGAACTCAAAAACCGCTGGATCCATCCAGGATGGACAAAGATGAAATTTAGCAGGAAAGTAGATTATAGTTAGTAAACGTCCGCTAAGAACGGATTTTTTGATATTCCATTGCTAAGGGCGTTTGATTGGGGTTGATAGTTTGTATAAAACATATACAGCAGCTATAAGTTCGCCTGCTAGGTTATTTATACTGCAGCCTGAAAACAAAACTAAAAATGTAGTGTATAGAGAGGTTTTATAAAAATAACTAATAAATTATACTAAATTGTGCCTTTTAAAAAAATACTCAGCGTGATAAGCATTTCAAGTGACTGAAATAAAAAAATAATTTGCTTAAACATCTTGATATGCATATCTTCATAACCACGCGAACGTAGTCGCGGGCAACAGTTAGTATATTATAACAATAAGTCCCCAAAATTGTATGTGATCGATTCCCTCAAAATTTACTGAACGACTTTTCATACGGTTTTACCAATGGAGAGAGGGCTTCAAGAGGAAGGTTTACGGAACGACTAAGCCGCTTTGAGATTTTGAGTTTCACTGGAAGTTTGCCGGGAAAACTTTGTGACTCACTGATTTAAACGCGGGCGAAGCCGCGGGCACAGCTAGTAATTATATATAAATATATTGTTATATTGTGGAAAACCGGGATGTCTTGCGCGAACTCAGTGAGGCCTTTGTCCAGCAGTGGACTGACTGACTGACTTGATATAACGTTTAAACAGATAGTCGATTCCGTGTTCATCATTATCACCATCTTCACTTTAGCTTGATACAGTCTACTGCTGGACAAGCCGCCTCCACAAGTTCAAGCTCCTCATATGTGTTTGCCATAGTCACCACGGTGGGCAGGCGGATTGGTGACCGCAGGGCTGGCTTTGTCGCACCGAAGACGCTGCTGTCCGTCTTCAGCCTGTGTATTTCAAATCCAGCAGTTGGATGGTTATTCCGCCACCGGTCGGCTTTTTAAGTTCCAAGGTGGTAGTGGAACTATGTTATCTCTTAGTCGCCTCTTACGACACCCACGGGAAGATAGGGGGCGGCTATATATTTTATTGCCGTAACAACACAGATATTTTGTCCAAATGAAAGTCCAGTAATAAAATAAAAAATAAATAAAACAACTACCGCAAGTTAGCTGGAAGAGACTTCTTCTAGAGTTATCTCTACCGGCTTTCTACATATAAATTATATAATGTGTATAACGCCTGACTGAGCGCAGTAGTCAGTGGTCGTCGTCCGGGCTACATCTGACGCCCGTTAGCAATAGTTTTCATTCATTAGTTTTGTTTCCTTGCATATTGGAAAATTACTAAAATCGGAAACATCGACCTTTTTTTATTGTCCGCTTAACTTAAACATGCCAATACGCCAAGACGCCAACATGCCAAAACTCCAACACGCCAATACGCCAACACTCCAACATGCCAACACGTCAACACGCTAATACGTCAATGCGCCAACACGCCAACACGCCAATGTGCCAATACGCCAACACGCCAACACACCAATACGCCAACACGCCAACACGTCAATACGCCAACACGCCAACACTCCAACACGCCAATACGCCAACTATCCAACACGCCAATACGCCAACACTCCAACACGTCAATACGCCAATACGCCAACACCCAAACATGCCAAAACCCCAACACGCCAACACTCCAACACGCCAATGCGCCAACACGCCAACATGCCAATGTGCCAACACGCCAATGCACCAACACGCCAACATGCCAACACGCCAATACGCCAACACGCCAATGCGCCAACACGCCAACACGCCAATGTGCCAATACGCCAACACGCCAATACGCCAACACGCCAACACTCCAACACACCAATACTCCAACACGCCAACACTCCAACACACCAATACGCCAACACGCCAACACGCCAATGTGCCAAAACGCCAACACGCAAATACGCCAACACGCCAACACGCCAATGCGCCAATACGCTAACATGCCAACACGCCAATAGGCCAACACGCCAATACGCCAATGCGCCAACACGCCAATGTGCCAATACGCCAACACGCCAATACGCCAACACGCCAACATGCCAAAACTCCAACACGCCAATACGCCAACACTCCAACATGCCAACACGTCAACACGCTAATACGTCAATGCGCCAACACGCCAACACGCCAATGTGCCAATACGCCAACACGCCAACACACCAATACGCCAACACGCCAACACGTCAATACGCCAACACGCCAACACTCCAACACGCCAATACGCCAACTATCCAACACGCCAATACGCCAATACGCCAACACTCCAACACGTCAATACGCCAATACGCCAACACCCAAACATGCCAAAACCCCAACACGCCAACACTCCAACACGCCAATGCGCCAACACGCCAACATGCCAATGTGCCAACACGCCAATGCACCAACACGCCAACATGCCAACACGCCAATACGCCAACACGCCAATGCGCCAACACGCCAACACTCCAACACACCAACACTCCAACACCCCAATACTCCAACACGCCAACACTCCAACACACCAATACGCCAACACGCCAATGTGCCAAAACGCCAACACGCCAACACGCAAATACGCCAACACGCCAACACGCCAATACGCCAACACGCCAACACGCCAACATGCCAATACGCCAACACGCCAATGCGCCAATACGCCAACATGCCAACACGCCAATACGCCAACACGCCAATACGCCAATGCGCCAACACGCCAACACGCCAATACGCCAACACGCCAATACGCCAATACGCCAACACGCCAACACGTCAAAACGCCAACACACCAAAACGTCAACACTCCAACACGCCAATACTCCAACACGCCAACACTCCAACACACCAATACGCCAACACGCCAACACGCCAATGTGCCAATACGCCAACACGCCACACGCAAATACGACAACACGCCAATACGCCAACACGCCAACACGCCAACACGCCAATGCGCCAAAACGCCAATGCGCCAACGTGCCAACGCGCCATGGCGCCAACACGACAGGACGCCAACAAAGAAAACAAACCTGTTTAATAACGAACCGTTATTTATTATATTATATCTGTCCAGGTCCGGAAGAAGCCACTTCGCCATCGTGGCAAGTTTGCCGGGAAAACTTTGTGACTCACTGATTTAAACGCGGGCGAAGCCGCGGGCACATACATATATAAATATATATATATACTAGCTGACCCAGCCACGCGTTGCTGCGGCTCAGTAATTATTGATTGATTGATTGGTTTAATGGCTTTCACTTGTGCCAGTGGAGCACAGCTGATTCGCTAATGTCACAGAGAGTGGAGAACACACGAAGGAGATTGATTGGTCAATGCGGTTCAGATAACAGTCTCAATTTAATTTTGAAAACAGGCAAAATAGTCAGTCTTTTATTGTTACACCTTAACTCAGTAAATATAATTTATTAAAATATATGTAAATCGGCATAATTTCCTTCCGTGACATCTCCTCACCCAGTCACCCCTTTTCGCCCTTAAATTCGTGCCAAACGATTCTAAATTTCACCAAATGTTTTTTACTTTCTCTTCCTTTACAAACAGTCAAAGTCAGTATGTATATCTATCTGGATGTTGCTAAACGCATAACTCGAGAATGGTTCGACCAATTCGGCTAATTATTATTTTTTTATGTTTCTTAAAGCCCACGGAAGGTATTGATAGAAAAGAAAATCCAAAAATAAAAATTTTTACTATTAATTTTTGACAGAACGAAGTCTGCCCGGGTAGCTAGTAGGTTCTACTATATGTAGGTTGTATATACAGAGTGGGGATGACAATACGACAAAAATTGATAACACCGGTAATACTAGTTTATAGGAGTATTTCAAAACCATCAAAAAAGTCCTACGGTCAAAATAAAAAAAGATTTTTTTTCAAACAAACTAAATAAGAAAAATATGATAAAATTTTATTACAACATGTGTAGCTATGGGTTCACTGACCTTTTATGACGCGCGGTGCCACAATGAACTACTACTTGGGTTGTTTGGACGGTGATAGTACTAAATTTTCAAATTTTCGATATGTCCGCCATGAACACTGATGCACAAATTATATCTTCTTACAATGTTATTAATTAATTTTGACATAATTTCGCCATTGGCGGTCATGTTTTTTAATTTAATAAAAGCTCTTATAATTCTATTTTTTAACTCATCAACTGTATTTACTTCTGTTGAGTACACATCGTTTTTTATAAAACCCCACAAAAAGAAATCCATCGGCGTGAGATCTGGTGATCTCGCTGGCCACCTTGATGGTCCATGACGGCCAATCCACTGCTGTCCGAACATTTCCGATAAACGTTCCCTGGCAGACACAACTGAATGAGCAGGTGCTCCGTCTAGCTGATACCACATCTGGCTGTAAGCGTCTAGACTAAGCTCGTCAATATAATCAGCAACTGGTCCGTTTAGGAGTTCCAGAAACTTATCAGAATTTAAACTGCCGTCAATAAAAATAGGACCAATTATGGTTTTTCTATGTATGCCCGCCCATACATTTACCGTAAACCTGTATTGGTGGGACGTCTCCCGTGCTAGATTCACGTGTTTCCAATATCGAAGGTTTTGACGGTTCCATAAACCATTCCTTGTGAATGTACTCTCGTCCGTCCACATCACATTGTACAGGAAGTTTGGGTTATCAAAAACTTTGTTTAGCATCCAGCGGCAGAATGCTTCTCTGACGGGCTTGTCCCTTGACAACATTGCATGCACTTTACTGTACCTAAAAGGCCTCAGTTTGTCACTTTTTAAAACATTATGTATCGTTTTATGATCCACACGATGGAGACGTGCTGCCTTACGCAAACTGGTTGTTGGGTTATTTGAAAAATAATCTAAAATTTCAGCATCCTGCAATCGACTTGCACGTGGAGGAGCAGTATCTAAATGCGGGATTAAGCATTGATTTTCCCGTATCCTCTGGAAAGCATTTGTAATAGTGCGGCCATTGGTTGGACAAATACGGGTGTTCCCATATCTCTCCCTGTACTTCTCTATTGCCAAATTAGCATTGCCGTGACATTCTCCGTAAACAAAAATCATGTCAGCGTACTCCGAAGCTGTGTAATTATAGCGTGGCATTGTAAATAAAATAAAAACTATTGTTAATATTAATACTTAAGCGTCTAATTTCGCACAATTCACTCAATAACTATTAAAACTAGGTACTTATCACTATAAAAATAAAGCGTTAAATGTCGCACAATTCACTTAATAACTATTAACTAGGTACTTATCACTATAAAAATAAAGCGTTAAATATCGCACAATTTACATAATAACTATTAAACTAAGTACTTATCACTATAAAAATAAAGCGTTAAATATCGCACAATTCACTCCAAGAATTTTTCGAGATAATCCAATAATTAATTAAAATTGACAAAACAACGCTAATAACATCAAGAAACACAAGTATCTAAATAAAGCGCATAGAGACTACTGGCCGCTTGTCGCGTACGCAGCGAGCCTGGAAAAAACCAAAAACATGTTATAACATGTTTTGTTTACGCTAGCCTACGCACCAGGGCTGCCAGATGTACGATTTTAATCGTACTCATACGAATTTTTTTTTGCATTTTTACTCATGTACGATCGCTAGACTAAGATCGTACACAAAATGTACGATTTTTATATTCCTATTACCTGGAAGCATTTCATAATTAAAGAAACGTCATCCACCGGCAAACAAGAATTTCGTTGAATTTCCCAACTACGTAACGCGTGTCTAGATCTTTTTTTTACTTGAATGAAGACTCTGAAAAATCATATAAAGGCTGTATTTGTTTGCTTTCTAATGAAACTTATAATTTCTTTTGTGATAATAATTTCGACTTGAAAAAAATACATTTTGAAATAAAAAAACAATTTGAAAATTATAAAATATTGCCTCAATTTGCTTTAAATTTGTTATTTTTTCCCCATCACAGTGCAATCTATAATATGAACGAGCATTCAATGAAGTTCATTTAATCAGAACAAAACTTAGAAACAGTTTATCCAATGATACACTTAAGGGCACATTATTAGCCAATCAATTAATAAGAAGAAACGAAAATTATACGAATTTTAAGCCAACAAATTCTTTTGTTAAAAAATATGACCACAGAAAATTTTGTATGAATGTGACAAATTTTTCTAGCAGCCCTGGCACAGCCAGTTGTCCTTTACACCGTTAGACGTTCTCAGGGTCATTGCAACACACGTGCCACGTTGATTGTTTTTTTCAGCTGTTGCAAGATTTAATATTTTAATGTAATAACGTGGTATTTTATTATTAATAATTGTTGTTATTGTTATTTGTTGTCTTTATCGCATTTGTTGAACTGTTCGAGCAAAAGTTTCGCGAATATTTTGATCTTGAAATAAATATAGTCAATGAAATACTTAAATTTATTAAATATTGTTGATATGCCATGTGTGCTCCCCGTGATATTACCTACTTGCAAAAACTATGTTAGATTCAGAATTTAGATTTTCAGAATTTAAAATTTAAGCATTAAAAGAAACAATAAATTTTTAAAAAACAAAAATTATAAAAAGAAAATTATTAGAATCATACTGAATACTAAAACTATTTAACAAATGTTTTTAATATGTCTTAACACAACACTGACCTACCAAAATAGATAACAATTTTGCACGTTTTTAAATTACGCGGACGCGTAATAGGTATTATGTTTGTACCAATCGCGCTCAAAGGGTCGTTAACCTAGGGCTTGGAATACCGTTAAAAATTCGGTAACGTTAATTTGCCAAGGTCGGCATAACGTTATTTTTGGAGTAACGATACTTTAGATACCGGTATTTTTCACCAATTTTACCGTTATATTTTTTACCGGTAAAAACTCAGTTAACGTTATTTTTAACGTTACTTATCTATACCGTTACTGTTAATTGCTACTATTAACGTTATAGGTAACGAAATTATTACGCTCGTACAATGTAAGAAAGAGACAGATTAGATTTGTAATTTTCTTTATTAGTTTTTGAATTATTACAGAATACGCCGTTTGTTTAGTGTGCACATATGTGATCTATTTTTAAAACAATGATGGAATATGAAATAAGCCGTTCGTTGTGTATTATTATTTTTAATAGACTTGAAAAAAAAGAAGAAATTCTCAATTCGATTGAATTCTTTGTAATGTGTGTTACGTCATAATTTATTTTTATTGGGTTGACCGATTTCGATAATTCTTTTTTTATTCAAAAGGTGGTGCTTATCATTATAGTCCCATTTGAATTTGATCAAGTACTTTTCGAGTTATATCTAATAATGCGTATTTTACTATGTTTTCGTCTATAAACGTTATTTTACTCGTCGATGTAATTGAAGTTGGTTTTTTCTTTCGTTTGCGAGTAAACACAATTTTATTTATTTTATTTTAATATCTTTGAATCAGTTGTTTTTATTACCAACTGAATTCTAGTACTACAATAATTTATTGATGAAAAAATGATACAAGTAGTTTTTCTCATTAGGTGTTCTATCCTATATTCGGTCCCGTCAAATACGTTTGCAATTATATGGGGAAGGGGATTATCGCAATCACGGAAATAGAATAGCACCCGCTGAGAGCGTCCTTTAAACTAAATATGTATTTATTTAAATAAATAGAGACACCTATACTTTCGAAATAAAAATATTCTAGGAGGATGGGTGGGCTGTGGTTGTTACATAGTAATGTCTGTTAGGGGATCATTGAACGTGTGACTTAGCGTGACAAAGGGGGAGGAGGGGGTCCCAAATGATACAAATTTGCGTGTTATATTTTATTTTAAAATTAATAAAATTAATTAACTAACAAGAAGGTACCGCGTACTTGATGTCACTGATTTTGTTGTATATTTCGCTATCGACGCTAGCGTCCTTTTTCAGCTTTGCACGTGTAACTAGCTACCTAGTATAATAATAATATTTATCTCAGCAACAACGGGGGGCGCGAAGCGAAGGTCGAGCGGGTGGTGTCGCGTCGTCGGTATCTGACCCGTCATCTATTCAAATAAATAAAATTGGTGTCTGTTTGTAATATTAAAATAACCTCTTTTTACTGAATGGGTGTATACACGGTACTAATACTAAAATAATATTTTTTGCAATTTTTGCCTGTCTGTCTGTCTGTTTATTTGTTCCGGCTAATCTCTGAAACGGCTGGGCAGATATAAGGAGTAACTTAGGCTACTTATATTTTAGAAATTTATTTATTTTGTGTTTCTGCGAACTGAACAATAATTTTTTATAAGTTCCACGCGGACGAAGTCGCGGGCACTGCTAATTGAATAATATTTTCGCTTGCTTTTTTTAGTCTATTTAAATTAATTGAGCGCTGACTTTTTAGCTACTTACCTATTTGTTCAAACGTATATACACACAAACGTATATAATAAATATGTATAATGTATAACATAAAGTATCAAATTTTACATAAAATGTTTAAATTATTGACGTATTTTAGTCAATTATCTAATTAATTAACGTATTTAGTAAATATCATAAATATTTAATCAATTAACAAAATTAATTAAGGTTTTTGTAATTAATACTGTATCCGTATAGCTTTAGAATTAGTGCAATATAAATTTAGAAGTTAATTACACATGCATTATTTAGAAGTTAAGTATGAATAGCTTTCTTAAAAGTCAACACGGACTGTTTTTGTAGACCAATGAAAGAAGAATAATTCTACCATACCTTTTTTGGTACATCTCAAAGTGTTTAAGCAGTGTTTTCGATAGAACTTTTTTTTTATCCAACTAGGTCGATCGGCAAACAAGCACTAGCTACATATTTACCACATATGTACTAATCTTCGAATAAGCGCACGGCTCACCCGATGGTGACCCTGTTGGATATATTTATTTGGAAAAAGTATTAAAATATCTTAAGAAATCATCATACCACCTTTTAAGACAATAAGTCTTTATAACTCTGTAAAACTGAAAAGATCAAATATTCTCTAAAATTTCAGACTTTCGGACTTATAATTTTAAAACTCTTATTAAGACATGAAGATTTTTTTTCAACAAATATTGAGACCAGGTAATCGATTTCCGTAGATTACAGCCCTGCAACACTAGCAGCATCACAAGCGTTTTGTCTACCATATGTCTATTGCTTAATTTATGCATTTAAAAGTTCGCAAAACAGAACAAATCCAGTCAAGGTCAGATAATATAAAACTTGCGTAAACATTAAAAATCAATATGTGAATTAGATAGTAGGTATAATTAAAAATTGTTATGCAGAAACTAAACGTTATAAACTTTTTCTTAAATAATAGATCTAATAATTCCAATAATTGCTTTTAAAAGTTCAATGTTTATTTTTTGTATAAACTTATAAAGTCTGATCGTCTATTATTGAATATCATATATATTAATACCTACGCTAAGGTTTAAGATGTTTGCTTCCCTTTTTAGAAAAAAACCTCACAATTACTCAGCATAAATTATATATCATTTTATTATAGATAATTGCTTGCTCTACTGACATTAGCAACTAAAAAGTCGTGATTGCTTTTGTTTTTGTAAATTAATTAATTAATAAAATTATGTAGGTATATGACGGCTTTAATTCTGAAACAGCGTCAACATGATTGAGGGTCCGTAATTTTTTTATTGTTTAATTTCAAATCAACTCACCTATAATAATACTTTTTTTTTGTAATTTTGTAAAGTGATAATTATTATACTTATTGAATGCGAATTATTCGCACGGGTATAGCTAGTAAAGGGTTATAATAAAAATAAATAAAATAAAAATAAAAAAGCCTTTTATTTCTTGCGAATTTTTGACAAAAGTACCAAAAAATAAAAAAATACATCTACTTAACATAATTCAATGCATACATTTAACAGAAAAATACCCTTTTCCATCTAAGAACTTAAGTAATTTTGTTATTACACTTGGTTTCACAAAAACTTAACTTTAAACTAAACTTTAACTCTTTCCTATTTTATACAATTAGAATTAAAAACAAGTATTTTTCTATTATTATGTTAACAATATTAAATGAAGTTTATTCAAATTAAAATATATACATTAAAATAAACAAAATCTAATCGAATCAAGGAAAATTATTCAAATAAATCAAACAGGATCTTAGCTACACAATTTCAATATATTATAATTTGGTTATAATACTACAACGATAAAATTTACAAGGTGACTGTAGGTACTCGAACCGAAGCAGAAATTAGTAACCAAGAGCGGATCCAGCTTTGGCGCCGGGGGAGGGGATCACAAAGCCGTCACAAGAAGTTATAATTTAATTATTAATTTTAATAATAATAGATACACTTAAAAAATAGATATTTTATTAATGTAGGTATCTAAGTACTGCGCTTAAAAATTAAAATAAATCTTAAATTTTTTTTAAAATAACCTTTAAAATATCTGGATCCGCCCTTGTGGCTTGTATGTAACCATGTAATTGCAAAAGGAGCAAATATTTTAGAAGGTATCCCGGAAAACAGCTTATTAAAATTTCTAAACGACAGTAATTGAATCTTATATGCGTTAATCTATAAAAAACCCCTTATATGAGTATATGTCACAGCTATGAATATACATATACATAAAGAAATTAACAAGCTAAATCTAAAATATTTATTATAAATATATCTTAATATATAATTTGGATATATTATCTAAGTATGTCATGATGATGATGATGACTGATGATATAATTTGGATATATTATTAATATATCCGCCAACCCGCAGTGGAGCAGCGTGGTGGATTAAGCTCCAATCCTTCTCGTACGTATAGAAAGAGGCCCGGCAGTGGGATGATACAGGCTGAATGCATGCGACATGCGAATGCATGTAAATGTAGTAAATAACTAATAAATTTACCTGTAAATATTATTTTGCTTACAAATGCTTTGTTTTAACGGCAAATTGATTTAATTCCGTCTTTTTTATTTGTCTTAATTTTGACTAAATTTGATTTTGTTTGTTTTGATGTTTGTCTTATTTTAATTTTATGGTATTTAAACTATT